>NC_090937.1:1074090565-1075290565 GCF_040938575.1 Ambystoma mexicanum | reverse complement strand
CAGGACATATCCAAAGGGATATGCAAGTGTTGGCTTCTTTAAACTCAGTCCTCCTCCTTTTCCTCAGCCCAGTGTTTGTGTAGAAAGGAGGCTGGGGGGAGTTGTAATGTTGGGGAATTCTATAAAATAGGATGGAGTATGGGGACGGGAAAGGGGGGATATCGTGCCTCACCATTAGTTATCTCACCCCCACGCCCTGAAGACCCTTCACCCAGGTGATCCTCCCGCACTGGTCCATCCCCAGGGTCTGAATCCAAAGGGGATGGCCGTGCCCTGGCCAACTGAGAGAGAGATCCCCGGGAACTAGCAAGTGAGACAACCGTTGGTTTCTCAAACTAAGGATCACCGTAGGTGCAGCTCCCAGCATCGCAGCCTGCTCAATTTCACTGGCTTGACCACCTCAGGTTTGGCCCACTCCACGGCTTTGCCTTCTACAACACTTCAAGGCAGGCTGGAGACTCCAGACTTCACTGGCACAGGGCCAGGACACTCATACACCTGAAGCACCTCTCATAACCACACTGCTGGGCGAAAGGGTGTCAGAATGTCGTCCGGATTGATCTAAGAGCCAGAGAGCTCACATGCTCGCTGTCATCTTGGCCGGGCTCAACGAGGCACCCATCATATGTATAAACTTGATTATTGTTAAAAGAAAGAATTTGTTTTTCCCTTCTAGGACTTATGGTCTGTCTAGTGAGAGGAACATGCTCTACCTGTTGGGGAGGGAATCCACAAAAGGGTGTTCTGTGACTGATCCTTTTCACTTCATAGGAACAAAGGGAGGGTGATCTTTAAGAAATACAAATATCTGAACATGATCAAACAGGTTATCTGGTAAACGTCCTGTGGTATAACCCTCATAACAAGCATCTGCTTAAATACCCCAAAAATCAGAGAAGTCGCTGAAAACCTGATTTAAAAAAAAAAAGGCAATCGTTTTATGTCTTGGTGAATGGAAAGGTAAAAAATGTATCCATAATATGCGCTTGCAAACCAGAACGAAGGCATCCCATCCTAACCAAACCACTCCACCCCCCAGCTCTGCTACTCTCATCCTTTGAGAAGCTTGACCCCACATCTTCGAAGAGGCCTATGTAGGCATTCTAGCATGCAGTTCCAGCTCCCGTACACAAAGGAACCCATTGTACGATCGTAAGAGTCTGTCTTCCATGTCCATGGTTCTCCGGTATCGCATGTCAGTGAGGTCATGATGCCGGAAATTCAACCTTCGGTTTCATCCTCCTCAGGCGAGGGGTGTAGTGTAACGGTTTATTGAGAGGCCACCCTCAACACAGGGAGTTCCTTCCCTCCCCAAGCCAGGTGTCACACAAACTGTTTAATATCAGTTCTTTATTCAGCCCTATTTCAGACTTATATAATACCCCTTGCATCCATCCCCCTGACCTATGAATGAGCCAAGAACCAGGCCAGTGTACAAGAAATATATTTAGATTTATTTGAATAATAGATCTTGGATATCACAATAAAACGACACATGCCACCTTCTTTGTGGCTCACAATTCAACTTCTTATTGCACAAATAAATCCCACAAGTTGGTTGGGAAAAACACAAAGCACAATTCTTTACTTTATCCCAGTTTCAGTCAAGAAATAATCTACACTGGTCAGTGAACAAAATCAATTTACATATGCAATGCTGTGCAATTTCAATTTTGCGCGCTTAAAAGGCTAGCAGTTTGGTTTACAGATTAGTACAAATGTATATGGCAATTATTATTTCACCTACACCTTTGCTTTAAAATAAACCCAGGGTGATTGGCAGTTTGTTTTCCAGCCCTACCAAGTTTGGTCTGTGTTGGGGAAGCCGGTCAGAAAAATTGGAATGATTTGGGAATTTTGGACTTCAGAACCCGCTCCACTTAAACGCCTGTGTGGGGGAAGCTGAACCAATAGGGTTACCCAATTAAATCACAGGCTAGTTTCATTACACACTGGTAAGGAGCTTTTTTAATTTAGAATTTTAACAAAAATCACTTGAGGTGTTTCTGCCAAATGGGGAATTAATTTAATGAATAATTTTAGTTAAATAGGCTAAGGATCTAAACAGTCCCCTGCCCCCCCTGCCCACTATAAAGGGAAAGGATTTAAGGCACGCAGACATCCCCACCTTTTGGTTTCAAATGGCTCAATTTGACTTACATTTAAAACCTCTGTTTAAAGTTACGGAAAGCCAGCTGCATTTCAGGACCTTCATGGAGGGCAGTGCAGGGGTCTGGTCACTCCACTCTCAAGGATGGCCCCCAGCTCTTCACCATAGGGCCCAGTCAGGTTTAGGCCTACCCAGCAATAGACAGATCCACTCAGATGCAATTTCAGCAATCTCCTTTGGTGTTTCCTTGCGGCTGTCAGATGCAACTTTTTATCAACTCCCCCCCTTCTCTCATACGGTGTCCACTTTATATACCAGTGATGACACCATCAAGATTTCAATTTTGGGCAGTGCACTGCAAGAAGTCCCGGAACTAGGATTGGACAGTTAACCTTCTCTCTCCCCCTGATCCAGCCTCTCTCTCAGGATTGGTTTAGGAGTCTAGAGCCGAAATATGGCAACTCCCTTTTGTTTTCAGGTAAACTTTTGGGAAGAAAATCTAGTTGTGTGTCAAAAACTCCATAGTTTACTAGTACTGCTATAATATATTTTCTTTCGGCTTCAGCTAATCATGGGAAATTTAATAAAACGACAGCCGGGTCTGCGCCATGTTGCACGACCATGTGGCTTTTTTCCGCTGTTTCTCCAAAAAGCGTAATAGTTAAATTTGGAACATGTTCAGGAGCAGCCAGGAACACATTTTAGCTTGCCATTATATTTCCCTAAGTCGCACATGAATACATTTTATTTCACAAAATAAAGTGGAATTTATCTCCAAGATGGCCCATAAACGAATGCAGTATGACTTGTGGTTGCTGAGAAAAATAATTGTCCTTTTAAACAAATGGGAAATCTTTATGTTATGTAAATATGAGATCCCCTTCCTCCCGGTCATTTGTCATTCCTGGCCAGCATGTGACCAGAGCTTCCTGGACTGTTTTTATCTTATTTGTTTGAAGTTGGCAGGCTGCCAATCGTAAACTTGGCAGGCATCAGTAACACAGAGATCTCTCACTGCAGATAATGAGCTAGGCCAGCTCTGTGATGTCAAAAGGTCCTGCTGCCATATGGCATCCTGTTCTGTTATCGGCAGTGGATGTAAGAAACTCATGGTAGCAACAGTAAAGACAGACACAAGGGATCACAGTTCACAGATGTTTATTAAACTGTAAATGCAGGGTGGAAAAAGGCCTAAGCTAAATCTAAATCTAAAATGGGTGCCAGCGTCGACCATCAAATGAAAAGAAGGCAGTCCTAGTGGCGTTGTGTCAAAATAAAAGGGCCTATGCTAATTCCTGACAACTAATTATACAAAGAGTGTGGGATAAGGGTTCAATAAAGAATGAAGTGTTCACAAATAATATGTCAGGATGGGATTGCCAGGGGTCTTCTTTCCACACGTTTTCAGCACGGGACAAGGTGTATTTTCTGAGCACAGCACACTCTCTAGTTTTCCCAGCACGAGCCGACAGTTCTGCATCCACTATCTGGTTCATCGACAGCCAAGTCTCCTTTAACAAAAGTCTCTTGCCTTTGAGGCCTGATGTTCTCGACAAACATATACAAAGTTCTATTCCACAAGTACTTTGGGTGATGGCTTCACCCCTGGTTCCCCCTCTTCTGGGCGCAGAATGCTCACCAGTCGTATTGAACAGTTTTACAAAACAGTTTCTTTCTTAGTGAACTTTGGGTGGTGACTATCCACCTCTGAATCTCCCTCCTTCGAGTTCGGACCCCTTTTGATTAACAGGTTCCCTCCTTCGGATTCACTTTGCCAACTGTTGCAAACCAGTTCACTGTGGACATCCCTCTGCCGGGTTCACTCTAGTCAACACAATGTTCATGCACTTTTCATATCATGCGGGATTCGGTTCCCTTAGTTTCCCATTCATCTGCCAGTCAAAGACTTTCGACTGTACAGAGGATTTGACAAGACCCTGTATGACTAATTTGACCCCTCTTCGTCTCTTCCCAAGGCCTTCTGGTTATGGTAGTCTTTACCTTCGGGTAATCGCCCATAGTATTCTGCGTGAGCACCCACACGCTGCCAGACTCCTTTGTTGCAGACTTTTGCCCCACTTTCTCAATAGTTCCTTTGTTTACTCAAAGTTCAGTTAGCCGCTTGCTACGTTTGTTCAACACAGTTCAGTTTCTTTATCGGTTTCCCCTCGAAATCACCGGCTGTGATGAATTGCTTTATTTTTTTGTCTGTAGAGTCAAGGGCGGTACCACTGGGCCATGTGTCTCTCTGCGGCTTAGCTGTCAGCGGAGGAGACACCCGGGCACCATTGACACACGCTGGCTATTATTCGCGGTCTTACGATTAATTCTCTTGAGGCTTCACAGGCCTCTGTCGATAAGGGTGATAAGGGCAAGATCCCTTCTCCTCTTGGTGTCCTCTCGACTTGAGCCGTCTTTTGCCACCTCTTGAACTGCTGTGCTGAGTTAGCTCTCACGTTGTGCGGTCTGCCTTGCTTGTAGGGTGCTGTTGTGCTGCGCCTTTTATCCCTGTGGTGAAGGGAAAGGGCCGCCTGGTGTGTGTGATTCTGATCAATTGCCCAACTTTGCCTGACCCTTGTATTGGGACATGTCAGGTAAACAGATCTGGTGTTAGTCCATTGTCATTCGTGCTGTGCAAAAGTGTTAGTGTCAGAAAAGGGGGGAGGGAGTGTTTTGGCATATCCTGCGTGGTAGGATGGGGAAAAGGTGTTTAAATAAGGGGAATACCACATCTCACCTGTTGGTGTCCCATTCCCCCTCCCCTAGGATCCCTCATCCAGGTGATCCTCCCGCACTGGTCCACCTCCAGGAACTGGATCCAAAAGTGATGGCCGTGTCCTGGCCACCTGGATTACAGATCCCCGAGGACTAGACAGGGAGACACCTTCAGGTTCCTCACATACCCTTCCTCCATGCGATCTAGCCACATGTGTTTCACAGGGGAACCGGGAAATAAAATCTACATTTGATCTTTTCCTTTTCGGTGTTCAACTGTGAAACAATAGGGTTGTAGGTCTAGAAACTTGTTACGCTCACCTGGCTCCCACAGGGGCGTCAGTCGGACCCAGACAGCTGTGGTCTCCACCCACGTGATGCGTAGTGCAGCGATGACTGACTGGATCTGCCCTCCTGATCTTGTCTGCTTAACCCGTAGAAATATTCTCCTGCAAGTGGAGAGATGGATTTAGCCACTTGTGGATTCAAGTGATGGCACCCCCACAGTCCTCCCCAACTAATCACCTCCGAAATGCCCTCACAGCAATCTCACCTTATATTCTTGAAAGATGAGTTCTCCGTCCTGCGTGGATTTGCAGGGGCGCGTCAATTCCAGTTACTTCACTGGTTTGAAGGCTCGGGAGAGTTCCGGAGAGTATTGACTCTGAGGTTCCTGGTGAGGACCAGTAAGTATTAAGTTCATAGAGTTTAATATATCCGATTTTCACTCTTGTTCCCCCGTTCCTTTCTTGTCTTGCAGCTGGCTCGTGAAAAGATGCTCTTGTGGCAGCTGGTGGCGCTCAGGTAAGAGTCTGTATTACCCGGCGCTGTCCGGTAAATGTTGCACGAGGAAAATGTGTTGTTTTGTCTCTCTTTACAGATGCGGCACATGAAAATATGGAGAGTCACAAAAGGATGCCTCCGGTGGTAAATCAGGTAAGTCTATGGTGGTAAGAATTATATTTGTTGGTTCCCTCAGCTCACCTTGTGGCTTTCTTTTGTCTCCTAGGTGTCGAAGTTCGGGGAAGAAATGATGGAGGCAGCGCCGACCCGAAGGATGCTGTGAAGACTGCTGAGTATGGCACGGCGCTGCAGCTGGAGGTGCGGCGCGTGTAGAAATCATGTTCTTTACAGGTCCGGAGACAAGATGGATCCAGAATCAGGTGTGGAATACAAATAAGTTTGCTTTCTAACCTTGTCCCTTTCTTTCCTCTTTGTTTTAGGAGCTGCGGATTCGAGGCGGGCGTGGCAGAAGACCGGATGCAGGCTGCAGGCACGGTGAGTGTTACGCTGCTGGATGCAGAATAACGCGAAGCGTGTGTTGTTGGTCGGGTGTGGTTTAAATAGCCTCAAAAGTAGTCCCAGGTAAGAAGTTCCTAGAACCACACCCGAGTAAAAAATAGTCCCTGTAGAAAAATAGTCCCTTTCAGGCTTCATGTTGGATTGGAGTCATTTGCAGCATGGTCTGCCTGAGGTAAGTAATGACTATGAGCCTGGCGACTTAGGCGCCAGGACTGATTTCTACTATGAGCCTGGCGCCTGAGGCGCCAGGACTGAACCAAGATAGCCCCTAGTCGCGGCTGCTGAGGTTTTACTGAATGTCTAGATGCCTGCTCCCGGGGCTGATGGGCTTGGTCCGGATGCCTGGGGGTAGGCATCATGACAAAACTATTGCATGACCCGAAGGTTGGAATCTTTACGTTGGCTAATCCAAACTAGGGGTGAGTGGTCGGTAACAAGTGTGAACATTTGTTCTAATAGGTAGTACCTGAGATGGGTAATAGCCCATTTGATGGCTTGGGCCTCTAGTTCTACCACAGAGTAGTAGTTTTCACGTGGGAATAACTTGTGACTGGTATATAGTATGGGATGTTCTAGTCCGTTGCAAATTTGGGACTGGATGGCTCCTAATCCTGTAAGGGAGGCATCCGCCTGCAACACAAAATCCTTTTTGAAGTCTACTACCTTTAGGATTGGATTCTGACAAAGTTTGTTTAAGGATGTAATAGCATATCTCGTCTCCGTCATTCCAATGAAGTTTCTGGGGTTCGGCATTTTTAAGTTTATCAGTCAGACGAGCTGTTTTGTCTGAAAAGGAGGGGATAAACCTACAGTAATACCCTATTAATCCGAGGAAAGCTCTAAAGGTCTCTTTTGGTGTTAGGGGTTGGTGTATCTAAGGTGTCTTTGATCTTTTCATGTTGGGATTGTACGTTCCCATTCCCTATGAAGAAGCCAAGATAGTTTACGGCTGATTGGGCCAATCTGCACTTAGCTGGATTAGCAGTTAGGCCAGCGTTTCTGAGAACTTTCATCATGGTATAAAGGTGGAGGAGGTGGTCCTCCCAAGTCTTACTATAAATGACAATATCATCAATATAGGCTTCACAGAAATCAGAGCTGTGCTGTAGGATCCAATCCATGAGGCGTTGGAAAGTGGCCGGTGCACCGCGTAGGTCGAAGGGGAGGACTTTAAACTTGAATAGTTCTAAAGGCATAGAGAACACATTTGTTTCCTTATCTGGCCCTGTAGAAATGAAGTACAACAGCTGCAGGGTTTTGAAACAAATGAAAGTTCCTTTATTCAGGGTTACATTTTCAGGTAGGGGCTTCGGCTAAAGTTTGCCAATAAAGTAATGTCCAGGGTTCTGATTCTGTCATGATGCCTACCCCCAGGCATCCGGACCAAGCCCATCAGCCCCGGAAGCAGGCATCCAGGTGCTTACTAAAAGCCCAGCAGCCCCGGCTAGGGGCTGTCTGGGTACAGTCCTGGCACCATTGGCGCAAGGCTCATAGAGGAAATCAGTCCTGGCGCCATAGGCGCCAGGCTCATGTACATTACTTACTTCATGCAGACCATGCTGCAATGGAGTCAAGCCAACGTGAGGCCTGAATGGGACTACTTTACTTCAGGGACTATTTTTTTACTCGGGTGTGGTTCTGGGGGAACTTCTTACCTGGGACTACTTTGAAGGCTATGCTTCGCGTTATTCTGCATCCAGCAGCGTAACGCTCACCGTGCCTGCAGTCAGCATCCAGTCTTATGCCACGCCCGCCTCGAATCCAGAGCTCCTACAAAAAGATGAAAGAAAAAGGAAAGGTTAGAACACAGACATTATTTTAATTCCTTACCTGATTCCGGATCCATCACATCTTCGAACTTGGAAAGGACATTATTTCTGCACGCGTCGCATCGCCAGCTGCAGCGCCGCGCCATACTCACCAGTCCTCACAGCATTTTTCGATTTGGTGCTACCTCCATAATTTTCTTCGCCGAACTCCAGCATCTAGGGGACAAAAGAAATATAAGGTGAGCCGAGAGAGCCAACAAATACAATCTCTTTTTGCCACCATAGACTTACCCGATTTACCATCGGAGGCATTATTCTTTAACATCCCGCAACCTCTTACGCCGCACCTGTAAGGAGAGAGAAAACAACAAGTTAAATACACGCATCTTTTACCGGACAGTGTTGGGTAATACAGACCCTTACCTGAACGCCATCAGCTGCCACAAGACAATCTTCTCTTGGACCCAGCTGCAACACAAGAAGGGAATGGGACAAGAGTAAACATCAGACATATTGAACTCTTTGGACTTTATACTTACGGGTTCTCGCCAGGAACCTCTGAGTCAATATTCATCTGGAACTCTTCCGACACCTTCGAACCAGTGAAGTAACTGGTATATACGCGCCCCTGCATTCCACGCAGGATGGAGAGCTCATCATTCAAAAATATAAGGTGAGATTACTGAAAGGGAATATCGGAGGTGATGAGTGGGGAGAACAGTGGGGTGCCATTACTAGAATCCACGGGTGGCTAAATCTCTTTCTGCACTTGCAGGAGAATACTTCTACGGGTCAAGCAGACGAGATTAGGCAGGCCAGTCCAGTCTGTTATCTCTGCACTACGCTTCACGTTGGAGGAGACCGCAGCTGTCCGGGTCCGATCGACGCCCCTGTGGGAGCCAGGTGAGCGTAACAGAACGCAAAGCCTATCTACAAATCCTCAGAAACCGACCAACTAGCCCAATTATTAGGGGAACTTAGGGCAGAAGTGCACTCCGCGCGCCAAGAAACTAATGCCCTCAGGAGAGAACTGATTGTGTCAAAGGCACGCACTGATGATCTTGCTAAACAACTGCTGCAAAACCAAGCTGGGCAAACACCCGTACCTGGACTCGGGGGGAACCCAACTCCTGTTTCACCAAGCAATCCTGTGCAAGTAATTCTACCAGGGACTATTCCTTTAGCTCCACCCGAACGCTTTGCTGGGGACCCAAAAAGGTTTGCAGTGTTTATGAACCAATGCCGCTTGCACTTTTTATGCAGACCTGGAGCTTTTCCAAATGACCAAGCCAAAGTAGCCTTTGTACTATCATATCTTAGTGGCAGCGCAGCTGATTGGTCAATTCCACTAGTCAACCAGGATGACCCTCTTCTTCGGGATTTTCAGGGTTTTCAAAGGAGCATGGAAAGACTATTCGCCAGACATTCACAGGGACAGGCCCTGGATTTTTTTTTAACTTTCTTTATTGGTTTTACAAAAATGATATAAGATGACATTACAAGACCGTGAACCCCATACCCCCCCCTCCCTCGGTTCGGTCCCCACTTGATATTTAGCACAGTTTCTTATCAGTTCTATTGTCGTTGTTGAGGTTTCCGGTTGTTCGTGTCGGTTTTGTATTGGTGGTGGAGACTGTGAGATCGTGTTGTCGTCTGCATCTAACAGGTATGCTATGTAGAGGCCCCAGATATCTGGGGGACGTGCGTGGAGGGGCAAAGTCCGTATGTAGTTCATTTCGACATCTTGACAGTAGGTGACATCCTGTAGCCACGGCTTCAGTTTTAGTGGCGGTCCTCTGCCCCAGTTGCAAGCTATTTGTCTGCGTGCCAGGACAAGGAGTAGGTTTGCCTGTTTTCTGGTATATTCTGGTAATTGGTTGGTTAAGCCCAACATGGTCAGTGTTGGGTCGGGATCCAGTAGCACTCCGATTATTGCTGAAATTTTCCCTAGGACCACTGTCCAGAACGCTCCTATTTCGGGGCAGGTGGACAAAGTCGACTTCCGAGTGCCTGCAGCGAGAGCAGGAGGTGGATATTGTCGTCCTTTGGGTGTGCAGTTTTGCTGGAGTGTGGTAGACCTGATGGACAAAGTTGAAGTGAATTTGTTTGTACCTTGTGTTTATTGCCACTTTCTTTGTTCGAAGTATGTATGACCAGTCTTCATCAGGTATTGTAATGTTCAGAGCTCTCTCCCACCTTGTTCGAGCTTTTGAGCAGCGTGTGAGTTTTTCAGTTAACAGGGCTTTATAGATATTTGACACCTAGGCGGCCATCACCTTGGGCCTGTATCACTCCGTGGAGCAGTGGCCATGTCGGGGGTTGGAGTGGGAATGTAGCAATGTTGGTTTGCATGGCGTGTCGGGTTCGGTAGTACATGAAGACGTCCAGGGCGTTGTCACTTCCTTTGTCGCGGGCTTCTTGGATCGACAGGAACGTGCCGTTTGGAAACAGGTCGCCCAACGAGTGGATTTGCAATTTCCTGGTCCATAGCTGGAACACTTTTTCTGATGGTATCCCTGGAATGCTTCTCACCGGAAGGAGGGGAGAGTATCTGATTTGGATTACATTTCTTTCAGCAATTTTTGTCCATATCGTGTGCGTCGTGACCATTGTGTTCATCAGTGTTGAAGGTGTCGGTAGTTTGTTGAATATGACTGCACGAAGTAGATAGGGCGTTGCTAGAGCTCTTTCGATTTGCACGTGTGGCCGGATGGAATGTGTTGCATACCAATGGCTCAGGAACTGGGCTTGCGCTGCCCAGTAGTAGCCCTCTATATCGGGTAAAGCCAGTCCGCCTTGCGTTATGGGCAGGATCATAATGCTGTGCGCTACTCGGGCAACCCTGCCCGCCCAGACTAGGTCGAGAAGGATGGACTTGATTCGTTGTAAGAATTTTTGCGTGAGTAGTAGAGGAATATTTGTGAAGAGATAGAGTAATTTGGGGAGAATTACCATTTTCGCTAGGGACGCTCTGCCCCAAAGTGTGAGGGGAAGCGTGTTTCCATCTGTTCACTTTAGCTTGGATAGTGTCGAGTGTCGTCTCGTAGTTGTCTTGCATGATGTCAGTGCTGGATCTGGACATAAGTATCCCTAGATATCGGACCTTCGAGTGTTGCCAGTGGAAGCCAAAATCGTCCTGGAATTCTTTGGTTGATTCTGTGAGAGGGAAAATTATTGATTTTTAGTCCTGAGAAGTTGCCGAATTTGAGAACTGCTCGCATCACTGGGTTCAGGTTGTCGTGTGGGTCGCGAAGAAAGAGTGCTATGTTGTCGGCATATAGTGAAACAACCAATTTGTGTGGGCAGAAGGCGAGACCTCTGTGCAGGTGATAAAGCCTTAGGTCGGACGCTAGGGGTTCCATGACCAGGGCGAAGAGCAATGCTGACAGTGGGCAGCCCTGTCTGGTCCCTCTGCGTAGGAGGATTTCGGAGGAGCTTTTGTTTCCAAGTTTAATTTTAGATGTTGGGTGTTTGTAGAGGAGGCCTATCATTTTGATAAATCATTTGCCGAGGCCCATTCGTTCTAATATTGCAAATAGAAAAGGCCATTGCACAGAGTCGAACGCTTTCTCGGTGTCGAGAAGCACTGCTACCGTTTGGTTTTCTGGGTTAAGGGCCTCCATTACTCCGAACATTCTTCTGAGGCCAAATGATGTGTTTCTGCCTGGAACGAATCCAGCTTGGTCCGCCAGCACCATTGCGGGCATGAGTGGCATCAACCTTCTTGTCAGGATTTTTGCAAAGATTTTGTTATCAAAGTTTATTAACGATATGGGTCTGTAGCAGGCGCAATCTTCCTTGGGTTTAAATGTTTTGTGTAGGAGAATGATATTCGCCATGTAGAGTGTGGTGGTAGCTGGGCTTTTGCTATGGCTTCTTCGTAGACCTGGAGTAGGAGCGGGGCTAGGATGTCGGCGAAGAATTTGTAAAATTCACCTGTTAGGCCGTCAGGTCCTGGGGCTTTGGTGCGCGGTAATTCCTTGACTACTTCTAGGATCTCTTCCGTAGTGATGGGTGCATTCAACGGCTCACGCAACTTGGCAATCGTCCAATATAGTTCGGTTGTGTTTAGGTATTGTGTTATTTCGGTAGCATCCCTGGAATAATTGGAGTATAGATTTTGGTAAAATTTACGGATGTCGTCTTCAGAGTACACAAGGGTTCCCGATGTGTCCAGCACTGCTTCGACTGTCGTGGGTTTTTGTTCTGCGGTGATCAGTCTTGCAAGTAGTGCACCGGGTCGTTGACCTTCGCCGTACTGGCAGATCTTGTGGTGACTTGCTAGGAATTTGGCTTCTCTGTCTGCTAGTCTTCTGAAGGTTTCTATTTCTGTCTTAAGTGCAGCTAGCGAGCTGGGAGTACTTGTGACTGTTACTGCTTGTTCAAGTGTTTTGAGGCGATCTTTGGATGTGTTTAATTCTTTCTTCAACATCTTTAGGATTCCATTTTCTTTTGCTAGGCACACCCCTCTGATGAAACATTTCAGTGTCTCCCAGAGTGTTCCCGGCGATGCTACCGTGCCTTGGTTTATCTCTAGAAATGTGCTCAGTTCAGTACGCAGTTCATCGGCAAAGATTTGATCTTGGAGGGCTCTGTGCTTGAATCTCCATTGGGGTCTGGTGAAGTCGCTCCGAGATGTAGTGCACACTAAGGTGACCGCTGAATGATCTGAGATGGACCTGGGGAGAATTTTGCATTCACCCCATTGAGGTCTACTATGAGCCGACACAAAGATGTAATCGAGTCTCGAGCTGGATTTGTGTACCTAGGAGTAAAAAGTGAATTCCTGAGAGTCACAGTGTTTGCTTCTCCATATGTCAATGAGATCATGTGCTTTGCATATTTCGGTTATTTGTAGACACGCCTTGGAGCGTGGGGCGGTTGTCTTGTGTGTTTTGTCTATGCGTGGATCGAGTGGGGTATTTAAATCGCCCAAGCGGTGAATCTTCGCTCTGTGCTGTGCCTTTTGTTTGCTTGGCCGTGATCAGGGTACTGTTGGCGGAGCGTTTGGCAATGATGGGGCCCGGGGCAGTTTGGGTTTGAGGAGCTGGAGAGTTCGTAGCATGCCGAGGGCTTTAATGTTCTTCCTCAGCCGGACCAGGCTGGAGTAGCCGCATGGGCCTCTCGCCTGCTCACCGCACGGGTTGTCTGACAGCAATCTACGATGTTGGCGGAACGTTCGCTGGAGGTGGGGCTGGGGCCGTTGGGAATTTGAGGAGTCGGAGGCTTGTGGATCGTCACGGGCTCCAGCGAATCTCTCCCCTATGGGGTCAGAGGGGCTGGGCTGGGCCCGTCCGCCAGCCGCTCCGGGGCCTGCAGGCCGGACCGGAGACCCGGGGCGGGGTGGATGAGGTAGGGGCGGTGTTTCTCCTACCTGGCGCCGGCAGTGTGTCCGGGCTCCTTCCCTCTCCGCTTCGGCTTTGTCTGGAGGGCCCTGTGCGCTGGAGGAGAACGGCAGTGCCCAGCCCGACCCCCGACTGGAGGCCCGATGTCACAGGTAGGCCGGGCGGGTTCTCAGCGGCCTCCGCTATGCTCGGGGCAGCGGATCTCCGGCCCGCGCGGGCACCTCCTCCAGGGGTGCCGGGGGCTGTTCTCTTTGCTCTGCAGCCTGCACTTTGGTTGGGACCGGGGGGCGGTCACTTGGGTGAGGATGTTGCCGGAGGATCGATCACCACGTTGCCGTAGTGCAGCGCTGTTACAGCCTTTCTCCCGCCGACACCGCGTTGACCAGGATGTTGGCGGATGACGTTGAAACTGGTACCCGCCAGACGCTTGTCTCTTGGGACATGATATCGTGACCGATGGAGGGGGAAATGGGGGTGTATGAAGCTATTTTGCCAGGATCTTTCTCGGGATCGGTGCAGAGCTCTCTAGTGAGCTGCCATCTTGGATGGCTCTCTAGCACCCTCAGGGACAGGCCCTGGATATCAAACTTTTATCCCTACGACAGGGTAACCAGGATCTGCTAACCTATATCGCAACCTTCAATAGGTTGGTGGTGGAAACCGGATGGCCTGAGGAGTAACGAATTACATTATTTCATCGTAGACTTCGGGGAGAACTCAAAGATGTTTTGGCTCAAGTTGTGGACCCACCTCAAGGATTGCGCAGAATATATAGACTTAGTGGTCCAGTTAGACCACCGACTTCAGAATAGAAAAGCTGATCGAGCTAAGTTCGAGAATCGGGTATGGGTTAAACCCAACGTTACCCCCAAAGAAACAGATGCATCAGAACCTAAGCAGATCGGGGGGTTAAAGGACCCTTAACTCAAAAGGAAAGAGAAAAGACACGGCAGATGCAATTGTGTCTGTACTGTGGAACCACAGGACATTTTCTACGGGATTGCCGAATAAAACCACCCAAGAAAGTAGTAGGAGTTGCTGACAAAAGCCAAATAGAGCCTGATTCGGGAAATGACCACGCCTGACAAGCGTAGAGGTCCGCTTGCCGAGCTTAAAGAAGGACACTCAGACCTTGCACCTAATCATACCAATGGTCCTTATTGATCCAAGGCAACCATCACGTATGCACGCAGTAAGGGCATACATGGATAGTGGGGCCGTAGGAAACTACATGGACAACAAATTGGCCTCAAGGATGAATCTACCCCTTTGTAAAAAGTCCGCTTCGGATCTCTTCACCACAGTCGATGGAACTGAAATTGCCTCTGGGCCCGTAACTCATTCCACTACTGAGATGACACTGTTGGGTCAAGATAGGCATCGAGAAACTATTGTGTTTGATTTAATCAAGGCCCCGAAAATCCAAATAATTCTGGAATGCCATGGTTGGAAACACATAATCCTTGTATTGAATGGCGAGAGAAGAGAGTGACCTTCCCGGATTGTGCACACACCTGTTACCCGGAAAAAACCTTGAACAAAGGCCTGGCCACAGTCACTAATCCAGTCGTGCAGTTACCTCAGGAATATCAAGAATTTCAGGATGTTTTTCAAAAAGAACAGACAAACACCTTCACCTACGACAATACTTGGACCAATACCTTGCTAATGGCTTCATTCGTCCATCCAAGTCTCCTGCATCCTCAGCTTTATTCTTCGTGCCTAAAAAGGAAGGTGACCTTAGAACGTGCATAGACTACCGCGCATTAAATCAGATTACGGTAAAAAACTGATACCCATTGCCTCTGATCCCCGAATTACTAGACCAAGTAAAGGATGCTTGTATCTACACTAAGTTAGATCTCCCAGGGGCATATCATCTGGTACGTGTAAAGAAAGGCGATGAATGGAAGACTGCCTTTCGCACCAAGTACGGGTTATTCGAATACCAGGTGATGCCCCTTCGGGTTGTGCAATGCACCAGCAGCCTTCCAGTATTTTATGAACGATGTCCATTGACGTCTGTGTTGTCGTATACATAGACGATATTCTAGTGTACACCTCCTCAGAATCAGACCATGTAAAGCACGTTCGTGCAGTCCTTGAGAAACTACGCCAGCACAAGTTATACGCAAAATTGGAGAAATGTGTTTTTCATTCTACAGAAGTTGAATTTCTTGGATTTATCCTGACTCCAAAAGGAGTTCGAATGGACTCTCGAAAGGTGGACGCAATCCTCAAGTGGCCATCACCCAGTTCAGTTAAAGGGGTACAAAGTATGCTTGGATTTGCTAACTTCTATCGCAGATTTATTCCTGAATTCTCACATACTGTACACCCCATCACAGCACTTTTGCGAAAAAACAAACGCTTCTTGTGGACTGAAGAGGCTGAAAGAGCCTTCCAAGAGCTAAAATTGAAATTCACGTCTGCACCTGTCTTAAAGCATCCACGCCCTGAGCTTCCATACGTAGTTGAAACCGATGCATCCAGTTTAGCCATGGGAGCGGTCCTGTCCCAGAAGGATCCTGAAACCGGTCAACTTCATCCAGTAACATTCTGGTCAAGAAAGTTCTCGGCACCAGAGTTAAACTATGCGGTTACTGATAAAGAGTTACTAGCCATCAAATCTGCCTTAAGGCTTGGCAGCATCATCTTCTCGGTGCCAGGCATACCATTACTGTAATCACCGATCACAGGAATTAGCAGTATTTGAAAACAGCCAAGGCCCAATCATCGCGTCAAATTCGATGGGCATTATTCTTTGCCGAATTTAATTTCGTGATCACTTATGAACCAGGTTGTAAAAACGGCAAGGCAGATGCCTTATTCCTAATTGGGATGGGAGAAGCATATTCGAACCCGGAACCGGTGCCTATAATTTCAGAACAAAGAATTCCTGGCATAACTACTCTACAGACTTTAGAAGACATTCATTTAAAAATCCAACAACTTTTCGATCCTGCAGCCCTGCAGGACTGGGTAAAGAAAGGCAAAGATTATTCAGTCAGCAATGAGCTACCTTACTACCAAGGACGTCTATTTCTACCACACAAGGAACTACAAGAACTAGTTATCTCTAATTATCATGATGCTCTGATTGAAGGACACCCAGGTATCGCAAAAACTGAAGCTAAAATTAAAAGACAATTCCGGTGCCCACCTGGCGAAAAGACGTAAAGTCATTTGTGCTATCTTGTGGTATCTGCACCCGAAACAAAAGTCAGAAGAAAAAAACAGCTGTTCTTTTACAACCTTTGGATATTCCACCTACACCATGGCATACTTTGTCTTTAGACTTTATTACTGATCTACCTCCATGTAATTGATTTAACACCATTCTAGTTATTGTGGATCTTTTTTCCAAGATGGCCCACTTTATTCCTTTAAAGGGATTACCTTCCGCTTCAATATTGGCCAAGGAATTTCTCGAAAACATTGTTCGAATACATGGATTTCCTTCTGTATTGGTCTCTGACCGAGGTAGTCAATTCATTTCGCAATTTTGGAAGCGATGTTGTCAATTAGCGCAAATCGACGTGAGGTTATCAACCAGTCACCATCCCCAGACCAATGGTCAGACGGAGAGGACCAACCAGACTCTTGAACAGTACCTACGTTGCATGCTACACCAAACCGAAAGCAATTGGAAGGATATTTTATGGATTTCCGAATACGCATACAATAACTCTGTACATTCAGGAACCAGACAAAGCCCCATTTATACCATATATGGACATCATCCTCGAACCTCCGTACTCGATTCGCCTCAACACTTAGAAATGCCCGCAGTGAATCATCTGCACTCTACTATTAGACAAGCCTTTAAGGAAGCAACAGAACATTTGAAACAAGCGAAAGAGAAATACAAGAAAAATGCTGATCAACATAGAAGTGATGCTCCACTATACCAGTTTGGGGATCAAGTTTGGCTGGCTACAAAACACATACCTCTAAAAGGGACTCAGACTTTTAATCCTAGATATTTGGGACCTTACACTATTAAGGCCATTATCAACCTGGTGGCCGTCAAATTGGAATAACCCTCTAATATGCGGATTCATCCTGTCTTTCATGTTTCACTCCTGAAACCAGTTCAACCCGGGACAAGACTAGCCAAACCACCTGACCCCATCCTAATAGATGGGGAACAAGAATTCGAGGTTAAAAATATCCTGGACTCTAAAATGGTTAAATCAAGACTTTTTTTTTTAATCGACTGGAAGGGTTACGGACCACAAGAAAGGACATGGGAGCCTAGTGACCACGTTCATGCACCTCGGTTGGTGAAAAGATTCCATTGGAACTTCCCAGACAAACCAGGATCAAGGGGAAGAACACCTTTAGGAGGGTCCTTGGGGGGAGGGGGGTGCTGTCATGATGCCTACCCCCGGGCATCCGGACCAAGCCCATCAGCCCCGGAAGCAGGCATCCAGGTGCTAACTAAAAGCCCAGCAGCCCCGGCATTCCATTGGCGCCAGGCTCAGAGGAAATCAGTCCTGGCGCCATAGGCTCATGTACATTACTTACCTCATGCAGACCATGCTGCAATGGAATCAAGCCAACGTGAGGGCCTGAATGGGACTACTTTACTTCAGGGACTATTTTTTACTCGGGTGTGGTTCTGGGGGAACTTCTTACCTGGGACTACTTTGAAGGCTATTTAAACCACGCCCGAACAGCAGCACATGCTTCACGTTATTCTGCATCCAGCAGCGTAACGCTCACCGTGCCTGCAGTCAGCATCCAGTCTTCTGCCACGCCGCCTCGAATCCAGAGCTCCTAGAAAAAGAGGAAAGAAGAAGGAAAGGTTAGAACATGGACATTATTTTAATTCCTTACCTGATTCCGGATCCATCACGTCTTCGAACTTGGAAAGGACATTATTTCTGCACGCATCGCATCGCCATACTCACCAGTCCTCACAGCATTTTTCGATTCGGCGCTGCCTCCATCATTTTCTTCACCGAACTCCAGCATCTAGGGGACAAAAGAAATATAAGGTGAGCCGAGAGAGCCAACAAATACAATCTCTTTTTGCCACCATAGACTTACCTGATTTACCACCGGAGGCATTATTCTTTAACATCCCGCAACCTCTTACGCCGCACCTGTAAGGAGAGAGAAAACAACAAGTTAAATACACGCATCTTTTACCGGACAGTGTTGGGTAATACAGACCCTTACCTGAACACCATCAGCTGCCACAAGACAATCTTCTCTTGGACCCAGCTGCAACACAAGAAGGGAATGGGACAAGAGTAAACATCAGACATATTGAACTCTTTGGACTTTATACTTACGGGTTCTCGCCAGGAACCTCGGAGTCAATATTCATCCGGAACTCTTCCGACACCTTCAAACCAGTGAAGTAACTGGTATCTACGCGCCCCTGCATTCCACGCAGGATGGAGAGCTCATCATTCAAAAACATAAGGTGAGATTACTGAAAGGGAATATCGGAGGTGATTAGTGGGGACAGTGGGGTGCCATTACTAGAATCCACGGGTCGCTAAATCCCTTTCTCCACTTGCAGGAGAATACTTCTACGGGTCAAGCAGACGAGATTAGGCAGGCCAGTCCAGTCTGTCATCTCTGCACTACGCTTCACGTTGGAGGAGACCGCAGCTGTCCGGGTCCGATCGATGCCCCTGTGGGAGCCAGGTGAGCGTAACAGATTTCCTTCGGCACGAGAACTCTGATTGCCTCTGTTGATATGGAGCCCGTCTTTCAGCCCTTCGTCGCTCGTTTCTGATCTTAATAAGCCCAGTGGTATCCAGGCGTTGGGCCCTGCAGCAAACAGAAAACAAATAACAGTGAGCCTCGGGTTGGGGCTCTTTCATTTCTCCAACCCGTTCCCTTCCCCAATCAGCAGGCGGGAGGTTTTCCCGGTCTACCCTGGATGCCTCCACCCACTTTTCACATCTGTGCCATTCTGGGCTGCCACAGTCTCTGTATCCAGGGGGCCGCTCTTCGGCTCACACCTTTCTCCTCGCTGGTGTCGTCCATTCGCCTCCAACCCCCATGCCTTGTCAGCACTGCTTGCGCATATCGCCCTCGAGTCACCACGATTGGGAGCGGAGACCGTCACCAGGTAAGAGCAGCGTGTACGGCCCCACCTTATGTCTTAAGTCCCATGTCACTGTGTCCTTCATACTGGGATACCTTATTTGAGTGCTCACAAAGGGGTTTTGGAATGGTGTTGCTGAACCCCAGGTTCTCCAGGGGTCCTCATTGGGCCAAGATGACCGGCTAAAGGCCCATATACGGGAACTTGCCAGTACCCATTGGTTAAATCTTGGATGGATAAATAGGTGGCTGTTCCTAGTCTATCAATTAGGTCATTGATGCGTGGCATGGGATTGGCATCGAAGTTTGAGATGGTATTGACCAGACAGAAGTAAATGTAAATGTAATTGGTTATTTATAATGTGCTTAATACCCAGAGGATTCTAAGCACGGACCCGGGGATCAAACCTGCATTGACCCGGGGATCAAACCTGCATTGTTCCGTGGATCGTCTTGCTTCCAATGCAAGTGCGTTGCCCCAGAGTTATCCTTCTGAGTCTATGCAGAATCTCCAGAAACGGTCAGATTTAGTGACTAACACGATAGGAGAGGACCAAGGACTTGAGGAGGGCTCAATGATATTGGCTTTCAACATTTTGTTGACTTCCTCATTCACTATCGGCTTACAGGCTTCTGGTAGTCGATATGGCTTTAGATCAACCAGTTTAACTTTAGGCGTTCTGATATAATGGTATGTACCTTTTACTCTTACTGGTTTCTCAGAGAAAACATCAGTAAATTAGATCACTACATCTTTTAGATCTTCTTGCTGTTGGACTGACAACTCGGAAGGAATTAAGTCAAAGTTGTCTATGTCCTCAGGAACCAAACAGGCTAGTACCTTGGCATGGGTGGCTGACGGGTACTCCTTCCATTCTTTCCAGAGGTTTGTATGGTATAAGTGGACTTTCTGTTTTCTGTCTGGTTGGGCTATTTTATACATACAGGTTCCCGTCAGTTCTACTATCTCATAAGGTCCGTGCCACTTAGAGACAAGTTTGTTTTCTGAGGTGGCCAAGAGGACCAATACTTTCTGTCCTATGTAGAATTATCTAAAGCCTACATTTTTGTTATCATAAACAGCCTTTTGTTGACTCTGAGCCCTCGCCATATGTGTACAAACCAAGTCTCTGACCATTTTCATGAGTTCTCACATTCGAGTGGCAGATTGTGAGAAATCCCTGGGTTCTCTTCTGTAGAGAAATTGAAAGGTAAAGAAATCTATGAAAGCTTGGAGGTGGGGGGGTAGGTTTCATCCATGGGTTCATCCGGTCCTAGTCCTTCCCATCCTTTTCTACTAATTTCTGCAAAATTAGTTTTACGGTCTTATTGAATCTTTCTACCAAGCCATCGGTTTGTAGATTGTACACAGAAGTTTTGCAAGGTAGTGATGTGAAGTAGTCATATTTATTGCCCAATTTAGATGTCTCTAGAGATCCTATTATGTCCATGCCAATTCTAGAAAAGGGGACTTCTATGATCGGTAAAGGGTTCAGAAGGGCATGTAATGGGATGTGCTTGCTGGCCATTTGGCATATTTCGCATGTCTGGATGAACGTTTTTATATCCGCATGGATCCCCAGCCAATAAAATACGCCACTAATCTGCATGTGTTTATTAAAGTGTCCTAAATGCCCTCCATTAAGATGGGAATGCGCGATCTCTAGCACAAGCTTTCGATTACTTTTGGGTATTACTAGTTGGATATTTACCAAACCTTCGGTGGAGGTTTCTCTCCTGTAAAGTAACACTTGTTTTAAGTAGAAAAAGGGACTGCCCTTTTCTTTGCCTTCTTCCGAAATGGCTTGCAAAAAAACTTCATCAAGGGCTGGATCATTTTGATGGGCAAAGGACAGGTCGGGATAGATGATAGGTTTGTCTCCCTTCCTTTCTTCGGTGTCAAAGAGATTTATCAGCTTCCCCAAAGCGTAAGTTACCTCTCTGTTTTATCTTATTCACTTTCATTAAACTGAGGGAATAGAGCTCTTTCCAAAATTACCTGAGCATCTGATCTCAAAGTACCTCAAAAGGGACTTCTCCATGATTCTGTTAGAGAACCTTCATGTCTCCCCTGAAGTCGTGATCAAGAACTCCTGCTAAGACATCTAAGACATCTATCCGGAACTTCCATGCTAAGCCAGATTTTGGGCTGGTCAGTTGTAGCACCCTGGAGGGTGTATCAAAACTAAATCCGTAGGAATCCTTCCTCTTTTCCCCAGGGGGAATAATAGCTTCCCTACTGCTACAGATATCAAATCCTATTGATTCCTTGGTGGCGATGGAAGGGTTAGAGGCTCTGACTACAATTTTAAAATTGTAGGGTTCCCCAATTTGTTTTGATTGAGTCACATCACATCTTTAACACCATACGTAAGGAACTCATGGTGGCAACAGTAAAGACGGACGCAAGTGATCACAGTTCAAGAGTGTTTATTAACCCCATAACTGCCATGGGTTTTTCCCCCCAGTGCTAAGGCCTTTTTTCGTGATTTCGGTATGTTGCCTTTCAATGCCTTGTAACTTTTTTTGTTACATGAGATATCTCAGCCAAATTTGGCCCCTTTTTTTCCCACATGCAGCCAGTCATAACGGCACCCAGGAAATTTGGATCTTTTAAAAAAATACCAATAAAATGATGTACAAAGATGCCTGTGGTGTTTTCCTTGTAAGAGCTAGGAACAAATGGTTTGCTGTGCTGAATTCCCCATTTACCTGGCTTTCAGGAACAGGTTGAGTGGAAACCAAAACATTTTTTTATATGGTTATCAACCGTTTTGTGAGAGGTAGGCGATTTTGGCCTTTTTTTCCAATAGGACATGCGTGGACGGAATGGAAGAAAAGGGTAGGAAAGCTAAATGGCAGGACACAAAGGCATACATTTCTGAACAGTAGACATAATTCCAAGTTTAGGAAGGGGTGATTTGCGCAGGTCAGGCAACAACTATGTAGGGAAAAATTCCATAGTTTGGGGAAAAAGCCAGAAAATTACAGAAAAAAAATTATGTGGTGGACATGGTTGGGCTGGAACGGCTTCTATGAATTTTGAGAAGAATATTGCTCCGCTACATTCCCCCGACTCTTGCATCTAGGAAATCACACATTTTTTGTAATGTTTCACAAAACAAGCGATACCACAAGCCAAAAAACTGAGCCATGATACACAGGAGTTTTATGCTTACGGCCTGAACAGACATACTTAGCATGTGTAAATAAGGAAAACAAATGCGGTGAGGAAGGGCAAGCATACATTTTCTGAAGGAGCAGAGGCAGACCTTTTGAAAGGTAGGAGACTTGTGCAGGTTACAAAATGAAAGGGTTGTGTGACAAAGAGCAACAGCAAATGGGTCAAAATGTTATGAAAACCACGCAAACACAACAAATGACGAAAACGGTACCTCACATGTGTGGGTGCAACTACCTGGGCGCAAAGGGGAAAGCCGAAAACATGGGTAAACCCAAGTCTTTCGGCACAGCACAATTTCACGAATTCTGCTCATGCGCACAACCTACAGATTTGGGCCTAGGGTGTCGAAGCCACCAAAGAAAACAGGGAACCCCATGCATTTCCGAAAAGAGGATACCCGTGGGAACCAAGGTCTAACTTGCGTGAATTGCCCCAGAATGTATTACCCAGAACCCCAGACAAAGTGAACATAGTTTTTTTTCCCCACCGAATATCAAACTAAACCGCAGGGGAATTTTGTAATGTAAGGGGGGTGTCCCTCTCCCCCCACCCCAAATGGAGGGGTGGCATCTTATGCAGCACGCCCTGGGGGAAGGTAAGGGGGGGCATCTCATGTAGCCCTCCCAGGGGTCAGGTGTCCTTTCCATTAGAAAACTTGCTGGCGGTTTAGGGTGCCCCTCAGCCCTCCCTAAAATGAGAGGAGCGGTGGTGGCGAATAACAGCACCCAGAGGAAAGTAATGACAGATCTGGGGAAGGAAGGAGTGACATTCAAACAGGTGAAGGTATGACAGCCCGATGGGGGAAGTAATGATAGACATTAGCCAGCGCAAGGGAGAAGGAATGACAAACAAGGGATGGTCCGGGAGGATAGCTCAGTGGCAACGTGCGCACCTTGGAAGCAAGATGACATGAAGCAACATAGGTTTGATCCCCGGGTTCGCGCTTAGAAACCTCTGGGTGTTTAAGCGCGTTATAAATACACAACTAAGACAAAAAAATACAATTACGCAACTAAAAAAAAACAATTCCTGTAACAGCGCCTCGATGGCCGCGCTTTAAAAATGCAAAATAAAAAATGAAGGAATGACAGCGCAATTGAGGAAGGAAAGAAAGCACAAGGGTGAAAGGAATGGCAGTACAAGAGAGTAACAGTGGAAGTGAAAGGGGGCAAGCAATGAGGGGGGGGCACAAAATTCAATACCTACAAACCAGGAGTATTCTGAAACATTTTCATGTCAGCACTGCTACTTTAAAACACATGTTCATGATGCCTCGGGCCACATCATAGGCCTTGTGTTCCAATAAAACACATTTTCAAGCAGTGTGTTAACAGTCATGATGGAGTACACAATATATGCCAGCATAGCCACTCTAACACACCGGTTCATGAGGTTTGTGTCTACTATATGGCAGTATTAACCACTGGCGGCATGGGGGAGAGGAAGGAATGACAGAATGACAGCACCGGTAGCAAGAGGGTTAAGAAATGCAATGCATATTAATGGTGCCAGTGCGTCCACCAGCCTTTGCTAAACACATGCATCCATACCACACATACAGACACACACATATAGACACACACCCCTAAAAAGACACACCCAGTCACACACAAAAACTTAACATACTTGTATGCATACTGTGAGAACCCTGAATGTGTCTCACCAGCTGGTCCCCGGGGATCTGTCATCCAGGTGGCCAGATCAAGGCCATCGCTTTTGCATCCAGTTCCCAGGGTGGACCAGTGGGGTAGAATCACATGGATGGGGGGTCTTCGGGGAGTGGAAGTGGGACACCGGACGGTGAGATGTGGTATCCCCTTCCCTGTAACACATTTACCCAATAGTACCAGGTAGGATACGTAGGAACTCGACCTCCCCCTTTTTCTACACAAACACTTTCTCACGGACAACTCACTGTGAGGAAAACAGACTAACACCCGAGCCATTTACCCGACATGTCCTACTACAATGGGCAAGCAGGCACAGGCAATTACTGATCATTACACACACCGACTTCCATCACACTTCCTCACACAGATAAAAGGCGGAGCACGAAAGCACACTGAGCAAGGCAAAGCACACGAGCAAGCACTAGTTCCAAGATGGCAGTTTAATACAAGGTGGAAGACGGCAAGACCGAAGAAGATTGTGAGGAGGGAAATACCCTTTGACCATTTCAACGACAAACCGCATCTTTCATGAGCCTTCAAAAGTAAAAAACGCGAGCCCTGGAATTAAAACTAAAGAATCCTGCATTGTGTGTCGGAGGTACCCGGGGATCTCCCGCATCGATATTCAAGGCGGGAGAAGCGTTTGCTGCCGTGGTACTGTCCTTGACTCCTACAACAAAGCATCACCATTTAAGTCAGCACAGCCAGTGAGTCGGGGAAACTGATATCAGACCGGTCTGTGTGGAAACCAAGGTTGCAAGCGGCAACATTGTATGAAGAAGATTATTAAGACAGTAGATGAGTGGATTTGAAGATAAAATACGATATCATAGACAGAGTAGTCCGGCATCACGTGGGTGCCCATTTGAAGTTTCTGTTAGGTATCCAACCGAAAGGGTGCAAACGTTTAAAGAAAGAGAATTTTTAAATCAAAGTGGTCCGGCAACGTGTCAAGTCAAACACTGTGCACATCTGAAAGTCTTCGATAAAATTAACATTGGTCCGAGCCCGGGTGAGGGAGACTAATTGAGTAAAAGGGATCTAAGCCCGGAAGAGGGCGATCCGGGGTGAACCTTGAGTCACCTGAAAAAGGATAAAGTGAAAGGTGAAAGACAGACTCGAGCCCGGCCAAGGGAAGCCTGTGCGGAACTTTATGGTAAAAGGATCTGAGCCTGGCAGAGTGGGAGCCGGGGTGGATATTGAATCACCCGATGTGAATATTTGTGAAAATCCAGAAGAGAAAATAACTTGTTGCATAACTACTTGCATCAGGCCCTTTGATTGAAGAGACTTTGAGAAGCACAGAGACTTATGCTCCGGAGGCCCTGATGCTGATGAGTGAATTGTAACCTTGTGCTAAAGAAGCCACAGACTGTGCTATGCTCGAGTGAACCGCCTCATACTGTGCTAAAAATGTGGGGAAGGGAGGCCTACGGCCTGAAAACCTGACATATCATTTTTAACACTTCTTTCTTTTTCATAACATTAATTTGCACACCATTTGTATTTAGAGTTAAGGATTGGCAATCTTTTTTTTAGTGGAGGCCCTTTTATTTTGACAAGACACCACTAGGACTGCGTTATTATTTGATGGTCATAGCTTGCTCCCATCTCTAGATTTAGGTTAAGATAGGCATTTATCATACCCTTTTGAAGTTCAATAAACACCCTTGAGCTGTGGTTACTTGTGTCTGTCTTACTGTTGATGCCATAACTTCCTTACAATACAGACTTGCACACATACCGCACACACTCATTGAATCTCGTGCACACAAAGATTTCATCCACTGCATGTACAAGAATCCTGGTCGAGTGCAGTGCTCGAGCATTGATGGCCAACATGTCTCGAACTGAGGACAACTGGAAAATCTCTTCCAGAAGGTCTGGGGTTGTAGTATCCTTTTGGCTCAAGGCTTGCCATAACTCAACTCAGCTAAGGCTCAGGGGGTTTCTTATCTCCTGGAAAACTCCCTCTTCTGGGGTCTTCATCACAAGAGCACCCTCTCTCAGACCCTTCCTAAAAGATATATCCTGAATCCCTAGTGAGATTGTACCATCTCATACCTCCGCCCACTGGTTCCAGAATATGCCATTAACTGTCATGGTCAACCATAGCCTGCGTATTCTCTGTTTCTAGGTGAGATACCAGGTCTACTTCCACCTTCTACTTCTATCTTCCCATTTAGTTCAGTTTTCCCCACCACAGATGTTACCTCCACCAACCGTCTAACCAGCTGGGGGTTCTTTTCCTTAAAGCTTCTCACTTTCTCTCTTTCTAGATGCCACTAATTCTCCTCCAGCCTCTTCACACCTCTCCCAGACAACAATTCCTTTCTTCTTGATATAAGCTTCTCCCTCAAACCTACTCTCAACTTGCATTCTCTCCAATGCTTGAATTGGTAAATTCCCCAACTATCTGCCTGTGCAGGGGAATTTCTTCTTGTCCCAACCTCTGCCCAAAAATCTACTTCCCTGCTGATCAACCTTCTCCACTTCCAAACAAATCTCCTGCTTCCGATGGTAACCTTCTCTTTTCCTAACCTCCTCCACTCTCCAACACCTCTTTCCCCCAATTACACCCCTCTTACTCAAAACTTCCTTGAAACTCTCTTTCCAACTTCTAACTCTCACCTCTCAGTACTACTCTCTTACCACACTGCGCAAAACACCTTCCTCCAACTCCTACATGCACAGGCCACACCGCCAAACTGATCTGGCTGTCTTTAATAGTAAGGTATCCCCTCCAACCAGGTGGTGTCTAAGGCTACTGAGAACACATATTTTCTGTGGTTTGTGTTGTTAGGTGATTAGGACAAGGGTTAGAGGTCATATGTCTAGACATAGGGTTGGACTGAGTCTATATGAAGCCCTGCCACCCTCTTTGATTTCACAAGGGCCGTGGATAAGTGTGGCATCTCTCTCTTCCCTTCTTAACAGTTTGTTCCTGCACCCCTTTTTGCTCTGTGACAGTGTGAATCAAAAGCAGAAAAATGCCTTGGTTAGTGTGGGAAGATTGTTGTTATGTTTAGACATCGTTCATTGTGGGACATTTTAAGTTTGTACTTCTTGTGATGTTGGTAGAATATCTGTTTGTTTCCCAGCTCATGGGTTCTGTGCGGTCTAGCCACTCTGTTAGAGCACCATCTTTTAACAGGAGGACCTCCTCAGGCCAAGCGTATGAGTCTGAAAGCAAAATCATCCCTCCAGCATTAATGTCTCAGAAACAAATGCATTTCCTTGCTCGTCAGGAACAGTGAAAGGTTACAATCTTGCGTCTGGCCAAGGAGGTGGGATAGCCCTCTGGTACACTTAGCCTAGGGGGAAGGAACCTCTTTCAGAGTTATGTCCTCCCTGTTCCATTGCAGGAGTCACTGTCAGGGCTGAGGTTGGTAAGGATCTAAGGGTTCCTGTGACTATCATGATATTGTCAAGCAATATAAGTAAGGGAGAGTAAAGGCCCCTGAGACCATCCCCTTGGTGGTAAATGCCCCAGCTATTATACGCATTGAGTTGGATGTCCCAGTGACTTTTACTTGCGATGTCTGAACTGAGGCATGTTAACATTGTGATAATTTCACATATCGCCCCTTAGCCCGTTCCCAAGTTTTCTAAATTTAAATAGTATTTTATACAATAAGCATGCTAATTCTGTTCTATTAAATATTCAATAAAGCTTGTTAAAAGGAGAGGTGTAGTTGTGCAAGATCTGGAGACCCATATCCAGATGACCGTGGACATCTGCCAGAATTGGAAGGATACATCAACCCCTGTGACTGCTCCCTGCCTTGGTGCGTGGACCGACTTGGATTATGTTTCTACGCTGTCAAGATATCCCTATGGGGGAGAAAGCATGCTCTACAAATTCAACTTTAGATTACCTCCACCATCCATTTGCTCGGGGTAGCCCCTGCTACCCTTTGACCACCCCACTGCTGGTTTTCAAGGTTAGGCAGGGGAACTACATCAGAAGGCCTATTCCTGACTTAAAGCAAGCTCTGGATTCTACTGGCTCTAGTGCGGATGATCATGTCCATCCAGCCTTGGGCCTATGAAAAGTGGATTCAGATGTATATACGTGATTACACTGCAGCACGAAAGTATGAATTCGTAAATTTTGAATTACAAAACTGCACTGGTGTCTAATTGCGCATTACATTACCCACATCCCCTTGCCCGCTGAACCCCCTCTTATTTATGTTTTGGCAGCACACTTTGCTGTGTGCCACCGACTCCCCGGCTTCCCTGTGGCGCCAGTTCCCTTCACTTACATGGATTGGAACCGGCACCACAGAGTCTTTTTTTCAATAGATTTATTTTATAGAAAGCGGGGTAGACCCCAGCAACCTCCAATCCCATTATAGTGAACAAGGGTGCAGAGGACACCCCCGCTCCCCTTGTCCACTATAATGGGACAGTATGTTATAATTGTTCCGAATTTCAGTCGTAATTTTTTGTATCACCGAAAAGTAAACAATTCTACCATACGAACATTTTTCTTTGACATTTTTGACAGCTTTGGATACAGATCCCTTTGTTTTAGGGTTTAGGCGGCGCCTAACCCCAAATTAAGAGCAGCAGCCACAATGTCTTTTAGTAGGTTTTATTCTCTAAGACAAGCAGGTAACAGGCTATCAGGAACGATGCCTCCACATCCTCTCCTCCCTTCAACAGCTCGCAATCACTCATTCAAAACTAGAATCCTGGGGATTCTGCAGTCTACAGATAGAAGGGGATCCTGCAGTCTACAGAAAGAACTGCTCTACCCACTGAAGATAATTAAAATGTATATGTAACTCATCACCCCCATACAGACAAAAGACCAGTGGAAAGCAAATGGAGACAAAACAACTTTTTTCAAACATAATACTCCCCCCTCATTCCACAGTTGCAGAGGAGCAGTTAAATTTTTCAGAGCCAATCTTACCTTGTTCCCAGCTTCCATCAACATGGCATCCTCATTCACTCTTACTGCCCTCTGCGGCCCCCACAAACAGCTCTGGCCTTTAGTCGTCATGCCAGGCTTCCTCATGCACATTGTCATCCACACTAACCTCACACTATTTCCAGGACTTGAAAATGTTGCATCTCGACTACATCCCCGATTGCTTTGCCATTGCATGGCTTGTCTGTGGTGATTTTGATGATTATGGGTTTAATACTACTAAGAAAGAAGTTTGTGGGATTCTAAATATGGTAGCTTTGTCTTTCAAATCTCAGGCTACTAGATCGGCTTGTGACTTTCTCCATGCGGTTTGTTGGAATACTGACTCAAGCAAGTTGTAGAAATGAATCAATAATGGCATTATAGATAGTGGACTTGAAAATGCTCGGGATGCTTTAATTTCCGGTGCAAAATAGGTTAAAATTAGGAAACCAGCGATTGTGGGATTCAGGTTGGCTTATTACACTGTCAGCACTTTTTAAGTACCAGCTTTATTATGACTTGGCTCAGGAGCATTACAAATGGGCAATCATTCCATTATATCGAATTAAATTTCCAAATTGCGAAATGGAGGCCACAATTTATGAGATTTACGTTTAACCTAATTCTAACCCATGAAATTCTAAATATATGGAATTAAGTTGATTTCCCTAGGTTCTCATGTCACTTTTGGAATCAACCTACTGTCAGAGAAACTTTGAAACATATACTTCTTGTCCTGCTTTTTCAGTTACTCACATCTAGTTTTTGGGAAATTCATTAACAATGTAGATTTTATTTCGACTGATTGATAATATTTTTTATGTAATGGCTGTTTATAAATTGTGTTCTTTTTTTATAGAATTCTGATTGTCCATGCATTTTACTTATATGGAGGCTATATTTTTTGTACTGTATGAAATTATAAGCATCTTAGCTATACTGAGATCTCATTTTTGTATTGAATGACATTTTTTATACTTGTGTTGGCAGGCAGATGAGTGCATCATTCATAGCTATTGCCCCTACCCCACACCAATATCACACTGGTGACAAACACTACTCACTAAGGCGACCAGATAGGCCTTATCCCAGACAGATACAGGAGGAAATAGACCTGTTGTAACTAAAGATGGCAAGAATAAGCAAACTCACTGTTAACTGAGACACAAGCATGCAATAGACACGAAGCAAATATGCACTCACCATGAAGAGACACAGACACTAAGTTAAACATGCAGTTATACAAAAAGAATATTGTTTGCAACTATAAAGACATGAAGAACATTACATAAGCAATGTTTAAGATGAACGGCAACACAAACGATAAATGTATAGAGTTTACTAACATAGAAGTGCAATAGTAATAAGCATCCATGTTTTCCGAAATGGAATTGCAGCACGCATTAAAATGAATAAGAGGCCTAAAGGCTTCCTGGAAGCTCAAACTGCTGAATTTATTGAAACACAGACAGGTGCAGGGCACTGACGAATAGCTGTGCGAACCCTGCCACAGTTAAGGACAAATTAGGGAGGGTTTGAACGGCTCAGAAAGAAAATGAGATAATTCCCATGGCACAAGACATATTTCTATAAGAATACATAAAGAACTAGCCTTTGAAAGGCAGGTGCAGGATAATTATGAGCCCAAAACGTTATAAAAAAAATGGATCGACTAAGTCCCTAGTGGTCAAAAAAGTAGTAACACCCCCACTCACATTAATTAAAATCTCAATAAATGCATGATGAAATAATTCAGAACATGGTCCTCTCATACCCGACTCATAATTCAAGAACACAGTCTATTCATTAGACCCAGACACAGATAGGCACCTGCTTTAACCCCTTACATATTTTCAGAACCAACGTTCCATGCAAAGTTGACTACAAAGTCGCTACGTCTCGTAGCCTAGGAATAATGGACAGTATCTCTCCCCCTACTCCCGTTTTGGCTCATGTGTTGATGACCTGTCAATTGCTCAAGGCTGGTAATTAAGATGCCAACCAATGAAAACTCTCAATGTTGTGCCGCCCAGTACATGTTGCATTAACCAATCAAGTAATGAAGAAATTACATGCATTCACCATTATCAATTTAGAGATGATTTCAGGTGGAGCCATCAAAGATGTTATAACCAATGAGAAGAGTAACCCCTAAATATTCTATATGTATACAATTGCCTTAACCAATCCCTCCACCCTGTAGGTTTTTGTAACCAAGTTTGTAGTATGTGAGTCGTGACGTATTTTTGACTTTTACTCTGTTGTTGTGCATGAGAAACTCAGAGTGATGCAAGATACTTAATGCTTATATGCTGCTCCTGCTTTATGTGGATTATTAATAAAGCAGGTTTTACTCTGGCTATTTCCGTTATTGAGTGCAGGATTTCCCAGCCTATCATTGCCACTTAAACTGGGGTTTTCCAGACCATCGTTACACTTACATGCCCATTTCTTATTTGAGGAAGTTTTATTTTAAACCAATGCACAATAATAAAGATTTCTTTTTTTAAATGCTCAGGGTGCTTTAATTTTCTACCAATGTTCCAATTTTGAAAGCGATAAGTGCTGATCCGAAATGCTATTGACCGGTTTCATTATGTGATATATCGCAACAAGTGCTTGGGTAATGATTTACTAAACGAATTACAGGATATTCTTGATACCAATAATATTTTGTCACATACTCAGTTGGGATGTTGTGCATTAGTGGGTACTACCGAACAATGTGCCTCATTACAAGTTTGCCGTTATCCTGTTGGTAAACCGGCAGTCTACCGGCAAACTGAAATACAGATACAGATCCGGTATCACCGCCAGATTACGAGTGCCAGCATCGGATGTAAATCTGCATTCCATGGTGTCCCATTGACTCCATGGGGGATTTTGCTGTTGATTTTTGCCTGACTGGCTGGAGGTAATTCAGGCACCTCAACGGCAACTTGTATTTGGCCGGTGCAAAATATTCTGCACTGGCGACCTCATAATAAGGCCCAATGTCCTAACCTCCATTTAGCAATGGATACATATTTTACAATTAGGCAGTGGTCCTTATATCATGGATTTATGGAACTCTCAGGAGGTTTTGATAAGACTGATGAAAGGAAATTGTGGCTGGTCTTGTCTCATACGGGTAGGTGGTGGAGGAGGAGTTTATTTTTATTGACTAGGTCTTGGGTCTGAATCCAGTCTAGTTCTTTCAGTTTCTTGTAGACTCTCAGAGGGTTTGAGATGAGGTCAGCTTCAGAGCACGACACTGATTCTAAGGTGGACAAGAGATTGTTTTTCCATGTTTTTAGCATTGTGACTTTGCCACTTTGTAGTTCTGTGTTCAGAGTGGAGTGGAACACCGCCTGAGAATTATATCACAAATATATTAAGGAACTTCAGCCTCTGTTCGTCATGAGGATGGTCAGAAAATTCAGTCTTTCACTATTCTCTGTGGAATTCAACAGGGTTGTGTAATTAATGTATATCTTAATGGATCAGGTGTGCTAGGTTTGAAAATAGGTGCTGATACTCTATCATTCTGTGTTATTGATGGAAAGAATCACCAGGGCACTGTAAAGGTGGAAGTTTGGAAACACTTTTTTTTATAAATAAAAGGGGGATAACTAATAATGCTGATAAAACCCATATTATGGTTTATTGAAGGAACAGTAAAAATAGCCCCTTGTTTTATATTTGGGGATATTAATGTGAGTATGAGGGTATCCACATAGCTTAATCAAGTACATTCTGGTTTTAAGTCTTTTTTCCAGGGGCGGGGGATACATCTGTTGAGCCGGCTATTAAAGCTTGTGCGGCCACATCTTGCAGTTTATCATGTAATGTTGCTGGGATGTGGGCCTCCGATTAAGTTCAGGAATCGGTTAAAAGTAGGCTAACATTTCTTTGGTGTATTTAAGGGGTACAAGTTTCTATGTCCGTAGAACTTTGTAATTATAAGCACAACGTTTTTTTATAAGCTTTGGATGGCAACGCTTCTATTACTGATTATAGTGAGGTCTAATGTTAGAGCATTATTGAATAATTGTATTATTGATTATTTATTTGAACATGAAGGAAAGGTAGAATTTATATGGATGATATCAATATGTTAAATCATCTTTTAATAAATAAAGTTTATCTCATTATTTAGACAAAGCTACTATAACTCTTAATGGGAAAGCTTGTTTGAAAAAAAGGTTACAGGCAGAAATGTGCAGCCATTACATAGGGGCTGGTAGAGTTGTTTAAATTGGTGAGAGATTTGCTGAAGGTTGATTTAAAATGCTTGTTTTATTTCCTTGTTCGATGTTTTTGCAGTTGTGTTGTGCAGTTACCTTATGATATCTGTTCTTCTGTTTTCTCACATAGCACAATACTCTTAGATCTAATAAACAGGATTCCGTTCCATCCATCATGCGGACAGAAGTCTGTTCACTATTTCGACTAGTTTTAGGCTATGTTTGCATTTGCTAGCTTGCCCACATTTCTGTAGCTTTAAAAGTAATTACCAGGGGGTGGGGGGCTTTTTACAGACCTCCTAAACTGTGCTGGAAACAACTGTGTTCATTAACATTTATAGGCAAAAGGTCTTCGTACCATTTTGGCAAAACTAAGTAAAAATGTAAAGTACAAAGTTTAGGCAAAATCATTACATTTATCAATCAGTTTTGGAAAAAAGTACCATAAGTGCTGCCTGCAATTTACCCTTTGCAGGCAGTATTTACAATGGATCCATATAGTGTTTGCGTGCTTTTACCAAGTCGAAATGTCAGATGGATTATATAGGAATCCTTTGGTTTTCTGCCAGCAGGAAAATACAGAGTGGCATAGCACCGCTGAATGATAGATCCTGTTTCATGCCACTCCCCTAACCCCCGAGGCTTCAAATGGCATAATAATCTCCTTGATAGTAAAAGCAAAGCGTAAATGGCTTACGCCTTTGTTTTACGCTTTGCTTATACAATCCGGGGACTATAAAAAAGCAAAGTCAGGGAAAAAAAATCACGGATCTTCATCGCTTTCATTGATCTAACGCAGGCTTTTGACCTCGTCGACAGACACCGCCTATGGGATAAATTGGAGAGCTGGAATTGCCCTCAAGAAATATTCCAACCAATCAAAGCTCTCCACACGGATACCTCCCTTAGGGTTCGACTATCCCAAAGAGGCGACCTGTCAGACGAAATCCAGACCGGGCGAGGGGTAAAACAGGGATGCCCGCTAGCACCCGCCTTGTTCCTAGCATACCTCGGAGACTACGGCGATTTTGTCGACCTGGAACACACGTTTCCGCCATCCCTTGCATCCTCCAAAATAAGTTACCTTTTGTATGCTGACGATCTAATCCTCCTGGATCAGACCCAGATCGGCCTCCAGAGACAACTAACAAACCTCCTGAGTTACACAGCCGAAAACAACCTAAAAATAAATCGAGAAAAAAACAAAATAATGATTCTGGGAGGAGGACGGAAGAACAACAAATCCTCTGAAAAATTCAAATGGTACTTAGAGGGCAAAGAGATCGAGTCGGTACCCGACTTCAAATACCTGGGTGTCCAGATTGACTCTTCAAAAAATGAAACATCAATGCAGCTCGCTTTGGAAATAAAGCTGGGAAAACTAGCGTCACAAGCAAAAGCAATAGATACAAAATTTGGTAAATTTTCATGCATTCCCGTAATAGACTTCTACAAGAAAAAAGTCGTCCCATCAATTACCTATGGAACAGAGGCCATGCCAACAATCCCAGAAAGAACTTGGCAAAAACTGGAGAGCAAGTTCTGGAAATCAGTCTTAAACCTTCCAAAGTCTTCATCCATCGCTGCAATCAGACAGGAACTCAGCCTTCTGTCACTAAGAGCAACAGTAATCCTAAACTCTCTTAGGTTATTCAGGAAATGCATTACGGCCGACACTGACCAAATATTTGGCCTACTGAACACAGAACTACAAAGTGGCAAAGTCACAATGCTAAAAACATGGAAAAACAATCTCTTGTCCACCTTAGAATCAGTGTCGTGCTCTGAAGCTGACCTCATCTCAAACCCTCTGAGAGTCTACAAGAAACTGAAAGAACTAGACTGGATTCAGACCCAAGACCTAGTCAATAAAAATAAACTCCTCCTCCACCTTCCCACCATGCATTCCAAACTCAATGAGCCGATGAAATATCTCCGGATATTTCCAAACAGGAGAGCAAGAAATTACATGTTAAGAATGCGGCTAAACTTACTGGAAACAAATGAGATCCTGAACATCCGAGGTTTTTCCGACTCAAATACATGCCGTTTGTGCAATGCCGAACTCGAATCTATTAGACACCTATTGATCTCATGCCCAGCAACCCTAGTCTTAAGATCAGCCTACATAAAGCACTTTAGCCCAGAAGAATATGGATGGGACGAAGCAACGTGTTGGAACAGACTGATTGGTGGGGACCGAAACTGTTGGTTACTAGCCTCAACCAAAATTCTGCAACTCACCATGCAGAGGATAGAGTCCAACCAGCCTCACCTCTCGTGAAATCACTGGACACTCTCTGGGCTACTTCAGTGAAAGTTACTTTAATGAAAGTTACTTCAGTGAAAGTTATTTTTTCTTCATCCCCCTTTTGTAAATTTCTAAATGAACAACACACAAAAAAAAAAAAAAAAAAAAAAAAGCCCAAAGGTACATAGGCAACATATAAAGAATTAGGTGCCTTGACACAATCTCAAAAGGTGCTGTCAAGCCAACATTATTAATTAAAATGAATTTACATACTTGACAATTGCATTAAAAGTTAGAAACATGTGCCCATGTCATTGTTTCAAAACACAAGACAAAATTGAAAACACTTTGTGTGGCCTAAATCGAAGTTGCAAATACAAAATGTGAATACAGAATGCAAGCAAAGGCAAAAAAATATATTAGAGGCTACGATGAATCAATCAAAAAATAATAAGAGGGTGGCAAGTTCCGATCTCAGTCAGAAGTGTGAATAATGATTTCATAAGAAGCAGCTGAGATCAAATTCCTCGTTCATTCCTTCCGGTGCTAAAGAGCCCGGTCTTTCTATCCATTGTGCCTCTTTCTGCGCTATTACTATTAGACATAGTTAAAAGACTTCTGTCCGGTGCGACAAACAAAATTTGTTCCCACCATGTCTAATAGTAAAGTGTTTGTATTGGTATTGCTATTGTTTATTTGTAAAGCGCCTATACACGAAACAAGTGTTTCAAAGGGTCCAAGGAGGGAGGGAACAAGGGGAAAAAACAACATTCAGAATGTATTAGATCTAATAAACAGGATTCCGTTTGTGTTGCATGCGAACGCTTAAACGGCGCTCTCTTACCAAATCTTTTTGTATTCAGTCCACTAAGGGACATATCACATATCTATTTCAGAATATTACGCCGATGCTTTGAATTATGCGGTGTCTACGATCCGCAGCACTTATAGGTAAGAACTGCACAACGTGGAATGATAAATCTAAGATTTTTGATGCATTTAGATCAGCAAATAGCTTCCTTTTAAATCCATGTGTTCTTCTCCACAGAGGACATTGCAAGGATTATGTTACTCAAAGGTCAGTTGGGCAGACGAGTACGTACACTGGCGGTAACACGTGTATGGTATTTAGTAAAGTATAAGCATCAAGAATATGGAATGTTAAAGCTAAGATTTAAACATTTATAAAGAGAGTGTATTTGTGTGTAACTATTATATTGCCCGTTCTGAAGGAGGCTTATTCAAACTGACTGTTAAATCAATTAATAATTGTTTAATCAAGAAACCTTGAGTGTAAGAGTTTAATTGACCAATTGTCATGTGGGCAGAAGTCTGTTCACTATTTCTACTAGTTTTAGGCTATGTTTGCATTTGCTAGCTTGCCCACATTTCTGTAGCTTTAAACATAATTACCTGGGTGGGGGGGAGACCTCCTAAACTGCTTACACCTTTGTTTTACGCTTTGCTTATACAATCCGGGGACTATAAAAAGGCCCATAGGTACATAGGCAACATATAAAGAATTACGTGCCTTGACACAATCTCAAAAGGTGCTGTCAAGCCACCATTATTAATTTAAATTACCTTACATACTTGACAATTGCATTAAAAGTTAGAAACACATGCCCATGTCACTGTTTCAAAACACACGACAATACTATTAGACATAGTTAAAAGACTTCTGTCCAGTGCGACAAACAAAAAATGTTCCCACCATGTCTATTAGTAAAGTGTTTGTGTTGGTATTGCTATTGTTTATTTGTAAAGCGCCTATACACGAAGCATGTGTTTCAAAGGGCCCAAGGAGGAAGTGAACAAGGGGAAAATAAACACCATTTAGAGCCCTTAAATTTCTGAATGGTACAAATCTTGCCAGGCAGAGTGGGTGCATGGTACAAGTGCATATAATACAATTAACAGTGTAGATAACGGAAAAACTGCAGAATCGTCGCCAGACCTATTTTCTAAGTGCATTGAGGTGCCACCATGCAAGGAGGGGAGACAAGGGAAAAACAGACAGACAATCTTCAAGGCATTGTGCATTCACATCGAGCAAGTCCGCAGACAGGTGCAGGAGGGGGGAGAGGACAAGTGCAGGGGGGGGACCAAGTGCGCCCAGTCAGTCAGAAGCTGGGTAAGTGCTGAGAGATGCCACTCTCAAGGGTCGTTGACCAAGCGCAGTAACGATGAGTCGAGTGAAGGCCCGGAGGCAAGTGCGAGAGGGCTGGCGAGGGTGCCCGGGACCTGTGAGAACGTGAGATACACCAGGCGGCCAGTCAGAAGGCTGTGTGGAAAATGAGATTGAGAGTGGAAGAGCGGAGAGAAATGTTAGCAGGGTAGAAGGAGAGAGAAGGAAGAGGAGCAGAGGAATGTTTTAAGGCGTTTCCGGAACTTAAGGATATCAGGCTCAAGACGGAGTGCGGCAGGGAGGCTATTCCAGAGGGAGGCCCCTGCAGAGTATAAAGATCTCCCCCCAAAATCTCTGCTTGGAGAACCAGCTCACTCACAGAAGGATGGAGGTATATGAGCGGAGGGCTCGGGAAGGACAGTATTTAGGTAGGCATCGTTGCACGTAGGAAGGTCCCAGGCCCCAGAAAGCCTTGTGGACAATGCAGAGGATGTTGAATTTGATCCTTGCAGCCACAGGGAGCCAGTGGAGGGATTTCAGCATCAGAAAGATGCAGTCCCTGGGCTTGAGGCCAAGGATAAATCTTGCGGTTCTGTTTTGAATGAGTTGTAGAAGGCGCAGAGCAGAGGCAGGGAGGCTGAGAAACCCAGGCAAAGTCCGGCAAAGTCTGCCACTGCTGTCTGCAGCTGTCCCCAGATGGCAGCAGCTTATTGCAAATGTTCTACTTGATATTTGTGTGGTCATCTTTTATTAGCCCTCATGCGGTGCTCGGTAGCTCTACCAGCTCTTCCAGTGGCAGCACATCCAGCATATCCAACTGCTGATTATTACTCCTTTACCATTGTTGTGCTTGCACCATTGTTGCTCCTTTGTTCTGTCTATTCTGCTTTGCATGACATCAATGTTATGCCGCCTGCATTTTCTTCCTACTCTTCTGATAGTCGTTCTTATTCTGCCTCTTCTCGAAACTACTCTAATCTTATTTACACTCCTTGTATCCCTCACTTTCCTTCCATAGACCTGGCTCTATGGAATGCCCGATTTCTTTGTAATAAGTCTGCTTCTGTTTTAGACGTATTCTTTCGATTGAATTTGTATTTTCTTTGTATTACTGAGACCTGTATTGCTTCTTTTAATAATACCACCCCTGCTTCCTTTTCTACGTCTCTTACTTCATTTTGTCATGCTCTGCACTCTGTTTTTTGTACCGTTCTTCTTTGTACTTGCCCCTACAGTTTTGTCTATTCCAATCTTTTCTTCATTTGAATTCTCGTTTATTTCTTTTACTAAGCCTTACCCCTTATCCTTTTTACTTGTTTATCGTCTTCCTGCTTCTGTTGGGTCTTTTTGTGAAGATATTGATTTATTGCGTTTTTTTATTCTCCCTTCTACCACTCCATTTATTCTTTTGGGAGACTTTAATCTTCATTTGTCTTCTGTTTATTTAACTCTCCTGTTTCTTGCTGTTCTTGATTCTCATTTCCTGTCTCCCCTTTCTACTCCTCATTCCCATGTGTCGGGCTCCGGCTTAGATCTTATTTTTACCTCTTCTCTTTCTGCATCTTCCCTCTGTGTGCTCCCGGTTTATCTTTCTGATCATCATCTTCTTTCTTTCGCAATTTTTCCAGCTTCTCCTGTATCTGATTATTTTTCTCCAGTTACATCGTCCTTTCTCCCGCGTGACTTATGCGCTTTTAATACCCATACGTTTGCCTTCATGTGTATGTCTGCTCTTACGTCTCATTCCTCCTTTGCTGCTTTTATCAACACATGATGCCGCCTCCACTCTGTCGTTCTCTCTTTCTTCTTCTCTGGACTCTCTTTATCCAGACATGACATTCTATCCTTCTCGTAAACCCCCTCAACCTTGATTTACCTCTCATCTTTGTACTATGCAGCGTGCTCTCTGTTGCCTTGAAAGGTGCTGGTGCAAGTCCAGGTCAGAGGGGAATAACCTGTCCTATTCCTCTTATCACACACTTTATGATGGAGTTCTGCTCTCAGCTAAACGTTCTTATTTCTCTGACCTTCTGCAGACTCAATCAATCCATCCTAGATGATTATTTCAAACTCTATCACGCCTTCTCGTGGGTTGGAGCAGGGCACTTGGGACATGTTGCAGGCAAAAGTTATTTTCAAGTGAAGATATGTTAGCAGGAATATGTTAATTGATGTATGATTCCATGTGGGAGATTCAGGTCTAGGAGAGACGTCAGGTGTGTAGCGGTCAGTGACAGGAAGTTCAGGAAGTATCAGAAGATCAGTGTTTATCTGTGTATTACCCTGTGCTACATCATACCCATACATTTGTATTTGTATTTATTTTATCTATAAAGCGCACCAGGCCCGAGGGCATCCGGGCGCATAACTTGGTTACAGCATGGTAAAAGGCAAACAGAACAATACATTTAACTTACAGTTATGTACATATATAGTTATTTATACAAGAAAGAACAGGATAAGCAGATACCCATTTACCTGAGGTGAGGCTGGCGGCTATTGCACAGATGAAGGTTGACGAGAGGGCAATGGTGAGTCTTGGGCGGAGAGCCACATTTTGGCCATGTTTTTGAATCTTAGGAAGGAGGGTTCCGTTCTTATCGAGTTGGGAAGCGAGTTCCAGAGTTTAGAGGCCATTAGTGGGAAACTGGTCCCGTCAGATCTCTGGACGTTGAAACGTGGTATGGAAAAGCAGTTAGTCTGGACAGTTCTACGGGGTCTGTTAGAGTTGTGGAGGGAGAATCTATTGGCCAAGTAGCTGGATGCTTGGTTGGAGAGGCATTTGTGAGTGAGAGCAAGTGTTTTCAAAGATATTTGTTGTGAAACCGAGAGCCAGCTATACTACGTCTGATGTCTGAGATATGTTGGATGTTTATTGCTGCTCTGATGGCATTGTTTTGGGTAATTTGTAACTTGTTAAGGTTACAAAGATTGGTGCCCAGGTAGAGGGCATTGCAATAATCGATTTTTGACAGCACAAGTGTCCTGGCAAGTGTGATGCAGTTAGCTGGTAATAAGAAAGGACGACTGGCTGTGATCAGCTTGCAGGTGTATGCAGCCGCAGAGGCGACTGCATTAGTTTGTCTAGCCAAGGATAGGGTGGAGTCAATGTAGATCCCTAATGTTTTTGTGTCCTTGGAAACTTTTATGGTGTTACCATCAATGGTGAAAGATTTAAACGCAGGGTCGAGTTTGAGGAGTCTTTGGTGGGAGCCGAGAATGAGGAGCTCTGTCTTTTCGCCATTCAGACAGAGTTCATGCTGCACCATCCAGGCTTGGATGACTTGGTAGCTGGCATTAACAGAGAGAGAGTCGGTTGTGTAGTCTGCTGAGATCGGGATAAGTATCTGGGTATCGTCAGCATAATTGGTGTATGTGACACCCAGATAATCCAAAATATCAAATAGTGGCTTTGTAAACACATTGTACAAAGTAGGCGAGACACACGATCCTTGTGGTACCCCAGAGGTGACAGGTGAGGGTATGGCTGCTGCTAAGGGGGGAAAAAACCTGCACCGATCTGTTGTTCAGAAATGAACTCTTCCAGGCTGTGGCTTTATCCGAGAAGTGGGCAGCTAGTTCTCGGTGTCGACACAGTATTTGGTGATTTACGAGATCAAATGCCACAGAGAGGTCAAGTAGAAGTAGTAATGCAAGTTTACCCTTCTCTTTTAGGTCTTCAATCTGAGTTTTAAGATCGATAAGGGCAGTTTCAGTGCCGTGCCGTGGTTGAAACCCTGATTGCCTTAATCCCAGTAGTTTATTAGATTCAAGGTATTCTTGAATCTGTAAGTAGGCGGCTCGGTCAAGGATTTTTAGTAAAAAAGGCACCGTGGTGCTGGGCCTGTAATTAGTTGGTATGTTAGTGTCCAGAGAGGGTGTTTTAGGAGCGGGATAACCCAAGCGTCCTTCAAGTTGTCAGGTACGATCCCGGTGCTGAAGGAAGAGTTAATGACAGTGGTAATGTACATTCAAGGTAATGTAAGGTAAATTTAAGGCCTCATACCCTCTTTCCAGTTACCCTAACTCCTTAATACTTATCCACAACTTCTACCTAACCCTCTCCCCCCCATTGGTTGCCTGTGTGTTCAAAGAAGGAATCGCCCGTCAATCAAGGTGGGAGGGTTGTGTACCTGCGGCTTCCGTGGTTGGGTTGAGAGAGCAGATACGAGGTTTTGACACCTATCATGTCATTTGTCACCTTCGGGTGCTGCCGATTCCCTTTGTTCTTTCCCTGTTCTTCTGCAGTTAATTTTAGAATCTCTGGCATAATTTCCTTTTATGTGTTTTTCACCAACGGCGCCATGCATGCCATTGAGTGTTTGACACGTTTAGCAATACAAATAACCTCCTCCAACATTAGAGTGTCTTTGAGCCACAGTTCCACTCTCATCCTGTTATTGGAACAATTAATCATGAACTGATCCATATTGTGGTTATCCACAGCGTTTCCAAACGTGTATGTCATTGCCAAGTGATGCAATGCTGTTATGTATTCTTCCACACTCTCTCTGCTTTCCTGGACCCGCACCCCAAAGTTATATCTTTCCAAAATTGGATTGGTCTTTGATTGAAGTGGGCATCCAGTTTCAACAATGCAAGCTCTAATTAATTTGTGGCTTCCGATTCGGTAACACCACTGAGTTCTGGCAATGTTTCAAAAATGCGCTGTTTACGTAACTAAAAAAAATGCATCAAGAGTGACACCATCCTGTCTGTGGAAAAGGAATCGCTGCATGGGTAAAATACAGAGGGGGACTTAGGAGGGGTACAGCAGCACTGGGTAGTGGGCAGGTGGCCATCGTCTAACGAGTCAGGTGGCCTAGGTTTTGAGGAGGAAAGACTCCTTGAAGAGGTGGGTCTCGGGTTCTTTTCTGAATTGTAGGAGTGAGTCTGATGTCGACGGGGAGGAGAATCCATAGTCTTGGGGCGTAGGCAGAGCATGCATATTTTCTGGTCCTTTCCTATTTGCAGCAGTGGATTTCAAGTCTGCACGTGTCCTTGCTTTTGGTGGTTCGCTGTCCGCCAGTGGTGCAGAGTTTTTCAGCGAAGTAGCTGGGTGACAGCCTTATAGATGATGCAGCAAGACTTGAAGGGGATTTGTGCGTGCAGTGGGAGCCAGTGAAGGACGATGAGGGCTGGGGTGATGTGGTCATATCTGCATAGACCCGTGATGAGGCATGCAGCCGCATATAGGACACTTCTCAGGGGCACAAGGGAGGATGCCGGGAGGCCTTTGAGGAGTGCATTGCCCCCATCCAGGTTTGTATAGTCCAGTGCTTGAACAGTCGATCTAAAGCTCACTGGAGGGAGGAACGGCTTGACGTTTCGTAGAAGGGAGACAGGATACCAAGCTGTGAGTTTTCTTTGCTATGTGTGTCTTGAAGGAAAGGTGTTTGTTGATGTGGAACCCAAGGGTATTGGCGCAGGAGGTGAGCTTGGGTGTGAAGCCTTCAGATTTCAAGGTTGATAGCCAAGTCTGTATGTCTGGGAATTCGGTATTGTTGGTGAGGAGAAGGAATTCGGTTTTGGAAGGGTTGCCACTGGACAGCCAAGACTAGATCAGCGAGGGGCAGGTCTTGAGCCTATGGATGTCCTTGATGGAGTTGATCTTGAGGTATAGCTGTGTGTCGGCTGAGCATAGGTGGATTTTGGATGTTGAGTGGGGCTAGGAGGGCTCCCAACAGCTCCATGTATAGATGGAAGATCACTGGGGGGGAGGATGGAACCCTGCAAGACTCCACAGGTGAGGGGTTGCATTGGTGATCTAGAAGAGTGCATCTGAAAAAACTGCTTGTGGTTGGGGAGGTAGAACTTGAACCAGCGCCGATGTAGGGTGTCCGTAAGGACCTGGTGGTCTTCCGTGTTGAAAGCAGCCCACAATGAGCACACACAGTAAGACACCACAGATTACTCTTAGAAAGATGTATATCAAAAATACATTTATTACATGCCTTTATAACAAAACACGATTAAACCACAGTATCAAGAAAACAGTTACCACACATACTAATTCACTATGTAACGGATACAAAATTTGTTTAGCCCAATGCTGATGAAAGGGGAGAAAATAATCACAAGTAATTCAACACAGATATCGCATTAGGCAGTTCTTCGTAGTCAATCCCTAACTTATGTGGTCCAGTCCTAAGAAGTGAGGAGCCTTGCTCTCAAAGTACAGCAGTGTGTTAACGTGTGGTCATGCGCAAAACAAAAAGCAAATTCTCTTCAGGGAGCTGTATCTGCTCAGGAAGGGGCCTGAGGCAATGAAGAATAAAGTCCTACTCCTTGCGGATAGAGCGGCTTTCAGAGTTCGGGAATAGCTGGGGAGCGCAGGCTAGCCTAATCAAGGTGAGTATCTTTTAAGGGATTCTCGTGCCTAAAAACAGATGGATGTGTCAGGGGGCCACCGGTAAGTGATGAAAGTACTCACCGGCCCTCGACACAGTACGGACCAAACTTTGTCAGTCTAGTTCACTTCACTAGTAGGTTTCACACCTGCAGATACAAGACACTCCGGCTCTCAGCGCCTGCGAGACGGGACAATTGTCCAAGGCAGGACAGTAGCCTTTTCTCAGCTCTTGAAGAAAGGAGAAGGGTAGTTCCGGTGCAGAACGTCTCAGGACACTGTGGGGCAGGTCTGCAGGCACTTACAGCGACAGTCACCAGAGCGTGGCGACACAGGAACCGCACATTCTCACGGCGTGGCGCCCTCTCATAAATCACAACCTAGTGGAGCTTGCCAGGAGATGGCCCAGGACCACAAGTAAGCAATTCCCAAAGTCTTGAATCTGAACATAGGATGGTAGCGTTCCCGTGCGGTATCCTGGGTTGGAGCTGGACAGTTCACTGGATAGCCCAGGAACACTTCCGAAGGGGCTCTTCGCAAGGGTAAGCAGGAGGTGCCGAGAGTAGTTGTTCCCACTACTCCAAAGGTACGAAGCACCCTTGCAGGCCTTCTTGGTACGATGCAAAAGCAGCGGTCCGAAGGGACAACAGTGGGATCAGGGTGCCAACCCTTCCTAGCACGTCACCAGCGGTTCCTCGGGTCTGCCTTTTGTTAAGGATACTTGGCTCCTTCTGAAGTTTGGTGTGAACTTCAGTTGATCAACCTGGAATGGATACAGAACCCCTTCTCTTAACCGAGATTCGTTTTGCGCTAAAATCTCAGATAGCCAATGGAAGATCTGCTCTCTTGCATGCACGCCAGGCATGATTCAATCGTGGCCCATGCTGGTTCCAGTCATTCAGGTCTACCAGACATACTGGCACCAGTAGTGTGGATTGGGACTAGACAGTCCCAACCCTCTTCCTGGGCACTAGCACACGTGACATGCAGGAGCCCACGAAAGATGCGGTTTTCATAGGAGGCTGCATGCCTAAATATGTGGTACACAGGCCTCTCGACCTGGGTGAAGGCAAAGGGACAACATAGCCAAAGGACAGAACAAAAGACGTTGTGGCACGGACTTTTTCAGCACTGGCCACAGTAAACGTGTATAGTCCATAAAAGCGAAGTAAAAATACTTTAAAATTAAACTGCTGCCACCAGTTTGTCCTGGGCACACTTGTACAAACACCAAAAAAACCTTAGAGGGTGGCTAGCGACATAAAACAAAAGGACCCCAATACGCGGTACTGTAAGGTACTTGGCACATAGATAAAAAGTTACAAAGAAATGGCAACGTAGTCGAAGATTAAGGGAAACAGTTTCCTACTACTGACAGGTAGAAGGACGTGTCAGTTTCATCATAACAAATGATATGATTATGATATGGCATTTAAAACGTGCCTATACACAAGTGTTTCAACGCGCAACGAGGTAAGGGAGGGGGAACAGAGGGAAGAAAGAGACAACGATCTTACTAGGCCAGGTGACCATGAGATCGCACAAGTGCAGGGGAAGGGGAAAAGTGCGGGAGTCGGGGGGAAGTGCAGTACATGGGATTGACAATAAAAATAAATAATTAGAATAAATAAAAGAAATAAGTAAAGTGGTGGCCAGCTTGTGGTAAGTGCAGACATCAGGTGTCAAGTGCAGGTAGGGGACTGTAGGGATACAGAAAACAGTAACCAAGTGCAGGTGTCAACTGGAAGGACTAAAAAACATGTGAGGAGAACCCAAATGTCCACTCTCAGAACGGAGTGGATTCCTACTTTGGTTTTGGGAATAATCGAATTCTAGATACAGGAAAAGGTAGGAAAACTGAAAAAGTCAACAGTTGCTCCCTCTTAATGAAACTTCATACATTTTCACAATTATATACATTTTATTAAAGGTTTCAAGATAAAAATCTCATCAAACACTCTAAGAATATACACAATGAAGCACGCCAAAATAGACGAGTTAGGTTTAGAGCAACCTCTTTTAGCTCTAGTAACACCAGCAGTGACCCAGACAATCCAAGTGAGGGAACCTCAACAAACACTCCCAATCGAGGCAGAGGTAATTCTAATTACAAAGAAGAGGGAATCCTAACCAGGGTAAACAGCCTTTTTTATACAAAGGCCCCAACAGAGGCAATTGGAACGGGGACCAGAGATACCTACGAAGCGGCAATCACTTCTAGTTAATCTATCTACTTATGAACCCACATGAATGGAAAGACAACTCCTGGATAAAGGCTTAGGATATGTAATTTCAAATAAACATGACACATTTTTGTCCCGAACTGACTAAGTTCATGCGGAAAATTAGATTAAAAGAATTCTTCGCTAATCAGACAGAAAAGCCTAGAGACCCCAACATGATTAACCATTCTGGTCTGAAGAATCCCTCAACCTTCTGCCCCCGATCTATGCTTCCTCTCCAGAGTCTATGCCGTTTGAAAAAAAGAGTCCTAGCAGATGTTACTAAACTGGAAAAACAAGAAATACCCATGTATCATAATCTTACCACTAGAGAAAAAAGCAATGTAATCCTTGGCAGCGAATGAGGGTATTATCAACAAGAGAGCTGATAAAGGCGTATCTATCGTCATGCTAAACAGGAAGGATTATATTGAGGAATGCTCTAGATAACTTGATAATGTGGACTACTACAAGAAATTGACAACTGATCCCACTAAAGAATTGAAAAATCTGATTGAACTGAAAACAACTAAAGCTCATGACAGAAGCTGGAACAGCAAACAACAATGGTTGTTTCTCAATAATCCTGAACCAGCTATACCTAAATTTTATTGTCTACCCAAAATTCATAAATCACTAGTGAAACCTCCGGGTAGACCGATAGTTTCGGGTATTAACTCAATTTTAGAACCGCTCTCAAAATTTGCTGACCATTATTTAAAAGGCTACGCGGTCAACATGAAATCCTATCTTAAAGACACCAAGGACATGTTAAAAAAAAGTATGAAAATCTGCCCTATGACTGAGAATTCCTTGTTATAGGTCTGGACATTATCTCACACTATACACGAACATCCCGCAACAGGCGACTCTAGAAACTATTAGTGAGATCTTACTCAATAGATTGGATGACGACCCGGTACCTAGCTCATTTATCTTATGGTATATAGAACTGGCCGTATTTTGAATTCCAGGGCACCCTCTTTCAGCAGATAGAAGGGACAGCAATGGGGGCAACCATGCCCCCCAGCCTAGCGAAACTATTCGTGGAATTTTTTGTAAAGAAGTTCATTTATATGCCCAATCCATTTGAACAACACGTCCAGTCTTGGGCGAGGTATATTGGTGACAGTCTTGGGCGAGGTATATTGGTGACGTCCTGATGATATGGACAGGGACAGCAGAAAAAGCAGAAGAGTTTCTCGTTTGGCTTAACAACTGTAATCGTCATTTACAATTTACCATAAACATCCAAAAACTCTCTATAGATTTCTTGGACTTCACAGTTTTTCATGAAGAAGGCCGTTTATTGGTAAAACCATTCCACAAAGCAACAGAGAAAAACTCTATGAAAGTCATCATGTAAAACATCGGAGAGATAATCTACCATACGGCCAATTTCTATGCCTAAAGAGGAACAGTAGTCATAGAATAGCGTTTGAGGCAGAAGCAAAAAATCTAACATCTAAACTAACATCTAAACTAAAACAAAGAGGCTATGCTAAAAAATTGGTCAAGAAATCCGTGAAGAGAGCCTCCAATAACAATCGGGATGCCCTCCTGGAAGACAAAATTAAACAACCCCTAGGGGACCGCTTAGTGTGTGTCAACACATTTACCAACTTAAGCTTGAAAATTTGCCAAATTGTCAAAAACACTGGAAGGTGTTTACAGACTAACTCTGAAGTACCCGTACCTATGTTTGCATATAAAAAATCTACTACCATTGGCAATCGGGTAAGCAGTAGCAAACTAAAAGAAAAAATACCTACCATGACCAGTCTGACAAAGTCATGGGGACTTATGCCCATTGTTGGACATTATCCATGTGGAAGCTGCACAGTATGTAAACTGACTCAGAAGACTAAAGAAGTGAACATTGGTTTACCTAAATTATGGCAACAAATACAAATGACCAATTGTAATTCAGAATATGTAGTATACATGATTACATGCCCGTGTAATAAACACATACATAACACAGGGAGTTTCTTATATAAAAGTTACCTCCAAAACAGGGTATTATATCCTTTCTGTTACCCAAAAATATTTGTAACACACACAACAGAAATCGGAAGGGAAGCTTCTCACAAGCTAATTTCTTTTTTTGCGCCATCAATGCATGGCCCTAACACTCTCCTTAATCAGAAAACAATATCCTGACCCTTCATGATGCTCCTCGCCCTAGAAAGTGCTGTTGCACCGACTAACTGAAGGGGATAGATGAAGGAAAAACTCACCCCGTTCCTATATTCAATGAGGTGACTTTCAGGCAAGATATTAGCAATGATTGCATCTATCACAGTCTTGATTTTGACACAAAAAAGTTACAAATTTGCAGTTTCGGGAATCCATACCCCCAACTGCACACTTTTGTCAAACGGACAGTTCACGTGGGACTGCACGTCACAAGTTCAGACAATTTATTTGCCCTCCGTGAGGTGTGTCTGGTTGATCCAAGTGTAATGTACTAAAACATTTAAGAATATAAATAACGCTCTCAACATGTTGTTATACTCCCACTCATTGTCTCTTTCTTTGGAGTACACACAAGGCTAGATTTTTGAGAGCACATAATTTACACATAAAAACAATTAGAATGTCCACATTATTAATTCAGGTTCCAGGTGCATAGATCAAATAGGTGTTTCCAACACAATGGTGTTTTCTTTTATTTGTTTTTAAATTTGAATACAAATAAAATCAAAATATATTTTTCCATCTATGAAAAGTTCCAACTATGTTAACCATGTAAATGTGTTGTGCAAGACATGTATGCACTCCTGTACTATGATTGAAAGGCCAATCTAATGATCCCTGTACATTATTAATTCAATTGTAGGAGTTTGTGGAAGCAAATTAACTTCCTATTATAAAATTGTCCAACTACTGTGGACTTTTTTCCTCCGCCAAGGGATCAACTACACTAGGGAGTTCAGGTAAATTAATTAACCATGAATGTCTCCAGACACCTTTGTGTCCCAAGAATATGTGCCACAGTGCTGATTCTTGTTTTTCGGTTTTTGTCAACAGTTACTCCGTGTATATGGAATGAACCTTCATTAAAAGAAGATTTTACACGCGTTGTATATAAACTCTAATACCATTAATGACTACTCCTGAAGAAAGTCCCATCACTGCCAAGAAGACAGAAACATGTTGAGTTTGCATCTAGGAGCTATACCAGACTGTTTAAAAGTATTTAGCGATCTAGAAGGATCAGAAACCTGACCTAATAGGATTTACTTCTGAGGTTTAATTACTTATTGATGTATTTTTACATTTCTATCTCTATTTTTAGAATTTTGTATGTGTTTTGTCATTACTATATTTGTGTATATTCTTAGAGTGTTTGATGACATATTTAATATGAATAGCGCTTCTCAATTTTATGAGATTCTTATCTTGAAACCTTTAATAAAATTTATATAATTGTGAAAATGTATGAAGTTTCATTAAGAGGGAGCAACTGTTGACTTTTTCCGCTTTCCTACCGTCAACTGGAAGGAACCTGGGCCAGCCAACAGAGGGTGGCCAGGTGCAGTTTCAGCCGGTGCAGTTCAGCCAGGAGTTCAGCAGGGAAGAGGAGGAGAGACAGCAGAAGAAAAGAGGAAGGTTTTGAGGTGTTTCCGGAACCGGAGATGGTTCTCCTCAAGTTTCAGGGAGGCTGTTCCAGAGGGATGCCCCAGACGAAGAAAGAGATCTACCACCAACTCGTTGCCTGGAGAAGCGACTGACCCTGAGGGAGTTGTAGGTGGATGAGCGAAGAGCTCGAGAAGGAAGATATTTAGGAAGAGAGAGTTGAAGGTATTGAGGCCCCAGACCCCAGAAGGCCTTGTGGACAAGGCAGAGGGTTTTCAACTTAATCCTCACAGCCACTGGGAGCCAGTGCAGAGATGTCAGTCCTGGAGAGATACGATCCCTGGGCTTGAAGCCAAGGACAAGTTTCGCAGTCCTGTTCTGAATGAGTTGCAGAGGGCAGAGAGTAGAAGCAGGAAGATTTAGAAAGAAAAACATATGGGGGTTTCACAAATGGAGGGAAAATTGCACCTATGGGAAATCTTTCCTAACACTCGCCCCTCTTAGACCTAAGGATAGGAGGAATTAATCCACCCCATGGATGAGCCTCATGTTCAGGTTGACCAAACATTCTGGGCAACCCATCAGCATTGTTATGTTGGACACCTGGCCTGTGCTCAATGGTGAAGTCAAACCTTTGCATGCTTATGGACCTCCTGAGCAACTTTGGATTCTCTCCCGTCATGTTCATTAGCCACTTTAAGGGCTTATGGTCAGTTTGCATAGAGAAGTGGCTCCAATATAGGTAGGGCCACCGCTTCCTTAGGGCCACAAGGCAGAGAAACATTCTTTCTGTATAGTGGACCACCTGAGCTCTCTATCCTTAAATTGGTGACTAATACAACCAATCGGGTGTTCCTTGCCTTTCTCATCTACCTGCGATAGTACAGCACCTATCCCAGTGTCAGAGGCATCCGTCTGCACAATAAAAGCATGTTTGTAGTCAGGGGCCATGAGGACAGGGGCCTGGCACAGGGACTTTAAGTAAATGAAGGCCTTCACACACTCTTCAGACCAAGAGAACCTCTGGGGTTTCTTTGAAGTTTTGAGAACAGTCAGAGGGGTAGCTATGGTGCCATAGTCTGCCATGAAGTTTCGATAGTACCCACTGAGACCCAAGAAGGCTCTAACCTGAGTTTGTGTAGTGGGGGTAGGACAGTTTTATACTGTTTGTACTTTACTGGGTAGAGGCTGAATCCTCCCCTCCACCTACTTCATGTCCAAGGTAGACTACAGATTCTTGTCCAATCTAGCACTTACTGGTATTTATGGTCATGGGGGCCTTCGAAGAGCCTGTAATACTATTCCCAGGTGTTTCACATGTTCTTCCCAGGTGGCACTGAAGACTGCTATATCATCCAGATATGCTAAGCAGAATCCATCCAACCCATTTAGGACACAATTCATAAGCCTTTGAAAAGCAGCAGGTGCATTCTTTAATCCAAAGGGCATTACCCTGAACTGGTAAAGACCCTCTGGGGTTGAGAATGCTGTCTTCTCCTTTCAATGTTCTGCTAGGGCTATTTGCCAATCCCCTGCACTGAGGTCAAATGTGCTGAAGTACTTGGAGCCACCCAGGGTATCCACCAGCTCATCAGTTCTAAGCAAGGGGTGGGCATCTGTCCTGGTGACAGCATTCAGAGCCCTCTAGTCCACAAAGAACCTCCGTTCAGAGGTACCTGCCTATGGCACCTGAACCACAGGACTGGACCATGGACTACTAGAGGGTTCAATCATCCCAAGATCTAACATCTTGTTGACCTCCGTCTTGATGTAGAATCTCACCTTGTCTGACATCCTGTACCCTCTACTTTTGGTAGGTACACTGTCCCCTGTGTCAATTTCGTGTTTGCACCATGGTGTCAAAGTAGGAGTCAGTGAGAACAAGGGGAAGAACTGCCTAAGCAAAGTTCTTACTTCCTCTTGCTGGGTAGGAGTCTGGTGAGGGGCCACTTTGACACTCTCAATGGAACCGTCTGAAGGGCTACCTTGGAACAAGTCAGACAGAGGTTCAGATTCCTCTTCTTCTCTGTCTGATGCCAAATGTAGTGCTGCTATTTCAACCCTAGGGATGAAAACTTTCAGCCTATTTATGTGAAACACTTTGGGAGCCTGACCAGGTCTCTTAAGGTCCACTAAATAGTTTACCTCGTCCAGCTGCTCCAAAACTGCGTAAAGGCCTGACCACTTGTCCTTGAGGGCTCTAAACTGTATAGGGTTCATAATCAGGACTTATTGGCCTGAAGTGAAGTGAATAAGTGAAGCCTTCAGATCATACTAATGCTTCACCAGAGCCTGACCTGCCTTCAACTTATCACTGGCCTGAGCCATCAGAAGGACCATTCTCTTCCTGAACCCCAGCACATAGTCTACTACATTGGTAGTGATGGAAGGAGTAGGGAGCTCCCACCCTTCCTTGACTACGGCCAGTGGTCCCCTCACAAGGTGACCAAATAGAGGCTCAAATGGGCTGAAACGAACACCCTCCTGAGGAACCTCTCTGTAGTCAAATAGTAAGCATGGCAACAGGAGATCCCACTTTCTCCTTTGAGGTTCTTCCAGAGCCTCAATCATACTATTGAGAGTTCTATTAAACCGCTCAACTAAGCCATTAATTTGTGGATAAGCTGATGAAAACTTAGAAGTGACCCTACACTCTTTCCACATGGTTTGCATGTACCTGGACAAAGTTGCTGCCTCTGTCTGAAACAACTTCTTTAGGGATGCCAACCCTAGTAAAAATTACTAGTATTGCTTTTGCAACTGACTTGGCAGTCACAGTCTTCAATGGGATGGCTTTGGGATATCTGCTGGCATGGTCAACCAGCACCAAGACAACCCGAGGATGTCTGAGGGTCAAAGAGACGAACAATGTCAATCGCTACCCTGTCAAAGTGCACCCCCACCACAGACAGTGGCACCTATGGAGCCTGGAATGTTGAGCCACTCTTACCAGAAATCTGGCAAGTGGCTCAACTCCAACAATGGCCTTCTACCTAGACCCCATTGATCTTTGGGCAGTAGAAATGCATTGTTAGCCTCTGCTTGGTTCTTTTGATCCCAAGGTGACCAGCTAGAGGAACTTCATACGCCAGTTGTCGGATGAAGGGTCTTACTTGAAGGGGGACCACACACCTCCTAAGGTCACTGTCAGTAGACTCTGTGGACGCACTGTACAGGAGCCCACCTATTCAATATATCCTAGGTTTCCCAGGAAGTACACAACCCTCATGCTGGGAGCAGGCCTGGCTGCTTAGGCCTTCTAGAGATGGGCACTCACGTTGGCCCTTAGTAAACTATTCCCTATAAGGGCCACGTTCAACCAATAAACTTTGGAGTTCAGGATGGTCATGTGGGTTGAGAATTTCAGGCAGCAACTATTCCTCATCAGGGTCAGCTGCTTGGCCAACTACCTCCACCTCAGTGGTAGGTGAGTTAGGGGGATTATTTTCTTTCCCACTTCTGAGCCTCGACTCCCTTAACCTTGGGTTTCCCCTGTGGCTTTGGCTCAGCCTTGGACTTGGACTTGGCCAGGGCAGCCTTTGATTGTGACCGTGTGCATGGTCTTTCTGCTGTATGCCCCACAAGATGCAGGTCTTTGAGGTCATTTACCAGCAGAACCTTTCCAGGGACTTGCCTCTAAACACGCACAGGTATCCTTACTACTGTACCATTAATGGTTAGATTTACAGGCATTACTGGGAACTTGAGAGGGGGGCCATCAGCTAACTGGGTGGGCATCAAGGGAGTTCCGGCAAGCTGTTCTTGGTTTACCAATGTTAAATCCACCACAGTTCTGCTGGCCCCACTATCCCTAAGGGCAGGAGTGTCAACTCCATTGATCAGCATACTGGGCCTCATTATGACTGTGCTGGTCCGGTAACAATGGAGCCGGTAAGCCTACCGGCACCGTTGTTACTGAAACGGCACAGTAGAACTCTGCGGGTGGGTGTCGTCCCACCCGCCATGGTCAGTCCTGACGGGCTTGATGGCACCCGCTCACAGAGTTCTCACAGGAGCACCAGCACCGTTGTTAATGGTGCCGTTGCTCCCGTGTCCCCATTCCCATGGAGTCCTATTGGACTCCATGGGAATGGGGACTTACAACATTACCAGCGCCTGGCTTCCCGGCCACCGGGCTTGGAATAGCCCAGTGGCACCGGGAAGTCAGGCGCCGGTAATTCATTAAGGGTCCGGTGGCTACCTGCTGTTTTACCGGCACGGCTACCGCCTGACCCGTAATGAGGCCCACTGTCTAAAGTAGTGCTTGGTATTATCAGGAATACTAGCATAAACTTCTGAGACTCTAGGCTCCCAGGAACCCAGGGATACTAAGACTACTTCAGACTCTCCACTGGGGAAGGAGTCTGAAGAGAAGGATGCCCCTGTGATAATTCCTTTCTCCTCATAAGAGGGGAAGGCCAGACTCACAGAGTGGACCCCCAAGGTTTTGACCTTACATCTGGGGTCCCCCTTCACGTGGTCACTTGCTCTACAAGCCACACAAGATACACTGGTTCTTGGGACATAGGAAGGCTTACTGTAACCCGAGCTATGCTTGGGAGGATGGGTCCCACTATTCTGAACATTCTCAAGTGACTTACCCTTGTGTTATGCTTTTTGTGGCGCTTATGGGAGGACGTTTTATCATATCCCTCACCCTCCTTATCTTTGTGCTTTTTCCGCTCCTCCTGCTTACCAGGAGCAGACTTGCCCTCATGGGACATTGTGTGACACCCATAAATCTGCTGCAATGGCTAATTTCTTTGGATTTATCTCCTTAGAATCAGCTAAGTGCTGCTTAAGTGCAGGGGAACAAGAAGCATATATATGTTCAAGCATGACTAAACAAATCATACCCCCAAAGGTGGTGACCCTGTAGCCTTCCACCCAGCCAGTCAAGTATTTCAAGAAATTAGTTACATATGAGACCCAAGTATTATCTTCTTTCTTTTTGTAATCTCTGAATCGTTTCAAGTATTGGGCAAGAGTATTCCCAAACTTTAAGACCAGAGTTTGCTTCAATTTCGCAACGTCTTTTCTGTTGGCCTTTTACATTTCCATAATGGCACTGCAACCACAATGCGGTAGTCGACTGAGCAACCATGCAATCTTATCAGCATCAACAACTTCTTGCACTTTACATGCATACTCAAATGCAGTCAACCAATCCATGATATCATTCTTGTCATCATACATACTAAGCAGAGCTTTTGTGAACCTTGGATGAGAGGAGGAGCTAGACCCATTACCAGATCCTCTAGAAGAGCCATTGGCAGCTTGTAATTTGGCAACTTCCCACAGGTGATCACTGTCCTACTGTTGCTCTGCTTACTCCAGTTCTAGCTTAGCCAAGCAGAATTCAAGCTCCTTCTGCTTAAGCAGCAGCTCTTGTCTCTTGAATTCCAGCAGGGCCTCAGCCTCAGAGCCAGCAAATGAAGCATGGGACTCTACATCATCCCTGTCGTCATCTGTCTAAATGACGGCAGCAACAGTCCTGTCAGCAATGTTACTGGGAGCAGCCAGAGCACCTTAGGCACGGACATCTGAGGGACAAGCTGAGATCCGGTTTTCTTGCCATTCCATGATGTATTGGATAATCTCAGCTTTTGTGCCAGAGGCAGACAAGCCTCTTTCTGCACAGATCTTTCTTAGCGTTTCTGATTTGGAAGCACTCAAAGTTATGTTTGCAATTGCTTCTATGTCATAAGTGAGGCAGGTGGTTCACAGTTAAGTGTAAGCTAAGGCCACTGTGTTTTCTGGGTAAGTACAACCTGGGTATTTCACCAGTGCGCAGCACTTGGTACCTCCGATCTTATCCCACCGCTGTACACCAATTTCTTAAGATGTTTAGGAGGCCACCCTAGTTTAGTGGAACAGGGGAACCTTCTTGACAAACCAGACCAATCTACGGTAGCTTGGCAGGCGGTCAAGTCTAAGTCTCAGGAGGAGTGAGAGTAATCGGAAGCCCACAATGAGCACACACATAAAAACTCCACAGATTACTCAGACAAATGTATAACAAAAATACATTTATTATAGACCTTTATAACAAAACACAATTAAAACCACAGTATCATGAAAACAGTTACCACACACGCTTATTCAATATGTAACATATGTACAAAATGCGTTTACCCTAATGCTGAAGAAAGGGGAGAAAATAACCACAACCTGCAATAGAAAGGGCTATGTTCAACACAGATATCGCATTAGGCAGTTCTTCGTAGTCAATCCCCAATTTCTGTAGTCCAGCCCTAAGAAGTGAGGAGCCTTGCGCTCAAAGTAGAGCAGTGTGTTAACATGCGGTCGTACGAAAAGAGAAAAGCAGGTTCTCTTCAGGGAGCTGTAGCTGCTCAGGAAGGGGGTTGAGGTGATGAAGAATAACATCCTACTCCTTGAGGAGGGTCTACTCTTGCAGATAGAGCGACTTTTAGAGTTCGAGAAAAGGGATTCTCGTGCTTAAAAACAGATGGATGTGCCAGCGGGCTACTGGTAAGTGATGAAAGTACTCACCGACCCTCAACACAGTCCGGATTAAACTTTACCAGTCTTGTTCACTTCGCTACTAGGTTTCATCTCTGCAGTTACAAGACGCACCGGTTCTCAGCGTCTGCGGGACGGGACGATCTTCCATGGCACAATAGAAGCCTTTTCTCAGCTCTCGAAGAAAGGAGAAGGGTAATTCCGGTGCAGCACGTCTCAGGACACAGTGGCACAGGTCTGCAGGCACTTACAGTGACAGTCACACAGCAGGGCGACACAGGGACTGTAAAAGCTTGCAGTGTGGCACACTCTCATAAATCATGATCCAGTGGAGCTAGAATAACAGGTTTTGGCAGACGAGGACCCAGGACCACAAGTAAGTGATTCACAAAGTCTCGAGTCTCAACTCTGGATGGTGGCGTTCCTGTGCAGTACCCTGGGTTCAAGCTGGACAGTTCGCTGGATGGCCCAGGAACTTCCGAAAGGGCTCTTTGCAAGGGTAAGCATGAGGTGCCGAGAGTAGTTGTTCCCACTGCTCAAAAGGGGAAAAGCGCCCTTACAGGCCGTCTTGGTACGATGCAAAAGCAGGGGTCCAACGGGACAACTGTGGGGCCAGGGTGCCAAATCTTCCAAGCACGTCATCGCCGGTTTGTCGAGTCTGCTATCTCATTAAGGATACTTGGCTCCTTCTGAAGTTCGGTGAGAACTTCAGTTCATCGACCTGGAATGGATTCAGAGCCCCTTCTCTTATCCAAGATTTGTTTTCCGCTCAAATCTCAGACAGCCAATGGAAGATCTGCTCTCTTGCATGCATGCATGCATGCCAGGTGTGGGCCAATCGTGGCCCACGGTGGTTCCAGTCATTCAGGCCTACCAGACATACTGGCACCAGTAGTGTGGACTGGGAACAGAAAGTCCCAACCCTCTTCCTGGGCACTAGCACACATGACATGCAGGAGCCCGCGACAGATGTGGTTTCCGCGGGATGCTGCATGCCCAAATAAGGAATATATCTCTCGACCTGGGGAAGGCAAAGGGACAAAATGGCCAAAGGACAGAAAAAAAGACGTTGTGGCACAGCCATCTTTGGCACTGGCCACAGTCTTGGGCCAAACGCGGTAAACGCAGTGTGGTCCATAAAAACGAATTAAAAATACTTTAAAAGGAAACTGCTGCCACCAGTACTAGGCACACTTGTACAAACACCAAAACATCTTTAGAGGGTGGCTAGGGCCATAAAACAAAAGGACCCCTATGCGCAGTACTGTAAGGTACTTGGCATATATAAAAAGTTACCAAGAAATGGCAACATAGTTGAAGACTAAGGGACAGTGGGTTTGATTAAAGTAGACAAATCCAACAAAGTAAGTGCAAGGCACTATCCCTACCCCGTTACAACACTAACCCAAGGCCAGTGGAGGGAGAATGAGGAAGTCCCAGAGGGAGGGAGCCTTGGGTAGATAAGGCCAAAGACCTTTAGGGTACCACCACAGCCCAGTTCTAGAATTTAGCATACTGAGGGTGTAACAATTGGTTACACTAATTCAGGGTTAAGGAAGACTAGGCTAGGGAGGGGATGTACAAGACGTGAGAGGGAGGGATGTGTGATCTAGCGCCCACAAACGTATAAAACCCTTAGAAAGGTCTTTGCCATCTGTGACAGTATGCAGAGAAGGCATCTACTGTGTTACAAATGTCCATGCATCACATGATTTATCCCTGAAAATATCTAACCGTATAGAAAACCTAATCATACCCTAAAGTGGGTGTGTATCTCCAATGTTAGGGTTATGTGCCACCTATCTAGAACAGTGGACTTGGCCTCAGCCATTTCTACAATAGTATTTGACTCAAGCTGTAGTTAACAGACCATGCTAGAGACATGGCTAAGTGTGCGGAAATTAGTTTTAAAACATTTTCCTAAAAGCCTATCGTGTAGAACAAGAAGGAAATAATTATTTGTATTGTTCATTCCTCTGTGTCCTCAAAACAGGAAAAGTTAAAAAGGATTATTTTGTCTCCCTTACAATTTTTTAGAAGGAGGCAAATTACTAGAGGTTAGCTGAAAAACGTATGAGGTATCCCTATATTTTGGCATCTGTCTCTTCCAATTTTAGGAGAAGACATTTCTTTACGGTATGTCTAATATCTGTGAGGTATCCCTATGTGTTGGCGTCAACCGGTTTCAGCGACATTCCTCAGTTGAGTCGCCTTCATCAGGACAAGCTGCACCCCGATATTATTTTACTTTCAAAAATCCATACAAATGCCTCCAGTTAATTTTGTAAGATGCAGATTTTGTAACAAACAGATATTGTGTCCATACGTAACCTAACCTAACATTTTTAAAAAACATGACTAGTAATTAGCTGGAAACATCTATAAAGGGTTAAGATTACTATACATTGTATAACATATCATGTCTATAAATGCTGTGAATACCAATGTTAAAGTTACTACTAACACTCAAAAGCATACATAAAGTCCATTACAGTACAATACAACCCTTAAATTCCATCACAACACTAGTTCACAACACTAGGTAGAATATATCATTGCTATAGTTAACCTGAACTTTGTATAGTATGGTTGGAATGTGAGTTAAAGTTGAATTGTAGTGTGATGGACTTTGTTCATGTTTTTTACATTGAGTGTTGTTAATAACTTTAATATTGGCATTTCCAATGCTTACAGACTTTACTTTTATATGTAGTAACCTTAACACCCCGTACAATAAAAATGATTTTTAGCAAACATATATTTTCTAATGTACATTTACCACCAGGCATAGGCACAGAATCATTGTCTTTAACAAAAAGAATGCCTATTTGGCAGGACACCAGACCTAAAGTTTCATCTGTTAATAATGTTCATATTACATCGATATTAAAACATATATTTCAATATAATAGATGTTATAATGGGGGATTCAATATAAAAACACTTTTATAATAGCAAAGGTATGGTTATTATGTACTCACAGGATTCAGTGCCAATAATTTCCCCCCTAGTGTAGCAATATAAAGATGATGTGGTTGAACACTCAAACAGGGTGAAGAAAAGATAGCTCCGCCACCACAATGTCGCTTCCAAACACACGTCTTGCGCTATCCACAGAAAAAAAGAGGAATACATAATTGTAAAGAGCATCTCAGCATTCACAAATGCAGCAATATGTGGAAGCGTCAACAGAATGCCGCTAAATGAAGCCCAGGAGGTACAACTGGCTTGCTGAGGATCATTCAATGCAGTCAAATGCAAAGCCAGGATTCAAACTCTGATCTTGGCGTTGAAAAGTTTACAATTTCACAGTGATTATCCTTCAACTGTGAATAGTTTCCTAATCCAACGGTATATTCCTCTGGTAAAATGCATCGCTTACAAATAATCCAACGGCCACTATTCCATCTTTTTTACACCATAGGTTCCCTTGCTGGATAAAGCTTATACGGTTATCAAATAACCTATAATGTGGCTTTAAGTTAGTGTTCACTTCTAATCACAGGTATATATGGTTTAAGTAATAGGCACGAACTATAGTAGCGACACAGTAAAGTAAAAATGGCTGAAGAAATGGAGCCCTGTGTGTCAGTCCAAATTTCAACTTAACCTGGTGCAAAGATGTAGCAGCAAGGTAAGCATATTAGCAAAATAGGGACACATCATAATTGGAAGTTTTTAACACCACAATACACTGGAAAAGCACAACAAAGGTGCACAAGGAAAAACAGCGATTGAAAAACAATCTTCAAACTGTTGGGCATCCAGAGAAACGACACAGACAGAAATGTGGTGTCTTGCACTATTGTGACATGCTGCATTGACATATCTGAAGCACTAGTAACCTGCTCTGCACAAGTGTCAGCCCAGGAGAATTGGGAAACCTGGTTAGATTTGAACTAGGGGATTCTCAGTCAGAGTATGAGAACAAGATCAGGTTGTGTGCTACAAAACAAAAGTATGGATAGAAGTCTAAGGGCCTCATTACAGGTTTGGTGCTATCTTGGGACAAAATCCACAGAGATAGCACCAAACGGATTTACCGCTGGATTACAAGTGGTGGTATAGCAATGTTAGTCCCCATTTATGGAATCCAAAAGACTCCATGGGGATTTCGGTCGAATTACCCCCAGCCGTAATTCAGCAGAAATTGATGTTTTTTGGCAGTAAAGTGGTGGAATTACCTCCAGCATTTTGCTGAAAGTTTTTTCTTCAACTTACCGCCAAACACATAGTTCGGCGATGAAATAATGCAGCAGTAATGCAGTGATACCTGTGTTACCACTGCATAACCACTATTTTTGGCCACATCACCGATCGCATAATGAGGCCCTGAGGGTAATTTAAGCATTAAAGCTGCCCTTGATACAGCTCTGCGTGTTAATGTCCCCTTCTCCTTCACATTGGTCACAGGGAGCACAAGAAAATGAATACTTTCATAAAAATTATATTTCAGGAGCACCTGAGATTTCATCAGGTTGCTTATCCAACACAGACATTTTATCAGAACCCTGTTGGAGGAATTGGGGCGGGGCTATATCAATATGTGGGTTTAGCTGATCTAGATGACCGTGTCTCCTAAAGAGGATGCGTGAAGAACCTGAATACAGTCTCAGACAGTTTCTGCCATAACATTTTAAGAGGTTTGCAATTACATATCTTTACCTAGTTTTGGCTGGTTCCCAATGAAATCATTTGATGAACTGTTAAGCTGTGTCTCAGGGGAGCAAAATCCCCAAAGATCTAAGTGTGTGCATACAGAGTGAGTGTGTCCACTATCTACTGCACCCTCACTAACTAGTTATCTACCATGACACTACACCATAGGTTGCTATGCTTACTCTAATATTTCAGGTTAAATATACTAACACCAACATCCACAAGCAAACTCTTGATAAGACAACTACAACACAGGTACTCAATACACTATTCACTTTAGAACAGACCTAGCACACAAACTAATAAAAAGAGGACCCCTGTAGCAAAAAATGGCCGTCAACCCAACATACTTTCTTGGTTTGCCTCCTTAGGCTGCCATGTTTGAAAAAGGCAGCAGGTCTTTAATTAGAAAAAAGCCTTTAATATACCCATATGATTCAGCCCTCACCTAACACATTTGCAAACTTCTGAGGCTAATCACATTCTATATTCAATTGTAGACATACGACTTAAACCAAAAACAAGCTGTAGAATTAGGTTCCTTTTTGTTTCTTTATGGTTACACGTACACAGTCTTCTGTCTCCCTTCATACTGCAGTGGTGCTATTTCTAGCTCCATTCTCATAAAAAAGGTCTCCTTATTGTATTCCTTTGGAGGATAAAGGCCTTAATTCCCATTAGAACATCATTTTAAGATTGAGCAATAGCTTATCAGTTCTTCAATGATCACTTGACACGAAGCAAGAATACTATATAAATGTGCCTCTGGCTCTGCTTTCCAATCTAGCATCAAAGTGGCATATCACTTAACTCTGAATGTTTATCTCCTGGGGTGAAACCCATCATTCTAAAACACAATTCATAAGAATATGAAGGGCACCTACTTTTCTCTTTTATAGCCTACATCATTTCTGTATTCAGGTTTTGTTATTGCCACTCACCAGTGTTTAGAAAGGTAGATTTCATTAATAGTGTACAACAGTTTTGGAGTTTTTGACTTCTCTGTTGAATAAAATTATATGGTGGTTCTGGAAAGGGGATTTTGAGAAAAACAAGTTACTTACCCCTGGAAACGGTCTTTCGACTGGATGTTCCTCCCACGTATTCCTCATCTTTTAACACGTTGTCCAGCTTCTGCTGCTTTGGAAAAAAAAGTTTGGCAGTGGGTGCTGTGCGTCGATGAGGTCGACTTGATGTCCCTCGAAGGCCTCTGTCGAGGATGATGTCATCGAAAGCATATATATAGCACGTGCAGCGCCCGCTGGCTTCAGTTCTGTTGTTTCCCTTTAATAGCAGAAAAACCCGCAAAACACAGCAGTGACCATACTCAGCCTTGATGGAACAGAAGCTGTAAAAGCACTGAAAATTCTACTGAGGAGTAGACACAGCCCTCTCCATGCTCCACTCTGCTATATCTGATACTCTTGATATCCTTGCCCCTGTCATGAGAATCCGCCTGAAGCCTAAAGCCAAATGTAACTCCTGGTATGACTCGGATCTTGTCACCCTAAAACGCAAGTGCAGGGTGGCAGAGAGGAAATGGCATGCTTCATGTTCATCCTCTGACAAACTGGCCTGCCGCCTGCTCCAAAGGCAATACCGTCTCTCCGTTCTCACCAAGAAGAGAGCCCATATCCAAGCCCGCATCTCTGCGGCATCTAACAACTCGGCCGAACTATTTAAAATCTGCAAGGAGCTTGCCAACCCTGCTGCAGTCTCTACCTCTCCTGTCCCCTCCCAGGCCCTCTGCACTGCACTGGCCTCTCACTTCATCTCCAAAACTGAGGACATCCTATCCTCACTCTCCTCCTACCACCTCCCTCCCTCTCTGTCCGGCTCTTCCTCGGGCCCTTCTGCAGCCACCCCTCCTCCCTCCTTCTCTGCCTTTCCCCTTTTTTCTGCTGACGAGGTTTCCAGACAAGTCCGATCTATGAAAGTCTCGTCTAAACAGGTTCACCCCTGTTCCTCCAAAACTATCAAGGACCACATTGACTCCCTGGCCCCTGCCCTGGCTGACTTTTGCAACCACTCCTTCGCCTCTGGAGTTTTCCCATCCCCCCTTAAGCACTCCCTTGTGCACCCTCTTCTTAAGAAACCCTCTTCTGACCCCTCCTGCCCGGCTAACTATCGCCCAATCTCCATCACTCCCTTCCTGGGCAAGCTCCTGGAGAAACTGGCCATCTCCCAGCTTAACCTCCATGCTGAATCTGTTGACAGTCTTCATGACCATCAATCTGGCTTCAGAGCTGCCAGAAGCACGGAAACTGCTCTCCTGAACATCCGTGAGGACCTGCTTTTGAACCTCGACTCCAACACTCCGTGTGTTCTCATTCTGCTCGATCTCTCTTCTGCCTTTGACACCGTCAACCATGCCATCCTGCTCAACCGTCTCCGTGATAACCTGGGTATCACTGGTCAGGCTCTGGCGTGGCTGACCTCTTTCCTCTCCAATCGACCCTCCCAGGCCCAACTCGGGTCCTTCCTCTCTGACATCTTTTTCTCCACTTGTGGTGTCCCCCAGGGATCTAATCTCTCCCCCTGGCTGTTCAACCAGTATCTGGCACTCCTTGCCCACCGCATAGCCGCTCTCTGCCCCAACTTTCAGTGCTATGCGGACGATACCCAGCTCAGTTTCAGGCTACCCTGGGCCTCCTCCTCTCCCTCCCTCATCTCTGACTGTCTGTCTGCTATCCAGGAATGGTGTGCCGCCAATGACCTCTGCCTTAATGCCAGTAAGACTGAGATTCTGCTCATCGGCACACCCACTCCCTCCTTCCCTGCAGCTCTCTGGCCGGCCTCTCTTGGCCCTCTTCCTGCTCCTACCTGCAAGGCAAAAAACCTTGGGGTTATCTTCGACTCCACACTCTCCTTCTCTCCTCATATATCTGACGTCTCTAAGAAGTCACACTACCAGCTGCACCTCCTCAGAGGTATTCTTCCCTTCCTCTCCTTCCCCCAGAAGCTCGCTGTCTCCCGAGCCCTGGTTCTCTCAAAACTGGACTACTGTAACAGCCTTTATCTTAATCTGCCTGCCTCCACACTCCGCCCTCTGCAACTCATCCAGAACAGAACTGCGAGACTTGTCCTTGGCCTCAAGCCCAGGGACCGTATCTCTCCAGGACTGAAATCTCTACACTGGCTCCCAGTGGCTGCGAGGATAAAGTTCAAAACCCTCTGCATTGTCCACAAGGCCTTCTGGGGCCTGGGGCCTAAATACCTTCAACTCTCTCTTCCTAAATATCTTCCTTCCCGAGCCCTTCGCTCATCCGTCTCCAACTCCCTCAGGGTCAGCCGCTTCTCGAAGCAACGAGCTGGGGGTAGATCTCTCTCCGCGGCAGGGGCCTCCCTCTGGAACAGCCTTCCTGCCCCCCTGAAACTTGAGGAGAACCATCTCCGGTTCCGGAAGCACCTCAAAACCTTCCTCTTTGCTTCTGCTTTCTCTCTCCCTCTCCCCTGCTAATTCTTTGCTGAAACTGCACTGAATCTGCAACTGGGCCACTCTCACCGACCTCGGTCCTGGGCCCAGCCACTCTCCACTTGCACTGCCTCCCTGGCAACCCCTGCACTGTGGGACTGTCTCTGTATCCCTACAGCCCCCCTTCCCAGCACTTGTTCTGCACTTACCTTGCACTTGCCACCAGCTGGCCCTTTTATTTATTTATTCTACTTACCTTGTACTGCACTGCCCCCCTCCCCTTCCCCATGCACCTCTCACCTCCCCCTCCCCCTGCACTTGCGCGATCTGAATGACATCTGGCCTAGTAGGATCGTTGTCTGTCTTCCCCTTGTTCCCCCCTCCCTGCCTCGTCGCGCCTTGAAACACCTGTGTATAGGCACGTTACAAATGCCTTATCATATCATATCATGGGAGGGCAATGAGGAATACGTGGGAGGAACATCCAGTCGAAAGAAGGTTACCTGGGGTAAGTAACTTGTTCTTCAAATGGATTGTGTCCTCCCACGTATTCCTCATCTTTTGACAGACTCCCACAGCAGTACTTGATTTGGAGGAGGGAGTAGAATTTGATTTCATATATTTTCATGGACTGAGTACAGGACTGCCTTACCAAAGGTACCATCCAGACGAGGGAAGATTCCAGGCAATACTGCTTTGTGATTATGTGGATACGAGACCACGTTGACGCTTCACAAATGTTCTTAATTGGTGTGCCCATTTGCAGGGCTTTGGTGGTAACCATGCCCTTGGTGGAATGGGCCCTTAAACCTTCTTCAGGTTCTTTTCCTGCCAACCTGTAGCATTCTGAAATGGCCAGAATGATCCATCTGGACATGGTCTGCTTAGAGACAGCCTGACCCAGTTTATGACCCGAATAACCAATGAAAAGTTGGTAATCAATGCATAGTTTTGAAATTCTAGATATAGAAAAGCTTAATGCTCTACGGGGGTCTAACCTATGTAGTCTTGCCTCCTCCTTGCCAGGATGAGGTGGGGGATAGAAAGAAGGGAGAACAATGATCTGTCCTATGTGGAAATCAGAAATGATTTTTGGCAAAAATGAAGGTTTAACCCTTAGAACAACCCTATCCTTGTGGAAGATAGTAAAGGGTGGCCTGGACGAAAGTGCCTGCAACTCGCTCACTCTACGGGGTGATGTTAGAGCTAAGGAAAAGGATCCACAGTGGGAATCCTCCGTCCCCTGCACACTATCTAGATTCACCCAATTGGCGGTTAGTCATTAGTTTGGAATAATTACAAATAATTTTTCAACAATACATTATTTCCAAGTATCCATTCAATGAAAAGTATATATGAACAGTTTTTCTAAAACAAAGGCACTTCAATCATGGAAGAATATATAAATAAGCAAAACACATCCCATAGTCCGATGTCAAAGGCTGATGCGTTTCGAGGCAATCCCTCTACTTCAGAAGCCTAATAGGACTGTTGATAGATGTCATACATAAATGAAAAAACACACAATGATTTGCATTACAATCCAACCATGAGAATTTGCTCATTTACATTAAGAATATAGCTTGTAAATCAGGCTAGTACTAGTATAATGCAATCCATGAGGTATCAATGTATTCACAATAGCTCAAGCTAGCTGCCTTCATGCACAGGATCATGTTCTAATAATAAAACCTTTTTGAATAACAGGTACATAATGTCAGTGATAGCATGTGAATCAAGCAGATATAATCCAATCCATGAGGATGAGGGACCCTGGTGATGTCATTAATGAGATTTGTGATGGCATCTTTGATGTCATGGGTGTTAGCCCTTGCAGTGCACACTGGTGGAGAGTGTTATGGTTGCGCAGCTTACCATAACCGGCGAATGTTGGTTTTTTTGTTTTACCTGTAACCATAACAGCCCTGTAACAACGTTTTTCCATTGAATTTCATAGGTGTTTGCTAGTGCAACTTAACCATAACATCCCTTTAACTACGTTTTTTGTTAGGGAATTTCATAGGTTTTTAGTAGGGCACTGTAACCAGAACGTTGCTTTAGCATAGTGTTTTCAGTAAAGGCGATAGTTTTTTAGTAGCGTAACTTAACCAAAATGTCCCTTTAACAACTTGTTTTCAGAGAGTACGGACTGGAAAAGTACCAAGACCAGAACGTCACTACAATGTAGTAAGTACACTGAAGTTTGTCTGCTAACTGCATAGGTGCTGCAGTAAACAATAGTAGAGAAGCATAATGTTTCATTTATTACGGAGCAATGGCATGCACCTTAGAGTGGCTGGAAGAAAATTCCTCTCATGGCACATTGACTTACACGACTAACCCCATTGGTACGCACAGTACTGTGAAGCGTACATTATGTGATATATATTGCTATATATGTACACCAAACACATTTTCTTTTCTGTGAGAGAACATACTGGAAAGGAAAGCAAGGCAGCACAAGCGGCAACCCTTCCACAACAGCATATGATCATAGCAAAGTAAAGAAACGCTGTGCCTAGCAAAAAGGACAGGCTGGAAGTCAAAGTGGAAAAATTGGTGAACAATTGTGCCGCCTAAAAGATTCCGTACAAGGGTGTATTATTTATTAAAGAGCAAAAATGAGCAAGGTCATGGGATTCCTGGCTGATGAACGAATGGTGAACACACACCTATGGGGGTTACACCTTGGTAAGTGTGTACATGTGTCATGATGCCTACCCCCGGGCATCCGGATAAAGCCCATCAGTCCCGGGAGCAGGCATCCAGGTATTTAAATAAAACCCCAGCAGCCCTGGCTGGGGGCTGTCTGGGTTCAGTCCTGGCGCCTTAGGTGCCAGGCTCATAATAGAAATCAGTTCTGGCGCCATAGGCGCCAGGCTCACAGACTTTACTTACCTCATGCAGACCATGCTGCAAATGAATCCAAGCCAATGTGAGGCCTGGATGGGACTATTTTTCTACAAGGACTATTTTTTACTCGGATGTGGTTCTAGGGACTTCTTACCTGGAACTACTTTGGAGGCTATTTAAACCACGCCCGAACAGCAGCACATGTTTCGTGTTATTCTGCATCCAGCAGCGTAACGATCACCGTGCCTGCAGTCAGCATCCAGTCTTCAGCCACGCCCGTCTCGAATCCAGAGCTCCTAGCATTAGAAGAAAGAAGAAGGAAAGGTTAGAAAACAGATATTATTTCAATCCTTACCTGAATTCCGGATCCATCACGTCTTCGAATTTGAAAAGGACATTATTCTACACGCGTCGCATCGCCAGCTGCAGCGCCGTGCCATACTCACCAGTCCTCACAGCATTTTTCGATCCGGCGCAGCCTCCATCATTTTCTCCGCCGAATTCCACCATCTAGGGGACAAAAGAAACATAAGGTTAGCCGAGAGAGCCAACAAATACAACCTCTCCACCATAGACGTACCTGATTAACAACCAGAGGCATTATTCTGTAACAAACCACAACTTCTTACGCCGCACCTGTAAGGAGAGAAAAACCAGCAATTTAAACACACGCATCTTTTGCCGGACAGTGTTGGGTAATAAACACTCTTACCTGAACACCATCAGCTGCCACAAGACAATCTTCCCTTGGACCCAGCTGCAACACACGAAAGGAATGTACAAGAGTGAACATCGGACATATTGAACTCTTTGAACTTTATACTTACGGGTTCTCGCCTGGAACCTCGGAGTCAATATTCATCCGGAACTCTTCCAATGCCCTCAAACCAGTGAAGTAACTGGTATTTGCGCGCCCCTGCATTCCACGCAGGATGGAGAGCTCATCATTTACAAACATAAGGTGAGTTTACAGAAAGTGAATATCGGTGGTGATTAGTGGGGAGAACAGTGGGGTGCCATTACTAAAATCCAAAGGTGGCTGAATCCCTTTCTCCACTTGCAGGAGAATATTTCTACGGGTCAAGCAGATGAGATTAGGCAGTCCAGTCTGTCATCTCTGCACTACGCTTCACGTTGGAGGAGGTCGTAGCTGTCCGGGTCCGATTGACGCCCCTGTGGGAGCCAGGTGAGCGTAACAACACATTACTGTAAATTAATTCTGACAAAAATGTATCAGGACAATTGTGAGTACTGCAGTCAGATTTTTAATAAAACTGCAGTTTACGTGTTTGTAGATACACTTAACTAGGAGTTACACAAGATACAACAGTATTTACACATTTTTCAGGTATGGTAACTGGTTTGTAAGTGACAATTTTCAAATATTTATAACGTCTTTCCAATGCTTACACATCCACTGAGGGGTCCTTGGGAAGGAGACCAGTGGATTTAGTGAGGTGATAGCATGTAATAAACAGCACATATACATCAAAACAATGTGGGGTTGAACAAAGACAACGCAGACAATATAACAGTCAACACAACAGTGTTTCGGCCAGAAGGTGTGCTGGGATGAGCTCTGATGGTGTGGCCTTCATCAGGACGAGATATTCCAAAGCGGGAAGTATCTTGTGAGGTCTGTTGAGATAAACAGACGAGGTGTTATAGGAGTGGGCACATTCGTGGGTATCTAACACAGGTAGAGGTATCAATACATGAAGGACCAGTGCTTACCGGAACTTGGGAGCGCAGTGGCACAGGGAGTAGCAGTGTCAGAAGTACACTGGAGGATTTTCGAGGTCCTAGAAGTGGCCGTTCCTGTGAAAGTAGGAAGGACATGGATGCTGTATTAAGCCATAAAGAGTGGGGGAGCAACTAAGGGTAAAAAAGGGGCAAGAGCAAAGCTTACCTTGAATAGGCCTGTTACAGCGCCAATTATGGGTGGAACAGGCTGGCGTGATGAATCCGCAAAGTCAATCGCAAGCGTGAGGGGCTGCGGAAAAAAGGACACACAGGGCTCAGATTGAAGGCCTCGAAGTGTAATAAGTGTCACGGTGCACGTGAGGGCTGTGAGGCGTGCAGGTCACGGATGACCACGGATGAGGTGTGGTGGATAAAATCACAAGTGGGTAACATAACATGTGTGTCCCACGAGGAAGTAGGACTGAGCATGACTTATAAATGGACAGAAGCGTCCGTGATGCTAAAAAAGGGAGTAATTACAACCTTAAAAACCAGGCGGCGGATTAGCGGGATTGCCAGTGCAGGATGTCATGCTGGGGTGAAGGTGGTCTAAAATGGAGGCTAGTCTCCCGTTCTTGCGTGAGACATGCAGCCGAGAAATAGGTGCAAGAGATCACATAGCTGCAGTGGTTGCATGCACGTGTACTCACCTAGGGTTAAAGGAAGGATGAGCGCTGCAGAGCAAGCTGTCAGCGGTCCCTGGCTGCGCACGGAGTGAGCTGGGGAGCTGTCTGTGATTAAATGGGGTGAGCGGCCATGATGAGTTGCGCGAGGCTGGGGTGCCCGTGAGGGTGCCTGACCGGAAATGGCGCTTGGTTCCAAAGGCAAGGTAAAACACACACTCAGCCATGGGGGAGCATACTGGTGTGTACGCATACGCATGAATAAATGCGTGGCTAAGGTAGGTAGTCCATGTACAGGCAGGCGGGCGGAGGACGCCTCACTGCCAGGCTAGGATGCTGATTGGTCGGCGTCAACGGTGTGGTGGTAATGGTGCCCAGAACTGCTAAAGAGATGGAATGGATGGAACCAGCACATCAGATTCACCATACATTGGGATTTCCATGGGATCGATTTTCTAGATCTACACATCTATATATATGACGACCATCTCAACACAGAACTGTTTCGCAAAGCCACCGATAGGAACACCTTGCTTCATTTCAACAGCTACCACGCGGAAAGCATGATGTACAATTTACCTTACGGACAATTCACGTAATAAACTGCAGTTTTATTAAAAATCTGACTGCAGTACTCACAATTGTCCTGATCCATTTTTGTCAGAATTCATTTACAGTAACGTGTACACACTTACCAAGGTGTAACCCCCATAGGTGTGTGTTCACCCTTCGTTCATCAGCCAGGAATCCCATGACCTTGCTCATTTTTGCTCTTTAATACGTGACCACCCACCTGGGTAGAGCAAGGCATCAACCAGGTGCCCTTTTTGATAAACAAGGGTGTATTATTGACAAAATGAAACGGCACTAACAGACCTGCACATGTACCCCTTCCCCATGTCAAAGGGCGCCAGCCCCTCAAAATCCGTGTGATGGGAGACGTTAAGGTGATACCTCAATGTCTTCCTCCCCAATTCTCCAATATAAGTATCCACCCATACTACCCCTTCGCTTTCCTAATGGTGTGTATGAATGTGTACAAGTAAACGTTAATAAGTGAAAGGTTGGTGAGTGTATATGTGATATTGTTTTTTTGTTGAAATGCCCTTCTCACTCAGTGGCACACAGTCCTCATTGAAATGACCGCAATTAGGGAAAAGGTTGGTGTCCTACAGACACTGCAGTTGCCCAGACCTATTCACCTACGATTATGTGTGAGAGGGGACATTTGGTCGTTGTGCAAGTACACGCATATGTATCTGTTTCTCTGTGTCCTGGTAACATTGCCACTGTGCAGCATACGCGAACAAACGTTAATTAGGGTGCAGCGCCCACCCACGGCCTACAGCTACCTACACAGTTGAATATCCCACCTGCTATACCCTATAAACAGCCAGCGTCTCCCAAAAATGCTCGCCATATGTTTGCCACCCTATTATTCAATACAGAAGTGGCAACGGTATGCACATGCGCACAGAGTATTCTTCCCAAAGTTGAGCAGTGGCGATGTCACCATGCGACCGCACCCACGTTGTGCTTGGGCCCTTATTTCGGTGACACGATGCGGACCCCTGAACAGCGGCAAAGGACAGTGTTGAGGAACCTAGGGAGTGTTTTCCGGAAGGTACACGCTTACAAACACACCACAATGGGCTGTTGTATACGTATGTAGGTCTTTGAACAATGTAGGCCTGTTTTCCGGGTGCAAGTTCTCCACAGCAGCCCTACAAAAGGCCACACCCCAGAGCGGCTCTGCAATCTGTTTGCAGCTTTTCAGAACACAGTAGCAGGCCACATAGGTTTGGTGTGTAAGTGATGTTGGATCAAATGGGCTGTGCTACATTGCGTTTGCAAGTAATTGCAACCATGTCAGTCCGGCTCAGTGCGCACAGTAATGTAGAAAATTAAGAACGGCCCTTCCTGTTACCCACACCCACAGGTGTGATAGTCCCCACTGTCCCAATGTCATGGGTAGCAAGCTGAAAACAGGTGATATACATGTGCATTTCCCCCAAGGACGGCGAGGGCCGTGCCCCAATAAAGCACGAACATTCCTTCTTCCCTTTCTACTGTCTTCTTTCCAGCACGCCATCATTGCATACTGGTAAAAAGTTCCACACACATCCACCAATAACATTGAATAGCTCTCCATGTAACAATATCAGTTCTGTACAACAGTCCTCTGCGTAGACACCACGCCCAGAAACGTTATTGCGCAATCCCTCTGTCTCCACAGTCCCATTTCCATGGCTGCCATCCTTTAAATCCCTGAATGTGTCTTTCGTGCTGCGTGCGTGTTGGGGGAATAACTTGCAATCAGGCTAGGGGGAGTTCATGGTAAGGGGCGGCTCTTAAAAGAGCCTTTTTCTTTTTAGATGCCCCTCGAGAAACACCTTTTTTCAGGTTTTTATTTGCTTTTGTTTTTCTTGTGCTCACATTATTACAGTAAACTCTTCACCGCATCCTGTAGGTGGGCAAACAAAACTGCATTGCCAATGGGTGACAACAAAATGCAATTTTCTTGTAAAAACTCCACATTACACAACTAATGAGATCATTGTTGCAGAAGAACATTCCACGAGCGGACGAAAAAGTATACATGCTTCTGTTAATGAGACACCTTCCTGCGTCTGGCTCTGAACATCATCCATGAGCGGTGGCCCATACTTTTTGTGGTATTATGGATGAGAAAGGCACCTTGGCAGTGGGAAAAAGCGTCTTCACGACTAAAGCAATCTCCTCAGTCAACGGAACAAATCTAAGAAAGCCACGTAACCCATATGCATGCCGCCGTAGTGGAGGACGATAACATCGACGGTAGCAAAAGTGGCAATTTCTCTGCAAAGTGCAAGCACAACGCCGAAACTGCGGACTTCGACAGCGCACCACAATGCCTCCACTCCTTCCAAACCGAAATTGCCATCAAAGTGTCTTTCCAGGGCATACTTGTGCAGATCTACCACAAAAGCATCACCCAAAGTCAACACAATGCGTTTCGCCATGTCAGCCAGACTCAGTACGCAGAGTATAATGTACAACAGTTTGACCACCCCTTTCTGTGAACCACACCCACAGTACCTGATTGGATAATCCCCACACTGCCATGTCAATTGGGCAACATGGTGAGAAGGGCAGATTGTGGCACGTGCGCTTCCCAAAGTAATGTGAGGGCTGCATCCCTGTAAAACTGGAGTAGTCCTTCATCCCTTTGCACTATCTTCTCTGCAGCACTACCTCATTGGGTTACGCGTAAATAGGCACACACGCATCCACTAATCGCATCCAAGCCGCCATCATCCAACACGGTCACTCCTGTACAACACTTCAAATGTATCGTTACACATTCACAGTACAAGTTTCGTGCCATTCCAAAGCACATCCACTATAAACTTCAGTAAAAGTATGCACGATTTCTCCATCCACATACATCCATATGTGCCAGATGTGGCACGTCTAATCCTGAAAGTACCACGGAATACACTACCTTTTCGTGTTAGTAAAGAGGGGGGTGGCGGGGGAAGAAATATCAAGCCGGGTAGGGTATTGGGTCTTCCATTGTAGATGAAGAAAGGCTTTTTTTTACGTGTGTGCGAGCAACTTCTTTTGTTTTTTTCTCTGTATATGCACTTGTTTGCCTCTCCTCACATTTTCACCACATTCTGCGCAATGTTTCTTGCACAGTGTATAAGAAAACTGCATTTCCAATGGTGCTCAAATAAATGCCATTTCTATGGAACCACTGCATATTTTGCAACCTCATGATCTCATAGTGGGTGGAGAACATGCCAGCAGTCTGCATGAATTCACACATGCTTCTGTTTATAACACACCTTCCGATCTCTGGCTGGGGACAAATTACACCGGCATGGGCCCATACTCCTCTTGGTGTTATGCATGAGAAAACGACCTTGGCAGTAGGAAAATTCTGCATCACTGTGTTCAGCAACCTCTTCAGGTGACGGATTAAACGTCTGCATGACATGTAACCCAAATGTAGACTTCCATAGTGCACCACGACAAAGTCAACGTTTGTGACGGAGGCCGCATATCTACAAAGGTGAAGAATTGTACCGCCCCTTCCTGTCAACCACACCCATAAAACCTAATTGCCTATTTCAAACAATTCCATTTCCATGCCCACCATACTCATAATGGCAGGATGAGTCACGTGCGCTTTCCCAACTATATTGAGGGCCACGGCCCAGTAAAGCGGACACAATACTTTTTCCCTTTGCACTGGCATTTTTGCAGGGTTCCCTCATTGGGTGCTGTGACATTTTCAAACACACATGCAGTAATTGCATACAAAACCTTGGCATTGCACACTGTCATTTCTGTACACCACTCCCTATTTACCATTACAACACTCTCAGTGCACGTTCTGTTTGATTCCAAAGTCCCTTCACCAGAAACTTCTGCTAAAGAATGCACGATTGTAGCATCCACAAAGATCATGAGGCGCACCCAGCACACCTTTGGCCATGCACACAACAGTGCAGCCATTGCCCACACCCACCACAACATTATGGATCCATGCATGCGACCATATGGGCAGCTAACATTATGCACAATCGTATCATAAGTAGCAGCACTTCTATCCAACTCCCCCACACCATAAAACACCCATTCATGAAAACGTGTCACAATTAGCAGAATCCACAAACATACCATAGCCTGCACCACCCCTACCCACTCCCTTTCACAAAGTAGTGTGTCACTGGCAACCTAAGCACAACATCTTTACAACATTGGGCCTACTTCAATAAATCTGCACAGAGTAACCAAGCACATACGCTGCACTTCAACCATACCCTCTTCCATACTCACAGTACAGAAACACTGCACCCTGTGGCCACAGTGGACAACTTCTCACTGCACTATCTCCTGCCATACACCAAATACTGTAGCATGTTGCAACTATCACCACAGCCATGGAACGCACAATACATGCTTTTCAACTCACTTGTGCTGCTGTAGCACGTCTACAATGTGCTCCACATCCATTCTCCAAAGATCACCACCCTGTGCCTGATGCACTGTCAAACCTGCATTTCTGCAGTGGGTGTGCTCCTTGCACACATTCACTGCACCGTAATGCAACCATGCATGTCAGCATTTCACCAACTACCACTTTGCACATACGCACCACTGGCACCACCACTCCTACCCAACCTCTGCACCGCAATGGAGCTATACAGCGTAAAATGCAACAGTCGCCATAACCTACAAACATGCGACCATGTGGGCAGCTAACATTATGCACAAACGTAACATACGTAGCAGCACTGCTACCCAACTCCCCCACACCATAAAACACCCATGCACAAAAACGTGTCACAATTGGCAGAATCCACAAACATACCACAGCCTGCACCACCCCTACCCACTCCCTTCCACAAAGTATTGTGTCACTGGTAACCTAAGCACATCTTCACAACATTGGCCCTACTTCAATAAATCTGCACACAGCAGAGTAACCAAGCACATATAAACTGCACTTCAACCATACCCTCTTCCATACTCACAGGATAGAAACACTGCACCCTGTCACCGCAATGCACAACTTCTCCCTGCACCATATCCTGCCATACACCACATACTGTAGCATGTTGCAACTATCACCACAACCATGGAACGCACAATACACGCTTTTTAACTCACTTGTGCTGCTGTAACACGTCTACAATGTGCTCCACACCCATTCTCCAAAAATCACCACCCTCTGCCTTATGCACTGTCAAACCTGCATTGCTGCAGTGGATGTGCTCCTTGCACACATTCACTGCACCGTAATGCAACCATGCATGTCAGCATGTCACCAACTACAACTATGCACATACGCACCATTGGCGCAAGCACTCCTACCCAACCTCCACACAGCAATGGAGCTGTACAGCGTAAAATGCAACAGTACCATACTCTGCAAACATTACACTGTCTCCGTCTCCCCTTCGCCCTTCCATTCACATACTATGGTCTTACCCACTTCCACTCAGATAGTATTGTGCCACTGCCAAACTAACTACAACATGTTCACAACATTGCCCCTACTCCAAGAAATGTGCACACAGCACACTATCCAAGCACATATAAGCTGCATTTCAACCATACCTTCTTCCATTCTGACAGTATGCAAACACTGCATTCAGTGCCCATACTGCGTGACTTTTTACTGCACCATCTCCAACCACACATGAAAAACTTTACCATGTTCTAACAGTGACCTCACCTGCAAAACCAAACAGCTTACTTCTGCTGCTCTATTTCATCCGAAATGTGCTCCACAACCATTCAGTACAAGTCACCACCCTCTAACTGATGCACAGTAAAAATTGCATTACTGCCGTTGGTGTGCTCATGCCCTAGGTTCTTGAGTAAATGGCCTACGGCCTTCAGCCATGCACCCAATGGTCTAGGCCTTGAACACACCCACTGCAACGTAATGCCACCATGCATGTCACCTTGTCACCAACTACGACAATCCACATACACACCACTGCCACAAGCACTCCTTCCCAACCTGCGCACCGCCATGGAGCTATGCAGCAAAAAAATGCAACAGTTACCATAATGTAAAAAGAAAACACTGTCTCCTGCACTCATGTGCACTTTCATTACCATGCTATGGGTGTACCCATTTCCTTTCACAAAGTATTGTGTCACTGCCAACCTACCCACATACTGTTCGCAACATTGGCCCTACTCCAACCAATCTGCACACACTACACTATGCAAGCACCAACCTCTACCGGATGCAGAGTCAGACATGCATTGCTGCGGTGGGTGTGCTGAAGCCCTAGGCTCTTGAGTGCATGCCCTACGTCCTACGGCCTTCGGCCATGCACCCAATAGTCTAATCCTTCAACAGACCCACTGCAACTTCATTCACCCATGCATGCCACCATGTGCCCAACTACCGCAATCCATCTGCAGAGCACAGCCACCCGCGCTCCCACCCAACCTATGTCATGTGCAATTAACTCCCTTCTGAAATTCACCTGCCACCACTCACCATGGAAAGAGGTTGCCGCAAACAGGTCGCAGTTGAAGCTATCGGGCAGTTACGACAGCTCCCTCCAATCACCACCTAAAGTAGTCGCCTGTGTAGGTACCCGCGAATTGGCGCAATACGCACCAATACTGCAGGTGCGTATGTTACATGTCACATGAAACCCTTCTCACTCGCCCTCCCTTCTTGCCACCAAAACATGGCGTACAGTATATTTTCCAGACCCTTCCGCCAACGCACTGTCCTCCGATACATCATGGGGGCTTTAGCCAAAAAATGCTGATGCACAGCACGCTTCCCTGCAGCCAAACACCGGCCGCATCCAAACTTCTCCGACAGCACACCGTACCGCAAGCCAATGACACTTCTGTCTGCGGAGCGAACAGGGTAGTGGGTCCGCGGAGCGGACCCAGTTATCACTAATTTTAAGAGGTGTACATTTCAGTTGTTTGCAACAATAGTACTGATCGGATTCCCACAAAACCACACTTTCTGACCCAAGCCCCCGCTACTGCCGCAAATTTGGCGCACATCCGTCCAGCTGTTCGGGCTGCAGCCGTGCACAAAGATTTTGCCCATTCAGTCTATGGAAAAAAAAAAGAAAATTGGGGCCCCCCTATAACTTTTCCCCCCTGCACGAAACCTCACCAAACTTGCCGAAAAAATTCTGAGCAACGGGAGCGAAGTTATAAGCCAATGAAAAAGTGGTTTTACTATGGGTTTAGCAACTTAACCATAACTACACGGCCGCTACTGCGGCCCGTGTAATATATCGTGGAGGGTCAAAAGAAGGAGGCAGACTAGGTTTTGCCATCATCAACAAAGCTTTACTCAAATCATAAGAAAAGTGCCCCACTTTCCCTCAGCTATGGGTTTCCCAACCTAACACAACTAACTAGGGTCCAAATATGAGTGTCCTCCATCCAAAACAAAGCTACTCTGACGCTACCACTAACGCAAACAGTTCATTCAGTTCACTTAGGTCCTCTTCATAGCTACTTTTTCGTGGAGGTTCTTTCAATCTGTCTTTCTCACATATACTTGTAAATTTCTCGTTCTCTGATGCCCAATTTATATCTTGAGGATTATAAACAACCTTCTTATGGTCACAGTATTCAATCCTGTTATCGCTTTGCTTTTCACTGAGACAAGTATGATGATTCTAGTGATGATTCTCACTCTTCTCAGGGTTTAATCTCCCACTGGTACGGGTAGGAAGTCCCCAGTAATGAATCTCTCTCTTCTGATTACTTTGTCTCTTACAGGGATAAGTATGATTGACCCAATAGTGCTTCTCATCCTTCCTGTAACTGTGTTGCTCACTGGGACGAGTATGATGGGGCCAGTACGGACTCATTCTCTGAGTTGCTTGGCATCCCACTGGGACGGATATGATGTTCCCAATAATGCTTCTCAGTGTTCTCGTTACTTTGTCTCCCACTTGGACGAATATGGTGGGGCCAGTAGTCATTCTCACTCTTCTGCTTCCTCTGTGTCTTACTAAGGCGAGTATGAGTATCGTATGCGTTATATTCACTACCCTCCCCGGGTCTCCCCTTTTTCCCCGTTACCTTTGCGCTCTTGGGACTGTGGGACCAGGTTGGAAGTCCCATCTCACAGACTCTTTTCCCTGGGTCAGGACGGCAACTTTGGCATGCTCTCCCTCTCTCCTAGACCCCTCTGCGGTGTCACTTCGTCTGGCTTCTCTACCTGGGGAGCAGTCCCCAATGCCTTTTCTCTGCTTGTACGGTATCAACGTTGCTTCCTCGTGGCCTAGACCCGTTTGCTTGGCTTTCCAGAGCCTTTCTCCCAATTGGTGCAGCTGGATCACTTTTAGGTAAGCCTCCACTGCCCGTAGGAAGCCACGTCGCCTTCTCTGCTTTTCTCACTCTTCTGCCAGCGCAGCTTTGAACTTCTGGGGCTTCTCCCTCTCTGGAGTCTCCTCCGTCAACGCTTCTGATGTTGCGCTGGGGCTTCTCCTGTGTAACCTTGCAGTCCTCCTGCGTTGGACTGGTGCTCATTATTATTCCATTGGTTTTATTCATCGCAGTACCACCAAAGTACTTTTCTTCATATGGTACATCACAGTTGCAGATGTATAATGATTCTTCATGACTTCTCGCAAAATAATTTATCAAGTTGGGTTGTTAAGTGAGTTGGACAGGGAGTTCCTCATCAAATGGGAGTCTCTCCCAGTGAGGTCTCGCTTGCCTATACCCCTAGGGAGGGTATCGCGTAGTGGGCTCAACTCCCTAGCCTCACAAGGAAAGGCTCCCCCCCTGGGAGAAGAAACGAAATCCTGCGATTCGTCACAGTATGTGTAGGGGTGGTACGGGGAAGGTGGTGAGAACGGGGGAGATGAAGTTAATAGGGCACACCCCTTTAAAAGAAGAAATATTGTATGACGAACAGGATTCAAACTAAAAGTCAACAAGGTATGTGTAGTTGATGAAACTACACTGAAATGATCGCCAAGATGTCCTTTTTTTGCCTTCTTCCCTCAAATTCCGAAGAAGGAATAAACAAACAGGTTGAGTCTGGCAATATTCATGAGCTGTGAGGCATAACAGGGAAGAATGGTGAAGAAATCTTGCCATCGCCTATACAGGAAAAGAGCTCTGGCACTAGGGATAAATCTCCAGTCTAAAAGAAATGGGGAAAGGAACCATAGATGCAGAAGAGGTTCTTATTGATGTGTCTTTGAGACCCCCCTGGAGGCCCTCAAAAATGAATTAAAACAGAAGCTATGCAGCAAATCCAAACTCTTCCAGAGTACCGGTCATCCATCATTGCAGAGAATAAGGAGATTGATCTGCTGGGCGATCATGTGGATGAAAGTGAGGGTGTGCAGTCATAATGTCGACATCAATAATGTCGACAGTCAAAATGTCGACAAATTAATGTCGAAAAACAATAATGTCGACAAACAAAAATGTCGACATTATTCGATATTTTTTCGACATTAATTTAGTGTATGCATAATTAAATAAATAAATATATATATGATGTGTTGAGTATGAGGGGTGGTTGGGGAGGTGTGGGGGGGTGGCAGGGGGGTGTTGGGTGAGGGGGGGTTGGGGGGGGACCCCCCCATAGTAAATACAATTTTTATTTAATTATTGAATAAATAAATAAATAATTGGTATGTGTTGAGTATGAGGGGTGAAAGGGTGGTTGGGGGGTGTGGGGGGGCGGCAGGGGGGTGTTGGGTGAGGGGGGGTTGGGGGGGACCCCCCCATAGTAAATACAATTTTTATTTATTTAATTATTGAATAAATAAATAAATAAATAAATAAATAATTGGTATGTGTTGAGTATGAGGGGTGAAAGGGTGGTTGGGGGGGTGTGGGGGGGCGGCAGGGGGGTGTTGGGTGAGGGGGGGTTGGGGGGGGACCCCCCCATAGTAAATACAATTTTTATTTATTTAATTATTGAATAAATAAATAAATAAATAAATAAATAATTGGTATGTGTTGAGTATGAGGGGTGAAAGGGTGGTTGGGGGGTGTGGGGGGGGGGGTGGCAGGGGGGTGTTGGGTGAGGTGTTGATAGTTTTAAGGGTTTATAGTCATAATGTCAACAAAAAAAAATGTCGACATTTTTTTTTCGAAAAAATGACTTTTTACATTATAAGTATAGGATGTCGACATTATTATTTTCGACATTTTTTTTTCGACATTTTTGTCTGTCGACATTTTTTTTTCGACATTATGACTATAAACCGAAAGTGAGAGTTAGATTGTTGCACAGAAAAATCTGGCTACCTCTGCCAGCCCTTGCAATTAATTGTTGCACACAACTGTGCACAACTGACATGGCAGAGAGGAGGACATGGAATACAGGCTAAACCTGCACATATATATATATATGACATTTCTCAAAAAAGGTTCTGAGTCTCAATATATTGCTGCCTCTTTGCACGACTTTCTCAGCTACCTTGGTACAAATGTCAGACTCCAACATTCAAACTGACAGAGCAGATCATGTGGGAAGGCTACGAGAAGAACCTGGGACAATGCCATGGACAGAATAATGGCAAAGGTTCAGAGGAAAGAGAAAATACCTTTCCCTGGAAGGGAAGTACAATTGTATATTGACATTGCTCCTATCACACTGGCCCACAGTTGTTCCGATTAGTCCATCACTGATCACTGTAGACAGTGGAGCATGAGCTATTGGTGACTTTTTCCTTTTGAACTACAATGCAGACTGTATAACAAAGCAGTACTGACACGACCACCATAGGAAGGAGAGCAATTCTTGGGACTGGCAGTTCTTTGACATCACAAGCACTGCCGGGAGCCATGGCTGCTGTCATGAAGATTTCATGGAAAAGATGTACCTTGACAAAATGGCATAACGTAACATTTGATGGCTGACCTCTATGATCATGCAAAATGAGTCTGCCGGTGGTCCTTATTGCATTGGGATGAACTGTGGATGGTTTGGGCTAAATAAGAAATAGTTATTTTGACTATCCTATGCAGTGCAGTGCATTTAGTCGCATCTGTATAGTCTGATATGATTATATGATCTTTGATCACAGCTATTGCGTTAGAATAATCCATGTTACAGTTTGTGTTTAACAGCAGAAAACAATCAATAGTCTTACTTATTTTTGAGTAAATGGATGGTTGAAGGGTAAGGATTTGACCCAGGTGGGGTGGATTCTCTTGCAGTAGAACCATATTTATCCTGATTTTAGGGTATGTTCAGGGGGAAGGGGGATGTTTGTTTTCTTGCATAGCAAGACAACAGTTAAGGATGGGGAAGATCACACCACAAAACATCAAACTAAGAGGCTTGCTGAATGCATAGTACCACTTGATGCAGCACTTGTTTCTATGGAGCCTGCAACACCAGGGTGCCAGTGCCACCCTTGGCTACCTTTACTTTCACTTGTGAGTTATCGCTCAGATCCCTGATGGCCTCTTCCGGACCCCTACTTCCAGGGTCTTGACTCGATTCCTTCCTCAGAACATCTCTGCCTTTTGATGAATTACGTTTTTTCTTTGATAAGTCCTCTCCAGCCAGTCCCTGGTTTCCTTCGGGTTACTGAAAAAACAAGGACCTCTCCTTATGCAACACCTTTAATTTGGCTGGAAATCAGAGCACGTATCGAAGGTCTTGTGTTCTCAATTCGCGTTTTAGGCCTTCATATGATTGTCTTGGCCTCTGCACTGCCTGTATAAATTCTTGAAACAACACTACCCTGACTTTGTCAACCATTTCTGGGTTCTGCCTTCTAAACCTCTGAATGATGGCATCCCTGTCCCTGTAGTTCAATAGGCATGCTATGGTGAGAGCCAGGGAAAGAGACCTGGCCGGTACACTTTGAGTCCTTTCTATTGAGAAAGGAAGTAGAGTACATTATTCCAAATGCCTCAACCAGCCATTCTTCAAGGTAGAGTTCCATTGACTTCCCCTACACCCCTCAGGCAGGCCCACAATACGCATATTGTTCCTCCTAAAACGTCCTTCTGCCTCATACACCTATCTTTCCTACCTAGTGGATGAGCTTTGACATTATGAGAACTGGCCCTTTAAACACCTCGTCCCCAAGAACAGATATGTGATCTTCAGCCTCCTTGCTCCTGTCCAGAACCTTCCTGAAATCTGCCCTTAACCATGTGATATCAGCTCCTATTTACCCTATCTTGCTTTCCAGTGCCACACTGTTATTTCGGAACTCAGCCAGCATCAATAACAGGAAGAGTTCCTCATGCCCCTACTTGCATGCATATCTTTTTTTCTTGCTCTTCCTTTTCCATGTGTTTGTCTTAAAACTTGTTGCCCTAGTGGAACCCCCTTCAGGGGAGTGTACTTGCCCATTGTGTTGGTCAGCTGGGCTTTCTCGTGCCCCCCACCAGTCATTCTTCAGCAACACAGGGTTTTGTAGCCCATCACCACACATGTTCACTGTACTCCTTGACACTGCTCTGAGCAGATCAGACCATTCACCCCTCCTCTTTATAAAACAGTAGATTATTTGGCTAAAAGGTCCTTTCTATTTGCAAGTATTGGAAATTCTAATGGGCTCTCTCTGAGGAAGATGTAGTTCTGTTGTTGGTGGCTTGAGTGAAAAAAAGAACCTTGTTGGGGGGTGTGGTGGAATATCTTCACCACCCACTGCTTCCTCTGAGACTCCAGACACTCCACTGCAATGGGTTTGGGCTGCTGCCATCTCAACCAGCCATTATTCTCTTCTTCACCAGCCTCCCATCGTCAAGGCATGTGAACAAGCAACATTCACAATTTCCCTCACACAAAATGTACTTTTGTCCGTCTTCCCTTGTCTCAGCTCCTCACATTTTGATGCCAGGGAGCAATGTTGTAATGTAATGGGGGACGCCAGCCCCTAACCCAGGGCTTCCATATGGCCCAGCCTGCTGTTCACCGGATCAGCCCCCCATTGGACTCAGCTCGAATCCCACACATCTATTTAAAACCACCACACAACTCCACAAAAGTCCTGGCTTTGACCTCTGATCCTTTGTCTTCAGTATGTTGGTGCCCTCCAATGACTGTCTTAATTGCTAAAAGATTTCTTTTGCAAATAGTGTAATTACAAATGACTGAATGTTATCTTCCAGAGAAATTGGACGCCAGATGCATAATCTCATCCTCTTGCATACGAGACAAATGTGCTCCCAATGCCATCTTCACTGTTTCTGTCTGCAAGTAAAAACAGTTGCTAACATTTTGGATGCAGTAGCACAGGGGCAGAACAAAAGGTTTCTTTCAATCCAACTCTTCAGCTTCTCTACAATTAAACTGTACAACATTCTTAGTCAATCTTACCGGCACAATCATCAATGTTGATTGATTGCAAAAATGTGACAAAGTGACATATGTTATCAAAACCTCAAAAGCTTGGAATGTTTTTCACACACTTAGGTGACACTTTTAACAGCAATGCTTTTACTCTGTATTGATACTTTAAGTACCAAGCTTAATACGTGAAATCACATATACCAAGATTTCCAGAGTTTGTGAATGAAACTCCAAATTATCCAGTTATTCGCACAAGATATTTTCTTGTGAATGTCGAGCAATCTTGCGAAAATGCTATTGGGGTTCTACTGTGAAGCAAAATATTTAAATACACATCATACATATCTCAGAATATGTCCTATACAAAATTCTGAAATGTGTCATTTGCAGTACACACCAGATGGCATGAATTGATCTCCAAAGCAACCCAACCATGTGTTGAATTCGGTTTTGCATTCTACTTCCTCGTGAATCATTAACTGGTTGTAAGCCCAATCTTATTTAGAGAATAAAGTTGCTTGCTCCAATTATCTATTAGTTCTCTAATTAATGGTAATGGATATCGGTCTTTATCGATACACCATTCAATCCTTGGTGAAGAATACAAAAACAAAGCTCAACATTTGTCTTCTTGAAGAACAACATAGGAGCTACAGCAGTGGTACAAAGTTGTACAAATGTATACTTATTGAAAACTCTTCAAAACAGTGCTTTAGGGTCTCAGTACCTTTACACTGAATGATTGACCATGCCATGAGGGCATGTCCTCCCAGGCATTAGATTGATTAATGCCATAAAGCAATTGTTTGCAATCTTACATTACACTACAATTCAGCATGATCACAGCAGACCTCAGTTATCAATATTTTATCAATATTTCGGTAATGCCATAGATCTTTCTCTAAAAACACAAAGAATGGTTAATCTATTCTCTTAAAAAAAAATAAAAAAAAATATAAAAACAGAGTACTACATGCACTCTACTGAATTCAGATGTACCTAACAACCCTTCAAATGGATAGAATATTTAGGTAAGGACAATTGAATAATTGCCTGAATTATGTAAAGGCTGTAACATTAAAAGATTTTGGGCATGAGGTAACAGAATTATTGCTACTCATTCCGCTCTGCTGAATATAAAGTAACCAAAAACAGGCTGTAATTCCATCAGCGGAACACCAGTAAAAAATGTAAATTACACTGCACTACAATTTGAAAAACAACCAGAATACCTCCACAAACTGGTGCTAATTCTGCTAAAAACTGTAACCTCCACCCAGCAGATGCTGGTAAATGCATCCAAGTGATGGAATTAAAGCCACAGGTGCACCCAATTGGCCCTGAAAGTGTATTTAAGGTCCACACCTTCCCCAAACGCACTTCAAAACACCATGATCCACAAGTAGGAGCAATCGTCAAGCTCCAGAACCTCCCTCTCGCTATATTGCTCTGCAAAGGCATGCGCAGCAGCAGCACCACGGAGGACAACCTGCACAAAGGCGGACAACATGCTATGTAAAGAGAGTGCCATTCCGGGGTCAGGCCATCCCCTTTGACACTAATTGATGGGCAGCAAATAACACTGTACTGCCTTAAGAGGGCAACCATAACTGAGCTACCCATCCAGATATAAAGAGATTTAGAAAGCAGGATCAACTTAAGAACAGCCATCCCATCACTGCTGAAGCTTGTGTCGCTGGCTGTACATTTTCAGCCACAGACACTTTCCAGCACACTGTGGGCATGGTGAATGGCATAAAAAGAAATAGGTTTAGAGGTGCACTCCTATGATACAAAAGTTAACAAAAAGATATTACAAAGGAATAGATAATTCATGTAATTTTAGGTGCTCCTGGTTGGGTTTTGGCTACAAGATCAGTAATATACAACAAGAAAAAGGTCCTGCGAAGGACAAAATCAGGACACACCATAGGCTGACTATGCTTACACCATTTCAATAATGTAAACTGGATGTTTAACAATGTAAATGCTTTTAATAGTAAAACCAACCTCGAAAAATGTAAGTTGCACCATAAAGAAACAATGAAAGAACATAAACGTAAGCATTTACACATTTTATAAACAATCGTGCTTTTCTGGTTTAGTGAGAGAACAAAATTCAGTGTGATTTGTACTTGCAACAAAAGTAACTTTTTCCAAATTTTACATAATAGTCAAAACACCAATATCTCTTTCGAGAAGAATAAGAAACTGAGGTTGATGATATTACATTATTGAAATGGTGTAGGCATCGCCAGCCTATAGTGTGCCCTGATTTTGAACCCCGTCCTTTGCAGGACCTTTTTCTTGTTTCATGTTGCATGGCATGTCATAGCCCACATTTTCATTGGTGGTTGGTCGGAGGCTATATGAAGTCATGCAGCATGCATTCCAGCACATCTCCCTGCACAAAACCATTGATATGATATGATATGATATGGTATTTGTAACGCGCCTATACACGAGTGTTTCAAGGCGCGACGAGGCAGGGAGGGGGGGAAACAAGGGGAAGACAGACAAACGATCCTACTAGGCCAGGTGTCATTCAGATCGCGCAAGTGCAGAGGTAAGGGGAAAAGGAGAAGTGCAGGGGGAGGAGGTGGGGGGGAAAGTGCAATACAGGGTAAGTAGCGTAATAAAATAATAAATAATAAATAAAAGGGCCAGCTGGTGGCAAGTGCGAGGTAAGTGCAGAGCAAGTGCTGGGAAGGGGGCTGTAGGGATGCAGTGACAGTCCCGCAGTGCAGGCGGAGCCAGGGAGGCAGTGCAAGTGGAGAGTGGCTGGGCCCTGGGCCGAGGTCACAGAGTGGCCCAGATGCAGGTTAAGTGCAGACTTCGAAGGGGAGTTAAGCAGGTTTAGCAGGGGAGAGGGAGAGAGAAGGCAGAAGCGAAGAGGAAGGTTTTGAGGTGCTTCCGGAACCGGAGATGGTTCTCCTCAAGTTTCAGGGAGGCGGGAAGGCTGTTCCAGAGGGAGGCCCCTGCTGCGGAGAGAGATCTGCCCCCAGCTCGTTGCTTCGAGAAGCGGCTGACCATGAGAGAGTTGGAGATGGATGAGCGAAGGGCTCGTGAAGGCAGATATTTAGGAAGAGAGAGTTGAAGGTATTGTGGCCCCAGGCCCCAGAAGGCCTTGTGGACAATGCAGAGGGTTTTGAACTTAATCCTCGCAGCCACTGGGAGCCAGTGAAGAGATTTCAGTCCTGGAGAGATACGGTCCCTGGGCTTGAGGCCAAGGACAAGTCTCGCAGTTCTGTTCTGGATAAGTTGCAGAGGGCGGAGAGTGGAGGCAGGCAGATTAAGATAGAGGCTATTACAGTAGTCCAGCCTTGAGAGAACCAGGGCTCGGGAGACAGTGAGCTTCTGGGGGAAGGAGAGGAAGGGAAGAATACCTCTGAGGAGGTGCAGCTGGTAATGTGACTTCTTAGAGACGTCGGAAATATGAGGAGAGAAGGAGAGTGTGGAGTCGAAGATGACCCCGAGGTTTTTAGCTTTGCAGGTAGTGGCAGGAAGGGGGCCAAGGGAGGCCGGCCAGAGAGCTGCAGGAAAGGAGGGAGTGGGTGTGCCGATGAGTAGAATCTCAGTCTTACTGGCGTTAAGGCAGAGGTCATTGGCGGCACACCATTCCTGGATAGCAGACAGACAGTCGGAGATGAGGGAAGGAGAGGAGGAGGCCGAGGGTAGCCTGAAAATGAGCTGGGTATCGTCCGCATAGCACTGAAAGTGGGGGCAGAGAGCGGCGATGCGGTGGGCAAGGAGTGCCAGATACTGATTGAAGAGCCAGGGAGAGAGGTTGGATCCCTGGGGGACACCACAGGTGGAGAAAAAGATGTCAGAGAGGAAGGAGCCCATTTGGACCTGGGAGGGTCGACCAGAAAGGAAAGAGGTCAGCCATGCCAGAGCCTGACCAGTGATACCTAGGTTATCACGGAGACGGTTGAGCAGGATGGCATGGTTGACAGTGTCAAAGGCAGAGGAGAGATCGAGCAGAATGAGAACACAGGGAGTGTTGGAATCGAGGTTCAGGAGCAGGTCCTCACGGATGTTCAGGAGAGCAGTTTCCGTGCTTCTGGCCGCTCTGAAGCCGGATTGATGGTCATGAAGATTACCAACATATTCAGAATGGAGGTTAAGCTGGGAGATGGCCAATTTCTCCAGGAGCTTGCCCAGGAAGGGAGTAATGGAGATTGGGCGATAGTTGGCCGGGCAGGAGGGGTCAGAAGAGGGTTTCTTGAGGAGGGGGTGCACAAGGGAGTGCTTGAGGGAGGATGGGAAGACTCCAGAGGCGAATGAGTGGTTGCAAAAGTCAGCTAGGGCAGGAGCCAGGGAGTCGATGTGGTCCTTGATGGTTTTGGAGGAACAGGGGTGAACCTGTTTAGACGAGGTTTTCATAGATCGGACTTGTCTGGAAACCTCATCAGCAGAAAAAGGTGGAAAAGCAGAGAAGGAGGGCGGAGGGGCGGCTGCAAGAGAGCAAGAGGAAGAGCAGGGAAGAGAGGGAGGGAGGAGAGAGGAGGAGAGCGAGGACAGGATGTCCTGAGTTTTTGAGATGAAGTGCGAGGCCAGTGCAGTGCAGAGGGCCTGGGAGGGGACAGGAGAGGTAGAGACTGCAGCAGGGTTGGCCAGCTCCTTGCAGATTTTAAAGAGTTCGGCCGAGTTGTTAGATGCCTCAGAGATGCGGGCTTGGATAAGGGCTCTCTTCTTGGTGAGAACGGAGAGCCGGTATTGCCTTTGGAGCAGGCGGCAGGCCAGTTTGTCAGAGGATGAACATGAAGCACGCCATTTCCTCTCTGCCACCCTGCACTTGCGTTTTAGGGTGACGAGATCCGAGTCATACCAGGAGTTGCATTTGGCTTTGGGCTTCAGGCGGATTCTCATGACGGGGGCAAGGATATCGAGAGTATCAGATATAGAGGAGTAGAGCATGGAGAGGGCTGCGTCAGGGTGGGAGTCAGCCGAGGGGGGAGAAGGGGCTGAGAAGGTAGCAGCGAAGGCCTCAGCTGACACGCGCTTCATGGGTCGGATGACCGAGAAGGTGGGTGGCAGTGAGGAGGGTGGCTTTGCCTGTGGGGTAGGGAGGGAGAGGTGGGAGGATAGGAGAAAGTGATCGCTCCAAGAGAGAGGAGTGGAGAGAGGGAGGGAGAGGGGAAGGTCAGAAGAGATCAGAGCATCAAGAGTGTGCCCTGCAGAGTGAGTAGGCCCAGACGGGAGAATAGAGAGTGAGAGAGAGTTGCAGAGTTCGCGGAAGAGACCTGAGGGGGGACAGGAGGCATCGAGGTGGATGTTGAAGTCACCGAGAAAGAGGAGTTGGGTGGTTGAGGACAGGAGTGAGGAGGAGAGGTCAGCCCACTCAGAGAGGAAGGAGGAAATTTGGCCAGGTGGCCGATAGATAGTAGCCACGGTAAGGGAATGGCTAGGAGAGAGAGAAAGTCGGCAGACAAGACATTCAAAAGAGGAGTAGGTCTGCGTAGGAGTGACAGTGGCAGGAATCCACTCAGGGAAGATAAGGGCAACACCACCCCCTGAACGGTTGGGCCTGGGCACGGAGAGGTAAATGCGACAAAGGTAGAATTCTATACAGCAGTCTACCTCCCAAATGTCATTGCAGCTCACGACGTTGTGCATGTCACATTGGTAGCCCCCAAGGTGTCGGAAGACGTGCATCAGAACAGGAAACAACAACATTCCCTACAATTACAGGTAACATGTGATGCAGACCAGATCATGACTCACTGCTGCACCCGTTTCCCAGGTTCGGCCCATGACGCCAACTGTACACTGCCTGCATACCTCCAGAGGGCCTTACACCTGGATCCTGGGCACATAGAAAGATCAAACAACTCAGAGGGGTTACAAATAAGATGGGTGGGAATTAATCAAAAGGGGGGGGTGGGTCACCTATTTAATTTTAATGTAATGCATGACTATGTCTAACCCCACCTGACAAAGTCCTACATGCCAAGGCCAGGGCATGGCAGAAATGCATAATCCCACATGTACAAATATTGAGCCAAAGGTACCATAATTCACAGGGAAACCATACCTACCACAGAACAAGGCACAGTGTAACGCTGACTATCATGAAGACTTGGCAAATGGCCCCCAATGAATGCCATTTGCCAAGTTCATGATCAGTATCGCAACGTGCACAGGATGATCAAAAAGCATATCAGAGCACATGCATGAATGTCTAGTACCAAAGATCCACAGATTACATGTTCATTAGGAATCCACTTACAACGTATGTTTGTTACCTCTGGTGGATTAGTGATGTTGGAAATGGGAAATTCCCAGAGTGGCACTAAGCATTTCATCCCTTATTCCATGAGTCATGACATAATCGAGGACACCGAGATCAATGGTGGGAAAATCAATGTTGCCATACATATTAGCTGACATTTAGACCATCATGCCAGATCGAATGGGTACACCTGCTGATGGTTCCACAAGAAACAAGTTACTTACCTGTAACTCTTGTTCTCCAGCATGGGTCGTTCGAAAATCTTTAGTGCATGCACTTTAGATTTTCAAGGCACGCGACACGTCCAGTGAGTGCAAGGACGTTTCAGCAGGCGTAGAAGGGTTTGCAAAGAAAACTGGTAAAACCAAAGGTTTCTTTATATGAAAGTCAGACGGGACCTTTGGCAGAAAGGACTGATGAGTTTGTAGAACTACCTTGGATTGGTGGAAAGACAAATATTGTGGCTCACAGGATAGAGCATCGATTTCTCCAACACCCCTGGCCGAGGTGATCGCCACTAGGAAGGCGGTCTTCCACGAGCGGAACTTCAAAGACGTCTGATGCATAGGCTGAAACAGAGCACCCATCAGTTTGGACAGGACCACATTCAACTCCCATGCCGGGCCAGGAGCCTTCACCTGAGGGAATGTTCTCAAGAGGCCCTTGAGGAACTCCTTCAGAAGCCTGTGAGACCACAGGGAGAGCTTGTCACGATCCCAGCTATACCGATATATTACATATAAGCGTACTTTGATGAACGAATGGGCAAGGCCAGCTGTAACCAGCCAAAGCAGGTAAGAGATCTTCTGTGACTGGCACCACACTGTGCTTCACTTGTGTTTGTAGCATGCAAGTGTAGACAAAGCCCTGGGATTGGCTGGAATTTTCTTGCAATCCAAAGGCAGCGAGAAATGGCCAAATTCTAAGGCTGCAGGAGCCAGACCGACATGTCCAGGGACGCTGGGTCGTGGTGCAGGATGCCCCTGTGTCCCTCCTTCTGTTGATAGCATGTCTGGAAGAGGAGGCAGCTTGATGGCCAGAACCACTGTCAGGTGAATGTCTGGGTACCAGATCTGTCTGGGCCACGCTGGTGCAATGAGGATCATCTTGCAGCAGGACAGTTTGAGTGTGTTGATAACACGAAGGAGCAGAGGGATTGGTGGGAATGCGTAAAGGAATAGGCCTTACCGCGGAAATGAGAAGGCGTGCCTCAGACTCCTTCCCTGAGGATAGGCACTTGGTATTGGCTGCTGTCGCAAACAGGTCAATCTGAGGATGGGTCCACTTGCTGAAAATCCTAGAGGCTTGAGCTTGCTGAAGCTCCCACTCGTGGCAGGACCGCAGCCCCTGGCTGAGAGAGTATGCAATTGTGTTTTGAATGCCTGCAAGGTGGAATGGGACTAGAAACATCCGGTGAGCATTGGCCCAGGGCCATGGGTTCTGTGTCTCGCGAGAGATGATGGACAACCTCGTCTCGCCCTGCTTATTGATGTATATATGTTGGTCGTGTTGTCCATGAAGACTCCGACCTCCTTTCTCGAGAGCTGAGGCTTGTAAAGGGGCCCAGAACACTGTCCGTAGTTCCAGGAAGCTGATATGTAACGCCTTCTCCTCCAGAAGGCATAGGCCCCTGGCATATAGTTATCCCGTGTGAGCTCCCCAACCTTCCAGTGAGGCGGCAATAGTGACCGTCTCCTGATGCGCAGGGGTCCTGAAGAGAGTCCCCTGCAAGATGGGAGGGCGAATGGACCATCAGTGCAGGGCTCGGCGGAAAGCTTGATTGAGGGCTACCCTGTCATTCCATGAGCCAGAGATCTGCGTCCACCTCGCGTCCAAGAATTCCTGAAGCAGCCTCATTTGCAGCCTGCAATGAGGGACTGCATGTATGCACAAGGACATAATTCCCAACAGGGATATGATGGTCCAAACTGTTGCCACTCTGACAGAGGATAGCCTTTAGAATGTTCCTAGGATGGCAAGTATCCCTTCCTCTGATGGAGCTGCCAGACACGAGACTGTTGAGTCGGGCCCCCAAGAACAGAGCATCTTGGGACAGTACCATGCAGGATATGGGATAGTTTATGGAGAATCCCAGGGAGGTTAGAGTCTGGACCGTCTCTGCTGCATGTTGCAGCACCTGGACATGAGCGCGAGACTGGACCAGCCAGTCGTCCAGTGAGGGGTAGACATACACTCTTCCGACAAAGAAAAGTCGCCATTGGGGCTAAGCAGTTGGTGAACACCCTCAGGGCAGATTTGAGGCAAAAAGTGTAACGCCTTGAATTGGTAGTGTCTGCCTTGGACGACGAACCTTAGGAACATCCAATGTTTTGGGTGAATGTGGATGTGGAAATAGGCATCCTCTAGATCTAGCTCCTCCAGTTGGCTGAGCATGTGCTGCAACACGATCATCCTGAACCTCTGGGATTTCAGGAAGTTGTGGAGAAGACACAAGTCCAGGATGGCCCTCCACCCACCTGACTTCTTGTGGACCAGAAAGTATCCGTCGTATACTCCGTAGCCCCTGAGGAGCAGAGGGACTGGTTCTATGGCCTCGTTCAGCAGCATGGCCTGAAATTCCTTGAGCAGTTGGGCTCAGTGCTTTTCTGGTCTTATCACGCGAGGAATGTCGGGGCACTTGTCTTGGAATTCCAGAGAGTGTCCCTGCTCAATGACGTTTAGCACCCATTTGTCCGTGGAGATGTTGTGCCACATGTCGACAAGGCCTCCCAGTGGGGTGCTAACGTGGGGGCTCGGGTGTGAGGCCTGGTCAGGCTTCGATCTGCATCTTAGTTGCTTGCAGATGATGATGCTGGGTATCTCCTCTATGGGCCTGGGAACAGCCTCTATGCGCCTCCGGAGTAGTGTAGCAGGAGAGCTGATGGTAGGAAGGGTGGAGCACCTTGGATGTTCAGAACATTCTGCTGCAGTGTGTCCAGAGAGTGTGTGGTCTCCGTGTCAGTCTTGATGGCACGAAGAGACTCGTCCACTGCCTTACCGCAAAAGTTATCCCCGTCGAACGGCATGTCAACCACTTTGGCCTGGGAGTCCCGCCAGAAATGTGTGGCCCTCAGTCAACCTTGATGATGTAGGGTGACCCACCAGAGGTCGGCAACATCCAGGGCGACACTGATGGCATGGTCAGATACCACTTCACCCTCCTGAAAGATGGCCATGGCCTCCGCCTTCTTGTCCTCTGGCATGAAATCGAGGATGGCGCTGATGGCCTTAACTGTAGACATCATGGTGGTGGTGATGATGATGCACTTGTCAGCTGCATCCAGCTTCCTTTCCCTCCAGGTCTGGTGGGACAGAGCCCGAGGCTGAAGGATTCGATAACCTCTTCCTCGCAGCAGCCGAGACTACTGAGTCTGGCATTGCATGGCCTCTGAGGCATCTAGGAGCCGTAATCCGGTACCCTATAATTTTTTCTCCAGCCTCTCCTTTTACGTCAGTGCGGAAAAAGGCTTCTGCATCGCCAGCAAACGGTCCTCCCACACGTCATCTAGATGCGGGACAGACCACGGTTTTTCTGGAGGATTCACGGCACTGGAAAAGGAATACTTTATTCCTTCTTTTCCTCTGGGACCAGGTTGACGAGCTTGGCTGCTCAGGAAATCATAACCTGGAAAGACCCCACTTCATATAGGGGAAAAGTTCCTAGATGTTAGGTCTACATCCGGCAGCTTACTGAATGCAGGGATGTAGTCATCAAACTCATCCATATATTGGACATTATCTGTATCCGGATTGGCGTCAGTACCAGTGTCTGTTCCTGTGAGGGCCAAATCCTCCACGATAGAGGGTCATGCAACAGGGGGTGGCTTCAGGATCGCAGGAATAGTAAGAGGCGGCGCCTGGTAGGGCCGAGACGGTCTTGTAGGACTGGCCACAGGAGCTGGCCCTGAGCCACCGGGGGGACAGAAGCCACAGGCGGGACTTGCTGCTGAATATCAGACTAGAGTGTGGAGAGTTGACAAAATGTTCAAAGACACATCTCTTGGGAATGGATCTCTTAGAGGCTGTATTGGTGCATGCAGCCAGGGGCTCGTAGGGCGAGCAGGCTTAGACGGTTGTGCAGGCCATAGGGTGTGAGCCGACGTCTTCTAAGACTTCTTCCTCATCTTCTCCATCCTCCTCCGACAGGATGGTAGAAGTTGAGACGGGCTGGAGACACGACCCTGGGAGGTCCCACAGGGGTGGTAGGTATTTGAGGGGCCTTGTGGGCTTTGGCAGAAAAGAGATCTCGGGGTGGCTCCCTCTCTCTGCTCGAACCTCTTGGAAAGGTGTCTAGCACAGGCGCACTTGGAGGAGGTAGTGCAGGCGGAACAGGAGTGGTGGCCAAGATTCTGGTGGTTGGTGTCGGCCTCTCACTGGTCCTGGACAAGGCACTCATGCATTTTGGAGGATGCTGACAAAAGGCTAATGTGAGAAGGGTGCATTCATGTGCAGGGGAGTGTCTATTTGACATCTGGTCATTGTTACGTGTGCCCTGCAATGTGCACACACCCTGTGTGAGAAGGGAATTTTGGGTCATGTTTTTGTTGTCATGTGCACCTTGTGGTTTGCTTAGATGAGTCAGCATGGTACTGTACCTGTATGGAAAAGGTGTTTTTTTAATTGGCGCACATAACACTGGCAAGGTTGGACTAGGGCAAGGAGCTATGAAGACTTCACCTGCATTGATATAGACACTCATTGAAAGCTGTATTTCTCAAGTGGTATTTCCATGGGTCAGCAGAAAAGAAGCCCGTTGTTGCCAACGGGTAACCCACATGCACTCCTAACGGACGATGTCCTTCAAGAAAATCTTCACAACTTTATAAATAAAAATAATTCGTAATTTTAATCACAGTCTCAAAAAGATCTCATACTATGCATTTAGACAAAACACCCAAAACCTGGGCTTCTGCACATATTTTGACTAATATTTTATAAATAATTTTGAACTTAAAGAGTCATAAAAAAACGTGCAGAGGAGGAGCCAAATGACTCTACAGCAATTCCCGCCCCCCCGCTACTACCTGTTTGTTGGCAGCCTGAACTTGGACCATGTGCAACACCAGTAATTGTAAACATACCATGACAAATGTTTGAGAAAAGGTATCCGTTGGGAAAGCCATACCAGATGTATGCCCGAACAGATAATAATCTTGGTGCCCGAAGGAATATGAAACATAAGTAAAGCTGGCGACGTCGCTAAGATAAGCATGACACACTGAGAATAGTGGTTTGAGAAGAGAATGCATGGACTCTATGAAATCTGATGACGAAATAAGGAACCAAGTAAGCATTCCCGTGCAGGAAGGGAATAGTTTCTTACCTGTAACTCCATTTCTCCAGCATTGGTATCTTTCATGGATTCACATGCTTAGAATATTCCCCGTCGTCAGACTGGGACCCTCGGTACACATATATAGCCTTTTCCTATAGGAAAACTTCCGACACTTTTGTGTCCTATCTACGTCCTTTTAGGACCCACCTATGCACGCTCCGTAGGCCGTCCCAGTATAAGAGGCCCGCCCCCGCGGCTCCCCTTCAGATTTCGGCCCCTCCAAAGTAGGAAGGGTTAAACTTATCAAGCAAATACATTGCATTCCGGGGAGGCTGGCGGGCGCATGTGAATCCATGAAAGATACCAATGCTGGAGAAATGGAGTTACAGGTAAGAAACTATTCCCTTCTCCAGCATTGGATCTTTCATGGATTCACATGCTTAGAATAGATTGTATAGCAGTAACACCTGAAACGGCGATGAGAATGTAATGTAATATACCCTCACCATAATACACAATGCATATGTACAGCAGGAATAAGTTTACTCATATAACCTTACCCACATAAAGTATACTGTCATCAAAAGGTAGAAAACACACTCTCCACAGCGTGGAGCTTACCTTACTGAAACAGATGGCGCAGGACAGCTCTTCCCATCTGCACCTCGTCCGCATGCTGCCTGGCAAGGCAGTAGTGGCGGGTAAACGTGTGGGGCACTGACCATGCCGCAGCCTGGCATATGTCTGTTAGCGGAATTCCTGCCCATAATGCTGCTGAGGAGGACGTTGATCTTGTAGAATGGGCTCTAGGATGCCCTTGCAGCGGCCTTCCGGCCTTGGAGTGGCAAAACGCAATCGTCGATGAGACCCATCGAGCCAATCCTTGTTTAGAGATTGCTTTTCCCCTCGTCGATGGACCATATGCGATGAACAGTTGTCAAGTAGACCTGAGTTCCTGTGTACGATGTAGGTAAAATTTCAGAGCCCTCTTAACGTCCAAGGTATGAAGAGCTTTTTCTGCTGCCGATGATGGGGTCGCGAAGAAAGTAGGGAGAACAATGGACGAGTGTTTGTGATACACTGTCGGAACTTTTGGGACGAACGTAGGATTAGCTGCCAGGACCACCTTGTCCTTAAAGAATCTTAAGTATGGCGGGTCTACGGCCAGCGCTTGCAGTTCCGAGATTCTCCTAGCTGATGTGATAGCAATTAAGAATGCCAACTTCCACGATATGAATTTCATGTCCGACGTGGCCATAGGCTCAAAGGGCGGTTTCATTAAGCCTGCCAACACTGTGTTGAGACTCCAAGTTGGAGGGAAACGTTTTACCGGGGGAAAAGTTCGAAATAAACCCCTCATGAAGTGTTTCACAAGTCTGTCGCTGAATAGAGGAGACGACTGTCTCTTCCTCGTGAACCTCGAGATGGCCGCCAGGTGCACCTTTATCGATGTGAAGGATAAGCCCCTCTCCGCCAAGAGAAGCAGGTAAGGTAGAACTTGTTCCGGCGTCACCGTCAACGGTTGTAGGCCTTGCTGTCCTCGACACCATTCACAGAACCTCCGCCACTTATAGGTGTAAGATTTGTTGGTAGAAGGGGCTCGAGCCGCCTGCAGAATTTTTTGACAATCCTCCGAAACGTCTAAAGCACCGAACTCCGAAAAGTCAGGAGCCAGGCTGCAAGGTTGACGCTGTCCGGGTTGTGATGCCACACCGTGCCTTTGTCCCGGGATAGTAGGTTCGGGACTCTCGGAAACGCTATTGGATGTTCCAGCGACAGGTGAAGCAGGTCGGAGAACCACGGTTGCCGCGGCCAGTACGGTGCCACTAGAATTACTCGGCAACTGTATCTGCGTATCCACTGTACTGTCCTCCGTATGAGGGGGAACAGAGGAAAAGCATAAAGGAACATGTTCGTCCATGGGAAGGAGAATGCCTCCCCCATGGAACCCTCCTGAGGCCATCTGCTTGCGAATTGCTCGCATTTCTTGTTGTCCTTGGTTGCGAAAGCATCCAGAGGGGGGTGACCCCATTTCTCGAACACTTTCATCAGCTGAACTGTGTTCAGTTCCCATTCGTGTATCTGGGCCATGCTTCTGCTGAGGGAATCTGCTTGCGAATTCCTCTCTCCCGGGAGATGGTGAGCCACGATGGAAATCTCGTGCTTTAATGCCCAATGCCATGTTTTCTGGGCCTCTATGGAAAGAGTTCTTGATCGCGTCCCTCCTTGTTTTCTCAAATAAAACATGGCCGTCGTATTGTCGGTCAGTACTCGTACTCGCGATCCCTTGATGTGTGGTAGGAATGCCTTTAAGGCCCATCGTACTGCTCTGAGCTCTAACACGTTTATGTGTAGGAGTGACTCCATTGGAGACCAGCGACCTTGCGTTTGAAGAGTACCCATGTGAGCTCCCCATCCGGTTAGGGACGCATCCGTGACTATGGTTCGCTGAAACTCAGGTTCCTGTAGGGGTACACCGTTGTTCAGATTGTGGAAACTCTGCCACCACTGAAGGGTCCGAAGCAGCTTGTCGTCGTCGACGGTTATCTTGTCTGACCACGATCCTTGGGCCTGCGTCCATCGGTCCGCAAGGAATTCCTGGACTGGCCTCATGAATAGGCGACAGTTTGCCACCAGATGGATGCAGGATGCCATGGCCCCTAGGACTGAAACGTATTTCCTCACTGAGAGCCTGGTGGTTTGTCGTAGTCGGCTCGCCAGCTGATTGAGTTTTGAGGTTCTGTCGAGAGAAGGCTTCACTAGCCCTAACTGGGTCTCGAACTGTGCCCCCAGGAACACCAACGTTCTCGATGGCCGCAGAGAGGATTTTTCGAAGTTTATGGCAAATCCCAGCTGTTGTAGAAGCTGCATGGTGGCTTGCAAACTTGTGTTGGTCGACTCTGGGGAGGATCCCCTTACCAGCCAGTCGTCGAGGTATGGGTATACGTGGTGGCCTTGCTTCCTTAGCCAGTCCGCTACTGGGGCCAGGCATTTTGTGAACATTCTGGGGGAGGTCTTGAGCCCAAAGGGAAGAACCGTGAACTGGTAGTGAGTCCGCCCTATTACAAATCTCAGGAATTTCCTGTGTTTCCGACACATAGGAATATGGAAGTACGCGTCCTGTAAATCCAGGGACGCTAGAAAATCCCCTTCTTGAACGGCGCGGATCACTTCCTGCAGCGTGAGCATTTTGAATTTTAGGCTCTTTAAAGACTTGATGAGATCGCGTAAGTCTAAAATGGGACGCCATTTGCCGTTCGGCTTTTTTACGACGAAGTATCTTGAGTAGACTCCTTGACCTCTCTGTGATGTTGGAACTAATTCTATCACGCCCTTTGCTAACATGAGTGTTACCTCTTGTTGCAGTATCCTCAGATGGGAATGAGCGGTGAACGCAGGTGGAATGTGCGGAGGGCTGTGCTTGAATTGTAGAGAGTGCCCGTTCCTTATAGTGTCCAGCACCCATTGATCCGTCGTTATTCGTTCCCATTCGTCGACATATGCTGACACTCTTCCCCCCAGAACGGTGTGTTGTCTGTCACTGCTGAACTTTATTTTGCTTGTCTCTCGACAGCGACGGATAGGATGGTCTCTTCCTGGACGTCTGGAAGTTCCGGCATCGGTTTGCCATTTGGGAAGCACGCCTGTATCCCTGGGAGGGGTAAGCCGACCTGCCAAAGGATCTGTCTCCAGACGCAGAGAATCTGGAATTACCTGAAGCCCCTCTAAAGGGACAAAAAGACTTGTAGCTTCGGCCACTCTGGAGGGCACCCAATGAACGTGCCGTGTCCGAGTCCTCTTTCATTCCCTTTAGGGCCTCGTCTACCTTCTCTCCGAATAGAAGGTCTCCCTCAAAAGGCATATCTAATACTTTGTATTGTACCTCTGGTCTGAAGTAGGTACACTTAAGCCATGACTGTCGTCGTAATACGACCCCATTATTGACTTGCTTGAAGCCTGACTCAGCGAGATCCACCGCAATGTTTATTGCGTGATTGGAGGCTTCCTCACCCTCTCGGACAAGTAACATCGCTGCCTTCCTATGCTCCTCCGGAAGATGATCCAGCAACGGCGCTAGCCTGTGCCACATCTCTCTGTCGTATCTGGCTACAATAGCCAGAGAGTTTGCAGCCTTTACTGTGGTTGTTCCCACAGATAGCACTTTTTTGCCAAAGGCATCCTGGCGTCTTGCTTGGTGTTCAGGCGGAGTCGTGCACTTGTGCTGCGCCTTCGCCTTCCTCGCCGCTGCCGCCGACACCACCGATTCTGGCGTTGGTTGGGAGGATAAACACTTGGGGGTATACTCTGGAGCCTTAACTTTTTTCTCGAGGCGTCCTTTCACTGCCGGCTCCGAAAAGGGGTGACGCATTGTCTGCAACCCCTCCTTCCACACGTGGTCTAGTATTGGTATTGAGAACACAGACCTCCTTCTCTTACCCATGTGGTCGAACAAAAAACAGTCCTTTTTCTGTTCTTCCTGGGACAAACCAAATTCCTTACACGCCTTCTCCATCATAGAATGGAATGATGCAATGTCGTCCGGAGGGGACGGGTGAGCTGGGCTTCTTGGGGTTTCTAACCCCACCTCTGACTCCCAGGTTGGATCCCTGGAGGGGGATGATGAGATATCCGACATGGCTCCCCTGTCAGACTCCGAATCTGGCAGCTCACCTTCCTCTTGGGGTGCCAGTGCTGAGGTTGGCGTGCGTAAGTGCGTCGGTGGACGGGACGGGCCGTCGACGGGTGACTGTGGCAGGTTTGCCTGAGATAGTCCCTGGTCCAACGACTGTACCAAAGACTGAAGCGTGGACAGAATTTCCAACGACAAAACAGATTGAGGATTGAGAAGAGGGGCAGATACCGGTATACCGGATCCCCTCGTCGACGACTTGTCAATCACTCGTAGCCCTAGGTCTGCCGGGCCAGCTATTCTCCCGCTCTCGTCCTCCCCGGAGGACAGCGACACAGCCTGTTCTTGCAGTAAAGTATCCGGGGGGATCTGATCAAAAACTTCAGGCCTCCAGGCTTCCTGTAGAACCCCCGTTGACGAGGCCAACGTCGCAGTCGTTGTCGGTGGGACGGTGGATACCACATGCGTCAGTGGCAGGGTGGAGGCCGATGACTGGACCGCCGTCGACGACGGTGACTTAGCAGGTGGTTTAGGCGGTCCCACCTTTTCCACACTTGGCCTGCCTTTACTCGACTCTCGACTCGAAGTCGATCTATGGTGATCGGCCGAGGAGGATTTCGGCCTTTCCTTGTCCTGCTTTTTTGATGAAGATGACGATTTTTTCGACGAGGACTCTCTAGCTGAATGACTCCGAGATGGCTCTTTTTCCGTCGGTCGAGATTTCTTCGCCGGTGGTTCCGACGAGGCAGTGCGGTGTGATGTTTTCGCCGATTGTGTGGAGCCTACCTCCGAAGGGGGGTATGCCCCCGCTCCATCATTCAGCCATGCCACCAGCCGTCGATTTCGGTCTTTGAGGGTCTTTTGAGAAAACCCTTTGCATATGTCGCAGTTATCAGCCGAATGATGAGGGTGGAAGCAGTATATACAATCCATATGTCCGTTCCCCTCGTAACCTTTTTTCAAGCCGCACGTCGCGCATGGACGGAACAGCGCTTTTCCTGACATGGAGGAAAAATGTCCTCGAACTCCAACTCCAGGTACACAACCTTGTACAAAATAGTAAGACGACGCGAGGAGATCCCACTACTTTGGAGACGGTTGAAATCTGAAGGGGAGCCGCGGGGGCGGGCCTCTTATACTGGGACGGCCTACGGAGCGTGCGTAGGCGGGTCCTAAAAGGACGTAGATAGGACACAAAAGTGTCGGAAGTTTTCCTATAGGAAAAGGCTATATATGTGTACCGAGGGTCCCAGTCTGACGACGGGGAATATTCTAAGTATGTGAATCCATGAAAGATCCAATGCTGGAGAAAGAAGATTGCATGCATATATGTGACGCACTGAAGACAATGCAAACCATTTAATTGTACAGACGCTGTAACGCAAGTACATTAAGGGCCTCATTACACGGTAGGCGGTGAGCCATGGCGCTAGGCTCATGCCGGTAAAATACCGGCACCGCCTTGGCGGAAAGGGGATTTACCGCCCCATTCCAAGGTTGGAGGGGCGGTAAATCCCCTTTCCGCCATTGCCCTTCCCCATTCCCATTTCTGCCCCATAGGGCTCTATGGAACTGGGGAAGGCGCTAATTACGCCACCGCAATTTTGCGGTGCCGTAATTAGCTCCGAGGTCCCTTAGCGGGTTGGATTTTAACGCCTGCAAGAAGCAGGTGTTAAATCCTCCAACCCGCAAAGGGACCTCGTAGTACGGCGGTAAGGGTTAACGGCCACCATTAACCCTTACCGCCGTCCGTGTAAGGAGGCCCTAAGTGATCATTAAAGCTGCCTATATGTAAGGAATTAGCTGAGAGTATGAAGGAGGCGAGAAAGGATGCTTGGCCTGATGTCAAGACCAGAAGCAACCAAGAACTGGCTATCTGCTCTCAAAGGCAGCACACGTGAGAAGCTGGATCACCCCTTGATTAAGGCATGAGGAAAGAACACTATGAGTGCAAGTTTAATAATTCAAGACAATTTAAGGCTAAGAAACTGGGCCGAACCGCGGTCTCCTGTCAAGTGAGTCGAGGATGAAAATAGGAGGTGGGCATGCGGACCAGAACCATGATAAGCATATACTCATACTCCTTTATAGTCCCAGAGAAGAGAAACTACTACAAGGCCAAGTTCAAAGACAAGTCTGCATGGCAGAAGGCATTGGCGAGCGTACATGCTGCTAGTGTGCCGATGTTCCAGACATGGTTTGAGTGTGTCAACCAATTATAGGGGGCCATATAACAAAGAGCCTTATAGTTTAAGAACCAATAGAATTCTGTGTACTTAAGTGTTGAGGATGACTTGCAAGAGAGGCAGGCTTAGGTTGTCCACCTGATAGTTGGTATATCATGACTCAAACCCATTTATAAAGTATACTTCGATGTTCCCCTTGAGCCAACCACAACCCTTTGTAAGTTTTTCTTACTCTGGCATGTAGTATGACATGTATGATTAACTTTTGCAATAAAAATATTTTTTATGAAATGCATTGCGAGAACATGAGCGAACGTCCGTTGATGTCCGTTGTAACTCCCTCTTTTAGACAATTGATAATAAAACACTTAAGCGCAATTTTGTCTGTCTTGTTATTTGGTGTAAGAGTTACTCTGCATCGCATCCATTGCATGACATGTTACTGATTAAGGACCATAAGTTCACTTGGTAGCACTGTCGAATGGTTTCTTAAGACCCATCGACCTGTTGAACTCTAGAGTTTCAGACAATCGAAAACCCTCCGCCATCTAGCCGGAAGATTTCCTGTTGCCAGGGTTTCCTGTGGAGAGCGGCCAAATAGAAAATTGAGCCGGTGGGCAGGGTCCCTCTTTTGACGAAATCCAACCTGGTGTCCACAGGCGCTTTGCGGACGGAAGGTGAACGTGGTCGATTGAAGGAGCAGACAATACCGAAGGCCTTGAGCAAAAAAATCTAATAGTAAGTAGATTGAGGGGAATGGCAAATTAAGAGAACAGGGTCATGGTAATTCTGAGATTAACGTGTGTAATGGGAAATATTGTGAGAACAGATAGAAATAACGCCTAACAAGTCCTGACTCAAGGAGTACAGAAGAGGTTGTCTCACACGCCAATCAGAGTAAACTAGGCTACATGCAGGACACGTCCGCATAAGGAGACAACCTAAACTCTGTGATCAGAGTATTGATTATGGGCAGAGAAGAAATAAGGGTGATCAGCGTTGTTTAAACGTGAAAAGTCGACTAGTTTGTCTGTTCATATGTTTGTGTTGAATTAAGATGTTGAAGTACAACAACGTGCTGTAAAAAGTTATATTGTCCATCTAGGAACGTGGTTGGGACCAATCCAAAGGTAGACCGAGATCAGTGAAAAGGTAGAGAGGCCTGAGCGGCGATTGTTGGAGCACGCTAATATTTGTTATTTTTGGTGAAGGTATTTTTATAAAGTCTGGTAAGTATTGACAGTCAATTGAGACTCGTCACAATAAGAGATATTACTCCTCCGATGCATTTATGAAAGACATTGCCAAAACATATGCCTAAGCTCAAACAGTATAGTGCGGAATGGGTGAAGGGCACAGCAGATAAGATGTTGTTGCCATGGCCACAAAGGGGTTCGCTGGCAAACGCAGTATTGTAAAACATGACCACATACTTGCACGCTGCGTGTAAAGGGAAGAAATTAGAGAAAACGTTAGCTATTTTAGAGCTCTGGAAAATGCACCAGGAAGAGAGAGGATCTGCTACCCGAGGAATGGATGCTTAGCAGAGAAAGAAGGAAGGTGTCGAGCCTTCAGCTCCCCTTTCCTAGCCTGAAGTGAAAAGCATTGATATAGAAGACAAAGGGTTGTATCCATTAAGGGAACAAAAAGCAGCAGCAGGATATAGTAACCCGATATATGAACCGCTCACTTATAACAGTGACGATAGTCCAGAAGAGAGTAAGAGAAAAGAGGAGAGCTTTAAGATCATACAAGAAAAAGAAAAGAAAACTGAGCAATCATATATATCGACAGAAATAGAACGAGAGATTAAGAGATGGAAAGGAGAGAACAATAAAGTTGATGAGGTAACGCTCGTACAGAATGAATGGATAGGAGGACAGATATCTCAAGCTAGATGGGAAAACCATCAAGAAAGTAAGGCAAAAAGAAGACAAGGATGAACAAGATAGAAAAGACAGGAAACGTGAAGAAAGATTGAAGGAAGATGGACTTAAAAGGAAGAATAAAGAGAGGTGGGAGCAGTTGTATCAGGAGGAGCAACAAAAGAAAGAAGAGAGGGCAGAAGAACAAAGGAAGTACAATAACAGGCAAAGAGCAATAGAAGACAGGGACAGACAAGAACGGAAAAGAGAAGAGGAGGAAGCGCAGAAATTAAGGGACAAAAGAATACAGAGGCAAAGCGAAGAGGAAGAAAGGAGAGCAGGAATAAGAAGAGAAAAGACAAGAGGAGAGAATTAGAAGGGAGGCAAGAAAACAAGGATCTGATGGAACCAAGTCTTCCAATACAATGGGATCGAATGGAAGACTTCCTTCTGTTAAAGGGAGCAGCGACAGGGGCATCTAGAGTACCGCTAGATTAAGAGGATTTCGGTATAGGAAGAATTGGAGACAGGATCGATAGAGCCTATCAAGAATTAAAGGGAGGAAGCAAATCAGGAAGCCGAGGGAAGGGAGAGCAATCCCCTGTATTTCAATTATAAAGCAAAGAAGGAAATCTATTTCGGTTTGAACATAGAACCCTGTCCTTAAGTAAGCTGAATCTAGACCAGGGTGAAGGAGAAGGTAGTCATACTAGTTGGGGACTAGACATGACAGACGAGGAGAGAGAATCCTTCCCTGGGGAAGAGGGAGGAGGTGCATGTGCCCGCTAGGGAAGCCTACAGGCAGACAAGCAAGTAAGATGGTCTCATCTAGAGCAAAAGAAAGACGCCAGATCCCATAGCATATCCAGAGCATCCCAGAGGATGATCAGATAGTGAGAAGGAAGAGTCACTGCCAAATTTAAGCACATTAAGATAGTTACCGGGGATGAAACATTCAGGAACGATTATCCCTGCCATGGATAGTCGGACAATGGGAGCCGACTGCGGAATTGGAGTTTACACAGTTTCCCTTATTGGAAAAAGGGGGAGCAAGAACGCAGTATATTACATGGACACAGATGGATAAGGAACAAGTTACTTACCTGTAACTGTTGTTCTCCAGCATGGGTCTGGCATGGATTCACATGCTCATGAATATTCCCCATCGTCAGGCCGGGATTCCTCGGTATAGAAAAAAAATCAATATCAGTTTCCTTTCTGATCTGTCTTTCTTAGTAGTAACCAATCACTGGTCTCTGGGTCATACTGCCCCCAGCCAATGACTGCCCTCTCCCTAAGCCCCGCCTCCGGCAGCCATCCTCAGATTTGGTAGCACGAAAAGTGGCAGTATGACCAAGTGAAGAGCAGCAGAGGGGTAGGCCGGAGGGTTCGCATGTGAATCCATGCCAGACCCATTCTGGAGAACAACAGTTACAGGTAAGTAACTTGTTCCTTCTCCAGCATGGGGTCTGGCATGGATTCACATGCTCATGAATAAGAGAATACATAGCGGTACACACATGCACAACCACGGGAGGTGGCAACAGGCTCAACATTAAGCAATACAACAACTCAACATTAAGCAACTCTTACCTCCTCACCAGGCTCACCTTAGGCGAACATGTTGCGCAGCACTGCTTGGCCGACCCTGGACTCCTCCCTGGAGTCCCGATCGACGCAGTAGAATCTTGTGAAGGTGTGCGTCGACCTCCACGTCGCAGCCCTGCAGATGTCCAGCAGGGGCACACCAGACAGGAACGCCATGGTAGCAGCGATCGCTCTGGTCGAATGGGCTCTCGGACCGCCGGGCAGCTGTCGGTTTGCCAACCGGTGACAGTGCATGATGCAGCCGGAGAGCCATCTGGAAATGGAAGTCTTCGAGAGAGCCTTCCCTTGATTCACAGTCCCAAAGTTCACAAACAGCTGTGACGTCTTCCGAAAACTCTTCGTGCGGTCCACGTAGAACTTCAGCGCTCTAGCTACATCGAGCGAGTGCAAAGTCCTCTCGGCCGGCGACGAAGCCGACGGGAAGAAAACTGGCAACACCAAGGGCTCGTTGAGGTGGAAGTCCAACGGCACCTTGGGCATAAAGGATGGGTGTGTCCTCAGCACCACCCTTGTGTCATGAAAAGTCAAGTTTGGAGGCTTGCAAGATAGGGCCTGGATCTCTCCTATTCGTCGTACGGAGGTGATGGCCACGAGGAAAGCTGTCTTCCATGACCGGAACTTCAAAGGCGCCGAATGCATAGGCTCGAATGGGGCCCCATGAGCTTGGTCAGCACCACATTAAGCTCCCACGCCGGGGCAGGAGCCTTCACCGGTGGGAATGATCGGAATAGTCCCTTCATGAATTCTTTCACAAGGCGATGAGACCACAAGGACGCCCGTCCCGTCGTCCTGGTATATCGGGAGATTGCAGCCAGATGTATTTTGATGGAGGCGTGAGCCAGTCCAACTTTGGCCAGAGACAGTATGTACGGCAGTACTTGAGGGGCCGTAATCCGCAGAGGGTTAATCTTCTGTGCACGGCACCAGACAGAGAACCTCTTCCATTTATGTCCGTAGCACTTGAGAGTTGAGGATGCCCTGGCCTTTGCAAGAACCTCTCTGCAGTCGGCCGGGATGTCGTACCCTCCAAACTCTGGTGCTGCAGGAGCCAGGCCTGCAAGTTCAGCGACGCCGGGTTGTGGTGAAGAATGGCGCCTCCTTCTCTGGAGAGAAGGTCTGCGTCCGTCGGCAGCTTGATTGGTGGGGACGTTGACAAGTCCAGATGGTCCGAGAACCAGATCTGGCTCGGCCACGCCGGTGTGACGAGGATCATCCTGCCCCGGGACCTTTTGAGCTGGTTGATGAGCCGGAGCAGCAACGCCAGCAGAGGGAACGCATAAAGAAATAGGCCGTCCCAGGGGAACGAGAAAGCATCACCCATGCTCCTCGGCTGGGGGAACCTGCTGGCGAACCTCCGGCACTTGGAATTCGTCGCCGTCGCGAAGAGCTCGATTTGGGGTTCGTCCCATCATCGGAAGAGTCGATCCACTTGATCCTGGCGTAGTTCCCACTCGTGGCACGAGCGCAGCTCCCTGCTGAGTGAGTCGGCGATCGTGTTTTTTATTCCTGCCAGATGAAGAGGCACCAGAAACATCCCTTGGGCGACGGCCCAATGCCACAGATCCTGGGCTTCCTTGGACCTGGTTCCGCCCTGCACCCGGATATAGAACATCGTGGTGGTGTTGTCGGTGAAGATCCTCACCACCTTGCCCTTGAGGGACGAAAGAAAGGACCCGAGGGCCCAGAACACTGCGCGGAGCTCCAAGATGTTGATGTGGAGAGACTTCTCCCTCCAGGAGCCAAAGGCCTCTCGCGTGAAGGTCTACGGAGTGTGCTCCCCAACCTTCAAGGGAGGCGTCCGTCGTCACCGTCACCTGGTGAGCTGGGGTCTGAAAGTCCGTGCCCGCCGACAGATGGGAGCGGGTACCCCACCACCGGATCGCCTGACGGAACGTCTCGTTGAGAGGGATCCTGTCCTCGAAGCTGCCCGTCGACTGGATCCAGCGGGCGTCGAGGAACTCCTGTAAGGGTCGCATCCGAAGCCTCCAAAGGTGCACCAGATAAATGCAGGAGGACATCATCCCGAGGAGGGATTTGATAGATCTTACCCTGGCCATGTCCGTGGGCAGCAGACGCTGCACCTTGCCCAGAATGGTCTTGGTCCTTTCCTCCGACAGCGAGGCCAGCCGCGCCACTGTGTCGGGCTTGGCTCCCAGAAACAGGGCGACTTGCGACGGAACCAGGTGGGATTTTGGAAAGTTGATGGGGAATCCCAGGTCCGTGAGCAGCTGGACGGTCTTTGCAGTGTGCTCCACGGCGAGCTCCCTTGTCCTTGGCCGGATGAGCCAGTCGTCCAGGTAGGGTAGACGTGGATCCCCTGTAGGCGCAGCCGCGCCGCCACCGGTGCGAGGCACTTGGTGAACACCCTGGGTGCCGACTTCAATCCAAACGGGAGGGCCTTGAACTGGTAGTGCCGCCCTTGGACCACGAACCTGAGGAACTTTCGGTGTCTTTTTAAAATGGGGATGTGGAAGTACGCATCCTCCAAGTCCGACGATGACAGGAAATCGCCCTCCTCCAGCTGTCCCAGCACATGCTGGAGGGTGACCATACGGAACTTCTGTGCCTTGATGTACTTGTTCAGTCGTCGTAGGTCCAAGATGGGGCGCCATCCTCCTGTCTTCTTTTTTACGAGGAAGTACCTTGAGTAAACTCAGGAGCCCCGAAGCCTCTTTGGGACAAGCTCGATGGCACCCTTCTTGAGCATCGCCCTTACTTCCAACAGTAGTTGAGGTACGCGATTTTCCTTCCTGGCCACGAGTGGAACGCAAGGGCACTTCTTCTGAAACTCGAGGGCGTGCCCTTGGGCCAGGGCGTCCAGCACCCAACGGTCGGTGGAGATGGACTCCCACACGCTGACAAACCTCGCCAGCCGGCCTCCCACCGGGGTGCTTCGGCGGGGGCCCGACCCCACGGTCGGTTCAATCTTGTTTGGAGGCCGCCTTGCCTCCTTGACCTCCCTGTCGACGACGACGGGCACCACCTGACTTGCTGCATCCGCTGTAGGCTTCCTGGGACGAAGATCTTAGCGGTACGTGGAGGAGCCACTGCCGGATCCCTTGGGAGGCACCTTGTCTGCCTCCGGAGCTCCAAAAGGACGGCCGTCGTTGTTGGAGCACTCCCAGTGCCCGGGCAGTCTCTGTGTCTGTCTTGATGACCTGAAGGGACTCATAAACCGCCTTCCCAAACAGGTTGTTCCCGTCCAAGGGCATGTCCAAAACCTTGGTTTGTACGTCCTGATGGAAATCCGTGGCCTTGAGCCATCCTCGTCGTCTCAAGCAAACGCTGTTGCCCAACTGATGGAAACCGGTGTCGGCGATGTCCGTTGCCACCGTGATGGCGTGGTCCGAAGCAATCTCCCCCTCCTGTAGGATTTCAAGGGCCTCAGCCCTTTTGGCGTCCGGAAGGAAATGTAACAGAGGGGCGATTTTGAACCACAACTCCCTGTTGTAGCGGGCTACGATAGCCGGGGCGTTGGCCACCTTGATATTCGTCGCTGCGGATGAGATGATCCATCGTCCGATCGTATCCAACTTCCTGCACTCGCCGTCCGGCGGGGAAGTTGATGTCGAGGCCGATGCCCCCCCCCAGCTTCCTTCTTTGCCGCCGCCGAGACGGCCGAATCACGGGGTAGGTTGTGCCCGAAGGCACAAGGGGGCAGCGTCGGGGACCCGGTACTTCTTCTCGTACCGGTCCCTCTTTGCCGGCGCCGTGGCAGGGTTCCTGAGGAGGGCGAGCCCCTCATCCTAGATGTCATCAAGAAGCGGTACGGCGAGGACCGTCTTCCTTTTAGCCTCGCGCCGTTGGTAAAGGAACCCTTCTTTCTTCTTTTCTTCTGGGCAGAGCTGAAAAAGCTCGGATGCCCTGGAAATCATGGCATGAAAGGATCCAATCTCGTCGGGCGGGGACGCCCGAGCAGGGGGCGACGGGGGACACGTCCCGTCGTCGCCGCCGTCGTCCTCTGTACCTGTCGTAGCCGTGTCCGTGCCTGTATCATCCCCGTGGGTAGTAGACCGGGGGGAAGGCAGAACAGGCCGCAGAGGCGGGAGAGGTGGCTTAGGATGCGTCCTCCTCCTCTTATGCGGTGGACTCTCCGAAGGTCCTGGCTCTGGTTCACCCGTCGGGTCTGGCTCAGGTACCTCCGTCGGGGGAAGGGGCAACCTTGTCCTTATCTCTGAGCATAAGGACTGAATCGCTGACAAAATGGCCGCCGAGGTGTCCTGCGGCGCCGGAAATGACGGGCACGAGGGCTCTTGAGGAGCCTTGTCGGCTACACCGCGCTCTCGTTGTCACCCTCGTCGGGATCCCTCTCGATGGGCTGGGCTTCTTCCACGACTTCGATGAGCTCTTCTTCAGAGGTCGTGTCCGTATCAACGATGGCCACCAGCCCCTCCCCCACCTTTTCCAACGAGGACTTTGTGGGGTTCTTCTCAATGGGCCTGAAAGACGACTTCCTCCGCGGTGGCAGGGAGACTCTGGGTCCTGAGGGCGCCTCCACTGGTGTAGCCTCCACAGGCTGAGCCAGAGCGGTGGTGACATCCTCAATTGAGGTCTTAGCAGGGTGAATCAAGGCCATCGCCACCTTCTGGACGCCTGGGGCCTTCACCTTGGGGGGAGGGTCCGAGCCTCGCTCCCCCTCTGCCGGAATCTTCGAGATCGACTGAGGCCTCTCCAGAAGTTTCACCGGGTTCTCGGACTTCCTCTTACCCGAGCCAGAGCGTTGGCTCGTGGTTGATGGTGCCGGGGAGGAGGCGCCCTGCCTGGCAGCCAAGGAGCTCAACCATTCGGCGCTCCCGGTGCCCGCGGACTCGCACTGCTTAGCCTTTTGTTGGGCCCCCGTCGCCGGGGCGCCCTCACAGGACTTAGAAGACCACTCAGACTTCTTTTTCTTCTTCTCGCCTGACGGGCTCTTCCCTTCCAGCCAGTTGGCGAGACAGAGGTGGCGATCCTTCATGGTCCGCTCCGACATGTTCCCACAAAACGCACAGTCCCTCTCCGTGTGCGTCGTGTCCTCATGGAGACAGTAGAGGCATAACGAATGCTCGTCCTCCTTGAAAACATTCTGAAGCTGGCATCCAGGGCAGGTCCTGAACAGCTTCCCGGGCGTCGAGCTTCCTTTGGGTAGGCCTCGGAACTTCTGGAATCCTCCAAAAGCGTAACTCGACGAATTGTTCACCCTTGAGGGGCGTAGAAAACTCCGAAACTGATCCCCGTTGATTGGATGTAGAAACGGTGGAGCTTGAGGCTCCATTTAACCGAAAAATGAGAAAAATCTCCTGAAAAAGCGCGAAAACGCAGTAAAAGCTCGAGAGCTACAGCACAAGGACTCCCAACACTTGAACGTGCAGTAAAAATCTGAGGATGGCTGCCAGAAGCGGGGCTTAGGGAGAGGGCTGTCATTGGCTGGGGGCAGTATGACCCAGAGACCAGTGATTGGTTACTACTAAGAAAGACAGATCAGAAACGAAACTGATACTGATTTTTTTTCTATACCGAGGATTCCTGGCCTGACGACGGGGAATATTCATGAGCATGTGAATCCATGCCAGACCCCATGCTGGAGAAGGATAATTTACGATGCAAACCTCTGAGTTTGACATCGGATCTGGGAAAATGGATTTACGAGTTTGAAAAAATGACAGGAGGAAACATGTTGGCCATAAGAGACATTAAGGGTCTCGTGGCAGCCGTTATTGGAGAGAAAGCTGATGACATATGGAAGAGAGCAGGCTATTCAAGTGGGACAGCACAGAACACAGCGCACGAAGGAGCACCGTTTAATAACTGCAGAGCAGATGTGTGGAGGGCTCCTAGGGTACAGTATCCTGATACATCAATCAAGACGCGTAAGATGAAAGAATATGAAGATCCTATTGCTTACTGTTAGGCAAAAACCTGTGCAGTTCCCTTAGGGACCACATCAAAAGATTTAAGACTACAGGTGTTGGCAGTAAACCCACTTGGTAGCAGTCTGCACCACCCAGATTTACCTGGTAGCTGTGGCTGAGCAGTCAGACTTCCCTCAAGAAGAGTTAGGCAGTATGCAAAGTATACACAATAGGTACTCAGATACACTAATACAAGCACACACTGACCAGAGCTTGGGTATCAAAGTATATAATTATTTATTTAAAAACACACAGTTGAAACACTCCAGCACTCTTATTGTAAAATATTCTGAACACAGTTACTATTGTAATATATACACCCCTTTTTCCTTATCAGATAAGTCACAGTAAACACCACTTATTTTCATACAGAGGTGAGCGCTTAACTAGATTGCACTCCGATAAGTTTATGAGAACGGGAGGGAAAAAGACCGAATATGAAAAGGTACACCCCTTTAAGATTCAGGAACACTGTTAGCAAGGCAGAGAGCAAAAAGTCACTGGTGAGCCAAAGTCCAAAGGCTGGGCCCACTCGTAGAGAGAGCAGAGCACAAATGCGCCCAAGATCACACAGTTACACTATGCTTAGAAAGTCTTGCAGAGGGTTCAAAAAGGGTTTAGAGAGGCTTTAAGAAAGTTTAGCCAGGGTGTCCCAGACTAACCCAGGTTCGAAAGCCGGGGGCTAAATCTACCCCGTACAGTCGGTAGCAAGGGAAGCCAGGCGGGACACAGTACCTTAAGTGGGAAGGATCCTCCAGCGATGGCAGTTGTTCCTGGTAGTGGGTGCAAGTCACGTCGTCGTCCAGGGGAAGAGAAGATCTCGACTTGGAGGAAAGATGATGGTCGTTGCACTACCAGGGAAGAAACCAGCCGCGGAGTCTTCCGGTTAAAGGTGGTACCTTTGTTTCGCAGTCGTGGTAAAACGTGGTATCCCGGTTGCCGGGGTGCTTGGCACGGGCAAGGCGTCCACGAGGTACGTCGGGAAAGCGAAAAGACGGTGAAACTGGTTATCCCCACCAGTCAAAGGAAGAAGACTCTCCGGCGGGAGATCTCCTCTGTCGTTGGGAAAAGTGGTGAGGCAGTCCAGCAGGGCTCCACCGGCGGTGGTGTCGTGGCAGGTCGGCTCAGCTTCTCCCTCGTCGGATTCTTAGGTCCTGTGGCCACTTCTGAAGTTCTAGTCCCCAAAGCCCTGCTTTTATGCAGCAAACCCCCATTCACTCAGCCTAGCTGTCACTCAAACATGCTAAGTGGTGTGGAGTGCGACTTGAGTTGCCTAGGCAACTCAGTCCAGGGTGCCTAAATTCCCCTCCACCCCTCCTAAGTACCCCAGACAGAGTGGCACCACTTTGGAGGGCTTCTGTGGAGAAGCCCGCCAAAAAGTGGAACAAAGGGCTCGACTTGGGTTGGAGTTACAGAAGAGAACACAAACGCCATTTTAGGATCAAGTTTTGGCAAAAAATACCAACCGGAGAATTATTATTAATTAAATAAACCGGCGGTATGTTCGAGGCTACCGTAAATAATTAAATAAAGATAGTAGCCTAAAACAATGGGAAATCCCATAGGAAAATATTCGCGGTTGAATATAAAAAGTAGTATCCATTGCCACCAGCCAAAACTCGATCAGGGGGTACGCAGACGTGCCCCCTCGACTAACAGACCCTGGGGCAATCGAATTGCCCCAGCCAGTACGTCCACAATATGATGGTTTGTACTGGTTATGTTCAGAATTTAAGACTAGTAAAGTCAATGATGACTTTACATGGCCTGGGAGACAGTAGTCAGTCCCAGGGTATGGAGTCTATACTGGGGGGTCACTCTGACACCCCTGTGTCACTGCACTGAGGGTGCTGTGTAACACACATCACAAAGACACATGAAGCCCTATGAAGTAAAAGACCCCATAGCCCATTAGACACATCAAGATTCAAAGAAACACACTCAAATCATGCCCAAGAGTGAGGGTAAAAGAGTCTCACTCTTGGCAGGAGAAAAAAAATTAACCACAAAAATCCAGCAAAGCTGCTGGGGGACTCACTAGGTTAGGAAATTCAGCCTGAACAGAGAATTCTCCCTAACACTTACATTCAAGATATTCAAGAGTGATGGACTCTTGAAATGAAAGAGCTGTGGGAAAAGATGGTGGCAATATTTTGCCACATTTTATGTCATGGGTTGCCACAGCAAGTGCAGAGACAAATGAAGAAATTAGTGGGGATGGAAGCCAAGCTTTGGGCTGACATACAGTTGACAATAGTGCATCACTGCCGGCTATTACAGGAGAAAAACGAGAAATAAGATGAGGCTAGGAAAGCTGAGGAAGCCAAATTAGTTCTGAACAAAATTGTCAAAATACCACATAGAAGGGGCAGTATTGACAAGTGTAGAAGGCCTGGGGATACAACAAGCAGTGGGTACATTGCAGGTGAATAATCAGCGCCACATGAACCAAAGGAATGGGTTCATGCAATGAGGCAGAGGTATAGGTCTCAGAGGAAGGGGTGGATTTCAAAACAATCAAGGTGGGTTTCAAAATTAGAATCATAATGTGCAAGGAGGATTTAACCAAGGGGGACTAGCCAGACGGTCACCTCCTGTATGTTGGACTTGTGGGATGGTAGGGCACGTTGCGTGCTTATGTGGTAGTCAAGAGAATGTACAGAATAGACAATTCACAAGAGGCGGGGCAGCTTACCCTCCACCATAAAGCACACAAACTAGGGAATGGTTTGCCCAAGATCAGACAGTGTATCGGACACAAGCGCCGCAAATGCAACAAGCACAGTAAGCGCAAATGAATCTGCCACAAGGACAATCGCAACAGGCCCCCATGCAGACACAGTAGTATGCAAACACGGGACAATTACTGACACCTAGGATAGGGGGTGTCACTGTAGTGGGCGGAATCCTTTCACAGGTACAGGGGTATGCATGTATCCACAATAGGAAAGCTCACAGGTCGACTTGATGTGTTCAGTACTATCTGTACCAGACCCCCAAGAGGAACCAAGGGTCGATGTGAGAATAGGAGGCGCATCTTTTTCATTTTAAGTAGACACTGGGGCTACTGGTTCATGTATACAAGAGTTTTGGGAATCCCCAATTATGCTGAGGAGTTTTTCTGATTCTCGCACACAAATGGGACAGTCATGACAGCAGTGCTTACACAGAGGACCACATTGGGGTACAAGCCTCTAGAACATTATAGTGGGATTCTAGACCCAGTTATGAAAGGACACTTTCTGTGCGAACAGTAATTGGCAGCCACCACATTCGCCATTGACAAATCCACAAGTATTGCTCTATGACACTTTTTGTGAAACATGCTTTGTTTGCCATTTTAGAAAAACCAAAAGGCTCATTGACATCTCAGAGAACTTATGCGTACGAAGTAATGATTTCGAACCCAGCATCAAAACTATTAATGTAAAATAGTGAACCCAGCCACATTTGTAGCTGAGCCAGTGGTGAAGGGTGTATGACTGTGCAAACTATATTGAATTCTATGATGATATACCGCACGTAAGGGAGAACGCATTGACGGGAGGGGAAATTCTCTTTATTGATGGTTCTTTGAAAACTGATCAAACTAGTGGAGAAAGGCATTCCGCCGCAGCAGTAGTGAGGCACAGAGCCAATGGGGAATTTGAAGTGGTAGCAATTGCGAGACTACCGCTCACTTTTTGGCACAAGCAGCAGAATTGGTAGCGCTTATTATCACGCTCGAGAAACATGAAGGGCAGGAAGTGACTGTGTACAGTGACTCCGCCTACGTGAAGTCAACTGTACACGCAGGGCTAGCGCATTGAAAAAAGGGGCTACCTCCAAGCGGATCGTACTCCTGTACAGCACTCATCCTTATTCGACAGGCTTAAAGCACTACAACTCCCATAGCGGTCGTTAAATGCCCAGCTCATACTAAGCGAACAGACTATTTCTTGCGGAAACAAAGCCGCAGACGTAGAAGCCAAGAGGGTTGCATATTCGTCAGATATTTCAAAGTTTTGATGCTCTAAATGTTAAAGAAAAAGTAGTCCCAGTGATGGTGATACAAGAAGGGTTTAATACATTACTGATGACCCAATTAGTGGAGATTCAAGGAAGTGCACCACAGGAAGAACAGGAACTATGTAAACAAAGGGGGTGTTCTTTGTCCCCCTCGGAACAATTATGGTGACAGAATAGCACCGGAAAGCCAGTGATGCCAGTAGCATTGTTAAAGGTAGCGCTTGAACAGCTGCATTGCCTTGCGCCTATAACTAGGGAAAGTCTTGCTGCAACAATTGCAGAAGACTGGTTTGTTCCAAATCTGTTAGAACACGTTGCATTGTATGTAGTAAGCTGCATTGAGTGTCAAAAGTTTACGGCAGGGCATACACTGCGAACAATTAGAGGAGTTATTGCTTGGCCGAATGGTCCTTTTCAGAATTTACATATTGACTATGTTGATATGCTACAGGTATGTACTGATACAGGTATCTGATAGTGGTGGTGTTTCCCGTCTCCAGGTGGATGGAGGAAGGTCTGTGTACACAACCTGATGCCACTTGTGCTGCAAAGATTCAAGCGAGCAAAGTCTTTCCAAGACGGGGAGTGTGTGAAGTGCTGCGATCCAACAATGGGCAACATTTTGTAAATTAAGTATTTGAACAGATAGGACTATTATTGAGCATAAAGCATACATTTTCTTCTGCTTATCACCCGTAAGCAAACAGGGTATGTGAGAGACTCAAAGGCCTCCTTAAAGAAATAATTGCCAAGCTCAAGCTTACGTTGAAAAAGGGATGGCTATATTGCCTGCCCTTAGCCTTATATGCCCTATGGAATCAGCCTGGTTCGGACCACCACCTCACACCCCATGAACTAGAGACTGGGAGGCGTATGAGAATGCCTCTTACACCTCCATTGAGGAGTAGCAGTGATGCCCAGAGTACAGCAAAAATGTTAGGGAATGAGTTACGTTATTATTTGACATGTATGACCGCTAGTCTCTCTCTCATTTCAGATCAACTCAAGCTCCAGGGGTTCGGTCTCAGAACACAGATGAAAACCATTCAGCAACTAAACCTATTGAACTATTATCAGTATCCAAGTTATTTGCTGCTGATACCGTGCTAATCAGAAACTTCACTAGGAAGTGACACAAGCCAAGATTAAATGGACTGTACATTGTAGAAAATGTTACTCCCTCAGCAGTAAACGTCCAAGGCAGACAAGCATAGATCCATCTGAACGACGTAAAGCTACACATTGGCGAGACCACAGCACCCCCAACTATTGATCCAGAAGCAAGACGAGAAGAAGAATTTCAGTGTGTGTAGACTCGATCAATGACAAAAAAGGACAAAGATGAATCAACAAGTCGATTAAAAAATGCAGATTGCATTTGGACTGTGACTCCCCTTGAACACTCCTTATAGATATTATAGAAGGCGTGCAGATCTTTTGCCAGGATTCACAAGAACCTTTGAAAATTAACCTTAGAAAAACGTTGATGTATCACGAGCATGCCTGTTTTGGATTTCGAGTTCGATAATTGCAAACAACAGAAGTACCCAGATTTGTTTCTCATTGAGTATCTATTTGGTTAAATCCATGGTCCAGACCAACTGAGATGCACATTGCCTTGTGCTTGCTGTTTTTGTGTTTATTCTCCAAGCTTATCCTACTCTTGTCAGAAGAAATATTGATATCCACACCTTTTTACAGGAACCTAAAAATGGGCCAGTGATCAGAAGGTTGCTAATTGTAATTATTGAACAAGTATTGTTATTATAGAAGCAGACGTGTCTCTTTATTCCTTACAAAATCACAATAAAAATATGAAACAACGAGGTGAATATGGTTTTGGAGAATGAGCAAGCCCAAGAAGTCCCAGAGTGGCACAAATGGTGTGGACTAATTAGTTGGTTACCCCCTGTGTCCTCATCCTACTTGATCTCCCTTCTGCCTTTGACACGGCCTACCATGCCATCCTGCTAAACCGTCTCCATGACAACCTGGGTATCAGCGATCAGGCCCTGGCTTGGCTGACCTCTTTCCTCTCCGATCGACCCTTCCAGGTCCAACCTGGGTCCTTCCTTTCCTCTATCTCCATCTGTGGTGTTCCCCAGGGGTCTAACCACTCTCCCTAGCTGTTCAACCAATAGCTGGAACTTCTTGCCCACCGCATTGCCGCTCTCTGCCCCAACTTTCAGTGCTATGTGGACGACAGTCAGCTCATTTTCAGGCTCCCTTCCGCCACCTCTTCTCCCGTCTCTCTTCTCCGACTGTCTGTCCGGCATCAAGGAGTTGTGTGCCAACAATGATCTCTGCCTTAATGCCAGTAACACTGAGATTCTCCTCATCGGCACACCTGCTCTCTCCTTTCCTATTGCTCTCTTGCCGGCCTCTCTTGGCCCTCTTCCTTCTCTCAACTGTGAGGCTAAAAACCTTGGGGTCATCTTCGACTCTACACTCTCCATCTCTCCTCACATCTCTGACGTCTCTAAGAAGTCACGCTACCAGCTGCACCTCCTCAGAGGTATTCTTCCTTTCCTCTCCTTCCCCCAGAAGCTCACTGTCTCCAGAGCTCTGGTTCTCTCTAGGCTGGACTACTGCAACAGCTTCCTTCTAAATCTGCCTGCTTCTACTCTCCCCCCTCTGCAACTCATCCAGAACAGGACTGCAAATCTTGTCCTAGGCTTCAAGCCCAGGGATCGTATCTCTCCAGGACTGAAATCTCTGCACTGGCTCCCAGTGGCTGCGAGGATTAATTTCAAAACCCTCTGCAATGTTCAGAAGACCTTCTGGGGCCTGATACAATAGGTAATGATATGATAGGTTATTTATAACGCAGATAAAAACAAGAGGTTTCTAAGCATTGACCCAGGGATCGAACCTGTGGTGCTCTGTGTCGTCTTGCTTCCAAGGTGAACATGTTGCCCATGAGCCATCCTCACGGGCATCAATACCTTCTACTCTCTCTTCCTAAATATCTTTCTTCGCGAGCAATTCACTCATCCGCCTCCAACTCCCTCAGGGTCAGTCGCTTCTCCAAGCAACGAGTTGGTGGTAGATCTCTTTCTTCAGCTGGGGCCTCCCTCTGGAACAGCCTCTCTGCCTCCCTGCAATTTGAGGAGAATCATCTCCCGTTCTGGAAGAACCTCAAGACCTTCCTCTTTGCTTCCGCTTTCTCTCTTCCTCTCCCCTGCCGAACTCCTGACTGAACCTGCACTGGTCACCTGGCTACCCTCTGATCTCGGGCCCAGGTCCCCTCCCCCACCAGCTGCACACCTGCACTGCCTCCCGGGCAACCCCTGCACTTGAAGGCTGGTTTCTGTATCCCTACAGTCCTCACCAGCTCTCGACACTTATGTCTGCACTTACCCTCGCACTTGCAACTAGCTGGCCGCAGTTTACCTATTATTTTTATTTATTTCATTTATTTATTACTGTTGATCTTATGTGCTGGAATGCCCCCTCCCTTTTCCCCCCCGCACTTTCCCTCTCCCCCCTCCCCTGCACTGCGCAATCTCAATGTCACCTGGTCTAGTAAGAGCCTTGTCTCAGTCTTCCCTCTGTTCCCCCTCCCTTGCCTCATCGCGCCTTGAAACACTTGTGTATAAGCGTGTTATAAATGCCATGCCATATCATATCATATACATATGTACGATTATGCTTTGTGTCTTTTTATTCCTCTTGATTCACCTTTTTTTAATTTAAATAATCCAAGCAAGGCAGATATCTATTTGATCCTCCCTACTCCAGGAACTAATGTTGATTCACCCATTACCAATGAGCCAAAACCCTTTGTGATGTCTTCCCACAGTAGAGCAGCTTTCGAATTATTTCCATGGGCTGCAAACATTTTGACAGGAAAACATAAAAAAAGTGCAGAAGTGGATAATGAGGGGATAAATACATACTTAGATAATGCAGCACAACTGGGTCATAACATGTGGTATCAACACATGAAAAGTGTAGGAAAAAGAACGTCTAAAGCAGGCTTGTCCAACCTTTTTGAATGTGGGGCCGAAGCATGAACTTTTTGTCACCCGGAGGGCCGGAGGGCCAGCGAGCCAAAAGTCAACACCCTCACCCAAAGCAGTATATTCAAAATCAATGGTGTGTGACCTTTGACACAATTGAATCACAGGCAGTGATAGCCATGCAGTCCCAAAGATGTGTCAGGGACAGTGATCAAAGGTTAGTTTGCTGTGATTTCTTCCACCAGTTTGTGATATTCTACTGAAACGGTGGGGGCGACCGAGCGTAGCAAGGGAGATATAACGATCCTGGGAGGGTTTGGGGAGGTTCCCCCCCAAGATTTTTTTCCAAATATGGGGATGAAATGGTGCATTTTACAGCAGGAAAAGTGACCAAAAAGCCATAAGTTTACAATCAGTTCTAAAGGGGAACATGTACATTCCATGTCACCAACAGCAGACAAGAACATTGTAGAACACCACATTTTAATGATCAATGTGTCCTCAGTGTAAGACAGCACTGTCACTGATGTAACACATTGGCATGCTGGTTGTGGCCAAAATATGCCTCTGTAGAAACATGTCTATGCTAGTTGTTCCAAATTTAGGACAGCATTGTCCTGTACAAAGCATGATTGATACTGCCTGAGCATGTGCAGTGTGCCCAATACATATGGCAGCTTATCTCTGTAATAAACGTTCTTTACTTCTGTGGTAATGAAAGAAGCATAATCCCATTCAAAAGATAAACTGTTGCAAATTGATCATCCAAAGGTGAACCCAATTGAAGAAAGGCGATGCGAGCCCAATCTAAAAGTATGAAGGACTTTTTTTATTGCATGATTAGTCACTTGTAAAGTTGCAACTTGTAAAGCATTCAGCACAGTTAAGAATAATTCTAACACTGAACATATTTTCAGTGTGACACTTGGCATTGTTTTTGCTTGCACAAATGCTCAATATCCGCTGGCACACTTGATGTGGCAATGCGGAGTATTCCAGATAGGTGTCCATCTGTCAAAAGTGATCTTGATTTAGTTTTTATGCTCTTCAATCTTGAGAAAAGCTGTTCACAGCAATACGTGCTGCCAAAAAGTGCAATTAACCGAAGTGCATGATTAGACAGATTTGGGAAAGAGTCCCATGTAATGTATTTACTATAAAATGTATGTAGGGTATGTTCAGAAAAGGCTCTCTTCAGGTCACCATTACTTTGCATGTCAATTAATGCCATTTGAAACATGTCAGGAGCATTGGTGACATTAGTACCAAACGGATCTGCAAAAATCTTCAGCTCATCACTGTGCTCCCTGAAATCTGAAAATCGGTTTTTAAATTCATTCAAAAGATTCCCAACCAGTGCCGAATACTTGTCATGGTTGATGCTGTGAGCAGATCTGGTCATCAGTACTGTGAAATGAGTAGCATTTTTTTCATTCAGCTGTTTCTGAAACAATTGCAGCTTATGAACAAAGGATTGGATGTGCTCATACAGCTTGTTCACAAACTGTTCCTTCCCTTGCAGTTTTATATTCAGGTCTGAAAGATATTTTGTTATGTCAACAAGGAATGCCAAGTCATTCAACCAGCTCGCATCTTCCAAGAAGGTGACATCTTTCCCTTTGTTCGTCATGAATGTTTTAATTTCATTAAGCAGTGACCAGAATCTGGATAGTGTGGCTGCCCTGCTAAGCCAACGAACTTGGCAAAAGTAGATCACATCATCATGGTCTGCTCCCATCTCCGCAAGAAATGCTTGGAACTGTCTATGGTTGAGCCCTTTTGCCCTTATGAAATTCACTGTAGAAACAACCTTTTCCATCACACGCGTCATCTCCAAGGCCTTTGCGCACAGTTGTTCCTGGTGAATGATGCAGTGGTCCGTGATGACATTCTGGGGAACTGACTTTGCCATTAAACTGACAAATCCATTGTGTTTGCCGATCATAGCAGGGGCCCCATCAGTTGTCAGACCACAGAGTTTGTCCTCTGGCAGATTAAATTTCAACAAGACACGTTTCACTTCATTGAAAATGTCTTGTCCTGTTGTTTTGCCTTTCATTGAACATAGGTCAAGTAGCTCCTCAACATTTTGGAATTCTTTGGTCACTCCTCGTACAAAGAATGCCAGTTGGGCGGTATCACTCACATCTGTGCTTTCATCCACCCCCAAGATGTAAAACTGACAGGCACCCAATCTTTTCGTCAGTGAGTCTGCAATGTTTGATGATAGGTCATCTACTCGTCTAGCAATTGTCTGATGTGAGAGACTGATTTTCTCCACCATTGCTTGTTTGTCAGGGAATGCCACAGATGTCAATATTCCCAAGCAATCTTTGACAAATTCTCCATCGGACAATGGTTTCCCTCTCCTCGCTATGGCCTCGGATATCAAGTAACTTATCTTGGTTGCTGCCTCAGAGTTCTGTCTGCCAGCTTTGAAGAACGACTGTTGCCCGATCAGGGCCTGCTTCAGCGAGTTCGCCCGATCAATCCTAATCTGGCCAATCAGGTTGTCAAATTCAGTGGCATGTTTTGTGGTATAATGCCGCTTGACATTGTATTCCTTGTAGACAGCTACTTTTTCCTGGCAAATGAGACACAAGATGTTCCCCTTTTGTTCACACACAAAGAAATCCTTGGCCCAACTATCCTTGAAAACACGACATTCAGCATCAATCTTTCTTTTCTTCTGATTCGCCATCTATTGAGAGTTGGGTAGGTTTTAGTCATATGAAAGCTACGTTGTCACAGGCCCATTACAATAAAATCAATTCAAACTTACTTGTATTGCTAAGTAATAATGTTGTGGTTTTAATATAGGCAGAACATTGGGCCACACTGTATGGCATGATTAAAAAAGCCACACTCATACTAGTGTCCCATTACCATTTCGATCTCCATCGTAGAGTGGACCAATTCCCTTGGAACTGTCCTCGAGTCATGCATGCGGCAAGGTGAACAAGACATCCGGCATCATATTCTGGAATTTTTCTGGCAATGAAAGTTCGGGCAGCATTCATGACATAAGGTATGAGGGCACAAACGTAACAACTCTTTAGACCAAGGTTGTCCAACCTACGGCCCGCGGGCCACAATGCGGCCCTCCGAGCCATTTCATGTGGCCCGCGAGGCTGAACAAACAAACAAAGGAAATACAAACAAACAAGCCGGCATGGGTTGTGATTTCCATTGGCTGAGAAACAGCCAATGGAAATACTGTTGCCATGCAAGGTACGTCATATAAAAAAAAAAGAAAACCTTGGAAATCACATACGTCATGTTTATGGGCGGAGTGACGGTAAGGTATACCGTGCCGGCACCACCTTCACACTTCTTTTCCTGCCCAGCCCAGCCAAGCCCAGCCCAGCCCAGCCCAGCATTACAGTGACCAAGCGAGGCCTGGTAAGTTTTCTTTCGGTTTTCTTTTTTATTTTATTTTTTGGGTACGCGACAGCCCAGTTTATTTATTTATTTATTTGTTAAACATTTGTCGGGTCCGTGGACCGATTAATTAATTTATTTCCGCAATGTTGGTTGGGCTCAACATTGCGGAAATAAATTAATCGGGTCCACGGACCCGACAAACATTGACTAAATTAATAAATAATGTGGGCCGTGGCAACGGAGCACTGTGACTGCCTCTGGTGCCCCCTTACAGGCCCAGTGCATTTTAGGCAGCACAATGTTTGTCGGGTCCTTGGACCCGAATTACGTGCCGTGGTGGGGGACTGTTACTGCCTCTGGTGCCCCCTGTAAGGGGGCACCAGAGGCAGTAACGGGCCACGGCCCAGTTTATTTATTAATTTATTCAATGTTTGTCGGGTCCGTGGACTCGATTAATTTATTTATTTTCGCAATGTTGGTTGGGCCCAACATTGCGGAAATAAATAAATTAATCGGGTCCACGGACCCGACAAACGTTGACTAAATTAATAAATAATGTGGGCCGTGGCAACGGAGCACTGTGACTGCCTCTGGTGCCCCCTGTATCCGTTGAGAAAGCCATACCAGAAGTATGCCCGAAGAGATGATAATCTCTTGGAAAAGGTCCCCGAAGTTATATGAAAACAAGAAAAGGATAAGCTGGTGACGTCACAAAGAGAAGCATGATGCACTGAGGATAGTGGTTTGAGAAGATGATGTATGGACTCTATTAAATCTGATGGCGAAATAAGGAACTGAGTAAGCATTCCTGTGCAGGAAAGAAGATTGCATGCGTATATGTGGTGCACTGAAGACAATGAAACTCGAAAAGGGGCATCGAACCAGGGCGTGCCAGTAATACTATCCCTAGTGAGACGTCCCCTGTACCTATGATCCCTCATGCGTGTAGGACCCTCAGATTGTGTTTTTCTGACATGAGGTAGCATGAGGAGTAGCGAGAGTACAGAATATCCAAGCAGATAAGATAGATAAGACTACAAGCATCCATGCGCCTTCTCTGAGAGGGGAGGAAGGGCAGGCGCATGTGAATCTAAACAGATACAAACATCAGAAATACGATTACGGTGAGTAATATATCCCTTCTGAGGGTTGTGGAATCTGCTTCGATCACATGCTGTGCATAGATTAGTGAGCAGTGTTAGAAGAAGGAGGTGGGATATTAGAAGGTTCATGAGCGAACAGATGTCTTAGAACCGCCTGTCCCACTTGAGTATGTGTCTTGGAATGAGTGTCAATGCAGTAGTGTTGAGTAAAGGTGTGAATAGAGCTCCAAGTAGCTGCTTTGAAAATGGTGTCAAGGTGTACATTTGCAATGAAAGCCAGAGTGGCCCCAATGCCTCTTGTAGAGTGGGCTCTTGGCGTAAAAGGCAGAGTTTTTTCAGAAAGGGAGTAACATCATTTGATACAATTGACTATCCATTTGGAGATGGCACCTTTAGAGACACGATCCCCTTCTCTGCCTGGAGCTATGGAGATGAACAGGTGATCTGTCTTTTTTAGCAGTCTGTTCTTGTCTACATAGTTGAGGACCGCCCTCCTCACATCTAGTGTGTGGAGTGTCACCTCAGCAGAGATCCTGGGTTCTTTGAAGAAGGCCAGTAGCTCAATAGACTGGTTAACATGGAATTTGGAAATGAACTTATGTGAGAACCTAGGGTGAGTGCGTAAAACCAGTTTGTCCTTATGAATAGTAAAGAAAGGATCCTGCACGGACAGAGCTTGAATTTCACGGACCCTTCTTATGGACGCGACAGCGACTAATAAGGCCGTTTTATAAGTCAGGTTTTTAGACTAGATTTGTGCATGGGCTCAAAGGGAGGTCCCATGAGCTTAGCAAGTATCACATTAAGGTCCCAACCTGGTGGTGGGTTAGAAATTAGAGGGTGGAGTCTTTTTACCCCTTCCATAAATGCGTTGACAAATGGCACCTTCCACCATGACACCTTGTTATGGTAAGTGGTGTAGGCTGATAATGCTGCCAGGCTCACTTTAATTGAGTTAAACACTAGCCCTGCATCCAGTAGTTGGAGCATATAGGTGACCACACTAGAAGGAGTACAATGAACAGGGTTGATTTTCTTATTCCGGCACCAAATTACAAATCGTTTCCATTTATCATAGTAACAGTGCCTCGTGTTTGGTTTTCTTGACTCTTTTAAGATATGCATACATCTTTGAGGTAAATTGAGATTGTGACTTCAGGAGCCATGCTGCCAAGTTCATCTAGTTGGGTTGAGAATGCACTGTTAGCCCCTCGTGATGGGAGAGTAGGTTGTACCGGCACTGGAGTTTGATGGGGTTGCACACCGCGAGCTTGCATAGGTGTGGATACCATGGTTGTCTCGCCCACATAGGAGCAACCAGGATGTGCGTCATCAGTTCCATGTGGATCTTGTTCACCACCTTCATCAGCTGGGTTGGAGGAAAAGCGTAGGCAAATATCCCTGACCAATTCATTCATAGGGCGTTCCCCTTGGAGCCTGGCTGGTGGAACCTGGATGCGAAGTCTGGGCGTTGCCTGTTTTTGTTTGTGGCGAATAGGTTTATAGTGGGGAAACCCCACGGAGAGAAGAGGTCTCCTACGACTTCTTCGTGTAGTCGCCACTCGTGTTCCTCTGGGAGGGGATCTCTGCTCAGAGCATCTGCTAGCGAGTTGAGTTCCCCTGGAACATGTTGGGATGACAGGTAAATCTTCCATTTGAGTGCCCGTTTCCAAATGTTCCTTGGCAAGCTTGGACAGATTGGGAGAACGAGTGCCCCCTTGTTTAAGTAAAACGTTGCAGTCGAGCAGTCTGTTAGGATCTGCACTGACTGGTTGGATAGGAGGGGTTTGAATGCCCGAAGCGCTCTGAAGACTGCTAGAAGCTCTAGCAGATTGATGTGGTTCTGAGCCATTGTGTGAGACCAGAGACCCTGAGCTGTGTGGTGAAGGTAGTGAGCTTCCCACCCCGCCAGAGAGGCGTCTATTGAGACAACGGCCTGTACCACTGGATCGTAGAAGGGTTTCCCCTTTGTTAGATTTTCTCTTGTCCACCAGCGAAGACTCTACTAGTGCTGGCGAAACGACCACTAGATCGTCCCACTGACCACTTGCTTGAGACCACTGTTTCGCCAACCATTCCTGCATGGGTTGCATGCGCAGGCGCGTGTGGGGAACCAGGTAAATGCAACATGCCATCATGCCTAGCAAACGCATAGCTTTGCGCACCCTTATTTGGCGACCGGACTGATATTGAGGAATTTGCAGCAACACGTTTTGAATTCTTTCCTCTGATGGAAAGGCCAACCCCTCTTGGGTATCTAGGACAGCTCCTAAGAACTGTTTTGAGGTGTTTGGCACCAGGCTTGACTTTTTCTCATCGATTGAGAAGCCAATTGGAAGAGGAGGTTGATTGTTCTTTGGATGTTTAGTCTGCAAATTAGGGGGCTTGGGGGGTGGGGGGTGGGGGGGTCCCCTGTAATGAGCCAGTCGTCCAGATAATGGTACACTGGGAATGCCTCCCTGTGTAGGTGCGCTGCCACCACCCCAGTACCTTGGTGAAAACACTTGGAGCCAAAGCTATTCCGAAGGGCAGCACCTTGAATTGGTAATGCTGGTTGTCTATCTTGAAACGCAAGAATCTTCTGTGCGCTGGGCACATTGAAATATGAAAATAGGCATCTTTCAAATACAATGTTGCCATGTAATCCCCCTTTTTTAGTAGAGAGATTACTTCTTGTAGAGTAGTCATGCAGAATTTTTGTGGCTTGACATACTTGTTTGCAGGTTGCAAATCTAATACTGGGCGCATTGTTAGATCTTTTTTTGGCACAAGGAAGTAAGTTGAATAAATACCCCTGTTTATCTGGTTGGTTAGGACGACTTCTATGGCGTCCTTTTCTAGCAGAAAGGCGATCTCCTCGAGGAGGGTCTTCTGATGTTCCAGCGAGTGTATTTTCTGTCACGGAGGATGGTCGTGGGGGCACCCTCGCAACTCTATGCAGTATCCTCCGGACATTGTGGACAGCACCCATCTATCCGAAGTGATCCCCTCTCATGCGTGGGTGAAAGTGGAAATGCGCCCCCCTACTGGGGATGCATGGGAGGGGGCCTGAAGTGGAACGTCACTGTTTGTTGGGTGGAGTACCACCTCTGGCGGGGCTGCCTCTACCCCTAGTGCGGCCCCTGTGCTGCCCTATGGGGAAGCCCTGTGAGGATTGGGACTGATTGTTACCCCATGAAGTTCCCTGATTCTGGTAATAGTTTGAACCCCTTTGGGAACCTTCGCGCCAAAAGTGGTGAAAATTGTTGTTTCCCCTCTGTCCAGAGGGTTTATTGGTGAGTTGACCAAGAGATTTTAGGGTCTCGTACTCGAAGTAAAGCTTCCTCCACTGCCTAGTACGTTCGGCTCCACTATCTATCAGGGTTGCTTAGGTTTCAGGTTTGAACCCCGACTGCCTCAGCCAAGCATGACGCTTAATCACAGTGCCTTCGGCGATTAACCTTCCAGCATTATCTGCTGCATCAAAGTTTGTCTTTAGCATGCAGCCTGATACAGATCTTCCATCTGCTGCTATATGAGCCAGCTAACTCTTTAACGGTTCGGGTGCGGAGGATACCAAAGCAGATACCTCTTCCCATTGATTGCAATTATAGCATGCCAAAAAGGTGGCACTGTTGGCAATCCGTGCTTGATAGGCAGACACGGGGGCAACCTTGCTACCCAAAGTGTACAGTCTCTTACTCTTCTTATCAGGAGGTGCATCCGAAGAAGCAAGCAGTGTACCTGCCCTTTTTCTGGTGGCTGTTACAACCAGGGAATCCGGTTTTAATTGACCCCTAATGTACAGGAGATCAGAGGGTGCAGCCCGGAACAATTTCTCGACTCACGGGTTAATCGCTCGAGTGAGATTAGGGGTTACCAGCGAGCGATCAATCCTACGCTGAATGGATTTTAACAGAGGGATAGCCTGAGTAATGGCTCTCTTGTCTCCTAGGATTTCTTCAGCGAAATCCATGTCTTCTTGGACCCCTTGTGTGTCGATATGAAAATGGGCAGCTGCCTTACCCAGTACCTCATTGAGGAGAGGTTGATTATCAACAGGTGAATCATGTACCGGGGGGTCTTAAGGAATCGGGGAGTCAAGATTGTAGGCTTCAGCCTCATATTTCTCCTCCTCCTCTCCTCCTCCTCCTGCTGGTCCTCGTTATCCCCATAATAGGAGAACCCTGTCTGGTCATGCACTAATTGTGGTTCTGTTTCATCACCATATGAATCAGGGTGGTAGGGTTCAACCCTAAAGGAGTCTGTGACCAAGCCCCGAGTTGGAGCGTCAGAGCAGAGTTTCTTAGCAGGGGCCGGAGAGGAACTAGGTATTGCCTTAGACCCCGAAGGGGCAGAGGTTGCAGGGGTGTTGGAGTAACTATGAACATAATTAGGGTCCTTTTCATAGAAGTCAGCCATGAATGACATTCTTCTCATTACCCTATCAATGTCAGCTGAATTCCATTCTTTAGAGCTAGGAATCACAACAACATGTTCTGGTTCCTCATCAGTGCCTATATCATGAGCAGTGGGAGGAATGAGTTTAACTTTAGTGGTAGGATCTGATACCTTGGACTTCCCTATAGATGTAGGGTCTTTCTGCTTCTCCTTATGAACCTGCTGTTCTGAAGATGACTTTTTATGTTGTTTATCCCCCATCCCATGACTAGAGGAGTGTTTCCCAGTTTTTTTTAGGGGCCTCCGAGGGATTTGACGCCTCGCGTTGAGATTCGGATGTGGTATTCGAGGAAGGACGTCGAATCTCGGGTGTAGACGCTATGCGTCTTGGCTGTGTAGGATAGAGGGTGGAATCGTCAGACGATCGGGCCTCGGGGACTATTGATAGTGCAACACCTTTGTCATCCGAAGACTGTTGGCCTTTGCCATGAGGCGAACAGGAACACCCAGAGGACACAGATTCGTTGGATCGCTCTCCTGGTGTCTTCTGTTGCCGATCGCTCGTCACGCGTGTCGAGTCGCGATCAGGGAAGATGTGCTTAGTGGAGGTAGTAAGTGTAGCGCTTTTACCGCCGGATGTTGTCCCCACAACATGGCCGCCGGCCAGTCCTTCGGGGTCGGGGGTCTGCGTGTGGGTGTCCGAAGTCACCCCTTTGCCCTCGCCGTCCGATCCGTCGGCGTTGCTGCCATCGCCGAATGTCCCGTCCACTTCCATGGCCTCTAACTGCCTGGCGCAGTGGGCCCAGCATTTAGTTGAGTGATCTTTATGGGTTTTGGCTTGAAGAGCTTGAAAGCTCGACAGGTAGCCTCGGGATGGTCTTGTGGGAGACACAGATTGCACGTATTGTGCTCGTCTACCCAGGGAAACTTCCTGTTACACTTTGGGAAGAACTTAACAACAACAGAATTTTGTTGTTCTGGCCTGCACTTCAGGCACCTTAACTTTAGTCTTTTTCACCTGGCATGCTTGATATTTCTTTAGGGTTGGATGGTAGCAGGAAATATATGATTTTAAATGGACTGAGTTTTCAAAGATGGCCACCACTACATGTTTACATTTCTTGAATGATGCTATTCTGTTCAGTGCTAATTCAGTCAGTGGAATTACCGTTGGGTAATTTCTACACTACCCAGCGTAATGCTTTTTTTGCAAAAAAGTGAAGAATTTACCAATTGGTATTGCTTTTCCACCAAATGGAATTACCATTACCACCAATGGTTGGGAAAGCACTTGGCACCATGGCAGAAACAGTAATTCTGTCCCACGAAATTAGCACCATCCTTACCGATCATCTCGTAATGAGGACTCCATATAATCTATGAATACCAATTTGTGTTCCTTATGCTGGTCTCAGGTGAGTACCAATACAGATGCAAGTTCTGATTCACTGATTGATCTTCCAATTCAAGACACCTGAACCTCCAAGGGAATCACTTGATCGTTAACAGTTCAGATAAAAACAAAATTACCAGCTGTTACCAAATCTTCCATAGCCAAAGTTTTTTTGGAGGGCTAGTGGAATAAGACTGATATGAAAATGGGTATAGCTACCCTTTTTTGGTATAGAGAGTAAACATTATAATTGTTGAACTTTGTGAGTGGACAACATTATAGTGAATAGGTTATTTGACCTTGTTCTTTCTCAGTGAATGAGCAATTGCATTTTGGCAAATGTTAAAACTGAGGTATCACCCCAAGTTAAAAATGTCATTCAATATGATGTTGCTTCGCTCTTTGTGCCTAGAGAGATGCTTCTTGTCTTCCACACTTCACTGTTGAAGCCCAACAATGTAGACACGCGTGTTAGGGTTGGTAACCTTGTATCAATGAGAATTTCTTAGCATGGGCTGGACCGACTGATTTGCAAATGGATACTTCACCTCTGGTATGCTCCAGACAAATTCAATGTGAGTGCAGACCCACCTGCATCCCACATCCCTTTCAAGTGGCTATTTGGCCTGGTTATTTCTCAGCAGGAGGGCTCTCACTTATTTTGCCAAATCAATGTTCTATTTAGGACTAAGGCTAATATCTTCTGATGATGAAACACCGCCATTTCTTAGTTCAGTGGTCGCTAAACTTTGATGTTAACCAGCCTTCAATGTATGTAATCTTTGCACAAAAAGTCACATTTCTGATTGAAACAAAGGCACATGGGTTTCATCAGAAGCCCAATTCTCTGTCGGGATAATAGTCCCAAATAATTCAAAAGATCTTTAAAAGACTAGGATATTATTTTGAAATTCTTTCTCTTTGTAGCAGAACGTTTTTATGAGCTGAAAATAAAAATCTAGCATTGAAGTACATGCCTGTGTATGAAAGAAACAGCTTTTACAGTAAGAGGCTATTGTAACACAAAAAGCTCTTTTAAAGTAGGGAAAGCTGACAGCTCCTTTAACTGTAGCAAGCACTACCTACCCAGTTACAGAAAAGAGTAATACAAGGCAGAGGCAAGAAAGACCACTGGAAAGGGAGCCAAATGTAAACATAGCAAATGTGGGGTTAACCCTGCAAATGCAATCAAAGATTCAGGTGTCAATTTTTAGAAGACTGCATTCTTACATCAACGTTAAACGCATAGGCATGCTGGTCGTGTGATCCGATGAAGACAATGCCAGTAGTAGGATCCACAGTTGGAGAGCTTTTGACTGCATTATCTGTGGTAAAGGTCCAATATGTTTCTCCATTCCACCTTCTAAGAAAGTAAACGGTGCCATCATAACAACCTGAGCAAAAGAAATACAAATTAGTATGAAACCAACTCACTAAAAGGTAAAGTGCAAACACTTTTTTGCACCATATGATATGTTAGCTTGTTTTTAGACAAGATCACATTCACAGACCACTTGGTAACAAAATACATGAGGCAAAACTACCCTGAATCTAAGCCCATACAAAGGAGAAATGATAATCGAACAGTAAGAAAGCTGGCTGATGTTGGAACCACCTAACCGTGAAGGGATTCGAACACGCAGTACTTCGCATTGCATCTAACAATTGGTCATGCTTTTATTCAAACCTAACAAATGTGTTCTATTTTCCCCACACAATGGAGCCTGTAATGATAGTGAAGGCAAGTCCCTCTTGACACGCACACCAGAAAGAATACAACCCTTTACGGAAAAATGCCAAGAGATTGTTTGCAAGGATAACAAGGTTTAATTGTACGGAATACAAAAATCAGAAAAGAACTCTGCTGCTCGAGAACGTTCTGGCAAAAGTTAGTACAAACAGAAGCTTAAAAGCCAGTACATCGTCATCACTACACAGTAAAAACTAGCGTGGCTGGTTGGCGAGCCCCGATACATGACCCTACTCCATAGGGGATGCCAGGATACGAAAGGTTCTCTTTTCCGCCATCTGTCTGTTCCCATGTGGGTCAGCTGGGCTCATGTCTCTAAGGAGTGAAGGTCAGGTTCCTCGTAAATTACAGTTTCAAGACTGCTATGATACACTAAGACTACTACTACATCATTGTGGCATGCAACTGGGTGGTTCGGGGACCAGTACCAGGGGGAAGGGAGAAAGGAAGAAATACAGTCATGCTGACCCACACATTCTGTGCTTTGTTGATATCGCACCCAATGTTTCCACCCTCATTTTGATCTATAATTGATCCTTCCCAGTACCTAGTGTTACAAAGGATGCATTTATGCAGAGAGGTACAAGGTCCGTACATGCTCAGATCTTTTATGGCCATTGGTTTTATGGCTGGTACTGGGGTCACTCACTATCGTGGAATGCAGAGGTTTTGGACTGGGCCAGTGGTGTGGGCCATTGCTCTGGGTAGGCTGGGTGGGGGTTAAAGGTCTGCTGATAGTTTGGCTGTGATGAATGGGCGCTGCGAGGAGCCTAGTGTTGTCTCACGGCCTTGCAGGGCGCATTCCTCTCAGTGATACTAAGTAATTGCAACAGTGAAGGGGCAAGGGGAAGCTTCTGTGAGAACTGGCAGTGCAAGCTCATTCCTTCTTAGTGTCTCGGGGCCTATTCGGATTCTTTCAACAAGCTAAAGTTGTACCGTGCGGCGATGCAGGGCTACCATGACTACAAGATGACTTTTCTTACCATGTGCGCACTGAATCTAAACATCCATTATTCCTGCTTACATTATATCTGTGCACGGTTCCTTCCCCCTTAGCACGTTACACTGCTACTTATGGGATTTGCCTCACTCTAAAGAGCCTAAGGCGGTGGGATAGACTCATCTAGGGGATGTGATTCCTTTATGTCAGCTTTCAGACAATGGGCAAATGGACAAAAGTTTGAGGTTTTTCAAACTTGTAAATAAATTGTATTTTTTTTAATTACTTTTTTTAATTAAATGTTCATTGGTTTTAAAAGAAACTTGTACAAATATACACAATAAAAACCTGTAACATTCTCCTCAATTCCTCCAAATAAATCAATTAAAAAGCAAAGTTTTTTTTTATTAAAGAAAAGAATCTCCCCCTCTGTCTTTAATATTCCACCTCAGACACCAGGAAGACAACCATAACGGACGCCCTTTCCTGCTGTGATTATCTGATCTTGGTAATTAGGATGACAACAGTACAATTTCCCTGTTTCCTTTAAACACATGTTCAACCGGTTTCATCACTCTCAATACCAGACTTGTTCTTTCACTCAGCAATACCCATTCCCACCATTTCTCAGCTGACATGCAAGGGCTAGTATCCTCCAAGAATCTGGATTTTACAGCAGCGAGAGCTTTACAATAGGTTATTATGTGGAACAGGGTTTCCACCCTTCCCTCCACTCCACAGTATCTACATTGGGAGTTTGTCAGGGCAATTTGCTTTCTCACCAATTCTACTTCCCTAGTGGGTAAGATGTTTAAACGGCATCTAAGCAAGAGAGCAAAAGATCCCTATGCTTAGACTATGGGAACTTCCGGAGGTAGGATGGCAATTGATTTAACCCCTTTTGCTCCGAGATCAACACTGGTCTCAGCTTGTCCCGCCCTCTCCTTTCAATTGTTTCAATCCAGTGCCGACCCTGGAGGTTTTTTTTTTTTTACTTTCATGGGGTTTGCGATTAGCTTTGCTCTCCAGCCATCTAGACTGGAAACCGGCTCACTGGCCTCAAAGTAGAGGATTGCATATGGTGCTTTCACGTCTACCAGAATGCATTTCCGAAGTAGGCTCATCGATTTCCACAATACTATCGCACCCAACAACTGCAATCTCAGTTCATGCCCAGTTATGGATAAAGGGAGGGACTTGGGCAGTTTCAAGATCTTTCACCCAAAAATATCCTCTAATATCCCCCCCAAGATTGCCATGGCTGATTTAACATCGCTTCCGCACCATATGTCAGTATCTGGACCACTTTTTGCCGACAGAATATAAGGAGTGGGGAAAGTAAGAGACTGCCATATTTCCTATGCAGGGCAGCTCCCTGCACTGACAGTTTTTCCACCTTTCTCCTGAGTGACATGTAGTGAATCCTATCATCAATGTTTTTATTAATAACCACTGTTAGAAAGGTCATCGTATCTACCACCTCAAGTGGCTCTGACTCCACTCGCAACACAAAACAGGCTTTTGTTTTCTATACACCGACGACAAGACCATTATCTTAGATTTCCCCACGTTAATTTGGATGTTCTTGTGCTTCAGGTAGTCATTAAAGTTCTAATCCGCCTCTGAAGTCATTAGGCGTTTGGTCCAAAAAGACTAAGTCGTCGGCGTATAGAATCCAAGGAACCTTAGTTGTATTAATCTTCGGGGTGAAAGCTCGAGTTGTTTTCTGAGAGTCCCCTAAATCTGATATGTAGAGGCTAAAGAGCAAAGGTGCCAAAACGCACCCTTGCTTTAGTCCGCAAAAGGTAACAATTTTTCTCGAGAACTGATAGCCGGACCTGTATTGAGGTGTTCGAATAGTGGGTCCTCATCGCTTCTACCAAATCAGCTGGGCAGTTCCATTTTATTAGTTTGCTCCACAGACCCTCCATGTTCACAGAATAAAAGGCCATGTAAATACAATTGTGAGTCTTTAGGGCTCTCTGTTTATTTTTTATTTTTTTTTACAAACTTTATTTGGCGAGCCAATAACAAATTTACATTGCACAATACAACACTCCACCTTCTTGTTCTGCAAATCATTACAACCTTCTCATTTCCATTGCATTGTAATTAGGCTGCTGATTTCAACATTTATAACCGCCCTCCCTTTTCCTTATTTAATTGTCCATATTAGATTGAGTTGATCCATCTTTCGATAACACCTTCGAATACAATTACAGGTTGAGTCCACGCCCCCAAGTCTTGAACAATTTCAGAGAATAAAAACCTTGAAGAGCACCTTAGGCTTCAAGTACATCTGCTCTCTATCCCCCATAAATTTGTGGAAGGGCATGCAAGTGGTTAAGTACTTTTGATAAGATCCATATGCCAACGCTGTCACCTTTTCCGTAGCCATCACCCCCCATAGTCTCACCCACCACATAGCCACCACCGGCCCCTGCTTATTCTTCCATGCCTGAGCTAAATTGATTCTAGCCGCACTCATCGTATGGGTGATGAGGGTGGCATTATGTCCAGAGGCGGCAAAAATTCCCTCCACTACTTCTCCCAGCAGTACCATTGCCGGATCTAGGGGCAGTATCACCCCAGTTATTTCCTTGATGTGGCTCAGAATTTCTTTCCAATACGTCTCCGCCACCGGGCAAGCCCACCACATATGAATCAGGTCCCCAATCTGCCCACAGCCCCGCCAGCATATCGAAGAGTAGTCTGCATTAATGGTGTGCATGCGATGTGGTGTCATGTACCACCTTAGGCATAGTTTTTATGCAACTTCCTTAATGGGGGTACACCTCAAACTTTTCATCGCCCATCTCCAAATTTGACAATTTGGAGGCGGGCGGGAAAACCTATCACAGGGGAGACAATTTACATGTCTCCCCTGTGATAGGTTTCCCCAGGTCCCGCTCCCATTTCAGCATGTATGGTAGGGGTTCTTCTGGGTCTGACCCATCTATCAATTGGTACAGCCTCGACACCCCCTTCTCTGGGACCCCTTCCTTTACCTTGAGTTCCAGCCCTACTGGATTTCAACTAGCCCCTTCTTTTACTTTGGTTGGTGGTCCAATGTCTAATTTGAGCATATCGGAAGCGCTCGCTTTCAGGTATCTTAAACTTTTCATTGTCAAATGATATCCTATCCTCATAGAAGGCCTCCAATACCCCAGGTTGCCCATCTCCCCAGTGCTGCCAAAGGTTGGGTTGCATTCCAGGCGTAAAGTCTGGATTGTAGGCCATTGGTGTGAGTGGGCACCCTCCCACTTTTATTCTCCTCCCCGTAACGCCTTATCCAAATACCATAGGGTGGCCTTTGTCGCTTCTAACAGCATACCCTCTTTCCCTCTTTGTCTATGGGACAGGAAGCCCAGGTTCTCCAGGGGAATCTTAGTCGCATCCCTTTCCAAGGCTGCCCATCTATTCTGGTTCTCCCTGGGAGCCCATTGAAGAATTGGTGCTACCTGTGCCGCCCATAGATATTTGCGGAAGTCAGGTAACCCCAGCCCCACGAGTACGTGTGGTCTAAATAGGACCCGCCTGGGAACCGTGGTCACTTTCTTTTCCAAATAAAAGCCAGGTCTTCTCTCTGTAAATTCTTAATCGCCAGCCCCGGGATCTGTACTGGGAGAGCTCCCATCACATATAGGAACCTCAGGAGGAGGGACATCTTCATTGCCGCAATGCGCACGAACCACAACAACTCCTGCATATCCCATCTTTTGAGGTCCTCTATCAGGGTCTTTAGCAAACCTGGAATGTTAGTCCCATACAGCCTGCCGTGTGTGGATACCAGATTTATCCCCAGATATTTTATTGACCTTTGTATCCATTTCAGTGGGTAGTGCATCCCCCACTCCACCACCCGCTCTGGATCTTCGTGATAATGAGAGCCTTAGACTTAGAGTAATAAACATGGAATCCTGAGACTTCCGCGAACCTATCCAACAACGTAATAACCCTGGGGAGAGAGTGTGCCGTGTTTTTGAGAAAGAGTAAAACATCGTCTGCGTAGAGGGCTATTTTCTAAAATACCACTGGCCCCTGCCTCCACCCCCTGAATCTCTTGTTCCGCCCGGACCACCTGTGCCAAAGATTCCATGGCAAAAACAAAGAGGTGATAGCTGGAAGGTTTAGAATTAATCTTAACCACTGGCATTGCTCTGGACAACCCTCCAGACCATCGTTCTTCACCTGCCAATCTATTACAGAAGGGGAAAGGCCATATACAAATCAGGTTTGGTCCCAACCCAAAAGGGGAAGTCCAGCCCGAACTGCTAGGTCACATCCCTTCTGCTCGCGACCACAAACATCCCCAAACATGTTTCAACCTTATTGGGCCTCATCAGTGAGGAGTAGCTTGGATCTCTTGGCCCAGCAGGCACGGGACCCACGTCTGGGCATACCCGTCCCACTCGGGGTGACAAAGCAAAAACATAGAGGTGATGGTGGCCTTTGTGAAGATTAGATGGGACAGTGGACACCATTGCAGAGTCCCTTTGCATATCGGAATGCTATCCGTGAGCTGCTTATTTATCATTAGCCTAGTGGTCGGATTCCCATAATTAGTCAAGACCATACGTGAAAAAACTGGGCCACATCCAAACCTTTCCAGGGTCAATTGCAAAAAGTTCCAATCCAAGCTATCGAAGGCCATCATAGCATCCTGTGCCAATACCGACATGTGTTATCCTGACCTTTGTTCCCACTCAATAGTATTCATGGCTCTGAATATTATCATATGTGTGGTGTCCTTTTACAAATACGACTTGGTCTGGGTGTATGATCAACGGGAGGACTTTAGAAAACCGCTGTGCTAAGTTCGATGTGCACAGTTTTGCGTCTCCGTTCAGCAGCGAGATAGGGCAATAACTTGCACAGTCCGACAGGGTAGCGGGACCCATGTCCCCCGAGATCCACCCGAATCCCTTATGTGATTAACCAATTTTGTTAGGGGGCCTGTCAGTATAGTCTTAAACGTCTTATAGTATGCATTCCCAAGCCAGTCAGGTCCCAGAGACTTTCTCCCCTTCAACGCATTTATGGCACCCCCACCTCCTCCTCTAAGAACGGGGCCTCTAGCATCTGCCTGTCTGCCTCTGGAATCTGTGGTAGTTGCACTTTACCCAGGAATGCTTTCTGTGTCTCCCTCTCCAGGTTATTTATACCGTGCCAGGATGTGCGTGTAGTAAGAGTGCATGATGTCAGCTTATTCCTCCTCTCCTATCGCCCAATCTCCCCCGGGGTGCTTGAGTTGGCCAATATAGTTTCAGGATTTTTGATTCCACAATTTGGCAACTAAGAACCGATTAGCTTTATCCCCCTTGATATAGTACGTTTGCCTGGTCTGGAAGAGGAGCTGCGCAGACTTATCCGCCAAGTGTGTCTCCAGGGCAGCCCTAGCCCTCTTAAGTTCCAGCCAGGCTCTTTGTGACCCTTTATCCCTATGTTGCGCCTCCGAGACCCCCACCTCCACCTCCAACTTCTGTCTCACTCTTTCTTTCTCTTTGAAGATGTTTGCCGTCTAAGTGATAAATTCTCCTCCGATCACTCCCTAGCATCCCAGATTGTACCCCAATCTACACCTTGTGTTATGTTTTCTTCAAGGTAATTTCTCTAGGTCGATTCTATGTTGGACCTAAGGACCTGGTCCTTTAGAGTCATTTGTTTAGTCACCATGGATTGCGAGCGCAGGAGAGCGGGACCACTGGGTCTACTTTTAGAGAGACAGGCGCATGATCTGAGAGATACCTCACCCCTATTTCCAACCACGTAACCTGTGGAAGCAAAGTGTCTGAGATCAGGATCATGTCGATCTGCAAAAAAACCCTGAGTGCTGCCGAATAATGGGTGTAGGATTTCTCTTCCTGGGCGGAAGAACCGTCAGAACTCTATCAGGTGCAGTTCCTGAAGAAGGCAGGCCGGAGCTGGTCTGCATTTATTGTCATTTGGAGTGCTGGATGAGTCTTGTCCATTGGAGCGTCCATTATGCAGTTGAAGTCACCCCCTATTAAGACTTGACCCACACACCATTCTGCAATTTTGGTTATTAACCCCAGCAAGAACAGCTCCTGGTTTTCATTAGGGGCATAAACTGCACCCAGAGTAACCTGCTGACCCATCAACTTCCCCCTAGTACCAAATATCAACCCTCCAGGTCTCTTCTTACAAATTGTTTCTCGAATTATACCCCTCTGGCTAGCAGTATGCCCACTCCCCTTTTTTTCGTCCCACTGGAGGCCAGGTACTGCATGGGAAAGGCCCCATGTTTCAATCTGTGCTCATCCCCCGGAAGCAGGTGTGTCTCAAATATACAAACCACCGAGGCCTGTAATTCTGAGAGTCTCCTCATGATGGATTTCCTCTTGACTGGAGAATTCAACCCCTGTACATTTAAAGTTACAAATGCAAGATCAGCCATATTCAGAATCTTGTGACATGGCCCTCTTCCATCGCCTAGACTCAACCTTTTTTCTACATATATCCCCTGCCTTATGTATCTGATCAAATCATTTTACAATTCTCCCCCCACCCTCCCCTCATATCTCCCAACTTTGAACTTCCTCATAAACTTAACATTAACTATCACCATGGTCAAACCACCGTGAGTCACCGGGTTTTACTTTTCACCCGGGAATTAGGGTCCAACTGTCCCTCCCCCCCCCCCGACTCTCCCTTTCTCCCTATTTGTGGCTTGCTGCTCTTACCCTTGGGGGGCCACTTGTGTCTCTGTTCAGGGCAAGTCCGCCCTACAACAATCGCCCCACCTCAACCTTTCTCCTCTCAACTTTCGGATCAAACATTAACAACAGTTGTAATACAGCTCCCATTCATTCCCATGCCCACTTATGGACCGCTCATGTGGGATCAGAGATCTTAGACTCTCTGCTACAACCTTTCAGGCGAGGCCTCCCTGGTCTCCATGCCTCCATCTCTGACCTCATTTCTTCCCCAGAGTTCACTTTCGGGGGTCCCTCCAGATCTCCACCTCCGGTCCCCTCCTCCTCTCTCATAAGGTCCTCCATTTCCCTCTTCCTTCGTGATCGTGTACCGCTGCCCCCTCCATTCAAATCGGAGCCCATGTAGGAACAACCATTTATACCGCAACTCCCTGGATATCAACCAGTCTGTGGCGACCCTCATGCGTTTCCTCATTAGAAGAGTGGCTTGGGCCAGGTCCTGGGAGAGCCAGATTGGCACCGCCTGAAAGCGCACTGGTTCCATTTTTCACGCGCCAACCACGTGATTTCCTCTTTTAGTTGAAATAGCTGAACCCTAGTCAGCACGTCTGGTGTCAGGTTTTTATTGAGCTGATACGCTAAGTATTCTCTATGCGTCCGGTCCAGTATAATTTCTCTCTCATCAGTTGAGTCCAAGACGTGTCAAAACAAGTTCACCACGTATTGCTGCAGGTCTCCGTCTGGAATAGCTTTGGGGATCCCCCGGAGGTGTATATTGTTACACCTTGATCTATTTTCAGCATCCTCTTGCCTACTTTGGTCCTGCTCCATCTGCTGTTCCAGCTCCTTCATCCTCTTCGCCAGTTCATCTTGTTCGTGCCCTTTTTCTGCCACGGTGGGCTCCACCTCGTCAACTCTTTTTTCAATCGCCAGGATGTTTCTATTAAGATCTGTGATTGACTTGACCAGCTCGGAGGAACTTTCTTTAATGTCCTTTTTGAATTCCAATAGCATCGCCGTCAAGTCCGATTTCCTAATAGGTGGGGCCTCTCCTTCATGCAGGCTGTCACGAGGCGGCGAGTGTACCTGGGCGGCTGTTTGTTGCTAGGCGTGTTTTTGAATTTCTGCGACCTGCATCAGGGATTTTATGTTCCCCGATGCAGGCCCTTTCAGTTTTGCTGCTTGCTTGGCCATTTTCTTTTTCCCCTGGGGGGACTACGATATCTCCCGGGCCCAGCAGGGTGTCAGGCTATATCCCCTTCGCTGTGTCTGCTGCAGTCGTCTTGCAACCTTTAACTTCCAATGCCCTGGGTTTTCCTTCAGGCCTTCCCCTTAGTGTCAGCCACCATGGACAGGCCTGCTCCAATCGGGTTACGGGTTCTTCGCCCCCCGCCCTTCGTCTTAGTGCGAGTTATTTGGAACTTGTTCGGGTTCTGCTGGTCTTAAGCAGTGGGGCTGCGCCGCACCTAGCCTCCATTAAACTGGGTTTTTCTTTGGCATTAAAACATTAAACGTGTTTTGCAAGGCCCTTGCGTGGGGTGAGCTTATTTTCATGGGCAAGTTCAACCGTTCAGTATACCGCCCCCTGGCCGTGATGTTTCTGCTTCGCAGCCTGCTCTTGGTCCGCCCGTGTTGGGGTGGTATCCCTCCTAAAGCATCTTGAAGGTATGCTGGGCTAAGATCCTTCCATCAATGTATTGCCGGATCTGCCCAGTGACTGGGCCCGCTAAAGTCTTGTACTTCGGCCTCCTGGGTGTTCCCTCCTATCGTTGGGCCTGTGTTTATTGCCCCATTCCTTGGTTTCGTGCTTGCTTTTCACTGGCACCCCATTTCTTTAGTCATGCTCTGCTTCTTGCATCCTCCGACCATTTAAATGTCTGCTTTAAACAGTGCTCTCCAGATCTAGCTTCTTTTAGTGCCACTGTTCACTTAATATAATCAGCCCATGAATGAGTGAGCCAACGTTCGCTCATATTAATCTCCTCCTCTGATCCGCTTCCAACCCCGACGGGGCATGCCGGCGCGGTTTACCCGCTTCTGTTCCCACTAGTGCACACGCCCTGTGGACTCTCTCTCCGGCCACTGATCTGGCCCTACGCCTCCATCGCCGGCTGCTGCACACCTCTTTGACCCCCCCTCCCGGGCTCCGGCGAGTCCTGCAGCCTCCCGTCTCCACGCTCCTTCAGCGGGTCTCGCCCTCCCGACTCCCATCAACGGACCTCCTACCTGGAAGGGGGGCTCGCCGCCTATGTCCTTCTCTCCAGTTCCACACCAAGCAGCTCCGGGGTCCCTCACCACACCACCAGCCCCCGACAGGGGTCCTCAAGTTCTGGACCACCTGTGGGTCTCTCCTCTCCAACAGCCGCTTGCAGCATCAGCGCGGGTTAGCTGTCATTGCCTCCTTGCTTCTCCCGTCTGCCATCTTGCCACTTTATCTCCACGCCACGCAGGTTCCAGCCTCCTCTGTCGCTTCAGCAGGTCATTCCGGCACCGCTCTTCCTTCCAGTCGGTGCTCTGGGCATTCTGGTGTCAGCACCACTTTCTAATTTAAACAAATTATTACTTTTAAGGGGGGATTCGGGCCGCAGGGCCACCGTGGAGAAGGGAGCTCACTGAGGCTACATCTGTCGGCTTCCTCGGCTGGCCACCCACTCAGGTCTCTCTGTTTTAAGATGTTAATTAAACATAGATTTATCAAACCCACTGTGCCTAGGGTCTAATCTTCTTGCTTTTACATTGTTAAGTATTTTTTCTGCATCTCTCGGCATTCTCAAGGCTCTCGCAGCTGAGAGCCAATTGCGATATTTTTGCTTATGGGTACGGATCAGCTCATGTTTTTAATTTTTGGGAGCTTGGATTTCCTCCAATTCCTTTATATCCACCCTCAATGTTCTTCTGGTCATTATAACCATAGGATCATATGCATGTTTTGGGACTAGATCAAAATTCCCTCTTCCATTACCTGCTACTATGTAGTCGTGCAATAGCCATCCATATCCCACAAAACTCTGATCCCTCAAAACAGAGGCCTCAAAGGGTCAGGCGATATTTTGAGCATCCGGCTGTCAAATCCTTAGCTGATTCTTTCCCCAAGAGACTTCCACCTGGCCCATTCTGGCCTTCTGTGGGGGGGCAATAAGGGTCATGCAGAGATATTGCTAGTAAATCATGATCGCTAGACTGTTTTATTACCTTAAATCTGTCCATCTTTTCGATCAGATTTCTCGACACGAAGCAATAATCGATACAGGATCTTATTGAGCCTCTTCCCCCACATACAGGCACCTGGCATATCCCCTTCAGATCGGGCATTCAGCATATGCATCTCCCTGATGGATGATTCTCGGACCCAACACCTCCCTCTGTCATCCATTACGCAATCTTTCAAGGGCCAACCTTTGCCATTCAAGAGGCGAATATTTAAATCCCCACAAATAATAATGCAGGGATTGTCCCATTCAGCAATAGTTCTATCTATTACCTTCAAAATTGACCTGACAAATTTCACTTCTTGCGACATGTTAACCCTCCAATATACATTCACCAATAGGTGCTTTGTTGCCATCATAGAGGGTCCTCAAGTAAACTTTAGCACTTGCACATAAGGATTCCCAGGATTCTGGACTGGGTAGTCACACATGGGGTGCAAGTAGAACAAGTGGAGACCATGCTATGCCCTTGGTCGGATCACTTATTTATACACTTTCAATTGGAGCTTCCCATACCTATGCAGAAAAGGAGAGTGGCCCCGTCAAACGTCACATGTCGGAATCTGCGCAAACCTACCTCTGTATCTATGCGCCCTTTCTTTGAACCCCTACTTAAGAACCCTGAGAGCTTTGAATCATAAACCGAATTGGTGTCGGCTTATGATGCTGTAATGACAATGGCAGTCAACTCCTTGGCCCCTCTAAAACAAAGGCTGGTTAAATCCCAGCACGCTAAACAGTATACTCCAGAAATTCAAACGTTGAAGGGCAAGACAAATCTGGCACTGAAGAGGTGGAGATGCATATCTTCATTGGTGGAAAAAGCTAGATCTTCCAAAGCAGCCACATCCTACAAATTCGCAATACAGGACACCAAGAAACTAGTCTTTAAGCAAATAATTAAGGATGCCTCGCCATACTCTAAATAGCTATTTAGAGTACTTGGTGAGCTTGAGGACCCTTGCCCGGTGATCTCCCTAGTGACAAAAGACACCCTTTGGTGTACGGATATTCAGAACTTCAAAACTGCTAAGTTTAGGGAAGGACAGCACTCCATGTCGTGCGTCCCCAGGACCCAGCCACCAGAGTCAGCATAGAACACGCACCCTCCTCTCCGCCATCTTTTGGGTTTTGTGAAATCTTGGAAGCTGACATGTTTGATCTACTTGTGAAAATCAAACCTACAATCTGCAAGGGTGATATCTGCCCACCCACCGTTGTCAAATTATGTGCAGAATGGCTAACGCCTTTGATAACCAAATGTGTCAATCTCTCATTCCGGGAGAATATTGTCCCAAGCTCACTTAAATAGTCTTGGATCTCACCACTCTTTAAAAAGCCCTCTTGGGACCCCAATATCCCAAGCAACTATCATCCAATTACCAACCCGCCCTTTCTTCTAAAGATCCTTGATTATCAACAAGTTCAAATATTCCTCGAGCTTAATAACCTTCCTGGCTCCAATCAATCTGGTTGCAGAAACAATCATAGCATGGAAACCACTCTCCTTGAGCTAAAAACTTCTATTCCGCAACATGCGGATCAAGGTAAAGCGTTGCTTTTGATGCTATTAGATCTTACTGCAGCGTTTGATCTAGTTAATCACACCACCCTAACAACTAGGTTGCAAGACACTGCCCACTTCCCTACTGAGGCGGCCAGTTGTGGGCTCTCTTTCCTCTCCAAGAGGATGGCAAGAGTTTTCTTTGATTACTTTGTGGCAGAAGAATATGTTCTGGAGTGTGGGGTGCCCCAGGGCTCCTGCCGATCTCCAACGCTTTTCAACATATTTATTCTGCCTCTTTTCAGATGCATGGATGTGGAAGGGGTGGGATATGTAAATTATGCTGATGACACTCAGTGTCTCTTTCCCCTTTCTGGCAATCATGAGCTTGATTCACATGCCATTAATAACAAGTATAATCGCATCCATCATTGGATGACTACTAATGGCCTGGTACTGAACAATGGGAAGACTGAGATTATGTAGGTGGCACTGCCTCAAAACTATGTAAATTGGATACATTTTATGCCTCTTTTCAACATTTTATGCCTCTTAACAACATTCCCCAAAGTTGAAATAATGGGCCTTATAATGGATTCTGAGCTTACTATGAAAGCACACGTCAGTAGCCTGGTAACTTGTGCTTCCTACTAAATCACGTTACTCGTACAGACAAGACCATTTCTTGATAAGGCAGACAGCAAAACAATGGCCACTGCAATTATTGGATCACATCTGGATTACTGTGCCTCTTCTGCAGGGCATTGGAAAAACAGAGAAATCTGTTGCCGGTGTTCCCGAATAATGCAGTTAGGGCAGTGACTGGCTTGCGCAGAACTGAGCATGTTTCTGCAGCAAGAAAATCACTTCATTGGCTGCCAATACAGAATTGAATCCACTTCAGGACTCTATGTATCACGCATGCCTGTCTGTATGGCAAAAGTCCAGCCTATCTAACCAAAAGGATTAGATGGTTGCCAACTAGACAGTCACTACGTACCAACAACACTGGCCTGGTGGAAACCCTAGTAGCCAAAGTCTCCCATGTCCAGAATGGGCGCTTTTCAGTGGCCGCACCTCGGCTCTGCAATGCCCTCCCACCGGATTTTAGAGTGTGTGGGGCAATCTCGACTTTCAGGTGCAGGGTAAAGACTATGTTATTTGAATATTTCAGTGTTTGTGCCCCTTCTGGTTTCCCCGTCTTGGCTGACTTCATTGTTCTTAATATGCGTCTGTTTGTCTCGTCTCTGCGCTTCTATGTCCTTGGGCGTTGTTCCAATGCGTTACAAATAAACAAAATAAATAAATAGGGATTAAAAATGTTGTGGCCAATTACTGAGAACCCCGCCTCTAACTTCAGCAGGGTTAATAGTCTTGAGAACGGTCTGCCTAGTGTGCCTTAGCTTGCTGGGTTTAGATGGGATTCAAAGCCCTCATAAGACGGATTAGACCTCAACCAGGTCACCTGGAAACACAGAATGTCAAACGCCCCTAATGAATGAGCCCCTTCACTCAAAAGTGCTTTAAATCCTCCAGTATTCCAGCACCCTATTAAGAGACCCAGATCGTTGCAGAGCCGGTGTTAGGGAGAATTCTCTGTAAGGCTAATTTCCCAAACCTAGTAAGTCCCCCAGCAGCTTTGCTGGATTTTTGGGGTTTATTTTTTCTCTCCTGCTAAGAGAGAGATTCTTTTACTCCCACTCTTAGACATGATTTGAGGTGTTCCTTTATCTTTCCTTGTGTTTTATGGGCTACGGGGTCTTTTACTCCATAGGGTCTCATGTGTTTTTGATGTGGGTTACACAGCACCCTCCGTGCCGTAACCCAGGAGTGTCATAGCGACCCCCCAGCATAGACTCCATACCCTGGGACTGACTACTGTCTCCCAGGGCATGTAAAGTCACCATTGGCTTTACTAGTCCCAAATTATGAACAGAAATATTGTCCCCCCTGATCGAGTTTTGGCTGGTGGCAGTGGATACTACTTTTTAGTCGACCGCGAATATATCTCTATGGGATTTTCCCATTGTTCGAGGCTACCAACTTTAATTATTTAATTCTTATAGCCCCGAACATACCGCCGGTTTATTTAATTAATATTAATTCACTGGTTGGTATTTATTGCCAGAACTCGATTCTAAAATGGCGATTGTGTTCTCTTCTGTGTCTCCAACCCAAGTCGAGCCCTTTGTTCCACTTTTGGCGGGCTTCTCCACTGAAGCCTCCAAAAGTGGTGCCACTCTGTCTGGGTACCACAGGAGGTGTGGGAGGGGGTTTAGGCACCCTGGACTGAGTTACCTTGGTAACTCAAGTCGTACTCTTGTGTGATTGGCCCAAGTGGTGAGCCGGCCGGCTCACCACTTAGCATATTTGATTGACAGCTAGGCTGAGTGAATGGGGGTGTGCTGCATAAAAGCAGGGCTTTGGGGACTGGAACTTCAGAAGTCGCCACAGGACCTAAGAATCCGAGGAGGGAGAAGCTGAGCCGACCTGCAACGACGACACCACCGGTGGAGCCCTGCTGAACCGTCTCACCACTTTTCCCCGACGACAGAGGAGATCTCCAGTCCGGAGAGTCTTCTTCCTTTGACTGGTGGGGATAACCAGTTTTGCCTTCTTTTCACCTTCCTGGAGTATCTCGTGTCCGCCTTGGCCTTGCCAAGCACCCCGGCAACCGGAATACCACGGTTTACCACTACCGCGAAGAGAAGGGTAGTACCTTTTAACCGAAGAACTCCGCGGCTGGTTTCTTCCCTGGCAGTGCAACGACCTTCATCTTTCATCCACGGCGAGTCCTCTTCTTCCTCTGGACAAAACGCCAACTTGCACCTGCTGCTAGGAACAACTGCCCCCGCTGGAGCTTCCTTCACACTTAAGGTACTGTGTCCTGCCTGGCTTCCCTTGCGAACGATCGTTTGGGGTGACAGTAAAGCATTGACTTTCTAACCTGGGCTAGCCTGGGACAACCTAGCTAACTTTTCCTGACTTTAATTTCATCCTTTTTGTGCAAACTATCTACAAGCCTCTTTGGGCACTGTGTGAACCTGAACCCCTTCTGCTTGCTCTCTCCAAGAGTGGGCCTTGCAATCGACTTCCTTGCTCTCCAGTAGAACTCTGCCTATCCTGCCTTACTGTGTTTCTTTTAAAAGTATTGAAACGTGTGTGCTTCCTTAACTCTGCCTTTTTCCCTCCCTTTCTTTATAACTTATTAGAGTGTCATCTTATGTTAAGCGCTCACCTCTGTCTGAAAATAAGTGGTGTTTCTCACTAAGACATGTCTAATAAGTGAATATGGTTGTATATATATATATATATATATATATATATATATATGATAGTGACTGTGTGCTGAATTTACTTACCTCTTTTTGCTAGTGTAAATCACAAGCACAAGTGTGTCTTTTCTTTTTTATAAACTTTATTTTTGGGTTGCACATTACGATACACTCCCCTCCAATCTCCCATGCAAATTACAAGTATGTTATGCGTTTCATAATCGTACAGATTGTATCAAGCTGATGTTATACATTAGGCCATTATTGTTATGAGTACAGTAGACACAATGCAAGTAATAGGGGATAGAGTCTCATATGTAGAACCAGGAAGAGTTTACATTTAGTTCACGCTTTCATCATCAGAATTTTCTGTATCGGGACATGTTTCAGTTAGGTACGCCCTGAATGGTGCCCAAATGTCTTTCGGTTTACATGGAGAGGGTATCGTTTCCACATAGTTTTCTTCGCATTCATTTACATAAACCAGTGCAGGGAGGAACTGATCTACCGTCGGTGCCTGTGTGCTCTTCCATTTCCGGAGGATGCATTTCTTTGCGACTGCGCATGCCACATTGAACAGTCTCCTGATTTTTTCAGGGACTTTACCCGTGTCCCAGAACAAGTATTGGGGTTAAGGACTGCAAGGATTTGTGTGATCTCCTCTAGGATGTTAGCCACCATGCGCCAAAATTCCGCTACATGGGGGCAAGCCCAGTACATGTGAAAGGAGTTAGCGCCTGGAGCCAGGCATTTTGGACAATTATCAGATGAGGTGACATAGAATTTTGCCATTTTTACCGGGGTGAAGTGTAGTTTATTCAGTATCTTGAATTGTATTAGTCTCAGACCTACATTCAATGAAATTTGTCTGGATAGGAGACAGTATCTAGTCCATTTCCCCGCATCAATAGCAGTGCCCATGTCCTCTTCCCATGATGTCCTAATGGTGTTTTCAGTTTCCGTATGTGTCTGAATAATGTTATATAGTTTGGATATTCCTGTGCCCGCCTGGGATTACAATGATTGGTAACATGCATGTTCGGGGGGCTCATCTGGAAATGTGGGCCAGCGTTTCTTGAACGCCGCTTTCATGCGATGGAACTGAAGGGTGAGCAGTTGGTTTCCGCCAACCGATTCTTTGACTCTCAAGCTGTGGGGAGCTTGAGAGTCATATGGGTTGTCTATCTGAAGTCGCTTGCCAATCGCCGCCCATGCCGCAATTGTACAAGAGGTAGGGTCAAACATGCAGTTATCTCTATACCTTTTCGTGAATATGATTGAACGCAAGTCTGTTGGGCGAACTGAATGCGCTCAATAGGTATATGTGGTGTTGTATCCGAGGGGTCTTGCCAGAATTTTGCATAATGTGCCTGTGCTGCATAATAGTAGAGCTCGAAGTCGAGAGCCGCAAAGCCACCCTTTTCATAGGGTTCGACTAACTTGGCCCAACTGATTCTGCTTGCCCCCCGTTCCAGACAAAGGTGATAGCCATGGATCAGAGGTTATCGAAGAAGGGTCTTCCCGGCCAAATAGGAACGTTACAAAAAATGTAGAGGAGTTTAGGGAGTACTGTCATCTTGAGCACTGCAATACGGCCAGCTACGGAAATGGGGAGTTTAGCCCAGATTTGAAGTTTCAAGTATATGGTTTGCAAAGTAGCCTCGTGGTTGTCAACATAAAGGGAGGTACTATCCCGGGAGACCAGGATTCCCAAGTATCTGATGTGGTCGGGTGCCCATGTGAGGCCGTGTGTGTTTGTGGGGCAAGTAGTGGCAGCAGTCAAAGGAAAGATATCTGATTTGGCAGTGTTAATCTTGTATCCTGAATATGAGGTAAAGTCGTTTATCACGGTCAGTATGGGAGTCCGGTTCTTCTCCGGTTCCCGGACATATAACAGTGCATCGTCCGCGTACAGTGAAATGGCTTGGTACGCCCCGAACATATATATGCCTCTCCGCTCTTGTTCGGCCCTGACTGCGGCCGCCACCGGCTCAATTGTCAGAGCAAAGAGTATAGGAGAAAAGGGTATCCCCGTCTAGTTCCTCTGTGTAGCGAGAACTGTTCAGATAGAGTTCGGTTAGTAAGTACTCTGGCTTTGGGCGACGAGTAGAGTAGCCTGACACATCCTGTCAGACAGGGGGCAAATCCGAACTTGCGGAGGACCTCAAACATATATATCCATGAAACCAAATCGAACGCTTTCTCTGCGTCCGATATAGCTACAGCCTGCGCCTCTGGTTTAATCTGTGCCAGTATGCAGAATAGTCTACGCAAGTTTAGAGCCGTGGATCTGGTGGGTATAAATCCACATTGGTCGGGATGGACCAGGGCTGTCATCTTAGGGAGTAGTCTAGTGGAAAGTACTTTTGCGTATATTTTCGCATCAGTGTTGATCAAGGACAGGGGGCGATATGAGGAGCGTTCATGGGCTGGGCGCCTGGGTTTCAGAAGCACTGAGATGACCACTTCCGTCATGGATTCTGGGAGTGAGCCAACATCAATGGCCTCTTCCCAAACCGCGGCAAGTATCGGGGCCATAATTGTGCAACAAGATTTGTATAGTTCGGCACACAGGCCGTCTGGGCCCGGGGTTTTACCTGAGGACAGCGATTTGATTGCCTCGCCAATTTCATCGCTTGTTATGGGTTGCTCGAGGGCCCAGTTGTCTACCAGGCTCAGCCTGGGGAGGTCAATCTCACTCAGATATGTCCGTATACTGTTTTGTGTACGACTGTCATGATTACATATACAGCATACAGGTCAGAGTAGTAATGCGAGAATTCGAGGGTTATTTCGCTTTCTCCATTCGCGACTGTCCCATCCTCCGTTAGAATGCTCATGATGGGAGAATGGGTGCGCTCACTACGTAGCATGCGGGCAAGATGATGGCCTGCTCTATTGCCCTCCCCGTATCTGCGTGCTCTGATTGGGATGGCCATGTATTGTTGCTCTTTGGTTGCCAAGTTTCTGAAAGTTTGGAGATATGCACTAATGTCTGAGAGGATACGCTTGTCTTGGGTCACACTGTATTCAGTTTCTAGTGTTTGCAGGCGAGATTCTGTATCGTCCAGTTGGGTCCTGACCGCTTTAAGGAGGCCAGTCGTCCTGGACATCAAATTACCCCTTACCCATTCCTTAAACGTCTCCCATATCGTCGCCCACCTGTCTACGGAGCCTTTATTCAACTGGAAGAATTCTTCCATGTCAGCGTGGAGGGTATCTACAACACTCAGACCTTTTAATATGTTGGAGGACATCCTCCATCGCCGCGCTGGACGGCTTATATCGGGGAACCGAATGTCCAAGGTGACTGGAGAGCGGTCTGAGAGTGTACGTGGAAGGACTGAAGAGAAGAACGTATATTTTCTGTCAGTAGGATGGGTCCCCCTCCAAGCATCAGATAGGACAAGTTCCTCTTGGGCGTGGCGAATAATGTTCGCTGCTTTGGAGAGGTGTCTGGGTCTACTGGAGGACCTATCCAATGTAGTGTCGAGGATAGTGTTGAGATCTCCCCCCCAAAGGATCCGGTAATCTGTTGTCAAGCCTATCACTGTAAGAAGCTGTATATGGAACTCCGGGTCGTCCAGATTCGGACCATATGTATTAACTAACAAAAGTTTAACTCCAGCCAACGTGCCCCAGACCACCACATATCTACCCTGTGGATCTATCTTGCATTTTTCAGTGGAGAACCCCAATGAGGAGTGTATTAGTGTAATGACCGCCCTGCTCTGAGAGGAATATTCCGTGTAAAGCCTGTTGCTACCCCATTGCCGGAGGATACTTTCTTGTGTAGCCTTCAATGCATGGGTCTCCTGGAGCAATGCGATATGTGGGTGGTGCCTGTTAATATATGCACCCACCTTACTAGCCTTTGCTCTATTGTTTAACCCTCGAATGTTCCAAGTGATTAGTTTCAGTTGAAGCCCCTTGGGTATATTAGTGTTTTGCGCCATTTTCGTGCATCATGATAACATTAGGAGAAGCATTCTTACAAAGAGCGTCAGTGAGCGAACCCATGAGTGCAATTTTATCAGTAAACCAGCAACAACAAACAACGATGAACATTTGTGCCTTGCACCCAACCGGAGCGTCCTGAGGTCTTAACCTGGGTAAGTCAAATACACCACTTATCCGGCGCCCAGGAGGGGCTATCCTTGGCGTTGACGTGGTTTCCAAACAGTGAAGCCATTCCCTATCACCCGTTCCCACCCACACCCACACCATCGCACCCAACTTGATGATGATCCCAAAGACTAATGTATGGGTGTTCCCCAAGGAAGGGGACGAGTCCAGCAACCCCGCGTCGAATCGGGCACGACTCATCCAGTTTTTATAATACGAGGGGGACATAGGTCATCCCCCTTTCCTGTCCTGTTTCCAGTATTCTCAAATGTCACCGCAGGTTAGCCGCTCCTGAAGCTAATACAAGTGTGTTTAAGAGGCCAATCAGATGGGTTGTTGCAGATCATTTTGATCAGGCTCCCGTCTCCCGGGTGGAAGGGGTATCGAGGCTTCCACATAGGCGAGGGCATTTGCAGGGGATTCGAAAAAATGGGCTCTTCCCCAATACTGGATGCGAAGCTTCGCCGGAAAGAGGAGAGCATAAGGAACCTGTCGCATTCGAAGTTGACGCTTGACAGTGTCGTAGGACCGTCTCTGGGTCTGGACCCCTGCAGAGAAGTCCGGGTAGATATGGATGTTGTCGGTTCCGGACCTAAGAGGACCCTTCTCCCTCGCCAGTTTAAGGATTACATCCCTATCCCTGTAGTTCATCATTCTGGCTATCACCGTGCGGGGAGGCGCACCCAGCCTGGGTGGCGGGGCGGCTGAGAGATGTGCCTGCTCCACAAGGAATTGGGGCGAGAACGCCTCCTCCCCAAGGAGAGATCTCAAGAGGTCCTCCAGGCGTGTTTCCTTAGGGCCCTTACAGATGTTCTCCGAAAGGCCGACTATACGGATATTGTTTCGTCTGGAACGGGACTCCAAATCGTCGCACTTGTCACGGAGCTTGTTCATTTCCCCTCTAATTTGTGCAATGTCCTGGGTGTTTTGCGTAGTGGAATCCTCATTTGCACCAATTCTAGTTTCAGTGTCTGTAATTCTGGCACTTTCCTTGACCAGGCGCGTTTTCAGTGAACCTATCGTTGAGACGATGTCATCAAGCTTAACGTTTATTGCAAGGAATCCATTCTGAACAGTTGTCAGTAAGTGATCGAATTTGGTGTCCCCTGCATCGAGGGGCAAAGTAGAGGATTGAGGATCCGGGCCCTCAGGTGAAGCCTGCGAGTTTGGGAAGGAGTCCATCGGGCCCGTTTTCCTGGCTTTGCCCGGGGTCTTTGCCGGCATGGCGAACTTGCAGTTCAAGTCGGCCAGGGGCCCCCTGGCGCAAGGAGACCGTGCCGCAGGGGTCCACCGAAATATGTGCAAAGTGAGCGCAGGTCTCGTAGCCGGAGGAAAGTGTTTAGGTCCACGACCACCTCAAGTCAATGTGTCTCGTGGGCAGGCGAGGGTAGGGTCTGTGGGCAGGCAGCGGGTGCCCCAGGCCGCTTAAGGGTAACGACGGATGAATTGTAGAGTTAGTTGTTCACATCCGCTTGTCTACCAAGAGTGTATCGCGGTCACCCAGACTCGAGCGTAAGTCAGGGCGCCGCTGAAGCCCCCAGTATATAGTACGCGGCTCAGGGGGGGGCCTGCAGGGCGGGCGGATGACCGCAACGGGGGAGGAGAGAGGGGGGAATTACCAGATGGCGTCTGAGCGGGCCCTTGATGTGGATGGGCTCCCACTCACCGCCGCCTCCCAATGCCCGGCCGCGGGCAATGGGTGCCCCGGGATTGGAGAGATGGCGCTGAGCCGGGCCTTTGCAGAATAGGGCAACCGCGATAACAGCCCGAGGCTGGGCCCCACACAGCACCCACCTTCAGGAGTATGAGCAGAGTCAAAGGGGGGGGACACCCCCGGTCACCGGGCCGCCACAGGATCCGTGTCGGGGGTTTGTGGTCCTCAGCTGTCGCACGCTCTGGATGGAGTAGGCCGGCAATGGACCCCGGCAGCAGGTTTACAGGGAAGGCCGGTACGCCGCAGCTGCAGGATACGAGGTGGGGGGGAGATCCGAGGGATAGGTCCCACCGCTGATGTTCACCCAGGCCCGGGGGGCCGTTCCAGGAAGCCAGCTGGGACACCGCCGTCAAGGATGTGAGGTTCAGCCTGCCGCCGGGCCCGACGTAGCCGAGGAGCCGCGGCACTCGCGTAGGTACTCGCTGAGCGGCCCGGAGCCGCGGCACCAGGAGCTGCCAGGTTTCTCAGGGTTAGAAAGTCCGATTTTAGTCGGGACTTCGCCCGTGGGTGCAGCGTCAATTACAGGAGCGGCGCCGCTAATTAGAACAGCACAATGTGGGCTGGAAACAGGAGTTTATTACTGCAGGATTCATTCCGGAGAGGAGCTCCTCTTCTAAGCGGCCATCTTGTCGCGGAACAGCGCCCCCTTCCCACAAGTGTGTCTTTAAATAAATAATGATATACTTTTACACCAAAACTCTGGTCAGTGTTTGCTTGTGCTACTGTGTCTCTTTACCTATTGTGTATACTCTGCATACTACCCAACTCTTCTTGAGGGAAGTCTGACTGCTCAGCCACAGCTACAAAGTGAATCTGTGTGGTACAGACTGCTACCAAGCGGGTTTACTGCCAAACACCTGTAGTCTTAAATCTTTTGCAGTGGTCCCGAAGGGAACTGCACAGGTTTCTGCCTAACACTGGTGTACAGCGGTGGGATTTGTATTGAGTATACATTTTAGTGTGCTTATAGATACCTTAGTGCAACTAACCACAAAGCTTAGCACTAAAAGAAGTGTTTTCTAAAACATGTCAACTATGGAAAGTTATAGTCAAGAGTCCCTTGCTACAAAAACTGCTGATTGTTTAAGAGTTCTCTGTAAGCATAAGAATCTCCTGACTAAAGGCAAGAAAATGGAGCTAATAGAAAGGTTATTAGCAAACCAAAGTCTGGATGGTGGTTCAGAGGAACCTACCACTCCAGCAACAGTAGATAACAGCAATGATATTGATATGAATGGTAGTATTGATAACTTTGAGTCAGAAGCAGAGGAGGAGGGGTAAGATGTTAGAGTTATATCCCCTGGGCCTCTACCTGCCCTGCCAGCTGTACCTACTGGACCCTTACCAGGTCCCACACTTAATCCTCAATATATGGAACTAGAAACAATAAAGCTTGAATTAGAATTCAAAAGAATTAATGCTCAAACAGAACAACGGCACCAAGAACTAAGGCTCAGAGAAATAGATCTCAACCATGAGCCAGAAATGAAAAAAATGTCTGTGGAAAGTGCTTCTCTCTCCAAATCCTCTAGGAGTTCCAGTCCCAAAAGACCCCGGATGCCTAAGGAGTTGGTGGGTATGTATGGGCCTAAATTGGATGTGTTGGACTGGTTGAGTTTTTTTAATATAATCATGGGCTCCAGAACATTACAGGAAATGAGTTACTTTCCTGGTTGTTCTCTAGGCTCCCCCCTGTTGCAACTGATGTGGTAATGGAGTTGGGGGAGGAGGGTAAGAAGGATTATGAATGTGTGAAACTAGCTTTGATAGCTAGATTTGGGAAGACCCCTTCCCAGTACCTTAAGAGGTTTAGGACCCTCAAAAAGCATGATGGTACCCCTTGGGCTACCTGGGTGAGTGAAAGATTGAGGAACTTAGAGGGATGGATTAAGAGTTACAAGGTGAACACTTATGAGGGAATGAAGAATCTTGTAATGTTGGAGTCAATTTATGATGCCTGCTCTCCTGAGTTCAGACAGCACTTGGCTGATTCAAAGGAATTAGATTCCAGGAAACTAGCTAAGGCTGCTGGCTTGTGGGTTGCCAACAGGGCTACTCACAAGGACTCTGGGGTAACTCAGAAAAAGGATGAGGGGAAACAGCCAAAAAAGGACTCCAAAGAGAATTCTAATAATTCCAATCCCAAAGAGGGCCCCAAACAGAACAATAAGGGTAAACCACAAGGGAAACCAAATCAGAGTAGTGTACCCTCTGGTGGTAAACCAGAAGGAGGTCAGAGCAAGCCACCATTCCAGAAAGCATTTGGTAAATGCTTTGTTTGTGCCTCACCTGACCATGTGAAAGGAGACCCCAGATGTAAGGGTAAACCTTCAGGGGTCCAGCTTGTCTCCTTAGCCGTCGCTCCAGAGGAGGAAGTACAAATGGCAAGCGGAAACTTTCTACTGCTGGCTGATGAACCCATTGGAGTCTCAGCCAGTGTTTTAGTGTCTCTGGGTCTGTGGGAACAACAGAATTTAGATGTCTATAACTCTATCCCAGATAATACGAAAGAGTATTATAAGGACCAAGTGAATGGTCAGGAAACCCCTACCATTAGGGACACTGGGGCCAGCATAACTGTGATGGATAAATCGTTTTTCCAGGCTAATGATGTTGCTAAGGCACCCAAGCGCCTCACTAAGTTAGCTGGAGGGCCTGTGCAGATGCTTCCCCAATTACTAGTTCTCATCCAGTGTAATGGCATGACTGTGAAGATACCCGTCAGCATACAAAGTGAGGTACCAGGAAGGGTTCTGTTGGGTAATGACCTGAAAACTCTTGGAGTAGTGTCTCATACCCCCAGACCTCCTAGTAAAAGGTTACATGAGCTCATCAGACCTTCAAGGGAGAGAACCATGAGAGGTACTCCCAAGGAGATGATGAAGAAAGATATCACTCCTACCACACCGGAACTACAACTTGCTATCACAGAACAAAAGGAAGCAAAAGGGAAACCCAAGACTTCCAAGAAACAGCCAACAGCAAGCACTCCAGTGCTTCCAACAAGGACTTCCCCGAGGTTGTCCAAAGTTACACCTGTAACTCCACCTCCAGCTGAGGCTGAGAGGGAGGTACAACCCTGTATGGTGGAACTAGACTCTGAAGCGGAGCTAGTGGAAGGCCAGGAACTCATTGGAGATCTGGATCCTGTTGACCATCCTGAGCTGCAGTCTTTACTGGCAGAAGGTGGACCCAACAGGGCAGACTTCAGTAAGGGACAGAGAATGTCCAACTCTGGAAGGTCTTCGCCAACAGGCAGCTTCTCAGGCTGATGGGCAAGAGCCTTGGAAGTATAGGTTGCAATGGGAAGATGGCCTCTTCTACAGTGAACCAACTGAATCTGCACCTGGAGACTACAAGCGGCTTGTGGTACCTCAAGAAAACAGACAACAGTTCTTGCAACTAGCCCATGAGATTCCTTTGGCTGGTCACTTGAGTTTCAAGAAGACCAAGGAAAGGCTCTCATTCTACTTTTATTGGCCAAAAATGGGAGCTGAGGTAGATAAGTTTTGCAAGAGCTGCCATACCTGCCAGACATCTGGTAAGGTTGGGTCCAAGAATGTGGCACCTTTAGTGCCTCTCCCAGTTGTGGCAGTCCCATTTGAGAGGGTAGGGATTGACATTGTTGGTCCCCTTGATCCCCCAACCTCCTCAGGCAACAGGTTTATCCTTGTTGTAGTAGACCATGCTACTAGGTACCCTGAGGCAATTCCTATGAGGACTGTTACAGCTCAGGCTGTGGCTAAGGACCTCCTTGGTATTTTTTACCAGAGTTGGGTTTCCTAAGGAAGTAATCTCTGACAGGGGGTCGAATGTTATGTCCCACTACATGAAAGCCATGTGGAAAACCTCTACCACCTACCACCCTCAGACAAATGGATTGGTAGAAAGGTTCAACAGAATCATGAAGAGCATGATAGGTGCTTTAGAGGATCCCCTTAAAAGAAAGTGGGACCTTCTATTGCCATGTCTTCTCTTTGCTTATAGAGAAGTCCCTCAGGAGGGAATAGGTTATTCTCCCTTTGAACTTCTCTATGGCCATCCGGTCAGAGGTCCATTGGCCCTGATCAAGGAGGGGTTGGAGAGTGCTCCTTCCCCCAAGCCAGTCAGAATGACTGACTATGTGATAGGTCTCGGCAGGAGAATGTCACAAATGATGGCAGAAGCTAGTGATAACCTGAAAGCTGGACAAGCCCTGGTCGAGCATTGGCATGACCAGAAGGCTAACATGGTTGAGTTCACTCACGACCAGCTAGTTCTAGTTATGATCCCAACAAGGCAGAGGGCCTTGCAAGATAAATGGATGGGACCCTTCAAGGTTGTGGGTAAACTTGGAGAGGTGAACTATCTGGTGGACTTGGGCAATCCCAAGGAGGCTCCTAGAGACCTCCACACCAACCGACTAAAGGCGTATGTCTCCAGACCTAAGTAGGAGCCTTGCTTCTAGCTTCAACAGAAGAGGAAGAAGAGAGTGAAGCTCTACCTGACCTCCTCAGAGGCCTACCCTTGGACGAAAAGATTGAAGGAGTAAATCTCTCTTCAAATCTGACCCCTGAGCAACAAGAAGAGTGCAAAGCCATGTTAAATCAGTTTGCCTCTCTGTTCTCACTTTCACCAGGCTTGACCCCTTGGGGGGGACAGCATGATATACTCACTGGTGACTGTCTGCCAGTCAAATGCAGAGGATATAGAATGTCTGAAAATTTAAGGACCCACATCAAAGGGGAGGTCAAGAAGATGCTTGATTTTGGGGTAATAGAGCCCTCTACTAGCCCATGGTCTAGCCCAGTTGTGTTTAGTACCAAAGGCAGGATCCAAAGAATTGAGATTATGTGTGGACTATAGAGCTCTTAATGCAGTCACCAAGACTGATGCCCACCCTTTGCCAAGGACAGATGAGTTGGTGGACAGACTTGGTTCAGCCAAGTTCCTCAGCACATTTGACCTTACGTCAGGCTATTGGCAAATAGCCCTGACAGACCATGCCAAGGAAAAGACTGCATTTTCTACCCCAGTTGGCTTATACCAATTTAAGGTTATGCCTTTTGGATTGAGGAATGCACCTGCTACATTCCTAAGAATGGTGAATCAGGTTCTGAATGTGATGGAGGACTTCTGCATGGCATACTTGGATGACATTGCAGTATTCAGCCAATCCTGGGAAGAACATGTGAACCACTTAGGGTATGTTTTGCAGGCTCTTGGATAGGCCAATCTGATCATAAAAGCAAGTAAATGCCAAATTGGTCAGAGTAAGGTGGTCTACCTTGGGCATGAGGTGGAGAAATAAGGCCTTTGCTCAGTAAGATTGAAGCTGTGCAAAATTGGACAACACCTACTACTGAAACCCAGGTGAGAGCCTTCCTAGGTATTACAGGAATTTCATTTAGAACTATGGGACCATAGCTTCTCCACTGAATGTGATCTCCTCTCCAAAATTCCCTAAGAAGGTCAAATGGAATGAGGAATGCAATCAGGCCTTTGAAAACCTGAAGAAAGCTCTTTGTCAAGCACCAGTATTGAGAGCTCCAGACTATCACCAAACTTTCATTGTGCAGACTGATGCTTCTAATGTAGGTATAGGTGCAGTCCTTAGCCAACTGGATGATAAGGGTAGGGAGCACCCCATTTGCTTCATCAGTAGAAAACTGAAGGATCCTGAGACAAGGTGGGCAACAATCAAAAGAGAATGCTTTGCTATTGTGTGGGCACTGAAGAAGTTTAGGCCATACTTGTATGGTTCTACTTTTGTCATTCAGACCGACCACCAATCCTTGAGATGGTTAATGCAAATGAAGGGAGAAAATCCAAAACTATTGAGATGGTCAATCTGCCTGCAAGGGTTTGATTTCACCATTGAGCACAGGTCAGGGTGTCACCATCAAAATGCTGATGGACTCTCTAGGATGTATGTCATCGACGAGAGGTATGAGGTTCCTCCAGGAGTGGATTAAATCCTCCTGTCCCTTAGTCTAGGAGGTGGGGGGGCGAGTGTTAGGGGGAATTCTCTGTAAGGCTAATTTCCCAAACCTAGTGAGTCCCCCAGCAGCTTTGCTGGATTTTTGGGGTTTATTTTTTCTCTCCTGCTAAGATTGAGATTCTTTTACTCCCACTCTTAGACATGATTTGTGGTGTTCCTTTATCTTTCCATGTGTTTTATGGGCTATTGGGTCTTTTACTCCATAGGGTCTCATGTGTTTTTGATGTGGGTTACACAGCACCCTCCGTGCCGTAACCCAGGGGTGTCGTAGCGACCCCCCAGCATAGACTCCATACCCTGGGACTGACTACTGTCTCCCAGGGCATGTAAAGTCACCATTGGCTTTACTAGTCCCAAATTATGAACAGAAACCAGTACAAACCATCATATTGTGGACGTACTGGTCGGGGCAATTCGATTGCCCCAGGGTCTGTTGTTCGAGGGGGTACGTCTCCGTCCCCCCTGATCGAGTCTTGGCTGGTGGCAGTGGATACTACTTTTTATATTCGACCGCGAATATATCTCTATGGGATTTTCCCATTGTTCGAGGCTACCAACTTTAATTATTTAATTCTTATAGCCTCGAACATACCGCCGGTTTATTTAATTAATATTAATTCACCGGTTGGTATTTTTTGCCAGAACTCGATTCTAAAATGGCATTTGTGTTCTCTTCTGTGACTCCAACCCAAGTCGAGCCCTTAGTTCCACTTTTGGCGGGCTTCTCCACTGAAGCCTCCAAAAGTGGTGCCACTCTGTCTGGGTACCACAGGGGGCATGGGAGGGGGTTTAGGCATCCTGGACTGAGTTACCTTGGTAACTCAAGTCACACTCTTGTGTGATTGGCCCAAGTGGTGAGCTGGCCGGCTCACCACTTAGCATGTTTGATTGACAGCTAGGCTGAGTGAATGGGGGTGTGCTGCATAAAAGCAGGGCTTTGGGGACTGGAACTTCAGAAGTCGCCACAGGACCTAAGAATCCGAGGAGGGAGAAGCTGAGCCGACCTGCAACGACGACACCACCGGTGGAGCCCTGCTGAACCGTCTCACCACCTTTCCCGATGACAGAGGAGATCTCCAATCCGGAGAGTCTTCTTCCTTTGACTTGTGGGGATAACCAGTTTTGCCTTCTTTTCACCTTCCTGGAGCATCTCGTGTCCGCCTTGCCCGTGCCAAGCACCCCGGCAACCGGAATACTACGGTTTACCACTACCGCAAAGAGAAGGGTAGTACCTTTTAACCGAAGAGCTCTGCGGCTGGTTTCTTCCATGGCAGTGCAACGACCTTCATCTTTCCTCCACGGCAAGACCTCTTCTTCCTCTGAACGAAACGCCGACTTGCACCTGCTGCCAGGAACAACTGCCCCCGCTGGAGCTTCCATCACACTTAAGGTACTGTGTCTCGCCTGGCTTCCCTTGCGACAGATCGTTCGGGGTGACAGTAAAGCCTCGACTTTCTTACCTGGGCTAGCCTGGGACAACCTAGCTAACTTTTCCTGACTTTAATTTCATCCTTTTTGTGCGAACTATCTACAAGACTCTTTGGGCATAACCCCACTGTGTGAACTTGGACCCCTTCTGCTTGCTCTCTCCAAGAGTGGGCCTTGCAATTGACTTCCTTGCTCTCCAGTAGAACTCTGCCTATCCTGCCTTACTGTGGTTCTTTTAAACGTATTGAAACTTGTGTGCTTCCTTAACTCTGCCTTTTTCCCTCCCTTTCTTTATAACTTATTAGAGTGTCATTTTATGTTAAGCGCTCACCTCTGTCTGAAAATAAGTGGTGTTTCTTACTAAGACTTGCCTAATAAGTGAATAGGGTTGTATATATATGATAGTGACTGTGTGCTGAATTTACTTACCTCTTTTTGCTAGTGTAAATCACAAGTGGGTCTTTAAATAAATAATGATATACTTTTATACCAAAGCTCTGGTCAGTGTTTGCTTGTGCGACTGTGTCTCTGTACCTATTGTGTATACTCTGCATACTGCCTAACTCTTCTTGAGGGAAGTCTGGCTGCTCAGCCACAGCTACCAAGTGAATCTGTGTGGTGCAGACTGCTACCAAGTGGGTTTACTGCCAAACACCTGTAGTCTTAAATCTTTTGCAGTGGTCCCTAAGGGAACTGCACAGGTTTCTGCCTAGCAGCCGGCCAGTCTATTCCTGATTATGGCACCCTAGGGCTCCCGCTAGCCAGTCCCAGCTGGGTTGTTCGGGTTCTTGCTGCTTGCAGGCCGGATTTTAACCTTTTGGTGCCATGCTCCTTAGGGCTCTGGTTTTCCACTATAAATTTCATTGGAGGAAGGCTTTATTGTGAGGAGGATATTTGGGTCTTCCTTTGGTTTGGAGTTTTCACCAGATTCTTTTTATGAGCCTCAAAATTTCTTTTAGGTTTCCTTGTACTTTCCTTACACCGCTGATCAGGTGGACTCCTGGGGCAGAATTTCCAACTGCCTCATTGACCCGCTCCTGGTGATCACTTAGTTCATATCCCAACGTGCGCAGTTTGTCGCTCAGGGCTAACAGACTTTGCTTAATTGATGGGAGTTTAAGTGGAGAATTACCCAGTCCATTTTCCTTTCTGTCACAAATTCAACCACCCCGATGTCGTCGGTAGTTCTATGCCTAAACTCAGGGATATAATGCAAGAGTTTCATGATATTTCTCCTTGCATAATTGGAGCATTTGGGCCAGATAGTATGATATGATATTGATATTTTATTTCTATCGCGCTCATACACAAGTGTTTCAGAGCGTGGCAAGGCAAGGGAAGGGGAACAGGGAAGAACAAAAACAACGATCTTACTAGGCCCAGTGACATTGAGAACGTGCAAGTGCAGGGTAGAGGGGGAAGGGGGAGAAGTGCATGGAAGGGGGAACAAAAGGAGAGTGCGGAGCGAGAAGGAAAAAACAAAAATAATAATAAAAAAATTAATAAAAAGGCAACAAACAATGGGAGTGCAGCCAGCAAGTGGCAAGTGCTGGGTTTATGGCAGCAGGCCATGTAGGTCTGAAAGTGCAGGAAGAAAAGGGGAGGGCTGTATGGGTACAGATACAGACCCCAGTGCAGGGGGTGGCCCGGAGGCAGTGCGTGAGGGTGGCAAGATGAGCAGATACCTGGGCCAGAGGGTGACCAGGTACATGGTGCAGAGGGAGAGTAGAATCAACAGGGGAGAGGAGACGAGAAGGCATAAGCAAAGAGGAAGGTTTTGAGGTGCTTCCTGAACCAGAGATGATTCTCCTCAACTTTTAGAGTGGCAGGGAGGCTGTTCCAGAGGGAGTCCTTAGCCGAAGACAGATCTACCCCGGCTTGTTTCTTTGAGAAACGACTGACCCTGAGGGAGTTAGAGGTAGAGGAGCGGAGTGCTCCAGATGGGAGGTATTTCAGAGGGATAGCTGAAGGTATGTTGGACCCAGGCCCCAGAAAGCCTTGTGGACAATGCAAAGGGTTTTAAATTTAATCATTGCATCCACTGGGGGCCAATGGAGAGATTTCAGAGCTGGAGAGATACAATACCAGGGCTTGAGGCCAAGGACAAGTCTCGCAGTCCTGTTCTGGATAAGTTGTAAAGGGCGGAGAGTAGAGGCAGGTAGATTAAGAAAGAGACTGTTGCAATAGTCCAACTTAGAGAGAACCAGAGCTTGGGAGACAGTGAGCTTCTGGGGGAATGAGAGGAAACGAAGAATACCTCTGAGGAGGTGCAGTAGGTTGTTTGACTTTTTTGATACATCAGCGATGTGGGCGGAGAAGGAGAGTGTGGAATCAAAGGTGACACCAAGGTTCTTGGCCTCGCATGTAGGAGGAGGGCCAAGGGAGGCCGGCCCGAGAGTGAGGGAAAGGAAGGCATTTATAACGCGCGTGCATATACACAAGTGTTTCAAGGAGCGACGAGGCAAGGGAGGGGGAACAGAGGGAAGACAGACAACGATTGTACTAGGCCAGGCGTCATTCAGATCGCGCAAGTGCAGGGGAAGGGGGGAAAAGGAAAGTGCTGGGGAAAGTGCAGTACATGGGAAAATAAAATAAGATAAATAAAAGAACGGCCAGCTGGTGGCAAGTCCAGGGTGAGTGCAGACATAAGTGCAGGTGGAGGGGACTGTAGGGATACAGAAAACAGTCCCCAGGTGAAGGAGTTGCCAGAGAGGCAGTGCAGGCCTGCAACTGGCAGGGTTTGGGCCCGAGATCAGATGGGTGACCAGGTAACCAGTCCAGGTAACCAAGCAGTCTCAGCATCAGCCAGGACTTCAGCAGGGGAGAGGAGGAGAGAAAGCAGAAGCAAAGAGGAAAGTTTTAAGGTGCTTCCTAAACCGAAGATGGTTCTCCTCAAGTTTCAGGGAGGCAGGGAGGGTGTCCAGAGGGAGGCCCCAGCCGAAGAGAGAGATCTGCCACCAACTCGTTGCTTGGAGAAGCGACTGACCCTGAGGGAGTTGGAGGCGGATGAGCAAAGAGCTCGGGAAGGAAGATATTTAGGAAGAGAGAGTTGAAAGTATTGAGGGCCCCTAGCCCCAGAAGGCCTTGTGGACGATGCAGAGGGTTTTGAACTTAAACCTTGCAGCCACGGGAGCCAGTGCAGCAATTTCAGTCCTGGAGAGATACGATCCCTGGGCTTGAGGCCAAGGACAAGGACAAGTCTCGCAGTCCTGTTCTGAATGAGCTGCAGAGGATGTAGAGTAGAAGCAGGACAATTTAGAAGAAAAATCAGTTTCAGTTTCATTTCTGATCTGTCTTTCTACTAATAACCAATCACTTGTCTCTGGGTCATACTGCCCCCAGCCAATGGCTCCCTTCTACATAAGCCCCTGCTCTGGCAGCCATCTTCAGATTTGGTAGCACATAAAGTGGCAGTAGGACCAGGAGAAGAGCAGCAGAGGGGTTGGAGGGAGGGTTCACATGTGAATCCATGCCAGACCCATGCTGGAGAACAACAGTTACAGGTAAGAAACTTGTTCCTTCTCCAGCATGGGGTCTGGCATGGATTCACATGCTCATGAATTCAAGAATACATAGCAGTACACACATGCAGAACCACGTGAGGTGGCAAAGGCTCAACATTAAGCATTTCAACAACTCAACATTAAGCATCTCTTACCTCCTCACCAGGCTCACCTTCAAGCGAACAGGTTGCGCAGCACTGCCTAGCCGATTCTGGACTCCTCCCTGGAATCCCAGTCGAGGCAGTAGAATCTCGTGAAGGTGTGTGCCGACCTCCACGTAGCAGCCCTGCAGATGTCCAGCAGGGGCACACCAGACAGGAACGCCGTGGTAGCAGTGATCGCTCTGGTCGAATGGGCTCTCGGACGGGCGGGTAACGGTCGGTTTGCCAACCGGTGACAATGCATGATGCAGCCGGAGAGCCATCTGGAAATGGAAGCCTTTGAGAGGGCCTTCCCTTGGTTCAAAGGTCCAAAGTTCACAAACAGCTGTGATGTCTTCCGAAAAAAATTCTTTGTGTGGTCCACCTAGAACTGCAGCGCTCTAGCCACATCCAGTGAGTGCAAAGTTCTCTCAGCCGGCGACGAAGGTGATGGGAAGAAAATAGGCAACACCAAGGGCTCGTTGAGATGGAAGTTCGACGGCACCTTGGGCATGAAGGAGGGGTGTGTCCTCAGCACCTCGTCTCGTGGAATGTCAGGTATGGAGGCTTACAGGAGGGCCTGGATCTCTCCCACTGGTCGTGCGGAGGTGATGGCCACAAGAAAATCTGTCTTCCACGGTAAGAATTTCAATGGTGCCGAATGCAGAGGCTCGAATGGCGGGCCCATGAGCCTGATCAGCAGCACATTGAGCTCCCACGCCGGGGCCGGGGCCTTCACCGGCAGGAACGAGCGGAACAGTCCTTTCATGAACTCCTTCACTAGGCGGTGGGACCACAGCGATGACCGCCCCGGAGTCCTGGTGTAGTGGGAGATAGCCACCAGATGCATCTTGATGGAGGCATACAGCCCTGCCTTCGCCAGCGATACCAAGTACGGCAGCACTTGAGGGGCCGTAATCCATAGAGGGTAGATCTTCCGTGCACGGCACCAAAGAACCTCTTCCATTTATGTCCGTAGCACTTAAGAGTCGAGGACGCCCTGGCCTTTGCAAGAACCTCCTTACAGTCCGCAGGGATATTGTAGCCTCTGAACTCTAGTGCTGCAGGAGCCAGGCCTGCAGGTTCAGCGATCCCGGGTCGTGATATAGGATGGCACCTCCTTCCCTGGCGAGAAGGTCCACATCCGTCAACAGTTTGACTGGGGGGGGGGGGGGAACGCTGACAAGTCCAGAAGGTCCAGGAACGAGATCTGCCTCGGCCACGCCGGTGCGACGAGGATCATCCTGCACCGGGACTGTCCGAGTTGACTGGTTAGTCGCAGAAGCAACGGTGGGAACGCATAAAGGAAAAGGCCGTCCCAGGGGAAGAAGAATGCATCGCCCATGCTCCCCGGCTGGGGAAACCTGCTGGCGAACCTCCGGCACTGTGTTCCTCGTGGTCGCAAATAGACCTACCTGGGGATTGCCGCATCGTTGAAATAGCAAATCCACTTGATCCTGCCAGAGTTCCCACTCGTGGCACGAGCGCAGCTCCCTGCTGAGCGAGTCGGCGACGGTGTTCTTTACTCCTGCCAGGTGGAAGGTTACCAGGAACATCCCTTGGGCAACTGCCCAGTGCCACAGATCTTGCGCTTCCTTGGATAGGGCCGGGGATCTGGTGCCCCCTTGCTTCCGGATGTAGAACATTGTGGTGGTGTTGTCGGTGAATCCTCACCACCTAGCTCTTGAGGGATGGGGGGAACGACCTGAGGGCCCAGAACACGGCTAGATGCGTGCAGTTGCCCCACCACCATATTGCTTGGCGTAACATCTCGTTGCGGGAGATTGTCTTCGAAACTGCCCGCTGCTTGCATCCAACGGGCGTCGGGGAACTCCTGCAGTGGTCGCATTCGCAACCTGCAAAGGCGCACGAGGTAGATGCACAATGACATCAAGCCGAGTAGGGACTTGATGGACCTCACCCTGGCCCTGTCCATGGTCAACAGTCGTTGTACCTTGCCCAGGATGGCCTTCGTTCTTTCCTCCGACAGCGAAGCCAATCGTGCCATTGTGTCGAGTCTGGCTCCCAGGAACAGGGCGCCTTGCGACAGTAACAAGTGGAATTTCGCCAAGTTGATCGAGTATCCCAGATCCGTGAGCAGTTGGACGGTCTTCGCTGTGTGATCGACGGCGAGTTCTCTTGACTTTGCTCGGATGAGCCAATCGTCCAGGTAGGGGTAAACGTGGATCCCCTGCAGGCGCAGCCATGCAGCCACCGGTGCCAGGCACTTGGTGAAGACCCTGGGCGCCGACTTCAATCCGAAGGGAAGGGCCATGAACTGATCATGTCGCCCTTGGACCACGAACCGTAGGAAATTTCGATGTCCTTTGAGTATGGGGATGTGGAAGTAGGCATCCTCCAAGTCCAGCGACGATAGGAAGTCGCCTTCCTCTAGCTGTCCCAGGACGTGCTGAAGGGTGACCATCTGGAATTTCTGGGACCTGATGTATTTGTTTAGACGACGAAGGTTCATGATGGGTCGCCAACCGCCGGTCTTCTTTCAGATGAGGAAGTACCACAAGTACACTCCAGAGCCCCGCAGCCTCTTTGGGACGAGTTCTATCGTGCCCTTAATCAGCATTGCTCGTATCTCCAGAAGTAGCTGTGGCATGCAGTTTTCCTTCCTGGCCACAGGTGGTAGACAGGGACACTTTCTTTGGAATTCCAGAGTGTGTCCGTGGGCCAGCACGACTAGCACCCAACAGTCGATGGAGATGAACTCCCACACGCTGACAAATTTCGCCAGCCGGCCTCCCACCGGGGTGCTTGGGTGGGGGCCCGACGCCACAGCCGGTTCAATCTTGCTTCGCCGAGGCCTTGGAACCTTGGCCTGCTTGGCGGCGACAACGTCCTCCGGCCTTGCTGCGGCCTCTGTAGGCCTCCTGCAATGATGAACGGGCCGCTTGGTGGTAACGATGAGGAACCGCCACCAAATCCTGTGGAGGCACCTTGAGACTTGCCTCTGGGGGTCTGAAAGGGCAGCCGTTGTAGAGAGAACCCAAGGCCCGGGCTGTCTCGGTGTCCGCCTTGATGGCTTGCAGTGACTTGTTCACTCCATTGCCCAACAGGTTGTTCCTGTTGAAGGGCATGTCCAATACACTGCTCTGTATGTCCTGACGGAAATCGGTGGCCTTGAGCCAACCGCGCCGGAAAAAGCAAATGCTGTTGCCCATCTGACGAAAGCCGTGATGGCGTGGTCCGCAGCCACCTCGCCTTCCTGCAGGATTTCAAGGGCCTCAGCCCTCTTGTCGTCTGGGAGGAAGTCCAGGAGGGGAGCAATCTTGAACCACAGCTCCCTGTAGTAGTGCGCCACGATCATGAGGGTGTTGGCCGCTTTGATGGTCGTCGTCGCCAACGAGATGACTCGTCGCCCTAAGGCGTCAAGCTTCTTCCCCTCGCCGTCCGGTGGGGAAGTGTAAGTTTATAGCGTCGCCCCAGTCGATTTCTACTTGGCTGCTGCAGAGACCGCCGAATCCGGAGACGGCTGAGCTCTAAGGCACATCGGGGCGGAATCTTGGACCCGGTACTACTTCTCATACCGGTCCTGCTTCGCAGGAGCCGTGGACGGGTTCTTGAGTAGCAACAGTCCTTCGTCCCAGATGTTGTCTAGTAACGGTACTGAAAGGACAGTCTTCCTTTTGGCCTCCCGTCGCTGGTAGAGGAAACCCTCCTTTTTCTGTTCTTCGGGACAAAGTTGGAAGAGCTCCAAAGCCCTGGCTATCATGGCGTGAAAGGACACAATTTCGTCAGGAGGGGAGGCCCGGGCATGAGGTGATGGGAGGTCACCACCGTTGTCGTCGTCGGTCCCCGTCGTCGCTGTCTCCGTTCCCGTCTCATCCCTCGGTGGAGGAGAAGGAGGTGAAGGCTGGAAAGGAGGGGGAGGGTGGGTTCGCCTCTGCTTGTTCGGTGGGCTTCCCGACAGTCCAGGTGCCGCTGGATTGTCCGCTGGGGTAAGGGCAACCTTGTCCTCATCTCCGTACACAGGGCCTGGATAGCCATTAAGATTGCTCCCGAGTTGTCCTGTGGCATAGGCACCGGTTGCGATGGGAGCGGCGGCTGGGGAGTAGGGTCCTCCGTCTCCTCTACGGTCTGCGGCTCCTCGTCAGCTCCACCGTCGCTTTCTACGTCCGCCTCGTCAGGATCCCTCCCGTAGGACCAGACTTCCTCGAACCACTTGTCCAGGATCTTTGCGACACCAGCCAGCTCATCTTCAGAGGTGGTATCTGTGTCTGTTATGGCTACTGTGCCCCCCTCTTTTTCCACCCGGGGTTTCACAGGGGTTTTATTGATAGGCTGAAAAGAGGATTCCCTCTGGGGAGGCAGGGAAACTCTACGCCCAGAGTTCGTCTCCACTGGGGTAGCCTCCACAGGCTTCACCAGGGCCGCCACGACTCCTTCGATCGAGGCCTTAGCTGGGTGAATCAGGACTGTGGGATGTTTCAACCCACTTTTGCTCTGCCATGCGGCATCACTGTGCTATGATGGTGCCAGAAATCACAAAAGGCTGCTAAACCCTTGTGCGCGCCAAAACCTCTGGAAATCGCGCTTTGCAACACAAAAAGATGGCTGCCCAATCTGCCAGTGGTGGAACAGAGATCTCATTCCTGAAATATGTCACTGGGCTCCACAAAAGGTGAAAATGGAGTACAGGAGGGAAAAGCAGCATTTTACTAAGGAAAGCCCAGAATCCTGCTTTAAATCCCCTTTTCTGTGTTGCTGAAACTGCAAAAGGCCGGTACAAAACACCCTCAAACATCCAAAATTCTTGTTGGGTGCTACAATTCACTTAGTTTAAGAAATCATTGTGAACTTGCAAGGTTCTGAAAAGCGGAAAGCATTAAGGGATTTCCACAGCCAAAGTGGCCTGGCCGTGGATGTCAGAATCTCTGTGCAGCAGTGGACTGCAGGGATGACAGCTGTCAGGGAGTCTGCCTGATTAAAACTTTAAACATGTATAAACTGAAATCAAATGTTTGCAATCGAAGTGGCCTGTTACTGAGAGTAACCTATGTTTTAATTGTTTGAGCCCATGGTTTAAAATCTTGAATAAGTATTTAGCTGCTATTTTGAAATCACAAGTTTGTTTTAAGCTAAGGAAAAATGCAACTGGCTTAACATTTAAATGTAAGCCTTGCTAAGGCTAACTAAACTGGAATAACAGGTTTCCTCACAGAGGCCTTTTCCTCCTGCAGGAAATCACATCAAAGCGATAATTATAGGGTTTGAAAGAACTTGGGCTGGAGAGGCATGAGGAACAATGGACAGTTGCTGCTAAGGAAATGTGAGGTGTAAGGACAGTGTTAAATGGTGTCTGCCAAGAGCAAACAGGGAGGAGACTGCTTCTGAACTGAAGGGGGACAGAGAGAGGTGGACCTAAACATCCATCTGTGGCTGAACCATCACAAAGAACACTTAAAAAAAAAAAGACTTATAATTTGCCAGTGAAAATTGTGAAAAATATACAAGTAACAGATTTGTGAATCTAAATTTTGGCTGCACGTTTGAAGAGGCGGCAAAATCGTGTGACATGTTCTGGAAAGAAACAGCAGAAAATGTGATTTTACACCAAATGTATTTCGGCTAGAAGTATGAAACTTTATACACTTATGCCCATGGCAAACGCGCACACTTGTAGAAATTTGCTCATAAATTGGACATTGTGTTCCTGATGAAAAGGGCAAAATTCTGTGAAAGGCAGAGCCAGGATCCCACAGCTACGGGGTTTGAAGGGATAGCTGCTATATAAAATATGTGATCTGTATATGTAATTGTCATAGAGGTTGCACATGTGTAAATATATATGGTGCCAAAAATAGATTTTGTGTTCAAGGGGCTAGGGTTGGATTCTCAGCCTCATAAAACAACACCATGAACGTGACACACTGTTTCTCTCCTCCTCTCAAGGCAGAGAGGAGACTCTGACGCAATCGGCTGACAAAGGGGCAAGCTTAGGGTAAACCAGCCCACACACCCCTTTATCATAGCATAAACAGAGACAGCTCACCACACAGACAGACAGATTCACTCACTATCCTGATACTGGCGGAGCACCCTGCTGCAGAACTCTCCATCTTCCTTGCTCCAGACTCCAGAAACTTTGCAAAGCAGAAACCCATTGCATAGCTGAACCATCTTTAGCTAGGTCTCAACTTCCAGAACTAGAACCCCAAAGACTAAAGGGGAAGCATCAAACCACAGCCGGGCTGTGCTGTGCTGTGCTGTACAGCTTGCCTCCTGAAATCATTATCCTCACAACCAAGAAGGGCAGATCCAATCCAGTCCTTTGCCGTGCTGTGACCAGAGTGCATTGCAGTTCCAGTCCAGTCCTGTGCCGTGCTGTGACCAGAGCGCCGTGCTGATTGCAGATCCAATCCGGTGTGCACAGCTGTCTGTCCTAGAACCAGATCCAATTCCCTGACTGTAACGCTCACCTGGCTCCCACGGAGGCGCTGGTCTAGTCTGGGTTGCTGTGGCCTCTTCAAGCGTGATGCGCAGAACTTGGACCACCGATTGAACAGGACCCCCAAATCTTGCTTGTCTGGTCCGTAGGAATATCCTTCTGCAGATGAGAAAGGGAATTAACTGTCTGCTGAATAGTGTGCTTGTTCTCCCCTTTCCCCCTTCGTTCTTCTCCGACTTCCTCCAAAACCCCCGGTTTAAGCTCACCTTATGGTTTGGAAGGATGAACTCTCCATCCTGCTTCTGGTGCAGGGGGCGCGCGTTCGTCCAGTTACTTCACTGGTTTTCAGAATGGCACTGGCAAAATCCACTTGACTTTTCTGAGCGATACGCCGCGAGTATGAAGATTCAAAAGTTCAAGTGTGAGCCTCTTTTTATGTTGTTTTCCTAACCTGTGATCTGTCCTTTATTTCAGGTGCAGAACGAAGGCGATGCGTTGAGGGGTTAAATTGCCGATGGTAAAATCAGGTGAGTTAGTGATGAGGGCGAACCCTCTAAATGTCTTTATAATTCCCCAGTAATGTCTTTTGTCCTTTCCCCATAGGGGCCGGAGTGCGGTACCTGCCAACGAAGCGGCGCCGACCCGAAATGTGGAATGGTTCACCAAGAAAAGCCGGTAAGTATTATGGCTGAAAATTCAGCTTTCCTCCTGTGTTCCCTATGCTCACCTTTTGTCTCTTCTTCTCTCCCCTAGGTGCAGAGATGTGGCGACCGGTACTGACAGCCGCGATGGAGCCGGGAGATGTCTCGAGGACAGGTGAGTGAAGCGCGGCGCTGCAGCGAGCAATGCAATGCTTTTAAATGGAAGTCTTTCTTCAAGAATGCTTGCGTGAAGATTCCGGATGCAGGTAAGAAGTTTGAATAAGTTCTTGGTTTTCACCTTTCTCTTCTCTTCTTTCCTTACAGGTTTTCCAGGTTCGAGGCGGGCGTAGCTGGAGTGCAGGTGCAGGAGCAGACATAGTGACCGTTCAGCTGCTGGGATGCAGAACAACGCGAAGCACGTGTGGCTGTCCGGGCGTGGCTTAAATAGCCTTGGAAGAAGTCCTAGGTAAGTATTCTTCCACAGCCCCACCCAAGTAACAAAATAGTCCCTTCAGTAAAATAGTCCCTCCTAAGCCTCATTTGGCTTGGGTCTTCATGCAGCATGATCTGCCTCAGGTGAGTATGCAGCATGGTCTGCATCAGGTAAGTGCACCAAACCTTTCCTTTATGAGCCTGGCGCCTATGGCGCCAGGACTGATGTCCAACATGAGCCTGGCGCCAAAGGCGTCAGGACAGAGTCCAAAGAGCCCCTATAAGGGGCCGCTGGGCTTTTACCCGGGGGCATGATGCCTGCTCCCGTGGGTGCTGGGCCTGGCCTGGTGCTCCGGGGGTAGACATCATGACAGCACTCCCCCCCCAAGGTCGTTCCCTCTGGAGGTTTCAGTTTGTTTGGGAAATTCCGATGGAACCTTTTTTACTAGCCGAGGTGCATGTACGTGGTCGCTGGGTTCCCAAGACCTTTCCTGAGGCCCGTACCCCTTCCAATCAATTAGATAGAAAAGTTTTGATTTTGAGATCTTAGAATCCAAAATGTTCTTCACCTCGAATTCAGGCTCCCCATCTATCTGGATTGGTTCTGGTGGCTTTATTAATCTGGTTCCTGGTTGCACTGGTTTCAAAAGTGACACATGAAAAACGGGGTGAAACCGCATGTTAGCTGGTAGATCGAGCTTGACTGCCACTGGGTTAATTATAGCTTTGATCGAGTAAGGGCCTAAATACCTTGGATTAAAAGGTCCCTTGAGCGATAAGTGTTTGGTAGCCAACCATACTTGATCCCCTATTTGGTATGGAGGCGCCTCTCTACGATGCAGATCCGCATTCTTTTTGTATTTCCCTTTCGCATGTTGTAAGTGTGCAGTTGCATCCTTGAAGGCTTGAGTAATCGTAGAATGCAAATGGTCCACTGCAGGCATTTCAAGGCTCAAAGGTGAGTCCAAGTCTGAAGTACGAGGGTGATGTCCATATAGGGTATAAAAGGGGCTCTGACCAGTTCCAGAGTGTATCGAGTTATTGTATGCATATTCAGCCACCCATAAAATGTCCTTCCAATTACCCTCCGATTGGTGCAACATACATCGTAGATATTGTTCAAGGGTCTGGTTCGTTCTCTCCGTCTGACCATCGGTCTGTGGGTGGTGGCTGGTTGGGAGTCTTACGTCGATTTGTGCCAGTTGACAACACTTTGTCCAAAAATGAGAAATAAACTGGCTTCCCCGATCGGAGACTAGTATGGACGGGAATCCATGCAAACGGATGATATTTTCGAGGAATTCCTTGGCAAGAACAAAAGCTGAAGGTAATCCTTTCAACGGAATAAAATGGGCCATCTTGGAAAATAAATCCACCACAACCAGAATAGTATTGTATCCATTACAAGAGGGCAGGTCCGTGATAAAATCTAGTGACAAGGTGTGCCAAGGTGCTGGTGGAATGTCTAAGGGTTGAAGAAGACCGGCGGGTTTTGTTTTTTGACCTTGTTTTGGGCGCAAACTCCACAGGACATCACGAAAGATTTAATATCCTTTCGCCAGGAAGGCCACCAGAATTGTCGTTTAATTTTTTCCTCTGTTTTGGCAATACCAGGATGTCCTTCCATCAGAGTATCATGATGACGGGAAATAACCAGTTCTTGCAATTCCTTTTCTGGCAAAAATAAGCGTCCTTGGAAGTAAGGTAAGCCATCGTTGACTGAAAAGTAAGACCCCCTTTTGATCCAATCCTGCAAGGCTGAAGAGTCCAGGAATTGTTTTACCCGTCCTTGAATGTCTTCAAGGGTTTGTAAAGTGGTTATCCCCAAAATTCTTTGTTCGGGAATTATCGGCACAGGTTCTGAGTTTGTGTCCTTTTCTCCCATTCCAATTCGAGATAGCGCGTCCGCTTTGCCATTCTTACAGCCGGGACGGTAAGTGATTACAAAATCGAACTCGGCAAAGAACAAAGCCCATCAGAGCTGTCGTGAAGACTGAGCCTTGGCAGTTTTTAAATATTGTAAATTTCGGTGATCAGTGATCACGTGATGGTATGCCTGGCGCCAAGAAGATAATGCCGCCAAGCCTTAAAGGCGGACTTGATGGCTAATAATTCCTTATCGGTGATTGCATAGTTTATCTCCGGCGGCGAGAACTTTCTGGACCAAAATGCTACGGGGTGCAGTTGGTTGGTTTCGCGGTCTCTCTGAGACAGGACAGCTCCCATGGCTAAGCTGGACGCGTTGGTTTCGACTATATATGGGAGATCGGGATGCGGGTGTTTCAAAATAGGTGCGGACGTAAATTTAGCTTTCAATTCCTGAAAGGCCTGTTCAGCTTCCTCGGTCCATTCAAAATGTTTATTTTTTCCGCAAGAGTGCAGTGATGGGTTGCACCACACGTGAAAACTCCGGGATAAACCTGCGATAAAAATTGGCAAAACCAAGCATGCTTTGGACACCTTTCACCGAACTAGGTGATGGCCATTTGAGGATGGCATCCACTTTCCGTGAGTCCATTCGGACCCCTTTAGGTGTCAGGATGAATCCAAGAAACTCAACCTTGGTGGTATGGAAAATGCATTTTTCCAGCTTTGCAAACAGTTTGTGCTGGCGCAATTTCTCTAGGACGGCCCTGACATGTTTTCTGTGATCTGATTCCGAAGAGGAGTACACCAGAATGTCATTGATATACACGACAACACAGACATCGATGAGTTCCCGAAGGACATCGTTCATGAAGAATTGGAAGGCAGCAGGCGCGTTGCACAACCCGAAAGGCACCACCTGGTATTGGAATAGTCCATATTTTGTACGGAAGGCCGTTTTCCATTCGTCGCCTTCTTTTACTCGTACCAGATGATAAGCCCCCCGGAGATCTAACTTGGTGTATACGCAAGCGTCCTTCACCTGATCAAGGAGTTCAGGGATCAAAGGCAGAGGGTAACGATTTTTAAGTTATCTGGTTCAATGCGCGGTAATCGATACAAGTTCTAAGGTCACCTTCTTTTTTTGGCACGAAGAACAAAGCCGAGGATGCCGGAGACTTTGACGGGCGAATGAAACCATTGGCTAGGTATTGATCTAAATATTGTCTCAAATGCAGATTCTCTGGTTCAGTAAGGGCATAAATCCTGCTACAAGGGGGTTGTGCACCGGGCACCAGATCGATTTGGCAATCGTACAATCTGTGAGGAGGTAACGTGTTGGCCTGTTCCTTTTGGAAGACGTCCTGAAAGTCTTGGTATTCCGCAGGTAGTTGCATGGAGACAGAGGTTACTGATGCTAGACTGATCTTCAGATTTTCTGGGTAGCAGGTTTGTGCACAATCCGGGAAGGTTATTCTCTCCGCTCGCCAATCAATTCGAGGATTATGTGTCTCTAACCAAGGGATTCCGAGAATAACCTGAAACTGTGGAGCCTTGATTACATCAAACACAACTGCCTCCCGATGGCTGTCCGGACCTACAAGTGTTACCAGTCCAGAGGCAATTTCGGTTCCATCAACTGTGGTGATGACATCTTTGCTGGTTTTAGGACGCAGAGGGAGGTTAATCCTGGAGACCAATTCACGATCCACATAGTTTCCTATAGCCCCACTATCGATGTATGCCTTTATTGCATGCAACCGCTTAGGCTGTTCCGGATCTACGAGGACCATTGGCACAATGAAATGCGAGGTCTGAGAGTTAGTTTTCAAGCTCGGCAAGCGGACCCCTACGCTTGTCGGGCGTGGTCGTTTCCGGATACAGAGTTTTCATGGATTTTATCAGCGGCTCCTACCACCTTCTTGGGCGGCTTTGCCGGGCAATCTCGTAGAAAGTGTCCAGAGGACCCACAATAAAGACATAATTGCATTTGCCGTCTTCTTTCACGTTCCTTTAGAGTTAGAGGTCCTTTAACCCCTCCGATTTGCATTGGCTCAGAGGCTTCAGCCCCCTTGAGGTTAGCATAGGTCTTGACCAACACCCGGGTCTCAAACTTGGACCGATCTGCTTTTCTGTTTTGCAGTCTGTGATCCAATTGGACCACTAACTCTATATATTCTGAGCATTCTTGGGGCGGATTTACAACTTGGGCCAGGACATCTTTAAGTTCTCCGCGTAGACCTCGATAAAATAACGTGATTCTTTTATCCTCTGGCCACTCAGTTTCCACAATTAGTCTATTAAAGGTTGCAATGTAGGATAGGAGGTCTTGATTGCCCTGTCGCAGAGATAGAAGTTCATCATCCAGAGCCTGCCCCTGGGAGTGACGAGCAAATAACCTTTCCATGCTTGCTTGAAATCCTTGAAAATCACGAAGAATCGGGTCATCTTGAGTTACCAGTGGAACTGACCAATCGGCAGCACTGCCGCTGAGATATGACAATACAAAGGCTACCTTGGTCTGGTCATTAGGGAAGGCCCCAGGTCTGCATAGGAAATGCAAACGACACTGATTCATGAATATGGTGAATCGTTTGGGGTCCCCAGCAAAGCGTTCGGGTGGGGCCAGCGGCATGTTTCCAGGTAGATTAATCTGCACCGGGTTACTGGAAAGCACAGGAGCGGGGTTCCCCCCGGAACCGGGTAAAGGAGTTTGTCCAGCTTGACCTTGCAAAAGCTGTCTAGCCAGGTCATCAGCTCTTTCCTTTGTTACAATCACTTCCCTCCTGAGAGCATTAGTCTCTTGACGAGCGGTGTGTACTTCGGCCCATAATTCCCCCAGTAGTTGGGCCAACTGGTCAGTCTCAGAAGTTTCCATAGCGCCTGGGTAGGAATTTGTAGGAAGGCTTCGCGTTCTGTAACGCTCACCTGGGTCCCACAGAGGCGTTGGTCTAGTCTGGGTTGCTGTGGCCTCTTCAAGCGTGATGTGCAGAACTCGGACCACCGATTGAACAGGACCCCCAAATCTTGCTTGTCTGGCCCGTAGGAATATCCTTCTGCAGATGAGAAAGGGGATTAACTGTCTGCAGAATAGTGTGCTTGCTCCCCCCTTTCCCCCTTCGTTCTTCTCTGACTTCCTCCAAAACCCCCGGTTTAAGCTCACCTTATGGTTTGGAAGGATGAACTCTCCATCCTGCTTCTGGTGCAGGGGCGCGCGTTCATCCAGTTACTTCACTGGTTTTCAGAATGGCGCTGGCAAAATCCACTTGACTTTTCTGAGCGATACGCCGTAAGTATGAAGATTCAAAAATTCAAGTGTGAGCCTCTTTTTATGTTGTCTTCCTAACCTGTGATCTGTCCTTTATTTCAGGTGCAGAACGAAGGCGATGCGTTGAGGGGGGAAACAATTGCCGATGGTAAAATAAGGTGAGTTAGTGATGAGGGCAAACCCTCTAAATGTCTTTATAAATCCCCAGTAATGTCTTTTGTCCTTTCCCCATAGGGGCCGGGGTGCGGTACCTGCCAACGAAGCGGCGCCGACCCGAAATGTGGAATGGTTCACCAAGAAAAGCCGGTAAGTATTATGGCTGAAAATTCGGCTTTCCTCCTGTGTTCCCTCTGCTCACCTTTTGTCTCTTCTTCTCTCCCCTAGATGCAGAGATGTGGCGCCCGGTGCTGACAGCCGCGATGGAGCCGGGAGATGTCTCGAGGACAGGTGAGTGAAGCGCGGCGCTGCAGCGAGCAACGCAATGCTTTTAAATGGAAGTCTTTCTTCAAGAATGCTGGCGTGAAGATTCCGGATGCAGGTAAGAAGTTTGAATAAGTTCTTGGTTTTCACCTTTCTCTTCTCTTCTTTCCTTACAGGTGTTCCAGGTTCGAGGCGGGCGTGGCTGGAGTCCAGGTGCAGGAGCAGACACGGTGACCGTTCAGCTGCTGGGATGCAGAACAACGCGAAGCACGTGTGGCTGTCCAGGCGTGGCTTAAATAGCCTTGGAAGAAGTCCTAGGTAAGTATTCTTCCACAGCCCCACCCAAGTAACAAAATAGTCCCTTCAGTAAAATAGTCCCTCCTAAGCCTCATTTGGCTTGGGTCTTCATGCAGCATGGTCTGCATCAGGTGAGTATGCAGCATGGTCTGCATCAGGTAAGTGCACCAAACACTTTCCTTTATGAGCCTGGTGCCTATGGCGCCAGGACTGATGTCCAACATGAGCCTGGCGCCAAAGGCGCCAGGACAGAGTCCAAAGAGCCCCTATAACGGGCCGCTGGGCTTTTACCCGGGGGCATGATGCCTGCTCCCGGGGGTGCTGGGCCTGGCCTGGTGCTCCGGGGGTAGGCATCATGACATTGACTAGAATCTTGGTGGACCAGAATCCTGACGGTTACGTTTAAAAACATATCTAGTGAGTATCTATAGATAGAACTGTGTCACTAGCATATGTACCTTGCTTAGTTAATCCCTACCTCAAACCCATCCTATCTTGTATACAGAACCCGCATTGTTAGGAGTACTTTTGAATTGTCTGAATTCTCTATCCTGCCCCTCCTATCTTCCTCCTGTATTAGTGTAGCTAAAACTATCTCTGTGCTGATCTTTTCTCATCTGAAAAAGGCAAGTGTCCTTAGCAGACAGTCATTCTGATCAAGTGGCTGTGTTCTTGCAGGGTATTCGTTTTGTTCATAGTCATCCACTGGTGTAAGAAATCCATTTGTCATTTTAAAAGCACATTCCTATTTCCGTTTCTTGCACCTATCTCGAAAAAACGACTTACACTAAAACATCCATAACTTGCGCAGTTATTGTGCTAGAAACAGCATTTCAACTTCTGCTTGTAGCTAACATCCACAGCTTTACATTGCATCTAGACCCGCATCCCAAATCGATGCAGTACTCCCATTATGGCGACAATCGCGCAGTAAAAAGTTTGCCGCAAATTTATTTTTTGGGGAAATTCTGTCACGTGTAAAACGGCTTTTGATTGCTCCCGACTTGAATTTTAAGATTTCAAATTGTTTCTTGGTATTAAATCATTGCTTGTGTTTATGTGCAACTATCCTAAGTGGCTCCCATAAGAATTTATAGCAATTTCAGAAATTGTGGCCATATTTAGTATTTTACCAAATCCATTCTCAAGGTAACTTTAAAAAGTCATTCTGACAGCTTGACAGTCAATTTCATTTTTTCTCTTAGGTTTGCTGGGGGAAAGTGGGTTTGATATTTTGTTTGAATTCTGCCATTCCTGAATACCTGCTTTCTCCTCCTACCTGTATACATTGCCTATTGGGGGGTTGAGGGGTGTGCAGGTGGAACCTATAACGACAGTGCTATTTGATCTGCATACACACACAAAAGAACAAGTTACTCTCTTACCTGGTAACGTTCTTTCAATGGGATGGTCCGACGACGTATTCCATATCTATGACAGTAATCACCACAGCTGTGCTGCTTCGGAAAATCTTTCGAGCCGACGTCACGACGCACGATGACCGTAGCCTCAGTTGTAGTTTTTTCCCCCCACAACGTGTGACACCAATCTACTGCCAGTATGACCACAGAAAGCCCTGCAGAAACGTAAGCTGCAATCGCATAAGAAATTCTGTAGCGGGGTAGGCAGGGAGGGAGCGATATGGAATACGTCGTCGGACCATCCCATCGAAAGAACGTTACCAGGTAAGAGAGTAACTTGTTCTTCGAGGGGATTGACAGACTCCCAAAGCAGTTCCAACGTAAGGAAGAGGGAAAATTTCGAATATACAAATTTAGAATGTCCAATCAAATTGCAGAGTAAAGGACCGCCTTGCCAAAGGCCAGATCCTGTCCTTGGGAAGAATCTAGGGAGTAGTGACGTACAAAGGTATGAACCGGAGCCCAAGTGGCTGCTTCACCGATGTTACGAAGAGGAACACCCCTCTGCAGAGCGGTAGAGGCAGCCATACCCCTAGTCGAATGGGCCCGTAAGCCTACCGGAGGGTCCTTACCCGCCAGGCTGTAACACTGAAATTGCCAAGATAATCCATCTAGACAAAGTCTGCTTAGTCACAGCTTGTCACAAACACCTTCCAGCGTAACCAATAAAGAGCTGATCGTCCACACTGACCCGGGACATGCGTGAAATGTAGAAACTTAAAGCTCTCCTAGGATCCAGCCTATGGAGCCTCTCCTCTTCCTTACCAGGATGTGGAGGAGGATAAAATGCCGGAAGAATAACCTTCTAGCTTAAATGAAATTCCGATACCACCTTCGGAAGAAAGGAAGGACGAACTCGAAGGACAACCCTAGCCTTATGAAACACAGTGAAAGGTGGCTTAACTGAAAGTGCCTGTAACTCAAGTGACCGCAACTAAAAATACAGTTTTAAGAGTTAACAGTCTCAAAGGGCAAGAACGTAAAGGCTCAAATGGAGCACCCATTAGAAACTTCAGAACAAGGTTCAAATCCCAACCAGGCACCTGGAAAGGTGACGGAGGAAACACATTAGTGAGCCCTTTCAGAAACTGAGAAATTAAAGGAATTTTAAAATAAGAACACTCCTCAGACGAGTGCTTAAATATGGACGGCGCCGCCAGGTAACTTAACGGTACCCACTTGCAAGCCCCTGTGGGCTAAAGAAAGCAAAAAAAAAAAAAAAAAAACAAACAGAACCAGAGGAATGTCACATGAAAAAGGATCCACATTCTGAAACCTGCACCAGTTGCAGGCCATCTGGCCGAAAGCAGCACCTCCATCACGTCTTCAGGGAGGTCACAATCCTTATACCTCAACCTTTCAGAAGCCAAGCATGAAGGTTGAGGGATCTGACCTCTGGATGGAGAACCTGACCCTCCTCCCGTGAGAGCAGATCGTCTCGGTAGGGAAGACACGTGGAGGGCAGATGGACAAGTCAAGAAGGTCCGGGTACCACGTCCTCCGGGCCCATGACGGAGCAATGAGGATCATCCGGGAACTGAACCTCCGTAGCCTCCGCAGCACTTGCGGGATGACGGGGACCGGAGGAAACGCGTACAGCAGTGGGAAGGACCAATCCACTACGAACACGTCTCCTAAGGCTCCTCTTGGAGGAAATTCCTGCAAGCAGAACCTTTCGCACTTCTGGTTGACACTAGAGGCGAAGAGATCCACTTGAGGGGTCCCCCAAAGGGCGAAGATCTCCAGGAGAATCTCTGAGCCAACTCCCACTCATGAGAGATCACGCTCTGCCTGCTCAGAGCGTCCGCTGTCTTGTTTTCGTTTCGGGCCAGATGAACTGCCGAGATCGAAATTTCCTGCTGGATGGCCTGGAACCAGAGCTGCATCGCCTCCCTGCACAGAGGAAGTGACCCTGCCCCCCCTTTTTGTTGAAGTAGTGCATGGCCACTGTGTTGTCCGTCAGAATCAGGACATTCTTTCCTCGCACAGTCGGAAGACTGATGGCCCTCAGCTCCAACAGATTGATATGGAGTCTGGACTCCGACAGAGACCAACAACCGCTCACTGTCAGCTCGTTGGCATGAGCTCCCCATCCCGTGAGGGACGCGTCTGTCACGATCGTCACCTCTGGCCAGGGTAGTCAAAACGGAGCCCCCCTCATCAGATTGCCTTCGATGGCCCACCACAGAAGGTCCTGGGCGACCGAGGGCAGCACCTGAACGGGGTCCGACATCCTGCCGGAGGACTGTGACCACTGGAGCTTGAGAGCCCATTGCAAAGATCTCAGAAGCAACCTGGCCTCTGGCACCAGAAGAATGCAGGATGCCATGAGGCCGAGCAACCTCAAGAACTCGAACGCTGGGAGACTCTGGACATGTTGAAACTTGTGCACCATCTGCTGAATGTGTTGAGCCCTCACCCGGGGAGGAAAACACTGCCCCGGGGACATGTCGAGCACTGCTCTGATGTACTGGAGCCGCTGTGTTGGCGTCAAGTGGGACTTCTGAGGGAGGAGCCCAGCTTGTGAAGGGAGTGGCAGGTGAGGGACAGATGATCCAGGACTTGCTCGGGAGAGCGCGTGCTGATCAACCAATCGTCCAGGTAGGGGTAGACGTGAATCCCCCCTTTCCTGAGATACGCTGCCACCACCACCATGAGCTTGGTGAAAACCCTCAGGCGGAGGTCAATCCGAACGGCAGGACCTGAAACTGAAAGTGCGAGTCGCCAACCGCGAACCTCAGGTACTTCTTGTGCTTGGGATGGATCGGCACATGAAAATAAGCATCATTGAGGTCGAGAGACACCAACCAGTCCTGAAGTTGAAGGGCCTGGAGGACTTGAGAGAGAGTAACCATCTTGAACTTGTCCTTCCTGAGGAGCTTGTTCAAACCGCGCAAGTCCATGATGGGTCTCAGTCCCCCGTCTTTCTTCGAAATCAAAAAATAAGGGGAATACCATCCCTTGTTCCTCTCTGCTACAGGCAACAGTTCTACGGCGCCTTTCTCATGTAGGGATTGAATTTCCTGCGCAAGGAGCGGATCCTGACTCTTCAAAGAGATTCCCTGGTAGATTGTTGTGAGGCCTGTGCCGGAAAGGGAGACAGTAGCCGTGGGCAAGGATCTCCAGAACCCACACATCTGAAGTAATGGCATGCCATTCTACAAGATGCTGCGCCAGCCTTCCCCCAACCGGAGAAGCATGGGCCTCATGACTGAGCTGAAGCGGCTGCAGCAGTGCCTGAGGGCAAAGAGGCAACTGCTCCCGTGGCCTTGGCCCTTCGAGTACCCTGTTTTCCACCTCTAGCACTCCTACGGTTGCCCCTTTGACGTGCAGCTCCTCTCGACTTACTAAAGGACGAGTAATATCGAAAGCAACCTCTCCTCCATTGCTGTCCCCTAGGACAAAAAGGCAGAGGTCGGCGAACTGCAGCGCCCAACGACTTTGCTGCAGCTTTGGAGGTCTGCAACCTCTCAAGACTCTCGTCAGCCTTGCTGCCAAAAAGATGTTCACCATCAAAGGGCATGTTGAGGAGCCAGGCTTGCACATCAGGAGCAAAACCCGACTTCCGCAACCACGCAAACCTGCGTATTACGGTGCTCGCCGACATGGACCGGCTGACACAATCAACCATGTCCAGACCCGACTGAACGGATTCACACATGGCATCCTTGCCATCCTGCACAATAGCAAGGAAACCATCCCGTTCCTCCCCTTCGGGAATATGATCAGCTGCTAAGGAAATACAGTTCCACAGAGCGTGCGTGAAACGAGACAAGGCACAAACGGAGTTGGCCGCCTGAAGCGTCATACCCCCAGAAGAAAATACTTTCTTCGTTCAGCCGTCAAAATGTTTGTCGTCCCTATCAGGAGGGATGGTAGGGTACGACGCCTGCTTTGCTGGGGCTGTAGCCGCCCGCACCACCAAACTCTCCGGAGTAGGGTGCGTGGTCAAGTAGCAGGGGTCGCCACTGGCTGGGCGATATTTCTTCGGCAAGGACTTGCTCACTGCCGGGAGACTCTCCGGAGAAGTCCAAGCCGCAGCCACCCTTCTCTGCAAGGCCATATGGAATGGCATCACCAGGTCAGGTGGAGGACCTTGGTCCAGGATATCAGTGAGGTCATCCTGCTGAAAATCCCCAGGGTGGGGCAGACCACCCCAGGTAATCCGTGACCCTCGACATGAAGTGCCGGTATGCGTGCCAGGCTCCGGCCTACCAAACTCCACCTCCGGAGAGGTGTCTAGACCACTGGCGTCGTACAGCGACTGACGCAGGTCCTCAAGTTGACTATGACCAGAAACAATGTCATCAGGAACCCCTGCAGGAACCTCACCTTCCTCAGACCCCTCATCCACCTCAGAAATATAATGGAAAGAGGGAACTAAAAAGGAATAAAGACATGTTTTGCTTTAGCCAGAGCCTTTCCGTGGGGTTCCCCCGTACCACGAGGCATCCCCAACAAAGCCGCCTCAAAAGGTGTAGAGGGAATCTGCGTTGAGCGCTGCGCCGGCAGCTTCGAAGGCATCGACACAGTGGCAGGCTTTCCCCTTGGTGGCCAGGTAGGTGCACCCACACATGTGAGGTACCGTTTTCATTGGGACACCTGTGGGAACGCGGGACGGTAGGCGATGTGTTGTGTTTGTGTGGTTTTCATAACGTTTTGACCCATTTGCTGGTGGCCTTTGTCACACAACCCTTTCATTTCCCAAATGTGACCTACATTTAGTCGCTGCTTTAGGCACCATACACACTTTTGTAACCTGCGCAAGTCAGCTACCCTTGAAAAGGTCTGCCTGTGCTCTTTCAAAAAATGTATGCTTGCCGTTCCTCCCCACATTGGTTTTCCCGATTTACACATGCTAATTGCGTCTGTTCAGGCCGTGAGCGTAAAACTCCTGTGAACCATGGCTCAGTGTTTGGCTTGTGGTATTGCTTGTTTTGTAAAACACTACAAAAAATGTGTGCTCTCCTAACTGCAAGAGTCGGGGGAATGTAGCAGAGAATTGCTTTTCTCAAAATTCATAGAAGCCATTGCCGTACCAAGCCAACCATGTCCAACACATACCTTTTTTTTCGGTCATTTTCCCGCTTTTCCCCCAATCTATGGCAGTTTCCCCTACCTAGTTGTTGCCTGACCTATGCAAATCACCCCTTCCGAAACTTGGAATTTTGTCTACTTTTCAGAAATACTTACCTTTCTGTCCTCCAATACGGCTTTCCTACCCTTTTCTTCCATTCCGTCCATGCATGTCCAATTGGCAAAAATGGCCAAAATCGCCTTCCTCTTACAAAACGGTTGATAACCACATCAAAATAAATGTTTTTCGTTTCCACTCAACCTGTTCTTGAAAGCCAGGAAATTGGGGAATTCAGCACAGCAAACCATTCGTTCCTAGCTCTTACAAGGAAAAAACCACAGGCTTCTTTGTACATCATTTAATTGGCATTTTTTGAAAAAAACCATCATTTTCACCCTTTTTGCTTATTTTCTCTTACCCCCCTACAGCAACCTAGGATTCCTGGTGGCGTTAAAACCGCCTACATGTGGGAAAAAAAGGTGCCAAAATTGGCAGAGATACCTCATGTAACAAAAAGGTTACAAGCCATTGAATGGCCACATACCGAAATCACCAAAAAAGGCCCTGGCACTGGGGAGAAATACCCATGGCACTTAAGGGGTTAAAATGCACATCATATGTTGAGGCATTTAAATATGCCTTGCTTGCAAAGTATTGCGTGTCTGCAAATATCCCAGCGAGTGTTTACTGCTGCAATCCCTCATTTTCTACAGTGCTCTATCAACTAGTATTGGAGCCAAGCACAGGGGCCAGGGAAGGGAATGGGTGAAAGTATCACTCCTTGCGGGTGATGAACAAAGCAGCCCATTTCAAAGACCAGGTCAGGCGTTTCGGCAGTACACTGAAGGAAATGTGTTGCGTGTCTGCTAAAGGATAGGAAATACTAGTACCCATCTAGACAACAGCACCTTCTTTTCCTTTCTATGCTCAACTGATGAGGGCTTTTCAATATAACCATGTGTTCTGTGTGTATCGTCTCTAGCATCTCCTTGCATCTTATTTAACTGATCACAAAGAATTACAGAAGAGGGATCCATAGTTACAGAAGAAGGCACTCAATCTGTTGTATCTCTGATGAATTGATGCAATTAACTTAAAAGGCATATATGTGTGATTTCTTTCAACAGGGCTCCATAATAAATCTCAGTAAGGCTCTTGTTTAGTTTTATCTAGGCTGTGGTGCGGAAGGGTGGGCAGAACTGTACACTTTATTATGTGCCCTGTCATTTCACTCCCTATGTCAGGGGTACAAGCAGGGCTCTGATCAGATTTCGCTCCCTACTTGGAGTAAAATAATTTTCCAGGGAGTTAAAAAGTAATTAGCTTTGCCAATAGGGATACTTTCTGCTTATTAAACGATGTTCTTTCCCCATAAAATTCCTTTTGAGATCGGGCATTAATATTATTAGAGTTCCTTCCTATGCCACTGCTCTACTGGTCACTAATTGGAAAAAATATCAGTGGAGCTTTGTGGGTTGAAGCAATGATATTATCAGTGTTTCCCGTTTTTGTTAGGCACGTTTTCCTTTTTTAGGGAGTAAAAATGCATGGTGCATAAGTCTCTTAGCTCTAAGGCTGGTGTTATCACTACCCACAGGAGAACCTAATATGGATACTAAGCAGAGACACAGGAAATGTTGCATCATTATATTCTAAGGTACAGTTATTCTGATGCAATTATGTCATTTTACAAATTATTAGAAGCATGTTCTCCTGACCCTTGAATTACTTCATTAAACTGGCACTTGGACTCCTTTCAGCATGTTTTTGACACGTTACTCTTAATTGCCATTAATCCATCGACAAATGTATACTGTCTGAGTTTCTTGACAGCCACATCAGTTATGACAAGAGATATTTGTGTTTTGTAATACAAATTTGTGATTTTACAGTGGAATAAAACATGGACCTTATTATGACTTGGGCCGGTATCCCAGCGTAAATCTGCCAGAATACTGCCCAAATGAATTACTGTTACCGCCACTTGGTCCGGAGGAATTTCCGTTGGATTACAACTGGTGGTGGTGATGTAATTCCCCATTCATATTGAGCCCATACTGAGTCAATTGGATTCAATGTGGCTTTTTTGGCAGAATTACTACAGCAGAAATTCCAAAGATTTTGGCATTGAGTTGGAGGATTTACATCCAGGATTTTCCTGGAGGCAAATCCTCCACTGCAGGCCCAAAATCGTAATTTGGCGTAGTCGTAAAGCTGGCAGTAATGGAGTTACTGCCTACTTTGCCACTTACCGCCAAACTCGTAATGAAGCCAACATTATTCTCTGCCCAGAAGTACATTTGCCAAGTACTGTGGCAGATATTGAAGTCTTGGGGCCTCATTACATGGTAGGCGGTGGACCAAGGTGCTATTAGCACATTGGTCCATGCCGGTAAAATACCGGTACCGCCTTGGAGGAAAGGGGAATTACCGCCCTATTCCAAGGTTGGCGGGGCAGTAATTCCACCTTCCCCCATTGCCCTTCCCCATTCCTATTTTTGCCCAATAGGGCATAATGGGAATGGGGAAGGTGCTAATTACGGTACCGCATATTGCGGTACCGTAATTAGCACCCTGGTCCCTTTGCGGGTTGGTTTTTAACGCCTGCTAAAAAGCAGGCGTTAAAGTACCAAACCGCAAAGGGACCTCGTAATCAGGTGGTAAGGGTTAACGGTTACTGGTACTCTTACCGGTGACCGTTAACCCTTATCGCCTACCGTGTAATGAGGCCCACGGACTGATTGAGGAGTATTCTGTATAATCACATATGGCTTGTTTTAGCCTGTGTTTGGAAAAAGTGTTCTAAGATTTTTAAAGAATTGCAGTGGCTGGGAAAAGGAAATTCCTTTCCAAACCCTCTTCTGTAACGGTAGCTCACAAAATGGCTTACCTCATTAGTCAGTTACGCACAAATGGAAATAATGTGCGCACAATAGCCAACCGGTTCCGCACACAGATAAAAATAATTAGAGGGAACATTGGACAGTACCCTTGGCTGTGATGCTTGTACTTCTGGTGTATTATAAAACAGAGTTTAGGGAACCCCTCTCGCTATGGTGAGTCACTGTGAACTAGTCACCTCGCTGGGGTACTTCTTAAAATCAGGCTCAACATACATTTTTGAAGTCGAGGAATTTGCCAAATTCCTATAGTGATTGAAAATGGAATTGCTCATTATAGCGCTTGAGAGCCGGTGAAAAAAACAGTTGCAGTGTGTGCAGTGTAGACAGAAATGAGGCTGCAAATACTGTATACAGATGCGACTCCGCGTACGCTGTCCTGCATGATGCGCAGTATCCAAATCCTATTCTGCAGGGCATAGATGTAAAGAAGGAAAAAACAAAATAGAAAAAAGCTTTGGAGACTAAAAAATGGATCACCATCTTGCCCCCTCCACCCACAGAAAAGGTCAGAATGGTTGCGCCAGAAGCCTGTGCAAGGGAGTGTTTGTGCTGGCCGTGGCAGTGCATGCGATTGGTGCAATATTTGTTTTTACTCTGCATGCTGTGGTCCCGTCTCCCACAAATATGGTGTAAATGGGAAAAATATGGTGTAAATGGGAAAGAGTGCAGGAGTAACAAGGCTAGTAAAGAGGAGAAGCACAGCATCTACCAGCATAGGGCTGAGGCAAGGTTTGATGTCTTACCCCGGGTATGGTGGTCATGAATACAAAAACATGCCTATGCTACCTCGGAACACCAGTAATCAATGCCTGGGAGATACAATCATTGCAGAGAGAGGAAAGATGCCTACTTCAAAAAAGAAACTAATTTCGGGAGCGACCGCATTTGCAAAGCTCCATGAGGCTCACAAAAAAAAACACTTGGCTGACGATTGGAGGGGGGGCTTGCGGGCTCTGGAAATGCCTAGTATCTGCAAAAGTACGTTTTCGGATAAATATGCACATCTGGCAGGACATGAGGCAATGTCTTAACCACCCACAATACTGCAAGTATATGCAGCACCTATGCAATGCTGACTTGCCGGAGATATTGACTGATGGATAAATGCAGTGGAGAAACCTCTTGGAAGTGGTTTTGGAAAATAGATGGAAGGACGTTATGTGGTTTCGCATTAACAGCCATGCATAGTTTATGGCTTACCACCCAAACAATTCTAAAATATTAACAGCCGAGACATTTTTTATTGTAAGGGTGCAGACGTAAGGCTCCGATACAGAGGTGGCATAGTTTTGGCTATAAACGTTTATTAACCAAAAATAAATGGGTTGGGAAAATTGGCCTCACTGTCCCTAAAGCTAAGAGGGGTTTCCCTGCCTCTTGTCCCAAAGACCTATTTCTGACCCGGACACTAATAACCTATACCAAAATGTGCAAGGGTGTTCTGTTCCAAAGTAAAGTGGCAATTACAGTTTTTGCCAACAGAACAGTTCCAAGTCTCTCTGGTGATCAAATAACAAAAGAAATGCTCCACAATGTTCAACTCCAAAGATTAGGAGGTTGCTCCTTTCCTCTAGATTCTTTCTGGTTCTACTCTTCCTCTCTATCTCCTTGGGTCCTAGACCACGTATCTTCTTGGATGTAGTTCACTTTACTCTTATAATTTCCTGTGGGTGTGACTCACAGACTTGTAGTTCTGTATTATAGCAATGTGGTATGCTTTCCTGCCAAGCATAGGCTTTCTTCTAATCGGTCTCTTTTGCTCTCAGGTTCCCATAGCCTCTAATTCTCAAATTCTCATGTGGGTGTGAGTCCCAGGCTTGCAATGTGTGGTTGCAATAGCTTGGTTTACTCTCCTGCTAAGCGTATGCCTTCTTGTAGACTGTCTCCGATTTTTCAGGCTTCTATAAGTGTTGGTTCCAGACCCTGTTATCTCACATTCTGCAGCCTTTCCCCAATTCCACCCAGACCTCCAGAACCTCTTGGTCTGCCCACATACTTGTTGCACTGGTTAGCGTCATCCAATCAACAGTGCTTCCCTCACAGGCTTCGGCAGCGTTCAGGTGTTCTCTGCAGTCTTCGGCATCCTCGCCAGTCAACTCGTGTTCGTCCTGTTCTTCTCGGTTGTAGTCACTTCACCAGTCTCGTCTCCCTTCTCGGGATGGGGCTTTGCTTTCCGGCGTCTTGCCAGATTGTAGGGTGCCCGGAGGTTTGCTCGGGACGTGTATCAAGTAGTTTTGGTTGCTTGGACTACATCTGCACTCCCGTTCGACTCCGTGCATGGCGTCTCCTGCTGCAGCAAAGACCCCAGTTCGCTGGGTCGGCGTCACCCGGCCTTACTCGTCGGAGGATGGCTCTCTGCCTGGTTCCTCCAGTGAGGGAGTCACCAGCTTCCCTCAGCTCCCCGCACACTGCTCGTGTCCAAGGGTTCGCCCTCTCTCTGGGAGGCACACTGGTTCACAGACCCTTCTGTTTGAGCACATCATTCCTGGTCTTGCTCCTACAGGGAGCACTTGGACATACTTCCTGAATTTCCCCACCTATTTCTACTACTGTTGGGCCAATAGAAAGTCGGTAACCACTAGACTGCTCCATGTGATTCCTATAGGTAATCTTCATGCCTCTGCACGTCTCCCTCGTCACAGTACTGATTTTATGGCTCCCTTGTGAGTCAATCGAGTTCTTCTTCAGCACAGTAGTGGGAAAGGGATCTTCACTTAGGTAATTCCTATTCTTCCTCATCCCAGTACTTTAAGGGGAATGGTAGGGTGACAATAACTCATGACCCTATTCGCGAAGGGGTTAACCTTAGAGTAGTAGGAAGAGGTCAGGTGTTTAGCGGGGATACTGTGTTCTCTGGGGATGGTCATCCCTAATCCCATAAGGGACTTCCTCTCCCATGTGATCCTCCCCCTGTGTACCACCCCCAAGGGGACCAATGTATGGTGGACGCACTGCCCTGACCCCATTGTGAAAGGTCTGCCCCCCAGGGGAGAAGGGATGACATCCACAGATTCATCGCATTATATAAGAATGCAAAATGGCAATGGTTTTCTGAGTGAGCACATAGCTAATCCTGGGTAATGGTGCCATGTCTGCATTTGATAAACCTTTCAGCTGTCAAACTAATGAGGATTGACATCACATTAATTAGTTATGCATTGCCAAGGAAGATGTCCATGGAGAAAACGTGAAGTGATTGTGAGCACAGCCTTCGTCACCTTAAAGAGCTTTTCTAGTGGTATTATACCCAATGAGGCTCAAAAGATGAACACATGGGGGAAGTATTACTGCCCTAGATTTGAGGACACAGAAGTTTTATAGATATGTTCAGGGTATGTATTGTCTTTAGCAACTACTGGATAAAAGTCTTTGCTAAGATGTCGGATATGTAAAGCACAATGGGCCTCATTACAAGTTTGCCGGTCCGGAAACAACGGTGCTGGTAAGCCTACCGGCACCATTGTTTCCGGACCGGCACATTATGGGTTTGCCTGCCAGAGCCACTGTGCCCGACAGGACAGACCCTGCCAGACACAGCGGCTATGATAGGCAAGCCGTCACGGGAGCACCAGCACCGTTATGAAAGGTACCGGTGCTTTCGTGGTCCCCACTCCCATGGAGTCCTATGTCGTATGGGACTCCATGGGAATGTGGATTAACAGAATTACTGGTGCCTGACTTTGGGGCCGCCGGGGTTGTAACACCCCGGTGTTACCGTGAAGTCAGGCACCAGTAATTCTTCATGGTTCTGGCGGCAACCCACCCGTATAACCAGCAGGGCTACCGCCAGACCCGTAATGAGGCCTAATGACTCATTCCTCTTTGAAAGCAGTTATGTTTGGTAATGACACAAGTTGTTATAGAAAGCTGAAATTGTACTGTCTTTTAAAGCAGTCCTTCTACCACAACTATTAATTGCACAACAGTGGATAGTGACACCGCTCAGCAAGTCAACCTCGGGTTCATAAAAGTGAAAATAGTTTTACCACATGATTATTGGGTCATGCAACCGCAGAACCAACGGAAGCCACTGCTTCACCTTTTATATTAAACATAAGCTATGATGTGCATATGATTTTCATAATGTTTAAACAACATGAATGAACTTAACTATGGTATTTGCGGAAGTGGGATTTTTTTATAAATAATAATATTCTTTACAAATTATCTAAAACACTAAAGTTATATTGTTGGTATAATTGTACATACATAAAAATAATTAATAAAACAATTTGCACTACGTTTCTAACAGAAGGTTTATCCCACAGGTGCACCTCTATTAACCTTTTAATTGGGCACCCACCTGAGGGCCCAGAAAGCTGGGACATAAAAACATGTCTGGTTGGGGACCCCCTGATGCCACTCCAGCAGGTAACTGTTTGCCCAGCCAATCCACCTGCACCAGGCGGCTACCTCAGGAACATGACCGTTAACCATCCTCTGGCTGACTGTAGGCGATTTAAAGTTCCCATCCTCATCTCCATAATCTTCCACCACCTGGAAACAACTCATCCCTGCTCTTCCCTCAGGGATGGACTACACCACTTTAACACAATTGAGTGCCTCAACTGGCCCCACTGACTGGGAGGGAGTGGATTCCTGAGGGCGGGAGGTTGAATGGACAGATAGATCTGAGTTTTTCCCCCAGAGGAAGCAATTCAGACTAGTAACCCTTTGCCTGCAGGATAAAATACCCCAATTAATCCATTTCTGAAAGATAAACATTTTAACCTGCAGCTGGCATGTTTTAAAAACACAAATTGCAGGGTGGCATTTGCAGAGACCTAATCTTCAAATAATATCACTGCCTTATGTGAGGGTTAATTTGATTCAAAGTTAAAAAAGTAACACTGCAGCAAAACAGGTGTAAGATACACACACATATATAACCAATACTTATGAAATGTCTATTTCAGCATATTCATTTTACATACCAACAATGATGAATGCTCCACATTTAGACACGCAGGCAGAGGATTCCAACCGGTCCCCAAGGAGCATCTCCCACATCACTTTTCCAGTCGACAAGTCCAGTGCCTTCATCCTATGAGAATGTGATCCGATGTATATTGTCCCAGAGGACTCATCACTGACAGACATTATGACAAGAGGTGAGGCATCTACACACTTCCCTGTGTCCGACTTCCATCTCAACTCCAATCTTAGCTCGCCAGCTGTCTTAATGCCATGTTGGACTGTAACATCTGCGTTTCCAGCACTTACTCGGGTTGTTTCTGGAGCTATTGTTGTGATGGTATCATTGTTGGCATTGTGATAAGCTATCAAAGAATAAGATGATGTTCGTCCTGCTTCTGGCCCTGCTTGCTCAATGTTGTGATTGGGTTCGAATAAGGAGGCATTATTTTTGTACACCACATTTCCTCTACTGACTGAGGTAAAATATGTTTCTGTTAGAGAAGGTAAATGCTCTTGAGAATGACTTTGTTTCGCATACTTGTCAAAGTCTTCACCGTTATTAGCACTGTGTTTTCGCTTTGCAGAGCGGCCATTGATGCTAGACGCCTGGTTCTTATTTTGGAATTGTGCTTTGGCAACATGAGTGTAGATGTCTGAGAAAGTGTTGTTAAGGACAACTTCCAGGAGCCCAGGAATATTCTTGCCAACCAAATTCTCAACTTCTTCTTGAAATCGTAAAGACTTTAAGGAATCGCCACCACAATATAGAAATACTGACTCTTTAGCGACAATGGTAGATGTATCCACGCTCCCAAGAACAGACTGTACAAAGAGACAACAGTTTCAAATTTTTTAAAAAATCAACAACCGCTTTCAAAATCAAATACACCAGTGTACTATTAAAACAATAAAATAGTTTTACTAAGTTCAATGAAAAAACTGAATGTAATCACGTTTTTCAATTAATCATCTTTGATTGTGTTTCTGTAATATCTGATCTAGTCATCACATAGCTGGCACTCTGCTCTGCTTACCCATTATTATCCTTACAAAAATGATTTGCCTGTTGGGAAGTGGAATGCAACCCTTGTTTCTTTCAAGTCCTTTCAAGAAACAGGCATGCAATTCCAAATTGCATTCCAAACGGCACACATTTAAGTTCACCTTTGCGCTGTAACTAAGAAATGAATGCTCTTGACTACCTTTACATCCTGACCAATGACGCCATATGTTATGCAACTATGTCTTTGTACTGTGCAAAATCACCACAGTAGTAGTTTCAAAGCACTGCCACAAGCATATGCCACAATTATACAGTAGTGTCCAGTGTCATGGGACTGATTAATGTGAACATGTGTTTTATGTAGACAGGATGGAAATTACATTGGGTTGCAATGTGATTTCAGCAACCTCGGTTTATATTGAGCATACCATTTCATAAATGCATGGCCCAGTTTCTTTAGCTGTACATTTGTGGTGATTACAGGCCGTAAACATGCAACATGAGCATCAGAAAAAGGAGTGAAGGAGACAACTGTAGTTTGATCTACCTATTTACCAGACTCAAAATGGGACCCCGGATTTACATATCTATCATTATGCCTGCCACTTACAGAAGTCTGTAAGGCTCTGTGTTGACACTTCTTTTTTGCTAATGATACATCATTCAATATTGCTTTCTGACAGACATTAATTACACAGTCCTACTTTTTGTGGTACTTGTATCTGTTTGGAGTCCTATGCTATCCAAATTCCAGCAACCACCGGTTGGTCCAGAGTATTACATGTGGAAACATACCGAAATGTCACCCTCATTTGTGCGCCCCCGCAGTCACTGCGACTTTGGGGGCCCACAAAATGAGGGCGACATTTACTGTGCCCAAGCAGAGCAGTGGTTGCGGGGGTGTCCCCCACTCTACTTGGGTGCAGTAACGGGAGTCGGGGGTTGTGGGGGTGTCCCCCATTTACCATTGTGGTAAGCGGGGGACAAGAAAGAAAAAAAGTATAAATGCACCCTACAGTGTCAGCTCTAACCCACGTTAGTGGGAGGAACTGATACCGCAGGGATAGCAGGGTGTAGGTGGCACACACAAGTGTGCCGACATAAAGGTAAGTGGGGTTGAGGGCTCGGGAAGGGAAATGCAGGCCGGGGGATGCAGGCACAGTGATCTATCTGATCACTGCGCCGCACTGTAATTGGCATCAGCAGTTATGGGCGGCACAGTGATCACATAGATTCTTACACGTTGCTTACCTCTAAACTAAAGTACGGTTACGGGTGCTCCCATCATACTATCCCTGTACTACATTGTACAGGTGTCCACCATGCTGCCTTATTGCCTTTGGCCTCATACTGGTTGTTTCTGTAATTTGTCGGCCTTAGAGTGCAATAGGTTTTGTGGTATGCCTGCATTGTTTATATGGGGAGGTTGCATGGGAGCACGTGGCTTTAAGCAGATACAAGCAGCAGAAAGACTATTACTGGGTTATTAATGTCTGTATTCTAGGGCTTGTGAATGTGTTTCAATTTACATGCTACGCACAGATTAGCAAGCAGTGTTTTATAATTGTTTAAGTGGACATGCTAATAGTACAGCACACAACAAGATACACATCACTGCCTTTCCCACCTTTCAAACTGAAAAAGAGATTTAAAGTATCCTGTGGTTGAGGATACTGTCATCACCTTGCACACCAATAGGCTAAAATCAGTGTAGGGTTCAAGGAACTTAACATTATGTACATAATTCTTAAATGTTCAATATAAAGCATCAAGTGAGAACGATTTTTGGATGATAAAGAACACTTCCAAAGAAATTAAAAATAAGGAAAACAATTGTATACATAGATCAAATATTTAATTTCAACAAGTAACAGCTTGATACATTATTATTTTATGTCCATAGCTTAACAGGTTTCAGAATAAATCCCTTCATTATGAGTAATTGTTTGAAAATCTGGCAAATCTCACTGTTTAAACATTTACAATGTTATCAAACTGCAAAGAAAACCTGTGTGAATATTACATTAATTTACCTTGATTATAAAAGACAACCTTGTAATCTCCAAGGGGTTTGTTGTACAATTCTTGTGCTAAATGGATTGATCAAGAAATCAGAATGTAAAGGTAAGTAATGCATTCTGTTTTCCAACAAACACAAAAATGATACAACAAACATCTTGAAGATGTTTAGCACACTTTGCCACAGGTATAGACGATCCACTTGGGCTTTGCTCAGGGCGGGAACATCGGTACGCACCTCAGACCAGTCCTCATCGATTTCTGCACAGGCCTGGAGGGCCTATTTCGAAAAAAGATTTGCCCTCCCAACAGCCTTTGTAGAAATTGAATATAAATGGACCTGTTTATCCCCTGCTTCTTTTCCGCTATGGGATATCTGTACTATTGCAGTAACGATAAGTTCCCTAAAATATTCAAAAGCAGCAGGTCCAGATGGGATCCCACCATGTGTTCTTAAACGTCATCCAGATATGTGGGCTAGGTGTCATGATCTCTGCTTCCAAAAGATCAGGACTTGCCCGACTCCCTTGGAAGCAGACCCATAACCCCGGTTCCGAGTGCCAGCCAGTCCCAATTGGGACCTTTTGGACCCTGTCCTGGCGCCAGTGGCACCAGGCTCATAAAGATGCCCAGTCCCAGCGCTGGAAGCGCCGGGCTCATAATGCTTGGGTGGACTTACCTGGAGCAGACCATGCTGCTTACTTACCTGCCAGTTGAACCCCTGATCCTCTTCTGTTTGGGACTACTTTTCCTGTTGGGTGGGGCAGGAGCCACTCCCTAGGTTCAGAACACTGGAACTCTTCTGGAAAGCAGGAACTCTTTTCTTACCTAGGCGTGGCTGTGGAAGGAGAAACCTAAGCACTACAGGAGGCTATTTAAACCACACCCGATGGATGAATCTTGCTTTGTGTTATTCTGCATTCTCTGCAGCAGAACGCTCATCGTGTCTTCTGCTTCTGATCCTGGGCCTAAGGGAACAAAGGCTTACCATCCTGGAATCCAGTCTTCAGCAGCACCTGTAAAGACAAAGAAAGAACAGGTTAGCACTACGGTCTTCAGTGGCAGCGCATCTCTTACCTGGTCCATCGGCTGTCACCAACGCCTCGCGCTGCATTCCGGCATCTGAAAGACAAAGGCTTACCTACTCTTCGCATGCTCCGGAGGTCTTCGCACTGCATTCCGGCATCTGAAAGACAAAAGCTTACCAGCTCTTCGCACACTCCGGAGGCCTTCGGCGCTGCATCCCGCATCTGAAAGACAAAAGAAGGTGCGTTTAAAGACATTGGGCAACTTTATTACTCACGTGCCATTACTCCTTCCCACGCCGAATCCAGTGGGTATTCCAGCACCCTTCAGCTTCTCTAAAGCTCCGAACTTGTACCTGCAAGATAAAAGGGACAGTTAGTACGCATCGTGAAGCAGGCTACAAGCGCTTACTTACGTGCTTCCAGGCGCTTCTATTCCTCACGCAGGTTCGATCCTCAACTCTCATCAGCCCGCCAATCGCCATCGCCGGAACCCTGCAAAACAAGAGATATTACAAAAGACTTTTAAGACATTTGAAGTGCCCAGAACTTACCGTTCGTGCAGTTAACGACGGACAGCAGTCCTCTGAGGTCAAGAGGCCTGCACCCTTATCCAGTGAAGAAACTGGTTACGGCACCCTGCCCCGAGGCAGATGGAGAGCTCGGCGTTCACTTACCTAAGACATCTTACTCTTCAAGTCAGACATACAGTGCACAGAGGTCCAGCCCAAAGAGCCAACCGTGTGTTACACATCACCTTTGAAGATACGGCATTCACACAGTCAAAACCGGCGCCTCTGCGGGAATCAGGTGAGCGTTACACTAGGATCCTTAAGAAACTTTTTGACACTATGCTGACAACTGCTGACACCCCCCCTTCATGGCTAAATTCCATCATTGTACCAATATACAAAAAAGGAGTAAGGTCTCAGCCATGCAATTTTCGTCCGATAGCACTAATTGATACTGCTGCTGAAGTGTTTGCAACCTCGCTCTTGGGGGAATTACAAGCGTTCACCGTTATTAGCATTGGAGAGCTTAAGATCTTGTCCAAGTACCAAATTGGATTCCGCGCAAGGATGGGTACTCCGTTAAATGCTACAATTATGGCGCATCTCCTAGCCAAGCATAAAAATAGGGACTCTGGCCCACTATACATGGCTTTCGATAGACCTTACCTCGCCTTTGATTCTGTCATATGCTCACTTTTGTGGAAAAAAATGGCTGCCATGAACATACCTGAGTATATTATACAACTGATATCCAAGCTCCACACGAACACCACCTACTTGGTAAGGGTGAATAACGAAGGTGCGACAACACATACAATAAAGATCGGCCTGGGTGTTAAGCAAAGATGCAACTTAGCAGCTACGCTTTTCAATCTCTATTTATGTGGCATTAACGACATTTGGAATAACCTGATTTCTTATCCAGCAAGGCTTGGCCATCTCAAAATACAATGGCTAGCCTTTGCGGACGATATTGTATTATTTGATCGTACACCAAAAGGTATGCAAACTAAATTAGATCTATTCGCATCTTACTGCTCTACCCACAACCTAAAGTGTAACGTGGAAAAATCTAATATAGTAGTATTTAGGAATCGCAAGAGGAAGAACATCACACGCAATTGGAGGATCGAAAACTTTCCTATAACCACAGTCCCTGAAATTCGATATCTTGGTTATACTATAACTGACTCCCATTCCTTGGCAATGTGGAGAGATGTACTACATAAGAAAGCGGCTCCCCTCTACACTCAAATGCGGGTAGTATATCTAAAGTTTTGTAAATTCTCATTGCTGCCACTACTGCAATTTTACATCTTAAAAGTGGAGTCTGTCATCCTTTTTGCTTTAGACATGTGCCTAGCGAATATCAATAGCTATCTTGATCAATTACAAGGTTGTATGTGGAAGGGAGCTTTGAGGTTGGCCAAATCCACACCAAATATTGTAATAAGGCAGGAACTTGGTATCACTGCTCTATCTGCACGCCGTAACTGGCGTTTGTTGGCTAACTTCGCCAGAATGTTATATCCAGCTGCTAATTGTTTATATGAAGATCTGGGTCAACTAATGGTCGTGTCTGAACGATCTTCTATCACAAATTACTACGCACAAATCGTTCACTTATTGGACGAAATTGCACTTGTACCAGCAGACTTAGAATTTAGACCGGCTTATGTGAAACATCGTATTATAGAGAATGACTGGTGTAAAACGGTAACTGGAATAGAGGTACTAAACGGCTACAAGGAAGCAGCTCGTTTTTGCTCCTCTAGACGTCCGCACAAACCTTATATAATTCAGTTTCCCTGTAATAAAGCTAGGGAAACGTATTTCCGTTTTAAATTGAACCAATCCCTTACCTTAGAACGAATTAGTGGCTGGAGCACGCATTGGAAGGTTGAAGCGGAGTCAGGATGCAGGCTCTGTAATGATCGTTCTATTAAAGAAACCCTGAAACACCTAGTTATATTCTGTCCATATTTTGAGTCAACACGTGCAACTGATTGTGTATTAACTGAGGCAACCAGGGAATGGCTTTGGATAGCCTGTATGTGGGGGACGCGAACAAGCTTTATATTAGCTCTGTGTAGACTTTTAATGACCATAAATAATGAACTTGAACTTGAGAAGAGGTTTCAAATGAACAAGGGGCAGGCTAGCTGCTGATGTTAGGAACACCGCATTTCTATCACTTCTGTTTTTGTAAAGCCTACTGATCTCTTGCTATAATCTGGCATGACAGTTGTTAGTGTTTCGGCTTTCCTCATACACAAGCTTATTTAGAAGCTAAAATCGCATTATAATATCTGGAACCTGCATGGTATTTGCGAATTTATCCTTAAGTGTTGCAATGAAGCCTGAGTACTAGTGTTTTCTTACCACTTGGACTTTCTTAACATTATGTAAATAAGAAGATGCTAAAATTGCGTCCACATGATGGATAGTAAATTAATTACCTTGATTGTTACTTATATGTATATACATTGTTCTTAGAATGCAAAGGCAACTGTACACAGGAAAGGAAATTATTTAGATGGCAACTGCTTAATTGATATAAAAAAATGTGTTTTGACTGTATAACATGAAGAAAATATATTTTAGGAAAGTTGTAAAAGTTTGTTGATCAAACTAATAAAACAACGGTTTGAAATTAAAAATAAAAAAAAGATATTTTCTCCTTTGAAGTTTGTTATAATGGGGGAACCCCAAAAACACAATTCAAAGCCAATAGTTTGGGCTTTTGTTTAGGCACGGGATAGGCATTTGCCAGACACTGCCTGGCCATATGAAGGCCACAGCTGCAAAATGGTGTGAGGACCTGGGCATGTAATAACTGGAAAATGTCTATCTAATACCCAACACAGTTCAGATCTGTTGGCACTTTCAATGCTTGTTATAAACAGGACTTCAGTTTAAAGACAAACATACTGCTTATAAATCAAATGGCGCAAGGCACACTTGCTCAAGACATTCTCATACAACCTTTCCCAATGACAAGGGTGGGGCTGGAGAAGCACACGGTGCCCCAGCCTGGTGTTTCTGCTTGATGAAATGGTGCAAGATGGATGCTGCATATGTTGTCAGGACACTGGCCAAATTTCCATCCATGTTTGATCAGTAATATGCTTTTGTAATCTCCTTTCTCACACTTGCAGCCATCCAACGGCAGAAAAAAACAAAGTGTGGGCATAGGCACAAAAGGGCATGGTCGGTATCTGCACATGTAGTACAGGGATAATATGTCAGCCAAGTCCCTATCAAGGTTCACTTTTACTTTTGAAATAAACAATTTGTAATGATCTTGAAAAACCAATAGAGGATCGATATGCATAGCACATGGGTCTCAAGATATATAGATATTATGTATTTCAACTGCAAAGAACAAACACACGTGCACGATGGTTAGTGTCACTGCAGCTCATTTCCTAATGTAAGAACATTTCACTGTTAAACTACACTTTCCATAGTAATTCGAACATTGGATCACAGAGCTCTCCACAATATGAATGCTTCACTCACTTCCAGATATTCCTGACGCACTGAAAACTGTCTACATCCACCCTCTACTAAAGAAACCCATACTCAGCCTCCACCCTCTACTAAAGAAGCCCACACTCAGCCCTGAAGACCTGCAAACAGCCACCCTAGCACCCATCTGCTCTTCATTGGAAAAATCATATTCCTCCAGAGGACTTCAATGCATGCCATCCCTTGAATGAATGAGCTTTTTTTTTATTAGATCAAGACTTTTCTCTAGAAAAATGTCATCTTAGATGCATTCTTCCTTTAAAAGGGTGACATAGCGAGAAACTTCTTTAAGTGAGACTTCCAATACCAGGAGCTGGAGTAGCAACAAAACGCATGATTCCACCTCAATCAGATCAAGCCGAAGTTGCTTACTTTCAGTGTTGGAACCAGAGCAGGGAATGGAATGTGTACAAATATTTGGAAGACCAAAGTGATCAGCATTGTATACTGCAGACCTTAACTCCTATTCTCTTTGGTTGCTTTGATCGCTTTGGGCCCCGGTGATAAAACTGGGGATCAGTATTCTCTGCTGACCTCTGCATACAGATATGGCTCCCCTATGTCACAGAGCGCTGCTTCCTAAATTCGGCAATAATTTAATCTAAGCATGCCTCTATACTTCTATGGTGAGCATTACGGTTATTATTGCTAGCCAATTTTGAGGTGCAAGATTCAGAAAGTTGTCCCAGTTTCACTCCCAGCAAATCTGAAAGTGGGCACTGGTATAAAGGAGGCTGCAAGTCTGGTAAAATCGACAGGAGTCATCACATATGAGGGTTTAATTGATAGCAGTGTCACATGATGAGAAGGCGACGAAAGATATATAGTCCAAACAATTCACACTGGCCTTGAAAGGAGCCGGATGTGTCGGCAAATGTTTTCAGCTTTAGCCGCGACTTCAACTGCAGTTAGAAAGGAATTGTTAAAAGAAGTCTACAAGGAAAGATGAGGAATTGAAGACTCATTTTCATTTTGGGCTACACAAGGCACCCATGTCTTATATAAGCACTGAATTGAAATCACTGGTAGATATGATTCATTAGAATCATTGGGTTCTGAAACTAAACATTTGAAACAACCTAAAGATTCCAGCGCCAGGTTGGGTTGTCCAAGTAAAACCACTGGCTTAGTCATCTTAAGAGATCACCAAAGGTTTATTTCAGGCTCAGGATTCTATTGGGTATCTGGGCTCGGGTTCTCAGTGAACCTACCTGGTTCAGTTTTGCAATGAACCACCCTGACTAGAGTTCTTCTTGAGTACTCTTGTCTCAGATTCACAAAAAGCACTCCAAGGTCAGATTACCTATAGGCCAATCTTATTTCTCTTCATTGGGGGGTTTTGCCTCCAACCAGAATCAGAACTATGGCTCCTGGCAAGCCTATAACTAACATTCTCTCACTGGGTTTCTTGCAAGCAAGTCTTATTTATTTTACTTAATGGGCTTGTTAGTCTCACCAGAATCTGCACTACATTTCCTGCCTAACCATAAACCTTTGTTTTCCTTCTCACTGCTTCTCTTGGAGTGTCTAGGTTTTTGGTCCTACTAGTCTCTGGGCTAGGTTAAGACGTTCCACTTTACCAGCTCATGTGCACTGGCTGCACCCCAGCATCAACCCTACTCGACTCACCATCTGCCACTCAAAAATCGATTTAAGCCCATAACCCTGTCATTGCGTGTTCGATGCTGGTACTCTTATGGGCCAATCTGTCACTTCCACCTTATTTGTGACCTTCCTCTGTCTCCAACTTTTCTATGCCTCTAAAAACTGTCTTCTTTCTCTCCCCAATGCTGTCCCCTAGCCTCCACCTCTTTCAACTCCCCAGTATCTCCTTAAACTCTGCCCTCTCCATGTCATGTCTCCCCTTGTTCTCCTCTCTTGTCCATCTGCCAATCTGTCCTTTCCCTGATCCTCCCTCCTCTCTCCTTATTTCCGCCACACAGCTCTTCGTTATGAAACAGTCTCCAAACCTCATCACTGGTGACTTGTACCGGAACCCCTTTTACACTGAGCCTCTAACTGGGATTGAAATGATCAGGGTCTGATTGCGGACACATGGGCTCTGTTGGTAAATTCAACCCAGGATTGGATGGTGGCCATTGGTGTCTGCGCATTCCATTTGTATCTACTGATACTTGTATTGCTTGTGTGAGAAGCCTGAAGGTGTCTCACCCGCCAGTCCCCGAGATCTGTCGTGCAGGTGGCCAGGACATGGGCATCGCTATTGGATCTAGTTCCTGGGGGTGGACCAGTGGGGTAGGATCACCTGGGCGAGGGGTCTTTGGGCAGTGGAAGTGGGACACCGAGGGTTGAGACGCGGTATCCCCTTCCCTGTAACATCTTTTCCCCATCCTACCCTGTAGGATATTTAGAAGCTCTACCCCCCACCCCCATCCCACACAAACACTTTATTACACGCTAAAATACAGCGGAATAACCCCAGAGCCGTTTACCGGACATGTCCCGTCAGGCAGAGTCAGGCAATTCACAATAACCACGCACACCTGACAGCCATTTACCTACCCACAGGGATAAAAGGCGGAGCCCGAAAGCACAATTCAAGCAATGCCGAACGCACAAGTAGACAGCTACACCAAACCAGCAGTTTAAACAGAGGAGAAAGGTGGCAAGACCTGGAAGGATGACGAAGTGGGGATTACCCTTTCCCTTTTCGACGCCTCCAGAGGGAAATCGCAAGACTGGGAGGCACAGATGGCGTGCGGATTAGCAGATGTCAACGGTACACAGAGGCATCCCGCATTGATAATGCAGGCAGAGAGGCAAGCTGGCTACCGTGGTACTATCCCTGACTCCAGAGATCAAAGAAGCCAACGGGTTCAGCACAGCCAGTGAGTCGGAGGAAGCTGATAGCTAACTGAACTGTGTTGAGCCCAAGGTTGCAAGCAGCAACATTTTGAAAGAAAGCAATTTGACATAGAAAGAACGTGTGTGTGTGTGTGTTTGAACTTTAAAGAAAGCCCAGTTGAGGTCCAGGTGCAGAGAGGTCCGGCGCCACATGGGCGCTCATTCGAAAGACTCTGACCGGGGACGGTTTTGAAACTACAAGAACCAGAAGGCCCTAGGAAGGGCTGGCGAGAGACTGAAGAGTGGTCCTACAAGGGTTACGTCAAATCCCTTGTACAATTGAAAGTCTCTGACCCGTTGCCAGAGAAAAGCTAGGAGAAAGGGAACCCTGCTTTCCGATAAGATTGTGAACTGTGGAATAAGGTAAGTGTGAACCCGACAGAGGGATGCCAAAATAAAGCTATGAGAAGGAAAAGCTTGCTTTCTGATGAAAATGAGCAATACATGAACTGTGTTAGAAATACATGAACTGTGTTAAAGAAAGGCCGTAGTGAACCTGACTGTGGGAGGCCCAAACTGCAACGAAGATCCGAGCCCAGCGGAAGGAGATCCTGGCGGCGAAGAGCAATCGCCCAAGGTGCAAGATCACAGAGAACTATTCTTGTCGTCGTGAATCAGCAGGCCTTCTAAGGCAAGAGACTGTCAGGAAAGTGACTAAGCCTCTGAAGGTTTTGACATTGTTTAACTGGAACTGTGAACCTCGTGATGATGAGGCCTAGGAGTGTGCTGTGCTCACAAGTCCCGTCTTGTCCCGTGCTTAAAAAGTGGGGAAGGGAGACCCAGGCATACCATCCTGACCTTTCATTTTGTGAACACTTCTTTCTTTTCTGGTGAACATTATCCCACACTCTATGTAATTTAGCAGTAAGCATTGGCAATAGTTGTTTTTAGTATAGGCCCTTTTTAGTTGACAAGACGCCACTAGGACTGCCTTATTATTATTTGATGGTCGTAGCTTGCTACCATCTTAGATTTAGGTTTAGATTAGGCGTTTATCTCACCCATTGTAAAGTCCAATAAACACCCTTAAACTGTGATCACTTGTGTCTGTCTTTACTGTTGCCACCATGAGTTCCTTACACTTGTTAAAGGTCTGCGGTTCTACAGGCTGAGAATTTATATAAGAAACGCACCATTTTGTAATCAGGCGGAGATGTCACGACTTTCAACGGATTCTAAACTGGTTTCTGCAGGTCTGAGCCTGGGTCGGTCACTCTCCTGAACGGACGTCAGCTTCTGGAACAGCTCCCCCATGTCTCCCCTACCTCCGGGAACTTAAACTAAGATTGCAAACTGTCCTCCTGGCCCGACCATCAGGACCTACATTTGAATAAGTGCTTCCACAAGGCCGTGCAAAGCCTACTACCTAATTGTAAACCTTTTTTGTTAATAGCTAGGAGCACGTTCCTAAGCCCAGCTGCCACTCCCACCAAACGGCAGCGTTTTGCTGCCTATGAGGCTATTATGTGTTGTTAAGAAAAGTGATCCTGGGAGACTATGGGGGGAAACTTTATGCATCATTAAGGTTTACGCTCCTCCGACTCTACAAGCGGACACTCTCAACAGTGCAGGCCTGATTGACTAAGCACAGGGGATATTGCAGTGGTGGGAGGGAACTTTACCGATACATCACATTCCGCACTGGACAGGACGTCAACACAGGGGCGGGATGACTTACTCCCAGACGAAGCTTAATTCCTTTATGGGCGCCATGGGGTTGAGGGACATCTGGAGGGATATGCACCACAGGAATAGGGGTTTCTCTTTCTTTTCCAATGAACACTCATCCTTCTCGAGGATTGGCTATATATTCCTCCCAAGCTCAATGGCGGGTAGGGCGACCATGACCAAGTTTTTGCCACAGGGAATATCAGATCACGCCCTGCTGGTGGTAGCCATATGGGGAGCGGAGGTCCAGAAAAGAGGAGGATGCAGGCTGAACGCTTATTATTTGAAGGATGCACAGATAGCGAGAGCCCTAAGGGAAGAGTCTGTACATATTTTCAGATCAACTCAGGGATGGTAGAGAGCTGCATCACGCTCTGGGAGGCATACACAGCAGTGCTAGGCGGGAGGGTGATGCAGGTGGTAGGACAACACCTCAAGACCTGCAGGGAAAGTATGGAAAAGGGGAACTGGCAGATCAATGCAGTGCGTACTGCTCGATCTCACTAATTAATGGACAGGCCAAGATATTGGCAACGGTCCTGGCCAATAAAGTGCTGCCCATTATTGTGGCCTTGGTACACCCGGATCAATGTGGGTTTGTTCCAGGTAGGGCCACCAGGATGAACCTTCGAAGGCTGCATAATGCACTGAGCGCGGTCTCCTCTTTGGAGGGCCCACATGCAGTCATGGCAATAGACTCGGAAAAGGCATTCGATTCAGTACGATAGGTATATCTCTGGGAGGTGTTGAAATGGTTCGGCTTTGGACCTAGATTTGTTGGCTAGGTAAAATTACTGTACACCCACCCGGTAGTTTGGGTTAGGGTGAATGGATGTGACTTGGAGGGCTACCCCCCCCCACATCCCCTGGAGAGGGGAACGAGGCAGGGGTGTCCCCTCTCACCACTCCTGTTTCTACTGGCGATGGAGCCATTTGCGATACGGGTAAGATCTGACCCACTGCTGCAGAGTTTTCTGTGGCCAGAAGGAGGAGAGTACTGCATTTCATTATATGTGAATTACGTCGTTCTCTACCTAGGGCATCCGAGAGGCACAGGGCCGAGGGTGATAGACATGTTTCATGAGCTCAGAGAGGTGAGCGATCTTTGGCTGAACTGGGACAAGTCAGAGCATATGCCGGTGCGGGAGGTAGCTGACGCGATACCGGATGGATGCACACTTGTGGTCGCGAGGGACTCTTTAAAATACTTGGGCATCAACGTGGGGGTAAATGGCTCCTCGTTCCTACCTAACAACCTGGACCCGGACTTGGAGAGGCTCAAGGGGGATGCCAAACAATGGGCGACTCTCCTGATCTCAATGGCAGGAAGGGCGAATTTATTCAAAATGCTGGTATTGCCACATCTCCTGTATGTCCTTCAAAATACGCCAGTGAAGGTCCCGACCTGGGTGTTCTGAACGATAGTGACATTGCAGAGAGGGTTCATCTAGGGGAAATAAAGCACTGTGAATTGCATCAAAAAACGTTATGTGGGTCGGTCTGGGACGGTGGTCTCAGGGATCCCGAATGTGCAGTATTATTACTGGGCCTCCCAGTTTATGGCGATAAATGAGTGAAGCAGGTTATATCGCTATATCGCAGGAGAGGCGGGAGGCATTGGATGTCCCGACAAAATCCCCAACTGAAGCCAACCTCCATGAAAAGAGATTAGGGGAAAGGTGATATCACAACTATACCAGATGATCAATAACCATGCGTAAAAACCCCTGGTAAAGTTAAGGGAAAGGTGGGAGAAGGATCAGCGGACCATGGAAGAGGAGGACTGGGCGGAGGCAGTGGTATCGGCAAGAAAAGCAAGCATAACTATGCGACTACGTTTAATACAGTATACAATCCTGCATAGTGTGTACTACTGCAGGGTCCACCTCCACCGAATGGGCAGGGCATCTGATTCCCAATGTCTTAAGTGCAAAGCAGGAGTGGGCTCCCTATTCCATATGATATGGCAGTGCCCCATGGTGCAAGTCTTCTGGTGGCGGATAAGGGATCGCCTATCAAGGGTGGTTAGTGAACCAGTTCCAGTATGCCCTAAGGTAACGCTCATGCATGTATGAGGGGGACACAGGATTTACTGCAAAGAAAAGTGCTTGCTATAGGCGGCTATGATGGTGTGGACGAAAACCTTGGCAGTGGACTGGGGTAATACGACCCTGCCTAGTATACATAACTGGGTGGAGGGGATGGAGCACTGTGCAGAAATGAAGTGAAGGGTGTACAGACACAGAGGATGCCTGCAAAAGTTTGAAAATGTTTGGGCCAGATGGATGGACGTGAACTGAGTATTGATACTGGGGCGCTCTATGGAGATGAGGAATGGGTGGGAGCTGGTGGGATGGGGGAGCATGGTGTGGGGGAAGTGGGGGAGGGAGGTGCCAGGGGTGGTGGGAAGGGGGTTAGTTTGGGGAGATTGCACTGAGGAAGGTTCTGTCTTTGTTATTTACATGGGTGACTATTATGCACAGTTGGAAAACAATACAATTTGTTACACAGGGGGGGCGGGGGGTAAAACTGATCCTAGCCCGAAAGCTTGCAGTTCATGTAATCTCATATGCATTTCTAAATGTTACTAGATCCTAAGGAATGCATTTCATATAATCTCATGCACATTTCAAAATTATCCCAGACTCTAAAGCCTATATTTCATGCAAATTACAAAATGATCCTAGCCTAGGCTTGCATTTTATGTATTCTCATCTACATATCTAAATGATCCGGGCCTCTAAGGCCTGCATTTTATGTATTCCCCAGTTCATTTGAATATGTTCCTAGAACCTAGAGCTACAGTTCATTCATTCTCCCACACATTTAAAAATGATGCTACTTCAGGTGCATGTACCAGAGATCCTCATCTGCCACAGACAAATGCACCTAACATTAGAATATGACCCTTAACCCACTACATTTGATTTGCATTTAGATAGGAAAGAAAACATTTCTGGTGCCGCTCAGTCCAACAACCCCTTTAAGGTGACCCTTAGCAACTGTTCTGCCTTTAATAACTGCTTTTTCATCTATTTCTGTAGAAGGCTCAACAGTAAAATCACCAGAAAGAAAATAACAAAAAATAATCCTGCATGAAAACCCAAACACCCGCTGCACGGACAACTACTGCGCACCTTACTGGGAAGAATAGATGACAGACATAATTGTTCACCAACTAGGCTTCCATTAACAGTGGGTTCAAATGGGAAGCCCCCACACCCCCCAAAAAATCACTATGAACGAGTTAGAACAGCTATGATCTAGACCAAAAATTCCAGCCTGCACATGCCTTTTACATTCTTGCCTACACTGATCAAGTTGGCAGCAGATCTTCCTAAGGACAATAGGAGCCACCAACCTCACCCCCCCTGTATTAATGCTAACCCTGCTGTGAATAACCAGTGTCATATCATGGACATAGACCCACAGACAAAATTGAGCCTTATCGCTTTACCAACCACTGTACATAAGGTAAATTAGTACCCAGCGAGGGACAAAGAGATCGTGACATGCAATCTTATTGGCCCTCGCTGGGTAGTTACCAATTCGACAGAGCCTTATGTGAACTTCTTCCAGGTCCCTCGATGTCACGTCTGGCCGCCATGTAAAGGGAGAAGGGACTACTTGTAGTCCATTCTCCCAGTTTCCTGGTGGGCATTTTCTGTGTTTACTTTTTTCTTACTTTTTTAATAGCCACCATGGAAAGGGAGAAGGGACTTTGTGTAGTCACTTATCCCCATTCCAAGGCGGCCATCTTTTTTATTTACTGTTTTTTCTTTTTTGAATGGCTGCCATGGAAAGGGAGAAGGGACTAAGCAGTCCCTTCTCCCAGTTCCATGGAGGCCATCTTTTTTTTTCCCTTTCCAGTTGTGAAACCCTGACGGCATTTCACAACTTCTGAATAGATTGTATTAGTACCTCGGTCCAACGGGCTGGAGTACTAATAGCAATAAGCCCATCGCTAGGGGGCGGGCAATACTTTTTCAGGTATAGCCTTAGGGCCTACGTTAACTGTAACTATAGACCCTGGGGCATTACCAGCTCGGCGCTTATTGCTTAAATAACTAGGACAGAACTCCACCCTATGATTTCCCTCCTAGGGTCATGACAAGTTGGTAGTTTCTTCAATTCCCAATCACAAAGAACTGCTCCTTGGGTAAAAAAACTCAAAATTTCAGGACAATCTTTCCTCAACAGTTACCCCATCCTTCATGGGTCTCCTTCTAAAGCTAGCCGGATTTTGGGCTGCCAATCCAGCATGCACAATCTCGCAATTTTTTCTTCAAAATAAAGTCCTTTCTTTGTCTTGTCTCCTGTCGATGGTGGGGTACAATGACCTCCAATCTAGCATGCACAGTCTCTTTGATCCTTTCTTCAAGTAAAAGTCCTTTTGTTTCTCTCCTGTCGATGGTGGGATAAAATGATATATGAACTGGGTGCATCCTCATGCTTCCCAAACTCCTCCTGATGTTCTCTTTTGACACCTCCTGTCTTTCCTCCTACCACATCAGATACTCTGCCTATTTATCACCCTACTAGATGTGCTCAGATTAAGGCTGGGGACTTTGTCCACATCCCTCCCTCTTTTAACAACCCCACGTTCTGGGTGAATGAAGCATATGTGGCAGATTTCCCTAGGAGGGTCCAGATCTTTCCTGTTGAGAAAATCCCAAAGTCACTCCATAACCTGCTGAGGGGGTCCCAGCCAGCAAACCAAGTATGTTCTCCCCTTTGTAGACACTGTAGCTTGGAATTCTATAATCACGTGTCAAGAATTGTAGTCGGGCCTTCACATATCTCTACCCATATGTACACGGGTGACAGGGAACAGTTAATACAAAGTCACCTGTTCCGGGAGTGCAAGGTCGGAATGGTTGGCAGTTTGGTGGTCTACAAGATTAGACATCCGGAATCCTAAATTTTCATACTGTCTTGACCCCCACAGCTTGAACAGAAGGTAATAGCTTTTGCTTGGCCTCCTGTGGGCCAATATTTCTGTTTATTTTGCCATTTCTGGCTTGACCCACACGTTTTGGTTGTACTCTGCTGTTTCTACCAAAACACAAAAGCTTTTGCCGATGGGGGGCTGGCTGGGAAATTGTGCAACAACCTTGCCAGTATGTCACATGACAAAATCAATTACTTCCGTTTTTATCATAAAACAATATACATAACGAGGCAGTTGGGGCTCCAAGTCTAGGGGGGGTCCATGTGTGCTTGCTTTCTACCTTGAGGGGGCTCTAACCAACCTAACACAGGCTCCCTACTAGCAAAAGGCTTGATACAAGGTTTGTTTGGTTATATGTGATCTTAACAAATTAAATTACAGAGAATTAAATTACTATGAAATTTTAATAATGGGAAAAATATCAAATTTTTCAGAGGCTAATTTAATTGTTTAATACATTTAGCCCCTACCTTCCTATCAAGAAACTTACTTGAGTCTCCATTGGGAATAAGGATCAGCTTTTTCCATGGGCCCATGTCCATCTTGTCTTTTCTCAACTCCTTCCTTTTCCTCCCGTAGTGGGTGGGAATTTCTCCTGGGAGGCTTCCAAAGGGATTTCTGCCTCCTTTTCCTTCCAGCCGGCCATGCGTTCTCTGGCATTGTTTTTTCTCTGGTCTTCTGTATTGAGAAGGTTCACAAACATTTTGGGAAGAGTGCCCTGCTCTCTCTGAGAGCCGGGCAGCTCCTTGCTGGTTCCAGCTCTGCTACCGCAGCTCCGTTGTTCCCCTGGGTACTCTGTTGTAGACATTGGCTCTCCCACTCGGCTCCTGAATGGGGAAGGAAAGATCATCTTTATTACAGCAATCACTTCTTTCTATTTGGTCAGGGCTGGATTGTGGCCATTGAACCAAGGTGCATTGTGGTACTCATAGTCTTTGTCTCTGTAAAGTGCTGCATCCCAGGAACCATCTAAAAGATTAGAAGGAGACCTTGCCAGGACAGACCCTGATATGCACTGGGACAGGGAAAGAGGTACCAATGCACATACATAACACCAGACATTCTGAGGAGCCAGGGAGTGTGGTGCCTCGCAGCTCTGTCAAACCACCTTTGGGGCAGATCTGACTCAAGAATTGCTCTGGTAGGGCACCTGCCCCAGGTCAAGAAAGGTTCCCTGGATCTCAAGACAGGATCATGCAAAAGACCAAGTCACAATGGTCAGACATGAAGAGGCTACATGGCTGGGTTTCCTTCAGGCCTACAACCTGACCAATGGCCTCTTAGAAGCAAAAGACTTCTGAGCAATGGCTTCTCATCGTTTCTTGTATTTTCCAAGGCTGGTTTCCATGATGAACTTGGGTGGTGAGCAACTCTAGGGTGGACTTCAAGAATGATTGGTGGTCCAGTAGCATTCCTCACCACCTCCTTCATTATGAGTCCTGGTCATTTTATTGGAGGGTCCGGTTTTGCTTCTCTTCCCTACTAGGCCGTCTGCCCAGCGGTAGCCATTGGAATGGCCAGCTCCAAGGTTGCTCAATGCAGCTGCTGAAGCAGTCACTGTACCTGGGAGGATAAGGAGTTGAGGAAATGCTGTAGAAACAGTTCTTTAATTTCTTGCAAGTTTCATTTTGCAAGCCCTTTTTCTAAGAGGAACCAGATTCTGTGGGACATCATTCATGGTCGGGGGAGGACGGGGATCAATAGGGAGCAAAATAGCATCTCTCAATTGCTGCCTCACTTATTCTTGTTCTCTCCCCAGTCTCTACAAAATGACATCTCATAGGTTGGCGCTCTCTCATTAAAGAGCGTGAGACAAAATGGGGCATTCTGGATTTCTCCTAACTTGCTGCTTCAAATGATCCTCTCAAAGTTTTGAAAGAAGGCTTCCAGATCATTGCCTGGGGAACATCTCTGTAACAGGGGCACGGGTGGGATCAGTGTGCAAGTCTCTAATTGGCCTACTAGTCCTAGTTGCCTGTCACTAACTTGTCGGGTATGGTGTAGATGCCAGGGCTCCAGGTGTCGCCTCTGCCTGTTCTCTTCCGGATAACTCCCCTTGGCTTTGGCCTGACGAGGTATCCTCGAGAAAATGGGAGCTTTGTCTTCCTGGAAATTAGTTAAAGATTGATTGATTGATTGATATTTTACTTCTATAGCGCTCGTACACAAGTGTTTCAAAGCGTGACAAGTCAAGGGAGGGGACCAGGGGAGAACAAAACAACAATCTTACTAGGCCCAGTGACATTGAGAACGCGCTTGTGCGTTGGGGAGGGGAAATGTGCATGGAAGGGGGGAGAAGTGGAAAGTGCGAAGATGAGGTCTATTGGAAGACTAACAGTCAGAATCTACCCTACTCTCTCTGAAAGAGGGATTGATATTGGCTGTGCTTCCTCTGTTAAATAATTTTATAAAGCATTTGTTTAAAATGCAAACGATAGTTAAAAGCAATCAATTAGAATATAACAGTAGTGACATATTGAAAATATTACAATTAACTGTTAGACAATATAATTCTTAAAAATACAGATCAGTGTATCAAGATCAAAAATTGTTCAAATATAAGAAAGTAGCTTCTATCCATTAAAAATAAATAAAACAATCGATACTGTAAGAGATGCAATAAATATAATGTGAATATTGAATCAATAAATCTATGCAACAAGAAACAAACCTATAAAACATTAACAAGACAAGACCCACAGGAGAAGGAGAATGAATTACTCACTGATGATACAATGAATGAGAATGCATTACTTACCGTAAAAGCATTTCTGATGATTGTATCTGCTTAGATTCACATGCTGTGCATAGGTCCGACATCCAGTGGTCACTGCGGAGTATTGCATTTTGTTTTTCGTAGTCGAAAAGGGGACGTCGACAAGGCGTGTCTGAAACACTATCCCTATAGTGACGTGCGTTGTACCCACAATCCCTCACGCGTCGAGGTCCCTCTGTTTGTATTTTTTCTGCCCTGAGGGAGCCTTCTAGACGTGAGTGAGTACAGAAAAGAGAGAGAGATATATAAAGGAAGTCTATGTTCCTTCCATCCGAGCGGGGAGGAAGGGCGGGCGCATGTGAATCTAAGCAGATACAATCATCAGAAATGCTTTTACGGTAAGTAATGCATTCTCTTCTGATGTTTGTTAATCTGCTTAGAATCACATGCTGTGCATAGACTAGCGAGCAGTACCCGGAGTTGGCGGTGGGTTATGAGAAGGAACAGTAGAGAAAAGGTGTCGTAATACTGCCTGTCCCACCTGGGAGTCAGATCTAGAGTGTGTATCTAGACAGTAGTGTTTTGTAAAGGTGTGCACAGAACTCCAGGTAGCCGCTTTGCAGATGGACTCAAGGGGAACATTTGCAATGAATGCTATGGATGCCCCCGTGCCTCGAGTAGAGTGTGCTCTTGGCCTAAAGGGCAGTTCTCTCTTAGCAAGAGTATAGCAGAGAGTGATGCATTGAACAATCCATCTAGAAATAGTGGATTTTGAAACTGCATCTCCTTCTCTTCCTGCTGCCACCGAGACGAAGAACTGATTAGTCTTCCTCAGTGGTCTGGTTCTTTCCATGTAGAACATGACCGCTCTGCGTACATCTAGAGTGTGCAGAGTCCTTTCTCCCAAATTGGAAGGATTTTGAAAGAACGTTGGTAGTTCTATAGATTGGTTTACGTGGAATTTAGAAATAAATTTCGGGGCAAACCTAGGGTGAGTGCGTAGAACCACTTTATCTTTGTGAACTGTAACGAAGGGGTCTAGAATAGAAAGAGCCTGAAGTTCACTTACTCTCCTGATGGAGGTGATAGCTATTAAAAAAGCAGTCTTAAGCGTGAGGTGTTTAAGAGATGCTTTGTGCATGGGTTCGAATGGAGAGCCCATGAGTCTGGTAAGTACCACATTAAGGTCCCATCCGGGAGCTGGGTCAGCTATCGGGGGGTGTATTCTCTTGACTCCCTCCATGAAGGCCTTTATAACAGGGATCCTCCACCACGACACCTTGAGTTGGGAAGTGGTGTATGCAGAAAGTGCAGCTAGGTGGACTTTAATGGAGTTAAACACTAGACCTGAATCCAATAGGTGGGTCAGGTATAGGACCACATGTGTGGGAGAGCAGTCAATAGGGTTGATGCTTTTGCTCCTGCACCAGATGACAAATCTTTTCCACTTGCTAGAATAGCTGTGGCGAGTGTTCGGTTTCCGGGCTTCCCTGAGGATGTCCATGCATCTTTGTGGGAGTTGTAGATGTCCGAACTCTATGATCTCAGGAGCCAAGCTGCTAAGTTCATGTTCTGGGGGCATGGATGCAGAGTCCTGCCTTTGTCCTGAGACAGCATGTTGTACGGGCAGGGGAGTTTTACTGGGGGGGATAGAGACATCTCCATCAAGTGAGCGAACCATGGTTGTCGTGCCCACATTGGGGCCACTAGTATCATGGTCACTTGTTCCTGGTGCATCTTGTGCACCACTTTGTTGAGAAGGGGAGTCGGGGGAAAAGCGTAAACAAATTTCCCTGACCATTGCATCGACAGACCGTTCCCCTTGGATTGGTTCTGGGGGTACCTGGAGGCGTAACTTAGGCATTGTGAGTTTTCCAGGGTTGCGAACAGGTCTATTTCTGGGAATCCCCATTGTGTGAAGACGTCGAAGACGATGTCTTCGTGCAGGCGCCATTCGTACTCCTTGGGCAGGGGGAAATCTCTGCTGAGACTGTCTGCTAGCAGATTGAGTTCCCCGGGTACATGTAGTGATAGTAGGAACATGTCCTGTCTGAGAGCCCACTTCCATATATTCTGGGCCAGCTTGGACAGGCCTGGAGAGTGGGTGCCCCCTTGCTTGTTGATGTAGTACATGGCTGTGGTGCTGTCTGTAAGGACCATTACTGTTTTGCCTTGTAGGTGTTCCTGGAAGGCTCTTAGCGCCTTGAATACAGCTAGTAGCTCCAGTAGATTTATGTGTTTGGATGCTACGTTCGGAGTCCACACTCCGTGAGCAGTCTGATGGGATAGGTGTGCCCCCCATCCTGTGAGGGATGCGTCTGTGGTTAGGGTGGCTTCCGCCGCGGGTGTGGCAAAGGGTTTCCCTTTTTCCATGTTTTCCTTTGTCCACCACCGTAGCGAGAGAACTAAGGCCTGCGAGACCACAACTAGATCCTCCCATAGTCCGCTGGCCTGACACCACTGGCTGTTGAGCCACTCTTGCATTGGGCGCATGCGCAGGCGCGCGTGAGGTACCAAATAAATACACGACGCCATCATTCCTAGCAAGCGCATTGCTTTGCGTACCGTCACCTCTCGACCGGTTACATATTGAGGGATCTGAAACAGCATGTTTTGGACCCTCTCTCTGGAGGGGAAGACGAGGCCGTCCTTTGTTTGAATTAGAGCCCCTAGGAATTGCTTGATTTGACTGGGGTCTAAACTGGACTTCTTTTCGTTGATGGAGAAGCCCAACTGAAACAAAAGGTCTACTGTCTTTTGGGTATTGGAGAAGCATGTTTCGTAGGAATCCCCTGTTATGAGCCAGTCGTCGAGGTAAGGGTAAACTGGGATGGACAACCTGCGCAGGTGGGCCGCTGCCACTGCCAGCACCTTCGTGAATACCCTTGGTGCTGATGCTATGCCGAAGGGTAGCACTTTGAACTGGTAGTGTTTGCCCTCTATCATGAACCTGAGGTATTTTCTGTGCGCTGGCAACATTGAAATATGAAAGTATGCATCTTTCATGTCCAATGTTGTCATGTAATCTCCCTGAGAAAGCAGTGGGATTACTTCCTGTAAGGTTACCATACGAAACTTTTGGGGTTTGATAAACTTGTTCGCTGGGCGCAGATCTAATACAGGGCGCATGGTTAGATCCTTTTTGGGTACAAGGAAGTACACTGAATAAATACCTTCCGTTACCTGAGATAGAGGCACGACCTCTATGGCTCCTTTTTCCAGTAGTTGTTGTACTTCTTGGAGAAGGATGGCAAGATGTTCCGGTGTCATGCGACGTCCCCTCGGGGGTCTGTAGGATGGGGAACTGTTGAATTCGATACAGTATCCGTGGGCTACGGTGGACAGTACCCAGCGGTCTGACGTTATCTCCTCCCATGCAGGAAGAAAGGATGTTATCCGGCCCCCGACCGGTGTTGCATGGGAGGGGACGCGAATCTTCGCGTCACTTGGAGTTGTTGGGGGCTTGGGAGCCTCTGGGGGTGGATCCCCGACCCCTCCCTTTGCCCCGGCGTTGGCCTCTTTGGCTGTACTGCCCACTATTGGTTTGGTAATTGGTGGCAGGGTATTGCTGATGTTGATTTTGTTGTTGGTGTTGGTGTTGGCGTTGGCCACGAAAAAAGCGTTTGTTGCCATAGCCGCGCCTGGTAGTGGGCTTAGAGATCTGGTCGAGAGTCTTGATAGTGTCGAACTCTTTTTTGGCCATCTCTAGGGCTTCATCTACCGCTTTTCCGAAGAGGTTAGCGTCCTCGACAGGTTTATTTATCAAAGACGCCTGTGTCTCTGGTTTAAAGCCTGAGTTGCGCAGCCATACATGGCGCTTTAGGAGTATTCCTTGTACCAAGGAACGTCCTGCTGTTTCTGCCGCGTCCAGAGAGTTTTTAACAATGCTCTGGTTCACTTGGGTTCCTTCGCCAATAGTTGACAGTAGGCGCGTACGTAAAGGCTCCGGTGCTTCCTCGGCGTCTTTTCGCAGTTTGGCCCACTGCGCGTCTGCGTAGCTTGCAAGCAAGGAATTGTTGTTGGCAATTCTTGCTGAGAAGGCAGCCGAGGAAGTAACTCTTTTTGCAAAGGCATATAGCCTCTTGCCCTCCTTGTCAGGGGGTGCCTCACTGGTGAAAAATTGGTACCCCTGCCCTCTTTCTAGTATTAGAAACCACTAGGGAATCCGGAATGGAATGTCCCCTAATGTAGAGGGGGTCTGAGGGTGAAGGAGTGAAAAGTTTTTCAATCCGTGGATTGACCCCTCTGATCATAGCGGGAGTGGACAGCGAAGGTATGATCCTTCTCTTCACTGAAGCGAGGAGTGGAATGGTCTGGCTGACCGGGGGTTTTTCTTTAATCACTCTTTCTACAAAGTCCAATTCTGGAGAGAGTTCCCCGGTGTCGAGTTCGAAATGCGCTGCTGCTCTGCGCAACAGTGCATTGAACGTGGGCTGATCGTCAATTGGAGACGTGTTCCTAACTGGAGAATTGTCCGGAGGAGTTAGGTTTAGGACATCAGTGTCGGAATACACTGATGGTGATTGCCAGGGGTGTGAAGGTCCCTCTTCTGGGTTAACCCCGAAGCCTTCTTCTTCTTCTATAATGTCTGTTCTGTCTTCCAGACATTCCTCCTGGTTCTGTTCTTCATTGTCCATGAATTCATCTTCTTCCCCGAAGTATTGTTCCTCCCCAGTGAGGTCATATACATCTTGGAAGTCTGAGGCTGTGTCCTGCTGGGGATCGACTAGCCTCGGATTTTTGGCCCTGGGGTCCTCCTGAGGCCCTTCTCTGGTCCTCTTGTGAGTTTGAGAGGCCTGGGTGCTCATGAACCTTTCCATCCTCTCCATACAGAGGTGGAGTCTTTCCATTGTTTCATGGGGTACCCCAGAGCGGTCTGGCGGGGGAAACATAGGGTTATCTAACTCGAAATGGCTCGACCTCTCCCAAAGCGTCGAGGAAAGTGTCCCGTCGCCCTCCGAAAAACCTTCAGGTGTGTCGGGAGACTCCCTGACTGAAGGGGGTAGTCCCTGCTTCCCTTCGGGCTTTTTCGGCGTATCCTTTAACTTATGCGTAACGCTCGACGTAGTCTTCGGTGTACGCTTTTGGGCGTCGGCTACAGCGATCCTTGCTAAGCTATCGGCGACTCGCTTGTCGGCGACTCGTTTGTCGGCGGAAGCTTGAGTTTTCGACGCTATGGGTATCGAACGCTCTACGGCGGTCTGCGCTTTCTGTTGATGCGCACCGGCCGATGGTTTGGTGGCAGCGCCCTTGTTTGCCGAAAGCCCAGTCGCAGGTCGCGGCTGCGGTTGCGAGAGGGGCTTCGAACCCGAACGGTCCGAGGAGGCCGCCGGTGGAACCTGCGTCTCCTTGGGCGCCGAAGGTCTTTTCGACTTTGTCGAAGAAGAGCCGTGGGTTGTGTGTTTATGTGGATCTTTGTGTGCGTCTGTGTCGCCGGGGTGTTCATCCCCATAAGCAGGGCGTGAGCCGAGCCCGTCGGGGCCGGGGACAGACGACGAAGCGCGTAAGCGCTCCTTAGAGGGGGTTTCGACTTCCGTAGCGGAGGTCGTGTTATCGCGTTCCTCGTCACTGTCGGTGGTAGCAGCGGCGGGTGAACCTTCGGCCTTCGACATCGCGTAGGCCGCCCACCTTTTAACCCTTCGGTCTTTTAGAGTTTTAGGCTTAAGAAGCCGACAAGCCGCGCACCTTTCCTCCCTGTGATCGAGGGGCAAGCAGCGGTTACACCGTGAGTGCTTGTCCTTCCAAGTGAATTTGCCTTTACAAAGTGGGCAAAACCTAAACGGTGTCCTCTCCATAGCCGAGGCAATAAATCGCGATAAACACCCCAAGGGAAAGGAAGGGGAAAGGGAAAGGCATTCTCAGAAAAGACCCAGAGATGTCCCACGACCCCACTCTCCCTACTGTATATGGCCTGCGAGGCCAGGCCACGTGTTCGGCAGCGCCGAAGGATTTCTTCCGCTCGACCCTCCGTCGAAGATTCTTTTCGGCGGAGAACAGCTTACAACTGCGTCGAGGGAGGGATTATTAATATTAGAGAAAAAACGACCAAGGGTCGAGGAGTTGCAATGTCTCTCGAGGAGCTCCGCGTGAAGGCGACCAGAAGCTGGGCGGAAAAAAACAATCTGAGGGACCTCGACGCGTGAGGGATTGTGGGTACAACGCACGTCACTATAGGGATAGTGTTTCAGACACGCCTTGTCGACGTCCCCTTTTCGACTACGAAAAACAAAATGCAATACTCCGCAGTGACCACTGGATGTCGGACCTATGCACAGCATGTGATTCTAAGCAGATTAACAAACATCAGAAAAACATTTACATAGGATTATTTAGGAAATCAAATGCATTCAATTTTTGATTGCATATTTTAACATAAGTTTGCACAACATTTTAAAATCCTGTGGACATAACAAATATGGTTCCACCAAGCAAAATGTGACAATTGTTCAAAACACCCCCAATTAGATGAGATAAGGTGAAAGCCATTAATAAAAAATAAGTTAAATAACTTCGGTGAGGGAAAGTAAGCAATGTTGCATTTCCAAAAAGATCCAATAATTACGTTATCAAAGTTGAGTTGAGCACTAAAATAAAATATTCTTTGCAAAGTCGCCCATATCTTTTCCCAAAATGCAAACACAAATCTACATTGAAAGATACAATGTTTAAAGTCTGAATTAGATTCTTTACACAACCACTAAAAACTCAATAGGAGCAAATCTTAGGATGCGTTTTGAAGATACACACGGTTTAAAACAAAAAAGGCAGTTTGTGCAAGAAACTGTGAATACTTTTGACCAAACATTTGGCCAGGTTTCAGAAGAGTAGTGAAATACAAGGTCTTTCTTCCACCCTTTGATGCTAGAAGATTCCAGAGGAGATACACAGTCATTGGATATGAATACTACATAAACATTTGCAGCTTTTGTTGATTCTTCAGCTAAAAGTCAAGTTACATCTTTGGAGGGTATAGTTTGTGGAAGATTAGGCAACACTGTGTTGATACCATTTGGAATGTCATTATACATTTAATTTAACTTAAAATCATAAGCAAGAGTATGAAAGGGTGTTAAAGGGTTAAGGGTGTTAAGGGTGTTAAAGCAACACAGTATTTCAAGTGATAAATGTAAAAGATCCCCGTATTATAACATCTGTGAATAGAGTGAAACTGGCAAATCTTTATTAGACTGCAAGCATATGCCATCAAGCTCAGCCAGCCTAGGAGCAGAATAAATAAGATCTTTCCAGGCAATGTTTAGAAAGCATAGGGTAGGAAACCATTTAAAACTAGTTTCAGAGGACATATTTAAAAATTCCAACATTTGAAAGGGGGCTATAACATCCAATTCTATTTTACGCCATGTGGGGATATATCTGATACATTTTTAGAATGGAAGCAAAGAGTTAATTGATGCATCATAAAGTACTTATGAGATGAGCAGTCCGTAAATTAGAATCCTCCCATCTCTTTAGTAAATTTAAGTCTGTCTAATGCTATTTTTGGAGATTTCTTTATTCCATTAGTATTTGAGGAGTAACAAGTACACTTTCTTAAATAAAGTTTTAGGAAACGTAATCAGCATCATCGACAAAGTGTATAATACAATAGGTGCAATCATGATTGTATCCAACCTCCCCCACAAAGTTAAATAAAGAGGTCGACATTTTGCAATAATTTTTTCAATTTGTTTTAGTGAGCATTTCAGCATTCATTTTTATATAAAATGATATTTTGTTTGAAATTACAATTCTAAGATATTTTATAAATTAGGACACCAAGACATCCTAAACACATTAGTTTCACTAGGAATACAGCCTTCATCTAGGGGGGAGTATCTCGAATTTATCAAATTGATAATACAGAGACATGTTTAATAGTCTCAAGTATATTAGGGAACGATGTGCAGTTATTAGATACTGTGAAAAACCAGAGGGAGTTTCACTGCCTAAACCCCGGGTAGCCCTTATTTCGGTGGCCAGGGCATGGCCATCGCCTTTGGATCCAGACTCTGGGGGTGGACAAGTGCCGCAGGATTACCTGGGTGAGGGGTCCTTGGGGAGTGGGGGAGGAACGCCTGATGGTGAGACATGGTATACCCCCTTTCCAAATACCCCTGTCCCATCCTATTTTATAGGATATTCCCAATTCCCAGATCCCGCCTTTTCCTACACAAACACTGAGCTGAGGAAGAGGACTTCTGAGGCTAAATGGAGTACTACCCATGCAATACATTGGACATGTCCCACTAATACAATCAGGCAGGGCTAGGCACTTTATCTTAAGTGCATACACCTGGTACCCATTAGCTCTCCCGACATAGTTAAAAGGTGGAACACAGACACACTCTGGGCAACACGATGCAAGAAAAGGAGCAGTTCTTCCAGGGTGACGGCAAACCAGGTGGAGCAGAGTTACAGGCTGAGGGACTGAACCGAGGTACGGCAAAACCTTGGACCCCCCCAGGCGAGTGATTGTTACCTCCGAAGGGCCTTGAAGGTTGAGCAAGGTTGCTCAGCCAGAGAGAAAGACAAACCTATTTTGTGTATCAAGGATACGGCAGAGTTGGGGCGGTGCAGCAGCAGTTGCTTTATCAGCCTTGTCTTCAGGATCAAAGCTGCGAAAGACGAAAATGAATTAACACAGCTGGTGAGTTGATGAAAGCAATAAAAGTCTGGTCTGTGTTAAATGAAACTTGACGACAACAGTATCCGATGAATGAAGGTTGCGCATGTGCCGATAAAACGTGAGAGACGACAAAGCATTATAAAGAACTGTAAATTAATGATACAAAGTAACAGGGTGGTCAGGCAAAAGAAGATTGCCCAATCGAAGGTCTCTGTGAAATGTCTGATGTAGTAGAAGAGGTGGGAAGAGAAAGAAACTGCAACACAAGATTTTAACTGTTATGTTTGATCCCGGCAGAGGGAAACCTGGATGTGAGACACATCTTTGAACTTTGAAATAAGTACTGTGCTCGAAACTACATTTACCAAGAGGCCTTGGTGTAGGAGAGAAAAGTGACATTTGAGGAAAAAGGTCGAAGTGGTCCTGTCGATGTAAGAGCAAAAGCCTTCCAGTTTTGAAAGTCTTCGACAGCGGAAAGAAAGTGAAAGGAGGCTTGAGCCCAATGGAGGGGAGCCTCTGAAGGTGTAAATGAAGCTTGGGGAAGGGAACCCCCACAAATTGTGATTGAAAGGTTTGAGTCCGGTGGAGGGAAACATGTACTGAGTTGTGGTAACCGGAAGGAAACAAACTTTTGTTGAATGATATTACAAGACTTTTCATGGAAGGCCAAGTGGGCCCTGGTCCATGAAACAAACTGCATCCTTGTGTTGAAAGCCAGAGTGCGTCACAAGGTCCAAGTGTGCCACCTTACCCTGTGCTACAAAACATTTTCATAAACTTAGTAACCGAGCCTCAGATCACACTACTGATACCAAAGTGGAAAACCCATGTTGATTAATGTTATACCGCCCAAAGGAGAAAACAAAATTATTGAAATAGACAGTAATGACCGGATATATAGTATAAAAGCAACTCTATTCTCCCAAATACATATACCTGTCATACATATACATGTCATCCAGCAAGAGCTATTTTTTCAGTCTCAGGTTTTACTGGACACCCTACCTCTCTCTCATTACCCTATACCCTGTACAACAGTGGGATCGCCTAGTCCTAAAAATAGGACTATCCCGGATCTTTACTAGGCCTGGGGCAATGAATCCACCTTTACGGAAAAAAAATTCCCTTTAATGCTGAATCGCCCTCTGATTCTGGCCTATCTGGTGTAAACGCTGGTAACTCTGGGATACCCACCTCAATTGGAATCAAGCACTGAGGGACTAGAGTTTTTTTTAAACCTCCTCTGGGGGAAACGGGGCCATCTACTTTTCAGGATCTGGGGGCAAGTCAGTAAGAACCCTCACACCTACTGGGAATATGGCCTCAATTGAAGATGTGCTAGCACCGTTGGCCGCCCATCAGATACAAGCAGAAACCTGTCTCCAATAAAGCTTAGAGCAACTGGTGACATTACAAACAAAACCCGGATTACCTCAAGGCATACTAAAACACTGCCAAGATGGAGAAGATTTGGGGAATTTTTTCTGAATTTTAATCGACCAACAGAGCAGTTTGGATGGGCTGAGAACCTAAAAATCTGTTATTTGGGACCACTATAAAGGGGAATTGCAAACTTCCTATCAGTTACGTAATCCCCCAGCAGATGCCACCTTTACATCTATTAAAGAGGGACTCCTAAAAAGGGTAGGTCAAACCAGCAACTTCTATAGACAAAAGCAAAGTATCGGACTAAATCCGGGAGAAACCCCTTTAGAATTAGGAGATCGGATTAAAAACAACATATCGTTATCGGTAGCCAAAAAGCCTCTGGCCGTACTGATAGAGATGCTAATCCTGGAATAGTTTATTCATTCTTTACCTCCCTATTTACCAAAAGCAGTGTTGCAATTGAACAAATCAAGCCTCACACTAGTCCTTGAGACTGCTCAGAATCATTTGGAGGCTATCAAACACTTCCATTCCCTACATAAGAACGAGAATAGAAAAGATCACAAGATTGGGGCATTGCCAGCAAGCAGCTGATGCAGCGGTGAAACTTTGGAGCTCCCGCTGCAGACCGCACACTATCCTGCCTTTATCCTTTTAAAAAGCACTCTGCACTGCAAGAAACGGTGCATCGTGGATCGCAACATTCAGAGAGCCAGAGGCACCGAACAACGGGCAAACGGAAGGGCCGGTTCCACCCCCTTGTCAGAAAGAAGGCAGTGCAGTGCTGAAAGTGGGAGCAAGATTGTGGCGAGCGTGAAGACTGAAGGCAGGGGCACCTGAATATTGGACCCTCACCCGGCCCTGCAGAGCCACCAGCCGAGACGCACTGCACCTCCCAGACAACAGCAGGGGAGCGCCAGCAGATAGTGGAAGGAGGCGGCAGTGAAACGGAGTGGAACCGGGCAACGAACGGCAGCCACCGATTCACCCGGCAAAACGCATTGTCCTTCCAGAGGAGTGTGGACCCCCGCGACCCAGAGAGTTTGAGGAGGACAGTGAGGAGCATCGACACAGAGCCAGGCCAACATAAGCCGAGGGGCCGCAGAGCACAGTGGCAGCGGCGAGGAGCAGGCTGTGAAGGAGAGCTCCCAGAGAAGGTACGGGCGTGTGGCCGTGTCCTTAGCCACACTGCCCTATCACCTGGACTGGGGAGATGGTGTGAACCCTGGGGAGAGGTGATATCTGTGACTGCCTGAGAACTGGAGGCCCGAGAGATGCGAGGCAGAAGGAAGGGTGGAAGCAGAAGACATGCGCGGGACCCCTGGGTGCAGCACAACAGTCGGGCACCGTGCAGGGAGCGACTATAGAGGTGGAGCATAACCAGACTGCACCAGAGAGACACAGCGAGAGCACCAGACTAGGTCGAGCATCAAGGGGGGAACAAACAGAGGGAGAGACTCGCCCCTCTGCTAGGAGCTGAGCGGAAACATTCTGGGCACCCCTGTTGACGGTGTGGGGAGGATCTTGGGCCTGATTCAAGGACCACAATTTCGACACAGGCAAAGCAGGATTGACAGCCTTACTGAGTGGCAAGAACTTAACCTAACAGCTGGGCCAGGAGGACACTGAAAACATTGAGTGCTAATCAGACTGCACTCAGTGGAACCAACGGCCAGAATTACCCCAACAGGAGTGAGATACTTAACACATGATTACATCACAGGTTTTTATTTATTTTAATTTTTGTTTAGCGCTGGCCCTACCCAGACAGTCTCACAGCGCTGTACATGGTTTAAAAATTGAAAAGGGGGGGGACTTGAAAAAAAGACGATACAGAATGTTTTCAGGAAAGGAGAGGAATATTAGGATATATAGGTGATAGCAGTGGGGGAGGGCGGGGTTATGTGTGGGGAAACAGGTATGTTTCGGGGCTCTTTTTGAAAGTGGTGATAGAGAATGCAGTGCATATGTGGAGAGGTAGGGTGTTCCATGCCTTGGATGCCCAGTGTGTAGATACTTGTTTTTGTGTACATGCAAGTTTACAGAGTGGAATGTGTAGACGATGTTGGCTGGCTTGTGTGGTGTTTGTTTGGGTGATGGGTTTCAATCTGACATGATGGTAAGATGGAGTTTTAATGTAAAACAAGGCAGAGTCTTTTGTAGGAAATTATCTGGGGTATCGGAAGCCAGTGGAGATGGGCAAGAGCAGAGGTGATGTGTGAATGTTTTGGTAGAGAGTCTCTGCAGTCTGCTGTGCTGTGAGTCAGTTCACCACCATACTGTGGATTGCAGGCAGAGCTTGGTTTGAAAACACCCAACCCGAACGCGCAGCCTTGGCAGAGCAGAGCTGTGACAAGGTGAGACACTCTTTGCAGTCTGGGCAGGCCTTGGCGGACTGCTGGTCACAAGACGTTTGCATGGAGAAAGTGACCATAGATTCAAGATCAATCAAACAACTAAATACGGTTGAGTTGGTCGAGTTGGATTACAACCAACACTTGGACGTTGATACGCCCAACAAGAGGGTGTGGGTGGGGGCGGACAGTCCATTAGAGATTAATGATGAACAAAGGGACCCCACGAACGTTCTGGGGGATGCCCCAACCTCTCAACCACCCTTTAACATTTCAGTGGAAATCACTGCACATACAACCTCATACATTTCTGAACTACAGAGGTCTGAGCCTTTAGAACCTCTAAACTCTAAGTCTCTGGACCATGAACGTGAACTTGGCCCCACAAATACATATACAAACAACAGTGACAATGTCTGAAGTAACAAGGACATCTAACAGTGTGGCACGAGGGGTGTCATTTAAAGGCCCAAACGAAGATCGAGGGCCCCCAAGCCCAACGACCAAACAGCTCTCAATTTGCTCTACAGGGCACGCCCCGAAATCTGAAATCACTTGGAAATCGGGAGCGGGTGAACCATTCAAGAACCACAAATTCTTTTACCGAAACACCCTGCCACCTGCACAACAGGGACCAGCATTCACAGCAACCCCTACACAGGAGGCGACTATCAAGGTGAGCCCCTGTTTTTCCTGCGAACCTGTGGGTCAATGTTGCTGGCGGTCCAGGAAAGGGCTGGAAGGTGGCATCTGTCCAGTCCTGTGGCTAGTGTGATGTGGAAATCCACCTCCTGACCCCCAACCAGAAGATGGCAACCAGCGGTTTCCGGCACCACGTAAGAGGACTCCCCACGATTCACGAGGTACCAGGCAGTGCGAAGCACTGCATGTAGGAAGCCAGAAATGCAGAAGCAAAGCAGGGGAAAAGGATATTGATGCACCAGTATCTGAGTGAGAAAATGAAGAAGAGCGAGTACCAGACTGGCCAGCTAGTAAGTTAAGTATTCCTAGGCAGAAGTCCAAGTAAGGCAAGGGTAAGGCAAGAGGTCAGGCAAGTAGAACTGAACAGAGCTCAGCAGCGTTTCTCCCTAGAGAAAGGTTGCGACATGTTGGCTGCAGCGTTCACATTGTCTAAATACTGTGGCGTTGCCATGGGCCAAGCCGTCTCCTAAAAAACTCTAGTCCCTCCATGCGCAGAAGGCGGCCGCTGGTCCCACAAGCATGGGTGGTGCCCTCAACATGGCGGGCCCAACGGGAGGAAGAGACCTGTACCGTGTACGTCTGCAGGGGCGATCGCGCAGCCACCACTTAGCCCGCCGCGGCAAGGAGATGTGGCGGGCATACCAGATTAGAGTGCTGACATGCCATGCCGCCCACCTCAAGGACCAGAAGGAGCACCAAGCTTCCAAGGACAACGCAGGTACAAATTGGTGAATCAAACGAGGTGCGTGGACATCAGAAGCCAGTTCCCTGGAGTTGTCACAAGCAGTATAAGCCTGCCACGAAACGCGAAACTAGAACAGACCAAAGTGGAGTTTGGCATCACAAAGATCCTCAACTTCAGACTCCAGAGCGCCGTCCATCAGGCGAGGACGAGACTGCTGTGCTGAAAAGCATTGGAATGGCAAATCTTAAGCAGGGATATGTGGAAGACGAGATGGATCGGGCAGGAAACCAGTAATAAAAGACGAAATGCCACGGCGAAACACGCTGGACAATCCGGAACGGACTAGCGAATCAAGGGGCAAGCTTACGAGGAAAGTTCCACAGGGGGAGGGTTTTAGTTGAAAGCCAGACCTTGTCACCAACGCAATTATCAGGTTCATCGGCCCGGCGACAGTCAGCCATGGTATTAACCGCTGCCTGGGCCAGACGGAGATGAGCAAAGGCTTGACGATTGACGTCCTGTAGATGAGGCTGCAGGTTGGCACCGGAGGCCATAAGACCAGGAGATGGCACAGAAGGTGGAAGCAGGGCAGGATGAAATCCCATACAACAAAAGAAGGAACTGATTCCAGTCATGGAATGCACTGCGTTGTTGTAGGCCACCTCCATCATGAGTAAAAAGTCAGTCTCCATACCACTGGTGAAACATTGCAGGTACTGCTCCAGCGTCTGGTTGGTGCGTTCAGTCTGCCCATTTGTCTGAGGATGGTAACCGGAACTGAAAGCAGTAGTCACTCCAATGAGTTTACACAAGGAAGTCCAGAAGCGGGAAGTAAACTGCAAATCCATATCCAAGATGATTTTGGTAGGCAGTACATGGAGACAATAAACATGGGAAAAGAAAGCCTCATACGTTTGGTGGGCAGTAGGGAGTCTGGGCAAAGGTATGAAATTGGCCATCTTAGTGAAACAGTCCACGATTACCATGACACAGGTCAACCCATCGGACTGAGGTAGATCCACGATGAAATCTGTTGCTATCATACACCAATGAAGAGGAGGTATCTCGAGGGGATGCAAGAGACCAACTGGCCGCCTGCGTTCGGTCTTCGGTTGAGAACAGACTCGACAAGACGACACATACTCCTTTACTTGTTTTCGCAAACCTGGCCACCAGAATTGCCGACCAAGACGTTCTGTGGTAGCTCGAATGCTCCTGTGGCCCGCTAGGGTAGAGTCGTGCATCTGTGATAGAACAAAGTTACGCAATTCAGTGATGGGTACTGCGAGAAACCTGAAGGTGTCTCCTCCGCTAGTCCACAGGGATGGGTCATCCAGGTGGCCAGGACACGGCCATCCATTTGGATACAGTTCCTGGGGGTGGAACAGTACAGGAGGATCACCTGGATGAGGGGTTTTTGGGTAGTGGAAGTGGGACACCGGACGGCGAGATGCAGTATTCCTTTCCCTGTAACATCTTTACGCCACCCTACCCGGAAGTATACGTAGGGTCTCAACCGTGCGGCCCCTTTCCGACACAAATACATACTTGCAGACAACTCACTGTGAAGGAAAACTGACTAACACCCGAGCCGTGTACCTGATATGTCGCACTACAATGGTCAGCAAGGGTCAGGCAATTACTGATCATTACACACACCTGACTTCCATCACACTTCCCCATCCCGATAAAAGACGGAGCACGAAAGCACACGCTGAGCAAGGCAAAGCACACGAGGAAACAGCAGTTCCAAGAGGACAGTTTAATACAAGGCGGAAGACGGCAAGACCGAAAAGGATTGCAAGGAGGGGAAATACCCTTGACCTTTTCATCGACAAACCACATCTTTCATGAGCCTTCAAAAGTAGAAAATGTAAGACCTGGAATTTAAGCTAAAGAATCCTACAACAAAGCAGAACCAGTGAAGCCAGCACAGCCGGTGAGTTGGGGAGGCTGATACCAGACCGGTGTTGCAAGCAGCAATATTGTATGAAGAAGATTATTAAGATAGCAGATCAGTGAATGAACTATGAAGCTAAAATACGATACCGTAGACAGAGTGGTCCGGCATCACGTGGGTGCTCATTCGAAAGTCTCTGTTGTTAGGGAATTGGGAAGGCAAAGTGGTCCTGCAATGGGTCAAGCCAAACCCTGTGCACATTCAAAAGTCTTCTATACTTGATGTAAAATTGACATTGGTCCGAGCCCGGCTGAGGGAGACTAATTGTGTAAAAGGGATCTGAGCCCGGCAGAGGGGGGGATCCGAGGTGAACCTTGAGTCACCCAAAAAAGGAAGAACCTACGAACATTGTGCAATAAAGTGAAAGGTGGAAGACAGGCTCGATCCCGGCAGAGGGAAGCCTGTGTGGAACTTTATGCTAAAGGGATCAGAACCCAGAACTTGGGGAACCGGGGTGGATATTGAATCACCTGATGTGAATATTTGTGAAAATCCAGAAGAGAAAAGAACTTGTTGTATAATTGGCTGCATCAGGCCCTTTGAGTGAAAAGACTTAAAAAAGCAAGGAGACTTATGCTCCGGAGGCCCTGATGCTGTTAAGTGAACTGTAACCTTGTGCTAAAGAAGCCAGAGACTCTGCTATGCTTGAGTAAACCGCCTTGTCCCATGCTAAAAACGTGAGGAAGGGATACCAACAGCCTGAAAACATGACATATGCTTTTGAACACTTCTTTCTTTTTCATAACATTAATTCCCACACTATTTGTATTTAGAGGTAAGGATTGGCAATATGTTGTTTTAGTATAAGCCCTTTATTTTGACAAGACACCACTAGGAATGCGTTATTATTTGATGGTCGTAGCTTGCCCCATCTGTAGATTTAGCTTTAAATAGGCATTTATCATTCCTTTTTTAAGTTCAATAAATACCCTTGGACTGTGGTCACTTGTGTCCGTCTTACTGTTCATGGCAGGCCTTCCTTACAGTACATACAGCCGGTCCTCATGGGACAGTAATCCATCCTGCAAACGGTTTTGTGGATTCTTCAGCAGGTCCGGCACTCCTACATCATCAGTGGTGTGGGCTAATACTCAATACAATAGTGATAGAACTCCTGCCAGAAAGTGCGACAAAGGTGAAAGAATGAAACTAGGATGTTCTGCGCTCTCAATAGTGGAGCGCGATAAAGCATCGGCTTGCAAGTTCTGAGATCCAGAAATGTAGGTCACATAGAAACCGTACTGCAGAAAAAAAGGAGGCCCACCTTGCCTGTCTTCCGTTACGACATTGTAGGGAGCAGAGTTATTGCAGGTTTCGATGATCAGTTGGTACCTCTAGCCGGAAACGCCCACCAAGAAGATGGTGCTGTCAGTCTTCAAAGGCTGCTTTGATAGCTGGCAATTTTTCTCGATTTATAGAGTATCTTTTCGCTGGGCGTTGGGTTCCTTGAATAGAAGGCCACTCGAACATCTGTGCGCGAATGAGGGTCCACCTGAAGGAACACTGCACCCACTGCTTGATCTGATGCATGAGCCTCCACACTAAATGGACGTGAAGAGTCTGGATGTTGCAGAATGGGAGCACAAGTAAAGGCAGCCTTAGGGTCCCAGAATGCCTTTTCTGCTTCCTGATCCCATACGAAAGGCTGCTTGGTACTCATCCTTCTGGTTAGAGCTATAGTTTTCTGAGCAAAGTCGGGTATAAAGCATCTGTAGTAGTTGGCGAAACCAATGAAACGTTGTAACCCCTTGGGATCCGAAGGTGATGTCCATGAGAAAAAGGCCTGCACTTTTCGGGGTTCCATTTGTTTACCGTTGGCACTGATGACATACCCCAGGAACTCCACTGTAGATGCATGGAACTGGTATTTCTCTATTTTAGTGAAGAGATAGTGTTGATGTAGCCATTCCAAGACTCCAGAAACGTGGAAAACATGTACTTCCAGTGTTGCAGAGAATACGAGTATATCATCTAAACATACCCATACAAACCGTCCAATGAGATCAGAAAACGCAGAATCCATAAAACGTTGGAAAATTGCAAGAGCGTTGCTCAGGCCAAAGGGTATCACATTGTATTGAGGGGCCAAAAGGTGCTTAGAATGTCTTTTTCCATTCATGACCAGCTTTTATTCTAACAAAATGGTATGCACCGCGTACGTCCAATTTGGTGAAGATTTTGGCATTTTGTAAGTATTCCAGAATGTCAGTGATTAACGGCCAAGGATAACGATCTTTAATGGTGATGTCGTTAAGTTGGCGCTGGTCTATGCATGGACGAAGGGTCCCTTCCTTCTTAGGGACAAAGAACAGGGGAGATTACAAAGGAGATTTGGAGGGGGTTATGTATCTGTGTGCAAGACAGTCATCCAGGTATCTCCTTAATTCAGTCTTCTCGGTTTCCATCAAGGAATAAAGCCGTCTGTTCAGCAAAACATGGGTGGCAGATTTATCTCGCAATCGAATTTCCTATGTGGAGGCAAGGGAATCATGTCTCGCTCACAGAAGACGTCTTGGAACTGATGGTAAGCATCCGGTAGGGAAAGACACGAGATCCGGTGACTAGAGTCTATTCCCGAGGGCATTGGTGCAGGTTCCATTGAAAGTGTAGGAAGGCAGTCCATGGGACAGCAAGGAGCGGTACAGTAATCTGAAGCAAATATCAGAATACATGTCGACCAGTTTATACACGGGTTATGGGTCATGAACCACGCTATACCCAAAACCACAGGATACACCAGAGATTTGATAATGTCAAAGGCCAGGTATTCGTGGTGCTGGTTGATGGCCAGCTGCAGGGTCAATGATTGCTGGTCACTAGGTCGGGAAGAGAGCGGGATACCATTCATGAGTTCAACCTGAGTCATTTGGTCCTTTCGTGCCTGGGGTATGGAAGAGTATCAAACAAATTCTTTATCCAGATAATTACCGGTGGCTCCACAATCCAGGAGAGCCGGTACCAGAACAGTTTCAGTTGATTTAACGCCCCAGGTCACTCGCACCTGAAGAATGAACAAAGGTTCCTACGACAACCATCAAGGATCTGGTTGTCGTAGGAAGACTTTTCTCTGTTGGTTTTGGGCCCACCCTCCGCTTCCCATCCAGGTGCAAGCTATTTAGTTTTCCAAAGTCTGGTTAGAACGAACAGGGCAGGTATCGAGAAAATGTCCAGATTTGCTGCAATACATACAAAGATGATGGATTATCCAGCGTTGTTTCTCAGTTTCGGTCAAGGGTCCACTTAAGGCACCTATCTGCATAGGCTCACCAGCCTTCTCGCCCTGAGGCATGGAGACAGGTGGTAGAGGTAAGCTTGCTTCGGTCAGTGGATACAATCGATCTGTCCTCCAGCGTTCGGCTCATCTCTCGGTCAGACTATGATCAATCCTGATGACCTGATCAATTAACCCCTGTAATGACGTAGCTTCAGGTATGTGCACCAGTTCATCTTTATACTCTTCACATAAACCTCTCCGAAACACAGTGATCTGTGTCACATCGGGCCATAAGGATTTGGTTGCCAACTGTTTGAACCTTCCCAGGTACTTAATGACCTCCTCGGTCCCTTGTCTGAGCCCCAAGAGCTGGTTTTGTGCCGAGGATGCCTGGTTGGGTGATTTGAAGATATTAAAAAAACATTATCGAACTCTGCGATATCCTCCAACAACAGACTCTGTGCGTAGACATAAGGGACAGGCCAGGGCGGTTCCAGTGAGATGGCTGATGATGTAACCCATCTTGGTCTTATCTGTAGTGAAATGTGTTGGACAGAGCATAAATTGTACGGTGCAATGACTGCATAACTCAGTCAACTTCCATGGGTCTCCATCATATTTCAGAATTCCAAGTAAGGCAAGAGCTCTGGCAGTTAGATCTGAGCTGAGATCAGCAGCGTTTCCCCCTAGACAAAGGTTGTGATGCGCTGGCTGCAGCATTCTCCCTGTCTAAATACTGTACCGTTGCCATTGCCACTGACCAAGCCGTCTCCATCACGTATGCGCGGAAGGTGGCCGCTGGTCCCACAAGCATGCGTGGTGCCCTCTATATGGCAGCCCCCAAGGGAGGAAGAGACATGGACCGTGTACATCAGCTGGGCCGATCGCGGAGCCACAATTTAGCCAGCCACGGCAAGGGGCTGGGTGTACCGGGTGAGTGCTGACAGCGACACATGAGAAGAGGGTGGAAATTCAGAACAAAGTCATGCTGCAAACCATGAACTCGATGGAAAAGGATGCAACTAATATTAGAACCTGCCCCCCCCCGTAGTAGGAAGTAGCAACACAGACACAAGATCTGTGTTGAACCACAAATGAGGTGACAAGGATGCACAAAAGATTCTTGCATATTAACCAGGGCCTGGCAATTCTACCCAGGACTGAGTCAAATACGAAACCAGGAGCCAACTAAGACAAAGAAAGGACAACAACTAAGCAGGGGGGCCTAGGGACCTTCTTGGAATTGAAAGGCGAATCACCCCTCGCGAGTCCTCAAGAACCATATTGTGGTGAAAAAGAAAGGGACAAAACCATAAGAAATATAGAATACTTTCTCACAATTGTAAATGTGTAAATGGTTGTAAATATGACGCCAGGGACACCAGCCAAATGAAGCAATAAATGGCCAAGACTGTCTAGAATCCCAAGTGGAGGATGCTGGAAAATGTAATAGAGCTCCACAGACTAATATCGAATTTGACACTCCTCTTGCAGAGAAAAGCAAGGAAAATTGAGAACCTGACTTTAAATCTATAGGGATAGATACGAACATCCTGGCAGCTCTAACCATCACAATGTTTACAAAATTGTATGAGTCTTTGCATGAACAACTAAAAAACCATACAACACTTTTAACGATGATGCATTCAAATATCCTCTTCGTGGAGGGATTTGTAACTGCTGTAGAGGAAAATTTCGGCCCAAACCACAAACATCCTCCGGAGTATTTTAGAGCCAATTATTCAGGACAAACATGAAAGGAGACTTCAAAGATCCAATACTTTACAAATTGACCGAAATGGAGCAGATGCCAGTAAACTAAAGAAGAAAGTGTTGGTTGACAAAGACGCACGATTGGCAAAAAACGAGAGCAGACACAAAGCCAATCGGCTACTTGCGAAACAGAGACGGAAATTGCAACCAATGGGAAAAATAAACCAACATTGGCGACATCTGGAACTTATCGAGAAAAGAGCACGATTGATCTGAGATTCTCAGACACAGTCGCGGATGCTATAATTTCCACTGCAGAGACGAATAACGAGAATGATAGCATGTTGGATGTGTTTGAAGAGCAGCAGACGACAGAAGGCAGGAGCTCGGCAGGAGTCACAAGGAGAATCCTTGCCTACAAACTGCAAACCAATTAAGGAGTATACAATTATTTCAAACTAAAAAAAAGAGGCAAAAAAGCAGAACCAGTCAATCCATCAGAGCCTAACTCATCAGCAATTGAATGTAAAAAAAAGCAGCTGCAACAAAAGAAATCTAAAAATCATAAACCAACTAAAACTGAGAACAAACAACTCACGAAAATGTATAAGCCACCTGACTATGCCAGAAAACATAGATGCAAGTCCAAAGTCAAAAAATATTGCCTGTAAAGAACTCAGAAGAACTGTCCAATCTCTGCCCCTCTCATTTCCAAACACTTATGTCGACCTAATGGATATGTTAATGTATACTATTACCAATGAAGAGACGTCAGTTCACTCAATCTTAATGAACACTTTGATCAAAAATAGACAATATTTTAGAGAACATATGTTTTCGCAAGATATTGAAGTGACACGAGCGTCAACAGAAACTGCGACGCAAAGAATAGAATTAAACTGCAAGACGACCTTCTTACTGAAAAGGTTGAAAATTCAGGAAGTAAACTATAAAAATGTGATGCTCAATGTCACCAAGCGTAATCATGAAGAGTAAGATTCAGAATGTTACTCTCCCTTCTCAATCTCTCCAAATAGCACCCTGGAGCATAAATGGCATACCCTGAGATCAGAAAAGAAAAGGGCAGCCGGGGGATCAAAGGAGCAACCGGACGCTTCAAACAGGGAGATCAGGTATGAGTATTCGCCTCCTAACCAAGTCATTAGGCGTTAAGGGAAACCTGGTGACTATTGTAGAAACACTAAAGAGTGAGTCATAAAAAAAGGGGCCTCCCTCTTCCTCAGGAAAGAGAGGCTCTGAATCAGTCACACGTCATCAGACCCACTCAGATACTCCTCTATTTCAAACATTGGAGAATAAACGACAGAGGCAAAAAGGGAGTGGAGACAATCTAAGATCTAAAAACACCAAGAAGGAAATTCAATTGAAGACGGATGACAGGCAAACTACACGAAGGACCGCTCCAAGTAATATAAATCAACTGCAATTGGAATGTATCTTTACATCGATGGCCTAATTCTGAACAGGATAAATGTACTTAGGCTGTTCCCCCACATACCCAATCTTCACCTAATCTCTTCAAACAACCTCTGAACAATTGAATTCCTGGAAGATTGGTTGGATATGGTGGTTATACACGTTACATCAAAGTTGGTTGAACATCTGCTCTTACAACCGGTTAGCAGCCTATTACCGCTAGGATTTGATCTGACTGTAATGCCAGACCACTTAGAGAATGCTTGCAGTGTCCATCCGGCAAAAAGTAGTAGCTGCTCAAGAGGCTTTAACGACGAAAGAGAAGATAAAACTGCATCAACTCCAGGAAGCACTACATCAGATCGTAAAAGAAAGAGCATGAGAAGAAGCTACACCAACCAAGAATCATCTCCTAGTACAGAACAAGTTAGGTGGAATCGGCCACAGGATAGATCGGCGGGGAGACACTTAGATCCATTAAAAACCTTAACCCTTGGGAGTTGAAATAAAAGAGGATGTATCCATCTGTTCGGAAAAGGCCGATTTGGAATGGGACCTGCTCGACATTATATGACTTCAAGAGACCTGACTAACGAAAAACCCCTATACTTAATTAATATGCCATTTATTTAAACCAAGCAATAAAAGGATGAAAGGGGAGACCTATGTCAACACTGTTGATTGCTGTAAAAAAACGGAAACGGACTGAGCGTGAAGAAAGCAATTAATCCCAACCCCTATATTCAAATCCTATTAATAAGGATAAACAGGTTGAGCCCAGACAGCCACTGCTATATCCTTTTGTTCAATCCATACTGGAGCCACGATGCAAGAGAAGTACACATTTTCCAGGCGACAGTAATGAGATTCATAGACAAGTTTCCTGAAAAGTGGTCAGAATTAAGATACTACTATGTGGAGATCTAAACATCCTGCTTTGACCATAATAAAGTGTTGACAGACGAATCTAAAGCACCATTAACAAAGGGTGAAAAAAAAGAGGGCTTGCATGGCGAGAAAACGTATTCTCAAGAAATATACATCTGCTAAACGGACAAAGGGTGATATCCCCCCTAAAGCGACATGGAAACGAGGCACGGATAGACAGGTGCTAGATTACATCTTTTTATCGGAAAGCATGCTTCCTGAAATGTTCACCCTCCAAACTATAAAAACAAAACAGTGACCACAACATTATGAAGTTATCTTGCAACGAGTAGGGGAGAGAGATAAACAAGACGTACCCAACACCACTGCAAGTGACAGCGACGAGAAATAGGTTGATTATGAACCCACAACGAATGTTGAGAGAGATATGTTGGCCAAATGAACAGACTGTGTGAAACCTAACCTCCCCCTGACTTGGATTATACTAGCCTCTTGGTAGACTTTGTGGAGATCAGGAAACCAGGCATAAAAAAATGCATTTACATGCATACAATGCACAATTGGCGACTGCAAAAAATAACGAAGTCTAATCTGAAAAAAACGAAACTAAAAAAGGCAGGCATGTGCAGTCTGACATGACGAAATTGAAACAGCAGTATCGCAACTGGATTAGATCTAGAGAATACAGAAGCAGCAGGAGGCGGAGCAAATGCTTTACAGGATAGAATCAAAAAACACAAGAGAAATGTGGCAGTTGGTTAACACCCTCAACGCACCCCAGGCAGCCTTGATGACGAACCCTATTCCAGCAGATCGATGCATGGAGCAATTCTCTCTCTTTGCGAACAACAGCAATCCGGAGATAGGAGCGAACGAGAGCTCCAACACCGAGTGGACATTTTCAATCGAAAGAGATGACATAGTCAACTTAATTAAAAAAGCCAGCAACTCCGGGGCGCCTGACCCGGATGGGATGACGAATGTCATGCTAAAGGAGAACAGTCAGGGGCCTCCTTGTTTTTGGTACTGTTTCGCTCTATAAGAAGGCTTCGGAAGGTTCTGCATTCATGGAAAACATCGGCTGTCGTTCCGATCTTTAAGAAGGGCGATAGTTCAAAACCCAAAAACTATAGACCTCTTCTCGAAGTGTCTGGCAAGATCTTTGCAGGCTTAGTATTGAAAGAGCTGGCAGGTTGTACCATCAAATCCAAGAACTTTGACCTGATGCAGTCAGGTTTTGTCAAAGAGGTAGGAACATTGTTAAATGTGTTTCTATTCAAAATATATAAATTGCAGGTCATTGGAAACAACAGGAAAATGTATGTAGCATTTATAGACTTGGCTCAAGATTTTGACACCATAGACAGCCACCGACTGTGGGCAAAGCTAAGGTCCTGAGAATGTCCGAATGACATACTGGAAGCAATTGTAGACCTGTATTTGGACACATATTTAAAAGTGAGATTGGATGGGAGAGAGACGCTCACCGAATCCATTGGGATCAAGAAGGACCCGGAACAAGGATACCCACTCCCCCCCCGCACTTTTTAATCTATTCATCTCAGATTTACGTAAAAGAATGGAAACTGTGAGAAGCTCCCCAGCCATGCTAAATGGCAAACCCCCGAGTAGACTGTTATATGCCGACAATCTAGTATTGATCGACCAAACTACAATGGGGCTGCAAAGACAGCTAACTGCATTGCAAGAATACATTGGAGAACATGGGTTAAAGATAACTGTCGCGAAAACAAAATGTCTTATCCTGCAGTCGACAAACACCAAGGGAAGTTGTAACCATTGATGGTACTTGGATAACGAGAAACACATTTGTATACTTGGGAAAGCTCTTGAAAAATAGTATCAGAGATGTGCCTTGTCATGACCCTTGCCCCTGGCCCTCACTGGCAAGTCAGTCTTCCAGTTAGGGCCAGGTCAAAGGCCTTAAAACCTCATCCAAGACTCTCTTGGAGTCAGTCCTGACGCCTTTGGAGCCAGGGCTCATAACCATCATGAAGACCAACATTAGAATGGGACTATTTACTTGGGACTATTTAACTTGGGGGGTGGGGGGGTTCAGCCAACATGGAGGCACACACATAGCTCAGTTACAAGGAACGGAGCTATGTGGTCTAGTCTTTTGGGTGTGGCAGGCCTGGGACTACTTTACCTGGACTACTTTGGGTGTGGCAGGCCTGGGACTATTTTACCTGGATTACTTTACCTGAGACTATTTAAACCACACCCAAACAGCAGAACATGCTTTGTGTTATTCTGCTGTGGGCAGCGTAACGCTCACCGTGTCCAGTACTTTGATGCCAGCTTACCTGAAATCAAGGACCTGCAGAGAGTGAAAGAACACTACGAAACATACCTGGAACAGTATCCTGTCTTCAATCCACTGCTGACTTCAGTTCCACTCACCTGAAGGTACAAACTCCATCATCCGGCACCGCATGCATCCTGGAATACCATAACCTGGAAAGAGGAGAAAGAAAGACAGCATTAGTAAGCGTTTACTCACGTTTCCTCCCGAATGAAGAAAGCCACACAATTCTTACCTGGGTAGTCATCTCCTGGTCAGTATCATTGCTGGAACATTACGGCGCTCGGCGAGGAACATCACAACCTGCAAGGAGAGAAAAGACACAGGTTAGCAATATAAAAGGCGAAACAGCGCTGCGCATTGCGCATTACTCACCGGACAGCATCGTGCACACTGCGCTTTCGCCTACCGGCCCATGCTAATCTTCAAACTGCATGACAACACCAAAATACCTTTCCATACCTAAAAGGAAAGAAGCAAGACATTATTATTCGAACTAAGAGGAACATAAGAACTGCATATATATTTATATTTATATATTTATTTTTTATATAGCGCTAAAGCCCGCGGGTATCAGAGCGCTTAAGAGGAGACAGGACAACAGAAAATTAAGACGGGACAAGGTGTGAAGTGACCAGTGTTACATCATACTCGGTTAGAGCTACTTCTAGGATTCATTTGAAAAGTAGTGTTTTCAATTTTTTCCTGAAGAGAATGTAATTGGGTTCGAGCTTCAATGAGGTGCGAAGTTCATTCCATTTGTCAATACTTAAGGTCGGGAAGGCCTTGCCAAGGCCGTGCTGCTTTTTCGTTTTAGTGATTTGCAATTTACCCGTGTTGGAGGATCTAAAGACTGTAAAGCAGCAAATCTATGGAGTCGCAGCAGGCCTGGATTCCCACAGGGGGCTTGCACCAGTGAAGTAACTTGGTCGCTGTTCGCCCCCCACATCTACGTGCCCCTGCCACGAGGAGCAGGACGGAGAATCAACCTCTTACAATATTAAGGTGAGGAAAAGGCCCAAGGGGGAGGAAGGAGTTGAGGCCAAGGGAGGTGGGAAAACAAAGACAATCTGGTATTGAATCCAGCTCTCCTATATTGCAGACCCATCTTTAACCAGAGGCCTTACCAAGGGACCGGGAGAGGGTTTGAGAGTGCAAATCACCCAACCAGGGCTGGGTGGCGTCCCCGTGGATACCAGGTGAGAGTAACAGAATGCAAAGCCTCAATAATATTATCCAACTGGGCGTCATGGAGACTTCAGAGACTAACCAGTCAGTTGTTGGGACAATTACGCGCTGAAGTACATTCAGCCAGGCAAGAAACCAACGCTCTTAGGAGGGATTTGATTGTTATTAAGGATCATACCGACGAAATAAGTAGACAATTGCTTCAATCACAGGCAGGACAGACCCCTTTGCATGGTAACATTCCGCCAGCACCTGTACCAACTTCTTCCACCAATCCAGTACAAATAACCCTTCCTGGGGCAGTTCCTTTAGCTCCACCTGAACGATTTACAGGGGACCCCAAGAAGAACGCAACGTTCATGAACCAGTGTCGTCTTCATTTCCTATGCAGACCTGGGGCTTTTCCTTACGACCAAGCGCGGGTTGCTTTTGTCTTGTCATATCTGAGTGGCAGTGCTGCGGATTGGTCGGTACCATTGGTAAATCAGGATAACCCATTGTTACATGACTTTTGGTTTTCCAGATGGAAATGGAAAAACTCTTTGCTCATCATACCCAAGGCCAAGCATTAGACAACAAACTTTTGTCACTCCGTCAAGGAAGTCAAGACTTGCTTACATATATAGCAACATTTAACAGATTAGTTGTTGAAGCTGGGTGGACTGAGGAAAAAAGGACCACACTATTTCATCGGGGTCTACGAGGGGAACTAAAGGATGTCCTTGCTCAAGTGGTAAACCCACCTAAAGACTGTGGAGAATTCATCAACCTTGTGGTGCAATTAGATCACAGATTACAAGACCGAAAAGCGAACCGGATAAGGTTAGACACTCGAGCTGTGTATGTCTGGTCAAAGGATAATGTTCCACGTACATTGGAAACACGGTAGAACCCATGCAAATCGGAGGTGTACGGCCCCCTTTAACTAAAACTGAAAGAGACAAGAGAAGGCAACAGCAATTATGCTTATATTGCGGAAAATCAGGCCACTTCCTCAAAGAATGTCCAGTGAAACCACCAAGGAGAAGTGTTGGAGCCACAGAGAAGGAAGATAACAAGGAGTCGGAAAACTACCAAGCCCGGCAAGCGCAGAGGTCCGCTTGTCGAGCGAGAAGGATGAGCCACAGACCTCACACTTTACCAGCAATTTTGATCAATCACCAACAACCGCCTCGGATGCATGCTGTCGGAGCATACATAGACAGCGGAGCAGTTGGAAATTATGTAGATCAAGGTCTGGCAGCAGAGATGGGGCTTCCCTTATGCTCTAAGTCGACTACTGAAAAAGTTACTACTGTTGATGGGACAGAAATAGCTTCCGGACCAGTAACCCAATGTACAGCAGCACTAACCCTAATGTGCCAGGATGGACACTGAGAATCTATTGCATTCGATCTCATCAAAGCTCCTCAGTTTCAATTAATCTTAGGGATGCCATGGTTGGTAGCTCACAACACTCTATTAGACTGGCGTGCCAAGAAGTTGGCCTTTGCCGATGATTGTGCTTGCACCTGTTATTACCAAGAAAAGGGAAAAACAGAGTTATGTACATCTGCTACTCCCAGTATGGCGGCAATTGTACTAGGTGTGACTAGGACTCTACCAAATGAATACCAAGATGTTCAAGACGTGTTCCAGAAAGAACAAGCCAATACTCTACCACCGCACAGGCCCTATGATTGTCAGATCGACCTCATACCTGGTGCGCAAATTCCTTGTGGTCGAATCTATGCACTGCACTTACTGCACCAGAAAACCTCCATTTGAAATCTTATCTTGATCAGTACCTGGCAATGGATTTATCCGCCCATCTAAATCACCGACAGCAGGTCCCTTATTCTTCATACCAAAGAAGAAAGGAGATTTGAGGACTTGCATCGACTATCCCGCATTAAACCAGATCACAGTAAAAAACCGTTATCCACTGCCCCTTATTCCCAAATTATTGGATCAAGTCAAAGACGCCCAAATGTATACCAAACTAGAACTTAGGGGGGGCGTACCATCTTCTTCGAGTGAAGAAAGGAGACGAATGGAAAACCGCCTTTCGTACCAAATACGGCTTGTATGAATACCAGGTAATGCCTTTTGGACTTTGCAACGCTCCTGCTGCATTCCAGTACTTTATGAATGATGTTTTGAGGGAATTAATCAACGTTTGCGCCCTTGTTTACATTGATGACATCTTGGTGTATTCTGCTACAAAAGAAGACCATGTCAGGCATGTCTGCTCCGTCGTCACTAAACTCCGCGAACATAAACTGTATGCTAAACTCGAAAAATGTTCTTTTCATGTCACCGAAGTGGAGTTCCTCGGTTTTAGCCTCACACCAAAAGGTATCAGAATGGATAGGCACAAGGTAGATGCCATTCTTAACTGGCCGTCACCAACTTCATTTAAAGGAATCCAGAGTATGTTGGGCTTTGCAAACTTTTACCGCCGATTCATCGCAGGTTTTTCCCAAATAGTGCATCCAATTACATTACTATTGAGAAAAAACAATAAAAACTTCCATTGGACCGAAGAGGCAGAGAAGGCCTTTCAAGAACTTAAGAAAAAATTCACTTCTGCTCCAGTTCTACGGCTTCCTCGCCCAGACCTCCCTTATATAGTTGAAACAGATTCCTCTAGCATGGCTATGGGAGCTGTTCTCTCACAAAGGGACCCAGGAACTGGCCAGTTACACCCTGTGGCCTTCTGGTCACGAAAATTCTCACCTCCCGAACTCAACTATGCTATCACAGACAAAGAACTCTTGGCTATAAAACAGCTTTCAAGGCATGGCGACACTATCTCCTTGGTGCTAGACATACTGTCACGGTCATAACTGATCATCGAAACCTGCAATACCTAAAAACAGAAAAGGCTCAATCATCCCGTGAAATGCGGTGGGCTCTTTTCTTCGCTGAATATGACTATGTGATAACTTACCGGCCAGGAGTCCGAAACGGAAAGGCTGATGCCTTGTCCCGCATGGGTGTTGAAGAAAAGGTATACATAACTCCAGATCCAGTAGCCATCATTCCAGAAGACAAACTCCTGGGTTTTACGACAACATTGAAACAGGGTGAACTCCAAAACAAGATCCAACTCTCGATGGATCCCACTTTCTCACAAGAGTGGTGTACTCAAGGAGAACATTACACCATTAAAGACCAGTTACCATATTTTAGGATCCGTCTATACTTGCCAAGTAAAGATTTACAAGAGCAGGTTATTTCAGGTTATCACGACTCCCTGATTGAAGGTCATCCTGGAATTGCCAAAACTCTAGCTAAAGTAAAACAAAACTATTAGTGGCCCACATGGGGTAAAGACATCATACAATTTATCCAATCTTGCGGTGTGTGTGCACAAAACAAGTCCCAAAAGCAGAAACCAGCCAGTCTTCTCCAACCATTGGAAATTCCTCTCGCACCATGGCACACACTGTCCCTTGATTTCATTACAGATCTACCTCCCAGGGAAGGATTCAACACCATATTAGTTGTTGTAGACGTGTTCTCTAAAATGGCAAACTTTATTCCTTTTAAGGGTCTTCCGAATGCATCCAATTTAGCAAAAGTATTCGTGGTGGAAATCGTACGGCTACATGGCTTTCCATCGGTCTTGATCTCAGATCGAGGTAGTCCGTTCGTATCCAACTTCTGGAGAAATGCTGTTCAATGGACCAAATTGACATTCGACTATCCACAAGTCACCATCCTCAAACAGATGGCCAAATAAAGAACAAACCAAACCCTAGAGCAATACTTACGTTGCATGTTACATCAAGTGGAAAGAAATTGGAAGGACTTGTTATGGATAGCTGAATATGCCTATAATAATTAATTACACACCAGCACTGGACAAACCCCTTTCTACACTATATATGGTAGACATCCACGTACTTCAGAATTGGATCTCCAAACCCCTTTGGAAATGCCAGCGGTTAAAACCCTACATACGACTATTTCCCAGACTTTCAAAGAAGCAGCAGAACATTTACTCCAAGCCAAGAACAGACAAGAAATTTGCTAACCAACATCGTAGGAAAGCCCCCGACTATCAAATTGGAAACAAGGTCTGGTTAGCATCAAAATATGTGCCCATAAAAGGGACTCGGACCTTTCGTCCCCGATATCTGTGACATTATTCTATTGAATCCATAATAAATCCAGTGGCAGTTAAATTAGCCCTACCACCCACTATGCAGATTTATCCTGTGTTTCACGCATCACTCCTGAAACTGGTACAACCCGGTACTCGGGTTACAACACCACCAAAACCAGTATTCGTTGACGGAGAACCAGAGTTTGAAGTAAAGGATATCCTAGACTCAAAATACACCAGATCCAAACTATACTACTTAGTTGATTGGAAGGGATAAGGCCCTCAAGACAGATCATGGGATCCTAGTGAATACATCCATGTACCTCTCTTAATTAAAAAGTTCCATCAGAATTACCCAGCCAAACCAGGACCAGGAAGAAGTGCCACCGTGAGAGGGGCCTGGGGGGTGGGGGGAGTGCTGTCATGACCCTTGCCCCTGGCCCTCACTGGCAAGTCAACCTTCCAGTTAGGGCCAGGTCAAAGGCCTTAAAACCTCATCCTAGACTCTCTTGGAGTCAGTCCTGGCACCTTTGGCGCCAGGCTCATAACCATCATGAAGACCAACATTAGAATGGGACTATTTACTTGGGACTATTTAGCTTTGGGGGGGTTCAGCCAACATGGAGGCACACACATAGCTCAGTTACAACTGAGTTATGCGGTCTAGTCTTTTGGGTGTGGCAGGCCTGCGTCTACTTTACCTGGACTACTTTGGGTGTGGCAGGCCTGGGGCTATTTTACCTGGACTACTTTACCTGAGACTATTTAAACCACACCAAAACAGCAGAACATGCTTTGCGTTATTCTGCTGTGAGCAGTGTAACGCTCACCGTGTCCAGTTCTTTGATGCCAGCTTACCTGAAACCAAGGACCTGCAGAGAGAGAAAGAACACTACGAAACTTACCTGGAACAGAATCCGGTCTTAAATCCACTGCTGACTTCAGTTCCACTCACCTGAAGGTACGAACTCCATCATCCGGCACCGCATGCATCCTGGAATACCGTAACCTGGAAAGAGGAGAAAGAAAGATAGCATTAGTAAGCGTTTACTCACGTTTCCTCCCGAATTAAGAAAGCCACACAATTCTTACCTGGGTAGTCATCTCCTGGTCAGTATCATTGCTGGAACATTACAGCGCTCGGCGAGGGACATTGCAACCTGCAAGGAGAGAAAAGACACAGGTTAGCAATATAAAAGACGAAACAGCGCCGCGCATCGCGCATTACTCACCGGACAGCATCGCGCACCCCACGCTTTCGCCTACCGGCCCATGCTCATCTACAAACTGCATGACAACACCAAAATACCTTTCCATACCTAAAAGGAAAGGAGCAAGACATTATTATTCGAACTAAGAGGAACATAAGAACTGCATATAAAAGACTGTAAAGCAGCAAACCTATGGAGTCGCAGCAGGCCTGGATTCCCACAGGGGGCTTGCACCAGTAAAGTAACTTGGTCGCTGCTCGGCCCCCACATCTACGCGCCTCTGCCACGAGGAGCAGGACAGAGAATCCACCTCTTACAATATTAAGGTGAGGAGAAGGCCGAAGGGGGAGGAAGGAGTTGAGGCCAAAGGAGGTGGGAAAAAATAAAGACAATCTGGTATTGAATCCAGCTCTCCTATATTGCAGACCCATCTTTAACCAAGGGACCGGGAGAGGGTTCGAGAGTGCAAATCATCCAACCAGGGCTGGGTGGCGTCCCCGTGGACGTCAGGTGAGCGTAACACGCCTTGAGTAGCAGATTTGCAAAGCAAAGCTAAAAATCTAGCAGCCCAAGGTCGAAGAAAAACCTAAAAAGATATGGGAAATTTTCATTGATAGTAATCGTCACATTCTACCGTTCAAAGGTGATGCCCCTCTTAAGCTACGGTGCCGAAGCTTTCTTTTCATTACCAGCAAACACATGGGTAACACTTGAAGGCCTGTTCTGGAAAAGGGTTCTGAGTCTACCAAACTCTTTCCCCAAACAAGTAATAAGAATGGAACTGGGTCTAATATCACTGTCCGTCTGTTGACTTGGAAAAGCCTATCATTATACCGCAAATGCGTAGCAGTGGACCCTGTTCAGGGATTCAGCATGATAAAGTGTGCAATAACCACACAAAAAAACGAGCCACTGCTAATGGAATGGAAAAACATCTGCTTTGCAATATTGACAGACCTGAATGTTTCTGAAAAAACCTTGATAGGCAACCCATCTCCGGTCAAGCACAAGTTGTGGTCCAAAGATTGGATAACAACGCAGCAACAAAGACAATCCTACAAACTGTACGCTCAATCGACACCAGAATCGCGAAGTTACAATAATTTATCTCAATACTTGATGAAATTTCCAAGCAGTAAATATCGAACACAGTGCATGTGATTCAGGCTCAACTTACACCCCACTAGGGAAATAATGAACACAAGATCTAGAGATCCTACAACTGATGCAACGTGTCGACTGTGCAAACTAGATCGATCAAAAGAAACCTTACAACACTTGCTGTTGTTCTGCACTGCCCTAACTGATAAGAGAACAAGGACGATGGGTAAATACATTGATGAAAAAAACTGGAGTGCAGACCAGCGGTGGCAGGTATTTATACATGGAGAAAGACTAACATGGACCCTAGCCTTGGTAAAGTTCCTAAAGGAAACTTTTATATTACTGGAATTACAAACTTAAAACTGTGAATGTAAATTGAATTGAAGGCCCTTCTTTTTTCTTGAACTAATTTCTGTATATCTTATGGTTCATTTTCATTCTTGTTTTTCTCTTGCTTCTTCCTTTTCTTTCTTTTATCTAAATTGTTTTGTGTTTGGTAAAAGGTTTCTATTATAAGCCAATCCCAATAAATTAGAAAATTAAAACATAAAAAAAGAATGTTTGGGTAGGTGGAGAAGTATGGCTGCTGCATTTTGTATGGCTTGCAGGGAGAAAGGTTGTTGTTGGGGATTCCAGTGAGGAGAGTATTTCTACAGTCCAGCTTAGAGAGAACCAGTGCTTGGACTGAGATGCAGAAGTCGTCAGGAGGAAAGATATGTTTGATTTTGCATAGGAGGTGTAGTTGTAGATTGCATGTTTTGGTGACAGTGGCTATGGGGTGTGTTAAAGAAAGGTGGGGGTTGATGGTGAAGCCAAGGGATTGTACAGGTGTGGAGAGGGATATGTATGGGTTGTTCATGATGAGTACTTGGATCCAGTCGGTGAGGTTGAGTTTGTGACTTGGGAGGTGGGGATCAGGGGGCACAGATGAGGACATATTCTGTTTTGGAAGGGCTGTGTTTGAGGAAGTGGGTGGCCATCCAGTTGGTGATGGTGAAGAGACAGGTTTTGAGGGTGTTGAGTCATGAAGGGGACGACATTCGGAAGCATATTTGTGTCTCATCTGTGTATTGGTGGAAATATATGTTGTGTTTGCTAAGGGTCCATCCAAGGGTTTCAACATATAGGTTGAAGAGTAGTGGAGATAGGGAGGAGCGTGCAGGATCCCACACTTGACAGGGGTCAGGGTCTGATCGATAAGGGGGCCTGGAGACAAAGTGTCAGTGGGAAAGGAGGTGAACCAGTAAAGTACTTTTCCAGAAAGATTCATCCTGTGGGCTAGGCTGTCTAGTAGAATGCTGTGGTCGATGATGTTGAAGGCTGCAGTTAGGTCGAGGAGTACGAGTAGTGCTGTGTGCCCTTTGTCTGTGATGCTGTGTAGGTCACTGAGGATGTGAAGAGTAGTGGTGTCAGTGCTGTCTGTAGGCCGAAAGCCAGATTCGAAGGGGTTGAATAGGTTGTTTGCAGTGATATGTAGTTGCAGTTGGGTAGTTACAAAGCGTTCCATGATTCTGGTGAGGTATGGTAGGATAGTAATGGGGCAGTAGTTTTCAGGGAGTGTGGGGGGGGGTCGAGAAATGGTTTTTTGAGCAGGGTTGAGATTTGTCCCATTTGAAGTGCAGTGGGGAGATTACCATGTGAGACAGAGGAGTTGATAATGTTGAGCCAGTGGGGTGCTAGGGTGGTGATGCAACTGGATGCAGCTTGTAGTGAGTGTGCATCATCCAGGATGTGTGCAGGTTTTGGTTTGGCAGTGAGGGTGATGAGGGTGTCTGTGTCGATGGGGTGGATGGCGTCTCGTGTTCTGGTGTTCTGTAATGTTTTGGAGTGGGAGAGCTGAGGGGAGGACTGTCCTGATGTTTTGTATGCTGTAGTTGAAGTAGTTCATGAGGAAGTTGCATACTGCAGTGGATGGGGGTGTGGATGGTCGTTTAGAGAGAGATTTGACGATTTTGAATAGTTTCTGGGTACGACTGGGGGTGGACTGGAGCGCTTGAAAGTAATGCGTGGCTTTGGCATTGCGTATGGCTGTTTTATATTTGTGGCAGGGGTATCTGAGGGGTGTCCTGGTCGAGGGGCATAGGTTCTTTTGCCAGGGTCTTTCTAGGGTTCTGGCTTCCTGCTTGATAGAGAGGATCGAACTGTTGAACCACGGTTTGTTTTGTAATATGAGGGGTGCAATTTTGTTGAGTGGCTGTGTGATGATGGTGTTGTATTGGGGGTGTAGGATGAAAGGATGAGCGTGTAGGGAGAGGGGGGGTAATACGAGTGGTGCCAAGGCTATGTCTGTAATGTATTTGGTTTGTCTGGCTGCGGGGTGAGGGGTGTGTGGCAGTGGTGGTGGATTGTGTGTGGTAGTGCGAGCGTGAAGAGGATAGCATAGTGGTCACAGACCACGAGACCCAGATTCAATTATCCAGCGGGACATCATTTTTACTTGCGATCAAAAGTTTCAGGGCGTTGCCAGCAATGTGTGTGTGATAGGTGATAGGTTGTGTGAGATAATAAGGGGTGAGTGGAGCGAGCCTCATCTTTAGTATGGGATTGGTGTTGGGAAGGGAACTACCAGGGTTGAAGTCCCCAAGATAGATGTTGTGCGGAGTGGGGGAGTGGGTCTGGCTGTTAGTAGTCAGTCGAGTTGGTGTGGAAGTTGGGATTGTGTGTAGAAGGGTGATAAATGAGGTGGAGAAAGGTGGGGTGTGTGTATGACGGAGGGGAGCAAGCAGGGTAGCTAACTTTTGACTTTGCCATGGGGTGTCAGTGAAAAGATTGTTTTGAAGTCCCATTGAAAGTATAGGGACTTTTAGTGCAGATGGCTTTTCCGGGTGGGGTAGGGCACCTGAGCCCTCAAAGCACCCTCATACTCTTTGCCCCTGGGAGCAAGTGAGAGAGAGAGCTTCAAAGGATATGTATGGGGAAGTGTGGGATTACAAAGTGTCAGCATATCTTTATATATGGCTGCAATGTAACCACCTTGTTTGTGTGTGCGGTTTCTGTGGAGGATGACAGAGCGCGAGAAGCTTGTCAGGGATAATAAGTGTGTGGTGGGGATTGAGCCATGTTTCTGTAAGGAAGAGTATATCTGGGGAGTGTGTGCTAATGAGTTTATTAATTTCATGTGTGTGAGCTGGTGCAGAATGGCAGTTGAGAAGAATGCAGGTGTAGGTAATTTGTTGTTTTAATAGTGTTGTGTTGGAGTTTGATTTGAATGTTGTCTGTGTGCTGTATGTGAGGCATCTAGGTGGCAACCTTTAGCCAACAGGTACAGGGAATACAGAATGAAATGGAGAAGGCTAGAGCAGCAGCCCTTAGCTCTGTCTTCCCTTAGCTCTGGCTGCCCAAAGGACAGTGCTTATATACCCAAAGTAACCTGGAAGTAAATTTGTCAGAGGTCACGTGGGCAGTATCTAGATCCGATCCTGGGTGCTTCTTGTGGGTCCTCCGACCTCTGCAGGCAGCATCAGACAGATACAAAGAGTGATTCTGGTGGTGTTGGGATGAGCTCCATGTTGCTCTCAGCCCAGTCAGAGTCCCTTTTGGAGATGGAAAGACCTTCCAAAGATGGCGGTTCTGGGGTCAGAGGTCTATCCTGGATGCTTCCTTAATAAGTGGGATGTTTTAACAGCAATGTAGTGTTTCTGGCAATGCCTATTCCAGATGTTATATGCCTCCTCTTTTTGTATAGTTCTTGTCAGTAGTTTGGGCTTATAAAGTGGGTGTGGAAATTGAACAGCTAGTCTAGGCTTCAAAGTCCAACATGGACTGTACATTTAGGGTAGTGAATTCATTAATCTGTACCAAGGTAGCACGTGTGTTGCAACACTGGACAATACTCGACTGGAAGAAGTAACATGACCTATTGAACAAGAGCACAAAAAGGAGAAATGGTACCTTCCATATGAGCTGCAAAGTGTCCCACAATTTCTCTACATCATTGAGTTGGCTGCCACATACTCTGGAGCCCAGGTGGTTTTTGTAAATCTTGTTCAACTCAGATGTGTCCGTTTTTCCTAAGATAAAAGTGAAAAAAGTATTTTATTTATGTGGAGTGTGGTACATTTGTCAACTTGTCAAGTGCACAGGAACAAGATGAAGACTACCAGAATTCCGAGAGCTCACTTGCAGTACTGCTTCATATAGCCTTTCTGGGCTGAATATTTATTGCATTCTCTTGTCCTGAGGAACTACATTTTATAAAATCTGCTTGCCACCCAACAGTGCTTGATATTTTGTGCCAATTCTAGAACATAGATCCTTCCTTAAGTGCTCAGCACCAAGTCTGTGGATCACCTTCTTATTCTGGTTAAATCTTTTTTTAATAGGTGTTTTAAATGAAAACGTGATTTTACCATTCGATGACCCCAACCGTCAGAGAACCTATGCTGGGACTTACAAACGCAAAACAGACCATTAAAGTTGGCAGCTGTAGGGTAGTACACAAATATGGGTGATTACAACAACATTGGAGAGTACATCCAGTGCCCTAAACGTGCACAAAAATACAAGCTGCAAACGTCCTTATAACATGAACATGCAGCACGGAAGTCCGCAGCCGCACAAACATATACCCAAAAGCGATTCCCTTATGAAATTCCCTTCCTGAAGTCACAATTCATAAAACTGCACGCACATACAAGCATAAATATGAACACATATCCTTGTCAGTGTAAGAGAATGAAATTAGCAAAAGGATAAGTCCCAACGTGAAACGGTCAAACACAGGCCAGATGAACTCATGAGAAACTCAAGTTTGGCCCACAATAATTCCACTGACGAGTTGCAAAGTGTACCAGATACAAATGGTTCACAAATGATGAGAACGATAAGATGGTGCCAAACCTATTAGGTCAATAGGGAAAGGATGTCAAGTTACAATCATAAGGTCACACTGTCACATCTCACTTAAGGGATTGGTTGAAAAATATGTAATCATACATCTTGTGAAGCAATTAATTGCAAGCTTTATGTAGCTGATACATGTTTCAAAATGAGCTAGCCAATGAGAGCGAGAGAGAGGAGTTGAGCTTAATGCTAATGATATGATATGGCATTTGTAATGTGCCCATACACAAGTGTTTCAAGGCGCGACGAGGCAGGGAGGGGGGACAAAGGGAAGGCAGACAACGATCTTACTAGGCCAGGTGTTATTCAGATCGCGCAAGTGCATGGGAAAAGGGGAAGGGAAAGTGCAAGGGGAAAGGGAGAGGGGAAAGTGCAGTACAGGGGTAGTAGAATAACAAGATAAATAATAAGGGCCAGCTGGTGGCAAGTGTAGACAAGTGCTAGTCAAAATGAGTCATGTGATTATATAATCCAATAGAATTAGGAAATGTATGAAAATGCGTGTAGTGAAAATGATGCATTGAATCAGAAGCCTGAAAAATGTAAGTAACTTGTAAAATTTGTTGTCTTTTCCTTTCTGTAACACACTCTAAAACCAGCCATTTTTTAAGATGTGATAAAAGTCTGTTTAAATGTTTCCCTGCCAATGCAGTTACTACATTTTTGTTCTACTCATATCTTGTGCACTCCTTTTTTCCTTGGCTCCTTTGGATTGATTTTTGTACTTGGAACGAGACTTACCCAACATAGCAAAGAGCAGGGCAGTAGGACAATGCCCACCAGTTGCTATAAAACGATTTAAGCAAGAGATTCTCACCACTCTGGCCACACCCTGTTTGAAGCCAGACATCCTGCTAAAATGCTGCCCAGTCTTTTAGGGGCATAGACTTTATTTTACCAATGAACTTGCGGTGAACAGAAAGGTTTTCCCATGCAGAATACCCTCAGCCTCTGTGACTGCCAGATCAAGGACCCTGGGCCTGTCAGTTCCTTTTGCAGATGTCTTCTCCTCTGTAAAGTCCTCTCACAACAGCTGGACCCACGAGTACTATGGCAGAGTAGTTGGATTTCTGAAAGGTCCTGCAAGGTGTTCCCTTTGGCATACCATCCAGTCTAATTTTAATGGATGGCAGAGATAATGTTGAGGAATACAAAGCCCAGAGTTCCAGTTGGTTGTGGATAGTGATCAGCGTTGCCACCCATAAAAAATGTCCTCTTACATGCCCCCCAGCGCCACTGGAGAGGATAGCAAGAGGAAGATTCCTTGGTATATTCAAAATAAAGACAGCAACAACATTAGTTGCAGATGGCCTCTAGAAGTAACATCTTACAGACTAGGCAGGGACCTGCAGGAAGACCAGGACAATAGAAGGTTGAAACTCATCTCAAGCCTTTACAAGTAAAAATATGTGCCCCTGATGACTGTCGGGCAGTAATTGCCCCCATAGGACAGACACTTGTACGAGTTGGGCTTTGTTTGTACAATGAGAAAGAGTGTGATTTAAACATCTGTGTTGTTGAAATTCAGTGTATATACTATGTTGTATACTGTGTTTTCATATTGTATGATCTCTGGATGCATCTGTGCATCATATTATGAATGTATCCATTATTTTTAATGTTTTTGTTTTACATTATATTGTGTTTGCAAATGTATAATAAAACAGAATATATTTTTGCTAAAGCATTGTGCCCTGTTCAATGGTCCAAATTATGATTGGTACCAAACCTAGGTCTTGATGAGATATGACTTTGTGACACGCACTGCATCACCTTCCTTTGGTGTATTTTTATTTTCTCCTCTGTAAATTACCATAGCAAAAACCCAGAAAGAGTTCCCCGCCCACCACAGTTTCTCCTCCAAGTCCAAGTCGACTTTAAAATGTACTCTGTTGATATTGGAAATTTTAAGGAACACCAGAATGGTTCCTTTCTGCACTTTTGCATTCCCCCCGCTGTTAAGAGTGGATGGCCCTCCTCGTTTTCCAGTCTTACCTAGAATCTGAGTTAACAGGTTGTTCCTGTTGGCAAATCCACTTTCTTGCATCATCGGGATCTCAATGACCATGCAGGTTTGCCGCACTGCTCCAGTTGGAGAGCTGAAAATCTCCAAATCTCTCTTGCTCCGATTCCAATTTATCAGTGTAAAAACCCATTTTCTTTCTGCTCCCTTCTGAGTTGTTGATGTTTATCTTTGCTGCAGCCATTCTAGCACCTATTGCCTCCCCGCCCAGCCCTATTATAATGGTTTCCAAGATGTCCTTTTGTTAATGCAAAGCCTCTGGTAAGGGTATCAGATGACTCTCTCCATTGAAAAGGTCACCCATTAACTGGGAAAACAAGGCTTACTTTTAACCCAGGTCTACTTGATTCGAGCAAGGGATGTGTCGCTGTCCCTAACTCTTTAGAACTCTGCCTACGATTAGTTTGCAGTACCAATACTTATTAAGCAGATGCTCAGAAGAAAAGAGAATGAACCTCTACTATTATTAGTTGGAACACGAGGGGACATAGCCACTGGATAAGTGAGGGACCCTCTTGCAATATTCTACTATCTGCTGACATATTTGTATTGCAAGAATCCTGGGTAATCTTTGATCTGGAATTTGATGGCTATGCAACTTTCCAATGTATGGCAGTAAGAGGAGATAGGGGAAGACCAAAAGGGGGTCTGCTAATTGGTGTCAAGACCTCATATAACCCTAAACAGATCTACCAGGACAGCCCAGGAGGAAATGTCTTGGCAATCCAAATAAACCCGCCGGGTGGTTGGGCAGGTTGCAATGAGGTTTTGATAATATTTATGACCCCCCCGGGTGAGCAGAATACACAACCTATTGGGGATAAACTGGACACTTTGATGACCGCTTGGTGTACTGGGGACAATAAGTCAGCATCATACTTTGTGGAGATTTGAATGCAAAATGCCTTGATCTGGAAGGGTGTGGGAACTATCGATATGTTCAGAACATGTGTGACATGCCCCTGCTAAAAAATAATAACAAAGGGAAACTTTGGTTAGATATCCTCAAAGAATGGAATCTGACTATACTAAATGGTCGCGCAAGGGGGGACACGCCAGGGAAAAACTCCTGGTCAGTGGGGGAAAAGTGTTCTGTCCTTGTATTCTTCCACATGTTATGCAACTAAATATTAAGTTGAACGACTTTAGTGATCACGGAACCCTTACATTATGTGTAGAGGGTGGGGGGGATAGTATTAAGGTGGACTCTTGTATAGAGTTGACACCTAATCATGCGGGCAACAAGATTAGATGGACCCAAAGATGCATTGAAAAAATGATGAACATTACCTTCCTTAGCGATAAGACTATTAAGCAACTAATGTGGGGTAAGAGCCCTGAGGAAATTGAAAGTTGGATTATTCATCTAACACACTCACTCTTCAAAACTAACCCTACCCCGGGGATAAGTTGGAAGAGTGGGGGTACTCAAACATTTGATGCAAACAGAGACCAGAAACGCCTCATGCGAAGAGCTTTAAGAGCCATAAGAGTACATAAAACCTCAAATTTTGAGGTGGACACATTTAATCTCGAGTCCCTAGAGATAAAATGCAAATATCGTAGTTGGCTTAAAAGGTACCGCCAGTCCCAAAAAAGAAGCCAATGGCAAATGTTTGCTGAAGCCCTTTGTAGTAAAAATAGCCGTAGGATCTGGCAAATACTGGCACGGGCGGGGGGAGAACAGAAGCTGAAGGCCTTAAACCCCATTTCGGGAGAAAAATGGGTTGAATACATCTCTAAGAAATTCTATAGATAGAATACGACCCACACACAAAGCATTATGGGGTTTTAAGCTGGCCCCTCCCCCTCAGCAATAGGTGTATAAAACAGACTATATTGAACTTAAAATCCTCAAAAATGCCACAGGACCAAATGGCCTGGCCAATGCGGTATTGAAGCAGGATCCACATAACCGGGCACAGATATTACTTACACTATATTCGAGGATCTGCAGATCCTGCCAAATCCCCTCTTCTTGGAAGAAGTCTGTACTAATACCAGTTTATAAAAAGGGGGAGCGAACTCTACCTGCCAACTACCACCAACTCTCTATGTTGGACGTTAGCAGTAACATTTTCTAACACCCTGGTCCTCAAAGAGATTGAAAATTGGGTCATTGAAAGACAGATTTTACACTATGCACAAACAGGCTTTAGGCCAGGGGCAGGCACTACACATAATATCAGGTTCTTAGATCAGTTAATAATAACACCATGAGCTGTAAGGACGCCACACTCTACATCGTCTTTGTAGACTTTACTAGTGCCTTTGACCTGGTGGGTCAGGACATATTGTGGCTCAAGTTAAAAGAAATGGAGTGCCCAAGCTGGATTTTAAACATTTTGATAGGCCTGCATAGTAACACTTCAACAAGGGTCCACCTTAACGATCGGGTGGAGGTAACAGAGGAGATCTGTACTAATACAGGAGTCAAGCAGGGATGCGTAACTGCACCTATGCTATATAATGTATATATAGCAGACCTGCTGGACTGTATGGCACTAAAATCTAACTGCCCACCTAAATTGAAGGAAACACCAATTACGGGAATGTTATATACAGACGACCTGATCCTCTTTGATCGTACAATATCTGGTATCAAGAACCTACTCAATGAACTTCAGGTCTATTCAGCACAATTGGGACTGGTTATAAACCTGGAAAAAACAAAAATAATGGCTATTGCAAGAAAAGGGCCAAGACGATCTGGCATTGATACCAACCTGGGAACAATTGCTGTGGTGGAGCAATACCCATACCTGGGGCTGGATTTCAAGGCTCTATCAGACTATGAAGCCATTATCAGAAATAAAAAAAGGAGAGCTAAATTGCTTACCCTCCAGGCCTGCAGATTTGCTAAAGGTACTGCAGGTTGTAGTATGGCTGGTATTATGAAGTTGTACCTGCAGTGCTTTGTACCTGCAGTGCTGTATGGCTTGGAGGCCTTAGCAATGCAAGATCTGATGTGGCTAAACACCCTAGAGGGACATTACTGGCACAGTGTCTTTGGCCTGTGACCTTATTGCTCAGTACATTATCTAAGATTGGAAGTGGGTCTAATCTCCCTGAGAGGGGTGGCACTGCGTTCGCGAGGTTCCTTCTATTTGAAAGCCTTAGCAAATCCCCTATGTAAATTCCTCAGGTTGGCAGGACAAAGCTATGATCTAGAAAAACACCCTAGGGGTGGGTCATATAAAGAGTTGAACGAATCATTGTTAGTGGAGATTGACTGGCCCCATGAAAAGCTAAAACACTTACCATTTATTCATCAGAAAAGAGCATCCCAAGATAAGCTAAATAAGTGGGATTGGTGTATGAATATAGATCACTTAACTACACTCAAAGGATATGAGGCTGTCGCTCACGTCACATTTTTAAGACCCCAGGTGTACTTACTGTTATCCCCGGCGTCTGAAGTTAGACGCTTCCTGTTGCAATTGAGAACAAACCAGCTACCGGTGCTTACTATAATTGAGACAAGGTTCAAAATTCCCCGAGAGTCTAGGATCTGTAGAATCTGTCAGGTGACAGGAGTACTTGAATCTGCTCGGCACGTTTTAACACTTTGCCCAAAACTTGGCCCGACATATATGAATGCATATGAAAAATGGGTCCACAATTATGAGGCGATAAAAGATGAAGTTTTGGAAGATGAAGGGTATGGAACCAAATAAAGCCCTTACTTCAGTGATAAACCCCCCCCCTCACTTCATTAATAAAGTGATACCTATTCATATTTCGATATACGGCTGTTTTTGGGACTGTGAATCCTACGGTTGAACTAATGATTGAAACGATAATATCATATTGTTTGTTTTTATTACTCTATATGATGCTCACATGGCAGTGTAATTTACTTATGTTGTTGTTATGTGATGTATTTTATATGTTCTACTTAATTGAGTTGATATATATGATTTGTTTGCTTGTGTTTTGAGATATATATGGGATACATTACTCACCGTAATCGTATTTCTGATGCTTGTATCTGCTTAGATTCACATGCTGTGCATAGGCCGACATCTAGTGGAAGCTGCGGAGTATTACAGTTTGTTTTTCGAAAGTCGAAAATGGGCGTCGACACAGGCGTGCCAGTAATACTATCCCTAGTGTGACGTCCACTGTACCCAAGATCCCTCACGCGTGTAGGATCCTCAGATTGTATTTTTTCTGACATGAGGAAGCATGAGGAGTAGCGTGAGTACAGATAATCCAAGCAGATAGACAGAAAAGGTAAGACTACAAGCAATCATGCGCCTTCTCTCGGAGGGGAGGAAGGGTGGGTCGCATGTGAATCTAAGCAGATACAAGCATCAGAAATACGATTACGGTGAGTAATGTATCCCTTCTGAGGCTTGTGGAATCTGCTTAGATCACATGCTGTGCATAGATTAGCGAGCAGTACCAGAAGAAGGAGGTGGGATGAGAGAAGGGTCATGAGCAAACAGGTGTCTTAGAACCGCTTGTCCCACTTGTGTATCTGTCTTGGAATGAGTGTCAATGCAGTAATGCTGAGTAAAAGTGTGAATAGAGCTCCAAGTAGCCGCTTTGCAAATGGTGTCGAGGGGAACATTTGCAATGAAAGCCAGAGTGGCACCAATGCCTCTAGTAGAGTGGGCCCTTGGCGTAAAAGGCAGAGTCTTGTCAGAAAGAGAGTAACACAGCTGTATACAGTTGATAATCCACTTCGAGATAGCGCCCTTAGAGACGCGATCCCCCTCTCTGCCTGTAGCTACGGAGACAAACAGTTGATCTGTTTTCCTTAGCGGTCTGGTTTTATTTACATAGTATAGGACCGCCCTACGCACATCTAGGGTGTGTAGTTTCACCTCAGCCGAGCTTTGCGGGTTCTGGAAGAAAGCCGGAAGCTCGATGGACTGGTTTACATGGAACTTGGATATGAATTTAGGTGAGAACCTAGGGTGTGTGCGTAAAACCAGTTTGTCCTTGTGGATAGTAAAGAAAGGATCCTGCACTGACAGAGCCTGAATTTCACTGACCCTTCTTATGGAGGTAATGGCTACTAAGAAGGCCGTTTTATAAGTCAGGTGTTTGAGACTACTTTTATGCATGGGTTCGAATGGGGGTCCCATGAGCTTAGCTAGCACCACGTTGAGGTCCCATCCTGGCGGTGGGTTCGAAATAGGAGGGTGAAGTCTCTTTACTCCTTCCATGAAGGCTTTAACCACTGGTACTTTCCACCACGAGACCTTGTTATGGGATGTGGTGTAAGCCGAGAGGGCTGCCAGGTGTACTTTCAGCGAGTTAAAAACCAACCCTGCATCCAGCAGGTGGAGCATGTATGTCACAACGTTGGAAGGAGTGCAATCAACCGGGTTGATTTGTTTATTCTGGCACCAGATAACGAATCTTTTCCACTTATCAAAGTAACAGTGCCTTGTATTTGGTTTCCTGGACTCCTTTAGAATGTCCATACACCTCTGTGGTAATTTGAGATGTCCAAACTCTATGACTTCAGGAGCCATGCTGCTAGGTTCATAGAGTTGGGTTCCTGATGCACTGTTTGACCCTGTTGCTGGGACAGTAGGTTGTACCAGGCTGGGAGTCTGATGGGTTCGCACACCGCCATCCTGCGTAGGTGTGGAAACCATGGTTGTCTCGCCCACATGGGAGCAACTAGGATGAGCGTCATAGATTCCTTGTTCATCTTGTACACCACCTTCCTGATGAGAGGAGTTGGTGGAAAAGCGTACGCAAACATCCCTGACCAGTTCATCCACAGGGCATTCCCTTGGGAGTCCGGCTGGGGGAACCTGGATGCAAATCCTGGGCATTGTTTGTTTTCGCTTGTGGCGAATAGGTCTATAGTGGGGAAACCCCACTGAGAGAAGAGATCTTCTACTACGTCTCTGTGAAGGACCCATTCGTGTTCTTCCGGGAGGGAGTTTCTGCTTAGAGCATCCGCTAGGGAATTGAGCTCCCCTGGAACATGTTGCGATGACAGGAAGATGTTCCGTCTGAGTGCCCATATCCATATTTTCTGGGCAAGCTTGGACAGATTTGGCGAACGAGTCCCCCCTTGCTTGTTCAGATAGAACATGGCTGTCGTGCTGTCCGTCCTGATCTGCACCGACAAGTTCAGTAGATGGGGCTCGAACGCCCTTAGCGCTCGGAATACTGCCAGAAGCTCTAGCAGATTGATGTGGTTCTTGGCTACTGAGTGAGACCAGAGACCCTGAGCTGTGTGGTGGAGATGGTGAGCTCCCCACCCAGTCAGGCATGCATCTGTAGTCACCACGGCTTGTACTTCGGGATCGTAAAAGGGTTTCCCCTTTGCGAGATTCTCTCTTGTCCACCAGTGTAGGCTCTGTACGAGTGTTGGCGAAACGACCACTAGATCGTCCCAATGACCACTTGCCTGAGACCACTGTTTCGCCAACCATTCCTGCATGGGACGCATGCGCAGACGCGCGTGGGGGACCAGGTAAATGCATGACGCCATCATGCCCAGTAACCGCATAGCTTTGCGTACTGTTATCTGTTGACCTGACTGATAATGCGGAATTTGCAGAAGTATATTCCGAATTCTCTCTTCCGAAGGGAAGGTCAATCCTTTCTGAGTATCTAGGATAGCTCCTAGAAACTGTTTTGAGGTGCTTGGCACCAGACTTGACTTTTTCTCGTTGATGGAGAAGCCTAATTCGTGGAGGAGGTCGATAGTCCTCTGAATGTTTGACCTGCAAATTCCTGGGGTTTCCCCCGTTATGAGCCAGTCGTCCAGATAAGGGTACACCGGGATTGCTTCCCTGCGTAGGTGTGCAGCCGCCACCGCCAGTACCTTGGTGAATACCCTTGGTGCTGAAGCTATCCCGAAGGGCAGTACCTTGAATTGGTAGTGGCGACTGTCCACCTTGAAGCGCAAGTACTTTTTGTGCGCTGGGAGCATGGAAATATGAAAATAAGCATCTTTCATATCCAAGGTTGCCATGTAATCCCCCTTTTTTAGGAGGGGGATTACCTCTTGTAGCGTGGTCATACGGAATTTTTGGGGCTTGACATATTTGTTGGCAGGCCGTAAGTCCAATACTGGGCGCATTGTCAAATCTTTCTTTGGCACAAGGAAGTAAGTTGAATAGATACCCTTGTTTACCTGGTGTCCTGGGACGAGTTCTATCGCGTCCTTTTCTAGCAGAATGGCGATCTCCTCGAGAAGGATCCTTTGATGTTCTAGGGAGTGCACTCTTTGTCGTGGAGGATGATTCCGGGGACGCTGCAGTAGTTCTATACAATATCCTGCGGATACTGTTGACAGCACCCATCTGTCTGAGGTGATCCCTTCCCAAGCCTGGGTGAAGGTGGAAATGCGTCCCCCTACTGGGGTTGCGTGGCAAGGGACCCTGAACTGAGCGTCACTGTTTTGGTGGAGGCGTGCCCCCGCCCTTGTTGGGGCTGCCTCTGCCTCTTCCACGACCTCTCTTGTTACCCCTGCCGTAACTCTGGGTAGACTGCTGGTTGTTATTCCATTGTGTACCTTGTCCCTGGGCATAGTTGCCTCTTTGTGAATTTTGGCCGCGTGGGCGACGAAAATTATTGTTCCCCCTCTGGTTAGGGGGTTTGTTGGTAAGCTGGCCAAGGGATTTGAGAGTCTCATATTCATCTTTGGCATTTTTAAGTGCGTCTTCGACCGCTTTCCCAAACAATAGGTCGGGTTCCACTGGCTTGTCTATTAAAGAAGCCTGGGTTTCTGTCTTGAATCCCGACTGCCGTAACCACGCATGTCTCTTGATAACAGTACCTTCTGCTATCAATCTCTCTGCGTTGTCAGCGGCGTCGAAAGTTGCTTTTAAAATGCAACCAGACACGGCTCTCCCCTCTGCCGAGATCCGAGCCAGCTGGCCCTTTAGCGGTTCTGGAGCAGAGGCAATGAGCGCCGCGACTTCTTCCCATTGATGGCAATTGTAACTAGCCAACAGGGTGGTGGAATTCGCAATCCTTGCTTGGTAGGCGGACGTTGAGGCTACCTTTCTGCCAAACCCGTAAAGTTTTTTGCTCTCCTTGTCGGGAGGAGCTTCTGATGAAGATAAGGGCGTGCCAGCCCTCTTTCTAGTGTTGGTCACCACTAGGGAATCTGGTTTAAGATGTCCCTTTATATACAGAGGGTCAGACTGGGCTGCCCGGAAAATCTTTTCAATTCTGGGGTTGACAGCTCTGGTGAGGTTAGGATTCACCAGGGAAGGATCTATTCTTCGTTGGATGGATTTGAGGATAGGGATGGTCTGAGCGACCGGTCTTCTCTCTCCTACAAACTCCTCCGCGAAGTCCCTTTCCTCCTGTACACCGTGGGTGTCGATGTGGAAGTGTTCCGCTGCTCGAGCGAGAACCTCGTTAAGGAGGGGCTGGTTATCAACTGGAGAGTCAGTAACTGGGGCTTCGCTTTGTACTGGGGAATCTACTCTGTAAATTTCCTGCTCATCTTCTCCCTCCTCCAGGTCCTCATCCTCTGCATAGTAATCTGTCCCGGTTTGTTCTTCCATAAATGCAAACTCCTGGTCCTCTTCAGGGAAAACTTGTCCCTGATAACTGGGGAGTGGAGTAGAATATGGAGTGGAGTAAGGCTGAACCTTGAAGGGTTCAGGTCTTTCGACCCGGGGCTCTTTACTTAGCGGGATAGGATCGGAGGAGCCTGAGGGTGTGGCCCCTTGAGGGTTATATGAAAGAAAGTGTTCTGGGTTCTTATCATAAAAATCAGCCAAGGAAGACATCCTAGACATAACCCTGTCTATGTCCTCACTGGACCATTCCCTGGAACAGGGTATTACTTTAGCAGGTGATTTATTTTCAAGGGTAGACTTGTGTTTGCTTGTCTGCTTAGGCTTTACAGGGGTGGAAGGCTGTGCTTTCCGCTGTTTCCCCCCTTCTCCGTGCGTGGAAAAATGTTTTCCCTGTCCCTTGGGGGCCCCAGAGACTTTCGACGCCTGGCGTCGAGGGTCTGGAGAGGTATCTGTGTGCTTCGGGCGTGGGGCCTCACTGATGTTAACCGCGGTCTCGGTATCTTGGAGCGCGGCCTGGGGGTGGAAGTCGTCTTCGTCTCCCGACGATCGAACTTCCGTTAGTGTGTGTAGCGAGGCACTCTTGGCAAGAGTGGATGATTGCCTTGCGTCGTGAGGCGATCTCGATCGAGAGCGCCCAGAGGACACCGAGTCGGACCGTTCTTTTTGTGCCTCTTTCCGGGAAGTCGACGTCGTCGAGGTCCGGTTGGTCTTAGTGTGTTTAGTGTGTGTTAGGTGTGTAGCGCTTGCGTCGCCGGGGGTCTTCCCCATAGCCGCCCTGCCGGACGACCTTCCGAGGTCGGGGACCTGCGCTCGTCGGCTGTCTTTCGACGCCGTAATGCCCTCGCCGTCCGAAAGTACGGCGTCGCTGCCATCGCTGAAGGCGCCCTCCGCTGCCATGGCCTCCTGCCTGGCGTGGTGGGCCCAACGCTTTGTCGAACGGTCCTTAAGTGTCTTAGGTTTAAACCTACTACACGCTCTGCAGTTCGCTTCGGGGTGATCCCTCGGCAAGCAGAGATTGCACGTGGGGTGCCTGTCGACCCAAGGGTATTTGCGATTGCACTTGGGGCAGAATTGAAAAGGGGTACCCTCCATACGCACCTTAAGGCAGCGGGCTGCTAAGTGTAGGAATATATATAAATGTAACTATATATCAAGAGTGAAGAGTATGTACCACCCCCCACTCTCCCTACTTGTAAGGGCCGAGGCCAGCGGCCTACTAGGCCCGGGCCGAGGCCAGCGGCCTACCGAGGCCCAGATCCGTCGTGCAGCAGTCGACGGTCGATGACTTCTCCAGCCGTCGTCGAGGTTGAGGGTCGACGTTGGGGTGGGGAAGGGAATGAATAAGAATTAAAATTATAATAACAGCAAAAGTATGGCTAAGGCCAGGGAACTCCGCAAGATGCTTCCGACCAGTATGGCGGAAAAAAACAATCTGAGGATCCTACACGCGTGAGGGATCTTGGGTACAGTGGACGTCACACTAGGGATAGTATTACTGGCACGCCTGTGTCGACGCCCATTTTCGACTTTCGAAAAACAAACTGTAATACTCCGCAGCTTCCACTAGATGTCGGCCTATGCACAGCATGTGATCTAAGCAGATTCCACAAGCCTCAGAAATATATATATATATGAGTTGTGTAAAATCCAATTTCTGGATTGTACCACAATAAAGTGTTTATTATTATTAATCAGAGCCACTAAATGTGTCACTTTCCTGCCTCCTCCAATACTGCACCACTCTGTGCTGGAGAAACTCTACTCTCGGTTTAGCAGAGGTACTCTCCTCTTCCTACACACCTCCTTGTTTCCCTCTTGCCACCTGACTGCTTATGGCAGGTGAAGGTTTGCCTACTGCATCATTCTCAGGCTTCTAGCATTGGTTTAGGTGAATTGAACAATACAAGACCAGGATTGAAGGTTTTCCAGGGGTCTTTTTTCCCTGCTCTTGTGCGCAAGAACTACCTTCATGACGGCAACCATCTTCAGGCTTGGGGGCGTGGCTAGACCGCCATGGAATAGGCTGTGATCTCTGTGAGCTCTGTGATCCGGCGATCTAATTCGACGAAGAAACGCATATTTCTTTCATCAATTGCAACTTCAAAACATATGAGAAGGCGTGCGAAGATACTGAGCAGAATGTGTGCAGGCTGACTGCGCACTCAGAGCCGTGAAATAGACGCAGCAATACATTGGGCCTCATTACAACCTGCCAGTCCGGGGCCGTGCAAAATCCGTGACGGCGGTAAAAACGTTTCCGTGTCCGCAAGGGTACGGAAAAACCATCCGATTACACGCTGTCGGTCGCGCGCACCACACGGACTCGGAAACGTTGTTACCGCCGTCACGGAAAACCCCACGGAAATGGAAATAACGCAGCCACAAGTGGCGCAAAACCCGTTTCCACCTCCGCCGCCACGGACACAGAACCGGAAATACCATGATCGCCAAAACAGGAAACAGAGGGGCGGCCATCATACAAAAGCACAATCCATTGCCATCCAGAGCCAGCACAAGCACAATCCTAACTCTGAGAAGCCAAAAGGGATCACCAGCATGTCTGCCAGGATTCCTGCTCAGAGGCAGCGCAAACAGCGCTTCAGCGAGGCGGAGCTAACCGTCTTGGTGGAGCACATTGTAGACAATGCTGAGATGCTGTTCAGCGCCGACCAACGGCGTGCCACATAGCAGCGGAGGAAGGAGGTGTGGGCCGAAGCTGCACGCAAGTGCACCGCTGTGGGCGTGGCAGTGAGGAGCGTGAAGGACTGCCACAAGCGGTGGGACGACCTGAGGCTGAGGGTACGCAACCTCATTTCCACGCACCGCCAACGCAGCAGTGGGACAGGCGGAGGACCCCCTTCCCCACTGAGGCTGCAAGCATGGGAGGAGCGTTGCAGCAGCGTCCTCCACCTAGAGGGAATCCATGGGATCGGGCAGGCTAAGGCAGGAGTGAGCCCACCTGCAGATGCCGGTAAGTGCCCAAACATGAATGCCACATGTAAATATGCAGTTGTGAGTACTGGGCCAAAGGACCCATTAACAACCCCCTCCCACCCAGGCAGTGCATGTGTGGGCCAAAGGACCCATTAACAAACCCCCCAGGCAGTGCATGTGTGGGCCAAAGGACCCATCAACAACCCCACCCCCCCACAGGCAGTGCATGTGTGGGCCAAAGGACCCATCAACAACCCCCCCCCCCCAGGCAGTGCATGTGTGGGCCAAAGGACCCATCAACAACCCCCCCCCCCCAGGCAGTGCATGTGTGGGCCAAAGGACCCATTAACAACCCCCCCCCCCAAGGCAGTGCATGTGTGGGCCAAAGGACCCATTAACATCCCCCCCCCCCAGGCAGTGCGTGTGTGGGCCAAAGGACCCATTAACAACCCCCCCCCCCTCCAGGCAGTGCATGTGTGGGCCAAAGGACCCATCATGATCCGTATGGCAACCAATATCACTGAATGCAGACACCAGCAATCAGATGCATGTGACTAACACTATTCAATGTGCAATCTCAATGACTCATGTGATGCACCCATCTGCCACCACAACAACACTAATTGCATGCCCTTTGTGTCCCCACAGCCGTTTCAAGTGACAGTGATACTGCACAACAGGCCAGCCAATCTGCACCGGCAAGTACACTAGCCACCGCCACCACACAGGAGGATGCTGCCGGCAGTTCTGCACCTCTGGCCACATTACCAGCCGCTACAGATATGCGGCACACCACCACCACCGACATCCCCACCGTCTCCACACTGGCTGAGTCTAGACAGGTGCCACGGGAACCTATCATGGCCACCCAACACAACACCGAAGGCAGCAGCACTGCAGAGGGGGCGGCCTGCAGTGATAACAGTGCCCCGCAAGAGCACTCGGAAACGGGGCTACAGAGGGAGATGCCCACATTGGAAGACCTGGGCTCCTTCCATGAGCTGGGGTTCAGCCCCACTTCACTGGGGAGTCCCATGAGGTCGCCCACCCCATCCATGGCCGAACTGAATGCCCGCATGCAGCGGATGGAGGACCAGCAGGCTACCCTCACCCAGCTGGTGGAGAGGCAGCTAGAGGAATCCAGGCTGCAGAGGGAGAGCTACAGCGCCTCAGTGTGTCGCCTGTCGAGGTCCATCGGACGCTTTGCGAGCACCATAGTAACCCTTGCACGCCATGTGCGGGAGGGCAACGACCACACCTCCAGGCTTGTAGAGGCCATGTTGGTTGGCCAACAGGCAAATCTGGCACGGATGCCCTCAATCCCAGATTCTGGCCAATCAAACACAACCACCCCATCCAGCTCCACTACTGCCAGTCCAAGGAGGCGCTCGAGTAGGCTAACGGGTCCCTCGGGCAAGGTTGCACAGGCACAGAAGCGCACACGGAAGTGATGGCATGTGTGTGGGGCAGTGCAGGACACATGTGGACTACAAGGGTGTGAGAGGGGTGGGCACGTTTGGGTGGTGGGGTAGGTAGTTTTGGGGATTGAACAATGGGCTCTGGGTGGGGGTGGGCACGTTTGGGTGGTGGGGTAGGTAGTTTTAGGGATTGAACAATGGGCTCTGGGTGGGGGTGGGCACGTTTGGGTGGTGGGTAGGTAGTTCTGGGGATTGAACAATGGGCGCTGGGTGGGGGTGGGCACGTTTGGGTGGTGGGTGGCACCGGGTGTACAGCTTCCCTAACCAATGCACCTTCTTCCCTGTTGTTATTACATCAATACATCACCATTTCAAATCAAGACATACATGTGTGGACATTGATCATTTATTTTGCAGTGCAACTATTAATTCATTGTCGTCACCATGTTTGTGCATTTCTGTGAATGTGCTGTGACTCAAAAGTAAATGCGAATCAGGGCATCCTGTGCTCTCTGGCCATCATGTGGACCCCCAGGGGGAGGTGGTGCCATCCCATCCCCAACTCCATCCCCATCCCCATCTCCATCCCCATCCCCATCCCCATCCCCATCTTCCTCATCTGCGTCTGGTGGCATTGGGATGTTCCTGCGCAGGCATATATTGTGCAGCATGGCACATACGAGCGTGATTTTACCCGTCTTCACTGGGCTGTACAGCAGTGATCCGCCAGATCTGCTCAGACAGCGGAAACGGGCCTTCAGCAGTCCAAATATCCTCTCAATCATTCCACGTGTGCGGATATGTGCCCTATTGTATGCCTCTTCATGCCTGTTCCTTGGTCTCCGTACAGGTGTCATCATCCATGGCGTGAGTGCATATCCCGCATCACCTACATGGGATGTAGATGGGGGAACATGTCAGTGTTTGTGGCATCATGTCCTCATCTGCTGCTGTGCATTCTTGTATCATCATTCATTCATGCATGCATATGTACCATGCAGTGTATGGAGGTATGTTTTGGGCATCATGATGTATGTCGCTGACTGCATATGGGCCTACACATTAACTTGTATGTTTACTGTGCCCTGCGGGTGACATTTGATTGTGTGCATGTCATGGTGCAGTGCTGTCCTCACATGGCAGAGTGACTCCACTGTACGGAAGTAGTAAATACACGTCGTCTCATTTACACGCCTCTCGTGCTTTTTGAGGCAGTGTTTCAATTGAGGGTGGGTGTCTGCAGTGGCACAGGGTTCATGGGACTGTGACGGGATTGGCTGTGCCAGCGTGTGCACGGGCACATTGTGGTGCCCTGTCATGTCTTCCTTCATGATGTTTGGCATCCGCTGTGTATTTGGTAGATGGAAGGGGGGTGATGCATGTGCGGTCACAGCGGCACACTCACAATGCTCATTGGCCTGGGCACACACACACCACTCCGACAGGGTTGTAGCATCGTCAGCTGTACTCACCCAATAGCCATGTGCTTTGTCCGGCATAGCGTTCCATGTACCGTGGCAACGTGGAATTCCGCAGTACCATTGAGTCATGTGATGAGCCTGGGAAACGTGCGCAGCAGTGTGTAATCGGTTGCATGGCATCACAAACCATCTGGACATTCAAAGAGTGATACTGTTTCCTATTGCGGAACACCGCCTCAATTGCATATGGTACTGTCAGCTCGATGTGGGTGCAGTCAACTGCGCCTATGCAATTTGGCATGCCTGCTATGGCATGGAAGGCCAACTTGGTGCCAATGACCTCGGGGAGGGTGCGGGGTAGGGCTATGTGTTCCGACACATGGCGCAACAGGGCATCCAGTACCTGTACCAGGATTTTGGAGAAACAGGGTTGTGATATGCTGTGCAGCTCACCAACCGTGTGTTGATAGGTGCCAGTGCCAAGGAAATGCAGTACTGAGACAACCTTCAAGGGGGTGGGGGATGGCGGTGGGGGTGTCAATTAGGCTGCTGATGTTGTCCTCAATCATGGCGGTGATGGATTGTTGCACGGTCCAGCCGGTATAGTGTGTGGATCTGTCCTGGGGTGAGATTCCAGGGTGAGGCCCTGATGCGTGGTATTGCTGGCTGGCGGCGGGGTCGGATTGGCTGGGCAATGGGGTTTGCCATAGATGCACGGTTGGCTGGTTGCCGCCTGCGCCTCCTCCGCCTACGCCTCCTCCTCTGCGCCATTACTGCCACCATGTGCAGTGCTGCCTGTTGGTTGAGTAGGCCCAGTCCCAGTGCTACTAGACCTGCTGCCTGCATGGTTCTGTGTTATGTTGGGCTGGGTATGGCCCTTTTGTAGGCTCCCAGTGTCCTGCTAGGTCCAGCTGGGCTGATTTGGTGCACCTGTGCCCTGATTCAGTTCAGCAGGCAGTGTATAACGCCATGTTCGCGGTGGCGGCGGTTCCGCCACCGTGATCACGGTATTTACGCCATTTATTTGCCGGTATTTCCGTGTCCGCGCTAGTTGTGATACTCACGGTGTTTCGTGTTGACGGTAACGGAGGGGTTTCCGTGCAGACGGACTTAACGGGAACCCTATTTCCGCGGTGGCGGTTTAGGGTGGTGCTATTACCGGGGCCGCGGGTCATGATTGGGCGGACATGGAAACGGTGCCGGTATGGTTTTACCGGCAGTGTTAATTCCGGACCGGAGAACTTGTAATGAGGCCCATTGTATCCTGGAGCCAGCCGCAAGAAGGAAGTTAAAATGGCGGCGGCCGTGAACAAAGAGATCCCGAGGGGCGCATCCCCGTAATTAAGTGGCTGTCTTCGGCAGATAGCTACAGTTGCGGATTGACTAGCGGGATACAGAATGAACAGCTGCACGGATCAGGCGACCGCAGGGAACGAGGGGCCTTTGCAGACATAGTTGAGGGCTTCGGTTCTCTGCGAGGGCGCATCAAGCGTGTGAGGCTGCTAGAACCCTTGCGGGGTAACAAGTGCCCCCAACGACCGGATAAAGTCATGCCCGTTGGCACGGAACACACAGGAGTGAAACAGGAAGATTGTGTGGGCTTCGTGCAGTGCTGGAAACAAGAGTAATTGTCGGGCCCTGCGGTACGAGGAGCCGCTGCAACGGCCAATGTCACTGTGACCCACGGGGCAGGTCGGAAGCGCTTGGGGCGGGCGTCGCTTGCTGCGAACACTGTATCATCCGGCTCTACGGAGCCGACTTGTACACGGAGGGGCAGCCGCTGCATGAAAGGACTAGAAGCTGGTCCGCGAGTGCTTATTGACATGCAGGACAGTCCGACATGGACATAGCAAAACAATTACAGGAAAACGACTTAGCAGGCTGAAAACGACCTGTGAAGTGGAGCGCTATTGTGCCCCTTGATGATGCACGGTGTGGCTACAGAAGATGAACCAATAGCCACTGAGGGAGCGGGAGTAACAACTTCAAATAGTGCACCCAAACTCTGATCACATTGCATGGGCCCAGGCAGTTCAATTACAAAGGGAGGGGACAGTGAAAACGTGTGCCACTAAACTTATATGTGGAGAATAAACGTGGGAGGATACAACCCAACTGAAAAGCAATCTCAGGCGCCATAGCACAAGCAGGTTGCAGAGATCGCAACCCCAACGACTGAAGGACCTGGGAGTGTCACAACAGCACTGCATAGTCGGAACCAGACACGCAAGAAAGGTAGCGCAATGTCAGTGAAAGGGCTAAGAGCTAAGACCAAGCAACCTACAGTGGAGGGCTTTGCAAAAGCGCAAAGGACCCCTACAACAGCAGCGCAAAGCATGGTTGCGACTCCCGCAGAAGAAGCCCCAGAAGGAGACAAGCATCAGATCCTAGCGACCATAACACAATTGAGCACCAAATGGGGCTCAGCAATGGCGGACCTGCGGACAGCCCTAAAGAACAAAATTGATTCAGTGAGAACTGAACTCACTCTGCTACGACAAGACGTTAGGGCGCTGGCAGAGAGAACGAGTGGTCAGGAAAGTGCAGTGAAGATCAATACATATGTCAGCTCGAATAACACAAAAGAGGTCCACGTGTTAAAACAGCAAGTTGCCAATCTCGAAAATCGGGTGGAAGAGGCGGAAGGAAGGGCGAGAAGAAATAACATACAGGTGTTCGGCCTGCCGGAGGGGGAGGAAAGCCATGGCCCCACAAACTATGTGGAGAATATGATCCTTCAGGAGATAGGAGCAGACAAGCTCTCACAGTGGTTCACTGTGGAGCGAGCGCATCGTGCCCTGATGAGGAAACCACGACCTGGGGCCCCGCCGAGACCGATAATTGGGAGGATCTTGAATTATAGAGACAGAGAAAAGATCCTGGAATATTTTCGTAAGGGCGGAACAATAGAGAGAGCATCCACTAACATCACAGCATACTCGGATTACACGATGCTGGTGCAGAGGCAGAGGTATAGCTAGGTGGCCGTCAAAAGGAGGCTGCGTATGGCTGGCATCAAGTACATGCTTCTGTACCCGGCGAAGCAGAAGGTGCTGCATAAGAGCAGAGCGCTTTTCTTTGACACTCCAGAGGAGGTAGAGTCATGGCTGGACCTGCAGGGCAGCCCGGAACAGGAGGCGGACCAAGAACGACAGGAGCGTGACAACTGAGGAGCCTGTGTCATGGACATTGAGGGGGTAAGTGGGAGGGTGGCCCTGTCATGGGGGAAAAAGTGAGACCGGATGGACATTGTGTAGCCTTCGGGCCTTGTGCCCCGTATGGACTGGCATATAGTGGATAAAATGCATGTAGGAGTTGCAAAGCACTAACATGAAGCGTAATAAAATGGGAAATAGGAGCAAAGGGACGGCAGCAACCCACCCCTGAGAACTAACGTTGAGTGGCCACTAGGGCGACTTCACCCTACTGAGGCCTGAGCATAGGCTTGTGCTGGACAGGGCTAGATATGGGAGTGCCTGAGATTCAGGGATGGAGCTGGGCAACATTTGGGGAGGGCGTTGTTGGGAAAGGGGCTGGGAGGGGGGGGCGGGAGGGGGAGAGTTTGGCGTGCATATAGTTGTGGGGAGTTTAAGTTTGGACATGAGCCTACATAGAAGAGTTGGATGGTTGAATCTGTATTGTGCGGTCAGGAGGGATCTGGGGGAGGTAAGGAGGAGGAACTTTAACGAGCCATGGGGGATCTTAAAATAATCACGTGGAATGTCAGGGGACTTAAGTTATTTGAAAAGGAATAAGGTAATGTATCTGCGAAGGCAAAAGATAGATATTGCACTACTGCACGAGACGCATCCGACACGAGAAAAGATGGAGTTGGTTGTAAAGAAATGGAAAGGGGTGGTGGAGGGCTCGACATACTCTGCTTATGCTAGAGGAGTACTAATTTGGGTGGCGCTGCACGTCCCGTTTCAGCTGTTACAGGAAATGGCGGAGACGGATGGGTGGATGGTCATACTAAGGGGGTTGGTGGAGAATAAGGAGGTAAGCGTTGTAAATATATACGGCCCCAATCAGAACACGGCAGCATATTTCAGGACTCTGTGCACCAACCTTAGTATGTGTGTGGGTAGTGTGGTGATCTGGGGCAGGGATTTTAACTGTGTAGTGAACCCCGAGGTAGATAGATCAGATGGCAAGATTGATAGACCCGCCCCCGCAGCTAAAGCATTGCAAACACTACTAGACGATTTTTGCCTGGCGGATGTGTGGAGAATGAAATACCCCCAAGAAAGACAATATTCGCACTACTCCGCCCCGCAGCAGCTACATACAAGGCTGGACTATGTCTTTGCTACGTCCGATGTAATAACAGAGATTACTCAAGTAGAATATAAGGCAAGGGTCCTCTCGGATCACTCGCCACTAGTTCTCTGGTGGCAATGCTGCCCCCCGAGAGCACGGATTCGACATGGCGCCTCCGAGCAGAGGCGCTAAAGGACCCACTCTTTAGAGAGGACATAAGGGAGGAGATTACTAACTACTTCGAGGCGAATACGGATAGCGTTGACTCGGCAAGTACATTATGGGAAGCCTTCAAGGTAGTGATGCGAGGGGTTTCCATAGCAAAATCAAAAGGCCTGCAGGGCGGGGTTCTGGCTGACCTACAAAGAACAGAAGGGGAACTAGAAAGAGCATTAAAGGGTGGAAGCGAAAACATGGCGCTGGTACTTAAACTGCAGCAGAAATGTGCAGAACACTGGGAAAAGCTCTGCAACTTCAATTACAAAAAGTATATAGAGAGACAACATGTGGGAGGGGATAAAACAGGACAGCTCTTAGCATGGCTATACAAGAGCGAAACTCCCAGACCCACGATCAGGACGATAATGAGAGAAGATGGTAGTGTAGCGGACACCCAAGAAGGAGTTAACAAGGAGTTTGCGGATTATTACAAGGTGCTATATGGGGATGAGGAGGGAAGCAGCCATGAGGAGGTAACGGAAACACTAAAAGACATAGGACTGCCTATGATAAGTGGGGAGGAAAGAGAGGAGCTAGATGCACCAATCACTCTGGAGGAGTTAGAAGAAGTGGTGAGGCAGCTGCCTACCAGTAAGACCCCAGGGGCAGAGGGGTTCCCAAGTGAATTCTATAAAATATATAGAGAGGAAGTGCTCCCCCCAATGTTAGATATGCTTAATGAAGCGTTTGAGGTGGGACGGTTGCCGGAATCACTCAGAGAGGCGATCATAATACCGTTTCCCAAACCTAACAAACCTGGGCATATCTGTGGCTCTTACAGACCTTTGTCGATGTTGAACCAAGACAGCAAGATATTGATGGCTGTCCTGGCAAACAGACTGCGAAGAGTAATTAGCAAATTAATACACCCTGACCAGACGGGCTATGTCCCGAATAGGAATATAACTCATAAATCACAGGCGACTCCAACGGGTTGTCGAATGGGGTAGTAAGACAGAAGGCGAAATGGCGATTGTGTCCTTAGACGCGGTAAAAGCTTTCAACTCGGTCAAGTGGCCATGGTTGCTGGCAGCCCTGGAGGGGTACGGAATGGGGCCCGCTTATATAAAATGGGCGAAGATGCTATACAGTGAGCCGCTGGCCAGAATTAGAACGGGATCAGTGATATCCGAGAGGTGGCAACTTAGTAGAGGCACCAGACAGGGGTGCCCTTGGTCCCCGATGCTTTACATATTAGCCCTGGAACCCCTAGCAATATACCTCGCACAATAATATGACACGATAGGTATTGAGGTTGGGGGGGAGGGCACGATACCTGATGTCCTTATATGCAGATGATTTGTTGCTATACTTGAGGTACCCGAAAGAAAATCTCCAGTACATCCGGGAGTGGATGGAGAGATATGCAATGGCTGTCGGGGATAGCGGTGAATCCTCAGAAATCTAGTATTTGTCCGCTAGGCAGTTATAAGGGAACCCCTGTGGGACGGTTACCGGTGTTACAAATACCATGGGCAGTTAGTTCTTTCCGGTTTTGGGATAGACGTGTACCACACGGTAGAAGAGGAACACAGGCACAACACCGAGGTAGCAATTGTGAAAAATCGAGAAGTGTATGCAATTCTGGGTGAAGTTGCTCCTAGCAATGATGGGACGAGGTGCAATGCTGAAGATGGTGGTCCTACCTAGCCTCCTGCATTATTTTAGCAATATTCCATACATGATACCCAAGAAGTTCTTTGCTAAACTGAACAGTATGTGTAGGGATTTCCTGTGACATGGTACCCAAAACAGAGTGGCGCTATGGAAGCTGCAGAACTTTTATGAAAACGGGGGGATAAAACTGCCTGATTTTGAGGTTTATTATGTGTCGAGCCAGCTGCAATATGTGGCCAAATGGCTCTCAGATGAAGCGACCCCTGAATTTAGGTTGTTTGGACATGATTGTGCCCCATTTCACAAGAGAGATGATCTGGCTGCCCAAGTCAGAAATGAGAGAGCACCCTAGGAGGATGATGCTTGGGTGGAAGATGTGGTGCCGGGCATGCCGGATGATGGAAAAGCCATTCCCATGCTCCCCGCAGGTACCGCTGGTTGCATTGGCAGGGGAAGATATGCAGCTGAGGGTGATAATCAGGACCCACTGGGAATCGGTGGGGCTGGTAATGTTAGGGGACATCTGGCAAGAGGGGACCATTACGGATTTTGAAGTGCTTGGGGAGGAAACAGGGTTAAATACGGGCCAGTACATTACATATCACAGAATGGTGCAGAGAATTCGGAAAACATGGCCTGAAACAGTATTGGAAGAAGAACCAGATGCTATCATAGAGGCAATATATGATATATCGGAGGGGGGGCATGAGATTTCTAGATTGTATGAGATGGTGATGTCTAAAGTCGGGAAGGATTTGACAACTGAGATTAGATTGGGAAGCGGAAGCAGGAGCCCCGATAGAGGATGGGATGTGGGAACGTGCACTGTGGTACCACAGGAAGGTGTCAAGGAATGCAAGACTAAAACAAATACAACTGTATATAACGCACAGAGCAAACATGACGCCTCTGAGGCTATCCAGATTTGAAAATGCTGGACGACAAGCATGTCCCAAATGTGACGATGAAAAGGCTGGCATGACACACATGTTTTCGTCATGCCCAGTAATTGAACGTTTCTGGGGTGAAGTGGCACAGAAACTAGCGGAAAAGGGGGTTACGATCATCATAGATACAGCCTGGGCCTGGTTGCAGGGAGGGTTCCCCAGGTCACGGAAACTTAAGCATGTTGATAAACTGAAATATCTAGCATATGTGCTTACAAAACGAAGGATTGCCATGGGATGGAGGTGCTACAGGCCACGGGTGGAGGTGTGGTGGAAAGAGTTGCAGAAATGGGCGGAGGCAGAAACGATGGTATGGCAAGAGACAAGCAATGCAGGGGGGGGAGGAAGAGACAGGAACCCTGATGGCATGGAAATCATTAATAGCAGAATTGTTTGGAGCAATACAAGACCTGACAGAATCTACGGGAAGCGAGACCCCACCACGTGCAGCAGATACAGAGTGTGAGGAATAAATAGGCTCATGAAGGGGGGTGGGATGGGGGAGCAGTGACCAAGATTAAGTAGTGAACAATTGAACTGTTGTAAAATGCACTGCGTGTTTGGTTTGCATTGTTGTTTGGTTTAAATAAAATTAATAAAATCTTTTTAAAACATTTTAAAAAATACCATCTTCAGGCTTGTTGGCTCTAATATTCAGACTTGATGGTCGTGCAGATTATAGAACCTCCATCCCCAAGTACACGAGCAGAGAGTAAACAACTGCCCGTGCAGTCCTTGAGGCCACAGGTGTGGAGTGCTGTCGGACTGGAACCAGGAACGCCGGAATGACCCCTCAGACCACTAAGCGGAATGGGCTGACAGCCTTAGTGAAATACTGGGGTATGGGTCAACAGATAACCGACGGCAGCAGAATACAGGGTAGGAGTTGAAGCATCTGGATGCACTTCTCACACCTGTGCCAACAGATAACAATGGCCAGAATACCAGAACAGGAATATCCGTTAGCAATCAGATAAGCAGTCCGAGATCAGAAGCTGGGAGGTAGCGTCGGTTCCAAGTGTAATCCAAAATCAATATCCAGGTGGGAAGGGCAAGGGTCGAGTTCCAGGAAAGCAGAATCAAGCGACAATCCAAAGAGAGGTAAGGAGTCCGTGAAACAGTCCGAGATCAAAGAAGTACAGGAATCCAAAACGTGACGCCAAACAGAACTTCCAAGAAGCAGCTGTGAAGCGTTGTTTGCGTGTCTGCGTTGGCAATGGTGTCCGCTTCCTGGTCACATGATGCGGAGGCTTCCGCATACTCAAACTATGCCGGTGACCAAGGCAGAATGTCGGGGACCGCCACGGCAACTGCCAATGAAGGAAGGGACGTAATAATCCCGGACGGCCGCCTGGGCTCTTCCTCCAGATATGCCGGGTTTGGTTATTCTTCTGCTGCTGCTGCCGTCGGGTATGCGAGGGTGCTGGGGATCTGAAGGGGAGGTGATGGGTACTGGAGGGGGTTAATCAGCAGGAAACATGACAACTAACCCCTCACCTTCTATTTGTTCTCATTCGAAAATCTTTATAGTGTTCATGTATGAATTATATTTTCGATGCACAAATCTAGTTTGACAAGGTTAGTAATCTGACCTTGGCAAGAGGAGATGGGGATCCCTCTCAGTCTAGGCTAGGAGGCCTACTAGGGTACAAACCAGAGCCAGTCCTGACAAAGAGGGAAGGTGGCAGTTGGAATGGGCCTAATCCCAGTCCCTTCTCAAAGTGCCAACTTGCTTGCCGACAGTACCACTGACAATAAAACCATACATTACTCAAATAATGCTTGTCAGTATGTTTCTTTTATTGCAGAAAAACTATATTATACAGCATTCCCTGCGAGGGAAAGCATCTTTACCAGCCAAACAGAAGTTTCCTCGAGTGACTGAGAGCCCAAGTACAGTTATAAGCAGACTGGGGAAAAGAGATCACTCAGCAGCCCGGCAAACGGCAATCATCGGCAAGGTGGGGGAGACGTTCAGCGAAACAAAAGCGGCAGAGGAACGCATGCACACTGAGCACCCCATGGACAAGGTGCTTCACTGGGAGAGAGCCAGAGAACCACAGCCCAGTCAGGCAAACAAACTCAGAGGTCCACATAAGAACTGGGACTTACCAAAGATTATACTTACCTGGAAAAGAGCTGCAGAACAGCTCCCCATGGGACTGACAGGCCAAACGTGCCCTCACACAAACTGGACCTTGAACACCATAAACCATCAATGTGGGCCACCAATACAGAAATTCGGCGGAACCTCGAGAAATGGGCAGAGCTTAAACACCTTTCTTTATCTTCTGTTGTCTGTAATGCCTCCCATGAGGGAGAATAGGGGAAGACTAGCCCGGGGAACCAGCAAGGAGGGATACCCAATTGGGAGAAAGAGGGATGTATAAAGAGAGATGGATACAGGAAGTTGTTAGTTGTTGGTGTCAGGTCAGACGATGTATACCTGGAGCAAAAGACCAGGCGCAAGAAGGACAGCGTGGAGGAGCGTAGACAAGGATTATACAGGCAGTGTGCAAGGTGAGGTATGGTTACTGAGAGGAGGTGGTACTGGAAGTGAACGTGCGTAAATATGAGTGGAGTGATAGGAAAGAGTAGGGAGTGAATGAGAATGTGGCTTGGGAAAGGAAAAGTAGGAGGAGGGTAATATAGAGGTTGTGGTAGTAGTGGAGAGAGTAGTAGTGGGGAGAGTAGTAGTGCGGTGTGGAAGAGTAGCTGTACAGAGAAGGAAGAGTTGCAGTGTGGAGAGAGGAGAGTGGCAGGAAGGAGATTAGTGGGGTGAAAAGGAAAGAGTAGTTGTACAGAGAAGAAGAAACAGCAAGAGGGAGGGTAATGGTAGACCTTAGCTTGAAGATCATCAGAGAAGCAATATAGAGAGTACCAGTAGTGTGGACAGATGTACGAAGGAGAATAGGGAGGTGAAGAGGAGAGAGCAGTAGTGCAGACAGAAAGAAGGAGTAAGTAAGAGTAATATCGGAGGGTGGTGGTAGACCTTAGTAGGAACGCCAGAGATGTAGTAGGGAGGTAAAATAGAGGGATAGGAGGACCATCAGAGCCAGAGTAGAGAGAGGGAAGTGATACGGTGGGTGGTGTAAGAGGAAAGAGTAGAGGAAGAGTAAGGCAAGCAGTTGATGGACTCAGGGAGAGGAACAATAGGGTGTGGAAAGAAAAGCAAAGGTGAAGCCCATGACATCTCCCAGGCACAAATCAGTCTTGTAGGAAAAACCATTGCTGAGGAACCCATAGATTACTTCCTGAGAAAGCTCTGATAGAAACGACATTAGCCTTTCGGCCATCACCAACAGCAAGATAGCTCTTTAGACAGTAAGGGTTACCGATCTCTAGTACCAATCTGGGGTTGAGGACACTGGGGCTAGGGTGGACTCTCCCCTTCCTAAATTAGAAAGATAGGGATGGCCATAAGGCCCACTGCCGAACAAATAAAAAACACTTGATATGATAGGGCATTTATCACGCGCCTATACACAAGTGTTTCAAGACGCGACGAGGTGAGGGAGGGGAACAGAGGGAAGACAGACAATGATCTTACTAGGCCAGGTGACATTGAGATTGTACAAGTGCAGGGGAGGTGGGGGATGGGAAAAGTGCGAGGGGAAGTGCAGTACATAGGACAACAGTAAATAAATAGGAACAAAAAATAAAAAGTGCAGCCTCAAGTGTCAATTGCCGGTAGGGGGCTGTACGGATACAAACAGCCCAGAGTCCAAGGGTTGCCAGGGGGGCAGTGCAGATGTGCAACTGGCAGGGAGGAGACCTGGGCCAAAGAACAGAGGGTAGCCAGGTGACAAGTGCAGTTTCAGTTTCAGCCAGGAGTTCAGCAGCGAAGAGGAATAGAGAAAGCAGAGGCAAAGAGAAAGGTCTTGAGGTGCTTCCAGAACCGGAGATGGTTCTCCTCAATTTTCAAAGAGGCAGGCAGGCTGTTCCAGAGTGAGGCCCCAGTCAAAGAAAGAGATCTACCACCAACTTGTTGCTTGGAGATGCGACTGGACAGACCCTGAGGGAGTTGGAGGCAGATGAGCGAAGAGCTTGAGAGGTAAGATATTTAGGAAGAGAGAGTCGAAGGTATTGAGGCCCCAGAAGGCCTTGTGGACAATGCAGAGGGTTTTGAACTTAATCCTCGGAGCCACTGGGAGCCAATGCAGAGATTTCAGTCCTGGAGAGATACGATCCCTGGGCTTGAGGCAAGGACAAGTCTCGCAGTCCTGTTCTGGATGAGTTGTAGAGGTAGGAGAGTAGAGGCAGGCAGATTTAGAAAGAGGCTGTTGCAGTAGTCCAGCCTAGAGAGAACCAGAGCTCTGGAGACAGTGAGCTTCTGGGGGAAGGAAAGGAAAGGAACAATAACTCTGAGGTGGTTCAGATGGCAGTGTGACCTCTTAGAGACGTCAGAGATGCGAGGAGAGAAGGAGAGTGTGGAGTCGAAGATGACCCAGAGGTTTTTAGCCTCACAGGTGGGAGCAGGAAGAGGGCCAAGAGAGGCTGGCCAGAGAGTGACTGGAAAGGAGGGAGCGGGTGTGCAGATGAGGAGAACCTCAGTCGTACTGGCATTAAGGCAGAGAACATTGGTGGCACACCACTCCTGGATAGCGGACAGACAGTCGGAGATGAGAAGCAAAAGAGGTGGCTGAAGGGACCCTGAAAATGAGCTGAGTGTCATCCGCATCCACTTGAACTGTCTCTGCTAGTAGCGCATTATTGAGGCTATTTGTAACACTAGCACATGAGCAGCAACAAAGCACATACAACAACGATCAGCAATAAAACTACTACAATTCACAGCAATATTATGGTAAAAATTATTTTAAAAAAATACCAGAAGAATACAATGCAATATAGGAAAGCTATAAACGTTTCCATATGCCATATGCTGGGGTATTGCCTTAAGGTTCAATTTTCTTGGAAATACATTCTCTAAAAAAGATGAGGTTTTTGGCCCTCAATTGCCTTTAGATCCTTTGTTCTCGATTATTGGCGATTCTGGAGAAGGCGCCCACCTGCTACAAGGTCATAGGGTACAACTCATGCACCTTCTCAATACAGCAAGATTGGCATTGGCACAATGTTGGAAGTCTTCTCAGGGGACCCTTATGATGATTTGTTGGTGGAAGGTTTGGCAATGCTGGGTAATATAGAAGGTACTTGCCCTACTAAATGATTTGTTACCAAAGTCCCTCAGGACTTGGTCTTCTTTTATTGATTTTTGCAGTTTCACCAAATATCGCCTCTTTAAACCTGCTCTAGTGAAAGATTTCTCTACTTTATGAAGTTTGTGTCAAATGCATTGTATGACTTTGGTGGAAGTGTAAAGTGGACACTGTTGGGGTATGGCAGTACTTGATTATGGCATGATGTCTTGTAACTACCATCTGAATGTGGAGTTAATGGCACATCACTGAGTTTGTGATCGCCTGACTTTTATCTGTCCAGTGTGAGAAACCAATACCTGTCTCACCCGCTAGTCCTTGGGGACGTCATCCAGGTGGCCAGGACACGGCCATCGCTTTTGGATCCAGTTCCTGGGGGTGGACCAGTGCGGGAGGATCATCTGTGTGAGGGGTCTTCGGGGAGTGGGGGGTGAGGCGACCTATGGTGAGAAGCCAGTTTCACACAGACAGTGCGCTCTGGGAAAAGACAGACTCACACCGGAGCATTACAACGGACATGTTCCGCTAATCGGGTCAGGCAAAGTCAGGCACTTGACTTTAATCACCTACATCTCATACCCATTAGCTCTCCCCACACGAATAAAAGGCGAAACATAGAGAGACACTCTGAGCAAGGCGGAACACGAAAACGGGCAGAACTCAATGGGCAAAGGCAATCCTACTGAAGCAGAGCGACGGACAGAGGGACGAGAGCAAAGGGTAAAGACAGGAGTTCCCTGCAGTGGGTATTTGCCTCCAAAAAGCTATGAAAGATATGTGGAGGAGACCAAATCCCAGTCAAGAAGACTGGATTGTGTTTCAAGGGCGCCAGCGACCCTCCCGGCTGAACGACAGAGTTGGGGAGGCAAGGCCAATCCTGTGGTACTAACATTGACTCGTAAAACCATAAATACAAGAAAGGAATGCACACAGCGGGTGAGTTGACGAGCATCATGAAAGACCGGTGTGCGTTAAGAGAAGATTTAATTTGCAGCAGTAGATTTCACAATTGAAGGCTACACGTGTGTGGATGAGACGCGAAGGAAGGCAGACCTTTAGTGAACTTTAAATTACAGATAACTGTGAAGCCAGTGATTCAGAGTCGTCCGGCGAAAGGAGGTAGCCCACTCGAAAGTCTCTGCGAAAGGTGCAATGTTCTGTTATAACGTGACAAAGTGAATGAACTTTAAAAGGCATAATAATCGAGATTAACCCCGGGGAAAAGGGGAAGAAAAAGGTGAATATTGAACTTTTGTGCATATGATATTGAACTACCCAGACCAAGAGACACTGGGGTGAAAAACACAATAGTGTGAGCTAAAGGGAAAGTCGAGGTCTGTAGTAAAAGCCTTGCACATTCGAAAGTCTACGACATCAGGAAAAGGGCTGAGTCTGACTGAGGGAGACTGAAAGTGTGATAAATTAGGGGATGGGAACCCCTAAAGAAGGTGAATTAAGTTTGGGGAAGGGAACCCCTCCAAGTGTTGTGATTGAAAGGTCTGAGCCTGACGGAGGGAGACCTACATGCACTTTTTGTTGAACTGTGAACTTTTTTTTAACTTTATTTGTTCAGTGCAGTGAAAAACATAGGTATTTACAAAAACGTTGTAGCTTACATTTCGATCGAAGGAATACGTACAGAGATATGTTGGTAACTTTCACGACATGTGGTCAATTGCACAAGAGACACATTTGGGCATTAATGTACAGTGTTCTGTGCAGTTAGATACACCCGTAATGGTTCCCAGATATGTTTCGGCCTACAGCATGGCATTACGAGTGAGACATAGGCCTCCTCACATTCGTTGGCATAGGTCATTTCACTAAGCCACATTTTAATGTATGAGGCCGATTTTGGATTTCCATCATGGAAGAATGCATTTCTTAGCCAGCAGACAGCCTAGACTGAAGAGTCGTCTGAGTTTTATCGTCATCTTGCCTATGTCGCCAAACAAATATTCGGGAAGTGACAAGTGCAGAGGAACACCGGTGCACTCGTGCAACCCCTCTGCCACCTCCTGCCAAAATTGGGCTATCTTGGGACATTTCCAATACATATGATGCGCATCAGCGATCTCCATGTTACATTTAATGCAGGCACTTGATGACAGAGGGGCGAACCTGGCAATCTTCGCAGGAGTGTAATGCAATCTGTTGAGAATTGTGAATTGCATTAGCATGTGTTTTGAATTGAGTGACACCTCCTTTGTCAGGCGGCACCAGTGGGTAAACTGTGTGTCTTCCAGCGGTGTCCCCGCATCAACCCCCCCCAACCCCTCTCTGGCCTTAACGGGTTGTGTTAGTGTGTCTTCACATTTATTGTACAAGCCCCTGCGGTTCCCCACCTGTTACCACCATACTGAAGACATCACACTCCTCATGTTCATTTGGGAATGACAACCAGAGACCTCTTACTGCAGCTCTAATTCTGTAGTACTGTAGCGTTTTAATGGGGCTATTGCCCAGTTTCTCAGAAAAGTCAGTGAGTGAGACAAAGGAGCCCCCTGGGAATAGATCATGCAGTGTCATTATGCCGTCCAAGTCCCACATATTCTGCATTGTTTAGTCATATGTTGGGGGAGCCCCGGACAGTTCCAGAGGAGGATTTCTCCCACATAGCGTGCCGTAGTATTCAATCTTCAAAAAATTCTGGACCAGGCATTGACTGTTGTGCGGACTGGGTTGAAAGTGCATGTGTCAGGGTGTCTGTTACCCAGAACTATTGTATGCAGGTCAGAGGGGGATGCGCTATATTTCTCCAGGTCAGTGTGAAGTGTCTTAGAATGCGATGGGTACCAGTGGCCGGCGAAGTGTGCCTGCGCTACCTCGCAATATAGTTCAAGGTCCTGAGCTTGGAGCCCACCCTGGTCATACGGTCTGGACATATCTTCCAGTTTCATCCGAGGTGTATCCTTCCCTCACGTGAAGCCCACCATGAGAGATCTTAATTTGTGAAGGAGTGCACGCCCCGGCCATTCCGGGATATTGATAAACTAATACAGTAGCTTTGTGTTATGCTCACCTGGTATCCACGGGGGCGCCACACAATACTGGATGGAGGTCTAAGCGCTACCCCGGACCCCTCTCTGCTTGGTTATGTGCCAGACGTTGGGTAGCGCCTAAAACAGGAGAATGGAGGCTTAAGATACTGGTTATGTGATGGGTGTACTCCCACCTCCCTCTGGTCCAAATCCCCTCCCTTGGGGGTTATTGCTGACCTTAGGTTTTTGTGCGTTGAACTCTCAGTCCTGTGTCTCTGTGCAGGGGCGCGTGGTTGATGTGGGCGTTCCGTGGACCTAGTTGCTTCAATGGTCCGTGTGCCCTTATGTCAGGTCCAGACCGGCTGTGACTCCGACTCTGCTTGCTGTCTTTCAGGTGAATTATAATGTCTTCTCTGTCTTTATTCTGTCTCTCTCCCTCTGTTTTCTCGGTCTTCTCAGCATCTTGCTCCACTACACTGTTCCCTAACAATGTCTTTTTGTTTTCACAGGGATGGTTGTGATCTCGGAGTTGCCGCGCCGATGGCGAAGACCACGGTGAGTTATTGACGCGCAGAGCGCTGCGCTGTGTATTGGTGTTAATTGCTAACCTGTGTTCTCTTCCCTTCTTTGTATAGGTTGCAGTGATCTCCGGAGTGATGAGCGATGAGCGATCGAAGCGCTGCTTGCCCAGGTAAGTGCTTTGTTAATGCTGACCTTGTTCCTTCTCCCTTGCAGGTTGCGGTGAAACCCGGAGATGGGCGAGGTAAGCAAAGCGCAGGATGGATTCAAGACTGGTTACTTCACAGGTAAGTGTTCTTGCTCACTAATGCTGTTCTTGTTCTTCCAGGTTATTAATGGAATCCAGATCTAGGGCTTCAGGATCGAGCTGCCTCGGAGAAGCGATGAGCAGGAGCTGGACACGGTGAGCGTTACGCTGCAGGAGTGCAGAATAACACAAAGCGTGTTGTGCTGTTTGGGTGTGGTTTAAATAGCCCAGGTAAAGTAGTTCCAGGTAAAGTAGTTGCAGGCCAAGTAGTTCCAGGCCCAGCCACACCAAAAACACTAGACCGCATGGCTTGGTTCTAAAGAACTGAGCTGTGTAATAGGCCTCCATGTTGGATTAAGGTCCAAAACTGGTATTGCTTTATTCCTGATAATGAGCCTGGTGTCAGAGGCCCCAGGACTGACTCCATGTATGTTTCTGATGGAGTTTTAAGGCCCTTGGGGCCAGTGGGAAGGGCTTTAGCCCCACTGCTGCCAGGGGGATGTTATACCTGAGGGGATCAGGGGCATGGATCGTGACACTTCGGGGCTATTACCATCTTCAGAAGGGATAGCCTACCGTACAGTGAGAATGGGAGGCACACCAATAGATTTCATTTATCTTTAAGAATATGTATGTAGAAGCCAATATTTACTTGCAGCAACGATTGGTGTGGTCATGTAACCACAATGCCCAAATACTTAATTTTGTCCTGAGTCCAACGGCATCCCTCGAGATTGGTGGGGGAGGGGGTAGTGGCCTCATTTAAAGGAAATATTTCGACTTGGCCTCATATTGATGCAATATCCTGAGAATATGGTGAATTTGCAGACCTCGTCAAGGATCGGGCGAGATTCGAAGCAGGGTTCCTAATGAAAAGTAATGAATCGTCTGCGTATAGTGAAATAATGTGTGTGGGATCCGTCATAAGTAGGCCGCGGTGGATAGGCCTATGGCGCATAATATAGTCCAACGTTTGTATAGTAAGGGCAAACAACAAAGGGGACAGTGGACAGCCCTGTCTCGTACCCCACTCCAGCAGAAAACACGGGGAGAGCGTGGACCCAGTGCGGACCCTGACTACCGGGGAGGCAAATAGGAGCCGGACACATTGGATGAAGAGCCCGCCCGACCCCTGCAGCGCAGTACAGAGAACAAGAATTGCCAGGAGACCGAGTCGAAGGCTTTCTCGGCATCCAGAGAGACCACCACCGCCTGTGTCTTCGGGTTTAGCTGTGAGATGACACCAAAGAGCCTACGTAGATTAAAGGCTGTGGTGCGCCCGGGGATGAATCCCGATTGGTCAGGATGCACCAATTTAGTCATGTGTCGGAGAAGTCTAACAGCTAGTAGTTTGGCAAATATTTTCGTTTCTGAGTTAATCAGGGACAGTGGTCTATATGAGCTTATGTCAGAGGCCGGTCTGTTGGGCTTCAAGAGGACTTTAATTACTGACTCCGACATTGAACGTGGTAGCCTGCCAGTGTGCAGTGCCTCTTCCCATATCCGCAGCAACTGAGGGGCAAGAATGGAGCTTAATTATTTATAGAGTTCGATCCCCAGGCCGTCAGGGCCTGGCGTCTTACCAGAGGGGAGTGACTTAATGGCTTCAGTAATCTCATCAGTAGACAGTGGGAGATTAAGGTCAGAACGTGCCTGGTCCGAGATCGCCGGGAGCGGTATCTCAATTAGGTACGCTTCAAATTCTGCTGTAGTGCATTTGTCTGAGCTAGTATTTAGGGATTTGTAGTATTTTTGGAATTCGCAATTCACCTCATCAGGTGAGTTCAGGGTAGTGCCATTTGCATTAATAATCCCAGTGATATGATGGGCCCCAGTCTCAGCCTTGGCCACGTTCGGCAGCTGGCGACCTGGTCTATGGGATTCACCGTAGCGCTGCGCACGTGCGGGGTAATAAAGCAATTGGGCACCCCTTTCGTCCAGCTCCCGAAACTTTATCAGGTTCCCCTTAATGCACCCCAGTAGGGCATAGTTATGGGTATTTCCGTAATCATCCTTTATTTTTTTTCAATTCGGCTTCAACCTCACCCAGCTCCCGCCTGGAGGCCCTCAGTGTCCCAGAGGCAGAGATTATTTCTCCCCTTAACCACACTTTATAGACCTCCCATATCGTACTGTGGCATCGCACAGTCCCCTAATTTCTAAGGAAGAAGTAAGTAGAGCCAGTGTGCAGCACCTCGAGAAAAGCTGGGTCTGCCAAACACAAGCTGCATATACGCCACAGAGGCCTCGGGGAGAGTCGTATGTTCCATGTCAAGGTCAGAAGGATAGGTGAGTGATCTGAAATCGTGCAAGGGAGAATTTTAGTCTCGATAACCTCAGCCATAAGTGAAGTTTGGACCAACCAGAAGTCTATCCTCAAATGTGCGTCATTGGACTGTAGAACAGTATGTGTATTCTCGTGCTGAGCGATTGCGAGCCCGCCACGCATCCGTGAGGTCAAGGTGCTATATCACAGTGATTAACATTCGGGCTGCAGCGGACAGTTCCCTCTGTGTGGATCTGGATCTATTCATGATACAATCAAGAATCAGGTTTAAGTCCCCTCCGAACATAATGCGGGAATGTGGTTCCCCTTTAAGGATATCTAGGATCTGACCGTAAAACTGTGGGTCAACAATATTGGGGCTGTAGGTGTTGACAAGGGTTGTGTGCACACCTGCCAGGGCACCCCGCAGGATACCAAACCTACGCTGCAGATCAACATTGCGCTCAGACTCTTACAATGGTATAGATCGGTGAATCAATGTGAGTATATCCCGGACTGGGACGAGTATTTAGTGTAACAGCGTTGCGTGCCCCATGCTTTAGCAAATGTGTCATTAATGGAACCATGGGCATGTATCTCCTGTAACATGACCACTTTGGGGGCATGCCTGTTCATGTAGGCGACCACCTTGCATGCTTTAATAGGACGGTTGAGGGCGCAGATATTCCACGACATAAACGTAATATTAGTACCTGACATGTATGCAATTTAAACAATGGTGACCAGGCCGCAGCCGGGGTATCTCTAGGGCCAGATCGTACTCCAAGATCAAGTAGTGATCTGCACTGTTTTCAAACTTAAACGTTCTAACTCCGAACGTACGGGCCTTGTTAGGGAGAATTCTCTGTTTAGGCTCAATCTCCTAACCTAGTGAGTCCCCCAGCAGCTTTGCTGGATTTCTGGAGTTTGTTTTTTTTCTCCTGCCAAGAGTGAGACTCTTTTTCTCCCACTCTTGGACATGAGTTGTGGTGTTCCTTTGAATGTTAATGTGTTTTATGGGCTATGGGGTCTTTTACTCCATAGGGTCTCATATGTTTTTTCTATGTGTGTTACACAGGACCCTCCGTGCAGTAACACAGGGGTGTCATAGTGACCCCCCATCATAGACTCCATACCCTGGGACTGACTACTGTCTCCCAGGGCATGTAAGTCACCATTGGCTTTACTAGTCCCAAATTACTAACAGAACCAGTACAAACAATCATATTGTGGACGTACTGGTAGGGGCAATTCGATTGCCCATGGGTCTGTTGTGCGAGGGGGCGCTTTCCCGTCCCCCCTCGTCGAGTTTTGGCTGGTGGCAGTGGATACTACTTTTTATATTCAACAGCGAATATATCTCTATGGGATTTTCCCGTTGTTCGAGGCTAATACTTTTTTTAACATAGCCTCTAACATACCGCCGGTTTATTTTTTTAATATTAATTCACCGGTTGGTATTTTCTGCCAAAACTCGGTTTTAAAATGGCGTTTGTGTTCGCCTCTGTAACTTCAAACCAAAGGTCGTGCCTTTTGTTGCACTTTTGGCAGGCTTCTACACAGAAGCCCTACAAAGTGGTGCCACTCTGTCTGGGTACCACAGGGGGTGTGGGAGGGGGGTTTAGGCACCTTGGACTAATTTGCCTTGCCAACCCAAGTAGCACTCTTGCGTGATTGGCCCAAGTGGTGAGCCACCCCGCTCCCCACTTAGCATGTTTGATTGACAGCTAGGCTGAATGAATGGGGGTTTTCTGCATAAAAGCAGGGCTTTGGGGACTGGAACTTCAGAAGTCGACACAGGACCTGAAAATCCGACGAGGGAGAAGCTGAGCTAACCTGCTACAACGACACCACCGGTGGAGCCCTGCTGAACCGACTCACCACTTCCCAACGACAGAGGAGATCTCCCTGCTGGAGAGTCTTCTTCCCTTGACTGGTGGGCACAACCAGTTTACCTTCTTTTCTCACATCCCAGGACGTCTCGTGGTCGAATTGCCCGTGCCAAGCACCCCGGCAACCGGATAGCCACTTACCACTGGACCGCGAATAAAAGGAACGCTCCTTTTAATTGAGAACTCTGCGGCTGGTTTCTTCCCTGGCAGTGCAACGGACTCCTGTTTTCCTCCACGACGAGATCCTCTCTTCCCCCGGACGAAGCACTGACTTGCACCCGCTGCCAGGAACAACTGCCCCCGCTGGAGCGTTCTCACCATTTTAAGGTACTGTGTCCGCCAGGCCTCTCTTTCTAAAGATTGCTACAAGGCAACAATAACCCCTTAACCTTCTGGACTGGGCTGGCCGCCTTGACCATCTAAATGGTCCCTTTCTTTTGGTCCAACTCTTTCTGAACCTTTTGCGAGACTTTTGTGCACTTTCAACCGTGTGACCTTGGAAACATTTCACCCGGAGCCTCTTAAAGTGGGTCCGACCTTTTTAACTTTGACTCTACGGTTTTAACCTGCCTTCTTCTCCTACTGTGTTCTTCCGAAAGTGTTGGGATCTGTTTCTATCTTTGCTCTGCCTTTCTCTCCCTCTTAAACCGATTGATTAGAGTGCCATCTTCGTTAAGCACTCACCGCTGTCTGAAAAGAAGTGTTGCTTTACTTAAGACTTGTCTAATAATCGTTGAAGGGAGGGTATATCTTTTAGTGACCGTGTTTTTGAACTGCTTGATATTAGTGCCAGTGTGTTTAACTAGATGTGTTTTTGAATAAATAATTATATCTCTTTTACACCAAGCTCTGGTCAGTGTTTGCTTGTTCTACTGTGTTCTTTTGACCTATTGTGAATACTCTGTAAACTGCCTAACTCTTCTTGAGAGAAGTCTGACTGCTCAGCCACAGCTACCAGGTAAATCTGGGTGGTACAGACTGCTACCAATTGGGTTTACTGCCAACCACCTCTAGTCTTAAATCTTTTGCAGTGGTCCCAGAGGAAACTGCACAGGTTTCTGCCTAACACTGGTGGCAGCGGTGGGATTTGTATTGAGTATACACTTTAGTGTGATTTTTGAATACTTTAGAACTAACCACAAAGTTTAGCACTAAAAAGCTGATTTTCTAACTATGTCTGCTATGGAGAGTTATACCCTAGAATCATTGTCTGCCAAAACTGCTGATTGCTTAAAAGTGTTGTGTAGACATAAGAATCTCTCTGAGAAGGGCAAGAAAATGGAACTTGTAGAAAGATTGTTAGAAAACCAAAGTCTGGGTGGTACAGAGGAATCTACCCCCCCAGCAAATGTAGAAAACAGTGAAGGTATTGATCTGAATCAAAGTCTTGATAATGAGTCAGAAGAGGAAAGTGGACCTAATGAAGTTAGCCACTCTGAGCCTCTGCCTGCCTTACTTACTGTACCTACTGGGCCTATACCAGGTCCCACATGTTATCCTGCTTATTTTGAACTTGAAAAAATGAAGCTTGAATTAGAGTACAAACGTTTTATTACTCAATCTGAACAAAACCAAGAGCTTGAGTTCAGAAGGATTAATGCCCAGGCTGAGCAGAAGCAAGCAGAGTTGAAACTCAGAGAAATAGAGCTTAATCATGCACTAGAAATGAAAAAGTTGTCTGTGGAAAATGCTTCTCTCCTCTGGTTCCTCTAGGAGTTCCAGTCCCAAAAGACCCCGGATGCCTAAGGAATTAGTGGTATGTATGAACCTAAGTTGGATATGTTGGATTGGTTAAAAATGTTTGAGTATAATCATGGGCTCCAGGACATCACAGGGAATGAGTTACTTCCTTGGTTGTTCCCTAGGCTTCCCCCTGTTGCAACTGATGTGGTAATGGAGTTGGGGGAGGTGGATAAGAAGGATTATGAATGTGTGAAACTAGCTTTAATAGCTAGATTTGGGAAGACCCCTTCCCAGTACCTTAAGAGGTTTAGGACTTTCAAAAAGCATGATGGTACCCTTTGGGCTACCTGGGTGAGTGAAAGTTGAAAAACTTAGAGGGATGGATTAAGGGTTACAGGGTTACCACTTATGAAGGAATGAAGAATCTTGTAATGTTGGAGTCAATTTATGATGCCTGCTCTCCTGAGCTCAGACAGCACTTGGCTGATTCAAAGGAATTGGATTCCAGGAAGTTACCTAAGGCTGCTGACTTGTGGGTTGCCAACAGGGCCACTCACAAGGATTCTGGTGCTACTCAGAAAAAGGATGAGGGAAACAGCCAAAAAAGGACTCCAAAGAGAATTCTAATAATTCCAATTCCAAAGAGGGCCCCAAACAAAACCATAAGGGTAAGCCACAAGGGAAACCGAATCAGGCTAGTGTACCTTCTGGTGCCAAACCAGGAGGAGGTCAGAACAAGCCACCATTCCAGAAAGCATTTGGTAAACGCTTTGTTTGCGGCTCTACTGACCATGTGAAAGGAGATCCCAGATGTAAGGGTAAACCTTCAGGGGTCCAGCTTGTCTCCTTAGCCTTCGCTCCAGAGGAGGAAGTACAAATGGCAAGTGGAAACTTTCTATTACTGGCTGATGAACTCATTGGAGTCTCAGCCAGTGTGTCTTTAGTGTCTCTGGGTTTGTGGGAACAACAGAACTTAGATGTCTATAATTCTATCCCAGATAATACTAAAGAGTATTATAAGGACAGTGTCCAAGTGAATGGTCAGGAGACTCCTGGCATTAGGGACACTGGGGCCAGCCTAACTGTGGTGGACAAATCGTTTTTTCAGGCTGAGGATGTTTCTAAGGCACCCAAACGCCTCACCAAGTTAGCTGGAGGGCCTGTGCAGATGCTTCCCCAACTACCAGTTCTCATCCAGTGTAATGACATGACTGTGAAGATACCGGTCAGCATACAAAGTGAGGTGCCAGGAAGGGTTCTGCTGGGTAATGACTTGAAAACTCTTGGAGTAGTGTCGCATACCCCCAGACCTCCTAGTAAAAGGTTACAGGAGCTCACCAGACCTTCAAGGGAGAGAACCATGAGAGGTACTCCCAAGGAGATGATGAAGAAAGAGATCACTCCTGCTCCACTGGAGATGTCAGCTGCTGTATCTAAGAAACCAGAAGAGAAAGGGAAACCTAAAACTTCTAAAAAGAACCCAACAGCCAGCACTCCAGTGCAGCCAACAAGGACTTCCCCTAGGTTGTCCAAAGTTACACCCATAACGCCCCCTCCAGCTGAGGCTGAGAGGGTGGTACAACCCTGTGTGGTTGAACTAGACTCGGAGGAAGAGCTAGTGGAAGGCCAGGAACTCATTGGAGATCTGGATCCTGTTGACCATCCTGAGCTGCAGTCTTTACTGGCAGAAGGTGGACCCAACAGGGCAGACTTCAGTAAGGGACAGAGAGAATGTCCAACTCTGGAAGGTCTTCGCCACCAGGCAGATGCTCAGGCTGAAGGGCAAGAGCCTGGGAAATATAAGTTACACTGGGAAGATGGCCTCTTCTACATTGAACCAACGGAGTCTGCACCTGGGGACAACAAATGACTTGTAGTACCCCAAGAGAACAGACCACAGTTCTTGCATTTAGCCCATGAGATTCCTTTGGCTGGTCACTTGAGTTTCAAGAAGACGAAGGAAAGGCTCTCACTCTACTTTTATTGGCCAAAGATGGGGGCTGAAGTTGATAAGTACTGCAGGAGCTGCCACACCTGCCAGACTTCTGGTAAGGTTGGCTCCAGGAATGTGGCACCTTTAGTGCCTCTCCCAGTTGTGGGAGTCCCATTTGAGAGAGTAGGGATTGACATTGTTGGTCCCCTTGATCCTTCAACCTCCTCAGGCAACAGGTTTATAACCTGTTGTAGTAGACCATGCTACTAGGTACCCTGAGGCAATTCCTATGAGGACTGTTACAGCTCCGGCTGTGGCTAAGGCCCTCCTTGGTATTTTTACCAGGGTTGGGTTTCCTAAGGAAGTAATCTCTGACAGAGGGTCGAATTTTATGTCCCACTACATGAAAGCCATGTGGAAAACCTGCGGACTTTCTTACAAGTTATCAACAGCATACAACCCTCAGACAAATGGGTTGGTTGAAAGGTTCAACCGAACCATGAAGAGCATGATAGGTGCTTTAGAGGACCCCCTTAAAAGAATGTGGAACCTTCTACTGCCATGCCTTCTCTTTGCTTATAGAGAAGTCCCTCAGGAGGGAGTAGGTTATTCTCCATTTGAACTTCTTTATGGTCATCCGGTCAGAGGTCCATTGGCCCTGATCAAGGAGGGGTTGGAGAGTGCTCCTTCCCTCAAGCCAGTCAGAGTGACTGACTATGTGATAGGTCTCCGAAAGAGAATGTCACACATGATGGCAGAAGCAAGTGACAACTTGAAAGCTGGACAAGCATTGGTCAAGCACTGGCATGATCAAAAGTCTAACATGGTTGAGTAAACTTGGAGAGGTCAACTATCTGGTGGACTTGGGCAATCCCAAGGAGGCTCCAACAGTCTTCCACACCAACAGACTAAAAGCGTATGTCTCCAGACCTAATGTAGGAGCTTTGCTTCTAGCATCATCAGAGGAAGAAGAAGAGAGTGAAGCTCTTCCTGATCTCCTCAGAGGCTTACCTTTAGACGAAAGGATTGAAGGAGTAAATCTCTCTTCAAATCCGACACCTGAGCAACAAGAAGAGTGCAAATCTATGTTAAATCAGTTTGCCTCTCTGTTCTCACTTTCACCAGGCTTGACCCCTTGGGGACAGCATGACATACTCACTGGTGACTGCCAGTCAAAAGCAGAGGATTTAAGAACCCACATCAAAGGTGAGGTCAGCAAGATGCTTGATCTCGGGGTAAGAGAGCCCTCTACTAGTCCATGGTCTAGCCCAGTTGTGTTAGTACCAAAGGCAGGATCTAAAGAACTTAGATTATGTGTGGATCACAGAGCTCTTAATGCAGTCACTAAGACTGATGCCGACCCTTTGCCAAGGACAGATGAGTTGGTGGATAAACTTGGTGCAGCCAAGTTTCTCAGCACATTTGACTTGACGTCAGGCTATTGGCAAATAGTCCTGACAGACCATGCCAAGGAGAAAACTGCATTTTCTACCCCAGTTGGCTTATACCAGTTTAAGGTTATGCCTTTTGGATTGAAAAATGCACCTGCTGCGTTTCAAAGGATGGTAAACCAGGTTCTGAATGGGATGGAGGACTTCTGCATGGCATACTTGGATGACATAGCAGTGTTCAGCAATTCCTGGGAAGAACATGTGGACCACTTGAGATATGTTTTGCAGGCTCTTGGAAAGGCCAATCTGACCATAAAGGCGAGTAAATGCCAGATTGGACAGAGTAAATTGGTCTACCTTGGGCATGAGGTGGAGAAATAAGGCCTTTGCTCAGTAAGATTGAAGCTGTGCAAAATTGGACAACACCTACTACTCAGACCAAGGTGAGAGCCTTCTTAGGTCTCACTGGGTACTGCAGGAATTTCATAGAGAACTATGGGACCATAGCTTCTCCACTGAATGTCATCTCCTCTCCTAAATTCCCTAAAAAGGTTAGATGGAATGAGGAATGCAATCAGGCGTTTGAAAACCTGAAAAAGGCTCCTTGCCAAGCCCCAGTACTCAGAGCTCCTGACTACCACCAAACTTTCATTGTGCAGACAGATGCTTCAAATGTAGGAATAGGTGCAGTCCTCAGTCAACTGGATGGGAAAGGTAGGGAGCACCCCATTTGCTTCATCAGTAGAAAACTAAAGGATCCTGAAACAAGGTGGGCAACCATTGAACAAGAGTGTTTTGCTATTATGTGGGCTCTGAAGAAGTTTAGGCCATACTTGTATGGTTCTACTTTTGTCATTCAGACTGACCACCAACCCTTGAGATGGTTAATGCAAATGAAAGGGGAAAACCCAAAACTATTGAGATGGTCAATCTGCCTGCAAGGGTTTGATTTCACCATTGAGCACAGGTCAGGGTGTCACCACCAAAATGCTGATGGTCTCTCTAGGATGTATGTCCTCGACTAGAGGTATGAGATTCATCCAGGAGTGGAGTAAATCCTCCTGTCCCTTAGTCTGGGGTGAGGGGGGGCGAGTGTTAGGGAGAATTCTTTTTTTTTTTTATTTGATTTGATTTAGCTGAATTCAATCAACTTTTCAAATTTGCATATTTATACAGAAAAGAAAAAAATTAGATTGGATTAAATTATCAAAAATAAGTACATCGTTCACATTAATACAAGAACAATAAAAAGAACGTGCAAAACATCTTAAAATCTTAAAATCACATATGCATATGGATTCTCCTAAGTGTGAACCCACAAGAATTTCATTCACTCATAATGTGACAACTAAAATTTAACTTATATCATGTAAAAAAAAAAAAAGAAAAACACTTATTTTTGTCATACCAAATTTAGAGATATATTTCTGTTGGTAAAATAGTCTCTAAGAAGTGTATCATTGATTTCATGATTGAGAATCTGGGACGGTTTACTAGAATGCTCCAAATCTCCTCATCATTTCGCTCCGAATGCAAATTTATTAATTCATTAAATTGCTTGGATCGCAATGATTTTAAGTAAGGACATGACACTATCAAATGCTGAAGTGTTTCTGCAACAGTAACAGATTCACAATAACGACAGTAATTTTGTTCAGGGGCTATCATTTTTCGTCTCGCCAGGACTTCTCTTGTTGGCCATAGATTTAATCTTACACGCAAGAACTGATTTCTAATTTTCGCCGAGGGGCACTTTTGGAGATAGCTAGTCATTTGCCCCAGACAATTAGAGCGAAAAGTTTTTGTATTAAAATCTCTGTACTTTGTACAATTTTCGTAATTGTGAATCCACGCCCATTGATAAAGTTTTATTTTGGCTCTGGTTGGATTCTCTATTAGATTTGAAAGAGAAATGTCGGCTTCCATTAGTGTATTCAAAACTGAACTACGCCATTTATCAGGAAAGTACTGATTAGAGGAGATTAGATAGCCAGCAACTGTTCTTAGTATGTTGTTATTAGTCACTCCCAACAGACACTTGCGAAAGAAAGCACACCTGCTCCATTTGACTCCACTGTTTATCGATTTAATGCCCAGTTCTAGTCGTAGGAGCGGCATCGGGACAGAATTTGGCAGGTGAAGCACCTTTCTCCAGAATGTCGCCTCTAACTTGTTCCACATCTGATCATTGGTGTGTAATTTAGATTCGGCACCATATATAAGTATGGGACAGACTTTTTGCTCATAAAATAACAATAGATGGTTTAAGGAAAATTTACCATACTTATAAACTAAGATTTTTGCCTGAGATATGAGAGATATAAGTTTGGTTTGTAGTTTTTTTAAGTAAAATTGATCATTCACACTATTTTGAATGAAAATACCCAAATACTTATATTCTAAAACTGTGTCCATTGGTTTTTGCTGCAAGTACCATACAGGGTTTTGTACTTTGTGTCTCCCCAAGGGCCTACAAATCATAGTTTGTGACTTCTCTGTGTTTATCGAGAGATGGTTTTCCAGAGCATATTTGGACAATGCAGATAACAAGTTTTGCAAACCCGAAGGAGTTTGGGAGATTAGTACTAGGTCGTCGGCATAAAGTAGCCACTGAATACGCTGACCACCTATTTCGGGAGCATCCGACAGCGTATGAAGAAAAGAATCACCCATGTCAAAGATGAACAGGTTAAATAAAAACGATGCCAAAATGCAACCCTGTTTTAGTCCACGCGACGTGGCAAATGCTGCAGAAAGCAGGCCCTCCATTGAGAGTCTTACACGCATGGAGGTATCAGTATGAAGCTGAATAATTATTGCTAACAGGGAAGCGGGACAACCTAGAGTCTTTAACTTGTGAAATAGTAAATTGCGGTTTATGGAATCAAACGCGGATCGAAAATCAATGAAAGCAAAATATAGAACTTGTTTCCTAATTGCATATTTAGATTTAAGCATGTTAAGTGTTATAATATTTGGAAGCGTGCCTAGACCGCTAACAAAGCCCGATTGCAAGGGATCAATTTTAGAGTCTCGTAAAGCCCAACTCCTCAACTTTTTCAAAATTATTCGAGAATATATCTTTCCGGGCACATCAAGAAGCGAGATAGGACGATAGCTCATTGGATTAGACCGCTCCCCTTTTTTATAAATGGGAACTACGATTGACTGTTTCCAGGACAAGGGAATTTTCTGTGTGACATTGATGGTTTTAAAAACCAGAAACAGAATGTCAGCCCAAATCTCCGGAAAACATTTAAGCTGTTTATTTGAAATACCATCTGGGCCAGGAGCTCCCGACTTGCTCGCTTGCGATATGCATAGAAGGATGTCATCTCTATCATATATGATGTGAAATGGGGGAGACGGCCCCGGGCTAGCTGTACCTAATTGATCTGGAGGAGCCGCAAAGGCAGCAGAGTAATATTGGATCCACGTATCCTCCATGACATCGTTCATTTGAATGGCCACTTGATGTCCAGATGTCGCTTGATTTATGATTTTCCAAGTTTGCGCGGAGTTCTTAGTGGCCAAAGCTTTTAACATATTGTTCCCATCGTTTTGATAAAGTTTGGCTCTGAAACCTCTTACCCAATTTACGTGTTTAGTTTTAATGTGGGTTAGGGCAAGGCTGCGCAAAGTTGGAGAGAGTTTAGCAATACTTCTTTTATCAGCCCTGAATTTGGCTTTTCTCATCCTTATTTCATGATCATGAATGTGAAGGTGGGGAGTCTGCTTGTGCTTATGTATGGTTGATTTGGGTTGGAAAAGTTGCATTAAATCATAATAAATCAATTCATTAACTAAAGCACTGTGTCCAGAAACTCTATCTCTAACTTCCAACTCGGCTTGATAAAAATTTCTAAAGGCTGCCAGGGACGTTTCGGACCATGTCAGTCTATTCCTTGAGGAATTTATGTTGCAAGTACCCGGGAAAAATACCGGAGCGAGCTGGCTTGAATCTGGGGTAGATGACCAAATCATATTTAGTATGTTGTGGTCACTTACATCCGTTTGGAGGATTTTAAAGACTGTAATATTGTTTAACATACGGGTCGTGGTATACATAAAGTCTATGGTGCCCATAGACCCATTTCGATGCCAAGTTGGTCTCGGAGGAACGTCCTGTGGCAGAGCTCCATTCAGCACAAGCAGATTCCTTGACCTCACGAAAGACGACCACTTAGCAAGTCGTTCCCTTTCAGATTTACATGGAGGGCCCAAACAATGAAGGTTTAGATCACCAGCCACAAGTATTTGTTCTGAGAGACCCTCAAGTAATACAATATCAAGAGCCTTATTCATGCAATCCAAAAAACAGTCATCCAAAATACCCGCCGGGTTCCAATTTACATTTACAATTGCACATGATAGCATTCCCCCCCCGATTTTTGTCATTTGTAAAAACGGGTTAGGAGAGTACCAAGGTTCAATTTTTAAACCTGACGACTGCTTCACCGCCGTCAGCAGGCCCGATGAGGGCCGACCCCACAGACCTTTAACTGCAGGGGTTAAGAGAATATCAAAATTGTTCCATGAAGGCACCTTAGTAAACCATGTTTCTTGCAAAGTAATGACATCATGATCGATCAGGCATATATTCTTATTATTTAGCAAATGACTATGTCCTCTGGAGTTCCAACTGATGAACGACATGGTCGCTCTTCGCAAATCCTTATTCTAACATTCACTTGCTCTGGTATTACACTTGCATATATTTGCAGTGGTAGATTGATTTTGTTTCGGGGTCAGCACTGACTTAGAGGACAAGGTATATTTTGATTGAGAATTTGTGGGTTCCACCATTGTCTGAAGCTTAAATCCCAACTCAAACAGTTGAGTTTTAGCAGCCCAAATGGTGTTCACCACTATTCTCGAATTGAACCAAAGATTAACAGATGTACAATTTGATTGATTCACAAATTCAACTAGTTCAATGTCAATTGTTCCGATATCGTCTAAGTCTGGGATCTCCCCAAAAATTGCAAGGACAGAAGCTCGATTAAGGTTATATTGTTTTGCCGGCACAGGTAAACAAGTGAGAGTCAAGGCATGAATAGCCGGGCGCTTGAATCCTACAGTTGTTTTCTTTTTATTATCTATTGGTAATAGAATTTTAGGGTTCAAGGATTTTTCCAAAATGGCTGTAGAGTGAGAAGGATTATAGTTCTCAAAGAACTTAACCAGCGAAGACTGGATCAACAAATCCATATTACCTGCAATGCCGAATTCACTAGGAAATGTGGTTGATGTATTTGCTAAAGGCACTTGGATCGGCACTTGAGGTTCAGAGTTCCCAGATGCATTATTCGAAGCTTTCTGAATAATTGTTTTAGGACAATGTGCTTCCAATGTGGCCGATTTTGAAACTGGCACCTCTTTTGTGCTAAAATCCAAATTTTTGGGGACTAGATGGTGTGCCATATATTCATCTATAGCATGCCTCAATTCTTTGAGTCGTGTGTCCTTATTCACACAAGGTCGTGATGAAGGTGAATTAGAAGGAGAAGTGCTAATGACCTGTGTTTGGTGGACATTTTTAGACACATCCGTGGCAGCACGGATTAGATCATTTAATGGACTATGATCTGGAGCTGGAATTATTGATGGTAAATGTCCATTGACTTTCCGGCTTTTTGATTGTGATGAATATTTTTTTGCAATCGCTTTGGCCACAATTACAGAGTTAGCAACTGGAACGGAAATATTTTTAACAAAGGTTTTGATTTGTGAAGAACCTTTGGATGTGGATTTAATATTTTTAGATTTCTTTGCAAGTGGAGGCTTTTTGAGGCCCAGTTTGTTATTATCAACAGAGTTTGAGTTTAGGTCAAACAGGGGATATATGGCTTTTTGAGAATGTTCTACCGCAGTGTCAGATGAATCACACAACTGTTCAATTATAGGGTTCTCAAAACACGGAATAGTCTGATAAACCTGCGGGAGAGCTACAGCTGGAAGGTAGGTCTGGGATGCTATCGACCTTTTATTGCCTGCCCGACTGACAGTTTGTGTCAGATTTTCTAATTTGTTAGCAAGTGTGAGATGCTCTGCCAGAAGTTGGTTCAGTTGTGTCGAGTGCAAGTCTGCTTTTGTTGTTAAAACTTCGAACAACTTTGCCAGGGCTAAGATGGCAGTGTTCATGGACATTAAGGCTACTCCTGTATTTACAGTGGAGGAATCAATCTGTCCTGCTTCTTTAATGTTGTGAGTCAACATTTTTCGCGGAGTGGGGGCTATAAAGGACAGATTAGCAACCGACTGAGCCGCACTGACATTTGTAAATAAAATAGGCGATCTAGACAGATTTTCAGAGCGAGTATAGGAAGAAAAAGTTGTTGCATTGTAGTCCAAGTCAATAATAGGCATAATTTCAATATTTGAGAGGAGATTTGGACAAGGACCTGTTTTTGACTTGGAGGAGTCACCTATGGACAAAGTGTTTGTCTCAGACAATTTGGCAGGCTGAGCGGTCGTGCCTGTCAGCACATTTTTTAGTAGAACGCTATCTGTGAGAGACACATTTTCTTCAGCAAAAACCACGGAATCAGATGCAGTAATAGCGGCTTCTACCCCCCTTTGTATTATGCCTTCTTTCACTATTGTCTTAGCATCAGAAGCCACTGAGGCAGTCCTATAATCTATAGTAGGAACTGACACAGATTTGGATAAGGGAGGCTCACTATTATTTTTAGCATGCATTAAGGAAATTGGATTGGGCAGGTCACAGCAAAATGGGCGAATGTCCATACTTGCCAATATATCGGCTTTTATCTTGGGTTTTCCAATCACATTACTCACACGAGGAGTGGAACTCAGTCGTGATTTGTTAGTTTTTATGGCTAACACTTTTTCAGCAGGATTTTCATCATTTACAAAATGTGAAGTTGAAACTGGTGGCATACCTGCTTTTAACGAAATAATGTTGCGTTTCATGTTAAGCAGTTCAGTGAATACTGTGTAAAAATAAACAAATGAAAATAGAAGTAATAACAATATATAAGTATAATGTTAGTTAAATGAGTAATTGAGTATTTTGTCCCAACAAGTTCCAGTGGATGATCACGCAACACGCCGCGACAAGCGCGGCAAAGCGGGTAAGCGGGACTTGATCGGGACTTTGCTCCGGTGCGCGCGCGCGGTGCGCGCGCTCGGCGGGCTTTATAGCGCCGCCCACACAAAGGTGAGTAAAGCCTAAAATTAAAGAAATATATATTAATCAATGTCCCATATATGTGTGATGAGAATGGTTGATGGTGAATTCAGTGATTCTCTTCACCTTCTGGATGTTGTAGTGAAATCGCCCAAAAGTCCTATAAAAGTCCTGGGAGATCGACAGGAAGCTGCGGGTAAGCGGGACTTGACCGGGACTTTGCTCCGGTGCGCGCGCGCGGTGCGCGCGCTCGGCGGGCTTTATAGCGCCGCCCACACAAAGGTGAGTAAAGCCTAAAATTAAAGAAATATATATTAATCAATGTCCCATATATGTGTGATGAGAATGGTTGATGGTGAATTCAGTGATTCTCTTCACCTTCTGGATGTTGTAGTGAAATCGCCCAAAAGTCCTGTAAAAGTCCTGGGAGATCGACAGGAAGCTGCGGGTAAGCGGGACTTGACCGGGACTTTGCTCCGGTGCGCGCGCGCGGTGCGCGCGCTCGGCGGGCTTTATAGCGCCGCCCACACAAAGGTGAGTAAAGCCTTCTGGATGTTGTAGTGAAATCGCCCAAAAGTCCTGTAAAAGTCCTGGGAGATCGACAGGAAGCTGCGGGTAAGCGGGACTTGACCGGGACTTTGCTCCGGTGCGCGCGCTCGGCGGGCTTTATAGCGCCGCCCACACAAAGGTGAGTAAAGCCTTCTGGATGTTGTAGTGAAATCGCCCAAAAGTCCTGTAAAAGTCCTGGGAGATCGACAGGAAGCTGCGGGTAAGCGGGACTTGACCGGGACTTTGCTCCGGTGCGCGCGCGCGGTGCGCGCGCTCGGCGGGCTTTATAGCGCCGCCCACACAAAGGTGAGTAAAGCCTTCTGGATGTTGTAGTGAAATCGCCCAAAAGTCCTGTAAAAGTCCTGGGAGATCGACAGGAAGCTGCGGGTAAGCGGGACTTGACCGGGACTTTGCTCCGGTGCGCAGGAGAATTCTCTGTTAAGGCTGAATTTCCTAACCTAGTGAGTCCCCCAGCAGCTTTGCTGGATTTCTGGAGTTTGTTTTTTTTCTCCTTCCAAGAGTGAGACTCTTTTTCTCCCACTCTTGGACATGAGTTGTGGTGTTCCTTTGAATGTTAATGTGTTTTATGGGCTATGGGGTCTTTTACTCCATAGGGTCTCATGTGTTTTTCTATGTGTGTTACACAGCACCCTCCGTACAGTAACACAGGGGCGTCATAGTGACCCCCCACCATAGACTCCATACCCTGGGACTGACTACTGTCTCCCAGGGCATGTAAGTCACCATTGGCTTTACTAGTCCCAAATTACTAACAGAACCATTACAAACCATCATATTGTGGACGTACTGGTAGGGGCAATTTGATTGCCCCTGGGTCTGTTGTTCAAGGGGGCACTGTCCTGTCCCCCCTCGTCGAGTTTTGGCTGGTGGCAGTGGATACTACTTTTTATATTCAACCGCGAATATATCTCTATGGGATTTTCCCGTTGTTCGAGGCTAATACTCTTTTAACATAGCCTCTAACATACCGCCAGTTTATTTATTTAATATTAATTCACCGGTTGGTATTTTCTGCCAAAACTCGGTTTTAAAATGGCGTTTATGTTCGCCTCTGTAACTCCAAACCAAAGGTCGAGCCCTTTGTTCCACTTTTGGCGGGCTTCTACACAGAAGCCCTACAAAGTGGTGCCACTCTGTCTGGGTACCACAGGGGGTGTGGGAGGGGGTTTAGGCACCTTGGACTAAGTTGCCTTGCCAACCCAAGTCGCACTCTTGCGTGATTGGCCCAAGTGGTGAGCCACCCCGCTCCCCACTTAGCATGTTTGATTGACAGCTAGGCTGAATGAATGGGGGTTTTCTGCATAAAAGCAGGGCTTTGGAGACTGGAACTTCAGAAGTCGCCAAAGGACCTGAAAATATGACGAGGGAGAAGCTGAGCCGAACTGCTACGACGACACCACCGGTGGAACCCTGCTGAACCGACTCACCACTTCCCAACGACAGAGGAGATCTCCCTGCTGGAGAGTCTTCTTCCCTTGACTGGTGGGCACAACCAGTTTACCTTCTTTTCTCGCATCCCAGGACGTCTCGTGGTCGAATTGGCCGTGCCAAGCACCCCGGCAACCGGATAGCCACTTACCACTGGACCGCGAATAAAAGGACTGTTCCTTTTAATTAAGAACTCCGCGGCTGGTTTCTTCCCTGGCAGTGCAACGGACTCCTGTTTTCTTCCACGACGAGATCCTCTCTTCCCCCGGACGAAGCACCGACTTGCACCCGCTGCCAGGAACAACTGCCCTCGCTGGAGCGTTCTCACCATTTTAAGGTACCGTGTCCGCCAGTCCTCCCTTTCTAAAGATTGCTACAAGGTAACAATAACCCCTTAACCTTCTGCACTGGGCTGGCCGCCTTGACCATCTAACTGGTCCCTTTCTTTTGGTCCAATTCTTTCTGAACCTTTTGCGAGACTTTTGTGCACTTTCAACCGTGTGACCTTGGACACATTTCGCCCGGAGCCTCTTAAAGTGGGTCCGGCCTTTTGAACTTTGACTCTACGGTTTTAACCTGCCTTCTTCTCCTACTGTGTTCTTCCGAAAGTGTTGGGATCTGTTTCTATCTTTGTTCTGCCTTTCTCTCCCTCTTAAACCGATTGATTAGAGTGCCATCTTCGTTAAGCGCTCACCGCTGTCTGAAAAGAAGTGTTGCTTTACTTAAGACTTGTCTAATATTGAAGGGAATGTATATCTTTTAGTGACCGTGTTTTTGAACTGCTTGATATTAGTGCCAGTGTGTTTAACTAGATGTGTTTTTGAATAAATAATTATATCTCTTTTACACCAAGCTCTGGTCAGTGTTTGCTTGTTCTACTGTGTTCTTTTGACCTATTGTGAATACTCTGTGTACTGCCTAACTCTTCTTGAGAGAAGTCTGACTGCTCAGCCACAGCTACCAGGTAAATCTGGGTGGTACAGACTGCTACCAATTGGGTTTACTGCCAACTGCCTGTAGTCTTAAATCTTTTGCAGTGGTCCCAGAGGGAACTGCACAGGTTTCTGCCTAACAGGCCTAACCAGGCAGTGTGAACACAAACAATTGCAACCCCCCCGCCCACATCATTTACCCAAACTTGGCAATGTAACCCTCAACACCACGTGTCAGTTTAGCACATTGTGTCCTTAAACAGCCAATACAATAGTCTGTTTCAACAGTTCACATCATCTCTATGAAGTCCCATAAAAACATAACACATTGGAACCTTCTTGGGATGCACTGTGTGCAGACCACACGTATGGTCAGGTGGCTGCCTGTATGCAGCCAGCCACGCAGCAGGAGTAGCGTGTGCCCTACCATAGCTCAGGGTAAGAACCTAGCCCCGTTCAGGAGGTCAGTCATTCTCAATATTTGACAGAGCGTTGTTGTCTCTGGGCGATCTGTAGCCGACCTCACGGTCACGCCTTGCCAGTGGGATAGAGATATTGGACTCGATATATGCGGTGGCTTCATCAGGGTCTTCAAAGAACTGCGCCCTCCCCAGGTGCTGTATTCGCAGTTCCGACAGGTATATGAGCACGTATGGGACCTGTCGCGTGCGTAGAAGCTAAAATAAATGTGAATGTCAGTCAATTCAAAGTGGAGCGTCCCCTTCTCCCTCGCCACACGCTGAGGTCTCTGTCCCGGAAGTTCAATAGTTTAGCCAATGTGGTGCGGGCGGGGCTCCTGGCTTAGGAACAGGGGCCGAGACCCTATGCGCCCTTTCAACTAAGAAGTGCTGTGAGAATCGGGAGGGGTCAAAAATAGTCTGCAGAAGGTTTTCGACAAATTGCTCCATCGGGCCTTTACAGGAGGCCTCCGGGATCCCTCTGTTAGGGAGAATTCTCTTAAAAGGCTAATTTCCTTTACCTATAGAGTCCCCCAGCAGCTTTGCTGGATTTCTAGTGTTTATTTTTTTACTCCTGGTGTTCATTTTCGAGAGGCTACTGTCCAGTCCCTCTCTCCAAAGTTTCTGGCTGGTGGCAGTGGTTACTACCATTAATATTCTACCGCGAATATTTTCCTATCGGATTTTCCCATTGTTCGAGGCTACCACTTTTTATGATAGCCTTTAACAAACCGCCGGGTCAATTTAATATTAACTTTACTCCGGTGTTTTTTTTTGCCAGATCTTTGATAATATTTCTTCCTCGTGTCGCTCTCCAAACCGAGGTCCGGGCACTTTCTTTGTCCTTTTGGCAGGCTTCTGGACAGAAGCACTCCTTTAGGCGCCCGTGAGTCTGGGGTAGACAGGATGTGTGGGAGGGGGAATAGGCACCCTGTACAGGGTTGCCTAAGCAACCCAAGTCGCACTCTGCCCTGATAGGCTGGGGGTTAACCCGTAAGGATAACCACCACGCTGCGTGTGCGACAGCTAGGCTGTATGAATGGGGGGTTTTCTGCATAAAAGCAGGGATCTGTGGACTGGAAGATAGACGTTGCCACTGGACCTGACAAATCCGAAGAGGAGAGAAGCCGAAGACATCTGCAACGACTGAACCACTGGTGAAGCCCTGCTGCAGATCCTCACCACTTTTCTGCAACGACAAGAGAAGATCTTCACCTGCAAGAGCCTTCTTCCCTTGAGCTGGTGGGACCAACCAGTTCGCCAATCGCCTTCCAGGACCTGCCTTGGTCGAATCGCCAGTGCCAAGCACTAGGAGACCAGATAGCCAGGCACCCGTCCACCACGACCGCGATTTAAAGGAGCATACCTTTTATTCCGTTTTGGCATCACCTCGGCCGGCTTCATCCCTGGGCAGTGCAGTCACTCGAACCTTCCTCCACAACGAGAGCCTCTCTTCCTCTGCTGGATCTCCCGAACTGCAGGAACTGCTAGGAACTACCGCCACCACAGGAGCCTCTTCCACTTTTAAGGTACATTGTTCCGCCAGGCCTCCCGTTTCGTTGGGTACTGTTAAAGGTGTTTTAAATCATTCATTTACCTTCTGGGCTGGCCGTCCCTATCGTCTAACATTATCTTTTTACCTTCTGCACCCTCCTTTTCAACCGTTAAACAAAGACCTGACAGCAGCTACTAGAACCATTTGAACCTGGGCAATTTTCCACACGTCACTGACTCTGGCACAGGCCTATTGACTCTGGCTAATTCTGTTACAACTGCCTTCTCTAGATTGCTTTTCATCAAGAAATGTGTTGGTGCATCTAAACTCTTATAACCACCTTTCCTTCCCCTTTATATATTGTTGACGTGCCATTTTACTTGGTTTTCATCTAGCTATTGCTTGTGCTAAAGTGCTGCCTTGCCCAACTTGTTCACAATCCAATTGGGAAGTGTTGCTGGTGTGTTTAGGAGTCTAAACCAGTATAACTTGACCTTTCCCTCCCTCTGAAGAAATTGTTAGAGTGCCATTTCTGCTTGGTTTACACTCTTGCTCAAACTTGTCTACAATTTAAATAGGGAGTCGTGTATACTTTCCTTGACTGTTTTAACTTGCTTTAATGATAGTGATTTGTGTATAGAGTTAAGAGTGTGTAAAATAAATATATATATTATTTTTTATGCAAAGCTTTGGTCAGTGTTTCCTTGTCCCCCAGTACTGTGGTCCTATTGCGTAAACCCTGAATACTGCTCATCTCCCTCTTGAGATACGTCTGACTGCTCAGCCACAGCTACCAACTAAATCTGTGTGGTACAGACTGATACCAAAGGGGATTTATTGCATATACCTGTGGTCCTAATCTTCTGTAGTGCTCCTTAAGGCAACTGCATAGGATTCTGCCTAGCACCCTACAATCCGGATGTTGTTACGGCGTGACCTGTATTCTAAATCGTCACACTTATTGCAGACCTTACAAAATTGATGTTGGTCCTCTGTTCCGCTTACTCGCGTTTCCACTTCTGTGATCCGGGCCCCCTCTTTTTTGAGTTTGGACCTAGGGGAGCCAATGATTGCGACAATTTCATCCAGCTTAACATTTACAGATAAGAAGCCGTTCTGCATGATAGTGAGCAGATGGTCGTTCCTGGAGGTCTGGGACGTCAAAGAACTCTCATTCTCCAGTGTATTGACCATGGGGTCAGTAGGTTTGGTGGGGTACTGGTGAAGGTATCCATAGGGCCCTTTTTCTTGGAGCCGGTACCCTTGGCCACAAATGTAGTAGTCGCTAGTTGTGGGGTGGGAATCACCAGCGGACCACAGCAATGCAGCGCAATTCCACATCTTTATGCGCCTACTCCACTCAGCGCCTCCACAAGTTAAGGAGTGTATGTCAGCAAGAGGTCAGCTCAGGAATGTTTTCACCCAAGGCTGTCATACACTAGGGCTGTCGGGTCACACACCCCACTCAGGGGAACCTCGTGGGCCCAACCGGCAGCACCAGGGGCCAGGCCGTTGTCAGGGCAGACACAGCGTAGGATTTAGCAGGGTGCAACCATGGAATACGAGTCACGCATGGGTGCGCCGTGGGTGCAGGGATGAGGCGTCCTGGAGAGATCACCACACCAACACGCCCGCCACGCCGGGTGCACCCCAGCATAGAGTGCGCCGCTCCCAGCAGTGTCACAGCGTAGCTCGTCGCAGAGGATATCTTACTTACTGAATTGCTTCAGGTGCGTTTCTGGCGAGTGCCACAGGTGGGGCACGCCAGCGAGAATGGGTCAAAGCCAGCTCAGGGCGACCAAGATTATACCTACACAGCCCACACGCCACCATACGGTGCAGCCTCTCCCCTCCCCAATGAAGTTGTGTTGGATGTGTGGGCGGGTGGCAGCAGGGGCTGGCAGCAGAACGTGGCAAGTGTTGGGGGGGGGGCCAACACAGCACGGCGGTGCGACAAGGAGATAGGGTTGTTTCCCCAAGGATTGTACAGTTTACAGCGAGTGGAGCAGGTGAGTGACAGGGGCAGTGTGCCCGAGGATATTCACCCACCTTCAGGGCACAGTCTCAGTGCCAGGTCCGTCTCTCTGCAGACCAACGAACAGCACCAGCAGGTGAGGGTAGCGCAGGAGTGCAGGCCGCCCCCCCGCGGGGTCAGCACCGCCTCAGTATCGCAGTCGCAGGGGGCCCGGGCCACCCGGGCACCAGGACCTGGTAGCAGGCAGGATGTTAAATACCCAAGCGTCCCGGGGCAGTGGAAGTCGCAAACCCGCCGGGCCGGCAAGCAACAAGGACGCGGGCCGTCACCCGAGATCACAGCAAGATCCAGATGTTGCAGCAGGCCAGTGTCCGGGCCCCCAGCACCTCCACCGCTGGGCCCAGGAAGGGAGCCGACCAGTTTGGTACCCCCAGATCGGAGAGGAGGCCCTGTGGAAGTCCGGAAGGCAGCGTCCCAAAGAGTCAGCACTATTCACCTCCACACCAGGCGCGAGATCGGAGTGTCTTATGCTTTTTAGGAGACAGGTTCCGCCAGGGCCGGGCACACCTCGGGTCTGACATGGTCACAGCAGCTGTCGGGGTCTCCCGCATAGTACCACCCTCGGTGCCGAGGCATGGAGCTGGGTCCGCCATCTAGGGAGGGCAGATCAATGGTGAAAATGGCCAAGTCGGTCCAGCTGGGACGGGAGCCGAGGCGCCCACACCGTCCAGTCGGCGGATACACAGCAAGGGAGACGCGTCGTCGTGTGGCCAACAAGGAGGCAGCCCCAGGACAAAGCGCGTCAACAGATCCCCGAGAGCGGCATAGCAAGGCAGCAGCGACATCAGGTTTTCAGACGTCGCTCCTCTGACACAGTCTGATTTCGGTTGGAATTTTGTCCCCAAAAGCACAGCAACGAGAACTCATGTGGGCCATGGTTAATATCTTTGGTAGCACAGCACTGGCAGATTTTTTAACGTTTCGGATGTGCGCGAGGCTGGAGCTACTCGCTCAGGCAGCCATCTTGCTGGCTGCTCGACAGCGCCCCCTCAACTGTGAACTTTTTGTTGAAATGCGAAAGAACTTGTGAAATCTGGAATGAGAGACTTTAACGTGGAAGGCCAGGCGGGCCTCGATGCACGTTTTGAATTGCCTTTGTTTTGAGAACCTGAACCAGAGTGTGTCATCCTGTCTACGGGGACTGCATTACTCTGTGCTGTCCAACGTGGGGAGGAGAGCCGACTCAGCCACATTGATTCTTTATTTTCAAACACTGATTTTCCTTTGCATAGATATTCCCCACACTTTTTGGATGAGAGATAGGACAGGCATTAGGTTTTGTTAGTATAGGCCATATTTTGATTTGGCAGAGACTGACTAGGACTGTTTTTTTTAATATAATTTGATGGTAGAGACTACTCCCATCATAGCTATAGGGCAAAGAAGGAGTTTTTCCAAACCCCCAAAGTTGAATAACGGTTTTAAAAATGGTACCTCTTGTGTCAGTGTCGTACTTGTGATACCATGCCTCCCTTAACTAGGCACAATTTCAGAATTACTTACATCACAATTAAAAATAAAAATAGCTTTGAAGCTCCGCGAGCAGCATAGAATACATCCCTTTCATTAGTGATATAAACACTGTCCTGCTAGCGTATTTTATGTTTTACTCACTGGGCTGTCACAGTACTTCCGATGAGCTCTGTCTCGGCTGCATGGAGGAGGTGGCCACAACCGGAGTGTGGACTGCACTAGGGGATAAGTTAGCCTCCCATGGGACTGGCAGGCCCAGGGCTGGATCCCATTTTGGTGGCTCTGCCAGTTTACCTCCTCGCTGTGTGTGTGACAGACCGTGCTGCTTGGCCCGCAGAAGAGGTGCATTTCTCCCAGTGAGTACCCCTTCATTGATGATCGAGGAGAAGAAGCCGGCTCAACGGGAACTGTGCCATAGGCATGGTTCTTCTCTGAGGGGCTGGTGAGCCTTGCACTAGTTTCTGTCCCGACGACACCAAGCTATAGACAAATGGGTATTGTCTTTCTGGCAAAGTTTTTGCCTGCCGGTGGGGGCTTGTGGGCGAGAGCGCCATGTCTGTGATGCCCATGGGGATCCACCCAACCTCTTTTATTCCAAGGAGAACACATATATAAATCTGATTCTATCAACATAGGGACAAAGGATTGCTCTTACCAGGGTCAGATGGAGCAATTCAGAGCCAAGAACAATGGGAGTTTATTTTAACAAAGGGAGGATTCACCAACTGTGACTTGCATGATAAAAAAGACACCACTGATACCACACCTTGGGAGGAAATTATGTTCATGTAACTATACTCAACTCAGCTTCCTTTGTGGCCAAAACAAACCAGGCATAATCCCAGTTACATTTTCAACAAAAATCTTATCCGCAGCTCTAAAAAATGCATAAAACATTACATAATACCGTACCAGAAAATCCTCTCGCAGACAACAGTGTGTGTGAAAATATCACAAAAGGGATGAACTCCATAGAAATGCCCTCCAGGTACCAACCACAGATTCATCATTGATTCTCACAGAAATGAAAGTCAGATTTGATTAAGGAAATTCAAAACAGGAGAACCTGGTTTTTAAGGTAGACAAGATGCAGCAGAAAGAAAGCAACAGAATGCCAGAGGCTGATACTCATATTGGCGCTCTAGATGATGGTGACACTGAGTCAAACTGTCCAGACCCTACTGAAAGAGGCAAAGGGAATACAATCAAAGAATGAGGACTTGAAAGCGAGATCCCATAGAAATAATGTTCAGGTTGTAGGAGTCTAAGCCCACGGGCAATTGTCCTTGGTTACTGTTAGAAATTATGTCAGGTTTTCACACAATTTTATTTGGGTTCTGGCAGGGTGGGGGGGTGGTTCGGCTAATGCTCACTAATTTATTCATACTGATTGTTTTTTTGTTTAAAAAAAATAGCTACTGTTCTAAAACTCTTCACCAAGAAAGTGCACAATACCGTTTGGAATCCAGGCATTTGGAAGACTCCAGTGGAATTTTACTTTACTCCCGAGACCTCCCAGTGTAGATACGTCATAGACCCGTCTATTTGTTGCCCATGTGTACATTTTCATTTTCCACCTCTGCTAGGAACTTAACGCCCTGCTAGTACCTCTATATATGCTGTCCCCCTTGTAATCTGTATATATTTTGCCTGCACGTAATCTGTAATTGACCGTCTATGCCCTGTATATATTTTGCTCTGCATGTAATCTGTAACCTTGTAACTTAAGCCTCGCGTATCCTGTACTGCTGCGCCCGGCTACCTTCGGGTTTGGTGTGGATTATAAGTGAATAAATCAAACAAACAAACAAAAAAAATATCTCTTGGAACGTTAGAGGCTTAAACAATGTGATTAAAACCAGAAATATTCAAGCGTACTGTAAACGGCAAGGTGCAAAAGATTTTAATGTTTCAGGTATCTCATATAGGAAACTCTGCTAATCTAAACTTTGAAAGAATTTGGGGATCCACTTTTCTCTACATCATATTCCTCTAACTGTGATCCACAAGCCACGTCCCTTTGAGGTTGTTGCTTCAGAAATCAACCAAGCGGGTTGATATGTTAGTTAGTGTCTCTTAACATCCTTCTAATACCGACATTTTGCAATTCTTCACTGACTTAGCAGATACATGTTTAAAATATGTGGACACAACTGATATGGGGTGGGGCCGGCGATATTAACAGGAGCTAGATAATATCAAAAGATAGATCGGGTAATAAACCAAGAGACCTTACATTTATGTATTTCTTGAGCAGCTAAAGTATGTCCTTTTTGATTTGATAGATTATTGGTGAAGATTAATCATTAAACAATTGACTTTTCTTGATACTCCTCTGTCACAATATGTAATCATGGATTGACTTTAAACTCTCAACCACTTTTATGTTACATTCAACTTCAAGCTGTCAATTACTCCCGACGACCACTTTCCCATAAAATGGTCTTTTGAACCACATTACTTGTCCCTTTTTTGCCATCTTTGAAATCTCCTGCCATCATTGATGTTACCTTTGAGGGGGAATTCAACTCTGCCATTACCATCTTTTTTGAGAATAACACCGGATTGGTTCCCCTTGAGACTATACTATGGGAAACATTTAAAGTTTATATCAGAGGGGTTTGTCTTGGAATTGAAAAGGGAATCTTAAAAACTATTAGACAGGAGCGAACGACCCTTTAGACATATAAAGAACCTGGAGTTTGAATTGGATCAAACACACAAAGCTTTACACAACCCCTTGAAGCTAGACCTATTTAAAATTTCAGTAAATAAGAGAGAACAAGTTTCTCTCTACACCTGTGCAAGCAGGTAAATACAGTGAGGGTGAGCAGCCAGGATGTAAGTTGGCGTCATTAGGGGACATAGAAATGTCACGAAAGGAAATCCTCTGTGACGTTGCAGGCAATCTTTCCACAATCCCCAACGATATACTGAAGGTACCTCACCAATATATATCAGAATGGAGCCACAAAATCCCCTAATGACACTGTCCATTACCTGACCGAATGCAGCCAAAGAAAGCTCGATCAGCTGGCCAGAGAGTTGGTTAACACATTAAAAGTCATTACTAACATTCTAGAGGCAAATGATATACTCATCTGCAAACACCTCTGGCACTGAAGGCCTAACCATTGAGTTCTATAAAGAATGTGTTCCAACTGTAGCCCCACTTCTTTTGAAAGTATTGAAGGATTACAACTTGGTCGACTGCCTTCCCATTCATGAACGAAGCCTGCACTACTGGGATTTTGAAACCCAATAAAGACCCACAGAATAGCACTTCTTACAGGCTGATCTTAGCTGACTGTTCACTGTAATCCGCAGCACCATTGATCCCCTTGGACCAACCAGGTTTCCTTCCTGTTAGATCAACTGCATTTGACCTGTGTAAATTATTTGCAAAAATTGGCCATAATTGACTACAAAACTCAGGCTGCAGCAGCATTTTGAGATGCTGAAAAAGCTTTTGACTCTTTATTGTGGCAATTTTTATTCCAAGCCCTTAAGTAGATATGTATATCAGGATCCTTTATAAGCTGTATACGCTTATTGTATGCTCAATCAACTGCACAAATACGTGCTATGGGCAGCAGTTCCTCCATTTTTCAACTACACAGAGGAAGAGGACAAGGATTTGCCCTGTCACCACTACTTTTTGCGATTGCTATGGAGCCTCTGGCAATAAGGATTTGGAAATTATACTCCAGTAGGGGCCTTGAAATGGGAGATCCAAGAGAAATCCTCTCTCTTTACACGGATGATATTTTGCTCTAAATGAAAGCCCCCCAAGAATAATTTAAACTCACTTACCCAAGAAATAGAAATATTTGGAACCTAAACTAGACTGCTTATCAAATCCATTCTATTTCCACTAAACAATGCAACTACTAGACAAATTAATATAAAGGATATAAATGGGAACCGGAATCTGTCAGGATACAGATTAGCAGAAACTATTCCAAGCTTCTCATAGATAATCATTTTAAATGTTTATATTTGGTTGCTTCAAATATTTCAAGCTGGGTTGGCCACCCCCTCTCGATGTATGGCACAATCTCAGTGATTAAAAGGCTTACAAGTCCCTTCATGTATGTACTATTTCTGTACTATTTTCCAAATATCCCAGTTCGACCTTGTAAAAGTTGTTTAGATAAATTACGATCATTATTAATACACTTAGTATGAGCACCTAAAACCCGACGTATTAGATGGGAGATGCTGACTCATCAATCTGATCAAGGGGCAGATATCAGCCCCAAATATGGATTATCCCACCTAGCTGAACAGGCACAATTTGCATCATTATGGAGGCGAGGCTTTGTAAATATCCCTCATGTTTGCATTGAAAAGAAGTCTGTCCATCAATATTGCAATCTCTTTTAAGATCTGACTCACCTGTAGATAACTGCAAGTTTAATCCAGTCAGATATACTGTCGATGCTTGGAAAAGGTTACATCAACACTCGGAGATTAAGCACGCATGATTTACTAGTTTCTCTTCATGGGATATACCAGAACTAAATCTGACCTGCAACAAATGAATTAATAACTTTTGGAATGGGATTGGGGTACAATACCTAATAGATATGCATCCAAGCAGAGTAATTGTCACAAAAGAACAATTTGTGGCTAAAATGGCAAGACGCTTTCATTCCTCATTCCAATATTTCTGTTTGCGTGATGGTTTGGTGTCTGTAGTCCCGAGTTTCCAACAGTGCCATAACACTCAGCACTTTTGAAATATATCTCATCATCAAGTGGATGTAAACAAATCGTTTCTACAATATATAGAATGGGCCAGGATCTGCTCCCCCAAATTAATACAATAAAATCTGAATGGGAAAGTGTTATTGGGGAAGCGATTGGGAAGTGACTGTAGCTTCCAGATGGAAACATATTTTCAACTATACAAACTCCCGTAACTCAAAATACAAGCTGACTCAATTTAAAGTGCTTATTCAAGCCTACATGGCTCAGCAGAAACAAATGAAATATGATCATCCATGTGCTGGTGAATGCCCTAAATGTCATTTGAACAATACAGATTTAATTCATTCATTGTGGTCTTGTGTCCTCAGAGTGATTTTGTTTTTTAATATTATTCAAGATATTGGTGATAATTACAACAAAGAGACCACGGAACACCATAATCTCTTTTCTTGGTGGCAATTGTGGAGTTGCTCAAGAATTCTATAATCTATTGCATTTGCTGTTAATACTAGCAAAAAGATGTATTCTCAAGTTATGGACTCGCACATCAATACCATCCAAAGAAGAATTAATGAGGCTTGACATGGCGTTGCGGTGTTGAAACCACCTTCAGTGACCTCACGCCAATAAATCTATGCCTAAGATGTATAGTCCTCTTTTAGACAATATTAATTTTCCCATACAAGCTATGAGTCTATAAAACCTTGACCTTTCAAGGTCCTCTTCATTGGATGCTTTATTTGTTAGTTAACTTGTACTGATGTAAGAAAATATACATTATTGAATGTGAATTTTTAAATGAATCAAGGACTTGAATTTGATGACAAAGAATTTGATGGTGACGTACTGTAATGTGCTGCGCTTATAAATAAAGGTTTGAAAAAAGTTTAAAAAACATTTTAAAATTATTACATTCATTTCATTCTCCACAAATGGTTTAAGTAAAAGCTACTCTTTACTCCTAATCTATTAGTTTTCTTTCCTCCACACTCCACGATTATCAGTGTGTATCCCATCTGGGCGGAACTGCCATATTCTTGGCCCGCAAAACTCCATTCCCCCCAAAAATGTTCAAGTTGGGGATGGAGTCAGCACACACGAGGGATCTGGCCTCACTGTGTGCTATCCCCACACACCTGCACAGAACACCATTCCCATTTTTTCCCCATGCTTCAGATGGGCTAGCTAAGCTAAATATTTTTAGGGGGATGGAGGGAGGGACACATGGAGGAATGGGTAATATATACTTTTAGTAGTCTGTAAGGGGAGTAACATTTACTTGATCCAACATTTAGTCTCCTTTCCACCATGCTTGTGGGAAATTGCCAAGCACATACCCCCTATGGGGGGGGAGCTTATTAAGCACATTGGTTCTGTATTATCACCTACCAATCCTCGTGTCTGACCTTGAGCTGGCATCCATTGAATAATGTCTGCAGAAAGCAGATGGAGTAGACAACGTTGCTGCTTTTCGCAATGTCGTCACATGGCATTCCGTATCCGCCTCTGGATGATGGTGAGGATTCTGGAACATCCATCCAGAATTCTCACCATCATCCAGAGGCGGATCCTATGACTGACCCCCAGCCCAGGCAGGCTTGGCTCAATCATCAGAGTCAATGGGGTTGGAGCAGAAGACACAGGCTGAGGTAGAGATGGAGCAGGGGCCGCAGGGTTGGGCTAAGGAAGTCCTTCATCAACCCTTCAAATAGGTTGTCATCGCAGGAGATTTCATGAGCATCTGAAAACGCTTGAAAAAGCAATCTTCACAAGGCAGCCGCAATGTCCCTAATGACGCTGAGATGCCGATGAGGCTGGAATCCAGGGAGCCAGCTGTGGTGGTTACCAGTAAGGATACCTAGGTTGCATCTCAGTCTGTGTATCTTAGGTACCCAGAAGCCAGAAGACGATGGGCCGGCCTGGTGGGAGTTAATTTGGGTGACTAATCTACCCTGGAAACGAAATAACCCTTTGACACTGTGGGGGACAGGAAGACTGGTCTCCACTGAACACTTTGAACCATGTTATGCACATCCTGAGATGAATCCCCCAAATCCTGAAAGGATAACATCGCTGTTGCGAGTTCACTGTTATAGAAATGGTGCCACGTGCTTCTTGACAGGCTGTAATTTTGGGGCCTGCACTCTGAAATGAAGTTAAGGTCTGTAGAGAAATCTATCTGAAGAAGAGTATGCACAGAAATAAAAGCACCAGTTTAAAACAAACATGTCTACTTCAGCCCACACACAGCATCTGAAAAACACAAGTGCAAGGAAATGTGCCTTGTTTGCAGCCCATCAATAATCAGAATAAATGCCCAAATTGAAAGACAAAGCAAATGAGCTCATCTTTTCAGTCACATTGAAGAATACAGCAAACTTTAATTAAAAAAGAGAACTGTCTGAGATGAAAAGCACAGCTTGCCACAGGAAAGGCAAAAACCGAATTTGGGCCTTGCATTGAGTGATTAAGAATCAGAGCGCCAGCGATGTGGTTGCTCCCTTGAAGCCGCCCGTGGATTGCCCACCACCGCCGCCAAAAACATGCAGTTCTTATGAGTCAATTGAACCACTATCACCAGATATGGTGATCAGAACCGGTGAGGCATAACTATTCTGAAGATGAGGGGCTAAAGCAGGAGCTTTGCGCCCGAAATCGCCGGTCGAAGCTCAGCACCCAGCGCCACCGAGACAAGCAAGATGGCGGGCGCATGCATAGGCGCGCAGATGCCCTGGAAATGGAGGCAGGCCTCACAACGACTTGCGGGCTGGAGCTAATGAGGGCCCAGCCGAGAGGAGTGGACTGAGACCCCAGCTCCACAGGAGGTGGCCCAGGCCCAACAGCGGAGGCACTGGAGCGGAGAGCAGAGGAAGAGCAGGGAAGCGCCAGCTGGAGAAGCTAACCCCGGCCCCCTGAACGTGACACTCGGCAGGGAGAGGGGCGGCGGATTTGTGCCCGTCGGGGCCTCAGCTGGGACGGGCGGAGCGGTGAGAGCACCCGCCCCCCCCTCCACTCCTTCAATGTGGGCCCTAACCCCGGGTGGTGACGGGTGGCAGGGATAGCCCCATTGGGGTGATCAGAAGTCCCTTCCTGGGCGGCACGGAATCCCAGAGACTCCCGAAGAAGCAGCTCCCGAACGTGACATCCAGCAGCTGTAGCCGCGGTGAGTCAACGGCAGGGCCATGCTGGGACTGTGGCGGGGAATCCCCCGGCAAGTGGAACAGCATCGGGATCGGAGGAAGTGTGGAAGGAGGTCCTCCGCCTGCTCCCAGCATGAAAGCGGGCCTTGGCCCCAGAGGATCCGCACGGCGGAGGCAGCCCTAACACGGTGACAGCACCAGCATCGGTCCAGGGACCCTCCCTATTGCTAAGCAGTGCCACCAAACGCTTAAAAACCAACCCCATTGCCACGGACTGCCAACAGGTGTATAAGCACCTTCACCACCTCTGGGGGTTGCCGGTCATAGCCCAGAAACCGGCCCCATTCCCACAGTTCACCATTCCCACAAGGACCTCACCTAGCACACAGGATTACTAACAATTGGCCAGAAACCGGCCTCATAGCCAACAGAGGACCCCTCCTCCCGTCCACAGGCTTCCTGGGGCATCCCGGGCCACATACTCACCCAGCTGCTTGGTCCATCTCAAGACAACGGAACGCTTCACGGTATTCAACCCTGGGAGTACACAATTAACCAGCCCAGCAACACGCACAAACCTGCAGAGCCTAATTCACTGGGGAACTCGCGGTGGTCGCTCCCCCACAAGTCCTCCCCTACGACCCCGGAACACCCCTGGGGAAACCTAGGCGCTCTTTGACACAGCTGGCCCACACAACCACCATGTCTAAACAGACGAAGGCAGGTAAAAGCTTGGATATAGCCACTATGTTCAAGACATCAGATAAAGGTCAAAAGCAAGACCCTCCTAAACTTACCCCACAGAAACATCAAGAAGAGAGAGATGCCCTTGCCACTAAAGGAGACCTAATCGCCTTCATGGCCGACATCAAGACAGAATTTCGCTCCTGCCTGTCAGAACTTACCACCAAAGTAGAACAGACAGACCAAAGGGTGACGGAGGTGGAGCAAAGGGTAGGAGAGATCGAGGATCGCTCACAAGACCACACAGCCACACTAGGGGAAGTCCAGCGCTCAATCAGAGCCCTACAGGATAAATATGAGATCCTGGAATTTAAAGAAGAGGACCTCGGAAATAGGGCGCGCTGCAACAACCCCCGGATCCAAGGTGTTCCATCCTCCGTCCCCGATAAAAATCTAGCGGAATACATAGGAAACTTCTTCCAGGTCCTGCTCCCAGAACTAGACAAATCCCAGCTTCCATTAGACCGTACCCACAGACTGCCAGACTCGAGTCCCACCTTGCCTTTCGTAAGGCTATCAAAACCAGACTCTTTGTATGTCTTTAACCTGTTTCTGCCCTTATGCCTGCTAACTTGTAACTAAGAGCCTCCTGCACCCGAATGTAATCTTAAATCTGTGTTTCCTGTAACAGCGCCTTGATGCCTCATGGGCTGCAAGTGCGCTTAACAAATGCAAATAAATAAATAAAAAAACTTTACTAAGAAAGAGGCCATTTCAGCCATTAGCCGCACTAGAGACGAACTTTCTTTTCAAGGCACCTCGCTTCAGATTTACCAAGATCTCTCAATGCTCACCCTCCAGAAAAGAAGAGCACTCAGACCCCTGGCACTCTTTCTCCAAGACCAACAGGTGCGATACAGATGGCTATTCCCAACCGCCTTGCATTTCTCATACAAAGGCACTGTGCAACGAATTAGTCATCTGGGGGACGCAAAAAAAATTATGCATCCAACCTCAACCAGGGAGTCCCCTTCGCTGGACCCGGAGGCAGTTGGGGACCCGGGGCCACCCCCCTCCCCGAAGCCTAGACGGTCATCATGGTTAAAGGTACAGTGGAACAATATGAGAAGGTAATCAGGGGCGGACCTGCACCCTCTGAACTCGAGCCACACCGGCGCTCCGATCACCGGGCCTTGCTCCACAAGAAACCATCATCTCACTTCTAAATAAACGGACCCCGGCACTGGTGGCGGCGGGCCACGGTTCATACCCATTCCAAGGAAAGTTCCAACTCTGAATCCTTGGAAACCCACAGTACACGGTACTTCAATTTATCAGTTGGCCCAGTTGGCCAAGGGTGAGTCCGTACACACAATGTCTGCCCACTCACTGGTTAAAGTAATGGCCTCCCGTTGGGGGCGCGTGTTAAAACTCCAAGTGCATGATGACACACCCTTAGCACACACCAGAAATGCCGGTTGACCCACACTCCCCCCACCCCCACCCCTCCTCAAACCGTATGATGGAAGGAGACCTGGTCTCAGATCACCAAATCCTATGGCTCCTCTCCCTAAACGTTAATGGGCTGAACTCTCCCACCAAACGAAAGGCAATCCTACTAAAACTCCAGGATGAAGAGGCAGCGTTAGCTATGCTCCAGGAGACCCACCTGCTGCTGGCGGATATTGGCCGGCTCCGCTCTCGGCTGTACCCACTCCAATTTTTTGCTTCAGGAGGGACTAAAAAAGGAGGCACTGCAATCCTCTTTAGGAAGGACCTAAATCCCCAAGTTCTGGAAATGAAAACATGCCCAGAAGGCCGATTCGTAGCAGTCAAATGCCTCCTGCTAGGAGATCTGTACACCTTTGTCTCGGTGTATGCCCCCAACGCTGGACAACCAAACTTTTACGACTCACTAGGTTCCTCCCTCTCACGCTTTATAGAAGGTCGCATGATAATCAGAGGGGTCTTTAACAGAGTACCAGACCCCGAAAGAGACAAATCGCACCCCCCGACTCAGAGCAACTTCACCCAGGCGCTGAGCCTTCTACATTTATTCAGATCCCTGGAGGTGGTGGATGCATGGCGGGTATTGCACCCCGCAGAAAAAGACTACTCCTTTTACCCTTACGTCCACCGAACTTACTAAAGAATCGACCTCCTCCTGACATCCCCTCAAACTCTTGCCTTCGTTAAGGAGGTGTCTATCAGCACAAGAGCCCTATCCGACCATGCCCCAGTAACCTTGGAGATCCGGGCACAGAACCCCAAACCCAACGCCCCACGTAAATGGTCTCTGTATGACCCAATCCTCAATGATATGATGACAAGGGACACAATCACAAATGCAATTAAAAACTTCTTTGAAGAAAATCTAACTTCAGACACCTTCCCAGCGAACAACTGGGACGCCATGAAGGCAGTGATTAGAGGCGTGCTGATTGCACAAGGAGCAGCCCATCACCGGAACAGGCGGCAGACCCGGGTAGCCTTGGAAGAAGAGCTGGGAGCGGCAGAGGAAGCCCATAAGAAAAAAGGCCCGTCCCCCAGGACACAGTGAGCCATATGCATAGCCAGGAAGAAATTGGAAGCCCACTACGCGGAACAAACTGCACTACTCATGGCTAAGACCAAACAACCATATTACGCGAAGAACAATAAAGCAAACAAAATCCTGGTAGCCAAACTGGCCAAATTAAGGCAGGCTAACACGATCTCTGGCTTGCGCGACCCCCAAGGAGTCATTCAATACTCAGAACTCAAAAAACAGCAACTGGCAGTGGACCACCTGACCCAGGTCATGAGAGTGACCCCACGAGACCTACTGAAACAGATGGAATACCTGCAAAGTGCAGCGCTGCCCCGACTCTCCGACACGGCAAGGGAGAAACTGGAGGCGCCCATCATGGAGGAAGAGGTCGAAGAAGCGATTAAGTCGCTCAAAACACGAGCCCCGAGCCCAGATGGATTCTCGGCCAGGTACTGCAAACTATTTAGACCCCCAACTGGTTCCACCCTTGGTAACACTCATTAACTCCTTCAGGGAAACAGGGTCGGTGACCCCCTCGACGCAGGAATCAACCACTATCCTCCTGCCCAAACCAGGGAAAGATCCAAGAGACTTGACCTCCTACAGACTGATAGCATTACTGAATATAGATGCAAACCTGTACTCTAAAACCCTGGCAAATCGCCTGGGTCGCGTCCTACCGGAGATCATCCACCCAGATCAGGCAGGTTTTATCCTACACCGAGCAGCAGGAGACAATATTCGGAGAACTTTAAACCTGGTGGACCTTGCCGCCCGAAACTCCCAGAAACTAGTTCTAATGGCCCTGGACGCTGCTAAGGCATTTGACAGAGTGGACTGGACGTTCATGAAACACACTCTAGGGGCCTTTAGCTTTGGGACCGCATTCCAGACAATGGTCCTGGCCAACTACAAAGGACCGAAGACTCTCCTGAGGATCAATGGATCCAGCTCGGCCCCAATCCTTCTGTCCTGCGGAACCAGACAGGGCTGCCCGCTGTCGCCTCTGCTCTTCACACTTACTATGGAGCCCTTTGCCCAGAGAATTAGGTGAAATTACCAGATCAACGGCCCGCAGGCAGGCCCATCGCAACACAAGGTCACTCTATACGCTGATGATGTCTTGCTCATGCTCTCGGAGGCCCGCTCTTCTTTGAAGCATGCTCTACTAGAAATAGCCAGCTACGGAGAGGTGTCCGGCTTTTCAGTAAACTTCACCAAGTCAACAGCTCTAAGCATCGGCCTCTCCCTGGAAAAACGAGAGGCACTGGCCAAGATGTGGCCAATTACGTGGAAGAAAATGGCGATCTCCTACCTGGGGGTCTATATCCCGGCAAACCCAAAGGATACATATAAAGCTAACTTTCCCTGGCTGCTCAAGGAACTGGAAGGCGACCTGAAACGCTGGGCGACCCAAGAGATCTCGCTAATGGGACGCATAACAGCGTGCAAGATGAACCTCCTTCCGAGGTTTCTTTACTCCTGCTCCTCCCTCCAAGTGGCAATCCCTGTGCCAGCCCTGCGAGACCTACAGAGGAAGATGCTGAAATTTATCTTGAGAGGGAAGAAGGCGTGAATCCCCCACAAGACACTACTGGTGGGCTCCAAACTAGGAGGGCTGGGAGTCCCGGACCTACAGGCCTAAAGAGTGGTGGCTCAATTAGCACAGGTCCACACATGGCAAACAATCACAAACCGCCCTAGATGGGTAGAACTGGAGCAGTCGCAAGTGCCCTTACCCCTACGATTCCTGCCGCATATCCAACCCCCCCTCAAAACTCACTGGGGAGGCCTTCTCCTAGCAACCAAACATACCCTAAGCGCCTGGGACTGGGCGCTAAAACGAAAGGAAATCCCGAGAGGTCTGAGCCCACAATCCCTGATCTTCCATAATCCAGCCTTTTCGCCCGGATCGAACCCCCGCAACTTCCAAAACTGGATCAACGGCGGCTTGAGACCATAGACCAGCTGTATACCACTCACATTTGAATAATGTAAAGAAAAGTTCCAACTCCAGGAAAGAGACAGATTCACTTACATTCAACTGCGCCATTGGTGCTTGCACCCCCAAACCTTGCGGGCGGCAACACAACCTCTCACCGCCCTGGAACAAACACTCAAGGACCCTCCGGCCCGCGGCAGAGTATCTACCCTATATAGACGCTTTATGGGCGACTCCCTGGTAACAAGGACCCGCTGCATGGCCCAATGGGAGGCCGATTTGGGACACCCGATGGAGGACCAGACCTGGGTGGACATCTGGACCCGAACACACGCCTCATCCACCTGCGTCTCCAACAGGGAATGTGCATATAAAATCATGCTGAGGTGGTACTACCCGCCCCTTAGGCTCCATCACATGAACCCCCAAGTGGACTTCTCCTGCTGGAGAGGATGTGGCCACCCAGGCTCCTTCTTCCACATGTGGTAGACATGTCTGAAGATCCAGCAATTCTGGAAATTATGTCTGGGAACCATCGCACAAATTACCGGAACAACAATTCCGTTGGATCCAGAGCCCGTCCTGTTGGGTGTCCCGATCCCCGTGGTCTACCAACGCTCCGGGAATAGAGCGAAACTACTGACCCAATGTCCGCTAGCTGGGAAAACAGTGCTGGCCCATTATTGGAAGTCCCCGGATGGTCCTCTTATGGCCCAGTGGTGGACAAAGCTATGGGACATTCTGATTGCGGAAAAGGTGACAGCGGCAAAAGCTGGAGTCCTCCACCGATTCCAGAACATCTGGGCGCCGGTAATGGAATATGATCGGCGATTTGCCGCCCTGACCTACAAACCCATCAGGGCCCGGTGGACCCTAAGGGACCAAGAAAACCTTGAATTAGACACAGACAATGGGGCGGACAGTGGACGGCCCGGGCGGGGGTGGTCCCATCTTGGGAATGGGTGGGGGGAGGGGACGAGACTTGAAGGGAATGTTTGGGGATCAACGAGCCGAAGCTATTGTTCATGATATGTAATTGTCAACCTGCCTTGATTTAAAATAAACAAATTAAAAGAAAAAAATAATAAAAGAATCAGTATTTTGAAACCTACAGATGTTGAAAATAGGTTTTTGTGAAAGGAGTGCTATTGCAAAGAAATGCATAAAGTGCAGAGTTATCTGGAAATGTAGTAGCAAAGGAGAAAAAATGAATGTCACTTTAAAAGCTGCAATTGTGAATGAAACCAATCTGAATGAAGCTAGGTCTTCTAAGGGAGGCATGGTATCTCAAGTATGACACTTACACAAAAGGGACAATTTGTAAAACCTTTATTCAATTGTCGGGGTTTGGAAAAACTCCTACTTTGCCTTATAGCTAAAATGGGAGTAGTAGTATAATAAAGAAAACACAGTCCTAGTCATTCTCTGTCCAATCAAAATGGCCTATACTAACAAAACCTAATGCCTGCCCTATCTCTGTAAACAAAGGGGAATATGTATGCAAATGAAAATCAGTGTTAGACTATAAAGAATCAAAGTGGCTGAGTCAGCCCTCTTCCCCACATTGGACAGCATGGAGTAAGGTGGCCCCCATAGACAGGATGACACACTCTGGCTCAGGTTCTCAAAGCAAAGCAGTTCAAAACATGGATCGAGGGCCACCCGGCCTTCCACGTTAAAGCCACTTTTGCAGCGTTCCAAAAGCTCTTTCACAGTTCAACAAAAGGATTCACAATTCAACCAAAAGTTCATGCAAGTCTCCCTCTGTCTGGCTCAGACCTCAATCACAGTACTTGTAGGGTATCCCTTCCCCAAGCTTTGCTCACATTCGTGAGGGGTTCCCTTCCTCTAACTTATCACACTTCCGGTCTCTCTCAGTCGGGCTCAGACCTTTTCCTGATGTCAAAGACTTTCAAATGTGCGAGGCTTTTACTATAGACCTCCGCAGGACCACTTCGATTTTCACTTCAACTCGCACTTGTGTCATTTGCCCCAGTGTTTCTTGGTCTATGTAGTTCAATATTATAAGCACAAGAGTTCAATATTCACTTTCCACTTCACCTTTTGCCGTGGTCAACCTGGATCATCACCTTTTAAAGTTCATTCACTTTGTTGCTTTATAAGAAAACATTTCCCCTTTTGCAGAGACTTTAGAGTGGGCTACTTTCTTTCGCCGGACCACTCTGCTACTCTGCATCACTGGCTTCACAGTTACTGATTACTTAAAATTCACCACAGGTCTGCCTTTCGTCGCGTCTCATCCACACACGTGCAGCCTTCCAATGTAAGATATATTATTGCCACTTCAATTTTTCCTTGAAACACACCAGTTTTTCATCTTGCTCACCAACTCAACGGCTGTGTGCATTCCTTTCTTGTCTTTGCCATTTTAATTCACGCGCCAAGGTTAATACCAAAGGCTTGGACCCGCCTCCCCATCTCGGTCGTTCACCCGGGAGGGTCATGGGCACCTATGAAATGCAATGCAATCTTTTTGTCTGGGTCTGGCAATGACCTCCTGCAGGCAACTCCTGGGTTCCTTTACTCTTGGTTCTCGTCTATCCATCCGTCGCTCTGCTCCAGTAAGTTCGCCTTCGCCAGAGAAGTTCTGCTGCTTCTCGTGTTCCACCTTGCTCAGAGTGTGTCTCTATGTTCCGCCTTTTATCCGTGTGGGGAGAGCTAATGGGTATCAGATGTATGTGATTAAAGTCAAGTTCCTGACTTTGCCTGACCCGATTAGCGGGACATATCCAATGAGATGTGTAAGGGTTAACCTTGTTACTCTCAGTCGTCCTCTTACTCGGATCAGTGTTTGTGCAGAAAAGGGGTGGCGGGAGTTGGGACATCAGAGAATCGTATGAAAAAAGAAGGGGTCATGGGTACGGGAAAGGGGGGAATGCTGCATCTCACCATCATCACACCCACTCCCTGAAGACCCCTCACCCAGGTGATCCTCCCGCTAGTCCACCCCCAGGGTCTAGATCCAAAGGCGATGGCCATGCCCTGGCCACCTGAGAGAGAGAGATCCCCGGGGACTAGTAGGAGAGACACCCTTTGGTTACTCACAGTCTGTATTGACAAATGGTATTTCAACCCACAAAACCCTCAGCAACAAGAGGCAATATATGGGTGATGCATTCAAAGAAGTAAAAGCGTGAACAAGGGCATTAAAAGGTCACCATGAAAAAAAGAATTGTATGAATGCTTGGATTCAGGTTCACAGAGGCATGCCCAAGTAATAAAATACAAGGTCGTCCATTTCTAACTTGAATTTACTCTAAACAGCTGTCAGTAGTTGCCCCCTCTAACTAATCTGGTATCACAATCAGGCAGGCTTCTCATGACTAAAGGAATTTAACACCTTTCAGGACTGAATGCTTGCCTCAAAGGAGCAGTCAGGTCCTGGAATTACCCAAGGAAGCTAGACTGAAGTCAATAAAACATCCCTCCAAGACTAACTACAAACAACATTTGCTGAAGACCAGGCATTGACAGGAGTCATAAAGGCCACAGCTCTGAACTAACAGGATGGGGCATAAATGTTTTGTTGATGGGCAGATTAACTGGAGTTGCCATACAAACTATCAACTGCACCTCTTCAGAGGTATTCTCCCTTTCCTCTGCTTCCCCGAGAAGCTCACTGTCTCCAGAGCTCTGGTTCGCTCTAGGCTGGACTACTGCAACAGCCTCTTTCTAAATCTGCCTGCTTCTACTCTCTGCCCTCTGAAACTCATCCAGAACAGGACAGGGAGACTTGTCCTTCGCCTCAGGCCCAGGGATAGTATCTCTCCAGCACTGAAATCTCTGCATTGGCTCCCAGTGGCTGCGAGGATTAAGTTCAAGACCCTCTGCATTGTCAACAAGGCTTTCTGGGGCCTGGGTCCTCAATACCTCCAACTCTCTCTTCGTAAATACTTTCCTACTCTAGCGTTCCACTCCTCCACCACCAACTCCATCAGGGTCAGTCGCTTCTCCAAGCAACGAGTTGGTGGTAGATCTCTTTCTTCAGCTGGGGCCTCCCTCTGGAACAGCCTCCCTGCCTCTCTGAAACTTGAGACATCTCCGGTTCCGGAAGCACCTGAAGACCTTCCTCTTTGCCTCTGCCTTCTCTCTTCCTCTCCCCTGCTGATTTCATGTCTGATACTGCACTGGTCACCTGGCTACCCTCTGATTTCGGGCCCAGGTCCCTGCCCGCCCAGTTGCACATGCGCACTGCCTCCCGGCAACCTTTGCACTTGGGTCTGTTTCTGTAACCCTACAGTGCCCCGACTTTTGGACGACTGCTGTCTGCACTTACCCTTGCACTTGCCACCTGTTGGCCGCACTTCTTGTTATTGTTTTGATCCTATGTATTGCACTGCCCCCATCCCCTTAACCATGGCACTTTTCCCCTCCCCTTCTCCCTTGCACTTGCATAATCTCAATGTCACTTGGCCTAATAAGATGTCACTGTCTTCCCACTGTTCCCCCTCCCTTGCCTCGTCGCGCCTTGAAACACTTGTGTATAGGTGCATTATAAATGCCATATCATACCTGTAAATAAAAAAATGCACCATTGAAATAACATTGAATTCACTTTATCGCTTATAACTTTAGAACGATAGCTCATAAAACCTTTTATTTTAAATGTTCAGCTAAAAGGAAATTCTTTTGAAGCTAGCTTTATTATGCAAATGTAGATATATTCATGCAGAACTTGCACATGTAAGTGATTTATATGTCCTAGTGTTCGTGCTGATGTGCATGGTCTCATGAGATGGAAATATAATCTTTCTATATAAGTATTAGTGAGTAAAAAGGCAAAATGTATAATTCATCAACCATAACATTTTTCGAGATTAGAGTAGCATCATTTCATTTGCCTGAGTGAGAGCAATCTGATTAACCAAATAGTAATATGATCACATGGGTGGAACATGCTGTGTTAGAAAGTTATACATTATTAATGTAGAAATCTCCCAGATGACATCACATCAAATGGGAGGGAATCTGGGATTAGAAGTTACTCCTATCAGACTGCCCCCTACAATATTAGGTCCAATGAACATAGAGTGGTTGGTTTGGTGTGATATCACTTTAGAAACACTGCCCAAACACATACATTGACCAATTAGATTAAAGAAATTATACACAGCTTTCAGAGGTGTGGCTTCTGCTCAATACAAGTTCAAAACCATAGATTCTAAGGACTGTCAATCACTCACTCACTGTCTGATGAAGAGGATGAACATTGATAGCAACAGAAAGGATAATGGAATAGATTGCCTTTGGTTTTGACCGATTTTATGGATTACTAGCAGAGCACTGTAAGGAAGGCCTACCCGGAGTTAAAGACCCAACCCAGGCCTTATTCAGAGGAAGAGATAGCAAACAGGTCCCAATACATAAAGAGGCAGACTAGACTGTGGAAGGAATCTGAACTCCTTTTTCTGACTGATGTCCACCTGTTCCTAGAGTGGGAGAATTGAACCATTCCTTAAGAGGTGGCCCACCTGTCGGCGAGAGAGCCAAAAGAAATTCAGATGCAAGTAGAATATAAAAGGGAAATAATCTTGAGGGGAGTGATACTCTGGAAAGGGAATAGAGGAAACTTTGGCCACTTTCATTTGTAACTACTGAGGGGCAGGAGTAAATAAATTGATTGTAAATCCTGGGAAATACGTACATATATCAGAAGCGCATGCGCTTTTGGAATTATAGATTTGATAAAATAGATCCTATAGCGTATATACTGGGAGATCCCGCGACTCCTTTTCTGTGCAATGTACATGCATAGAAGAGAAAAGGACATCTTACTGTGTCCATACCTATAAATTTAACGTCATTCACGTAATATTCTGGTTACATCACCAAGCAGAGTTCTTTTACTGGTGCTGATCCATTCAAGAAAATGGGGGAAAGGGTTATTAACTTCCATCTATTTTCCTGCTTTTAAGTTGCCAATTGAAAATGAGAAATGTACACTTTTACATATTTATAACTTTTACCATGGACTCATGAAATTTTCAATCTATCATGCAAAAGTCTTCAGGGTATACATAATGCCTATATGCTGATGTGTGCATGTGTTACAAAAGTCTGCATTCATTAAAATGAATAATATAAAACTGGGGTGACAAGTGTACTGATCATTCTTCACCAATGACATTGCAATTATATAGATGTATAATGTGTTTACATTTTAAAGTGATTCAATTATTTCTATTTTGGCTATAGGAAATCAATATTGTTAAAAGTTGATATAAAGAAAATAAAGTTATCAAATAAAGATAAATTGTGCATGCCTTGTTTAGGGTGGGTGTAAACTTCCCCTGAATTAGATTTAGCCCCAATAAAATATCCTACAGGTCTTCAGAGGAATTTTACTTAGCAGTCTTTCCTCCCTCTCCCTCAGGCGTTTCTTTTGTAGGAACAGCACATCTATGCCCGCTTTCTGAAACTCCCTCACCACCAAGGATCTTTTCATGGGTGAATTAAGGCCCTTATCATTGAGAGTTCCCACTTGGAGCCTGGATTCACCCCTCTTCCGGTCCGTCATTCCCACCATGGAGTCCCTCTGCACCTAGCCCTGTGTCTCCACCCCCCCCCTCGACTTCTTCCTCTTCTGTGTTTTGTTCTACATTCCCTCAGCCCATGTGCATGTTATCCCTTCTGCCCCCTTCCCCCTATTCCCTGAAATAACCTCTAACAAAAATAGTAGAACCATAACTGTTCTTACGAACTTTCTCCCCCCCTATGTAAACGGGTGCCACTTGGGAAGCCCTGACCTGTTGGGACTCACGGTCTGTGCACCGCAGCCTGCAGTGTCTGCTAATCAGGTGTGTAGCTTAGTCTTGTGCACCCCCCCTCATGTCTTTCTGGGGTGTTTCGTCAGGGAGGCACTGTTCAGCTTCATGTACTTCCTGTCCACCTTGCTCCTCTTGCGTCTGCCACTGTTCCGGTCGCTCATCTCCTCTGAGTCTGGCACCTTCTCCAAGAAATGTATTGGATAGAGAGATTAGATTCTTTAAGCCCCAAAGGGCTGGATATGGACTTTAACCTCACTTGCTTTATTTAAATTCTGTTTTTTGTATTAGTTACAATAACTGTTAAGCATGTTAAGGTAGTAATGAAAACATATTGTATCTCAATGAATGGTGGGCAGTAGAAATGTGTGCGTTTCACAACGTCATATTGGGCATTATATAAATGATTGCAACAAGAACGTCTAACCATAATGAATGTGTTATGCCCATTTGCATGAGATCCATGGGCGTACTTAACACAATTGTTAAAAGGCACGTGATTAAGGTGTTACCACATCATCAAAACAAGGCTTACTGGGATTCATATTCAGGAAATGTATACAGATATCAATATTTCCTAGAGATGCGAACTACACATACATATTTTACCTGTTAAATTACATAGTGATATAGATAAGCCAGGATGGATATAAAGATAATATCAGGTATACCATTAGTAGTTTAATGACTAGTTTTGGACACTTAAACATGGCATTTTGATTAATATGACAGGTCACGTGATATTGCGGGTCATGCTTCCGCGTCACATGATTACAATATTTTAGAAATAGAATACTTCCTCATTGTTTCGGTACCAAATATTCCTTGTACATAACAACGGATTTTAGATCATATATTCACTTAGCGACATTCGCTTCCATGAAGTCGCGATCACGTGACCTCACAGAGAGGACATCACAATCACATGACTTCAACCAGGAAGGAACCAATGGCCGATGCGGGACGAGCGGCTGTTTTCACAGCCACGTACCGATTCCCGCATCAAGCTCACTACTGGAACACAAGAGTTAATTGACACGGAGTAGAAAACAAATGCCCTAGTGCACTTCTGGCTAATACTAATACTTTAATAATAAGCGAGTGACTTAAACCCATGTACTTATTTGGCTTGCAGTCTAGAATGTTTAGGAGAAGCGCTGACTGTGGATTTAGGAGATGGAGTAACTTATATCCTTAATAAAGCATTTTGGATTAATAATGAAAGAGATTTCTTTGGCACCTCGAATAGAGTGACTGGGCCATTCATCAGTGTGACTGATGATTATCATTAAGCCTTCTCCGAGTGCCTCAGTACCTGTTCTACTTTCTTTCCACTCACCACTCCGTAATCCTCTGCCCCCACCTCAAAATACAGGGCAGATGGGTAAGCCCACTTGTACCGTCCCCCATCCGTGTCAGCCATTGAGTCAGGGGTCATCAGTCCCGGCTGCGGGTGAGTGTAATTCCCAACAAGTCCTGGAAGAGAAGTATCTTTGACCCCATATAGTCAATCTCCTGCATTTTCTATGCCATGGCCCGCACCTCTGATTTTTCCTTGTAGCGCAGGAACTTCAGTATTATGGAGCAAGGCCCCTTTCCAAATGCCCTCTCGCCCCTGTGGACGCTCTTCAGCTGAACCATCTCCCCCCCTTCAGACTCAGAGAGAAGGTATACAACTTCCGCTCCACCTGGTCAGGGGATTCTCCATCTGCCTCTGCCAGGCCAAGTATCCGGATGTTATTATGCCGTTCCCGGTTCTCCACATCATCAAGTTTTAAAATCACGTCTTCCTCCCTCTGTTCCAGATCCGTCATCTGGGCGTCCAGCCTCATCTCCACCATATACGCATTCAGTTGATTGTGTTCCAGACCTTCCACCTTTTCTTCAATCCATTCCACTTTACCCTGCAGCTCCGTGATGGAGGTTTGTATATCCTCCAAAGGGCTTTTATTTCCGCCATAATGCCCGCTATGTCCTCCTTGATGGCAGCCCCTGCCTCAGCTGTAAGCAGGGCCATGTCTGCAGTGATCCCCTTGGCCTCCTCCCTTCGGAACTTCTGGAGAGACGCAACTGTTGCCACCACCCTCTCTCCACAGTGAACCGGGCCTCCCTTCTTGGTACTGATATTTAGAGCCCCACCGGAGCTCTGCCTCTCTCCCCTTCAGGGTCACCTTTAGCCTTTTTGCGCTACGTCGCAGTTCACCCTAGCTCCTTTTTAGCCCAGCTGTTGGGTTCCCTTAGGTGGCAGCTCTCACGTTCATTAGGGTTCTCAGTTTGTGTTGGTTCCTTCCCCCTTGGCCGAGGTTGTGGTTTGCTTTCCCTCTTCCTAGGGTATTCCCCAGGGGCCTCTTCTCTTCAGAGCCTCCGGACCCCACCTCCGCTCAGCTCTCTCCCTTGATGGTGACTGTGGGAGGGGGCTTGCCGGTCGTGCCCCACTCTCGCTGCTGCAGTGCTCCAGGTTGGATCAGGATGACAAGCCCGGGCTCTCACCTCTCGCTACTCCGGTCTGCAGCTTTCAGCTGGGGTCCGCAACGCCTCCTCCATCACTTCCTCGCCTCCCTGTGCACATCTCCCGTCACTGCTCTCTCTGGCTGCCGGTATCCCTCAGATGCCGCGTTCCGATTGCCTGTGATGCGGTCTTCCGGAGCGCACAGTTCTTCGCACCGGGGGGTACCCTCCATACTGCGCTGTCTCTCTGGGACTGCTAACAGGTCTGTCGGTTCAGTGCTGAGGCCACGAGGCATTCCCATCCCCCACTGGTGTGCCGTCTCTACTTCTCTGGTCTGGGAGACCACGCCTCCGATCCACTGCGCCCACCTCGACTGCAGCCGTTTCGGTTCTGTGCCGCCTCATTCACAGATCTCTCAGCAGTTTCTAGTTGCACGCATGCTGCGTTTTCATCTCTTTTCCATCTCTTTTCGTCCCCCGTGTCGTGGAGTGAACACTCAGGCAGCCATTGCTGTCCGCGCCCCCTAGTCCAAGCAAGCACTTCTAATTTAACTCTCTGACTGCGCTTACAAAATGGCCTCGGAATCAGAATGTTCATCTAGCCCCGGTGAACCATAGGCAAAACCTTTTTTTTTGGCCATGAAACTCTGGGCCTCTAGTTTGCAAGCAGTCAAAGGGTTTATTCTTCTCCTTTCTCTCCATCCCGCTCTTCCTGTAAACCCCACAGGCATGTATAACGATGAGCAATAATATTACATTATACAAAATAGATGTACAAATAAAAACAATTATATCATCCGTAAACTGTTTCTTTTATTCCAACAATTTATATTGATTAAAACTGCTCACCAAATGTCAAATGAGTCATCAACTGTCCCATGTAAATTGTGAAAGTATAGACAAAACGCTAATTAACTCGGGAGACTTCCACTAAAAAATGTTGTATCCAATTCCAAACTAACAGATAACACAATGAACATGGTGTCCTGAAAGACTAGACTGGACATTGAATCTAATTAATCTAATTATGTCCTGGGAATCTTACAGTACGCATATATGTGGACCAATCATGTTGAAATTGTTGGCCTTTTTTCTAATCACAATGCACAGATTTCAAAAATCTTTAATATCAAAACAATTTCCTAGATTAGCAGGATTATATACTGCATATTTGGCTGCCTCATTGGAATCACTGAAACATCTCATACTCTTTTGACATTGCATGTCAGAAAGCAGAACATTTTATTTCAAGGAGCATTTGAGGGTGGAACTCATGACAGACCTTTTCTGGGCTCGGCTCATTTGGGGGGCAATATCTCCCTTGTTTTAGCACTTTTCAACTTTTTGAGAGACATTTTGGATAAACTTAAATGAACTTTTTTTCTGTATTTTTTCTTTTTTTCAGGTATCAATGGACTTGGGTGCTGATGAATTTTGAATATTGTGATGTTCATTTTTCTTTTGTGGAAAGCTTGCGCTGTACTTGTACTCGGACAACGCTGTAACACAATATTAATAAAAAAATGAAACAAAACTGCATATGGGGTAAAGAACTGGTATTAATCACCTAAAATATCCTTGGTATCTAAAAAGGCCTGACTGTTCATGAAATATTTATGGTTTCTGTCCTCCTCATGAGTTCAGCGTCATGTTTCACTCAATTATTCCTATAAGTATTTTTATGATTTTAATTCTGGAGATGTGTTAAATTATGTGTAGCCCTTACTGTGTTCAAATGGTTCAACCATTTCTTCTTACAGAGCCCTTCCATAAAATAGTGGGCAATTTGTTTAGGAAAGAAAGAAAAAGGCATTGGCAATACCAACACTTCTGACATTTGAGTAGGCATGGAATAGGCATTTGCAATGCACTGCTATAATGGTAATATCTGGTCATAAAACGGTAACAGCTAGCAAATGGTGAGAGTATCTGGGCATATGATGTCACCTCCTGTCAAATGCCTATCTAACACTTGTACAAAATCCAAAACGGTTTGCTTTTCTAATGATTGCTTCCAGGACTTCAGTGAAAGGAAGAGAAGGGTAGGGCACATACTGATTATAAAGTGCATGAAGGAACCTTTGGTTACGACATTTTTATTACTGAAAGAGCACATTGAGAAGACTTAGCCGGATCAGGTTCCCATTCACCAACACACCCACTGCGTTCTTAGAAATGATGTACAGTGCCATTCCATGTCACTCGCCCCTTTTTCCCTTTTTCTAAGAATACCAAGAGTAAGAAGCTGCAACTGAGAGGGATAAAGAGTTAATGTTAATGTTAAAGGATATTTGTGCCGTGCACTATCACCACCGGAGTGGTCCCCTGGCGCTCTGGCGGCTCTGAAAAAAGGGACGGGGTGAGTTAGTGGGAGTGAGCAGGAAAAGTGCAAGATAGCATTGATGTGCTGTTGGCAGCCTCAGCCCGGTGGGTCCGTTGGCTGATCTCGGGGTGTTTTACGGTCGGTAGTCGTTGTGTGCGGTTGTGCAAGTCCATGTGTGGTTTGTTTTGTTGTTGCAGTTTGCTGCGTTTAAGGCTTGTGGTTGTTTTTGGTTCGAGTTTGAGAGGTGTATGCAGAGGAGTGAAATTGTTAGTAGGTTGGTTATTGTTTCACAGATTGCATGCTTGGTGCCGGCTTGGCAAAAGAGTTGTATATCAATCGTCGAATTACATTTTTTTCTAGATGTGATTCAGGCTACATTGAGGAATCCATCTAAGTGTGGCACATGCTAACATTCACAATTACATCCAGATGCGACGCAGGCTAGGTTGAAGAATCCATCTAAGTATGGCACACAATAAACACACTAAGGCACAGAAGACAGACCCTTGCCTTCTAACAGCAGGCTGACCTGTTCATGAGGACAGGCAGAGTCAGGCAGGCCCAACCCTAACCACACACCTGCAACACATCACAATCCCAGAGCTGCTTAAAAAGGAGCCTGCAGGAGAAGGGAAGGTAGTTGCTCTTGGGAAACCGAGAAGGAGGCTATAAGGCTGAGTCCAGCAGAGGATCCCTACTGAAAGCCCAAGCACTCAGTGAGCAAGGCTGGGGCCATGAAGGAGCGTAGCCTCCCTGGTGTAGTCGGCTTTAATGGAACCGTTTTGTCTTAACCTGAGGAATTGTCCAAAAGATACATTTTCCCTTAGATGTTTAGGGTGGAAGCTCTCGAAACTGAGTTGTGCATTCTTGTCAGTTTTTTTGTGATAAAGTTTAACTGCCTACATTTTATTTAGTTTATCCTCGTAAACAGTTAAGTCTAGAAAATTGATGGTGCAATAATTCGATTCCACTGTGAATTGGAGACTTTTATCTTGGATGTTAAGCCATTCGATGAATTTGGATACATCTTCCTTGTTCTTCCTAATCCATACAATCAGGACATCATCGATATACCTTTTCCAGAGTGTTATATTCTTCTTGTATGGATTCAGATCACCATAGATTTTGGTTTCCTCCAACATTTCCACATATAGGTTGGCTACGCTAGGTGCTACCGTAACGCCCACAGAGCTGCCGTAGATCTGTTTGTAAAACGTATCCATAAATCAAAAGTAGTTTTCTGTCACCGTAATTTCCACACACCACAAAATGAATGAATTTGGGGTGTTATTAGGAGTCATTTTCTCATGTAGGACTTCTAGCATCAATAGAGCTCTACCTTGCAGTATCATCGTATACAATGACACAATAAACTGATCACAGTATCTTTGTTGGAGTCAAACTTCATTCCTTCTACCAATTTGATAACTGCAGTAGTGTCTTGTACATGTGACTTCATGAATTTCACTAGCGGCCTCAAATAGATATCTGCAAATTTCCATAGAGTTTCCAAGACTGAGTTAATACCTGATACTATTGGCCTTCCAGGAGGAGCAGTGAGATTTTTATTTATCTTTGGCAAAGTATAAAACAAAGGCACTCTGGGATTTGCACTACTCTTACATATCACCATTTTTTCAGTGCTTGCTAGATCTTGGATCGCTTTTCTTTCAAACTTTGAAATGTTCTGAAACGGTTTACTGTCAGTATTTTCTATTGTCTATTGCCCCAAGTTCAGCCAGGACTCTTTGTTCAAACACGATGGCTTCTGCACTATGACTCTGGGTCGGTGGTGTAAACACAGAGGGTGATCTTAATCCTGATTAATTGGTGGTAGAGTCACAATCTACATCCTGGAAGAATTGGCATAGGTATACTTTTCTCATAAATTGTATGAATTCAATTTGAAATTGTCAGATATATTGGTAGTGATTATGTGTAGATAGATTTACTATAAGGTCTGTTGGCTCCTTGTAATCCTTGGTTCCAGTTCCCATGTAAATTGGTCCTGTTCCAAAAAAGACCTGCCACCTTGTCCTCTTTTGCCTCTACCTTTTTGTGCCCTTGGTCTTTGATTATAGGGACCTCTTTGTTTCCTTCCTTTGAATCTGTTCGATTGTTCATGAAATCTTCAATCGTCTCCTGAACTATCGTCTGTGGAGCTATAAAATGCATTTCCACATCTCACTCGTTTTCTTGACTGTAATTGTTGGAACTTTTCACCCTCTTGAAACTTAAAAGTCCTCTTTTGAGTACGGGAACGCTTTTTCATGGTTGAAGTTCAACCTTATGATTCTTTCCATTGTGGTGTAATCAGTAAACTCCAACATTTCTTTTTTGATTTCCTCTAACTGTTTTTTGAACACTTCCAAAAGGGACTTTTTTTTAATTTCTTCTTCCAATTTACTAAATTCAATCAGGATTATGTCCACCATTCCTTTGGCTGCATCAATAATCAGTATTACCCAGTCGCGTCCACATTTATTGGTTAGATAGCTCCACTGTAATCTAAACACTTTATTGTCCAGAAAGAGTCTTGGCTCATTATGTACAATTAGGCCCTGAGATAAAGATCAATTTCTTAGATACTCTAACATTATAGAACCGTGTAGTTCAGTCCTTATCAATCTTTTTTTTTGATTACGTCAATTCGTCAGGTTCATTGTGTTATTGGGGACCTTGTTATCCCCAAATAATGCAGTATTTACCAATAATTCAGTCACATATTGGTCGTCGTAACTCAGGCATTTTTCTGCCACCAGGTTGTCAATATTATAACCGCCACTTAGCGTGGTTTGGAAAAACTTAGTCTGTATGTGAGGTTGTGGTATGAAAAGTAGCCCCAGACGAAGTTCTATGGGTAGGTTCCAATGATAAAGAGAACAAAACATGTTGGGCAAGTGTGTGGTGTAAATAGACACAATGAAACACTATTGGGATTAGTGTGTTATACTTGTGTAAAGAACTATTGATGCCTATTGTCTGATAGAGGTATGTGAATTGATTAACTTAGATTTGTGGATTGTAGCACATTGCACTTTTACCATTGTTTTAGGAGCGAGTTTAGATTTTATGATTGCATTTTCGTGCATGGTTTAATGAATTGTTGTTTGCTGTTTGGATACAACTTAACATACTGGTATGTCTTTGTAAAATAAGAATTAACTACTGGGTTTATTAATAAATTATGTACTGAACGATATAACCATCGCGCTCTTCTAAAACAGTCCATCCAGGTTTCAAGTGTAGGTTGAACAGCTCATTTAACACCTTCAAGTGTGTTTTAATCTAATCTAATAGGTTTGGGGTGCAGGAAATGAGCACAGGATCCCAGGGAATGTGTTCTCTATATTATGCATCATTTTTAATTATTGGCTGTTTTTACACTAGATTTTGTTACTAATGTATTCATTTTAAAGAAAAGTAGTGTTTACCAGTTTACAATGAAACTTTTCACACCAATTTCTCAATATAAAAAAACATCACATTAATAAAAATACACAGATGGAAAAAAAAAACAAAAAAAGGAATAGCAGAGAAACAGACAAACGTTAATCAATTGAACAATCGTAACATTACTACTCAGAAGAGACTACTACTTGCACTGTTTTGAGTCAAATTTGAGGAGATTTACTACCTCACTAAATCCACGGAACTACACCTACTTACTATGGAGTACAGTACATTTAAAAACAAAACAGAGGGGACCATGCAAACCCTGCAGTAGGATTAGTGTACATGCTTATTCGACTGTCATGCTGCAATTATGATGTGTATTGGGGTGGTACTGCAGTAGAGACTCTGCATTTATTTGCATTTAGAAATAAAGGACTTCATGCCCTAGAATGCATGTGACATATGAGCGTGTTCTACACTCAACAGGCTCCTCCTATAGGTTGTCTTTTTCATTTTAGAATGTGACTCTTAAAATATGACTTCGAGTATGCAAATGCGATATGAAAGGCATTTCATACGGTACACAGAAACAATATTAACTTCTTGATGGCCCTGCTCTGCTCTCCCCCACAGCACTGGATTCTTCGAAAGCGTTGTTGAACTGAAGCTGTCCGCCTCTCGATCCCACCTGTGTGCCGAGCTTGGAGCATACCTTAAGTTTTCCCTCCTACTTTTGCTCATACCAGACTGCTGTAAGCTACACAGTAATATTCTGGCCATCTGTCAAACGGTGCTCTACACCTTTTGCTCCAGGCTGATTTTCAGTTGTCAAGAGGACTGTGCAGCGAGAAATACAGTGCACCTTCTTAACAGCAAATTGCTTTGTTATATACTCATTCAGAGATCAGTTATTTTATTTGATTATATGAATATTCCAGCGAGATATCAGTATTTGTGATTAATGGTAGGACTCAAATCTTAGTGCAAGCTCATAATGATACCTGGGATAACACGGATCAAATTGCTACCTTCGACATTGACCACAAGACCTTCTCACTGACCGCAAAAGAGCATGGCACCTGCAAGCTGCCACCAAAAGCCCCACCACTCACTCCTCCATCCTCCTGTGGCACCATTCCCATCTGCAAAAACATTTCTATCTTTATCAATACAATTCTTTTAAAGATCAGAACCAATCTACCCGGTGGAAATTATGCTCTCATTCACTTCATCTATCTCCATGTCCGTTAGATCATCAGAAACATAGCAGTCTCTTTTGAAAGTCTTCTCTACAAATGCTCCATAAACCCTAACACCAATTTATTTTTGTTTTTTTTTATTCATCCCGTCCCAGCGCAGTATCATTTCTACAAGAAGATTTTATCACCAGCATTTAATCCATCACAAATAAAGTCCTGAATATTTGGTTGCACTGTGCATTCAAAACCACAATGTTGTCTTTCCTTGCCATCAATCCACCGTGGGGGACATAGTTCCAATGCCACTGTCTCTTACGTCTCTCTCTTGTACTCCAGAGAAACTATGCTTTCATGGACAGACTATTTCCTCCTTTTAATCAAGATTTCCAGACAACATGAATTCCAAGCTGATGACTAAACACAAAGGTGACCCCATCCCAGTCCGACCCATAAAATGGGTCTAGAATTTCAAGGAAATCTACAGCTCAACATTGGGCGGCCAACAGTCTGTAGGTGCAATCCTGCGGAACCTCAAACAAGAAATGTCTAAAGTGCCTGATGATACCGTGAAACCAGAGACACCTTCACTGAGGATTGAATTCAAAAGCATATGCATAATTCATATAGACTTCCAAACAAGGACCCCAGAGTGGACCACGAAGAACTGTATTCACTACAAACCGTAGTGAAAACTACAATCCAGTAACACGGCTTTAGTAAATGTGCCAAATCGGAAACACCACAGAGAATCTGGTTTCTCTTTTCTCTTAACCAAGCTCTGGCACTGTATCCCCAAGGCAGCTATGGATAAGAGGAAAACCATCTAACCACCTAACCCTCAGTCCCTGAAACCTAGTTATTCAAAGTACACACTAACAAAGCACTATTAAAGACACAACTAAACCCAATTACCTTATACCAACAACATACCTCCCATTCCCAGAGTCTTTGTCCAGTCATAACAGTTACTGCTTTTTCTCATCAACATGCTGCATGTCAAAACACAGTGCCTCCACCACAGAATTTGGGACACACTACCCTTTCGGATCGGTCACACTGCACGCAACACAGAGCTTCAACCACAGAATTCTGAAGATCCGACTCCTTTGGGTCACTGACACTGCAACCCTTAATTTGAACCAGAAGACGTTTTTCTCCGGGACAAACATTTGAACATTTTAGTGCAACTTAAACACTCATCTGGATCAATGTACTCAATGTTTTGGAAAAATAGGCACATGTAAGTTGATCTAGTACATTAACTACACATATACCTTTCCTTATAGAGTTACTACTAGTGATCGGAGCTAAATCTAGAACAAACTTGGCCAATCAATGCTGTCAATTTGTATTACTGCACAACAACGTCTAACCTCGCATGGAATTTGGTGATAAACCACTGCTGATAAAAACCCATATCAAATCCATTAATCTGCCATGAACTCCTTTCATTCCACTCTGTTACAGTAATACTACTGCCTTTTCAGAACTTCTTTTAACTCTTATTCTAGTTAATCTTTATCTGTTATACAGACACGTCCTTACTCAGTTCAAGCACATATATATCCATCACGTTCTCAAACAAAACTATCACCTAAGCCTTCCTGCCTTGCCAATTGCAGTCCTTTATCTCCCCTACTCTTTCTACCGAACTATTTGTAATGTCTTGCCTATCACCAAATATAATCTATGTTCCTGTACTGTCAATTCTCGCTTAAATCTAGTTTTGGAATATTTTATTAAATCTCATGGAGTACATCAGAACCATCGTATTGTCTGGTCATAGGTCTAAACTGTATTCTGCTGCTTTAAACCCTGTGCATAATCGTAGTTTCTTGAACACTTGTCTCTTCTACTGGCACCTTAAGTACATCTTCTGCTGGTTATCTTTCTGTGTTTGAAACTGATCCAACTGTGTCTCTCTGTCTGGGCCCCGTTATATTCTCTATTTTACAGGTTTTGCCATGATTACCATGTGCCCTTTCCTCTCCAAATGCGTTTCTAATAAAAATAGGTTGATGATTTTCCGATCTGTTCCCATCAATCCCTGTTGTTCTGGCCTGCAATCAGCCAGATGGCTTTCTCCATCTGCTATTTTCTCTTTTTTTATGTTCCCTGTATTACTCTGTTCTAATAGCCTTTTTTAATCGTAACCTTCTTTCACTACTTTCTGACCGTTCCGACAGCTGCCTCCATAGATTAACATGAAGCCAATAATCTAACCTCTCCGTACCCTTCAGAGTACAAGACTTCAGATTGGCTCACTTGTTCTCTAAGATCACACAACTACTGTTCCATCTTAAGGCTTCTATTCAACCTCATCAAGTCTCCCTTTTGCCTTCAGAATTCACCCTTCTTCAACTGTACAAGTTGCATTCAGAAATAAAGACATGTCACCAGTCCTACTGTACTCTCCTCAATGTAGACATATGAGGACACTGGCCACCCCATAGTACTTGCTGTTCTTGTTTGTTATCTTTTAACTCAATAACATGTTTTAATCCCCTTTCTTCAAATATCTGGTCTGGCCCTGCTGTACCTCTTCTGAGCACCGATCGGAAAAGCCAAATTCTGCCTTCTGCCCACCTCTAATCTTTCAATCTCCATGCTGAAACATATCTGTAAAACGTAATATTTTATCATTACCTGTAGCATATGCATAATCAGCAGAACTTCAAAAGCCACAAACGTCCACCTCATCAAACAAGACTGTTCTTATTTTACACATTTTGTAAGACCAGTAGCTGCACAACAGTTTTATTTTTTCCCCAACTATTTTATTGATATTTTGGATATAAATATGAGGCAAACATGATGTCAAATGTCAAACAATATTATGTGAAAACCTACTCTTGATTACGTGACAGGCCCCAGTCTTAAGATGATGAACAAAAACATAATGTTCACTATGGTTACACATGCATTTTTAATGTTTGTTTGAAGAGAAAGAAAAATAGCAATCCGATTGTCAATATACAGGCACATCTGTACAAGTCGGGACCACTGTAGCTAATTTAATTATGTTGAGGATGTATAGTGTGAAAACTGTGGACAATATGATTTAACTTGTTGACCCTGAAAATAACACTAACATAGCACCACATAACTTTTTTAAATAAAAGTTGTCAAGAGACGTGGCAACTCTTCTCTTTTTGTTTTAGAATTTGCCGTAAGCACACTGTATCCCTGAGGAAGATGAGGGAGGGATAACTGGAATGCTTTGCTATCTGTAAAGCAAAAGGACATGGTCTTAGAATATATGGCTAATCCAGCATCACCTCCCACACGTTAAAACATGTGTTGATTATGGACTTTATTCATTCTTGTCTATGGGATTCTTGTTTTTTTTAAATCACTTGGCATTTTGAAATTATCCATTTATAGAAGAAATTGACGTGTAACGCCAACGTATGATATAAATACTGGTGTATTGACGAATTTGTACTTAATCATGCAGGTGAAACAATACGTGACATGAATATAATGTGATAGAGATTAGGATGTGAATATTTCTGTATTTAACATGTAAGGATGGTTAAAATTAATTGATATAATCAATACTCTTTTCAAGTCGTAAATTTGTTAAAACACAATCTATTCACAGGTTTGCAGATCATTGTGTTTCATTTGAAAGTATACACAGTGAATATATTATATTTTGGTACAATACACAGCTCACACCCCTTTTTATATCAGAGTTGAGGTAAGAATCAAAAATAATAAATAATAGTTAACAGGATCTGACACTGAAGAAAAACAACAACATATCATAGTGCTGAAAAATGTACAGTGAATGCTTGATTATCAGGCATCCTTGGGAACCCAACGATGACACATAAGCAAATATGCTGGATACAAAATGTCGGTTACCCAGGCGACAAGGACAGAAAATAGAGCAAAAAGGTCAGCAAGCAAAGCATCCTTGCTGTTAGCTCGGTTTACTGGGATCTACTGGGATTTTATCATACAGCAGGTTATCCGGCTTGGAAACTTTGGTATACATCGTTTCATAACTGAAACCGTTCTATAGCCGGTAATCAGAAAATGCCTAATGTTCTGATTAATAATATGCACGTTCACAAAGCTTCTACTGTATTTATTTTACCTGATTGAAGGGTGTTTCAGGTTGAACTACTCACCAAACTGGAATATATCCTAGAATATAAGCATGGCATGTAGAGATCTTTCATGCATGTGTAGTTAACTTACCATGGGATGTAAGAGGCAGGGCTTTAATTTCCAAAATATCGTCCGGGAATGCATAGCTACTCAAATGTTTTTGAAGCTTAGCAAACATGCTGTTCTTATCTATAGAGCCCTTGGGTACAACAAAGAGAACCAATTTTTCTTCTTTGTACCAAATTATTGCACAGGTTTCCACTTCACAAAAACCTTCTATTACCTATAACAAAAAATAAATTGCTAAATTATGGATATATTTATCACAAAATGCAGTCATTATGTGTTTAAAATCATGCACATTACAATACATGTTACAGTGCCATGTGCATTATCCAACCTAGAAATCAACGATCACTCCCATCAAAATCTGTCAACGCAAACAAAAAAAGGCATGAACCTGACTTGCTTTACATCTTCAGTTTAGACTGTTCTTCACACAGGAATTTATTGGTAAACTGTCACAAGTTAGTATAACATCTTTATTCTCGCTTTCCTAAAAAATTGGAATTTGTATCCACTCCATCTTAAAATAACACTGCATTTATAACTGCAACAAACAAAGACATGCTGCATCTACAGATTCTGAATTGCCTACTCAATACTCCTCTCACTCTTTTTGATCCATGTAAATCTCTCCATAAGGAGAGGATCCCAAATAATAAAGTAATGTCTTTGGTAGCGGTACTTGATGAACTAGATCCTCTTGAGAATTGAAAATCTAATGGAACAGTGTGTGGTAATGTACAAATAGCAAATACTACACTTTATGGCGATCTGATAATACTTTGTTGCAGGTTTAGGCAAAGTGCTCATATTTTTCATGACTACCAGAGACTTGTGTTAGCTGCAACGTAGTTGTGAAGGGGAGGGTTATAGGAAGAAAAGTCTCACCATCAGCTTAATGATAATACTTTGGTGGAAGGTAGCAAAAGACCAGGTGTGCCAGACCATTGACAAACAGCTGTAGGGTTTTGTATACAACAGCACTAAGTAACAAATGCTGAAGTGAATGAATCGAGCAAATGCTTCAGAGTTCACAGAAGTATGGTTGACGTGATTCCTTAGGAAGTAAGCAGCTTCAACCAGATACTGCCAGAGGACAAACACACATGCAGTGGGAAAATGATCTCCTTCAAGAAGGCAGTGTTTTTTGGATGGAAGGGTGCTTGGCATTGTGAGATTGACATGTATGTGTCATCCATGGATCTCTTAGATCTTGTTACACTTAATTCCTTAACCCTTCCCCCAGATCTCCTTTATGTCTCAACACAATAACGACCAGATGGACCATGTTCAGTGGTGTTTTTTATTTTTGGCCAGAGAAGGACAAGAAAGTGTAATTACAGAGTGCAGTGAATGCATACAAATGAGCCTTCAATAAATCAGAAAATTGACTAGGTGGATAGAGTGAATATTCATAAAACAGAATGTAAGAAAGTAAGACTGACAATCATGTAAAGAGAGCTGGTGGGTAGATGGGGAGATTTAAAATGTGAAAGCAGCACTGCTCAAAATATCAATCAATATTAAAGGGATTTTTTTTAGTGCTGACCATTGCAAACCTATGTTGGGAGGGTGAACCAGTGCCTCTGTATGCCTTAAGAAGTACTAGGTGCAGTGTGGTAACAACTCGGATGTGCATTAGATGTACGTAAAAATACTATTTGTTTGTATGATGTGCAATGTAAGCTGGTACGATATTTCTTTAGACTAATACACTCTCGTCAGAGATCCGTGGGTAACCTAACGGTCACATGTTTAAACCTCAGTGGGTCCACTTATGTTCTCATCATTACGAGGATGCGAGTACTACTGAGTTGGGTAATAAGAACACATGTTATCAGCACTTAGAGATAATTCATATCATTGTGTAGGTTATGAAAGTTTACTAAATATAATTAAGAACTAATATAAGAAAAAGTGTGTAAAACTGGGAGGACTCATTATTGTTTGAAAGAGGAAGAGACCGAAAAAACGCTTTGTAAGTTAAGTCAAAAAGTGGGCACAAAAAATAGATTAGTATAGAATATTTTTGAGGAGTTGCAACTAGGCTCTACATGCAGGAATGCAATGAGGCAACTGGCAGGAGGATATAAAATGCAGACAAAAAATGATAGAGGGATGAGGAGGGGAAAAGGGGGCAGGGAGGTGGGGAACTGAAGAACCGACTGAGACAAAGATTTATGCCTAGTAAGATGTGGTCCACATAGTTGGGAAAATGGGGTGCCACTTCTAGGGTAGTGTAAGATAGATGGAATCAGTTAGCCATTGGGAACTACACAGAATGAAGTTCCACTTATTTATATAATTATTTTGACTATTTTGAATAAGATGTTTATTGAAAGATTACGTAAAATCAATCTAAAGAGTCGGAATATGCAAGAAATAATAGAAATGATTGAAGTCAATATTATCATCATCATCATCATCATCATCATAATGCTTTTATTCGGAATTCACCATAAAGCACAAACACATTTTACACATATAAAATCACTGCTTGCATAATCAATATACAAAACTGGGCATTCAAAGCAATTGATAGAGACATTACATTAAAGTTCAATCAATCTTGACAATATTACCATAAACCAAACACAGAAAAAACATAGACAAAGTCATTACTAAAATCGCAAAAAAGGCACTTTAAATTATTAAAACATTAGGTATGAGATTGATAAAATTATATTAGAACCAGGCCGGACAATGTGTTTCAAGGAAAATGGGAAGAATATATAGAAGTAGACTGTTATGAGCCTTTATGTCCCTAATTAAGACAACGATTTATCAAAGCAATATACCAGATTAATTCTGGGCCCTTAAATAGAGTATATCGACTCTTGCTCTGCTGCTCCTGCATGGGCTCCCAGTAAGAGATTGTATTGACTTCAAAGCTCACTGCCTTATCCTAGTGGCTTCTGTAAAGGCGCACTCTCAGACAAAGTACAATAATACCTCTATACAAGCACTATGAGATGCTGAGGTTGTGAATCACTAGTGGTTGCAATCTTCACAAAACAAAAAAAAAGATAAAGGTTTAGATGCTGGTAACCATCAGGAAATGGAAGACTTTCTATTTCAGGAAATCCTTTGCACTCAACTGCTAGCATTGATAGCTATACGGTTGTCATGGTTTTGAACATTTGCTCATGAGAAATCTCTGATGCCCATTATATTCTAATGGTACCACTTACTCTGCTTCTCTACCTTCCCATTGCCCTTCTCGTTTGGACGTTGATGTACTAAGTTCTTCTCCCCACTTCTTGCTCTTAGCACTTAACTAACCTGAATGTTCTTATGACTGCGAGAGACTAAGTTCTCTTTTTCCTCTCTCTTTACTATGGGGCCACTAGGAAATGGCAATGCTTGTGGTTAACGCCTTATGATATGATATTTTATTTATAGCGCGCCTATACACACGTGTTTGATGAAAAGCCCCTACTGGTATAAGTGGAATTAAAACTAGGCATGAGTTTGATCACATGGCAGTATATGCAGACATGACAAAGGTTATGACAGACGTAAAGAAGATGAACTATGAATAGGGAACTGCTTAAGGAGGATCCCCACTATTAAGTCTAGTGAGGGGAAAAATGAAACAATACATTAACAATAATACAAATTCTTAAGAACCTATCTGGCATACCCCCAGGCTGTGGTTAAGGACATAATTAATTAATGGCGACGCAATAAAAAGAGGGAAGTACAAAGAGAGGATTATTTAATGTGAGGGACTGTATTGCAAACAGATTGTAAATTTAGATTGTATTTGTCAAAGGTGTGAGTCCATTTGCTAAAAGCGAATATGACCAAATAACCTGTTCTAAAGGATGTAACCCACATTGCGTTCACTCACTCTGATTTACCAACAGAGAAGAACAAGTTACTTACCCCGGTAACGTTCTTTTCGATTGGATGTTCCTCCCACGTATTCCTCATCTTATGATAATTATCTCTCCAGATTCAGCTGCTTTAGAATTTATTTTCGACAGGGGCGCTGTGTGCCGTCTCGTCGAGTCGATGCCCCTCAAGGGCCTCTGTTCGACTGTCGACGTCATCCTCAGTATAAGTAGCGCACGCTGCGCCGGTTGGTTGCAGTTCCGCACCCGCACCCACCCCCCCGAAGAGAAATTACCAAGCGTACCATAGACCGAAGGCTCCAAGAAAGCGTAAAGTTTTAGAACAAGTAAATTGAACGGCGGGGTATGCTGGGAGGGGTGAAGAGGAATATGTGGGAGGAACATCCAATCGAAAGAACGTTACCAGGGGTAAGTAACTTGTTCTTCGAATGGATTGTGTTCTCACACGTATTCCTCATCATATGATAGACTCCCAAAACAGTAATAATTTGGTGGTGGAAGTACGAATTAAATTTTGTTCTAATCATGGACCGAATGAAGAACCGCTTTTGCAAATTGTCCTTCCTGACTGGAAGATGAATCCAGTCAGTAAGGTCTCACGAAAGTGTGAACAGACGACCAAGCTGCCGCTGAACAAATGTCTTTGATTGGGACACCTCTTTGACGAGCAGCAGAGGTTGCCATGCCCCTTGTGGAATGTGCCCTTAGGCCTTCCGGCGGGTCCTTGCCCGCTAATCTGCAACATTCACCAATAGCCAGGATGGTCCATCTGGATATGGTTTGTTTTGTAACAAGTACACCCAATTTGGGGCCAGAATAGCCAATGAATAATTGGTCATTTTGGTGAAATGTAGCCATTCTAGATAGGTAAAAACTGACAGCCCGTTTTGGGTCCAGTCTATGTAATCTTTCTTCCACCTTTCCTGGATGGGGAGGGGGCTAGAAAGTTGGTAAAGTGATTTTTTGCGACAAGTGGAAGTCGGAGACTACCTTAGGTAAGAAGGTTTCATCTTGAGAATAACCTTGTCTTGATGGAAAACTGTATGTGGAGGTTAATAGGAAAGAGCATGCAACTCGCTTACCCTGCGGGCTGACTTTATTGCAATAAGCAAAACAATGTTGAATGTTAAAAGTCTAAATGGGCATGAGTGTAAAGGCTCAAAAGGAATGCATGTCAAACATCTAAACACCAGATTGAGATCCCATAAAGGGACATTGTATATAACTGGTGGAAATAAATTAGGAAGGCCTTTTAGGTATTGAACAATCAGAGGGATATTAAAATATGAATCCTCCTCTGAAGAGCTCTTGAAAATAGATAGCGCTGCCAGGTTACCTTTAATTGGAGCCCCAGATTTGCCAAATGTAACAAAAAGGAAAGCACCATAGGTGTGTCACATAGAAAGGGATCAAAATTCTTATCCCTGCACCAGCTGCTGAACTTGTTCCAACGACAGTGGAACAAAGATTTTGTTGCTGACTTTCTGGCTGAAAGCAAAATCTCCATTACATCGTCCCGCTGGTCCCAATCCTTGTATCTCAGCCTTTCAGAAACCATGCATGAAGGCTGAGTGTATTAACCTCTGGATGGAGAACCCGAACTTCCTCTTGCGAGAGAAGATCCTCTCTTTGTGGAAGACATATTGGAGGACAGATGGACATGTTCAGAAGGTCCGGGTACCACATCCTCATGGCCCAATCTGGAGCAATTAGGATCATGGATTTCCCAAACTTTCCCAACCTCCTGATCACGTGACGAATGAGAGACTGGAGGAAACGTGTACAGGAGTGGAAATTCCGAGTCCACCATGAACACTTCCCCTAGAGCTCCTCTTGGAGGAAATTCCCTGGAGCATTTGCACTTCCGGAAGACACTTGTCACAAACAGATCCACTGCAGGGGTTCCCCAAAGGGTGAAGATCTCCTGAAGGACTTCCTGAGCTAGTTCCCACTCGTGGGAGATTGTGCTCTGCCTGCTCAGAGCACCCCCGCTGTGTTCTCCTCTCCGGCTCGGTGAACTGCTGATAGGGAGATTCCATCTTGAATTTTCCCGAACCAAAGATGCATTGCCTCTCTGCACAGTGGTAGTGACCCTACGCCAGTGATGGCAAACCTTTTTGAGCCCAACTGCCCAAATTGCAAACCAAAACGACTTATTTTTTTCAAAGTGCCAACACTGCAATTAAACCTGAATAACGAGGTTTTAGTTTAGAAAAAACAATTCGTACAGTTTTTCAAACTAATTAACAGCTTTTGTTTAAAAAGAAACACACAATAACAGAGCTTTCCATTAAACATTTTTTTTATTGAAAAAAAACAAAAAAAACAAACAACAACTGTACACGTGCATGTATTTTTTTAAAGACGCCTTTTGTGGGCACAATTAATGTGATTTTTGCTGTTGTATGCATGCTGATAACTTGTCAATCCTTGGCTCATACTCAGTTTAAGAGCAACACATACAGCACTGAGTTCATCTGGTAGTCTATTTCTGGCATCACATTTGATATAATTCAATGCTGAAAACAGCTGCTCACAAGCATAGGATGACCCAAACAAAGAAAGAAAAGCAATCCCAAGTGCTTTCATTGACTTAAAATTATTTGGCAGAGAATTCCACACTTTAAGGATTTCATTTTCCGAACTAGCAACTGTGCTGTCCTCTGTTATCCCTTCACACTCCATCTTCTCAAGTGTTGCACGCAGGTCATAGAATTAATTTTTCCAGATAGAGCTTTCTTGAAATTCCAGTAGCTCCATTTCAAGATTTTCTAAATCCAACCAGTGCAAGCAGGAAAGATCAAGTTCTTCACATTTGGCTTTATCTGGAGATGTAAGAAAACACAGGGTTGTCTCCATCTTACGGAACTGTAAAAATCTGTTACTAAAATTCTCCTTTGCAACTACTATAATGCTAGAAAATTCCTTGTAGATTTCATGATGGTTTGGATTGTCTGTAAATGTAGAATTTTCTAAATGCATTTTTAGATTTGGAAAATATTTCAGCTGCCCTTTTTCAAGGTCTCTTTCAAAAACCTGCAGTTTTCTCTCAAATGTTCTGATATCAGAAAACATCCTTTCTGCTGTTTTCCCTAAACCTTGCAGTTTTTTGTTCAGTACGTTGAAGTGTATTGTAAAATCAGTAAAAAACATGAGGTTGGTGAGCCAGGTCATATCAGTGAGCTGTGGATATTCCTGCCCCTTTTCATTCATAAACAGCCTAATTCTCTCCAAGACCCTTCCTCTGCTTATATGCTCTGCTGAATATCGTCCAATTTTTTGCTTCTTCCCTGCTTCTTGATGTATAATACAATGAAATTGAATGACTGGATGCTTTGCTTCTTTAACAAAAAACTGTATGAAAGCAGATGTTACCCCCACCATGGAAGGTGCCCCATCATTAGTAACTGAAACCACTTTTTCTGGCCTTATGTCTTGTGACAAAAAAGCCTCCATCACAGCATTGTAGATATCTATCCCTTGTGTTCTTCCAGGCAAAGACACCAGTTTCATGAGCTCTTCTCTCATGGTGTCACCAACAGCATAACGCAAAATTACTGCTAGCCTTGCATGATTATTTATATCTGTACTTTCATCCAAGCACATGGAGTAACAGGCTGCCTTTTGTAAGTCAGTGGTGAGCTGCTGACTAACATCACTTGCCATACGCAGGGCTCTATCTTTAACAGTATTTCCGCTAAGTGGCATTTCAGAGATTCGTTGCTTAATTTTGTCCTTGTTTGGGAAATCATGAAAAAGGGAATTACTCACAGCCAACATGGCCGTTTTGATAAAATCGCCATCAGAGAGGGGCTTCCCATGTTTTGCTATGCACAGTGAAATTTCAAAGCAGGCAGTTGCCAGATCATTTGTTTTAGAAAGATAGTTGCAAAAACTACAATACTACGATACTGGCAGTGATATTTCCTTAATTTCCCATCAAGAAACTCTTTTCTTTCAGCTTTACCAAGTTCCGTAACACTTTTATGGTTGGTATCAAAATGACGTCTGACACTTGATGTGCGAGATACAACACTTTCACTACACAGAACACATAACGCTTTCCCATTGTGTTCAATCACTCCAAATGACTGTGTCCAGGCCTCTTGGAATGATCTTCCACTATCTGTTTTTAATTTTGCCTTCTTTGATGTACTCATTTTTGGGTGTTCAAGTCTACAAAAAACACAACATTTTTAAAATAAAGACGGATGAAGCACCCAATACAAATCTATCCCTACCTACCTATACCAAAAATATTATTGCAACATAGAAGAGGCAGATACACATCGGCCAATGTCCTGTGAAACCGCTGACACCGCTCTGCTGGGTCTGAAAGCCGCTGTAGATACAAAGGGCTGGAATGGAAAAAAAAAATGTTGTCCATAGGCCAGGACACGGGTTCAAATAACTACCATATGTTATATATAGCTCCACCTTAAGGTGAATTGGACTCCAAACTGTGGCCCGGGAGCCAGATGTGGCCCTCTGCTTGCTTTTATTAGGCCCATGGGGCACAGATTTATCCACCGATACTAACAATAGGTTATAATCCCCCCCCCACTCACACCAATGAAGGGGCACACATTCCTCCCAATGACACCAAAGATAGGGCCACAATTCCCCCCCAATGATGTTTCCCAATGACACCTATAATGAGGCACATATACACCAATGAGGGGGGAAAATGTTTCACAATTACACTAATAATGAGCCCTTTTTTTTTTTTTAGATAGAGCAGCGCCGCTCTAAGAGTAGTAAGTTAGTTAAAAAAGGGCTTTACTCAGTTTATGGCAGAATACTGCAGAGTATGGGCAAAATACTGCAGAGTATTGCATAGTATGGGCAGAGTATTGCACAGCATGGGCAGAGTATTGCACAGCACTGCATAGTATGGGCAGAGCATTGCATCTCTCTCTCTCTTCCCCTCTCCCCTCGCACTGTAGGGCGTGCGGGAGCAAGATTCTTTGGGAGGACGTCCATGGACGCCCTCCCAGAATAAGCCGACCGTGCTGTAGCCATCTTTTGGCTATGGCCCGGTCGGCAATTGGTTATAGAACTTACTTGATTTGCTGGAATGGGTGTGGGGTCAGTCCCCGGTTGCTCCGTTCACTCCAGTCGCTCCTGTGGGGTCTGTGTGTCAGATGATATCCCACGCAGGTGTGTCAGATGATTGATAGCGGGGGGCGTGGCTTCAGTGTTCTCTGGGGAGGGCTCTCCCCAGAGAACTGTGGGAGATGTAGTCCGTGGGAGCCAACGCCATGATTACAGTGTATGACTGTAGTCACGCCATCACTGCCCTACACCTTCTCTCTTGTTGAGGTAGTACATGGCCACTATATTGTCCGTAATTCTCAGGACATTCTTTCTCCGTACAGAGGGCAGAAAGGCCTTCAGCGCTAGTCTGATTGCCCTCAGCTCTGAAAGGTTGATGTGTAGTTTGGACTCCGAGGGAGACCAACGACTGCTGATTGTCAGATCGTTGGTGTGGGCTCCCCACCCTGTGAGTGAGGCATCCGTCACTACCGTTTATCGCCGGCCATGGGCGCCAAAAAGATTCTCCATTGAGAATGTTGTCCTTGCAAGCCCACCACAGAAGGTCCCGAGAGACTCTGCTTGAAATTTTCAAGTGGTCTGACATTCTGCCTGAAAACTGGGACCGTTGAGTCCAAAGAGCCAACTGGATGGATCTCATTCTCAGGCGAACCTCTGGCACCAGGAAAATGCAGGATGCCATGAGACTGAGCAACCTCAAAAAAGTTGAAGGCCGGAAGATGCTGAGAATTTGGTAACCATCTGCAGAATGTGTTGAGCTCTCACCCCGGGTGGAAAGGCTTTTCCCGGGGAAGCATCCAGGACTGCTCCAATACATTAGAGTCTTTGAGATGCTATCATGTCGAACTTCTTGTAATTGAGGAAGAAGCCAGTCTTTGGGGAGAGAGAGAGTGGCAGGTTACGCTGTGATGTTCCCAGGCTTGTTTGGGAGAACAAGCCCTGATCAGCCAATAGGCCAGGTAGGGGTTGACGTGAATACCCCCTCTCCTGAGACTCGCTGCCACCAACGCCATCAACTTGGTGAAAACCCTTGGGCGAAGGTCAGCCCGAATGGCAGAACTTGAAACTGAATGAGAACCGCCAACTGCAAACCTCAGGTACTTTCTGTGCTTGGGATGGATGGGAAAATGAAAGTAAGCATCCTGAAAGTCCAATGATACCAACCAGTCTTGGAGTTGGAGAGCCTGAAGGATTTGGGAAAGGGTAACCATCTTGAACTTGTCCTTCTTGAGGAACTTGTTAAAGTTTCTTAAATCCAAGATGGGTCTCAATCCTCCGTCCTTTTTGGGAATCAGAAAGTATCGTGAATACCAAAGCGTGTTCCTTTCCGCAACAGGTACATGTTCTATTGCACCTTTCTCTGGCAGGGTCAAAATTTCCTGCACAAGATCCGATCTGAAATTTTGAAAGAGCCGTTCCCCAGTGGATGATCCAGAGGCCTTTTTCGGAAAGGAAGGCAATAACCTAATAACCTTGGGCTACAGTTTCCAGTGCCCAAGCATCTGAAGTAATGCCTCGCCATTTGTTCAGATGCTGAGTAAGTCTGCCTCCCACCAGGGTCTTGTGAATCAAGGCCTCAGAGTGGTTTTGAGGTGGCTGAAGCGGCAACTGATAGCAAAACTGCCACTGCTTGGGTTGGCTTAGCACCTCTGCCTTGTCCACCACGAGGGAATCTTCTCTGACCGACGTGTCCTCTTCCAATTGAAGAGTATAATCGAAAGGACTTACACCTCCAGGAAGATGAGCCAGAGTAGGGGTGTTGAGGCTGTCTAATAGTGGCGCTAAGGGATTTAGCCAACGCCTTTGAGGTCTGCAGCTTTTCCAAACTCTCATCCGCCTTGCTGCCAAACAGCCTCGAGCCAAAGGGCATGTTGATTAGTCTAGCTTGCACATCTGGTGCAAACCTGGACTTCCTCAAACATCCAAATCTGTGTAACATTGTACTAGCTTCCATGGATCTACTGATGCTGTCTGCAGTATCCAGACCTGACTGGAGACATTCACCCATTGTCTCATTACCATCCTTGATGATTGCCAGGAAGCCGTCCCTTTCTAGGATGGGGTCAGCCGCCATAGCTACGCAGTCCCACACGGTACACTTAAACCTTGATAAGGTACGAGTTACATTAGTTGATTTTAATGCCATACCGCCAGCAGTAAATACCTTTCTCACCCAGGCATCCACTCTCTTATCATCCCTATAAGGAAGGATGGATGGGTATGCTGACCGCTTGGTAGATGTAGCAGCCTGAACCACCAAACGTTCTGGTGTTGGATGTTTAGTCAGATACTCTGGGTCGCTGATTGATGGTCTATTTTTTTGCAACATTTTTATTTACTGCAGCTGCAGTTTCTGGTGTCTCCCAATTTGTGGAGACCCGCTTTTGTAATGCAGTGTGAAATGTCAACATTGGATCTTTCTGCGGACCCTGATCCAAGATATCTGTCATGTCATCCTGATCAAAAGAAGGGGTAGGCCTGCTCCAGCCTAAAACTCTATAGCCTTACTCATTAGTCTCCTATATGAGGAGTCAGCGTGTTCAGTAAAATCTGGTTAGCCAAATTGTAACTCGGCAGAGGTATGTAACCCACTGGCTGACTGAAGGTTGTCATATAATTCATTTAATCTAGACTTATCAGAGATCAGTTCATCTGGCACATTAGGGGTGCCACATTGTAACCCAAATGGTGGTGCGTTATCATCTGAAGGTTGCTCATATTCATAGATGGTTAAAAAAGACTTTTAGGCAAAGGTTTGAAAACCTTTTCCTGGACTACAACTGGCTTCGACAATTTCAAAGTAATAGTCGATATTGACTTCGAAGTCGGGATCGCCTTTGTCGGCGTCTACTTCGATACTAGTGTTGACGGCTCTGACGCAGTTAGCAAAGGTGTCGATGTCTACTTCTTAGGTTTCTTCGACTGAACCCTCGATGGACTGGGTTGTTAACTCGTCGAAGCCCCCGATGATTTCTTGTCAGATCTAAATTTTTCCCGATGCAGAACCGGCTTAAGGCGCGGTTTCGAATATTTTGTCTTCGACTTCCCTTAGTCGTCTTTTTGCAGATCGACAGTGGAATGGGCTTTCTGCTGGTCCTTTGAGTAGGTCGAGGCTACATTCTCAACGTTTTTGAGCATTTTATTACGAAACTCATCCCGCTTTGCTGTGGAGTCCGATCTAGTTGGACACTTTTTTACCTCAGCCGAGGAATCACTGGAGGTAAAAGGTGACCTATGACACCGTTTCTTGGCCTTCTCCTAAGGTGACGACGACGGAGTGATCGACTTCTCGATCGAGACCATTTTGATTTTTTACAATCGAGAAGCATCCCTGGAATCATCTGTCTTTTTTTAACTCTTCAAAGGATAGTTCGAAGGCAAGCTCCCCACCGCCAATTTGCCTTTAAGTCTCCCTGAGAGCCTTTTCGGTCATCGCCTGACAGGAGCCACAGTCAGAGGTACGGTGACCGGTACCAAGACACCACAGACATAAGCGGTGGGGGTCAGTGATAGACATTGTCGATCCACAGTCCTGGCACTTCTTGAAGCCCGTCCTAGGCATTGATGGAGCCAACAGGGGAATACATTTTCGAAATGAAAATAAGTACCGAAGTTCACAGAAGAAACGAAGCGCACTGTAATTCTCTCAAAGCATTAGCACGGAAAAACGGAACTGAGGCCAACGGTAGCTGCTACTTCTACTGAAGACGTCAATAGTCGAACAGAAGCCCTTGAGGGACATCGACTCGAAGAAATGGCACAGCGCCCCCTGTTGGAAAATGTTTCCGAAGCAGCTGAAGAGATAATTATCATAAGATGAGGTATACGTGGGAGGAGACAATTCATTAGAAATATCCATTTGTATATAAGCACCAAAATGCCAGAAAATTCAGTTTGTAGAATATAATCAACACTAACCCCAGACATGTGTTTCTGCCTTATTGAGGATCAATGAGGTGCAGCATCTCTCTGCTGAAAGCACAAAGAGCAAGGTTTCCTTGATGGGATTCCCCTTACTAACTTACGGTGAAGTCCAAGTGTTTAAAGGAATGGTTCGGTCAGAAATGTTTATTGTCCCTACGGGTCGGCCATGTGTTTTTAAGCCTAAGTCGGTCGATATTAGAAACATTTCCTATGGACCTTACCCGAGTTTTCGTCCATTAAACACACGCGAAAAAAGGCAGCAGGGCGCTGCCATTTTGTGATAATTCTATCACTTGCCCCATCGCCCTGCGTGACCTGCTTTTGCGGCACTAAATCATATCCCCCACCCCTGAGACTCATCAGCAGACGCGTACCGCCCATTTCGCAACGCCAAAGCACGTCTCGTGTCAACATTCACTGCGCTTCAGCTAATGACGTGTCGCCATGGAAATGGCAGGACGCCTCTTTACTCAATAAGTATAAACAGACCGTTTGACAACACACAGCAGCAGATTTTCGATTCCATTCCTCTCTCTGTGTTACTTTGAGTATTCTGTGACTCGTTTCTGTGCTCTGGTCAGCTACCTTTGCCGCTTGTAGCCCGTGTGAACACCTGTACCATCGCTATAAATTATTTTAGTTTGTTTACCACACAATGGCTACAATAAAGCCCTACCTGTACGAGCCCGAGTATTCCGAGGAGGAATTTCTGGCAAGAGAAAGCTGCGTAAATGATGGGGCTTTGGACGACAGTTGGGCGGACGTTTCAACAGATGAAGAGCCTGGACCTAGTCGCATGGACGGTGTTTCCAGCTGGTGCATATGCAATCTGTGCGAGCTAATGCCAACTGAGGACCAGAACTGCTGCTGCTGTGAAAACTCTGGATGCGTGGCCTACATTTCGGAAGGCAAGCCACGGCCACAATGCATCACCGAGCTGCCAGACTTCAGGGCAGCCTGCCTCACACGTTCCGTGTTGAGGATAATGATGGTGCTTATGCACGAACTTTGCGCAACTGTTCATCCTCGTAATCCGAGTAACGAATAAGTATACTCTGGTTGTGATGCCATTACTATTTCATGGTCGTCTCCTATATTCAAAATTACATCTACATATCATTGTAACGCATGAAAGTCGTTCAATAGTGTGCAATGTCTAGATAGCATTTGTCCGAGCAGAATGCCATTAGTTACAAGAATTGTCATTGACAACAAAGGTTTAATAAAAGTATCTTGGTCATTTAAAAACAGTTTGTATCATTCTTTTTCACAGGCGGTACAGGCTGGTGGCTTACCGTTCCTTTACATGGTGGCTTCACGGGAGGCTTGGACACAGCGTTCGAAGAGTAATACCCGCCTGTGCCGTTGGTGCCATAAGACAAACTTTCCCCAGTGACAGCTGTCAGTACAGGGGATTTTCCCTCGCTGTGCTGCAACCTGACCTGTACAGTGTGTAAAGTTTTGTATTTTGTGCCATCAAAATAAGAAACAAAATAAAAAAAACACATATTTTAACAACGGTTGTTTTGATTTTTTAAATGAATCAAGTGTGTCTCCATTCAAGAGTCTTCCTGTGCCTTGTCTGCACGCCCACTGGCCCATCCACCCCCCCCTATCAAAGGCAGTTCGCACCCGGGGATGTGTGCTGCCATGGTGTGCTGTCAGGGGCGATAACGGCCAAGGTGCCAAACACCATGTACACTTCAAAGCTTTCTATCGTGCATGGGTGATTGTTCCCATGTCCACCTTCAGACCCCGTGTCTCCGGCCAGAATCCCCCCTAACGCTGGTCGCCCCCCTGCAATCCACATAAGTGTGTCTCCATTCAAGAGTCTTGCTTTGCCTTGTCTGCACGCCCACCGGCCCATCCACTCCCGCCCCTATCAAAGGCGGTTCGCGCCAGTGGATGCGCGCTGCCATGGGGGGCTGTCAGGGGTGCTTACGGCCAAGGTGCCAAACAGCATGTACACTTCATAAGGTATCCCGCGCCCAGGGGCCATTGCTCACATGGCCTCCTCAGACCCTGTGTCCCCGGCCAGGATCCCCCCTCACACTGGCCGCCCCCCTGCAAACCACATAATACCACGACATATACACGTCATTCATTCACAAACACACCCCTGTTTCTAATACTTTATAAACCACTTGATATGTCTCTTGAGAACATCTTTGTGCTTTGCAAGTCAACTCCTGAACGTGCTACCTGAGAACCACTGAGATTGATGCTAATCTGCTTGTCGTCGTGCCATCTGTGAACTTCTGTGACCGCTTGAAGCAAACTCGTCAGTGTGCTAGCTGTGGCCATCTACCTGTTCTCCTGCCACAAACTACTGGGCTTGCTGAATCTAACTATTTGTTGGTCAAGGTAAGGCCATGTATAACAGTCATATTTCAGTCATTTTAAAATCTATTTGCGAGTAGAGTACTCAATAGTGCTATGTTCATTGGTCTCATTGCTATTGACTTGAGTTTCAATTGTTATGCTATCAATAGGTCTATTTATTTTCATCTGTGTCAATTGTCATCGAATTGCATCCTTCGCGGGTCCTGTCTATAATGTAAGCATGTTTCCTTCTCGTGCAAGACAGTACATCCAAGGGACGAGTCACATGTTCAGAGTTTAGTCACCTCAGTTATTAATTTGTGAAAGTTATGCAAATACTAAGCCGCACTTGATGAACTGGTATAGTTCCGGCGACCAAAACAAACCTTGCATTGAACATTGCATGGTTCATTTACTTTTTTTATGACATTTTTATTCATCAAGAATTTATAATAATCTTGATATTTACTTTTCAGAATTTTCAACAATGCCTGCCTGTTCGATTAGCGGTTGCCCTTCGAAGACCCATGCTAAATCTGAAGGCACTACAATGCATGTATTCCCTAAAACTGTTGATCGAATAAGAGAATGGGTCAGACATTGCGGATATCCACCGGAAGAGCTTAAAAGTAGAGTCCAACAAGTCTTTGAGGACAAGAGGGGTGATCGATACCGCATCTGCAGCCGGCACTTACCCTTGAACATGTACGCCACATATTGGGTAACAAAGAAGAATAAACGGCGAACGACACGAAAATTGCTCGCAAACGCTATTCCCACTCTATTCGTCCACATTCCGCCACTGGTGAGTGAAGTGTCCGGATTTAGCTTTAGGCCTTGCGGTAGTGTGTAGGTAGCCAAATGGATTAATTGATATTTTAGATGTTGTGTCCCTTGTAATACTTTTGATATTGATATGAGTATAGCTTTTTGAATAATGACATTTATCAATAAATTATTTTTCGATTTTATAACCCTCAAAGGAAATCTACTTATGGGCACAGGGAACTGTGCTATATTGCGCATTTTCAATAGCATTATTCGCAAGTATTCTGTCGCCTTACATGGTAATTTTTAATATTGGCATTTCATTATCAAACAATAATTTACCTTTACAACTGCTTGACTATCCACTGAATCTGAAGCAAGAACATTCTACATCCGTGACGTGTCTGCAGTTATCAACCACTTCTAGCGCGTATCAGGTAATCTTACTTAGCTATTCCACTACAGACTTGTTTTATGCATGTCAAGTAATAGTTTTTATGTATTGTGTAATTATTTTACCCAATGTTTGGTTAGTGCTTTCCAATTGATATACACCTTAGTTGTCGTCCCCTATTGTTTGTTTTCAGTTATAATTAGTGTTATCCATACTAATGCAAGTACTGTCTTTCAGGGAGATGCTGAAGCATCCACCACATTGACAACATCCCTAGATGTTCTTTAGCTGCACGAGGTATGGATACTGACAGTTCCATCGAACGAGATCATCAGATCTTGTATACTTGTAGCGTGATTGTTCTACACAATGTTTCATTCGTGGTTAGCCATTGATATGTACCTGTGTGGTCGACCCCAAGTGTGTGTTATGTTTTCAATATTGTATCCTTACTAATGCAAGTACTAGGTTTCAGGCGGTAAATGGAGCGTCAACCCCTGCACTTGATGCGGAGCCTGACATTCAAGTAATTCCAGGGAAAGTGGAAGCGGGAGCATGTGTATACAATTTGGTGCAACAGCTTTCGGAAGTGCGCACTACTTTTAAAACATCCATAGATATTCTTCAGCAGCACGAGGTATGGATACTGACAGTTCCATCGAGCGTGATCATATAACGTGATTCCATTTGCTATACTTTCTTCCTTATTAACGCAAGTACTGTGTTTCAGGGAGACGACAGAGCTTCCTCTACAATCACAACATCCCTTGTAGATGATGCAGATGTAAATAAATCGGAGAAATAAGTCGATTAGATCAGATCATATTTAGTTATCCACTGATTCTTTTAGACAATGGATCATTTGTGATTATCTATTTATATGTACCTGTGCCGTCGACCCCAAGTGTGTGTTATGTTTACAATATTGAAAACCATACTAATGCATGTACTGTGTTTCAGGGAGTTGCTGAGGCGTCCTCTCCAATAAAATCATTCATGGCAGTCTATGCGGAGCCAGAGGTATGGATACTGACAGTTCCATCGAACTAGATCATCAGAGCTTGAATACTTGTCGTTTGATTGTTCTACACAATGTTTAATTCGTGTTTAGCTATTGAGATGTACCTGTGTGGTCGTCCCCACGTGTGTTTTATGTTTTCAATATTGTGATACATAGTAATGAAAGTACTATGTTTCAGGGAGTCGATGGAGCGTCACTCTGTGCTGTCTATGTGGATCCAGAAAATATAGTCGTTGCAGCGCAAGAGGAAGGGAAGACATGCGGAAAAAAATAATCGGAGCAACAGCGTGTAGATGTTGAAGTTCGAGTCAAGAAAGTTGCAAAGAAAAGAAAAAAAAATAAGTTTAGTTACAAACAGTTCATATTTTTAGAAATTGTTTTGTGCTGGGGACTATATTATGTTTTTTTTCTGTCAATTGTACTATACTTTATCTTGTGTTTAAACTGAACATCCCTTTTCCAATCTGTCCTCTAGTTACCCGTGGGTGTACGAACTATACATACACAGACAGTGAAGCGAATGAGAGATGTTGCTTGCCAAACCATTTACACTATGGAGGAACTATTAATTCAGGCGCGGCGTGTTCAGACTCGAGATGCATTTGTCCAATGGCCAGAACATGCATTGAATGTGTCCGGAGAATCCAGCAAAGTTTATTGGACCATTGCTACAGTGCGACTGCACCACCACAAGAATATGATACTGGATGTATTGACGATAGCTCTGAAGTAGTCGCAGATCAATTCACACAATCTACACCTGCAAAATAAATGCCACCCAAAAAGTTGTTGTGTTCTCCCATCAATGTTCAAGCAACAGATGTTGAAATAACAGAGAATGAACCAGCAGCACTATTCACCGACGCATCAGAACCACAGAAATATAAGTTTCAATTCTGGTGATATGTCCACAACGGTACAGTCCGAAACAACTGTGATGCAGGATGACAGTCTAATGAAAGAGGGCAAATACATAGTATTCGACAGTTGTTTGGTGGATATTATAAGTATGCTGAAATGTGGGCATTCAGTTAGAGGGGAAGTATGTGGGAAGCCATTGATTCATGTCACTCGTCAAAAAAAGGCAGTAACGTCAAAATAAATGCCGCCTGTAGATTAAATCATACGTTCTCATGGTCTGCACAACCGATGCTGGAGAAACTGCCAGCAGGCTATCTACTGTATGCAGCTGCCTCACGTTTTAGTGGGTCCAGTTTTAGAAAGCTAGAGTCTTTATTTCAGTTTGTGGGACTCCATTTCATTTCCAAAACGCAGTACTACAAATTCCAACATGATTATCTATTTCCGGCCATTAGTGATGCTTGGAATATTGAACAATGTCTCTAGAAAGTAAATTCGAAGGCAAACGATTCAGGCTAGCCGGCGATGGACAGTGCAACAGCCCTGGATTTTCTGCCAAGTACTGCACCTACCACTTTCAGGACATGGATAGTAAGAAAATTGTGAGTTCGGTGGTCGTGCAGGTGTCCCAATGTAAATCCTCAGTGGCCATGGAGAAACTAGGATTTTTAAAATCATTGTAATATCTACAATCGAGGGGAATGCACATCGACCTCATAGCCACGGACAGACACGTTTCAATAGCCAAGACAATGAGAGAGCAGTTCCCACATATTAAACATCAATTTGACGTATGGCATCTTGCTAAATCAATCAATAGGAAAATCGTGGCTGCAGGGAAAAAAAGGTTTGGAAAGTATTTCACAGTGGTCCCCGTCTATCAGCAACCATCTTTGGTGGAGCTCCAAAACTTGTGAAGAGTCAGTGGAAATCCTACTTGAAAAATGGCGGTCACTAATAGACCACTGTACCAACGTTCACAGTTGGACAGAAAACCAACATTTCCACCAATGTGAACATGGCCCTTTGTCCCCAGAGGAGGCACGGAAGAAGAAGTGGTTGATTCCATCTTCACCTACACACAAAGCCATTGAGAAGGTAGTGTTTGATAAAGCTCTATCAAGAGATTTGAGGGGACTGACAGAATTCTGTCACACAGGAGGTTTGGAGGTGTTGCACAATATGTGCCTAAAGTACAGGCCAAAGCGATTGCATTTCGGCATACAGGGCATGAAACATAGGACTCTACTAGTGGTCTTGGCACATAATGAGAATGTGTGCTGTGAACAATCTAGGACTACGGGAAACGTAGGGATGCTTTGCTACACTACGCCCTTTACAAAAAGAAGTAAGAAATGGGTGGTCAAACCATTATATGAGGAAATGGAGTTCGACTTTGTTAAAGGCCTTATTGTTAATGTACTAGAGAAGCACACACATGGAATTTTGAGCGATTCTGTGCAGAGCACAGATACATTGCCACCAAACATTGCCACTGTGCCATGTCCACCCAAAGAAGAGCTCGTTGAGAAGTACAAATCCCAGTTTAAATCATTATAATCGGATTGTCTTTTTGAAAAATGTTTTATTGTACAGTGTACATACAAAGTATGCTAACCCTAACCCCTCCCTTCACCATCCTGGGCGGCGAACAACCTGGGTGTCATCTTTGACTTCTCTCTCTATTCACCTCATATCGCTAACCTCGTCAATATGTGTATGTATATATTTTTATTGTTGTAACTAAGCTTCGCAATCTCATGTAAATGCTGCGCACTGTTACCTGAGGGGAGGCTTGCGCAATACAAATAATAAAACAAACAAACAATAAATCTCACTTTCAACTCAACTCCTCGGGTACTTTATACTTTTCCTCACTTTCCTCCAAAAAGTCAATGTCTCCATAGTTCTGGTTCTCTAGGGCTGCAAAGCTCGCGGAGAGTCTTGGAACGTGCCAAGCGAGGCGTTGCAGATGGGAGAGAAGCCAGTTTGCATTAGCACAGTGAGGCCTAGTACAAAGATGGAGTCGAAAATTCAAGTTCTCACAGATGGCTTTACACGGGATGTTGCAAAGTAAGAATGTATGCTCATGCAGAGTGAAGGTCAGCAGCTTCATTTGCTTCCGGGCTGGAGAGGCCCACGACACACACTGGCAGTATAAGTTTCTATTGTTTTTTGACCTTGGGAGACAGGGTCCATGCCTAAAGGACTTCATTTGAAGGAGGGGTGCAATAACGTAAGAGTCGATAAGGCTGAAAATTCTGAAACTACACAGAGTTTCATGTTAGTTCAATATATGAAAAATCGTTGCCACAAACAGAGTGGCATTTACGGACTGCATTACGCAGAGACAATGGAAATGGCAGATATAATGTAAGTAACTCTTTAGACGATTTTATACCAGAATATAATACCAATAGCGTACCGTTAAAGGCAGGTTAAGTTGTACTTGTTCGTTCTGTGTAGCATATTACAATGAAGAGCAAGTAAAACATTTGTGGGATCGTCTTTCTACCGGGCACATGGGCATGCATGTCCCCATTCTCAGTGGTTCAACGCTAATAAATCATTACATTGTGTGTTAACCTCGATTTCTTTCGTCAATGTTCGCATTGCTTTTAGAGCCGGACATAAAAATAAAATGAATAATAGTAATAAAGATCGGCTGGTGAGACTAATTTCAATTTTTATGTTTTCAAAGCAGGTACATCCTATCATACTGCGACTGCCACCTATTCCAGACCCCGGCCGATGGATTTTTCAATCGCCAGCTGCAGCTTCTTGTAAACAACTGCACTACCTTGACTTTTTTAATGGGACGATCGCCAAGGGCCCATATGCCCTTACGCAGTACTAGCAGCTAGGAGCAACATATCAACCTTTACGGTGGCCTAGTGCCTAGTTGATGGAACTGCCTTGCGATTCGCCGTGCGACCAAAGTGTTTCTTTTAACGAAAACCACCACCCTGTGTACCATAAAGGTAAAGCGCGTGACTCACTATAAACTTTACAGGATTTGCAGATCGAAAGCAAAGAAAAAAAATTCCATTCCGATTTAATATGCCAATTGCTGAATATTCTCTAAACATTTAATGTCAAATTAATGTACTTTACCAAATGTACAATCTTGCTGTTTGATTTTAAAGTACAGTTTCATATTCCGAATTGTGGCGGGCTGTGTTGTGAGTTGATCTGTGTTGGTTTCCGGGTTCTGTGTGAAGTCGCGTAGAAGACGAATGGGCGCGTTTGCCTACGCAGCACAGTAACGTCACGGAGAGAGGCGGGGACTATGAATGTATTGATAATGTCAGGCTCTGGGGCCGGGGATATGATTTAGTGCCGCAAAAGCAGGTTACCCAGGGCGATGGGGCAAGTGATAGGATTATCACAAAATGGCAGCACCATGCTGCCTTTTTTCGCATGTGTTTGATGGACGAAAACTCGGGTAAGGTCCATATTAAATTTTTCTAATATCGACCAACCTAGGTTTAAAAACACATGGCCGACCCATAGGGACAAAATTTCTGACCGATCCATTCCTTTGAGATTCAGCAAATGTGTAAGGGCCCCCTCTACTGAGAATGAAGAAGAACAAATAACCTATTCTAGCGGTTGGCGCTGACTCAGATAGGTCTTCAATCACACATTAGGGGCCCGATTCATAGAATTAAATAGTGCTGAAAAACGGGCACAAGCGTGCAAAACGCGTGCAATCGCCCGTTTGTTGATTCATGGAACACATAGCGCGTGGCTTACCGGAGACTTGCGCTGAATACGCGCGGGTCGAACATGTCACTGCGACACCATGAACGCATTGCGTGAGATGCCCAGCGAAGGCGCATACCGGCTAGCGCAGTCACCTAAAAAGGGTGGCGGAACGCGTGGAAAGTACCACAGTAAAATACTTGTAATGACCACACCCGCGCCAACAACACATATTCATGGAATTGAACAGAGCTCCCCTGCGTGCAGAAAAAGACGTGCTAATCCGGAAACACATCCGCCACGAGAAAGCAGGCGTAGGCGTCACCACGCATCAAAAACAATGCATAAAAAGAGCGTGCAAACACAAATGTGCGTATACAGCTACGATTAATGTCCCATTCTTTGCAGCAGTGATCGCGGGACACCGCAGGAGGAGGATAGCCAGGGCACGCATTGTTCTACCCAGGACCAGCCTTTTTGGGATGCCTGATGACCAGGTCTATGGCAGGTATAGGTTCCCACCCCATATCATATTAGACCTGTTCACGGAGTGGGAGGATGACCTCAGATTACCCACCATGTGCTCCCAAGCACTGAGCCCCTTGGAAAAGGTGCTCAATATACTGCATTTTCTGGCCACTGGGTCATTTCAGCAAACAACTGTCATTGTAAGTGGCATTTCACAGGCCAAGCAGTCACGCTGCCTACACCAGGTGTTGGCAATCATGACTGCACGCCCCTCAGTCCGCAGGCACATATAGATGCCCAGAAGGCCGTGGTCCAGGACTTTTATGGGGTGGCGCACTTCCCTAAAGTGCTTGGTGCCATTGAATGCACCCATGTGGCCCTACGTCCACCTAGGACCACAGAACACATCTATCACAATCGCAAGCACTGGCATTCCATCAACATGCAGGTTGTATGTAATGCCAAGGGAATCATCACCTCTGTATATGCCAACTATCCGGGGTCTACCCCTGATAGCTTCATATTCAGAATGTCACCCCTACAGCAGGCCCTGGAAGCTGGGAGTCATGGTAACACATGGCTCATTGGTGAGTAAAAATGGCCCTGCAAATGCATGCATGTCTCACACAGACAAAACCACGCCACTGACAACCCATCCTTCCGCTATACCGGACAGTGCCTACCCTCTGAGCACCTACATGATGACTCAAATACGGAACCCCACCACACCACCCCAGGTAAGATACAACGCAGCCCATATTGCAACTAGGGCCATAGTGGAGCACACATTCGGAGTGCTAAAGTCACGCTTCCGCTCCCTCGACAACTCAGGTGAATGAGCTACTATATGCGCCACCAGTAGTGTGCAGCATCACTGTGGCAGCATGCTTCCTGCACAATGTTGCAACACGGCGTGGCGTACCGGTGAACATGGTGGCGCCCCCACATGCACAGGGGCTGCGCATGGGCAGGGAAAGGGCACATGGTGAGGCTGCCCGTACCCAGCTTGTGGCACAATTTTTCACCTAAAATCCAACCCCTGCGCAGTGCACACAGGCCTGGCACATTCCAGGTGACAATGATGACAAAGGGACAATCATCTGTCCCAACCTTAACACCCTGAGAATGTGTCCTCGGAAGTGCTAAATTCTGTGCATCCCTTAGTACTGAAAATATCCCAATCTGGTGTGCACAAAAGGAACACATGGAAGATGGAGTATGCCAGAAACGGCAGGACAAAGTACACATCTTAATGCCGGTATGTCACCTAAACCCTCCCACACTTCATATCACCTGCTTGACACACCATGACATTGCATGGAATGTCTAAACAGAGAAATAAATGGCCACCACATAACACTACTGTCACAAAGCGTGCAACTATCAGCCTAAAAAGTCCACAAATAACTCGCACATCAATATAATCATGTACAAAGGAACATCAATTGTCCAGTACAACTGCTAACCAAAGGGGGCCAGGGAAGGGCATACAGCATGAAGGCCAACAACAAATGAGACAGTCAAGGCAATACATGAAGATGGAACATGAACAAAGGATGCATTTCAATGTACGAACATAAAATGATGGCATGGGTGTATACACAGGTCGGACTTGAGGCTGCCCACAGATAGAATGGAAGCCCAATGCTACTGTGTAAGTTACTTACACACGCTGCACTTCTAGCAAGCCCATGGAAAGGGGAAGCAGGAGTGGCATATATGTCTGGGCTCAAGGCACAAACACCAACATGAGACAATCCTCTATGGGACCAACTGGAACCTACAGTGGATGCTCTCGGCTGCCACACAAAGCAACACACTGTCACAGTAAACGCACAATAGACAAAAAACAAATACAAATAATACAAAAATAACCATAGGGGACCGGGGGGTCCCAACCAGGAGGGAGGAGGTGCAGGAAGCACGTCAACAACCACATGTGTGGATGTCAAAAAGAATCCTCCATGGGTTAATGGGCCGCACGGCTATGATAGAGTGGGAGACCCGTTGCTGCTGTCGCCATCCTCTGGAGCTGCATCAGAATGTGGTAGTGGAAAGAGGATAACCATGCATAGCCCTGGTCTGGTCCTCCATGGCAGTGGCAATGCGGGAGTGAGATTCTTGCATCTGCAACATGATGGCCCAGAGGTCTCCATGCAACACCTCACGGGATGCACGCAGTTCCTCCGTGATGGTTGATGGTACGAATCATCAGTTGCATCTGCTGTTCAGACCGTCTACTGCTGAATGCCTCGAGTGCAGCCAGTGTAGTCCTGAGGGACCTATACTCTGACCTCAGGGATTTCCTGTTGGCCCGAACCTCTGCAGCCAAGGATGCACGCAGAGCCCTCAGTTTCACCCGTCAGCTCATGTTGCTGGCCACCACGTTCAGCCTGTGTGAGCGGCACGTGGACTGCAATGCCTGCTGCTGGTGCTCCACCTGTCTTGCTGGGGGTATCATGGAATTGGCCACCCTATCCATGCCCTGAGCCAACATCTCATGTGAAGCAGCCTGTTGTGCAACAGCATACATGGACTGCTCCCACACAGTATCGCCAGCCAACACACGGCCACCGCATTGGCGGACCCCACGCCTGCCTAGGCCAAGGGTACCTGGCCCTTGATGTGATGACGCAGTGTGTGGCTGCAGAACTGCATCCCTCCCTTGATCTGCTGCCCCAGGACGAGGAGTCAGTACTGTGGAGCGTGACCTGGCAACCGCAACTACCACAGACGGACGTCCCGACACTGACTGGCCCTGTGGGGGTCATTCCCCCTCCAGATGTTTGGGATGCAACAGCACCCACAGTCGATGCACTCACCTGCGACACCACAGAGGTATCCATATATGATTCACCACCAGAGCCTAAGGCTTCATCGGAGGCAGACTCAGATTGTGTCTGGGCCAGGATGGCCTGTAGCACCAGTGGAACTTCATGGGATACCACACCACGTCCTCCACTGGTGGCTGGTCGTGGCACACTATCCTGTTCCTCCTCCACCTCCTCCTCCTCTGCATCCAGTGCCTCATCACCTGCACATGGACAGGAAGAAAATGAAGAGCCATGTAAATACCTAAGACCACACAAATAGGCATCAGAATGTCGTCATGTAACACATCAACCTGCTGTGTCACAAACTCCCGCACCTACGCAGCGTCAATGCAAGTGAAGGTTAGCATGAAAGCAGCCATGGACATGTGTGGAAGGGCTAAATACTACCTGTAGTGCATGGTGAATAGCACCTGCAACACACGAGCACCTGACTGGCATAGTTCATCCACCAACATCACAGATGCGAAAACACATATGCCACGTACCATAGCCATGCCTGATCTGTAATACTGCATTAGATGCGACTTGCTGACTACTGTCCCAAAGCGATATATACAATGGATGTGACATGACATGTAAATCACAAACTCATTACACACAAGTGTCACACGGTGCAACGATGCAAGGGTGGTGGAATGGAGTGAAGCCAGACACACCCATCCCATGAGGCCAGCTCACATTGACATCACGCGAGTGAATAGGCATGGTGAAGGTGAGACCTGGGGTTGGAAGTGGGAGTGAGCAGTGCAGTACATGGCAATGGCATACCAAATAAATACAACTACATTATCAATGAAAATGTGGTGTGGTGGTGGAAGTGTATGTGCAGACATCAGCTGTCAATAGCTGCTAGAGGGTTGTAGGATACAGTTATTAGCCACAGAGTGTGGAGTATGGCAGGGAAGCAGTGCATTGGTACAACTGGTGGCTCAGAGGCCTGTGTTGAAAATCATAGTGTGGGCAGGTGACTAGTGCATTCTCCCAGTCATCCAGGACTCCAGCAGGGGAGAGGAGGTAGAGAAAGCACAACATATGAGGAACGATCATAAGAGCCCCCAGACCCAGAGAAGGTTCAGCTCCAGTGTCATTGATGCAGGGAGGCTGTAGCAAAGGGAGGCCCTAGCCGAAGACAGACATTAACCACCAACTAATTGCTCTGGGAAGTAACTGACACTGAGGGAGTAGGAAAGGGATGATCAAATACCATGAGAAGGAAGTAAATCGGGAAGATGGCATAGAAGGAACTGCGGCACCAGGAGCCATAAGGCCCTGTGGACAATGCAGAGCGATTGACAGTGAACAGTCCTAGCCACTGGGAGCCAGTGCCATCATCACAGTCCTAGGGAGATAATACCTGGCACCAAGACAAAAGGACAATCCCCACTGCCCAGGTCAGGAAGAGTTGCAGAGGGAAGAGAGTAGCGGCACATAAACTGGCCATAGGGCGTTGCAATACCCCACCATAAGTGTGACCAGTCCTCTGGAGACACTGAGTTACTGGCAGAATCAGAGGAAAGGAGGAATCCCCCTGAGGAGGTGCAGCTGGCATGGTGACCCGTCAGAGATGTGCAGAAAGAAGGCCAGTGTGGAGTGCAAGATTGTGACAGGCTATCCGCCATCACAGGTTGGAGTAGGAAAAGGGACAAGAGAGCCTGGACAGAGTGACATGGAAGGGGTGAGCTGGTGTGGTGATGGGGTTTGTCACAGTGTGCAGCACATTGTGCGTATGCAGCCTGCAGGTCAAAGAGCACGTGTCAGTCCACCATGACATGGTTCACCCATTGCAGTCATGCCAATGCGGCCAGAACTGCTAGACAACCAATGCACTTCATCCAAGCAACATACACATGACCTGGACACACATGCATCACCATTTACCAGACATTGCCTCATAGATTGGCAGGTCTCCCACGCCTCAGATCTGCTCCACATCAATCATAGCACCTATGATCTCCTCCTGTGGAGTGAGTTCATCGTCCTCTTCTGGTGACCCACCTCCAGTCACCAGAGTAGAGGCGTAGTTGGCACCCATCTTCCCTTTGGCTCGGCCCTGCAGGTCATACCAACGCTTCATTGCGTCAGCAGCTGAGCGCCTCTCATGGCCCAAAGCATTAATAAGGTCTAGGCACTTAGCACTTTTTCTGACAAGGCACTTAGAACCTTTTCTGATAACCTTGTTGCACTGACTTTTGTGGCCTAACTGTTGTAGGTACACAGTGGCTATGTACACTATAGCTAGTAGTGCCCGATTAGATAGTTTTTTTTAGATAGATACATTATCTTTTCTAGTATATTTCTGATATATAATATGTATTTGTATGCATTTTAGGAAATGTTATAGTGTGGATGATATAAAATGATTTTTATTATGTTATTTGTATTAATTGAATAAAATATGTAAATTTGACTTCTACCTGTCCATGTCCCTCATTGCCCATTCACCCTACTGAGTCTTTGAATGTTTTGAATTGTTGTATTTATCCGTGTGACCCCATTTCTCTTATTCGTCATTAATAAGGTCAGGGACACACTGCCAGTGGGCCATACACCGGGCAGGCGTATGTGTGCTCCCTGCCTGCACAAGCATGTCACGTTGGTGTAGCTGTACGTAGTCCACGAGGACCTGGAGCTCCTCATCACTAAAGCTCCTCTTCCTTGACGTGCAGGTCTCCTGTGCCGTGCCTTGGGACTGAGCCTGTTTGCATTCTGCAGGCTTTGCCTTCTTACAAGGCTGTGCACACCCTGAGTGGCTGGGACCACTTGGGTCAGTAGGGGCTGGAGCACTGGTGGCCTGAGCTGTGGCATCACACACTGATGGTGTGACTGTAGGTGCCCTTGCAGGTGGCTGTACGTGGGTGTCGGTGCCATGACACTGCACAGCATTCCCCTTCCCCCTCAATGCTCGGGTTTGGCATCGGCCCCTGATTCTCAATGGACCAGGGCGGGGAGCACCACAGGCATGGATGAGTGACCCGGAGGTTAGGTGGTGGTTGCTACAGCTGCCCCTGCAGCTACCTGACCCTGGTGGGTGCGTACAGCAGGTAACACTGCTGCATCTGGACCCAGGGTGCTGGTGCCATGACGCTGAACAGCATTTCCCTTCCCCCTTGATGCACGGATAGCATCTGACCCTGCGTCTCCGTGGACCGGGGCGGGGAGCATCACAGGCATGCATGAGTGACCAGGAGGCTGGGTGGTGGTTGCTACAGCAGCCCCTGCAGCTTCCCGACCCTTTTGGGTGGACCCTGTTAGGTCGGGGGCGTGGCTCTCCCTGAATGGGCCGGGCACCTCTGCCACCTTGGGTGCCTCCGCTACCTTGCACACCTCCACCACCTCGGGTGCCTCTGCCATCCCGGCCACCTTTGCCCCCCTTCCCACTAGTTGCCCTCCCACTCATAGCACAGATGGAATGGTGCAATGGGAGGTGCAGCTATCGATTGTCCTGGGCAATCTGAGTGAGGGGGCAGTGTCCATGATGTCAAACATACCAGTGTGCCCCAGCAAGGAACAATGTAACCTCTGGGGAAAAAATAAATGGGCCGCGTAACGACGAATATGAAAAAAATGTGTATGCAACCCCTCTGCAGCCCACGTGTAAAGAATAAACCTAACGCAGTACGCTGTGGCAACCAGCAACACAAAAAATAAGTACACGAAGGACACGTAAGCTACAGTGATGTTAAATAAGAGGTTACACGACACAGAGGGGCACCCACAGATTGCGAAATGCGTACGCAACTCACAGTCAGCCTCAAAAGTACACGCACGTGTGCGCGGAGTCAATCCCCCACCAAAAGAGGCTCGTACGCAGTGAAGAGATTGCGTGGAAACAAAGTCCACACGTCTGTCCGCTATAACTCGGCAAGCGTGTGGCAAGCGTGTGATGCTCTTCTATGCTCTACTTTATCCCGATGATGAACGCCGCGCCCAACGTTCAGTGCATGTCACGTAAGTTACACGCTTAGGGCCTTCCTCTGATCTCCCACTTACGCGCTGGTTCCGCACGTGCATAGTCACTCTGTTTCGGCTGGCCACGCAAGTAACACGCTCCTACCTACCAGCCAATGTACCTGCCTCCAACTGCCCTAAGCTGCCTCCTACGAGCCATCTGCTGCTGCCAGCCCACTCTGTGTGCCTGCTGCCCACATGCCCTGCATTTTGGTGCCTGTTCTGAAGCCATTGCCAATGATCCTTTCGTTGTGACCACCTCTGCTGATCCTGAAGACTCCTGACTGCCATACCACCGCTCCACAGCCCAGCCCCAGGACTACCTTGCCCACCCACACCTGCCTCGGGGGTTGCCATGTCTGACCCACCCAAGAGGGTGAAGGTGGTGGACGCCTCCTCAGCAGTGGGAGGGACAGGTGAGCCCGCACAGGGGCAAGACACGGCGGAAGACATTGGGGAGGCATTCAGGTTGGCGGGGGAGGGAGAGGAGGAGGAGGCCACATCAGCCCAGCCCATGCAGCCCGGCTGGGGTGATGACGTAGGTGTGACTGGTGCAGTCCAGGGTCAGGGGCCAGAGGCAGTGCAGGTCACCGTGGAGGGGCCCTTGCCTAACCCTGTCCCTGGTACTGCGACTGCACCAGTATGCACCTGCTGTCATGCCCCAGGCTGGACCCATCCGCAGGTGGCAGATGTTTCCAACCAGACGGAAACACCAATGCCTGCGGATGTTGCCATTCAGGACAGGGTGGAACCTGTGCTAGCTTGTATCACGAGGTGGACAGACTCCATCCCTGAACATGTGCAGGATTCCAATCGGGGGGCTTGCACGTCATCACAAGGAGATCTGCCATCTTGTGAACTGGCTAGCACATTTCCTGGTATCGCAATGGGTGCATGGGCTGGCTACTAATGTGACCCCCCCCACTCCTCGTCTGCCTCCTCTGTGCTCCAGTCGTCCTCCCTGCCGTCTTCCGGCCCACATACCACCAGGGCCCCCTGTGTACCTGTCCCACCCCTGGTGGCCAGTCTGGTGGAGACCACAACCCTGCCAGGAACGGGAGTGGCAGCAGAGGTGGTCACCACAGAGATCCATCCTGCGACAGGACATGTGGCAATGGTGGAAGAGCAGGCAACAAGCAGCAGAGCACATGCACAACACCCCCAGGGGTTGTCATGATCCCAGAGGCTGGCCCGGAGGCTCAGGTGCCGGGCGATTTGGTGGCAGCAGGCTCGGCGTAGGACTCGAGGCTTCCAAAGGAGGGGAGGCAGACATCGGCCATTTAAGATTCCCATGACATGGGGCATGTACTGGGGAGCATGACCAATGGATTGTGTTGAGGTGCACCGGGAGTGTGCAGCGTCTGGTGGAATTTTGGTTGACATGTGCTGCATGATTGTATGTTGGTCGAATGTGTTTTGGGGTGAGGGGTATCCCATGAGGCGGGGCCTGCCTGCAGGTTGCAGTCACTGATGGGTTGGGGGGACATGAGGTGGGCCTGCCTGCAGGTTGCCGTCACTGGTGGGGCTGGGGGGACATGAGGCGGGGCCTGCCTGCAGGTTGCCATCACTGGTGGGGGTCGGGAGACATGAGTCAGGGCCTGCCTGCGGGGTATGGTCACGGGTGTTGGGGGGGGGGGCCCTTGTGGTGTAAGCTGCCTGCGGGGTATGGTCACGGGTGTTGGGGAGGCCCTTGTGGTGTGGGATGCCTGCGTGGTGTGTTCACGGCTCACGGCTGATGGCTGCACGTGTAGGCCTTTTAACGTGATTTAGCTGGTGCTACCGGGGTACGCGATTATGCTGGAGTACGGCAGGGTATGCGGGGGCCTTTCCGCGCTTTGGCTGATGCGACCAGGGTACGCAATTACGCTGGGGTGTGGCTGGGGTACGTGCAAGCCTTTCCACGCGATTTGGCTGGTGCGACCGGGGTACGCGATTACGCTGGGGTGTGGCAGGGGTACACGCAGGCCTTTCCACACGATTTGGCTGGTCCGACCCGGGTACGCGATTATGCTGGGGTGCGGCAGGGGTACGCGCAGGCCTTTCCATGCGATTTGGCTGGTGCGACCGGGAAACCCGATTACATTGGGGTGCGGCAGAGGTGCGCACGGGCCTTTACATGCAATTTGGCTGGTGCGACAGGGGTACGCGATTACACTGGGGTGCGGCAGAGGTGCGCACAGGCCTTTCCACGCGATTTGGCTAGTGCGACAGGGGTAAGCGATTACCGTGGGGTGTGCGCAGGCTATTCTACACGATATGGCTGGTGCGACCGAGGTACGCATTTATGTTGGGGTGCGGATGGGGTGCGCGCAGGCCTTTCCACGTGATTTGGCTGGTACAACCGGGGTACGCGTTTTACGCTGGGCTGTGGATGCGGTGCGCGCTGACCTTTCCACACAATTTGGCTGGTGCAACCGGGGTGCGTGCAGATTTTTCATCGGTTTACCATTGCGCTGCTGTGTGCTGGACCGCGGATGGTGCGGGGTCTTGCGCCGTATTAGGCAGTTCACTGGCTTTTTCCTGCGCACAGGGGCGTGGTGGGGGCGTTACGGGTGCTGTTTGATGTTCATTGCGCCACCGCTACTGATGCCTCGGGAAATCCATGAATATGCATGACGCGCAATTGCTGATTTGTGCCACGGCCGGGGCACGCTCCTTCTCGGCGCACGTGCTACTACTGCGCTGGATTCTATGAATTAGGCCCTTGGTCACACTGCCATGCCAGAGCAATACATAACCATTTTCATAGGTATGGTATGAAATGTATAGATCGCAATCTAAGGCCCGAAGGCATGTACGCACTAAAAACGAGAAAGCAAGAAGGAAGAGCTGTTAGAAGACAACCAGACTTAAAAGAGAAGGGCTTTCAGAAGCTCGTAAAATGTAAGATGCTCTACAGTACCTTGAAGATAAGCTGGAAGGGGGTTCCATAATGTAGACCCCGAAACCGCATTGTTTGTGAAGAGGATTGGAGAGTACTAGCCGGCCCAGCTTAGTGTGGAGATAGGTGGCACCAACCTTGTGAATGGCACAGTGCGTAATACAGAGTGTCTTAAAGTCAATCCGGCTAATTACAGGGAGCCAGTGCAAATGATGTAGGAGACCCCGGAAATGGGCCCCCAAAGCCAAGCGTGCTGCCAGATTTTGCAGGATCTGTTAACGTTTGACCAAGAAAGATGGTTGACATATGTAGATCCCATTGCAATAGTCCAAAGACCCCCTGATCGAAGAGGTCACTACCTTGGCACAAGATGCAGGAGGAAGGAAAGGTTAAATCCTCCTCAGTACCTTCAGTTTAACAAAACCAGCGTGACAGACGGAAGAGATTTGAGCTTCCCTAGAGCCACATGGGAGAATGTTAACCCCCAGGCTATTGGCTGATTCAGCAGGAGTAGAACAGAGCCCCAGAGAGGCTGGCTAGTAGCCATTACTCCAGTTTGACTTAGAATTGGGAGAACCCACGACAAGAATTTCCGTTTTGCCCCCATTCAATTGTAACCAGTACCTCGCAATCCACTAGCCAATGGGGGAGAAACAGTTTCGTAATTTGGAGGGAGGGTTGGTCATAGTAGAATTCAGTCGAAAGAGGATCATGGGGATGCTGATTTAAGTTTAGATAAAGTGATGACTACTTCATCAGTGACCGGTTCAAACTGAAACAAACTACCAGGATTTCCGACCGAAAGGGACTGTACCATTTGCCAGGAAGTTGAAGGGCAGGGCTTACTAGTCTGGATAGACTGTCGAATCGCATTAATCTTTTCAGTGAAAAGGGTGGTAATGTCATCACATCAGGCTTGCGTGAGTAAAACCTCAGATACCGGGAGAGGACGAGTCAAGAGCTCCTTAGCTACTCGGAATAGCTCACGAGAGGTTCAGGAAGGTGTTACAATCCGATTTGAATAAATATGGGCTTTCACTACTTTAATTGCAGTTTGATAGTCCAGTTATGTCTGTTTACAGTTCATCTTGGCAGAGGGATCATAGTCAATACGCCAGTTACGCCCAGCATGGCGGCAGGCCTGTTTGAGCGTCCTAAAGCAAGGTGAGAATCAGGCAGCTGATGGTTTAGATCGACTGACTGAAGATTTATCTGGCACCAAAACATCAGCGGTGCTAGCCATCGCATTAACAAGTGCTGAACATGGGCCTTGTTTACCAATCAAAACATCCCCATGTTATGGTGGCAGACTTCTCTATAGTAAAAGCTGGCAATTCTAGAGCTTGTTCACACAGGAATTGAAACTGCATTACTGAGTCGGGCATGCCACTGTAATATGTTAAATGTTTGTGGCCCATAGTGCTTTATTGTGTCAAAACCACAGTCATCATTTGGCCATCTGTGTGTGAGAAGAGACAGAACTCTGGGGTATAGTCAGGTGTTGCTAGGACTGGGGCAGTGGTAATCACTTCCTTGAGCTCTTGAAAACTAGTAAGCATTTATTTAGTCCATGTTATGGTGCTCTTTGTCTTTTGGGCCTCTTTGAGCACTTGCAGTAATGGTCGAGTGTATGTTGAGTAATCGAAAATCCATGCTCTGCAATACCCAAGAACGTCTGCACTGTCAATGGCTGTGGTGTGCTGAGCACTGCAGCTGCGTGCTCTGTAGTCACTTTCTTACCATTAACAGAAATCTGTTAGCCCAGATACAATACTTCCTGTTGACAGTACTGCAACTTTGCTCAGTCTACTTTATATCCTTTGTCAGCCAGTAATTTCAACAAGGTGATAAAGACGTCCCTGCACTGTTGTTCATTGACACTACACAATAGCAAAACGTCTGCATGCTGAATGTTGGTACTCAGCACATGTATGTTGCCTAAATCTGTATTCCACACCCTGTTAGAAATACTGAGGGACTCACAGTACCCTTGTAGGAGCCATGTGTGATAGAATCACCTCCCACCATACGTAAATGCAGTGAGTTATTGAGTGTCAGTGTGCAATGGACGGAGAAGAGTATTTTTCAAATCGCTGACTGCAAAATGGGTTGCTGTGGTGGGTATGTTGCATAGTATTGTCGCAGGGTTGAGCACAACCAGAAACTCTGCCTGTAATATATTGATCATAGAACGCAAACCCTGAATCATCCTCCATCTAGAACCCTTTCATTTTTTGATAGGGAATATGGCCGTGTTGCAGGGAGAATTGGACAGCACAATAATGCCTTGGTTTAAGAGTGCTGTGATGGTGTCATTTATTCCCACCTTGGCTGCTTTTTACAAGTGCTACTGTTTGACTCTATGCCACACCACTCCCGGTTTAAGCGTAACTTGTACTGGTGCGACACACCATAAGAGTCCTACATTATGGGGATTGTTTCTCCACAAATTGTCAGGTACATGCGCTAAATCACTATAGGAAAAGGGCGGGATACTTCCTGCCACTAGCATAGGGCACAGCACATTTCAAAATTGTATCATTATTTCGCATGGGACACACACTACCGAAATTATTTCCCCATCATTGTCACTGTCTTTGAATAAGTCGCTGTCTGTTACTTCTGAGTTGTTGTTACTGCTAGGTTGGATCTATGCACAAAACAGTGAGCCACTCTCCTCCCTCCATATCCGTCCTTATCGGGGCAACTTTCTCTTTCTACACTAAAACTCCTTCTAGATCCAGCATAATAATGGTCCCTGCTATATGTTCCTGGGGCTGAGCTGACCTGAATAAGGAATAAGATGGTACTCTCCAGCACGGATTGGTAATGTGTGGCACTGCATTCAGCAGCACCGTGACCCTGTAGATAAACCGATTGGGGTGCACTGGTATTCCTCTGGCTGCTGCGTCACTCCCTAATGTGTGTATAACCAACATTGCACTTATGTGGTATATTCCTGGGGTGTAACACACCAATCCTCTCTCAGTAAACGAGTTGGTCATGTTCAGCTTACTGTGCACATCTTGTGCTAACAGGTTAATGGTGGATGCGGTTGAGAACAGCAACAGGGCCCGTACCACTCTGTCCCTTACTTTGATGGGCAACTCTTCTGTGAATGGAACCGATTTTATTGCCCCAGAGAAACCCTGCATGTCCATTACCAGAGCAGGAGGATCTAGCTTCCGCTACTGCGCAGCCAAACTCTGGAACAACCTCCCTCTCTTCCTTAGGGCAGAGAGATCATTCTGGGTCTATCACAAAGCCCCCAAATCACAGCTCTTCTCCTAATCCCCCTCTCCACTCAGCCAACCACCTTGGTCTCCCCACTCTATTCCGCTCAGAATGACCAGCACGCATGTAACACTTTCACTGTGCAGCCTATTGTAACTCCACCGCTATGTCTGACTTATTATGTTCACCTAATCTTTACTTGACTTGGATGTGCACAGCGCCTCAATGCCTCCCGGTTGTATGTGCGCTTTACAAATGAAATAAATCAATAAATTACCTGACCTGACAAAGGGAAATGCCCCACGCTGATGCAACATTTTGTTGCACCGTTGTCTACCATGAAAAAGAATGGTTTGTCTCCTATCTCCACACCAACCAAGGGTTCCTTTTCTAGGTTGGCAGTGAACGACCGGACTGGGCATGCTAAAAGATTCTCTGTGGGCTGTCCTGATCTCGGTAGGTGTTTGTCTCCGGGAAGATTAAAGGGTTTCCCACCACTACGCTAGCCCCTTGGTAGTGTGTTACAGTGCCATGGGGCACTGCAATGTTGTTGGGCACTTGGGGTTGTTGCTGCTGCGCAGGATGTACCGCATATGTGCTACTGGGCGCCGGCTGTGGAAACTGTGGTAGAGAGCATGCGGGACAATGGGCGGAGGTGCCCCATAAGGGGTTCTGGGGGTGTGGTGGCATAAGACTGCAGGTACGGGGCGGGAGCACCTTGCGCATATGGGAGCATTTGCTGGTTATATGCAGCCACTTGCCTAGTCCTACATTACCGTGAGAAATGACTCATCCTCCCACGTCTAACACTGCCCCATGTTTCCCCTTCCTGGGCCCATTCCTCCAAAACCTCCCCTTCCACCTAGAGCCTGCAAATCCCATTCTCCCCCAAGGGTACCCTCCCAGGTGCCATCCTTGATACTGCGGTTGAAACCCACTGTTCCAAATTGTATCCACTTCACCAGGTAGCTGCTGTTCATACGTCTACCAGGACCGCCCTGTGTTTCGTCTGTGCTTCTTGCGGTGCCACTTCTACCGTGCCTTCTACTGAAATATTTGCTAACTACTTATGTGCTGGTTTTGCTTCCTCTGTCTTTACCCTTGATTCCATTTCCTTCTCTCTCGGCCGTTTACAACAATGTACAATTATAGACTGCATCTCCAACCACCCCTTCGCTTCAATCCCCACTATTTTATCGAGTGCTTTCTGTACCTCCTTGGGGAGCCCTTTTTTGACCACTAAATCAAAAAATTGAGTCGACCGCTCCCATAACTCACCCGTTTCTGCCCTCCACATCTCTTGTGTCTGTGAAATATATTGAGCAGGATCGTCATCCCGCATTGTGCATGGTACATTGCATTATTGACTGGAGACACAGTGCATCAGGGTAGGTGCGTTTCAGTGCCGCTCACACTCTGGCCCCGATATCATAAAAATGTGGGTGCGTCATCCCCTAATCGCACCCCTGGGTACCCTGCTTTAACCCAAATGTCATCCGCCGGATCTGCTGGTATTGCGACAAACAAACTTTTCAAGTCACCTACTGCCAGGGTTATCCCTGCTGTCTGCTTTTTGAATGCATAAATCAATTTCCCCACTCCAGCTGTAAGGGACGGCAGACCCTTTATCAAATGATTCTTGTCCATATACAGCCATGGTACATACTGTGCCCTCCGTGGTCCTTTGTGCAACTGTTGGAACTATGCCCCCACCATCTTCGTTATCGTCTTTTTCTCCACCTGCTTTCCCTAGGAAACCGCCATGCGCCCATTCCATTTCCTCATCCTGGGCCACTTCACCCTCCAACTCATCCACTGTATCCCACTCCTCGTTCCCTGCTCCCACTCCCATATCATCCACAGACTGCACATCCAGTAATCCAAGCTTCCTGCCCGCTGCCTTCCCCGCACCCCTATGCTCCTCCTCGATATGCACGTCTCAGGTTGTTGTACAGTCAATTCTGAACAAAATGTCTCCCGCTCTTGTAAGGAAGGCATGGCATCAACAGTAAGACAGACACAAGTGACGATAGTTCAAGGGTGTTTATTGAATTTCAACAATGGTGTGATAAATGCCCATCTAACCCTAAATCTATAGATGGGAGCAAGCTGCGACCATCAAATAGAAATCGTTGTCCTAGTCATGTCGTGTCAAAATAAAGATGTCCTGTACTAAAAAAAAGATTGCCAAACCTTACCGCTAAATACAAATAGTGTGGGGTAGTGTTCATGAAAAAGAAAGAAGTGTTCACAAAATGATATACCAGGATATTCAGGCCATTGGCCTCCCTTTCCCACATTTTCAGCACAGGACAAGGCGGTTCACTCGAGCAAAGCACACACTCCGGCTTCTTCGGCACGAGGACATAGTTCCATTACCAGCTTCAGGGCCTTGTGTGCTCAAGTCTCTTTATTCATCAAAGTCTCTTGATTCAGAGGGCCTGATGTATCAAAAGAAAACACAAAGTCGATTTATCCGCAGCATTCGATTGTGTAATTAGGAATTTACTGTGGGAAAAACTCGATGCAAAGGGGATCCCAAAGACCCTAATTTCAATGCTGGCCAAATTACATCAAGACACTTCTTATGTTGTCCGTATTAACAGCACTGGATCAACAACTACTCCTATCCCAACTGAGGTGGGGGTTAAACAGGGCTGCAACTTGGCGGCTACCCCGTTTAATCTCTACCTCGCAGACATTGAACAAATATGGAAAAATGAGATCACTTACCCTGCAAGGTTGGGACATCTCCGGATTCAATGGATTGCATTTGCGGACGATGTCTTATTTGATCGTACACCATATGGACTCCAAAAAAAGCTTGTAATTTTGCAAATTTTCGATTATACCACTCTTTCAATTTTACATGCTGAAAGTAGAAGCCATCTTATTATATGGGCTTGATTTATGTTTGTGCAGTATTGATGCAATTTTAGACCAAATTCAAGGATTTCTATGGAAGTCTACACTGAGACTATCAAACTCCTTACCAAACTGCGTTTTACGTAAGGAGTTGGGGATCTCGGCCTTGTCAGCTAGGTTCCACTGGCGACAATTAAACTATGGAAAGATGTTATTTCCACCCCCGCAATTGCTATACGAGGAGTTCTTATTTATGATCAAGAAACAAATGCATGCTTCGATGGTCATTTTTTCAAATCTTATGATCAACAAACTCAATGAATGTTGCCTCAAACCAATAGACCTCGAATTTCGTGCTGGTCATGTAAAGAAACGATTATACGAACATGATTGGTTAATTACTTTAAATGAGATGCATTCAAAAAACAATATTCTGAATCAGCAAAATTTGCTACTCGCAGAATTCCTCATAGAGCATATTTGTTAAAATTTCCCGCTAGCCTTTATCGTGATCTATATTTGAGATTTAAGCTTAATCAACTACACACTTTTGAAAAAACTATTACGTGGAACAAGCAAATATTGATGTATCAGACTCCATGGTGTAGATTTTGTGATGGTAATTGCTTTACAGAAAATCTAAAACATCTAACCATGTATTGTAATAAATTTGAAGCCTTGAGATATTCGCTTATTGGTCCAAATGTTTAAGGCATGACACTAGAATCTAGAGAATGGTGTTGGAGAAAATGTATGTGGGGTTACTCGTTTAAAATGATTGTTCTATTATGTAGATTTCTTGAGAAACTGGTTGTGGAATTAGAGAAGAAGGAATCTTACTCTACAGTAAATGAGTAGGCTCTTAATTTGATAGAATGAAACATTTTATAAGGCTTTTAAGTAGTTTTTAAATCTTTTTTGTATATTGGAGTTTGAATGTAATTTCTTATTATGATATGTAAAATGGATTATGAAGAATCTGAAATTGTTGTAAAAAGTTTGTTAATCAAACTAAAACAACTTTTGTTTAAAAAAAAAAAAAAAAACACAAAGTTCCTTTCTTCTTATAATTATTCAATTCACGGGATTCACTCTGGATCCCCTTCAGCCAGGCTAAGTTCCCCCTTTTTCCAATGTTCATAGAATATTCTCTCTCAGGTTACTCACGGTTCACCCTGGATCCTGCTCAGCCGGGCTCAGATCCTTCCTCTTACACAATTAATCTCCCTCAGCCGGACTCAGGCCAATTTCAGTTTGCATTAAACTATCAAAGTCTTTTGAATGTGCTCAGGGTTTAGCTTGACCCTTTGCAGGACCACTTTGATCTCAAAGTTCCCTTTTCACAGTTGCCAACCAGTTTGATACCTCACAGAGACCTTCGAATGAGCACGCACGAGGCACTGATTCACTCTGTCTACGGTATCGTTCTTGGCCTCCCAAATTCAGTTACTCCTCTGGTTTTCAATTCTATTCGTGTCGTTTGTTACATACTTTTCACTCACTGTTCGCTTTAGATTTCTTCATACAATGTTGTCCCTTGCAACCTTGGTTCAAACACAGGCTGGTCTGGTATCAGTGTCTCCGACTCACCGGCTGTGCTGTCTTTACTGGCGCTGCTTTGTTGTAGGGGCCAAGGACAGTACCACGGTAGCAACCGTTCCTCTCTGCCTTGGTTATCGACACGGGAGAGCCCCGGGTACCGCTGACACACAATGCAGGTTTCTTCTGCTTTAGTCCCCGGTCTTAGGTTTCTTATTTTCCAAAAGCTCAAGGGCACTTCCCTCCGTGCAACCCTCTCTGCTCTTGCCATCTTTGTCCTCGTATTAAGCTGCCATCTTGGAACTGCTGCTTCCTCGTGTGTTTTGCCTCGCTCAGAGTGTGCTTTTGTGCTCTGCCTTTTATCTGTGTGGGGAGGTTTCATGGAAGCCAGGTGTTTGTAATGATCAGTAATTGCCTGACCTTGCCTGACCATTGTATTGGGACATGTCAGGTATACGGCTCTGGTGTTAGTCCGTTTTCGCTCACAGTGAGCTGTCCATTAGAAAGTGTTTGTGTCGGGAAAGGGTGGCGGGGGGTCGAGCGCCTAAGTATCCTGATAGAATAGTGAAATGTGTTACAGGGAAGGGGATACTGCGTCTCACCATCCGGTGTCCCACTGCTACTCACCGAAGACCCCTCATCCAGGTGATCCTCCCGCACTAGTCCGGGTCCAATGAAATGGATCCAAAAGCGATGGCCGTGTCCTGGCCACCTGGATGACAGATACCCGGGGACTAGCTGGTGAGACACCTACTGGTTTCTCACACTCTCCAATCTCCTATCCCAACATGTGCATGCTGCCCATCCAGCCTATGCAATCTTAACCTCATCAACCCTTCATCTGTCCTCCTCAATGCTTCTCCTCTTGTGGCTTACATTCTAGACTCCTCTGACCATGAGCGCGAGAGGCTGCAAACACTATGGGGTTCGGGAGATTCTGATACTGGGCCTGTGAGAAAAGAGGGGGAGGAGCAGTGTCGGGCAAGGGGACATAGGTTGGGTTTGAATACCCTGGTGATGCATGTGTAGGGTAGCACACTAATGGGGGCGGCTGCGCTTCTTGTGGCGGCTGTGTGGTTTGTTTCGTCCCCAATGGGGGTTCCTGAATCGCAGAGGCGATGGTCGTGGTTGGGGTCGGGACACACGATAGAGGTGGTCCGCCCGCTATGTTCGCAGGGTGTTAGGGAGAATTCTCTGTAAAGGCTAATTTCCTAAACTTAGTGAGTCCCCCCAGCAGCTTTGCTGGATTTTTGGGGTTTATTTTTTTCTCCTGCTAAGAGTGAGACTCTTTTCCTCCGACTCTTAGACATGATTTGAGGTGTTCCTTTGACTTTGGATGTGTTTTATGGGCTATGGGGTCCTTTACCCCATAGAGCTTCATGTGTTTTTGGTATGTGGGTTACACAGCACCCTCCGTGCAGTAACCCCGGGGTGTCATAGCGACCCCCAAACATAGACTCCATACCCTTGGACTGACTACTGTCTCCCAGGGCATGTAAAGTCACCATTGGCTTTACTAGTCTCAAATTGTGAATAGAACCAGTACAAACCATCCTATTGTGGACGTACTGGTCGGAGCAATTCGATTGTCCCGGGGTCTGTTGTTCGAAGGGTGTTCTGACTTGAGTGTCGTGTAGACCGATGAGACCTCCGTCCCCAAGTGACGCACAGGGGAACAAATAGAAACCCGCTGTGCGACCCTTGAGGCCACAGGTGAGAGATGTCTTCCCAGATCCATGGAGCCTCTGGAACACCGATGCTGCGGTCAAGAAGGAATGAGGTTAAGCACCAGGCAATCACAATACTGGCAGGTAAACAAAAGAATCTAAAGTGTCTTACCTATCTGGTGTATTGGAGACCCAGGTAACCTAGTAGGGAGGTTCGAGGCTCAAAAAGATACAGCGGTCCCTGGAGTGGTAGAACCGCAGGTGAGCGTGGATACGGGTAGGCCACCTGTAAGATAGGGCTTGACTCGGGCGTAGGAGTACAGCAAGACACTCAGGGATGATCCAAAGACAAGTCGATGTGCAGTCCAAAAATCCGGCAACAGGTAAACAGTTCCAAACAGAGGTACAAAGGGGTGTCCAAGAGAGTCCAAGATAGAGTTCCGTGATCGAGGTAGCAAGGAGCAAGTAGTAACGCCAAACAGGGTCCGAAGCCAGCTGAGAAGCAATGATCGTCCTGCCTCCCAGGTCTTTATACTGTGTATCCCTGGGTCATGTGACGTCTCTGGGTCATGTGACGTCCACCAAGATCACGTGAGGAACGCCACACTGTATCACGTGATTGACGTGATGACGTGACGCCGCCCCTTCTGCGATATATCCTCCAAGGCAGTTGCCAATGCAGAAAAGGTTGTAATCGAGCCCGTACACCAAAGAAGGTACGGTGTTTTCGGTTCTGTGGGTTCACCGAATCCCTTGAGCCTCGAAGCTGGGGTGGAGATGTTGGGGGAATGTGAGCAGTGTCCTGATGTGGGGAGGCCTGATGTGCTGAGGGTCGCCTAACATAGCCCCTCCCCAACGGCCCACGACCCCGTGGGCAGGATGGATGGTCTAAATGGAAACGGGCTACCAGGCGAGGGGCGTTCAGGTCAGAGGCGGAAACCCATGAACGTTCCTCCGGGCCATAACCCTTCCAATCCACCAGATACTGGATCCTACCCCTAAACCATCTGGAGCCCAAAATGGCCGACACCTCGAAAACATCAGGAGAGGTCAAGGACACTGGCGCAACAGGGGTACGAAGACGGACAGAGTCGGGACAAGGTTTGAGGAGGGAGACATGAAACACAGGATGGATGCGCCAAGAGCTGGGAAGCACTAGACGGAAAGCCACCGGATTTACAACCTTTGATATTACATAAGGACCGACAAAGCGAGGTAGCAACTTCCGACAACCCACTAGGCGAAGATGACGTGAAGACAACCAGACCCTGGAACCCACCACCAGAGGGGGAGCAGCCCGACGTTTGCCATCCACACGGGCCTTCATAGCAGCCTTTGCTTCAGTGAGATGAACCACTGTACTAGCGTGTAAGGCAGAAAGATCCCTAAGACATGTCGTGGCCGCAGGGTTCGCAGAACCAGAAGCATCAGGGACCGGCAAGACCTTGGGATGTTGGCCATAGAGGGCGTAAAAAGGAGAATAACCAGTGGCTGAATGAGCCGCATTATTATATGCGAACTCCGCAAGCCGTAAAGCGGCCAACCAAGAGGTCTGATGTTGCAATATAAGGCAACGAAGGTATTGTTCCATAGATTGATTCGTCCTTTCGGTCTGTCCATCGGTCTCAGGATGATAGGCCGAAGAATACCTGGTATCAATGCCCAATAGCTTCGTCAGGGATCTCCAAAACCGAGAGGTGAACTGTGACCCTCGATCAGATATAATGACCGAAGGAAGGCCGAACAGCATGAACACATGTTCAAAAAACAAATCCGCTAACACAGGAGCCGAAGGGATACCTTTGCAAGGAACAAAACGGGCGATTTTAGTGAACGTGTCCACCACCACCCAGATGGAGTCAAAGCCCTTCGACTTGGGGAGATCAGTAACGAAATCCATCGTCAACGTATGCCAGGGCCTAGGAGGTACCGGAAGCGGAAGCAACAACCCAATCGGTCGACCCCTTTGATGTTTAGCCTGAGCACAAACTGCGCATGATCTAACATAACATTCAACATCGCGCTTCATAGAAGGCCACCAACACCAACGTTTGAGAAGATCCAAAGTGCGCTCTTGTCCGGGGTGAGCATTAAAGGGAGCGTCATGAGACCACTCAAGGGCCAGATTACGTGTGTCAGGTGTGGGAAGGAACAGGCGTTCATGTACGAACGGTAGTCCATCAGAATACACTGGGTCCCATTCTCGCAACTGATCGGAATGATTGCTAGTCCAGGATCGAACCGAGTCTATCAGTGACAATGAGGGAGTGCAGAGACAAATCACATGACTCTTTCCGAGAACAGTGTCGGGGAATGTAGGCAATTGGACCCCCCCCGGGGAACGTGACAAGGCATCCGCCTTCCCATGTGCCGTTCCAGGACGGTGCATAATACGGAAGTCAAAAGAGGAAAAGAAAAGATGCCATCGGACCTGTCTGCTATTAATGCATTTCAGAGAGGCCAAATCCTGTAGATTCCGATGATCGGAGTATACTGTGACGGGATGTTTAGCCCCTAGAAGATGATGGCGCCAAACACGGAAAGCGTCCATGACAGCCAAGAGTTCTTTCTCCATAACGGTATAATGAGACTCAGTACTGGAAAACTTACGGGAGTGGTATGCCACTGGATGTAATTTGCCTGTATTAGGACATGTTTGTGACAGTACCGCCCCGAGGGCAAAGGAAGAGGCATCCGCCTCGACTATGAACGGAAGATCAGGATTGGGATGTTGGAGTACCGGTGCGGTAATAAAGGCGGTTTTCAAAGTCTCAAAAGCCTCCTGTTGTTCTCTCTGCCACTGATATGGTACCCGGGGACTAGTCAGGGCCGTGAGTGGGGCTACAATCGTAGAAAAGGAAGAAATGAAACGCCTATAGAAGTTGGCGAATCCTAAAAAGGCCTGCAAGGACTTGAGTGTTTGAGGTACTGGCCAATCTAAGACAGCTTTGACCTTAGAATCGTTCATGGATAACGCCCCAGAGGTGATGTGGAAACCCAAAAACTCAACAGAGGTCTTATGGAACTGACATTTCTCAGGTTTGGCAAATAAGGAATGTTTTCTTAAACGGGTTAATACTTCTCGGACGTGTTTCACATGGTCATCAAGATCACGAGAGAAGACCAGGATGTCATCCAAATACACAACCATGTACACATCCAGAATATCCCTGAAAATGTCATTCATGAATCGTTGGAACGTGGCCGGGGCGTTACATAAGCCAAAGGGCATGACAAGATATTCGTACAAGCCGTAACGAGTACAGAAAGCCGTTTTCCACTCGTCTCCCTCGCGAACGCGTACTAAATTGTATGCGCAGCGTAGATCAAGTTTGGTAAAAATGGAAGCATGTGTTAAATGATCTAAGAGTGGAGTAATCAACGGGATGGGATATCTATCCTTCTTGGTGATCGCGTTAAGACGCCTATAATCCACACAAGGACGTAAATCCCCCTCCTTCTTGGGTACAAAGAAGATAGGACTTGCCGCTGGTGAAGTGGAGGGGCGGATGTGTCCTAAACGCAGGGCATTCTGTACATATTCTTTAAGCACCAGTTCCTCCGAAGGAGACAAAGAGTAGATCCTGCCCGAAGGAATGGTGGAATCAGGAAGCAATTCGATTGGGCAGTCATAAGTTCTATGTGGAGGAAGTACCTCAGACGAGCCTCGATCGAAGACTGATTCGAAAGTCCGATATTCTGGCGGAATCCCAGACATCAACCCCCCAACATTATGGGACTGTATGACTACTGAATCGTCAACGGCCAGTGTGAGTTGTGCTAAGGCTCCCAAGACCCGAGAGGGTGTGTCAGGGGCTTGATGGACCGGGAGGCAGTAATCCTGACAAATATCGGACTCAAAGAGTACAGTGCCTGTTTGCCAATTGATCAGCGGATTATGTTCACGTAACCAGGGAATCCCTAGTATGATACCGAATTGAGGTGCGGTGATCAAATCAAAACTTAAGGTTTCTGTGTGTATGTCTTGTATGTTCAACAAGAGGGGTGCAGTTTGATGTCTGACAGGACCAGAAACCAATGCGGAGCCGTCTACGGCTTGGACGTGTTCTGGTCGTGTTTTTACCACTAAGGGTAGATTGAGGGAATGGGCCAAATCAATATCTATGTAATTCCCAGTGGCACCGGAATCAATAATGATATTGACTGCATGAAGAAGGCCAGTAGAGGGACATAGAGTGGCCTTTACGGAGATGGGTTGAACACGAGCAAAGGCAAGAGGGGTACCCGGAGAAGATGATGGGACACTCGACCTGTTCTCCGGTTCTAAGGTCGAGCCATCCGAAAAACCTGACTCTTCTTGGGACGTCGGGGACACTCTTTCACGAAATGTCCAGAGGTGCCGCAATAAAAGCATGCATTATCTACCCTTCTACGTTCCCTCTCAGATGTTGTAATAGGGCTGCGTAACCCTCCCACTTGCATAGGTTCTTCAGTACTGGAAGCGGGAGAACTAACAAGAGTAGGAGAGGAAGGGGCCCCCAATTCGGCTCTACGCTCCGATCGTCGTGCGTCTACTTGCAGGACGAGATCAACCAATTCCTGATACTGAGTAGGCATAGAAGGGATCACTGCTAAAGCGTCTTTCATGGTGTTACTCAACCCCCTATAAAAGACCACCGCCCGCTTGTTTTCTGGCCATGATGTTTCCGCAACTAGCTGGTTGAACCGGGTGATGTAATCTATCAGAGTCCTTTTGCCCTGAGTCAATTCCAACAACTCCAAATCCCTAGACTGTGCCTTGTGTCGGGTATCGAATACTCGGGACATTTCTAGGACCAACAAATCAAAGTCATAAAGAACTGGGCTATTGTTCTCTAACAGGGGATTAGCCCAAGCGGCAGCTGTTCCAGCTAAATGGGAAAGGGCGAAGGCGGCCTTAGCAGTGGACGTGGGAAAAGCCAAAGGCCTGCATAAGAAATGTAACTTGCACTGGTTAACAAAGGTTCTGAATTTCTTGGGATCGCCTTGGTAGCGTTCAGGAGCAGCCAGGGGGGAAGGAGTTGGGAGGATTATTGGAGTCGGAACTGTAGAAGTAGCCAAGGGAGGGGGTGTAGTGGAGGAGCTGCCATCTCCAAACTCAAGGTCTGCAGGAAGGGAATGCTGAACGCTCTGTATGGTATCCAACCTTTGATGGATCACTGTGTTCGCGGCGGCCATATCTGCCCTTAATATTGTAATTGCCTGAACTAAAGCAGTTATGGGTTCGTCCGTGGATCCCTGCATCGTCTAACACGACTATACGGCTTCTCAGTCTGTTCTGACTTGAGTGTCGTGTAGACCGATGAGACCTCCGTCCCCAAGTGACGCACAGGGGAACAAATAGAAACCCGCTGTGCGACCCTTGAGGCCACAGGTGAGAGATGTCTTCCCAGATCCACGGAGCCTCTGGAACACCGATGCTGCTGTCAAGAAGGAATGAGGTTAAGCACCAGGCAATCACAATACTGGCAGGTAAACAAAAGAATCTAAAGTGTCTTACCTATCTGGTGTATTGGAGACCCAGGTAACCTAGTAGGGAGGTTCGAGGCTCAAAAAGATACAGCGGTCCCTGGAGTGGTAGAACAGCAGGTGAGCGTGGATACGGGTAGGCCACCTGTAAGATAGGGCTTGACTCGGGCGTAGGAGTACAGCAAGACACTCAGGGATGATCCAAAGACAAGTCGATGTGCAGTCCAAAAATCCGGCAACAGGTAAACAGTTCCAAACAGAGGTACAAAGGGGTGTCCAAGAGAGTCCAAGATAGAGTTCCGTGATCGAGGTAGCAAGGAGCAAGTAGTAACGCCAAACAGGGTCCGAAGCCAGCTGAGAAGCAATGATCGTCCTGCCTCCCAGGTCTTTATACTGTGTATCCCTGGGTCATGTGACGTCTCTGGGTCATGTGACGTCCACCAAGATCACGTGAGGAACGCCACACTGTATCACGTGATTGACGTGATGACGTGACGCCGCCCCTTCTGCGATATATCCTCCAAGGCAGTTGCCAATGCAGAAAAGGTTGTAATTGAGCCCGTACACCAAAGAAGGTACAGTGTTTTCGGTTCTGTGGGTTCACCGAATCCCTTGAGCCTCGAAGCTGGGGTGGAGATGTTGGGGGAATGTGAGCAGTGTCCTGATGTGGGGAGGCCTGATGTGCTGAGGGTCGCCTAACAAAGGGGCACGGTCCAGTCCCCCCCGACCGAGTTTTGGCTGATGGCAGTGGATACTATTTTTTATATTCGACCGCAAATATTTTCTATGTGATTTTCCCATCGTTCGAGGCTATCACTTTTTAAAATAGCCTCGAACATACCGCCGGATTATTAAATGAATATAAATTCACTGGTTGGTATTTTTTGCAGAAACTTGGTTCCAAAATGGCGTTTGTGTTCGCTTCTGTGACTCCAACCCAAGTCGAGCCCTTTGTTCCACTTTTTGGCGGGCTTCACCACAGAAGCTTCCAAAAGTGGTGCCACTCTGTTTGGGTACCACAGGGGGTGTGGGAGGGGGTTTAGGCACCCTGGACTGAGTTGCCTCAGCAACTCAAGTCGCACTCTTGTGTGATTGGCCCAAGTGGTGAGCCGCCCGGCTCACCACTTAGCATGTTTGAGTGACAGCTAGGCTGAATGAATGGGGGTTTTCCGCATAAAAGCAGGGCTTTGGGGACTGGAACTTCAGAAGTCACCACAGGACCTAAAGAATCCGAGGAGGGAGAAGCCAAGCCGACCTGCACCGACGACACCACCGGTGGAGCCCTGCTGAACCGTCTCACCACTTTTCCCGACGACAGAGGAGATCTCCAGTCCGGAGAGTCTTCTTCCTTTGACTGGTGGGGATAACCAGTTTGCCTGTCTTTTCGCCTTCCTGGACCATCTCGTGGCCGCCTTGCCCGTGCCAAGCACCCTGGCAACCGGAATACCACGGTTTACCACTACCGCGAAGAAAAGGGTGGTACCTTGTAACAGGGAAACTCCGCGGCTGGTTTCTTCCCTGGCAGCGCAACGACCTTCAGCTTTCCTCCACGTCGAGACCTCCTCTTCCTCTGGACGAAACACTGACTTGCACCCGCTACCAGGAACAACTGCCCCCGCTGGAGCATTCTTCCCACTTTCAGGTACTGTGTCCCGCCTGGCTTCCCTTGCGACAGATCGTTTGGGGTGACAGTAAATCCTCGACTTTCTAACGTGGGTTAGCCTGGGACCTGTTAACTAACTTTTCCTGACTTGATCTCAATCTTTTTGTGAACTATTTACAAAGACTCTTTGGGCATAACTGTGATCCTGGACACATTTTGCTTGCTCTAAGAGTGGGCCTGGCATTTGAACTTCCTTGCTCTCCAGTAGACTTTGCATAACTTGCCTCACTGTGGTTCTTTGAAAAGTATTGAAAGTTGTGTGCTTTCATAACTCTGCCTTTTTCTCTCCCTTTTTAATAACTTATTAGAGTGCCATCTTATGTTAAGCGCTCACCTCTGTCTGAAAATAAGTGATGTTTCTCATTAAGACTTGTCTAATAAGTAATTAGGGTTGTATATATATAATAGTGACTGTGTGTTGAATTTATTTACCTCTCTTTGTGCTAGTGTAATTTACAAGTGTGTCTTTAAATACATAATTATATACTTTTACACCAAAGCTCTGGTCAGTGTTTGCTTATGCTACTGTATCTCTGTACCTATTGTGTATACTGTATATACCTGCCTAACTCATCTTGAGAGAAGTCTGACTGCTCAGCCACAGCTACCAGGTAAATCTGGGTGGTACAGACTGCTACCAATTGGGTTTACTGCCAACCACCTGTAGTCCCAAATCTTTTGCAGTGGTCCCTAAGGGAACTGCACAGGTTTCTGCCTAACACAGGGCCAGGTGAAGCATCTCCTAAATCCTCTACCATCTTCCATAATTCCAACACTTCCTTCCTATTCTTCAACTTCTTTCCCTTATATTTCACTGCTAAAAACATGTACATATGGCCTAGAACATCCTTGTATTTGTCCCGTTCTGGCCATGGCTTGTAAATACCCCCCTTGTTTCGGCAACCCACTCCCATTGATATTTCATGGTCTTCTCCTTGTATATTGTAAGGGCTGTGCACATATACTCCAGTGGTTAACTCAATTTTAGCCGCAAATGCCCGAGTGTCATATAATACCTTTGCTTAATTAGGTTCCAATCCTTTATTCTCTTTATATCATATAATAATACGTCAAAAATACAAAATGCCACATGGTCTTCCTACTCGACAACCACACCTCAATCACCACTCTCCTCCATATCCACCAATAGTCGCACTCCCCCCACCGGTGTTGTTTTCTCTAGCAAAAGGTGCACTTACATCTGTTATCCCAAATTCCACTGTCACAGGGTCCCATCAACAGCCTGCACAATCTGAGTGGTGCCCCGCTCCAAAGAACAGACAGGAATTCTGGCAACACAGCTCTTGTAAACCTCTCCAGTTTGTGCAGAGGGGACTGGTCGCTGTAGGTAGGCGCAGATCCTCCAGTTGTGAGGCCAGGAATCCTCCGTCCCTGTGGAGGGTCTGGGATCACGTCGGGGGTCACCAAATCTGTAAGGCAGACCCCCAGACACAAGAAAAACAATCCTCTGAGGAAAAAGGCTTGGTGCACCTCTGCAAGAAAAACTAAATTTATTATGTATACAAAAAGAAAAAAGGTGACAGAAGGTGCCGTAGAACCCACCTGCCGCAGAGCACTCTGGGTTAATTCAAAGCAGACAGATCATTATAAGACCTGTCATCTTCACTAATGACGGACACAGCATACAGTACTCATCCCCCACCCTCATTGGCTACCCCCTATATGCATACTACCAGTCCCCTAAAGTACCTCGACTGATTGGCTACATATAATGTACTCTGGCCCCTTAACAAGTGGTCTTCTGTTCTGCCACATTGGGTTCTGCTTGCATGATTGGCAGGCATCTGGGAATGTTACCCTCCCCATGAGCCTCGCCACGTGGTGCGCACCTGGTCGTTGACATGAGCTCAGTGGATACTTTCGAGGTCAACTTGGCTCTCTAGAATAATGAAGCGCTTCTCGTGATCCCAGAAATGCAGGCGCCCCTGCCATGCCTCCCTGGCGCAGAACTGAATTCGTCGGTATCACACCTTGCCCCTCGAAGTACAAATTGAGGGACAGCTTACTCCTTGCTGCCCCTGCCAGGAGCTTCACCTGGCCCTCCCCAGGACCACACTAATAAGCCTACCTTTGAAGGATTAAGGATTTAAGTGTTCTGTTTGTGGGGATCTGGCAGTTCAAAGGTGACAACCATCATTCTGGTGGGCATTAGTGCCCTAAATCTGGGCTGGGTCTTTTGGCAGCTCAAGAACTCTGCCCTGGCTCCCATGGGTTTCTCCCTCGAGATGGGTGCAGCCCCATCCATGCGTGGCAGTTCACCTCTCTCGCTCGCTACCCTCACAACATAGGTCCCACCCACCCCAGATTTATGCCTGTGCCCCCTCACAACCTGCCCCCTCTCACCTGACCTAGCGCATCCCACTCTGTGTTGCTACCCATGCATCCCTCTCTGCCATGCTCCCCATGCATCGCCCTCTGCATGGTTCTCCACGCATCCCTCTTTGTGTTGCTCCCCACGCATCCCACGCTGCATTGCTTCCCACGCATCGTGACCCAGAGATCCTAGCAAGGTCATACAACACAGCCATTAAAGCCGCCGTCGAAGCCATTGCACCACTCAAACCACGTAAGGCCAAAACTACCAGCCACACCAACGCATGGTTGACCCCAGACCTCCTCGTACTCCGCTCTGAGAAGCGGGCAGCGCTCGCCCTATGGAAAACCACACTCACAGATGAATCAAAACTCGACTTTACATCTAAAGCAAAAGAGTATAAAAAAAGCTATAATCAATGATAAAGCCATCTCCTTCGAAGCTAGAATCCAAGAAGCACAATCCAATACCAAAGAGATCTTCTCGATATTTAGAGACCCCCACACCAACACCACAGAATTTCACCAAGGATAAAACCTGGTGTGATGAAATCCAATCAGCGATGAGCGGCAAGCTCAACACCCTCCTAGCTAAAATTCAAACAACCAGACAAACACTCAAATCCCCACACCCACCATCGCACCGCCACCCCCTCCAACAGCATCAAACTCCTTCTCTTTCAAGGAAATCAAAGAATCTGACTTAATTAATATTATGACAACCATCAACCGTCTAATTGCAAAGGAGACATATGCCCAGCCACATTCATTAAGGACTGCACCAGCCATCTCGCCCCCATCCTCATAGGTTTTGTGAATGCCTCCATTGCCACAAGCAAAGTCCCCTCATGCCTCAAGGAAGCTTGGGTCCGCCGTCTCATAAAGAAACCCACCCTGGACCCCTGCTCACCCAACAACTACCTGCCAATCACCACAGTCCCCTTCCCTCTTAAAATACTAGACAAAGCAGCATACTTACAGGTACAACAATTCATTGAGGAAAACAAACTTCTTGGACTACGCCAATCAGGTTTCCGCCCAGGTCACAGGACTGAGATAGCCTTACTGGACCTAAAAAACCAAATGGACAATGTAAGAGACAAGGGGAAACCTGCTCTCCTCCTAGACCTTTCGGGCAGCATTCGACCTCGTTGACCATCAAGATCTATGTCACCCCGTCTCCACCACAGCCAACCTCTCTCCTAACGCCACCGCCTGGATCGCCTCCTTTCTGCAAAGGAGGACCATGCAAGTTTTCTCAAACCTTGCCTCAGCCTCGCCCACTCTTATCTTATGTGGTGTCCCGCAAGGCTCATGCATCTCACCCACCCTCTACAACATTTTCACACGGCCCCTGTTCCTCATCCTCGACTCCCTGGGTATCTCGTACAAGAACTACGCTGACGATACCCAGATCTTCCTCACCTTAACAGGAGACTATGACACAGATTTCAAAACACTCAACCATATTTACAACACAATTTAAGTCTGGATGGCAGCCAATGGCCTATGCCTCAACTCAGACAAAACCAAACTTCTCATAGTTGCCTCTAAAGAGACACTCAAGAACCTTGACTCCCAATTTAGTCACTTTACAATTGACAGCATTAAGATCCCAGTGGCAAACTCAGCAAAAACTCTAGGTGTCTATCTGAACTCGAATCTAACAATAAGCAGGCAAGTGAGCGCCATTGCCTCAACAGCAGCCTACCATGTCAAACTGCTTACTGCAGCCAGACCCTTCCTGTCGAAGGATAACTGCATCACAATTGCTAGAGCCATAACAGGGTCAAGACTGGACTACTGTAATGCTCTGGTCTTGGGCACCTCTTCCAAGAACAGGTCTAAACTTCAAACCATTACAAAACAGCGCTCTCCGAGCAGCCACTGGAATACCCAAGAAAGAGCACATCACGGCAGCTAGGAAACAGGCACACTGGCTCCCAGTAAGAGAGAGTCATATTAAAAGCACTTGCCCTCACCTACAAGTGCGTCCACCTCACTGCTCCACCCTACCTCTCTGATAGAATTCACCCCACATGGTCCACCAGACCAACTAGAACCCCATACACAAACATGCTCACGATCCCCAGAGTCAAGAGAGCCAGAGCAGGTGGGGTAAGTTTCCCATACCTTGCAGCACTACACTGGAATGTCCTACCACCACCCCTGCGAGCAGAAGTCTCTCACCTAGCGTTCTGGAAAGCGATGAAAAACATGCTCTTTAACTAAATTTATCTAATATCCTGCTCTCACTTGGAATGTGCACATCTAGACACCTGTTCCAAACTGAATCTGTATCTGAATGATTGTATAACAAGTGCATAATGTGTTTACTTAATATATGCTACCCTGACATGTATTTAACCTTTCTGTAACTAAGACTGCCACAAGTAACAGTGCCACGATGCCTTTGGACAGCATGTGCACTATACAAATGTAAAAAATAAATTAAATAAATCGTTTGCTGCACTGGTTCACAGGCATGCCTCACTGCGTTGCTCCCCATGCATCTGTCCCTTACTGTCTGTGACCATTGTGTTGTCATTCCACTATATTGTATTCACTACTGTATTGTCATTCCATTGCATTGTCTGCATTTTCTCTTAATTCCAGGTTTCCTGGAACCACAAGTCTGCGTGATTTTGTCTGTTGGGTTGCTATTGAACTGTTACGTGCTGTATCCCTTGCCTTTCTCTTCCTCCCCTCTAGGGCCCCTTGACTTCCTGTTTTGTATTCTTGTACTGTACTTGTTCTCACGACCTTGAGTTCCATTGTAGTGTACTGTTGATGCCTGAACTGTTCTTCTCCACCCACGCTAAGACCTTGTCCAGTGTTCTTGTTCTGTGTCGTATGTACGTGTTGCCCCTCTTGTGTTGTGTGACTTCCTCGTGTGCCTCTCTCCTGTTTAACCCTAGAGTTTGACCCCCCCTCCTGCTGGGACTGCCCCCCTCACTCTCCGCCCGCACCCTCTATAGTGCTCTCTGCCCTATATTCTCTAACTGCGATTCCATCAACTATCCTATCCTAGAAAGAAGCTCAAAAGGTACATCCTCGTCTCCAACCCAGACCTCCCTATCGCTGATACCTACACCAGTGCTTCCTCCAGACAGACACTCACCGACATCCTCTTTGTCATTCCCTCTCCAGGCCTATGGACCCCTCATAGGGTCTATGTTCTCTCTCCTTTAACCTCCTATCCTATTAATGGTGGCATACAGTGGGAGGCCCTCCTGGCCCCTTCCCCTCCTCTAAGACCATCATTAATGTCTACTTAAATGGTACTGTCTAGGTCCAGGGCCCTCAGGCCAACCTGCTCCTTTTCGATAGACGCTTCCTGCATTTCATCAACTTCCTTTCTTTACCTGCTACTCCTATCTACCCCTCTCTGGCTCCTCTGACACCTCCTTCCTCTGCCACCCTCCGCTGCTTCTTTGGCCGCTCGGCAGCCTCCTTCCTCTGCCACTTCTCCGGCACCCTCTGCTGCTTCTATGGCCGCTCTGCCTTTTCCTCCCTCCACCACCTCTCCGGCACTCTCTTCCTCCTCTCCAACTACCCTGCCTTTTACCCATTCATACTTTGCCCATTCTCGGGCACCTCTATCACTTCCACAGGGCGAATCTTGTGCTTGTATCACTCACTGAAGTCTTACATAGGTGGCAATCTGTTCAACTTCCCTACTCTTAACTCTTGCTCTTTACTTTAAGTATTTATAATGCGCAGGCCATGGACCCGTAGGAATCAGGGCGCAACATACAAATAGAACAGAGCATCACATAGAAGAGACTAGTACCAAGCTGGCTCTAGGCATTCATACTTGTAGAATCAAGCAAACAAGCTTTTTTTGTTACTTCTTAAAAAGGTCTACCGACTTCTGGCATCTAAGTCCCAAAGGCAATTCATTCCAAGCCTTAGAGGCTGTGTAATGAAAGGCCCCCATTTCAGCCCTTATGGTCCTGCACCTAGGAAGCGTCAACAGCTCCTGATCACTAGATCTAAGGGTTCTTCTATGGGTTTTTTCAGTCAGAAGATCTTGGAGGTAGAGAGGCATTTTGCCCTGTCTACATTTGTACGTGAAAACCAAGAGGCGGAATTGGAGCCTTGCCTTTACTGGGAGACAATGCAATGCCCGACGGGCCATTGAAACATGGTCTCTCCGGGAAAGTCCTACAACCACACACACTGCCCCATTTTGAACTACCTGCAGCCTGTTACAGTCTGTTTTGCTAATGCCCGCAAGCAGGCTGCAACAATACTCTATCTTGGCCCCAACCATTGCTCCTGCAATAGTTTCCGTGTTGGTTTTGGGTGATGAATGGTCACAGGTGGGCCAAGAGCTTAATATAATATGCTGATGCTGACACTAGGCTCCCAACATGAGCCTTCATGTTGAGGTGTTGATCAAATGTAACGCCAAGAGTCTTGACCTTCTGAGGAACTATCATTACATCTCCAATACGAAAGTTATCATAAGTCGGACCAAGCTTCTGTATCATACCATGCTCTGCTGTCAAACACTCCTCAGACACCTGCAGTCTCGTGGAAGAGCTTGATTTGGATGTACTCTGTTCACGGCCAGCTCTGTCACAACTTTTGACACTCCTCCTTGATGTCTACAAGATACTCTTTGAACCTAGAACCAACTGTCCTGGCGGTGGGAGTATCCCTGATCTTCCTGCAGTGGATCCCCGCTTCTGTCATTCCTACGCAGGCCTACTCCTCCTTTGAATGCCTGGTCTGCAGGCCCTCTATCTTTCCTGGCCTCTCTCTCACTGTGTCCACCATCTACAGGCTGCCTTGCCAGGTCGCCCCCTTCCTCTGCGAATGGGCTGACCTCTGCTCCCTCCTTGCCGCTACCTCTCAAGTTCTCCTCCTTGGAGACCTGAACATTCACTTGGATGCTACTAGCTTCTCATGTGGGTTCTTTCGCAACCTCTGCGACTCACTCTCTCTCTATTCTACCCTCTGAAGGTCACACCATGCATGTTCTGATCTCGTCAAACCCTTCTCCCCCAACCCTCTCACCAATCTTCTTCTCTTGGACTGACCACTTTCTTCTCTCCTCTCACCTTCTCTCTCTGTCCCTCAGGTTAAGGTGACCCCAGTACTTCCACCCACCTTCTCGGTCATCGGGCCCATGAAGCGTGTGTCAGTGGAGGCTTTCACTGCTACTTTCTCTCCTCCTCCTACATCTTTGGCTGACTTGTACTCGGACACAGACCACTCTAACCTTCATCTTTCTATCTCAAACACTCTTGATGTCCTTGCCCCCGTTATGAGGATCTGTTTGAAGCCTGCATCCAAGTGTAACTCTTGGTACGATTCTGACCTTGTCAGCCTTAGAGCAAGGGTAGGGTGGCTGAGAGGAAATGGAGGGCATCAAGCGCACCCTCTGACAAACTGGCCTGCTGCCTGCGCCAAAGGCAATATAGACGTTCTGTCCTCTTTAAGAAGATAGCCTACATCCAAGCCTGTGTCTCCATGGCATCTAACAACAAAGCCAACCATTTCAAAATCTGCAAGGAGCGGGCCAATCCTGCTGCAGTCTCTACCGCTCTGGTTCCCTTCCAGGCCCTCTGCATGGCTTTGGCATTCCATTTCACCGCAATAACTTTGGACATCATGTCCACTCCCTCTGCCCCTACCTCCTCTTCCTCTCCCTCTACCATTCCAGGCCCCTCTCTGGCCATTTCTCCTCTGAAATTCTCCTCTTTCCCCCTATTCGCCCCAGACGATGTTTCTAGACAAGTCCGATCTATGGAAGCCTTGACAAAGCAGGTGCTCCCCTCTTCCTCCAAAACCATTAAGGACCACATTGAAACCCTTGTTCCAGCCTTGGCCGATTTTTGCAATCACCATTTTGCCACTGGAACCTTCCCCTCTCCCCCTCAAGCACTCCCTTGTGCACCCCCTTCTTAAGAAGGCCTCTGCCTATCCTTCCTCTCCGGCATACTATCGCCCGATCTCCATCACTCCTTTCTTGGGCAAACTCCTGAAAAAGCTGGCCATCTCCCAGCTTAATCTACATCCTGAATCTGTTGGTTGTCTCCATGACCATCAGTCTGGATTCAGAGAAACCAGAAGCAAGGAAACTGCTCTCCTGAACACCCATGTAGACTTGCTCTCCAATCTGGACCCTAACATTCCTTCTGTCCTCATTCTCCTTGATCTATCCTCTGCATTTGACACGGTCAACCACTCCATCCTGCTCAATCGTCTCTGCGACAACCTGAGCATCTCTGGTTGACCTCCTTTCTCACTGATCGACCCTGCCAGGTACAACTTGGGTCTTTCCTCTCTTCTATCTCTCTCTCTACCTGTGGTGTTCCCCAGGGGTCTTACCTCTCTCCCTGGCTCTTTACCCACTGCCTGGCACCTCTGTCCCACCGTATCTATACTTTCTGCTCTAACTTTCAGTGTTATGTGGATGACACCCAGCTCTCCTTCAAGCTCCCTAGAGCCTCTTGTGCTCCTCCTCTCATACCAGACTGTTTGTCTGCAATTCAGGAATGGTGTGCCTCCAAAGATCTCTGCCTTAATGCCAGTAAGACTGAGATCCTCCTCATTGGGACACCTGCTACCGCCTTCGCTCTATCACTACAGGTGCCCACTCTGGGCTTCTACCTGCTCCTTCCTATGAGGCTAAGAACCTTGGGATCATCTTCAATTCCACCCTCTCCTTCTCTCCTCACATCTCTGACGTCTCTAAGAAGTCACAAAATCACCTGCACCTCCTCAAAGGTATTCTTCCTTTTCTAACTTTCCTCCAAAATCTCACTGTCTCTAGAGCCATGGTCCTCTCTAGGCTGCACTACTGCAACAGCCTCTTTCTAAATTGGCTTGCCTCTACTCTTCGCCCTTTACAACTTATCCAGAACAGGATGGAGAGGCTTGTCCTTGGCATCAGGCCCAGGGATGGTATCTCTCCAGCCCTGAAATCTCCTCACTGGCTCCCTGTGGCTGCAAGGATCAGGTTCAAGACCCTCTGCATGTCCACAAGGCTTTCTGGGGCCGGGGACCACACTACATCCAACTTTCGCTCCCTAAACATCTTCCTTCTCGAGCCCTGCGCTCATCCACCTCCAGCTCTCTGAGGGTCAGACACTTCTCCAAGCAGAGAGTGGGGGATAGATCTCCCTCTTCGGCTGGGGCCTCCTTCTGGAACAGTCTCCCTGCCTCTTGAGCAGGACCATTAACCTTCTTTTTCACTTCTGCTTTCTCTCCCTCGCTCCCTTGCTGATGTCTGTCTGCGGCACACTCTGGTTACCTGACCACCCACGGAACCTACGGGACCAGGCTCCTGCATGACTAGTTGTCCTGGCACTGCCTCCAGGCCCCCAAACACTTAAGGGACTCTGTCTACAACCCTACAGTCCCCTTACTTTCTGCACTTATGAGCCATCAAATGAAGCACTTAGGCGCTACTTGCACTCTCCTTTCCCTCCCTCGCCCCTGGCACTTCTCCCCCTCGCTCCCCCCCTCACTTGCGCAAACTGAATGACACAAGGCATAGCAATATTTAGTTTTGTCCTCCTCTGTCCCCCCCTTCCTTGTCTTGTCGCGCCTAGAAACACTTGTGTACAGTCACGTTATAAATGACCTATCATCATATCATAGATATAATTTGTTTCTGTTTCGCAGGCCTGCAACACGATACCATTGTATTTTATCGATAAGGCCTGAAGGCCTCCTTGTTCAGCTCCCTTGCTGGGGAATGGGATGAGAAAGTGATTCGCAAATCATTTGCATATTATGCTACTACTTCCACCGCGGACTGTGGCAGACTAGCCCTCACTCTAATATGGCAGTGTTTCAGAATTTCACGCAGCGGGTTTAGGGCTGGCTGCTACGTTATTCTTCATTGTCGTTCGATTATTATATTCTAATAACATACACACACACCCTAAACCTGGGTCTACCTATAGTTACACCATTTGCTACAAAATTGCCCCACACGTCACCCCAGCTTTGCATCGTTCACACCCTTGCGAACGTACGCGTCCATCGTCGTGTGCACTTAATATATTTTCCTCAACCTAAATCGCTCGGGGGTGACATGGGAGTAGGACATGCATCCCAACGCATGCTATGATTTATTGTCGCCAAGATACTTAACCTTAAGGTGATCAATCGTGCAGCAGATTAAATTATCACGAGATGGCATGAACACTGGTGCAATTCGCAGATATTAATTTCACAAAATGTAAGTTTTGGACCACCAAAAGAAATAATGTAATACATCGATATAACATGCGATGCAGAGGTCATTGCGATTGTTCGATTTAAACACACGAGTGCAGCTCTCCTTTAATATAATTAACCTGTGATGCAATTAAACCAGACTTTGATAGACCATCTTTTCCCTTAAGTCTGTAAAATGTACGTAAAGGTGTTTAGATGAGAACTCAAGATGTGTCGGGAATAATACATTAAAAGTTATTTACAAATGCAGCAAATATTACAGTTACTTCCTGATTACTTAATTAACGGGTACAGAAAACATAATTGTGTGCCATTTTGTTACCTGTTGCACATACTCTATGCACAGACGTTTGCCATGACGTTTAATTTGATTGTCCTTTCGCCCCAAGAAAAGTATGTTTGTATCTATCACAGAGACCCAGTCACCTGTCTCTCGCATTTTTCCCGAATTTACTGAAGTCTCAGCATCAAGAAAACATATTCGTTCTTTTCCTCCTGCGAGTAAAACATGGGAAAGAAGTTAGTAATTTAGTGTATGAATAAAAGTCCACCAAATAAAGAGACATGTTTAGCTTTTGAAAAGTCCTTTCGGTATTGAAAAATAGCTGCTATAGGAAAATACATATTCCTCAGACTTCTTCTGGGTTCGGAACTGCTGAAATATTTCTTATACCTATGTCAGCAGAAGAAACACTCAGCCCTGTGATGATGGAAGATTAAGGCATCAGAATGACCTGAGTGCCAAAGACAACGATCAGAAGAGCATACAATGATCAGAAGAGCAATGATCACAAGATCAGAAGAGCATGGGACCATTCAAGAAGGCTATCACAGCAGAAGGATCAGGGCCTTGATCCAGCGCCTAAGGGTTGCGTAGCCAATCCAGATGATACTACATTGGAAAAATGCTAACAAAGCAACCAACTTTTGTCAATGGGAGTACCACATTTTGACAATATAACATTAAAAAGAAGCATTGGCAATGCCAACAGTTTGGACTTTCGTGTAGGCATGGGAAAGGTTCTGCCGTAGTGGTATTAACTGCCCATTGATGGTGGCAGGGGAGAAAATAATAGGACCTGAGCATCTACTTGCAGTGCCTGGCACATACCTAATATCTATATACAAGCCACAACGGTTGGCTTTGCCAATGCTTGTTTTTACCAGGATTTGAAGGACACACAATAATTGGCAGCATATGGGTAGAAACAAACATATAATCCAAAATGGATCTGTGGAGATTATCTGTCCAAGTATAACTAAGTGGTGTGTCAGTCACAGTTTTCACACTTAGCAGAACGAGATCTAAAGACTCGAAACAAGATCGAAAGATTGTCCCTTGAACTCGGGCAGAAGGGGAAAAACACCTACCAATCTCAGAATGGTACCATCGAGGAACTAAACACTCAGAATTAAAATCACCCATTATCACAAATCCCACATTCATCAATAAACAGTTACAATCAAATACATCAGTAATACATGACATACAATCAGAGTGGTCGAGACTGGGTTCAAATAAATGTTCAAGACAATTACAACACATAAAAGTTCATTAGACTAATCATACCAAGATATTTTACATCCTAAAATATCAGGATGGCCCAGGCACAAATTTGAAATAATGGAGCCAGCAGATATGCGCCAAGCACAGAGCAGGCCACCATAAGGCCTGCCCTTTGGACCTTTCCTGGCTGGCTCAAAAATCACAGTAAAATCCTTCACCAAAGGGGTACCGATGATAAAAGATTCTTGAATGCAAATCAAATCAGCTTCGTTCTAAAGTTCCCCATTCAAGCATAGATGGCAAATCCTTGTGAATTCCAAGACACCATTCTAATCAGTGAGGGGTTATGCTGATGTAAAGAATTAATAATATGCGACCAATCATAAAACACGTAATGAGAGGATTATACATGGTCTGCCATCTCCCCCCCAAATGGGTCCACCTGAATTAGCCCGTGGCCAGTCATCAGACACAACCTACCCCAAATTAAGCAAACATTTGGTCTTGGCAACAACTTAATTATAAAAAAGTTTCGAATAAAAGACTATTTTAACTGAATCAACCCGCCTAAAGTCCATAAAGAAGATTCTGGCAATATCTTTCGAGCAGAGTAGTTTTAGGCTAGCTATTTCACCAAACAAAGCCAAAATATATTAATGGTTCAAAGGAAAATACTTTTTGACCCTAAAATTACGGGTCAAACATAAGTAACTCAAGTGTTCTCCCTCAGCTGGTGCCAAGGCCACCGTCACAGTAGCGTGGGTATCCTCAAGAGCCTCACCCTTCATGGGTAACCTAAAATTAGAACCCCCCAATGGTCCGCTAGGAAACCTATTTAAATCCCATGGGAGTTCACCCAACCCAATATGACATAAAACAGATTTCCTCTTTTCCTCCATGGTTAGGAAACCAGGGGAGCCCATGGTCACCTGTTGGGCAAACTTGGCTGGTGGCTTGAACGATTTAGCAGTAGCCTTCAAGATCAGAGGAGTCAACTTAATAGAAAAGTGTGCGTGAAGAGCTCCTTGATTACCACCAATCAAAAACACATTTTGAAGCAAAGAGCCCCCTTCCACAGGCAATTTAGCAACAGGAGCCTCCTCATTAGATTCAATAGAGTAAGTGGTCAGAGAAGAGAGAATTAGCCCCTCAGCCACTGGATCTATCGTTTTAGGTTTAAGATAGGCAGTGATCAAAGACTTTTTATTTACCTCCTGTTGAGTTGGGATCAACTGAGCAGGAGTTTCAACCTGCTTCTCAATGCAGATCTTAGTCTTCCTACAGTTAGCAGCTACCTTAACTAATCCAGCCTGAGAGCAAGAGACCGAACGCCCATCTATATACTCAGAGTCATCGTTGTATGTCTCAGTTTGTGCCCTAATTGAGCACAAACATTTCAAAGAACCCTTCATGTTTGTCGGTAGTAGAGAGGAAGAATTTTTGCCATTTTTGGCTTTCTTTTTCTTCTTACAACCAACTACCGCACAAGCAGCTGACTCGCCTTCGGTGACCGGTTTTGGGGACAATATCAAATCACCCACCGCCTCCACAGGTACATTAAGTATGGAATTAGGTGACACTGCTAATGCCCGTGATTCATTGGCCTTTTGTAAGCCACTCTGTGTGTCCCCAGCCACCACCCCCTTCTGGAGTACTATGGTCAAGCCCCTTAGCCGGATGCAAAGTGCAATCAGCCCAAGATGTTTTGCGGCCACAGAAACTAAATTTGTGGCTGCAGGCGTCCCCATACTTAAAGGACTTTTGCACATTACTCATGGGGCTCTCAAAGCTAAAATAAAAGCTTCAATGAAGTTCATTTTTGCGAGAAGGTCCTTTAGCGTCAATCGTACCTCTCTCAGCTGATATATATTCAAATCATGTCCTTGGTCCATAGTATCTAATATTCTAGAAAGAACAGGAAAAGTATCAGCATCTTCCACCACATCTACTAGTGTCTGTTCACCCCTGCATTCAGAAGTGGAGGATCCGCCTTCTGGGGGGTCAGACCTTCAGGATATGCTAGCTGAGATAAATAAAGAAATAGAAGACAGCGCAGCCAGCTTGACGAAACCGATTGCTGACCTAGATAAGCATTTTTTGGAGAAACATGCGGATGAGGTGGAAATGATCTTGTGCGAGCATGGTTATGAGCAGGAAGAACTGGCCAAGCAAGTGGATACCTTGAACAACAACTGGAATTGGTTATGAGTAAGTAAGAAGATGCCAAAAATAGATTGCGGTGAAATAATATTAGACTGTGAGGGATCCCCAGGTCTGTCCTGGACTCAGACCTGACTGAATAGGTGTTGGCGCTTTTCGGACATTAACTCGATGCCCCTACAGATTAAGAGATTCTGCTAGACCGAACACATGGGGAAAGAAAAGGTCATGAGGTCAGCAAGAAAGCAGGAACCAATATGGTTCTGCGACTCTCCTACGCTGTTATTCGAGGACTTGGCTCAGGCAACGCTAATGAAAAGGAAACACTTGAGTATGGTAACCAGATGTCTCAAGACAAAGGAGATCTGCTACCGATGGACATTCCTGTGTAGCTTAAGACTTGAGCTCCAGAGAAAAGCATATAACATTTCTAAGGAAGAAGAGATGGCAGACATTATGGGGAATGAGGGAGAGCCACAGTCTACCTAGGTCTCACCCGACAGGGAAGCTAATAAGGGCATATTCCGCTTGTCTAATAAGGAGGCATGGAACTCAGGGCGCTCATGCCCCAAAGGGAGGGGGGTGAGGTGTTTGTGCTACGGATATCGCCTGCATTGTTGCTGGATAATGCCATCTTGCTTTTGGAGGGTCTGCAGTGGCTTTGGGATGGGTTGGTGACCAGAGAGGCAGGGTGTCGAATGTATTAAAGTTATGCAAAATTATGCTGAACGGGTCTTCGCAGCTATTCTGAGAACTGAGGGTTTTATCGTGCTAGGTTGATTCCATGGGAGAGAGGGTGAGGCGGGGGGATTGGATGGGGTGCTGGAAGTAGGACCCATGATACCCAGGACGCTTTTCAGGTCCTGGAGGGAAAAGAAGGGTTGTGAATTGTTGGGGATTTGTGTTTTCACAAACGTTGGGAGCGGGGGGGGGATTCCTATTCTTTTTTTTTAAAACTTTTGGCATGATAACAGATTCATGGGTTATTTAATTGACAAGAACGTCTTGGGAGGACTATCCACCAGGGAAGCAAACATTATTCTGGATAGGTGACGGCTGAGCTAGATGTGGTCACTCTGAACATTCAGGGTTTAAATTCACCTATAAATAGACATTCAGTCTTGAGGCAGCGGACAGAGCCGAGGGTCTCAATAGTCTTCCTACAAGAGACGCACCAGCTCCGACAGGATTACAAGGATATTCTATTAAAGAAGAATATCCTTGTATACTCATGAAGTATATATGCCATAATAGTTTCTTTGCGCCTCAATACCTTGGTTCTTTACATTTTGAAGTTGCGTGTTCCGCACGTTCAACTGGAATGTGCTAGGTGACAACGAAACCAATGGTTACCAGTCACTTGGTGCTTATAATACACGCACCTTAACAGATACTATTTTAAAGTAGTCTAGTAAGTAAACAACTTTGTGTTTAAATGGAGCCTCTGACATATGAACTATTTGTATTTCAAAGGTGGTCTGCCCCGAATTTTAAGTCCAATATCTGTTCTGCTGAAACTGTTTAAACACAAAATATGTTTTGTTAGAATATTCTATTCAATAAGCCTGCATTTACTGTATTGTTTGTTTGGACCGATACCCAAGAAGGAACCACTTAGGTTGATTTAATGGTATTAGGTCAAAAGACCTTTTTTAAAAAATTTTAAAAAAAAAAGCTTTAGAAAGACTGCTCTTTGACCGCACAGAGCGGTCTTTCTAAAACGAACTGTCAGCCCCTGTGATGCACACGAGCGTGCGCAGCGGCTGAAAGGCAGGCCAGAATCCAGTAGCAGCCACGAGGTAGATTGGGTAAGTTTGTGTGTGTTTGTGCATGTGTGGGGTGTACGTTTGTGTGCATATTGGGGAGGCTTTGGAGGGGAAGGAGGTGGTAGGGGCTGTGGGTGGCTGGTTCAGGGATGTGAAACTCCCTGATTTGGTCTAAAAACGGGAAGAGGGGATGGGGTGGGGAATGTCATTTCTATTTTTGTGGGACGCCAAAAACTGGCTGAAAAAATAATCAGCCTTTTGATTAGACGACCTACAAAAATTGAAATAATTACAAAGAAATGATTTAACATTGGTCCTGAATAAGAGTGGGTAAAATACACAACAGTCAAAACATGGCATGTTGGCCAGGTATGTGGTAACAAGAACCCAAAATAGTTTTATATCTGTTAAGAATTTTTGGAAGAAAATATTAAAAACATTGTTAAGTCCTATTCACTCAGTATATTGGCACATAATCAAAGTATTTTGATAAAACTGTGTTTTGTATGAATGGCACGTAATTGGAAAGAGTGAAATGCTTTAAATATCAATGCTGCGTTTGGTGTTTTTACACCATTAAGTTCGTCACTACCCCCTTCCAACATTTTTTAAAAGAGAACGTTAGTTGTGGATATTCTTTCCCCTTTGAGTTTAACAAAGCTAGATTACTTATTTTGTAACATTACGTTATGTGAATTTGGTCTCATCAGAGTTTGACATTCCTTAAAATTGTGCACTCATTCCAAGCGTCCAATTTAAGTTCAAAACTGAGAAATGGGGGGATTCCAAGATGGCGGCCATTGTGTAGAGATGTATTCCTGTGTCTCTCCCGCCTGGCCGCCTACATAACGGGGAACAATAAAGCCAGCGACCCACCGGCAGTGTGCCCGACGTTCTCTCCCTCTGTTGTCTGTGCCGGGGACAAGCGGGAGGGGAGTTGTGGCCCCTCGGATTCCAGTGAGGGTGAGTTCCGTGAAGTGCGAATCTGGGGGAAGGGGCGCCCATCCACCCCCCAGTGCTACAGAGGAGTGGCGTGGCCGCGGCGGCAGTGCCCCGTTGCATCGAAGAAGCGGTACGGGCTCCCGTCGCCCGCCCGCAGTTTCTGCAACACCCCAGCTGGGGCTGCGGGGTCGGGGGCGGTGGGGCCGTGGATGTGAGGCTCGAGGCAGGAGTCGGCGCAGCGGGACCATGCACCGGCCCGTGCGAGGGGAGGGGGAGCCCTACCCCTCCCCTACAACTGGCAAGTGGAGCGGAAGCAGTCGATCCTCGGGCTAACCCCGCGAGCCCTCCGGGGCGGCGGACCCGCGGGGTCAGAGGGGGGGTGGCTGCAGGAGGGGCCCCCTGCCACTATAGGAATCATCACCCGCTGGAGAGGAGGAACATAATGGGAGGACTTTGTCGATGTGCGGCAGCCCCTAGGTAAGGAGAGGGAGAGGTGGAGGAGGAGCCCCACGCATTTTTGGGGGCCCGGAAAAGGTGGCGGAGGAGGTTGCACGGCCCTCTGACCCAAGGCAGTTGAAGAGGGGCTAGAGAGACCCGAGTGGACTCCCCTGGCGGGGGTGACAGCCGGACAGGAGGGGCAGATCAGGAGAGCTGGATACGATCCGCCCGCCGAGGTGCAGGAAGGGGGGGGAGGTGTGTTCCCCCCCTACAACAAGAGAAGGGGGACCCCTCCTGAAGACAGGCAGTGACACTTTCAGAGCCAGGCCAGATCAGACCTGTATAGTACACCCCCGGGGGGCTGTGCCTCCTCCCCCCCTCACGTAGAATGTCTCGGCAACGGGGGAAAGGTGCTGCACTTACTGCACAAGTCCTCGCTACCAAGCAAGATCAGAACCTGGTCCAGATGTGGGCATCGAAGCCGGGGGCTAACTCAAAAGAGTCTACCTCGAAAGAGTCCGGTCCAGAGGAAGTTCGGGGGGGGACGGGCCTCCCCACCGCTAGCCTCCAACTCGAAGGAGGAGCTGCACGCCTGCTTTAAGGAGCTACAAGAGTCGTTCATGTCCACAGTGCAGGAGCAATTCCGCTCCCTAAGAGACGACATGAAGAAAGCACTACAGGAAATTAGAACTGAAGTCGCCAAATTGGAAGAACGGACAGATCTACTTGAGAGAACGGTTCATGGTATTGAGGAGGACACCCAAAGGAATGGGGAGGTACAGGAACACCTAGTCTCCTTCACGCACAATTTGGAACTACTTTGTGAGGATCTAGAAAACCGGTCACGGCGGTCGAACATACGGATCAAGAACATGGTTGAGTCAGTCCTTGATAAGGACCTACGCACTGCCGTTCAGGAGGTTTTCAGGGACATCCTGGGGGCAGATGGAGAGGAAGAAGTGGGAATTGATAGAGTCCACAGGGTTGGCCCGAGGAGAATGGGCGAACCAGGGGAGCGTCCTAGAGATGTGCTTGCTGCTCTCACCTCATACCAACAGAAGGAAAGGATCCTGAGGAAGGCGCGTGATATTGAACACATCCGGATGAATGGAGTGGACATTCAATTGTTCCAAGATCTTGCTCTGGCAGTGATTAAGGAACTAAAGGCTAGAGACATCAGATACAGGTGGACTTTTCCATTTGATCTTCTGTTTACATGGAATGGCAAACAGAAGAGAGTGCCAACATGTGAGGAGGGCCTGCAGTCCTTGGGGCTTCAGGAGGCGTGTGAAGAGGACGATCTCCGTAGGGAGAGGGAGGTACGTCGCAGAAACCTGTCCGGATGGAAAACGGTGCAGAACAAGAGCAAATCACAAAGAAGGGGGAAAGGGGGAGGGCGTCCTGATGATACTTGCTGAAGAGTCCTGGGGGTCTCTTTGGCGATGTGAGACTGTACTTTATAGGGAAATCTGGTTGGGCACCGGTGGTTCGTTGACCGTTGGAAGGCGGCCTGGAGGAGGGCTCCAGGGCTGGAATCCAAAACCTAGAGGTAAATGCGGGGTTTAGAATCCCCCGCGCAGTTATGCTCGAGTATGCAGGGGGTCGGGGGCGAAGGGTGTGATGCCTTAGCCGTGTTAGTTGCCTGGTCCTTTCTTGGGTTCCTTCTGGTTGTTTGGGGGAAGTTGGGGGGTGGGGTGAAAGGGGTGGGAGGGGGAACGTTGTTAAGAGTTGGAAAGTCACTGGGGGGGGTGTGGGGGAGGTACGGGCGGGGTGCCGGAGGAGTGCTCGGAGCAGGCTGTTCATGGGTGATTGGCCTCCATCAGGATACTGGGCTAATGGGTAAACTGCGGATGATAACTTTTAATGTCAGGGGGCTCAACCACCCAGTTAAAAGGAAAAAGGTAGAGGGTTTCTTGAAGAGGGATGGGGGTGACATTATTATGTTGCAAGAGACCCATATCAGGTTGCGGGATAAAAATAAATTGAGCATCAAGGGATATGACCTGGTGGGACAGACCAATGCTTCAGACGGGAAGGCAGGGGTACTGATAGCGGTCCGCAAACACCTTAATTTCCACCTTCTCGGTACGCTGACGGATAAAATGGGGAGGTATTTGTTTGCAAGGGTCTCTATAGATGGGCTTCGCTGCACTTTAGCGACTATATATGTGCCTAACACGGGGCAAGACGGATTTTTGAGGGAGGTGGTCGAGAAACTGGAGGGCTTCACAGTGGGGGAAATTATTCTGGGGGGGGGATCTAAATTTGGCCTGGAATCCGACCGTAGATAGAAGCACACATGGTAGCCAGGGACTGGGGGCCCCTTCCAAGCGTCTCCGGCAGTTAATGAACCACCTATCGCTGGTAGACGTGTGGAGGGAGCGCAATCCTCGACAAAGTGGCTTTACTCATTACTCACATGTCTATGACACAATGTCACGAATCGATTATTTTTGGGTGACAACAGGACTATTGGGGCAGATTTTGGACATAGAAGCTGGGCCGATTTCGATCTCTGACCATGCCCCTTGTCTATGGAGGTGAAACTGCCACACAGGCACTCAGGTTTGTGGAGATGGAAACTCCCGCAGGAGGTCCTGCATGATCCGCTACTGGGTGAAGAAATCAGGGGGAAGATTCAGGAGTTTTTAACCATTAACGACGTGGGAGAGGTTGGGCTGGGTGTGGTCTGGGACACCCTAAAGGCGGTTATAAGGGGACAGTTCATTGAAAAGAAAGCGACTAAAGACAAGCAGAGGGTGGCTTGGGAAAGGGAGCTGGAAGATAAACTAACAGACATACAACGGGAATGTGCCAAACACCCAACATTATCTTTGAGAAGGGCTATGAGACATGTGCTGGGGCAGCTAGACGTACCACGCACGAAAAAAGCAGAGATGAATCTCCTGCGTCTCAGACATTGGTACTATACCAAGGCTAATAGAGCAGACAAACTGCTCGCGAGACAACTTTGCGCATGGCAGCAGAAGGGGACGATCAGGGCAATCTATAATAAGCAGGGTGAGAGGCTCACCACAACCACGGATATAGGGGAGGAGTTCAGAGCTTTTTATACAGATTTGTATGCCACCAAGCGCCCAAACGGGATCGAGCAGGACAGATACCTGGACTCCCTTACTCTGTCACAAATATCTCAGAAGGATAGGGTAGCGCTGGATGGTGATATACGGGAGGAGGAGGTGCGTCAGTCTATTCAGAGCCACCAGACAGGCAAGGCCCCGGGGCCTGACGGCTTCACGGCAGCCTTCTATAAGAAATACGCGGACGTCCTGGTTCCTTTTCTAACTAAGTTGTATAACTCCTTCAGAGAAGAGGGTAATGTGTCTCAGGCGATGAACGAGGCAAAGGTGGTAGTTTTTCATAAAACAGGTAAAGACCCGACCTCTGTCAGCTCGTATCGCCCAATCGCCCTGATAAACCACGACGCTAAAATTTACACTCAAATTTTGGCCCTTAGATTATCTCCGTTACTTCCTGAAATTATTTATGCGGATCAATCGGGTTTCATCCCGGGCAGGCAGACCCATGATAACCTCAGACGCATGGCACACTTGGTGGAGAAAGTGGGTATTCAGGGCATCCCCGCGTCTCTCCTGGCGGTCGATGCCGAAAAGGCATTCACCGGGTGGAATGGTCAATGCTCTTTAAAACTTTAGAGCGCATGTGTTTCGGTGGTACCTTCCTCAGAATGATCAAAGGCAATTATAACACTCCCTCAGTCCGGATAGCAGTTAATGGGGAGCTCACAGATAGGGTGGATCTCTTCCGAGGCACCAAACAGGGGTGCTCCCTGTCACCACTGCTGTTTGCCATCTCTCTAGAACCTCTGCTAACAAGAATACGGGAGTCGAGTGTGATAGAGGGGATTGTGATGGCAGGGAGGCAACATAAAGTGGCCGCTTATGCGGATGATTTGATGTTGATTCTGGGGGATCCGGCCCGCACCCTTCCAGGGGTGATTAAGGAATTAGAAGAGTTTGGGGCATTGGCGGGCCTAAAAATGAACAGGAGTAAGTCAGTGGTTCTCCACTTGGCGAGGGGCATGGGGGAGTTGGAGAGAGTGGCCGCGGCAGCGGGACTGGGCTGCGCGGATAGTGGTATAAAATACCTGGGCATTTTCCTGGTGAGGGAGGTAGGAGGTTGGTATGAGGCTAATTTTCCAGGGTTGCTGGGGGAGATTAAGAGAGACCTCGAGAGGTGGGACCCACAGGTGATCTTGTGGATGGGGCGCATGGCCGTAATTAAAATGGCTATACTGCCGAAGCTGCTTTATTACTTCCAAGCCTGTCCGACTAAGATCGCAGGCTCCTTTTTCAAGGCACTAACCAGAGCCACTACCTCCTTCATTTGGAGGAAGAAAACCCTGAGGACTTCGAGGTTGGTGTTAACGGCCCCAGTGGAAGAAGGAGGGCTAGCCCTCCCGCACTTTTATAAGTATTACCAGGCTTCGCAGTCATGGGTGCTCAGGGAATGGTTGGGGAGGAGCAGCAGAAGGTGTGGGCTGAACAGGACCGGGCGGTAGCTTGGACCCCACTTAGGGACCTTTTATGGAAAGACACTCGACACAGGCACGTTAACCTACGACTGAGTGAGGTAATGAAGGCCCCCCTGGGAGTGTGGGACAAACTCACCAAGCGGGGTGTATTATCAACAGTTCCAGGTCCTTTCACCCCTATATTTAGGAACCCTGACTTTTACCTGGGAATGGGGCCGGGTAAGTACTCAGCTTGGGAACGCATGGGATGTACCAAGATAGGGGAAATGATGGATGGCTCAGTGGTCTTATCCTACGAGAAATGTGTGGAGAGCTTGAAGATTAAGCAGGCAGATAGATTCAAATAAACAAACGAAGCACTGGCTGTATTCCCCCCCCAATACAAACAGGCGGCCACACGAGACCTCACGCATTTTGAGACCTTTGCGATTACCAACCCAGGCTCTAGGAAACTAGTGTCCACCCTCTACAAGTTGATCGTGGAACACGATGAAAAAGTCACCTGGTCATATATGCGAAAATGGGAACGGACTCTGGGGGAACCCATCGCTAGAGAGTGCTGGGAAGCGCTATGGAGTGATATTCCGAGGCTGACACGCTCTGTGCAGATGAGGGAAATGTGGGTGAAGGTGATGATGCAATGGCATCTGACCCCTGAAAGATTGCAGGTGATGTATCTTCGGGTTTCCAATCTGTGCTGGAGGAAATGTGGTAAAGTGGGTACCTGGAAGCATGTTTGGTGGGAGTGTGACAAGCTGCTAAGCTTCTGGGGGGATGTAAAGCAGCAACTTCAGAAGATCTTTCCGACAGCCGCACACGTGGGGGAGAGTTTGTGCTTGTGTGGCCTTAAGGATGCTTCAGCCAAGGGACTCTGCAAGGCCCATTGGAGATGTTTTATGGGGCTGCTTATAGCGGCCTGGGGGGCCATAGCCCAGAACTGGAAAGACTCTAATCCCCCTCTGATCATTAATTGGCTGCAAAGGGTTTGGACACTGGTGGCGAAGGAAAAACTTTCATATGCTGTGAAAGGGGGGAGTGAATGCTTTGAAAAAGACTGGGGAATAGTGTTGTAATACCTCCAATCGGACTATATGGTGCAGTGGTGCCCGCACAATATTAGAATTTTGGACCTGTTTCGGGCATGAGATGTTTGAAAAACTCCGAGTGCGAACTCCGGCGGGGAGGGAGGGGGAGCGAGGGCGGGGGGGAATTTTGGTTGTTGTATGTTTTGGAAATGAAAATAAAAGTTAAAAAAAAAAATGAGAAATGGCACAAGCTGCAACTTGAACAAAGGGCCATTACCGAGGATGATTTCTAGGGCTGTGTATTGCTGCTTTAAGTGCAATCTGATACTGTGTATCCAAGCAAATAACTAATTAAGGTACAAAGCAATATGTAGTTCTGGAGAGTGTAAATTAATCGGTAAATGCTGTTTTGAACTGTGCAATGCAATACCTTATCGGAAAAAGGGTAACAATTGGGCTTCTATAATGCTCATGACTAAATGCCCTTGACAGTGTGTACACCTATGTAATTACCTACTTGACCGAAAAATAACTCTCTAGTGATCAAAAGAACAAATTAAATCTATAAATGCTCATGCATGTATACAACTTGCTGAAATAGCTAATAAAGAACAGAATATGGGCTTTTATTTTACATGTCACTCTGACAGATGCGCTTGATGATAATCGCAGAAGTCGTTTTAAACTTAGCTAAATAAAAAAAAAAATGATAATATATACCTTTGAAGAAGTAATGTTGAAGAATTTCTTTAAACAATCCTTTCTTGAATATGAATGCACTCATTCCACATATCTGACTAAGCATCTGTAGGCGACATGCTACATCGTTTGCCTTAATCCAATATATATATATATATGATACCTTACTCACCGTAATCGTATTTCTGATGCTTGTCTCTGCTTAGATTCACATGCTGTGCATAGGCCGACATCTAGTGGAAGCTGCAGAGTATTACAGTTTGTTTTTTGAAACTCGAAAATGGGCGTCGACACAGGGTGTGCCAGTAATACTATCCCTAGTGTGATGTCCACTGTACCCATGATCCCTCACGCGTCTAGGACCCTCAGATTGTATTTTTCTTGACATGAGGTAGCATGAGGAGTAGCGTGAGTACAGATAATCCAAGCATATAGATAAGACTACAAGCATCCATGCGCCTTCTCTCAGAGGGGAGGAAGGGTGGGTCGCATGTGAATCTAAGCAGATACAAGCATCAGAAATACGATTACGGTGAGTAATGTATCCCTTCTGAGGGTTGTGGAATCTGCTTAGATCACATGCTGTGCATAGATCAGAGAGCAGTGTTAGAAGGAGGTGGGATGTGAGAAGGGTCATGAGCAAATACATGTCTTCGAACAGCTTGTCCCAATTGAGTATCTGTCTTGGAATGGGTGTCAATGCAGTAGTGCTGAGTAAAGGTGTGAATAGAGCTCCAAGTAGCTGCTTTGCAAATGGTGTCAAGGGGTACATTTGCGATGAAAGCCAGAGTGGCCCCAATGCCTCTTGTAGAGTGGGCTCTTGGCGTGAAAGGCAAAGTTTTTTCAGAAAGGGAGTAACACAGCTGGATACAGTTAACAATCCACTTAGAGATGGCACCTTCCAAGCCTGGATGGCCCAGCACCACCCATGTCTGAACGACGATAAGACGGAGCTACTTATCCTGGGTACATCACAACGCCTGAGCAAACTTGGCCATCCTATCAGTCATTCATCATAGACGGCAACTCCATACAAGTCTCGAAAGACACTAAAACACTAGGCTTTTACCTGGATTCCACCTTATCCTTGTCGAGACAAACTAATGCAGTCAGGTCCACCTCCGCCTACACTTGCAAACTCATTTCAGCCTGCAGACCATTCCTCACCACCCACAATAGCGTCACACTAGCGAGAACACTTATGTCAAAAATAGATTACTGCAGTGCTCTATATTTAGGCACCAGCCAAGAAAACCTGTCCAAACTCCAAACCACCCAGAACAATGCAATTCGAGCGGCTCTGAACATCCCCCGTAACCACCACATCTCAGAAGCCAGAACTAGCCTTAAGTGGTTACCCGTGAAGCAGAGAATTTTCCTAAAAACGCTTGCCCTCATGCACAAATGCCTAGCCAACAAGGCTCCGATCTATCTCTGCAGTCGGCTTTCGCGCCACTCCACTGCCCGACCACTAAGAATTGCTCAGACTCACTGCCTTACTATCCCTAGGTTTAAGCTCCAAAAAGCGGGAGGCACTAGCTTCCCTGTCCTAGCCTCCAAACTTTGGAACACCCTCCCCGCTGCCATCAGAGCTGAAGACTCCTTCTACACCTTCAAGAATAAAACCAAATCTTGGCTCTTTGACCAGCAATAGTTGTGTTAGACATCGGTCCTACTTACCCAACCCGCCTGTTCCCCTGCACGATTTCCGGTCTGCTACCTTCCCAACTACCTCAGGGATACCTCCTCTGCGGAGCCTAGGGACACTGTACCATGTGTAATATTTGTAATTATTAAGATTGTTATTATGCTGTATTGGTATACTTTTATTGTAATTTATCTCCCTGTATGTTCTTTTCTTGCAACCCTGTACAAATTGCGCCCTGATGCCCCCGGGCCTGATGGTCTGCGCGTTATAAATAAACAAATACAAATACAATCTCCCTCTTTGCCTGTAGCTACGGAGACAAACAGTTGGTCTGTTTTCCTTAGCGGTCTGGTTTTGTTTACATAGTATAGGACCGCCCTACGCACATCTAGGGTGTGTAGTTTCACCTCAGCCGAGCTTTGAGGGTCTTGGAAGAAAGCCGGAAGCTCGATGGACTGGTTCAGTGTTAGGGAGAATTCTCAGTTTAGGCTGAATTTCCTAACCTAGTGAGTCCCCCAGCAGCTTTGCTGGATTTTTGGGGTTTATTTTTTTCTCCTGCCTAGAGTGAGACTCTTTTACCCTCACTCTTGGACATGATTTGAGTGTGTTCCTTTGACTCAAGATGTGTTTAATGGGCTATGGGGTCTTTTACTCCATAGGGCTTCATGTGTTTTTGTGATGTGTGTTACACAGCACCCTCAGTGCAGTAACACAGGGGTGTCATAGTGACCCCCCAGTATAGACTCCATACCCTGGGACTGACTACTGTCTCCAAGGGCATGTAAAGTCACCATTGGCTTTACTAGTCTTGAATTCTGAACAGAACCAGTACAAACCATCATAATGTGGACGTACTGGCCAGGGCAATTCGATTGCCCCGGGGTCTGTTGGTCGAGGGGGCACGTCTCCGTCCCCCCTGATCGAGTTTTGGCTGGTGGCAGTGGATACTACTTTTTATATTCAACCGCAAATATTTCTCTATGGGATTTTCCCATTGTTCGAGGCTACTATCTTTATTTATTTAATTACGATAGCCTTGAACATACTGCCGGTTTATTTAATTATTATTAATTCTCCGGTTGGTATTTTTTGCCAAAACTCGGTTCTGAAATGGCGTTTGTGTTCTCTTCTGTGACTCCAACCCAAGTCGAGCCCTTTGTTCCACTTTTTTGGCGGGCTTCTCCACAGAAGCCCTCCAAAGTGGTGCCACTTTGTCTGGGGTACTTAGGCCAGCTCACCACTTAGCATGTTTGAGTAACAGCTAGGCTGAGTGAATGGGGGTTTTCTGCATAAAAGCAGGGCTTTGGGGACTGGAACTTCAGAAGTCGCCACAGGACCTAAGAATCCGACGAGGGAGAAGCTGAGCTGACCTGCTACAACGACACCACCGGTGGAGCCCTGCTGAACCGTCTCACCACTTTTCCCAACGACAGAGGAGATCTCCCGCCGGAGAGTCTTCTTCCTTTGACTGGTGGGGATAACCAGTTTCACCGTCTTTTCGCCTCCCCGACGCATCTCATGGCCGCTTTGCCTGTGCCAAGCACCTCGGCAACCGGAATACCACGTTTTACCACGAACGCGAAATAAAGGGTAGTACCTTTAACCGGAAAACTCTGCGGCTGGTTTCTTCCCTGGCAGTGCAACGACCTTCATCTTTCCTCCAAGTCGAGATCTTCTCTTCCTCTGGACGACACCGAGACTTGCACCTGCTGCCAGGAACAACTGCCACCACTGAAGGATCCTTCCCACTTAAGGTAACGTGTTCCGCCTGGCTTCCCTTGCCACCGACTGTACGGGGTAGATTTAGCCACCGGGTTTCGAACTTGGGTTAGCCTGGGACACCCTGGCTAAACTTTTCTGAGCCTCTCTAAACTCTTTTCGAACTCTCTGCAAGACTTTCAAAGCCTAGTGTAACTGTGTGATCTTGGGCGCATTTGTGCTCTGCTCTCTCTAAGAGTGGGACCAGCCTATGGACTTTGGCTCACAAGTGACTTTTGCTCTTCTGCCTTGCTAAAAGTGTTCCTAAATCTTAGAGTGGTGTATCTTTACATATTCTGCCTTTTTCCTTCCCTTTTTCATGAACTTATTGGAGTGCCATCTATAGTTAAGCGCTCACCTCTGTCTGGAAATAAGTGGAGTTAACTAAGACTTGTCTGATAAGGAATAAGGGTTATATATATCATAATAGTGTTTAGAGTGTTTTACAATAAGAGTGCTGGAGTGTTTCAAACAGTGCGTTTTAAAATAAATAATTATATACTTTGATACCAAAGCTCTGGTCAGTGTTTGCTTGTGCTATTGTGTCTGAGTGCCTATTGTGTATACTTTGCATACTGCCTAACTCTTCTTGAGGGAAGTCTGACTGCTCAGCCACAGCTACCAGGTAAATCTGGGTGGTACAGACTGCTACCAAGTGGGTTTACTGCTAACACCTGTAGTCCTAAATCTTTTGCAGTGTTCCCAAAGGGAACTGCACAAGTTTCTGCCGAACATTCACGTGGAATTTAGAAATAAACTTAGGTGAGAACCGGGGGCGTGGCTAGCAGAGCCATGGAGTAGGTCGCAGGACACTTGAGCTCCTGTGATCCGACATCGATCCTGGACAGAAACTGGCGCGAAATTAAAAAAAAACTACTTTGCCTTGGAGCTGCCGGTGCGAGAAGATTTACGGCGTGGAACGAGCAGTGCGTGAAGAGACACGGGCCCCCAGGCGAAAGTGTAAAGAGTTCGGAACCGGACAAGTCGGCACATCCGCACAGCGAAAATGGCGCTGCTGCGGTGACGGAGGCAACAAAAGACGGCGATCGGACCTTATGAAAGACTGCAGCAGGGGATTCCACACGCCTAAGAGCGTACGACTGTGGCCGCCCACACCGAGGCGGCTTGCAACATTGTAACAGTGAGCCGCTGTGAACAGTGACACGCGGCTACTGTATCGAGCGGCTAGCGGATGGTAGCGGAGGAACATGTTGACGAGAGCTCGGGCTGTGACATGAGCGGGGCTCGTAAGGCACAAGATATATCTGCCGCGGATACAAAGGAATGGACAGGCTGCCACGGCATTGTGCGGGGGTCAGAAGATAGCCGATCGAAGATGCGCATCGGATGCAAGATGGCGCCGGTAACATACTGAGAACAAAGGATCCAGCGCTACATTGAGTCGCGCAGCAGAGTGGAACCTGGCAAAACACAAGAGCAAAGCCGGTAGCATACGGACCGCAGTCAGTTACTGGACCGACCAACGCAGAGCAGATCCAGTGCACTGGTGTGAGTGCATCTAACTTACTGAGCAACGCTGTATGAAGAGGGGGCGTGGCCAAGCAGTGTGTGAATGCCTGGAGTGCACGGACGTACAATACACAGTAGCAGCTTCCCCCTGCTCAGTGAAACATGGGCTGGTAGGCAGCACCACTGGGACACTGCTGGTGTGGAGCGCCAAGGGAAACTTGGGGGTTTGGATGAGCATACGCCAAGCACGGAAGTACATACCACGGTGAACTGAGGAGATGCAGTAGGCTCCGGAGGGGTCTAGGGCCTGCAGTGTGAGGATATAGGCATTTGTGCACCAGGTGCGAAGCTACTGTTGTAGGGGATGCTATGAGTGTTCGCTGGCCCCGGAAGATAAGCCATTGCAACAGTGACAGTGGTGTCCAGAGAAAAGACACGGGAGCATTGAACCTAAGCTGGGCATAATAGCTGTGAATGGTGTGCGGTCTCTTGGACGCAGTGGCGCGTCGGATACGGGGGAGGACACAGCCCACTCAGAACTTGGAGCTCAGCATACGGAGGCTGCTTATGCCGGGGGAGGTGCACCGGGGGCGAGCTTACATGTGAAAGCGAGGTTACGCACTGGAGGCCAGTTAACCCGGGTGCATAACGAAAGCTGCAAGATGTCGGGGCGAGGGGCTGGGAGTAAGACCAAGATTAAGCAATCCACAATGGAAGCATTCTCCAAAATACAGCAATCTCCGGCGGTCATAGCGTCTAAAGAGGCAGAGGCACCAGGGGAGAGCGCTGCAGCTACTGACAAACATCAGATATTAGCGGCTATAACGGAGCTGCGAGACTCATGGGGGACAGCGATGTCGGACCTGCGCACTTCCCTGGAGGCCAAAATAGATGCAGTGGGCATAGAGGTTACCCTGCTGAGGCAAGACGTCAGGGGGCTGGCGGAGAGAACAAGCAGCCTGGAAAGTGCCGTGAAAATCAACACGGACACTAGCACTAGCAATGTACAAGAGATCCACGTGCTCAAACAACAGGTAGCCAATCTGGAGACTCGGGCGGAGGAGGCTGAAGGGAGAGCGAGGAGGAACAACATTCGTGTGGTGGGTCTGTCGGAAGGAGAGGAAGGACGGGACCCGACGGACTACATCGAGAATCTGCTCTTACAAGAAATAGGGGCTGCAGAACTCTCGCAGGGGTTTGCAGTAGAACGTGCGCACAGAGCCCTCATGAGGAAGCCACAACCGGGGGCTCCCCCCCGGCCTATAATAGCGAAAATACTGAATTATAAGGATCGTGAGAAGATTTTGGAATACTTCCGCAAAGGAGGAACCATTGAGAGGGCGTCGTGCGCCATCACGGCATATCCAGACTACACAATGCTGGTCCAAAGGCAGCGATTCAGCTATGTGGCGATCAAAAGAAGGCTGCGTGCGGCGGGGATCAAATATATGCTGCTATATCCTGCGAAACTGAAAGTGATACATAAGAGCAAGACGTTCTTTTTCCACACGCCCGAAGAAGCGACGACCTGGCTGGACCTGCAGGGTTGTCCGGAGCAGGAGGCGGACCAAGCGCGAGAGTGACACGATAAGTGGCTGGGGACATTTCATGTAGCGTGACAGGATGTGCAATGGGTGTCCAGTAGAACTGTGGGGGATGGCTATGGCTAAGGGGTAGTACTGGGTACGTGTGGCACTGGGAGCAGAACCCATGGACTTGGGCGCACGCAAGGACTTGAATATAGTAAAGTGCATATATAAGTGTCAATTGTACAGTTAAGGGTCAGAGTTTATAGCAATCAGGAGCGACAGGATGCGGGCACTCTACCCCCCATATTAGTATTAGTACTAGTAGGCTAGCCAGTAGGGCGGCCTCACCCCGCGGAGCAACGAGTACAGGCGTCTGCCAGAAAGGTGCTAGATGCGGGGGAGCCTGAGATCCAGGGATGGAGCTGGGCAACAGTTAAGGAAAGGGGTAAGGGGGTTAGGTGGGAGGATGGGGGGAGGGTGGTGTGGGGAGTTGGGTGTGGTTGGGTGGGATAAAGGGAAGGGAGGGGTGTTTGGGGTGTGTGTAGTTAAGGGAAGTTTGAATGGGAATACGAGCCTAAATATACGAGACCGGATACGCGTAGTGGATTGCGCGGGTGGGATGGGGGCGGGAAGCATAACAAGCCATGGGGGACCTTAAAATAATTACGTGGAATGTTAGGGGTCTAAACAGTTATTTGAAGAGAAATAAGGTCATGTTATACTTGCGGAGACAAAAGATAGATATTGCACTGTTGCAAGAGACCCATTTGACGAAAGAGAGACTGGGAATGATTAAGAGGAAATGGAAAGGAGTGGTGGTGGGTTCAACATACTCGGCTTATGCTAGAGGGGTTCTTATTTGGGTGGCCCCGCATGTCCCCTTTCATGTGCTACAGGAAACTGCTGAGGCGGACGGGAGAATGGTCATACTCAGGGGCATGGTAGAGAACAGAGAGATAAGTGTAATTAATACATACGCGCCCAATCAGAGTACGGCAATGTATTTCAGAACCCTGAGTGTTCACCTTGGTATGTGCATGGGAAGTGCAGTACTTTGGGGGGGGGGGGACTTTAATTGTGTGTTAGATCCAAGGGTGGATACATCAGATCAGAAATGGGAAAAACCTGCCCCGGCGGCACGGGTGTTACAAGCGTTGCTCAATGATTTTGACTTGACTGATGTATGGAGAATGAAGCACCCCCGAGAACGTCAGTATTCTCACTATTCGGCCCCGCAACAGCTGTCCACTAGACTAGATTATGTCTTTGCTACGTCAGGCTTAATAACGGAGATGGTGCGGGTGGAATATAAAGCGAGAGTCTTATCGGACCACTCGCCCTTGGTTGTTAGCTGGCAATATCGCCCTCCAAGGGCAAGGATCCCGACGTGGCGGCTCCGAGCGGAGGCGCTCAAAGATCCTGTGTTTAAAGAAGAGGTGAGGGAGGAGATCATAAATTACTTTGAGGAGAACACGGGCAGTGTAGATTCGGCGTGCACATTGTGGGAGGCCTTTAAAGTGGTGTTGAGAGGCGTGGCCATAGCGAAGTCCCGAAGCCTGCAGGGAGGTGTCCTGGCTGATTTACAAGAGGTTGAGAGGGATTTGGAGAAAGCGCAAAAGGAGGGTGGTGATACTGGTTCGAATGCGGAGCGGGTACTTCAACTTCAGCAGACGTGTGGAGAGCATTGGGATAGGTTGTGTAAACTGAACTATAAGAAATACATAGAGCGGCAGCACGCGGGTGGGGATAAAACAGGACGGCTCTTGGCATGGCTGTATAAGAGCGAAACCCCCAGACCCACCATCAGGGCAATAACGAGGGAGGACGGGAGTGTAGCGGATACCCAGGAGGGAGTCAATCAGGAATTTGCCACGTATTACGGGAAACTGTATGGGGATGTTGAGGAGGATATTCAAGAGAGAATAAGGGAAACGCTGGAAGACCTAGGTCTGCCCAAGATAAGTGCTGAAGAGAGGGAAGAGCTGGATGCTCCAATCACTTTGGAGGAACTAGAAGCGGTGGTGAGACAATTGCCAACTAGTAAAACCCCAGGGGCGGATGGGTTTCCGAGCGAGTTTTATAAAGCATACATGGCGGAGGTGCTCCCTCCGATGCTGAATATGCTAAACGAAGCGTTTGAGGTGGGACAGCTGCCAGAGTCGCTAAGGGAAGCAGTCATAATACCGCTCCCTAAACCGAATAAGCCTGAGAACAGCTGTGGCTCCTATAGACCGCTATCAATGCTGAATCAAGACAGCAAGATACTAACGGCTGTTTTGGCGGGTAGACTGCGAAGAGTCATAGACAAACTCATACACCCGGATCAGACGGGTTATGTTCCCAACAGGAACATAACTCACAATCACAGGCGATTACATCGAGTCGTTGAATGGGCGGGGGATAAAGAGGGTGACATGGCAGTAGTGTCCCTGGATGCGGTAAAGGCCTTTGATTCCGTCAAGTGGCCATGGCTACTGTCGGCTTTGACGGAATATGGGATGGGGCCCGGATATGTAAGATGGGCAAGGATGTTATATAGTGAGCCGCTCGCCAGAGTTAAGACGGGATCAGTTATTTCAGAGAGATGGAGGCTGGGCAGAGGCACCAGACAGGGATGCCCATGGTCCCCTATGTTATACATATTGGCATTGGAGCCTTTGGCCGTATACCTTAGACAGCAGTATGACACCATAGGCATCGAGGTGGGCGGGGAGCGACACTTGATCTCTCTATATGCAGACGATATGTTGTTGTATCTGACGTATCCGGAGGAGAATCTCCAGCATATCCTGGAGGTCATGGATCGGTATGCGGGGTTGTCTGGGATAGCTGTGAATCCTCAGAAGTCTGTAATTTTCCCGTTGGGTAACTATAGGGGACTTCCCGTAGACCAGCTGCCGGTGTTGCAAGTTCCTTGGACTGTTGCTACCTTTCGGTACCTTGGGATAGATGTGTATCATACGACTGAACAAGAACATAGACACAACACGGAGATAGCGGTGGGGAAAATTGAGAAAAGTATGCAATTTTGGGGGAAGCTACCGCTGGCCATGATGGGGCGTAGTGCAATGCTTAAGATGGTGGTCTTGCCTAGGCTCCTGCATTTTTTTGGAAATATTCCACACCTCATACCTGGGAAGTTTTTTGCCAAGCTCAATAGTATATGTAGGGACTTTTTATGGCAAGGAACCAGGCGCAGGATGGCATTGTGGAAATTGCAAAACGTTTATGAAAAAGGGGGGATACGGCTCCCCAACTATGAGGCCTATTATATAGCGAGCCAACTGCAGTACGTGGCTAAATGGCTATCGGATGAAAGTACCCCCGAATCCAGATTGTTTAGTGCAGACTGTGCCCCATTTTACTTAAAGGAAATGATCTGGTTATCCGAAACAGACATGAAGGGGCGCCCCAAAATGATGTTGCTTGGGTGGAGGATCTGGCGCCGCGCGTGCAGGATGATGGAAATCCTGGCTCCGTGCTCCCCGCAGATACCGCTGGTGGCGCTGGCGAAAGGAGATGAGCAACTGCGGCGGGGGATTAGAACCCACTGGGAATCAGTGGGGTTGGCAACGATGGGAGATGTTTGGCGGGAGGGAGCCATCATAAGTTGGGAACAGTTGGGCGAGGAAACAGGTCTACACGTAGGTCAATATATTACATATCGTAGATTAGTGTGGGAAATTAAGAGGGCTTGGCCCGAAACTACACTCGAAGCAGAGCCGGATGGTACCGTGGACACTATATATGATATAACAGAGGGAGGGCACGAGATTTCAAGATTGTACGAAATGTTGATGCTTAAGATTGGTAAAGAACCAGTACAACTTCGATCAGATTGGGAAACTGAGGTGGGGGCCCCGATGGAAGATAGGATGTGGGAGCGGGCTTTGTGGTATCATCAGAAGGTGTCGAGAAATGCCAGGTTGAAACAAATACAATTATATATTACGCATAGGGCATACATGACGCCCCTGAGGATATCAAGGTTTAAAAATGCAGGCAGACAAGCATGTCCCAAGTGCAATGAAGAGCAGGCAGACATGATACACATGTTTTGGTCCTGCCCTGTGGTTGGGCGCTTCTGGGGCGAGATAGCGGCGAAAATGGCAGACAAAGGAGTTACACTGGTGGTAGAGTCAGCATGGGCCTGCTTATTGGGGGGGTTCCCTAGATCGCAAAAACTGAAGCACGTTAACAAACTGAAGGACTTGGCATACGTGCTGGCTAAGAGGAGGATTGCCATGGGGTGGAAGGCTTGTCATAAACCGCAGGTGGAGATATGGTGGAAGGAATTGCAAAAGTGGGCGGAAGCAGAGACCGTGGTATGGCAGGAGTCCAATATGATGGGAAGGGGAGAAGAGGTGGGAACCCTGTTGGCTTGGAAATCATTGATATCGGAATTGTTTGGAACGAAGCCAAATTTGGCGGATTCCAATGGAGAATGTACCACACCGCGCAGCGCAAACACAGAGTAAACAGACTTGATGGGCTCGTAGGGGGGGTGGGTTTGGGGATTGGAGATCAAATTGCATACTGTACACATCCAAACTGTATTAAGGTATATTGTATTGTATATTTGGTCTGTATTGTTTGTTGGTTGAAATAAAAATGTTTTTATAAAAAAAACTTAGGTGAGAACCTAGGGTGTGTACGTAAAACCAATTTATCTTTATGAACCGTAAAGAAACGATCCTGCACTGACAGAGCCTGAATTTCGCTGACCCTTCTTTTAGATGTAATTGCTACTAAGAAGGCCGTCTTATAAATCAGGTGTTTGAGACTACTTTTATGCATGGGGTCGAATGGGGGGCCCATGAGTTTAGATAGCACCACATTAAGGTCCCATCCTGGTGGTGGGTTAGAAATTGGAGGGTGAAGTCTCTTTACTCCTTCCATGAAGGCTTTAACCACTGGTATTTTCCACCACGAAACCTTGTTATGGGAGGTGGTGTATGCCGACAGAGCTGCCAGGTGTACCTTCAGTGAATTAAAAACCAACCCTGCGACCAGCAGGTGGAGCATGTATGTAACAATAGTGGAAGGAATGCAATCAACTGGGTTGATTTGCTTATTCTGGCACTAGATAACAAATCTTTTCCATTTGTCAAAGTAGTAGTGCCTCGTGTTTGGCTTCCTAGATTCTCTTAGGATGTCCATACATCTCTGCGGTAAATTGAGATGTCCAAACTCTATGACCTCAGGAACCATGCTGCCAGGTTCATGGAATTGGGTTGAGGATGCACTTTCTGACCTTGGTGCTGGGACAGTAGGTTGTGCCAGCCCGGGAGTTTGATGGGTTCGCACACCGCTAGTCTGCGTAAGTGTGGGAACCACAGTTGTCTCGCCCACATGGGAGCAACTAGGACGAGCGTCATCGATTCTCTGTTCATCTTGTTGACACCTTCCTGATTAGAGGTGTTGGTGGAAAAGCGTACGCAAACATCCCTGACCAGTTCATCCACAGGGCGTTCCCCTGGGTGCATGGCTGGGGGAACCTGTATGTGAATCCTGGGCACCGTCTGTTTTCGCTTGTGGCGAATAGGTCTATAGTGGGGAAACCCCACTGAGAGAAGCTATCTTCTACGATTTCTCTGTGTAGACACCATTCGTGTTCCTCTGGGAGGGGATCTCTGCTCAAGGCGTCCGCCAGAGAATTGAGATCCCCTGGAACATGTTGAGATGACAGGAAGATGTTCCGTCTGAGTGCCCATATACACATTTTCTGGGCAAGCTTGGACAGATTTGGTGAACGAGTCCCCTCCTTGCTTGTTCAGGTAAAACAATGCTGTAGTGCTGTCCGTACGGATCGGCACTGACAGGTTCAACAGGCAGGGCTTGAACGCTTGGAGCGTACTGAATACTGCCAGAAACTCTAGCAGGTTGATATGATTCTTGGCCACCGAGTGAGACCAGAGACCCTGAGCTGTGTGGTGGAGATGGTGTGCTCCCCACCCTGAAAGGCATGCGTCCTTTGTGACTACCGCCTGTATCTCGGGATCGTAAAAGGGTTTCCCCTTGGACAGATTTTATCTTGTCCTCCAGTGAAGGCTTTGTACAAGTGTTGGCGAAACGACCACTAGATCGTCCCACTGACCACTTGCCTGAGACCACTGTTTCGCCAACCATTCCTGCATGGGACGCATGCACAGGCGCGCGTGGGGGACCAGGTAAATACATGATGCCATCATGCCCAGCAAACGCATTGCTTTGCGTACCGTTATCTGGCGACTGGCCTGATATTGCGGAATTTGCAGCAGTATATTCTGAATTCTTTCCTCTGATGGAAAGGCCAACCCCTCTTGTGTGTATAGGACAGCTCCTAGGAACTATTTGGAGGTGCTTGGCACCAGACTTGACTTTTTCTCGTTTATGGAGAAACCTAATTCGAAGAGGAGGTCGATCGTTCTTTGAATGTTTGTACTACAAATTACTGGGGTCTCCCCCGTGATGAGCCAGTCGTCCAGGTAAAGGTACACTGGGATTGCCTCCCTGTGTAGGTGTGCCGCCGCCACCGCCAGTACCTTGGTGAATACCCTTGGAGCCGAGGCTATCCCAAAGGGCAGTACCTTGAACTGGTAGTGCTGACTGTCCACCTTGAAGCGCAAGTATCTTCTGTGTGCTGGGAACATGGACATATGAAAATAGGTATCTTTCTATTTCCAATGTTGCCATGTAATCCCCCTTTTTTAGGTGGGGGGATTACCACTTGGAGAGTAGACATGCAACATTTTTGGGGCTTGACATACTTGTTTGCAGGCCGTAAGTCCAATACTGGGCGCATTGTCAAATCTTTTTTTGGCACAAGGAAGTAAGTTGAATAAATACCCTTGTTTACCTGGTGTCCCGGGACGAGTTCTATCGCGTCCTTTGCTAGAAGATTGGCGATTTCTTTGAGGAGGATATTCTGGTGGTCTAATGAGTGTACATTTTGTCATGGAGGGTGGTTTCGGGGGCGCTCTAACAGTTCTATGCAGTATCCTGCGGACACTGTGGACAGCACCCATCTGTCTGATGTGATCCCTTCCCAAGCTTGGGTGAAGTTGAAAATGCGTCCCCCTACTGGGGATGCGTGAGAAGGGACTCTGAACGGAATGTCACTGTTTTGGGGGAGGCGTGCCGCCGCCTCTACTGGGACTGCCTCTACCCCTACCACGACCTCTCTTGATACCCCTGCCATAACCCTGGGTAGTCTGCTGGTGGTGGTTGTTCCATGGTGTACCCTGCCCCTGGGAATAATTGGAGCCTCTCTGGGAATTTTGGCCGCGTGGGCGATGAAAACTGCCATTCCCCCTTGATTCGGGGGTTTGTTGGTTAATTGGCCTAGGGATTTAAGAGTCTCGTACTCATCCTTGGCATTTTTTAGCGCGTCCTCTACTGCCTTGCCAAACAGTAGATCGGGCTCCACCGGTTTGTCTATTAAAGATGCTTGGGTCTCGGGTTTGAACCCAGATTGCCTTAACCAAGCATGTCTTTTGATAACAGTGCTCTCTGCTATCAATCTGCCGGCATTGTCCGCGGCATCAAAGGTTGCTTTTAAGATGCAACCGGACACGGCTCTTCCATCCGACGCAACCCTTGCCAACTGGCTTTTTAAGGGTTCTGGGGCGGAGTCGATGAGTGCCGCGACCTCTTCCCACTGGTGGCAGTTGTAACTCGCCAGTAGGTTTGTGGAGTTGGCAATCCTTGCCTGGTAGGCGGAAGTGGAGGCTACTTTCCTACCCAAACCATCTTTTTGCTCTCCTTGTCGGGAGGAGCTTCAGAAGATGATAGGGGCGTTCCCGCGCTCTTTCGGGTGTTTCTCACTGCCAGGGAGTCCGGTTTCAGATGTCCCCTTATGTACAGTGGGTGTGATTGGGCTGCCCTGAATAGTTTCTCGATCCTAGGGTTTACCGCCCTGGTGAGGTTAGGATTTACAAGGGAAGGGTCTATTCCCCTTTGCATAGATTTGAGGCTATGGATGGCCTGGGCAACAGGTCTCCTTTCTCCCACTAATTCCTCGGCAAAGTTCCTCTCTTCCTGTGCTCCCTGGGTGTCAATGTGGAAGTGTTCTGCCACCCTGGACAGACCTTCATTCAGGAGAGGTTGGTTATCGACAGGGGAGTCGGTAACCGGGGGTTCTTTGTCTACTGGGGAGTCTACCCTGTAAGTTTCTGGGTCGCCCTTGTCCTCCTCTTGGTCCTAGTCATCCCCATAGTAGCCCGTCCCAGTTTGGTCTCCCAACATGCCCAAATCTGGATCCTCAATAAAAGGTGGATCCTCATTATATTGAGAGTAGGGCTGTATACACAAAGGGTCCGAAGAACGTGTTGGTGTTTCAACCCGGGACTTCTTACTTGGGGGTATCGGGTCCCTATAGCCTGAGAGTGATGCCCCGTCAGGGGTATATGAGAGGAAGTGCTCAGGATTCTTGGCACAGAAGTCTGCCAATGAAGACATCCTAGACATAACTCTGTCTATGTCACCACTAGACCATTCCTTCGAGCTGGGAATGACTCTTTCCTGGGAGAGTTTCCCTGTTCTATCCTGACTGGACCTATGGGTTTGTGCAGGGGTCTTTAAAATGACAGAAGACTGAGACGTCTCTGTCTGTTTCTGTGGAGTAGAAGACTGTGACCTGTCAGACTGCTTCTGGGGTGTGGAGGAAGGTAGAGAATGCTTCTTTTGTTGTTTTCCCCCCTCCTCGTGGGTGGAAGAGTGTTTTCCCTGTCTCTTCGCCCCTTCGGAGCTTTTCGACGTCTGGCGTCGAGGTTCGGGGTAGTGTCCCTATCTCTCGAGTGTGGAGGTGGGGACTCAGAAACCGCCGTTACGCGGTCTGCTGACGCCGACTCCAGGTGATCGCTATTAAAAAAGCAGTCTTAAGAGTGAGGTCTTTAAGAGATGCTTTGTGCATGGGTTCGAAAGGTGAGCCCATGAGTCTGGTAAGTACCACGTTAAGGTCCCATCCGGGAGCTGGGTCAGCTATCGGGGGGTGTATTCTCTTTATTCCCTCCATGAAGGCCTTTATAACAGGGATCTTCCACCACGACACCTTGAGTTGGGAAGTGGTGTATGCAGAAAGTGCCGCCAGGTGGACTTTAATGGAATTGAACACTAGACCTGAATCCAACAAGTGGGTCAGGTATAGAACAATATGTGTGGGAGAGCAGTCAATTGGGTTGATGCCTTCCCCTCTGCACCAGATGACAAATCTCCTCCACTTGCTAGAGTAGCAGTGGCGAGTGTTAGGTTTTCTGGCTTCCCTGAGAATGTCCATACATCTCTGCAGGAGCAGTAGATGTCCGAATTCTATGATCTCAGGAGCCAAACTGCTAAGTTCATGTTCTGGGGGCATGGATGCAGAGTCCTGCCCTTGTCTTGTGACAGCATGTTGTACGGGCAGGGGAGTTTCACTGGGGGAGATAGAGACATCTATATCAAGTGAGCGAACCATGGCTGTCGGGCCCACATTGGGGCCACCAGTATCATGGTTACTTGTTCCTGGTGCATCTTGTGCACCACCTTGTTGAGAAGGGGAGTCGGGGGAAAAGCGTAAACAAATTTCCCTGACCATTGCATCGACAGACCGTTCCCCTTGGATTGGTTCTGGGGGTACCTGGAGGCGTAACTTGGGCATTGTGAGTTCTCCAGGGTTGCGAATAGGTCTATTTCTGGGAATCCCCATTGTGTGAAGACGTCGAAGACGATGTCTTCGTGCAGTCGCCATTCGTACTCTTCGGGCAGGGGGAAATCTCTGCTGAGTTTGTCTGCCAGCAGATTGAGTTCCCCTGGTACATGTTCTGACAGTAGGAACATGTTTTGTTTGAGAGCCCACTTCCATATATTTTGGGCCAGTTTGGACAGTCCTGGAGAGTGGGTGCCCCCCTGCTTGTTGATGTAGTACATGGCTGTGGTGCTGTCTGTAAGGACCAACACAGTTTTGCCTTGTAGGTGTTCCTGGAAGGCTTTTAGCGCCTTGAACACAGCTAGTAGCTCCAGTAGATTTATGTGTTTGGATGCTATGTTCGGAGTCCACACTCCGTGAGCAGTCTGATGGGATAGGTGAGCCCCCCATCCTGTTAGGGATGCGTCTGTGGTTAGAGTGGCTTCCGCCGCGGGTGTGGCAAAGGGTTTCCCTTTTTCCAGGTTTTCCTTTGTCCACCATCGTAGCGAGAGAACCAAGGCCTGCGAGACCACCACTGGATCGTCCCATAATCCGCTGGCCTGACACCACTGGCTGTTGAGCCACTCTTGCATAGGGCGCATGCGCAGGCGCGCGTGAGGTACCAAATAAATACACGACGCCATCATGCCTAGCAAGCGCATTGCTTTGCGTACCGTCACCTCTCGACCGGTCACATATTGAGGGATCTGAAACAGCATGTTTTGGACCCTCTCGTTGGAGGGGAAGACGAGGCCGTCCTTTGTTTGAATTAGAGCCCCTAGGAATTGTTTGATTTGGCTGGGGTTTAGGCTGGACTTCTTTTCGTTGATGGAGAAGCCCAACTGGAACAAAAGGTCTACAGTCTTTTGGGTATTGGAGAAGCATGTTTCGTAAGAATCCCCTGTTATGAGCCAGTCGTCGAGGTAAGGGTAAATTGGGATGGACAACCTGCGCAGGTGGGCCGCTGCCACTGCCAGTACCTTCGTGAATACCCTTGGTGCTGATGCTATGCCGAAGGGTAGCACTCTGAACTGATAGTGTTTGCCCTCTATCATAAACCTGAGGTATCTTCTGTGCGCTGGCAACATTAAAATATGAAAGTATGCATCTTTCATGTCCAATGTTGTCATGTAATCTCCCTGTGATAGCAGTGTGATCACTTCCTGTAAGGTCACCATACGAAACTTTTGAGGTTTGATAAACTTGTTCGCTGGGCGCAGATCTAATACAGGGCGCATGGTTAGATCCTTTTTGGGTACAAGGAAGTACACTGAATAAATACCTTCCGTTACCTGAGATAGAGGCACGACCTCTATGGCTCCTTTTTCCAGCAGTTGTTGTACTTCTTGGAGAAGGATGGCAAGGTGTTCCGGTGTCATGCGTCGTCCCCTCGGGGGTCTGTATGTTGGGGAACTGTTGAATTCGATGCAGTATCCGTGGGCTACGGTGGAAAGTACCCAGCGGTCTGATGTTATTCCCTCCCATGCTGGAAGAAAGGATGTTATCCGGCCCCCGACCGGTGTTGCATGGGAGGGGACGCGAATCTTCGCGTCACTTGGTGTTGTTGGGGGCTTGGGAGCCTCTGGGGGTGGACCCCCGCCCTCTCTCTTTGCCCCTGCGCTGTCCTCTTTGGCTGTACTGCCCACTATTGGTCTGGTAACTGGTGGCAGGGTACTGTTGCTGCTGATTCTGCTGTTGGCGTTGGCCACGAAAAAAGCGTTTGTTGCCATAGCCGCGTCTGGTAGTGGGCTTAGAGATCTGGTCAAGAGTTTTGATAGTATCGAACTCTTTTTTAGCCATTTCCAGAGCCTCATCCACCGCCTTCCCGAAGAGGTTTGAGTCTTCAACAGGTTTATTTATTAAAGACGCCTGTGTCTCCGGTTTGAACCCCGAGTTGCGCAGCCATACATGGCGTTTTAGGAGTATTCCCTGACCCAGGGAACGTCCCGCTGTCTCAGCAGCATCCAGAGAGTTCTTTACAATACTCTGGTTGACCTGGGTTCCTTCGCCAATAGTTGAAAGCAGGCGTGTACGTAGTGGTTCCGGCGCTTCTTCGGCGTCCTTGCACAGTTTGGCCCACTGCGCGTCCGCGTAGCTAGCTAGCAAAGAATTGTTGTTCGCAATTCTTGCCGAAAAGGCAGCCGAGGATGTGACTCTTTTAGCAAGGGGATATAACCTCTTGCCCTCCTTGTCAGGTGGTGCCTCACTGGTGGACAGCGGCACCCCTGCCCTCTTCCTTGTATTAGTTACTACAAGGGAATCCGGAATGGAATGTCCCCTGATGTACAGCGGGTCTGAGGGTGAAGGAGTGAAAAGTTTTTCAATCCTTGGATTAACTCCTCTGATTAGTGCAGGTGTGGATAGCGAAGGGATGATTCTTCTCTTCACTGAAGCGAGGAGGGGAATGGTCTGGCTGACTGGGGGTTTCTCCTTAATTACTCTTTCCACAAAATCTATTTCCGGAGAGATCTCCCCAGTGTCCAGTTCGAAATGTGCTGCTGCTCTGCGCAACAGGGCATTGAATGTGGGCTGATCGTCAATGGGAGACGTGTTTCTAACAGGTGAATTGTCAGGAGGATTTAGGTTCAGGACATCAGTGTCCGAATATACTGATGGGGATTGCCAGGGATGAGAAGGTCCTTCTTCTGGATTTTCTCCGAAGCCTTCTCCTACCATGTCTGGGCTGTCTTCCAGACCTTCCTCTTGGTTCTATCCTTCATTTTCCACAAAATCATCCTCCTCTTCTAAGTATTGTTCCTCACCAGTGAGGTCATACACATTATGGAAGTCTAAGGCTGTGTCCTGCCTCGGGTATTTGGCCCTGGGGTCCTCCTGAGGCCCTTCTCTTGTTCTCTTGGGAGTGGGAGGGTTCTGGGTGTTCATAAACCTCTCCATTCTCTCCATGCAGAGATGGAGCCTTTCCATGGTTTCATGGGGTACCCCTGAGCGGTCTAGCGGGGGAAAATTAGTGTTATCTTGCTGAAAACGGCTCGACCTCTCCCACATCGTCGAGGAAAGTGTCCCGTCGTCCTCCGAAAAGCCTTCCGGTGTGCTGGGGGTCCCCCCCGACTGAAGGGGGTAGTCCCTGTTTTTCTTTGGGCTTTTTCGGCGTGTCTTTCGACCTTTGCGTAGCGCTTGACGTGTCTTTCGGCGTACGCTTCTGGGCGTCGGCTACAACGATCCTCGCCAAGCTCTCTGTGACTCGTTTGTCAGCGGAGGGCTGTGGTTTCGACGTTACGAGTGTCGAATGTTCTACGGCGGTGTGCGCTCTCTGCTAGTGCGCGCCGGCCGATGGTTTGGGGGCGGCGCCCTTATTTGCCGAAAGCCCAGTCGCTGGTCGCGGCTGCGAGAGGGGCTTCGAACCCGAACGGTCCGAGGAGGCCGCCGGTGTAACCTGCGTCTAACTTGGGCGCTGATGCTTTCTTCGTCTTCGACGAAGAAGAGCTATGGGTTGTGTGTTTATGTGTTGTATCGTGTGCGTCAGTGTCGCCGGGGTGTTCATCCCCATAAGCAGGGCGTGAGCCGAGCCCGTCGGGGCCGGGGACGGACGACGAAGAGCGCGAGCGCTCTTTAGAGGGGTGTACGACTTCCGTAGCGGAGGTCGTGTTATCACGTTCCTCGTCACTGTCGGTGGTAGCAGCGGCGGGTGAAGACCCGGCCTTCGACATAGCGTAGGCCGCCCACCTCTTGACCCTACGGTCTTTTAGAGTCTTTGGCTTTAGAAGCCGACAAGCCGAGCAACCCTCCTCTACGTGATCGAGGGGCAAGCAGCAGTTACACCGTGAATGCTTGTCCTTCCAAGTAAACTTGCCCTTACAAAGTGGGCAAAACCTAAAGGGTGTCCTCTCCATAGCCGAGGCAATAAACCGTGATAACTACCCCAAGGGAAAGGAAGGGGAAAAGGAAAGGCATTCTCAGAAAAAGAATCAGAGATGTCCCACGACCCCACTCTCCCTACTGTATTTGGCCTGCGAGGCCAGGCCACGTGTTCGGCAACGCTGAAGGATCTCCTCCGCTCGTCCCCTCCGTCGAAGATTATGCTCGGCGGAGACAGCTTCACAACAGCGTCGAGGGAGGGATCGATATATTAAATCTTTAAACAGGAAAAAACGACCAAAGGTCGAGGAGATGGAATCTGCAATGTCTCTCGAGGAGCTCCGCGTAAAGGCGACCAGTAGCTGGGCGGAAAAAAACAATCAGAGGGACCTCGACGCGTGAGGGATTGTGGGTACAACACACGTCACTATAGGGATAGTATTTCAGACACGCCCGGTCGACGTCCCTTTTCGACTACGAAAAACAAAATGCAATACTCCGCAGTGACCACTGGATGTCGGACCTATGCACAGCATGTGATTCTAAGCAGATTAACAAGCATCAGAAATATATATATATATATATAAAATGCTTAGGTATGTTTCCGTACTCAGCTGATGCAATTTATCAGTGTAAGGTTGCCCTCTGCTGTCCAAATGGCAAAGTGCACCCACTTCAACAACAGCTATCACTTCAACAAACAGAATGAGCATGGTTCTACGTGGTCACCATCACCTTCCACTATCCCATACATTTGGGAACTACTTCTGTCGACCCCCCACTTCTCTTCACACAGGGCACGACGGTTGCAGTGTCAATCAACAGATAATTACTGGCCCAATGTTTCAGTCTCTAAAGAGCGAAACGCTTAAGGACAAATGCCACCTCCACAAGACTTAAAGTAGGTGCTGTAATTATGCTACTACGAAATTTTATGCCATCACAAGGACTCTCCAATGAAGCAAGGTTGGCAATTACGTGTCTACAAAGACACATCATCGAGGCCCGTATGATCGATGGAACTTCGATACTGTTCTTATTCCGTGCATACCCCTCATTCCATCTGATATGTTTAGCCTTTTCAATAACCATTAATAAGTCACAAGGACCTACACCCTTTTTCCTGGAAGCGATCAGTGGTAATTCCGATATTTAAGAAGGGGGACAGAAGTGACCCTATGAATTACTGACCGATATTGAACTTTAAGATATGCTAGAGCAACGTATGTTACACCGGGAACAGCTAGTTAAATTGCATTTGTTGAATGGGCGCATCAACTGTCTCGATTTATTCTCTTGGATGTCAGTCATAATGAGGGAGGCTAATGCACTGAAATTAGAGTGAATCGAAAGTAAGGTTTTTTATAGTTTGAGATGTTGAAATCTATGACTGCTCCACTGAACACATGAAAACAAACATTTCTGGATAATGACATATGCATAAACATTGGCAATATTCTTAGGAAATTATTATATAATGAAGATAAGTTACTATTTTAATTACAAAATTACATTTACGAAGCAATCGTATAAAGATAATACATAACCTAGAAATAGTTGGCCTTCCCCTTCTTCTACTATCGAACCATTGGGATCTCGAACTTCAACTACTGTTCCCAGCAGCGGACTGCCCAGCGGGATGGGGGACTCTTTCCTATTAAAGAAAATGAAATGTTTGTCAATGTCTATGAAGTAAGAACCTCTGGAGAAAATGCATCCATCAACGCTAGAACAAAAGTCTTGCTAGAATACTTTTCCATACTAAAGGTTCCTCTTGAACTAATTTCTGTTTGCAGGTTTCTAAATCATTACAAACTTAATTGCGAATCAAGATACCTAAATTGCTCTCGAGTTTATTCCATAGTGACTGCCATGCTAAAATCACTTTTAGAGTTAATAACAATTAACCCCTCCAGTGTCCTTAGGTCGAAAACCTAAGTCCTAAAAATAACATCCCCATTTCACCTACAGAAGGTATAACTACTTCCGCATTTGCATTAGGAAAGACTGAAGTCACAACACTTTTGGCCCCCTCTCAGCTCATTATTGCTGGGAGCTATTTAGCTCTTGAGTGTAGAATAGAAATGGCTGGTTGATTTAGCATTACTTTTTCATCCCAAATCAACTGATATATCTATATAAAAGTAACTCAGCAAGTTTATTTTGTATATAAAGATGCCCTAGGAAACATACAACAAATAGTTAAAGAAGGTGTACAGTTTCAAATTGCAGGCTACTACCCGGGCATAGAAAGTTTCTTGCCCCCGGCATTCTCCACATGCACAGAACATGCAATTCTTTACTTGCCAAGAGTCAATAACTCGCCAAGAATCGTCACTCACCATTGACTAGCAGCAAGTGCATATTTTGAGGCCAATATGTCTTATAAAATTGACAAAATATGAACATTGGATGAGATGTGGATGTAAGATGTATGGCATGTGCTATGTATTAGTTCCCTATTCTCCAGAGATAGCACCTGCTCACTGTGTGCTGACGGTTATGCAGGAGCTGGTTTTAGAACTGGCTCATCGAATCTATATTCCTATCTTTGCCCACTGTTAGTTGCACATCTATAGTGTTAATCTACTGTAAGGGTGCAGAAGAAGGAGACTGACACACAGGTGGCATAGTTGTTGACATAAACGTCATTATATCAGAAATAAAGAGAAAGCCTACCTCTCCTTAACCCAGTAGGGGTTTCCCTACCTCAACTAAAATACTAAGGAGTCAGTCAGGATGTCCATTTAAACAAATCCCTTGGTGTCGTCGGTTCACACTGGGCGGGGAACCGTTCCCATGGGGCAGGGAGGTGAGGCCGCTAACCGATGGTACCCCTTGGGGGTGGTACTCAGTGGGAGGACCCCATGAGGGAACCCTTCTGCGGGAGAAGGGAAGACTATCAAGTGAGAATGTGGTATGTCAAACCACCATTCTGCCCTGCATTATCCACCACGCAACACGGATAGGGCCTAAGCACCCCCATCCTCTATGTCTCCTCTTTCTTCTTTTAGTTACTTCAAGCATAGTAGCCCTGTCTATAAAGATAGAAAATACAGTGATGAGGAAGAGTGAGGAAAGTATGGGAATGGATGTATTCCCTAAGTACTGAAACGAAGAAGAGGAGGGCAATGACGAGCCTTACGCAGAAACAAGACAAACATACTAGCTATCCGAGATTCAAGAGCCGACTAACCATAAACACTGATGAAGGACTTTACTCAGCATCAGTCCTGCCCCAGAGGATCATCAAGCTGGGAAGCAAGGCCGCACAGAGAGCACCCGCTGCAGCCCCAGATACCTGGAGAAGGGAGCCAGCGTCCGAAAAGGCAGAAGCCTGAATTTATCTGAAGGCTGGGAAGCCAGACATCCTGTGGCAGGAAGGAAGCCAAGTGAGTGGTCCAGATGAGACCTGACGTCGCAGGGAGAAACCAGCGTGGCGGAGCTGCCGAGGGCAGACCACAAGAGCCAAGAGGAAACCAGAGGAGCTTGCCAGTGTCGGGAGGACCGGAAACTTTTGCGCAGACCAAGTCAAAAGGTGCGTGAAGGGAGACCGGGAAGGCGCTGGGAACCCATACAGGCTGTGGTTGGGTTGAAGCGGGGGACCATCTTCCTCATCTGAGTGGGCCGAGCAGAGAAACGAATCAGAGACATACTGGGTGAGAGAGCACCCCAAAGAAGCCAGAAGAGGTACCAGGGTCTGGGACCCGTAAATTTGGAGAATTGGAGAATTACACATGCGAGCCATTGCCTTGCAGGATAGTACACTCAGCCTGAACAAAACGGAGACATACTGGTTGAGAGAGCACGCCAAAGAAAGCAGAAGAGAGATAAAGTTCTGGGACCCATATGTGGAGAGAGCTGAAGAATTGCATATGCAAAACGATGCCTGTCAGGTTAGTGGACCGGGCCTGATTAAAAGACAATATAAACCTGCAAAGGGGATCTGGGCCTCACATACCAAGAAGAGAAGACCAGGGGAAAAGAGAGCGATCCTTTGGTAAAAGTCAAGAGAAGACCAGAGGAAGAAAGATATATCCTCTGGTAAAAGTCAAGACATCATTGAGACTACTGTAAAGAATCGTCTCTAAAGGTCTGGGGAAGGGAGGCATTTGCCCCACCTTTGTTAAACTATAAAGAATCTTCTAAGAAGGCCTTGGAAAGGGAGACTTCATCTCCCCCTTTTGTGTGGAACTTTACAGAAAGGCCTAGTGAAGGTCGAGAGAAGAAGTATGTTCCCCCATCATTTACAAACTGCCTAAAACCATCCAGAAAGAGGGAGCCGTGCTTCTGGAATCAAGGTAAAACCCATTCTATAATTTTCATTTGAAGTTTAAGGGACAGAAATAGATTTTGTGACACAGGAGAGTGGACTATTTTGATTTTGACGGAACATCCCGACATCATCCTTAGTTTATTTGAGGCAGGGAAACCCGTAGGGCTCTTCCTTATGTTTCTCCGAAATAAAAGTTTATGCCAACAAGCATGCCACCTATGTGTCCCGCGTCTACTTCTGCACCCCTACACCATGTACTTCAAGAGTCCACTGTCCTGTGTCAAAAACCTATTTGTGTCCCTTACACTTGAAACTAAATTAATAAATTAGAGGATCTTCTTGGTCCAGAAGAATGCCTCCCTTATCTGGACAACAGATCATATTTCCAAGTCTTTGGAAGGATCTTTACCTGACGGAATTACTCCCTTCCCAGGTCTCAATCCTTTTTCAAGGCACAACACAAAGTCCCACATTGAAATGCAGTAAGGTTCTCAGTTCAGACTCAAAAGGTAAAGTTCCAGTTCAAATACCAACATTCCTTATCTTTCCCATAGTAGTTTTGTCATTTTTAGGTTCCTGGAGAATGTCTCCTTTCTCCAGGTATCTTGCGCTCAGTGTTTTCAAAATGCAAGAGGTATGATTCCACTCCATTGGCCTTCTCTCAGGCTTACTTCACAGTTCACAACTCCAGGAGGAATGATTCCCTTCCTCGAGCTCTTCTTTGCATATTGCGTATGGCAGTCCTGGTTCACTCTCCTGCAGGTACTGCAGAGAAGAAGATGTCTAATGCTATTCTCCCTTTGGAGATGCGGGTCCCAGACCCGACCTTTCCTCTGGTTTCTCTTTGGCAGACCTGGTGCACTCTCCTACCAGGTACTGACACAAAGAAGATGACTCATGTTGATCTTCCTTTGTGGGTGCAGGTCCCAGACCTGTGTTTCTCTTTGTTTTTCTTCTGGCAGACTTGGCTCACTCCTTTGCCAAGTACTGCCACGAGGAAGATGACTGGCGATGATCTTCCCCTTTAGTTTAGGGTTCCAGACCCTGTTCTCTATGCTTCCTTCTGCGTGATTATTAGGGTCCTTTGATATTTTATGCAGACTTTGCCTCTGGCCCCTGTATTGGGAAACCTTTCTTTGGTTCCCCTACTGTTGTCTATGCGACCCTTTTGCACTCCCACCAAACTTTCCGTTAATCCCTGTACCTTCGGGTTGGTCCCGGCCTCTCCTGGTCGGTCTCGGGATCTTCTCTCTGTGTTCGGGTCTTGCGTGGCTTCCCTGGTTCTCTGGTGTGCTGCTGCAGCTCTGCAGTTGTTGGTCCCTTGCAGGCGGAGTGTCTTCCTTCGACGGTGCTGTCAGACTCCTGCACTCCCCTGGACCTCTGCTCTGCCAGCTTCTCACCCGGTTTGTCACACTGCTCATTAGCCTATTTAACCTGGTAATTTGATTGTGTTTAGAAATCTCTTTAAACAGGAATATTTTAGTCACTATACACAAGTCACGGACCAAAAAGCAGTTCTTTCTGAAGTCACAAATAGTAATTTAGCCCGCCTATATCCCAAAAAGTCGTAATCTCTTCTTAGCAACAAGCACACTAAAAATGTAATCCTGCAGTGAGGACATATTCAACTCCATGACCCAGCATGCAAAGAGTTTATGGGCTAACTCATCCGGCGTAAATTAAATGAATGAGTATGCCAATCCTGAATGGTAACACAGAACATTTCCAAACATTGATTTAATATTTGGGACAATACAAAGTGGATTAAGGAAAGAACAGAGTTGTATGTCCCACTACTCACTATAAACCCCTACATTGCTGCCCTACGCTTAAGAGTTTACAAGAAGAATATGCACTAACAGAATTAGGCCCTTCTGCCTTCAGTGGCCACGTACAAAGCTGCAACAGAAAACACAACAGGTCTCAACTGGTTTTCATCTTTTAAATTAGGTAACACGTGCTTATAGGAGCACATAATTATTGTATAGCATGACCGTTACGTTGCTGAAAGTCCATTGTCAAAAATTAGTTTGAAAACCTGCTTGTAAATCAGGTTTCTTTGTAAGATTAATATTTAATATACACATGTAATTACTTAAAAAAAAGTCTAATCATACTTTATCAAAAAGAATTTGTACTGTTATCGACCCCACGATAGAATGTTAAAACAAGAAGAAATACACTGTTTTCTACAGAGTGCTTGCAAGCACAGTTTTTGCTTAATTCCTTATAAAAACCAGGTATTACTTGTACGCAATCACATAGAAATCAGATGGGTTAAAGGCAGTGTCAAACCTTCTGGCATTTAAATTGGTTAGCTAAAAGGTGACCCCATTTCTCTGAAGCAAACATTTAACACATTGACCTGGCTGAATGGCTGAGAGAGGAGGAAGGATCAGAAAAATAAATGTGACAATATTTAGAGATATACAATGAAAAATTAGCTAGTGAGTCCGAGGGGGTAATGATGGTTTGCGATGGAAGACGGCACTTTTAATTTTTTAAAGGTACTTTATAACTCTAAACAGGGGTGATATCATGGACTCCTGGGATTTTGGGAGATGCAGTGCAAGGGTGCCAGCAGTCAGTATGAGTGGAAGGGGGAGACACCGCAGAGGAGTGAAAGGCAGATAGGCACACAATTGCTTGTGAGCAAAGAGTACGAGGGGTCTAGTCGCTGGAGACTGAGATACCCAAATAGGCATAAGGGGAAGGGGACAGATGGAATTTGAAGAGTGATCGATAGTACAAAGACAGCTAACCTGCATGGATTAGGTGGGGAGGATCTGGGAAGGTTGCTGAGGGTGCGAGTAGCACATTTCAGTACTTTGTTCAGAGAATCGAAAGAGTATAGGGGAAGGCCTAGAAGCAAGCTGTAGTAGTAGTTGGGACATCTGAGGCCATGGGTAAAGATTAAGGCTGATATGGAAAGATGGTGAGTTCTGGGTGGACTTTTTGGATGTTTAGGAGGTTCAACATAGCGATCATGGCCGTCAAGGTGATAAACTGCTAGAATGTGAAATTGCTGTCAAAGAAAACCCGGAGGTTTCAAGTGCAGGGGAAATGCAGCAAGAGATCAGGAGGAAAGGAATGGCGGGGGGTGGGAGGACGTTGCAAGAAGCACAAGGCAGTTGATGCAGGGAAGTAGATTACTTTGGTTATATAAATTGAGAATGAGGCACTGAAGAGCCATCCAATGACAGATGGCAGAGAAACTGAGATCTGGCATAGTTATATATAGTTACTAGTGTACACGGGCCAAAGTGCAGGTTTTCATTGACACAGTAGACCATTATATATCCTAAGCCAACATCTCCCTCTAGCAGGGAAAACAGGCAAAGCAATGCGAATTGGCATTGCCTCTAAAATAGCTCCCTCTAGTCGTGACAACAGGTGATACGAATGCATCGGACAAGAACACAGGGACAAACATACATCTGTCCTTTTATTATATTGTTAGATTAGATATGCATAGTGATGGTGTGAAGGAGAGAAATGCGAAGATGTGTGTGTCGTCACCAAATATGCAATTAGAGAAGCTAAAAGGGACATATATTTGCCAAAGAACGTGTAAAGGATGAAAATTAGCGATCCCACGACGCAGCCTTGAGGTGAGTGGGAGTAAAGGTGTACGAATTCCAGGATTTGATGAAGGATTGGTTCGACAGATAGGAGGGCAATCCAGTTCAGCACTAGGTTTTGGGAGTCAAGTGTTTTGAACAGAGGGGAGGAAGTGGAAGACATGATTCATCGCTGCTCCCATGGAGTGGAGGGGCGCAAAAGCAGTCTACAGATATATGTGAGGTACCATCAGTTTCACTCTAAAAGAACAGGCAAGTACCCCCAACAGAAAATTGGAAACAACTGACACATAGACTGCCTCCTGATTTAGTTTGTTAATTGCAGAGCAGTGAAATAGGAAGGAACTCCAATATTATTATTGCCGAACCTGGCCTTGGGAATGCTGGCCATACTCGTTGCTGGTAATATGACATGTTACTGGAGATAATCTGACTGGCAATATCAGTTGCACTACCTAGAGAGGCTGGTCACATGTGGTGCTATAAATGTGGGGACTGACTAACAATCTGTGGCCCTGCGTGGGCTACCCATTCCGGTTACTGGCAATAAACATTCATGCAGATTAAAATTGGCAAAGTAATGTTGGATCATAAAGACTGTGGGTATTGTGCAATTCCATTATAATGGTAGGGAAAAGAAGAACTGAAACACCATATGCATCGAATTTGGATGATCTTCAAAAGATGCAAGATCTGGAATTATTTGAATGGGCCAAAATGCCGTGTCCCTATGGCTATGTCAATATAGTCCTGAAGGTAACAAGCTGTAGGACTTACTTGGAATTTCAGTAAAGCATGCCAAAGGTATGGCGTTGTTAAAACACATTATCAAAAAGTACAATGTAAACATTATCTCACAGTGCTTTTTCCCTGCCAAAGAGGAATAATCGTTCCATTCTTGCAACAAGCCATACACACTTAAAGGCCTTTCATACATTCGAAAAGAACAGGTAGATCAAGCAGAGATTGAATTTCTGGGATCAGCAACACAGGATCACTTTCTTCTTAGGTTGATGGAGCCCTGCAAGTAGGTTCATCCATTAGATCCTGGACAATGGACTGCAAGCTATTACAACAAAAGCCCAAGTTCATCCAAAGTTTAAAAAGATACAACCAGCCACTGTAGGTTATTGTGCGTCCTAAAAACGTACCTCTGGAAGCTCACTGCCTTTCTCAATTTAAACTAAAAAAATATAATAAAAAAATGAAAAATGCCTGGTACAGTCTCTAGGGCTTGAACATTTTACCATCATTAGGAATTAACATTAAGAATTTAGCATCCAACACTCAACTTTACTCACGTAATTGGTCTCAAGCAGAAACATCTGCGCCTTTTACATCTCTGTTCTCGGTTAGTCGGTAAAAGCCTGCCAGAATTATATACATATCACTGTGCACCCCAGGTATTATAATGAGAGCAATACAAGATTGGTGAGCAATACATGGCCCCAGAAGCAATGAGCTATGTCCGAGCCTTAAGTGACCTTATTGTGAACCAACACTAACAAATTGGAAATTAAATGCGTCTGCCAGGCTTCATGCAAGAGACCCAATAGGGAGATTCGATAATAAATAGCCCAGCGTTTCCAGACTACTGCTTACATCGAGTCCACAGACACTCCCTATCTCCAGCTTAACCAAGCAGAAAGAAGGATGTTGTGGTCTATACTGCTTATTGCATGGTTGTGATGATATAAAACAAGATAGGCCACCTATAAAGACCAATAAGGGGACTGTGTTAGGCTCTGGAAGAGTGCCCACCTTTTGGTTTGTATGAGGCAAAGACAAAGCGATGGTCCACAGAAGATGAAGGCCATCTACGTTTGAATGCATAATGGGAGAAAATGCCCATATTCACTGGGAACAATGTGTACCATTTCTGCTCTACTAAACAGGGCACATTTAAAAAAAAAAAAAACAAGCGTGGACAACAAGGAAGAGAAAATAGGAACGAACAACTGTATATTGCAAGCCCTTGAATTTAGCTGCAGTTTGCTGACATTAAAGGTAGTACTAAAGCAAACAAACCCCATGCTGCATTTTGAAACAGGTAATGGAGTCAGTTTATGTTTATTGCACTGTGTTAAGAAGGATTTCTGAACTCTGTCCAGGAGGGGCAGATGTTCAGAAGGCCAACCTAGTTTCTTGGAACAGGGTAACCTCTGGACAAGCCAGACCAATCAATGTAGCTATGGCAGGCGGTCAAGACTAAGTCTCAGGAGGCGTGAGGGTGACTGAAGGACCTCAATGAGCACACATAGCAAGGACACTTACAAATTACTTCAGACAGGTGTTATTTTAAAAATATAGAAACATATTACAGGGCCTTTGTAACACAGATCATAGCAAAGAATCACAGTAACACTAAGTAAACCAATACATCACATTCAATACAATATATGTACAAGGCCAGGGGGGTCTAAAGGGAGGACTGCACAAAATATGTTAACAACCTAGAGGGGAAGGAAACAGGCAGTGCAGTTAATCTTTAGTCCCAATTCAACATGAGTTATTCACCTAACTAAGAGACAGTCCAAGCCCTAAGAAGAGGGGAGCCTCGTGCTCAATAGTACATGTATGCCAATGCACGAGTTTGTCTCAATGGGAAAAACAGGGTCTCTTCAGGGGCCTCTAGCAGCTCGAGAAGGTGGAGCCTTCATTTGAAGGCAGAGGCAGTTCGAGAGTTCGGGATGGAGTCGCTATTTCGCAATAGCAGTGGACAGGAGAGGGGCCCCCAGGGGCCACTTGTGCATAAAGTTGGGCTCAGGCACTAGGTGCCACCAGTTGGGGTAAAGATTACTCACTGGTCCCTGAGGCCAGGAGACCCAAACTTCGGCAGGTTAGTTCAATTCGGTTGCAGGTTCGATGGCGGCAAAACGGACGTCTCAGCACCTTTTAGTTCCCGAGTTGCAGCGAGGATAACCAAACGGGACAGTGGCGATTTCTCCGCTCTGGGTGGATGAATCGTCCCAGTTTCACTGCAGCAGGCTTCAGGGGCAAGAGGGTCAAAAATGCCGCAGACTTGCAAAGGACGTTGCCGCAGCAGGGCAACACGGTAACCGCATTTACTCCGGTCCGGGCGCACTCCTCTCACTTCAGACCTGGGAATGCCAAGTGTACAAAATTCGGTGTGAGGGTGCCGTGGACAAAGAGCTAGCAGTATACCAAGTTTCAAGAGCCTCCTCGAAACAACGGCAGTGACAGAGCAAAGGTCCTGCGTAAGATGGTCAGCCCACTGGTTGGCACAGGGACACTTCCGAGAAAGCTTACTTGCAGGTTTTGGTGAAGGTGCCGAGAATAGTTGGTCCCACTATTCCAACTGGTCGAAGCGCCTTCGCAGACCTTCTAGGACGACCAGATGCAGAGGGGTCCCACGGGACGACAGCGGGCTCAGGGTGCCAAACCTTCCAGTGTGTCACCAGCGGTTCCTCGACTCAGCTTTGTAGTTGCAGGATACTTGGATCCTATCCCTTGTTCAGTGAGAACTCAGGAGATCGACATGGTAGTGGTGTTTCCAGTCTCCTCTTATCCAAAGTTCCCTTCGCGCAAAAACGGAGAGGACCCAATGGGCGGTCTGCTCACAAACACACACTCCATACGTGGACTAATCACAGACCACAGTGGTATCAGGCATTCAGGACACTCCAGACTCTCTGGCACCAAGGATGTGTATTGAGAATAGACATCCCAGCCCACATCCTGGAGGCACACACACAAGGCATGCAGAAGCCCGTAAAAGCATTGGGATTCGCAGAAAAATGCATGACCAAATAAGGACTGCCCTGGGCCGACTCGACCCTGGGGAAGGTGAAGGGGCAAGATGGCCAAAGGACAGGACAAAGAACCTCGTGGCATGGCCATTTTGGAGCCAGGCCACCTATTTGTGCCAAACGCGGTTAACATGGCAGGAAAGGGTTAAAAAGAATGTGAAACAATAGCTGCCACCAGTCCTGTCCATGACACATCTGCACAGTTCATAGAAAGTCCAGGGAGAGTATCTAGGGCCTTTGGAAATGACAATAGACCCAAGTGTGCTGTATGGTAGGATACATTGCACACGTGTTACATGTTGTACAAAAGTTGCAACATGAGGAAAGGACTAAGGGAAACAAAGTCTCCCAGTACTGACTGTCTTAAGGGCATGTCAGTTTCCCCATAAAAAGTGAGCGAAAGCCCAGAGGAGTGCAGCTGAAGGCTGTGCTTCTCTGGAAAAGTCATTCAATGGTGTCTAAACAGCAGCAAAATGTTTGGGGGTTGACACATGGAGGGAAAATTACATACACATATGAAATCTTTCCTAACACACTGCAAAGAAACAACCTGTCAGAGTATTCCCAGTCTGTAAAAGTTACCTCCCCCCGAGAAGGTAAATCAGTCTGAATTATATCTTTTAGTTCTTTTGAAGTAGGCTAACAAATAGGAAGCATTATTTCCTCCGACATGTTTCTGTTCTCATGACGTTGCACATTTTGGTCTTATTTGGGGAGAGGACCATCTCCCGGTTACACATGCTCGCTTTGAGTCACATTTATCATTCCTTCACCGACACGTCCTCACTTTATTGCCCCATATAAATCACTCCACACTTCATTGCGCCAAAGTGCCTTATGGACCCTGCCAATTCTAATCGCAATGCCTTGTGGGCATTGCTGCTTGTCAATGCCAATAAACATAGCTACTCTCATTAAGTTTCAGAAATGGCTATTCATATGACTTTCTGCTTCCACAATCCCCCCCTTCGGTGCTTTCAGCGCGACCATTATTCACAATTCATGCCCCTTATTTTTCACCGTTCACAAAGTTGTTGTTCTGTCCTAACCAGAGAAAAAAATGTTTTCTGATAATTTTGCTAATAAAATCTTAAAATTGTTGTGTATCATTCTATGTACTTATCATACAATATAATAAAAGGCTAGATGTATGTTTGTCTGATGCAGTCATGCGCAGTAAAGACTGCCCGCTTCGCTGGTTGTCACCGCTAGAGGAAGATAGTGCCTTAAGAATAGAAAACTCTGAAAATGTCTCTCCTCACGCACACTGGCTTGTGTGCACAGGCTTTCACACTAGTTCTTCAATACTTGGGCAGTTCTCTTAATCATCATGAAATCTTTTCATTTCTATATGGTCAGGCTGATTTGCGTTTATGTGGATATGCCCCAAATTATATCTGCAGAAGCATTTGCAACAACAATAGAGCACAGTAATGAAAAATAATATTAGTAGCAAAGTGGCCCACAGGGAATGTTAGGGCTGACCAATGGCAGTCCTGAACGCAGATGCGTTTATTTTACTAGATCTGAAATCTACGTACATACCTCTATATTTGTAGTAGGAGCAAAAGCAAACTTTAGAAAGGCAGGTTTATCAGGGTTGTCCAATTAATGGGGTGTTACAGCTTATAACCACTTGTCTATCGTTGTTGGCTGGCCAATAAATTAGGTGTTCACTACATTGGGTGTACAGTCTGAAATGAATGTTGGGTTTAATTGTGTCAGATCTCCCAGACAGACAGAGTTGCGTGAGCCTCTCAGGTATCAGAGTCAGGTCAACCTATACCTAAGTGGTAGTTCCTTCACCAGAATATTCGGAACAAGAACAGGTAAGGGGAACTACCACCAAGGCAGGTGCGACTTATTGGCTGCACCCCCAGGTATGGTCTATACTAGGTTACCGGCTCTGGGGCTGCATAGAGTTACAAAAGCTAAATAAAAGTAATATCTCCTCATGGTTATACGAGCAAAACACAAGACATAAATTAAAGACAACGTAGAATATTGTACCATACCAATACTCCTGGTCAGCCTTGCGAGAACCACCTTGATAGATTATGCCTGTTACTCCACAGGGCCCAAAGACTGCTTAACGGGGTTACTGTTCATCCATTCGCAATAGTTTCTTGTATTGATCAAAAATGAAAGCATGAATATAATAAATCAACACAGAAAAAGTCTCTATACCTTCTTTAACTATGCTGTAGAGAGAACTGGAGACTTTACTAGGACATGGGACATGAGGTAAGGAATGCCAAGGAGTGTGTAATTGTTGTAAAAATTTTACTAAAAAGTGTCCCGTGGTGGAACTCCTCCTTACCTGGCTAATTACCTAACTGCAGCTGCACTTGGATCTCGATGGAGAGGAACGGGACCTTGGAACATGACCGGTAGTTTGCGAGACACCATGCACACGCCTTGTTTGTTTTTCTATGCAGAGTTGCTATGTCACATAGGAACAAAACCTGGCAGCATTTTGGTGGCCCCCTATTGACCACACCCTTAGCAGCCACCATCTTGGAATGGGCTGGTATGTGAAGGAATAAACATGCATATATCTCATTGGTATCTACGTGTCCACGTAGGCTGCCAGAGCCGTCCAGGAAGAAGAGGGTCGGTACGACTCTGGTTCCTAACAAATGGTAACATTTATCTATATACAGCAACTTGTACTAAATTATATTCCATCTAGGGAGAAACCTCGGTCTACTCCTTCCCAGCATATCTTCTCATATATCATTACTACCTGACCAGGACTACTTTTATTCATACATTGCAACCATGGAGGTTCCATTGGCCAGAACTCCCATCGATTTACTACTTCAAACCAAATATCACAAATATGACAAATCGGCTTGGTAATCAGGAGTCTTTATTCCCAAACGCCATGATGGCAATCCCATAAGCTTCTTCACCTGCCCATTTGCAGGGTTTGAAAATGAGGGTAGCTGTGAGCTATGTAGCTCCTGCTTGTAGCCTAGAAGAGCCTGGTTAGGTTGATGCCAACAACTACCAGGAGCTACTCTACTTTTGGCTCCCCAGGCCAACTGATGCAGAACAAAAACACCTATGTGAATTTACCTTTGTGCATTTGGACAATCGATAAATAAACATTAGGATACATCTATACAACATTTAGAGCATAGGAGATCATAAATAATGACCAAAATGATCATTTTCAATCTTATGTGAAAGTTAGATTTGCAGAACGCTGGGTATAGCTCCTTGTTCCCAAACGGTAGCTCTTGGTCACTGTGTTACACTCACCTGGACCCCACAGGGGTGTCGATCGGACCCGGACAGATGCGGTCTCCGTCAACGTGATGCGTTGTGCAGAGATGACTGTCTGGACTGGCCCGTCTAGTCTTGTCTGCTGGACCCGAAAAAGTATTTTCCTGCAAGTGGAGACAGGGATTAGCCACATGTCGGTTTTAGTGATGGCCTTCCAACTGTTCTCGCTCTCCCCCTCTAATCACCTCCGATATCCCCTTAGTAACCTCACCTTATGTTTGTAAAAGATGAGCTCTCCATCCTGCGTGTCTTGCAGGGGCGCGTAGATACCAGTTACTTCACTGGGTTGAATGCGTTGGGAGAGTTCCGGTAAGCATTGACTCTGAAGTCCCAGGCGGGATTGGTATGTATCAAGTTCAAAGAGTTCAATGTGCCCGATGTTCACTTTTGTCCCCTTCCTTCCTTAAGTTTCAACTGAGTTTGTGAGAAGAAGGTCTCGTAGCTGCTGCTGGCATTCAGGTAAGAGTCTGTGTTACCCAACGCTGTCCAGTAACTATTGCATGCGTTAACGTGTTGTTTTTCTCCCTCTTTACAGATGCGGCATATGAAGATATGGAGAATAATACCGCCGGTGGTAAATCAGGTAAGTCTATGGTGGTAAGAGGTATTTGTTGATTCCCTTGGCTCACCTTGTTATTCTTGTGACCCTAGGTGCGGGAGTACGGCGAAGAAATGATGGAGACAGTGCCAGATCGAAAGATGCTGTGAGAACTGGCGAGTATGGCGCCGTGCTGGAGCTGGCGAAGCGACGCGTGCAGGACTGATGTACTTTCCAGGTCGGGAGATGAAATGGATATGGAATCAGGTGAGGAATTTGAAATAAGTTTGTTTTCTAACCTTGTCCTTTTCTTCCTCTTTATTCTAGGAGCTCCGGATTCGAGGCGGGCGTGGCAGAAGACTGGATGCTGGCTGCAGGCACGCGGGCGTGGCAGAAGACTGGATGCTGGCTGCAGGCACGGTGAGAGTCACGCTGCTGGATGCAGGATAACACAAAGCATGTGCTGCTGTTCGGGCGTGGTTTAAATAGCCTCCAAAGTAGTCCCAGGAAAGAAGTTCCCCAGGACCACACCGAGTAAAAAATAGTCCCTGTAGTAAAATAGTCCCATCCAGGCCTCACGTTGGCTTGGATTTATTTGCAGCATGGTCTGCATGAGGTAAGTAATGTCTATGAGCCTGGCGCCTATGGCGCCAGGACTGATTTTTATTATGAGCCTGGTGCCTACGGCGCCAGGACTGAACCCAGACAGTCCCTAGCTGGGGCTGCTGGGGTTTTTGTAAATGTCTGGATGCCTGCTCCCGGGGCTGATGGTCTTGATACGGATGCCCGGGGGTAGGCATCATGACAGCACTCCCCCCCCAAGGCCCCTCCTAAAGTTGTTCTTCCCCTTGGCCCTGGTTTGTCTGGGAAGTTCCGATGGAATTTCTTCACCAACCGAGGTGCATGAACGTGGTCACTAGGCTCCCATGACCTTTCCTGTGGTCTGTAACCTTTCCAGTCGATTAAATAAAAAAGTCTTGATTTAACCAACTTAGAGTCCAGGATATTCTTTACCTCGAATTCAGGTTCTCCATCTATTAGGATGGGGTCAGGTGGTTTGGCAAGTCTTGTCCCGGGTTGAACTGGTTTCAGAAGTGAAACATGAAAGACAGGATGGATGCGCATATTAGAGGGTAATTCCAACTTGACGGCCACCGGGTTGGTAATGGCCTTAATAGTGTAAGGTCCCAAATACCTAGGATTAAAAGTCCAAGTTCCTTTTAGAGGTATGTGTTTTGTAGCCAGCCAAACTTGATCCCCAATCTGATATCGTGGAGCATCGCTTCTATGTTGATCAGCATTTTTCTTATATTTCTCTTTTGCTTGTTTCAAATGTTCTGTTGCCTCCTTAAAGGCTTGTGTTATAGTAGAGTGTAAATGACTAACTGCAGACATTTCTAAGTGCTGAGGCGAATCGAGTTCTGAGGTTCGAGGGTGATGTCCGTATATGGTATAGAAGAGGCTTTGTCCGGTTCCAGAATGTACTGAGTTATTGTATGCATATTCGGAAATCCATAAAATATCCTTCCAGTTGCTTTCGGTCTGGTGCAGCATGCAACGTAGGTACTGTTCAAGGGTCTGGTTGGTCCTCTCCGTCTGACCATCGGTCTGGGGATGCTGACTGGTTGATCACCTCACGTCGATTTGCGCCTCGGTCAGAGACCAATACGGAAGGAAATCCGTGTATTCGAACAATGTTTTCGAGGAACTCCTTGGCCAAAATTGAAGCAGAAGGTAATCCTTTTAAAGGAATAAAGTGGGCCATCTTGGAAAAAAGATCCACAATAACTAGGATGGTGTTAAATCCATTACATGGAGGTAGATCTGTAATAAAGTCTAAAGACAAGGTGTGCCATGGTGTAGGTGGAATATCCAAAGGTTGTAAAAGACCAGCAGGTATTTTCTTCTGGCTTTTGTTTTGGGCGCAAATGCCACAAGACATCACAAATGACTTTATGTCTTTTCGCCAAGTGGGCCACCAGAACTGTCTCTTAATTTTTCGCTTCAGTTTTTGCGATACCTGGGTGCCCTTCCATCAGGGTGTCATGGTAATTGGAGATGACTAGTTCTTGTATTTCCTTGTGTGGTAGAAATAGTCGTCCTTGATATTAAGGTAGGTCATTGACGACTGAGTAGTCCGGGCCTTTCTTACCCAGTCCTGCAGAATTGCTGGATCGAAGAGTTGTTGGATTTTTGAATGAATATCTTCTAGTGTCTGTAGAGTAGTTATGGCAAGAATTCTTTGCTCGGGAATTATTGGCACCGGTTCCGGGTTTGCATATTCTTCTACCATCCCTATTCGGGATAAGGCATCTGCTTTGTCGTTTTTGCGGCCTGGTCGATATCACGAAATCGAATTCGACAAAGAACAATGCCCATCGAAGTTGTCGCGATGATTGGGCTTTGGCTGTTTTTAAATACTGCAGGTTCCGGTGATCAGTGATTACGGTAATGGTATGCCTGGCACCAAGAAGGTAGTGCCGCCAAGCCTTAAAGGCGGATTTGATAGCTAATAGCTCTTTATCGGTAATCGCATAGTTTAACTCAGGTGCTGAGAACTTTCTGGACCAAAACGCTACTGGGTGAAGTTGACCAATTTCAGGATCCTTCTGGGACAGGACAGCTCCCATGGCTAAACTGGATACATCAGTTTCTGCTATGTATGGAAGCTCAGGGCGTGGATGCTTTAAGACAGGTGCTGATGAGAATTTTGCTTTCAGCTCTTGGAAGGCCTTTTCAGCCTCTTCGGTCCACAAGAAGCGTTTGTTTTTTCGCAAAAGTGCTGTGATGGGGTGTACAACATGGGAGAAGTCCTTAATGAATCTGCGGTAGAAATTAGCAAATCCGAGCATGCTTTGTACCCCTTTGACTGAACTGGGTGATGGCCACTTGAGAATTGCGTCCACCTTTCGAGAGTCCATTCGGACTCCCTTTGGAGTCAGGATAAATCCAAGAAATTCACCTTCCGTAGCATGAAAAACAAATTTTTCCAATTTTGCATACAACTTGTACTGGGGTAGTTTCTCAAGGACTGCACGCACGTGCTTAACATGGTCTGATTCTGAGGAGGAGTACACTAGAATATCATCTATGTATACGACGACACAGACGTCAATGAGTTCACGAAGGACATCTTTCATAAAATACTGGAAGGCTGCTGGTGCATTGCACAACCCGAAGGGCATCACCTAATTTTCGAATAATCCGTACTTGGTGCGAAAGGCAGTCTTCCATTTGTCGCCTTTCTTGACACTTACCAGATGATATGCCCCTCAGTGATCTAACTTAGTGTAGATACAAGCATCCTTTACTTGGTCTAGTAATTCCGGGATCAGAGGCAATGGGTATCGTTTTTTTACCGTAATCTGATTTAATGCGTGGTAATCTATGCACGTTCTAAGGTCACCTTCCTTTTTTGGCACGAAGAATAAAGCTGAGGATGCAGGAGACTTGGAAGGACGAATAAAGCCATTAGCAAGGTATTGGTCCAAGTATTACCGTAGGTGAAGATTTTCAGGTTCTGTGAGGGCGTAGATTCTACTGCATGGGGGTTGTGCACCGGGTAGGAGGTCGATTTGACAATCGTATGATCTGTGAGGCGGTAATGTATTGGCCTGTTCTTTTTGAAAAACATCCTGAAATTCTTGGTATTCCTGAGGTAACTGCACGATTGGGTCAACGACTGTAGCCAGGCCTTTGTTCAAAGTTTTCTCCGGGTAACAGGTGTGTGCACAATCCGGGAAGGTTATTCTCTTCTCTCGCCATTCTATACAAGGATTATGTGTTTCCAACCATGGCATCCCCAGTATTAGCTGGAACTGTGGGGCTTTGATTAGATCAAACACAATAGTCTCTCAATGCCCATCTTGACTCAACAGTGTCATCTCTGTAGTGGAATGAGTTACAGGCCCCGAGGCAATCTCAGTTCCATCAACTGTGGTGATGACATCCGAAGTGGTCTTTTTGCAAAGAGGTAGATTCATCCTTGACACCAATTCGTGGTCCATATAGTTTCCTACGGCCCCGCTATCTATGTATGCCCTTACTGCGTGCATACGTGATGGCTGCCTAAAGTAGGACCATTGGGATGATCAGATGCGAGGTCTGAGTGTCCTCCTTTAAGCTCGGCAAGCAGACATCTACGCTTGTCGGGCGTGGTCGTTTCCCGAATCAGGCTCTATGTGGCTTTTATCAGCAACTCCTACCACCTTCTTGGGTGGTTTTGTAGGGCAATCCCGTAGAAAATGTCCTGAGGTTCCACAGTACAGACACAACTGCATCTGTCGTCTTCTTTCTCTTTCCTTTTGAGTTAAGGGTCCTTTAACCCCCCCCGATCTGCATAGGTTCAGATGCATCTGTTCCTTTGGGGGCAACGTTCGGTTTAACCAATACCCGATTCTCGAACTTAGCTCGATCAGTCTTTCGGTTCTGAAGTCGGTGGTCTAGCTGGACCACTAAGTCTATAAATTCTGTGCAATCCTGAGGTGGGTTCACAACTTGAGCCAAGACGTCCGAGTTCTCCCCGAAGTCCACGATGAAACAATGTAATTCGTTTTTCCTCCGGCCACCCGGTTTCCACCACCAATCTATTGAAGGTTGCAATATAGGTTAGCAGATCCTGGTTACCCTGTCGTAAGGATAAAAGTTTGTTATCCAGGGCTTGACCCTGTAAGTGTCTGGCGAATAGTTTTTCCATGCTCCTTTGAAAACGCTGAAAATCCCGGAGAAGAGGATCATCCTGGTTGACTAACGGAATGGACCAATCCGCTGCGCTGCCACTAAGATATGACAATACAAAGGCTACTTTGGTTTGGCCATTTGGAAAGGCTTCCGGTCTGCATAAAAAGTGCAAGTGGCATTGGTTCATAAACACGGCAAACCTTTTGGGGTCCCCAGCAAAGCGTTCGGGTGGAGCTAACGGAATATTTCCTGGTAAAACCACTTGCACAGGATTGCTTGATGAAACGGGGGTTGGGTTTCCCCCATATCCAGGTGGGGGCGTTTGCCCAGCTTGGTTTTGCATTAGTTGGCTAGCCAGATCATCAGTGCGCTCCTTTGTGACAATCAGTTCTCTCCTGAGGGCATTAGTCTCTTGGGGAGCGGCATGTACTTCCGCCCTAAGTTCCCCCAATAATTGGGCCAGTGGGTCGGTTTCCGAGGTTTCCATAACATCCGGGTGGGTATTTTTAGAAAGGCTTTGTGTTCCGTTACACTCACCTGGACCCCACAGGGGTGTCGATCGGACCCGGACAGCTGCGGTCTCCGTCACTGTGATGCGTAGTGCAGAGATGACTGTCTGGACTGGCCCGCCTAGTCTTGTCTGCTGGACCCGAAGAAGAATTTTCCTGCAAGTGGAGACAGGGATTAGCCACCTGTGGGTTTTAGTGATGGCCTCCCAACTGTTCTCGCTCTCCCCCACTAATCACCTCTGATATCCCCTTAGTAACTTCACCTTATGTTTGTAAAAGATGAGCTCTCCATCATGCGTGTCTTGCAGGGGCGCGTAGATACTAGTTACTTCACTGGTTTGAATGCGTTGGGAGAGTTCCGGTAAGCATTGACTCTGAAGTCCCAGGCGGGATTGGTAAGTATCAAATTCAAAGAGTTCAATGTGCCCGATGTTCACTCTTGTCCCCTTCCTTCCTTAAGTTGGAACTGAGTTCGTGAGAAGAAGGTCTCGTAGCTGCTGCTGGCGTTCAGGTAAGAGTCTGTGTTACCCAATGCTGTCTGGTAACTATTGCATGCGTTAAAGTGTTGCTTTTCTCCCTCTTTACAAATGCGGCATATGAAGATATGGAGAATAATACCGCCGGTGGTAAATCAGGTAAGTCTATGGTGGTAAGAGGTATTTGTTGATTCCCTTGGCTCACCTTGTTATTCTTGTGCCCCTAGGTGCCGGAGTATGGCGAAGAAATGATGGAGACAGTGCCAGATCGAAAGATGCTGTAAGAACTTGTGAGTATGGCGCCGTGCTGGAGCTGGCGAAGCGACGCGTGCAGCACTGATGTACTTTCCAGGTCGGGTGATTAAATGGATCCGGAATCAGGTGAGGAATTTGAAATAAGTTTGTTTTCTAACCTTGTCCTTTTCTTCCTCTTTATTCTAGGAGCTCTGGATTCAAGGCGGGCGTGGCAGAAGACTGGATGCTGGCTGCAGGCACGCGGGCGTGGGGGAAGACTGGATGCTGGCTGCAGGCACGGTGAGAGTCACGCTGCTGGATTCAGAACAACACGAAGCATGTGCTGCTGTTCGGGCGTGCTTTAAATAGCCTCCAAAGTAGTCCCAGGAAAGAAGTTCCACAGGACCACACTCGAGTAAAAAATAGTCCCTGTAGTAAAATAGTCCCATCCAGGCCTCACGTTGGCTTGGATTTATTTGCAGCATGGTCTGCATGAGGTAAGTAATGTCTATGAGCCTGGCGCCTATGGCGCCAGGACTGACCCAGACAGCTCCTAGCTGGGGCTGCTAGGGTTTTTGTAAATGTCTGGATGCCTGCTCCCAGGGCTGATGGGCTTGATAGGGATGCCCGGGGGTAGGCATCATGACACACTGGTTAATGCTGGATACCTAAGAGCTACATTAAGCTCCTGTCTATCCAAACTTAATTTCATTCCCTGCCATTTGCCTGGCAATATTCAGTAAGTGGTGGCTGTAAGAAACCTGAAGGTGTCTCACCCGCTAGTCCCCAGGGATCTGTCATCCAGGTAGCCAGGACACAGCCATCGCTATTGGATCCAGTTCCTGGGGGTGGACCAATGCGGGAGGATCACCTGGATGGGGGGGGGGGGGGGGGGGGGGTGTCAGGAAGTGGAAAGGGTGAGACGCGGTAGCCCCTTCCTTATGACACCTTTTCCCCATCCTGCCCAGTAGGATACTTAGAAACTCTACCCCCCACCCCCTTTAGCAACACGAACACTTTCTCACACCGTGAACGACAACAGACTAATTAATACCAGAGCCGTTTACCGGATATGTTTCAACATAAGTGTCAGGCAGAGTCAGCAATTGCTGGCAACTACACACACCTGACTGCCCTTTCCCTTCCCCATAGGGATAAAAGGCAGAGCACAAGAGCACACTCCGAGCAAGGATGAACACGAGAGGAAGTAGCTATTCCAGGACAGCAGTTCAAACGGAGGAGAAAGGCAGCGAGACCTGAAAGAACGTCAAGGAGAGAGTTGCCCTTGCCCTTTTCAACCCAGACCAGCAAAGCCTCTGATGAAAGAAACATAAGACTGGGAATCTCAGCTGGCGAATGGTGCGACGGATGTCAGCAGTACAAGGAACCCTCTCACACTGATAGCCCGGGCGGGGAGACACAGTTGCCATCATGGTACCGTCCTTGACTTCACCGGCAAAGGAAACACCAATGAGTTCAGCACAGCCGGTGAGTCGGAAGAACCTGATAGTGGGTCGGCCTGTGTAAGAAGATTAAGATACAAAAACATTTTGTGAACAAACTTGGTACCAGAGAGTGGTCCGGTGCCATGTGGGCGCTCATTCGAAGGTCTCTAGCTGGTACCCCTCTCCTGAACAAAGAGAATGTGTTGAGCTAAAAGAGTACTAAAACTACAAGTACCAAGAGGCCATGGGAAAGTCAGGCATAAGGCATCAAGGTGGTCATACAAGGGTCAAGCCAAACCCCTTGTACAATCGAAAGTCCTTGACAGGTTGCAGAATTTTTGAGGATTGTGAACCCGACTGGGGGAAGTGGGAAACATGCGTTTGCGCCCGGCTGAGTGGAACACTGTGCAAACTATGATTTTGTGAAACCCGCACTTGCCGTAGGCTAACAGAGTGACCCAGCGAGACAAGATCGCCCTTCGGAAGTCTGTTTAAACCAGCAAGTGCTTTGGGGGGTTGACGCTGAAAGAAGGATCGGAGCCCGGGTGAGGGGGATTAAAAATCACTGCAATTTCACAGAGCAAGTGACTCGGAGGCGGCCTCTTTCTCTTTCTCAGAACTGAGAGGTGCGGCTTGAGTCTGAGCCTAAGCAGCTGCGCGTATTGCACATAATTGAGGTCCCTTTCTCGAACCCTTCCTGGGCTGCACGTCCCGCATCTTCTGAGTGTCTTTTGAGCCCGCTGTGTTCTGGACGCAGGACCTGCAAGCCCACCGCCCATACCCACGCCCATGACCCGTGACCTGGACCTTGCCTGGAGTCGGAGCAAGGCAGCCACTGGAGGGGGAGCCGTTGGAGCCATTGGAGCCGCGGAATTCAGAGGGCTGGGTTGCCTGCCTGCTGACTGCCGGAGCGATGGAGCTACATTGAGCGGGCGGCAGAGAGGCAGGAAAAAAAAAGAACACAACCGGACTGCAGTAAGTGCTGCCCTAGCACTGTCTAAGCGTTGTCAAGTTGCTGGCTTGATTGTTGACATACTGAGATACTGAGGAAACTCAGATATTGGAACTTTTATATTGACATAGAGTGTCACTGTACCATCTGTCACAAGCAGAGACTAGTAGATTAGAAACACATGTCTTGCATGGGAGTGACTTTGGAGCATGTGTCTTTGAGCTCCCATGACTCAGTGTATTTTTACTGCCCAATTGCTTTTTTACCTACCCTCTTAATTACATACAGGCATACTTCATTACTGCCTTAAAAGATGGTTGTTTCCCCTCCCTACTGCTTACTACCTAAAGAACAGGGCCCAAAGAACAGGGCAAAGAATCTTACTGCCTAAAGAACCGGGCAAAGAACCAGGCAAAGACCACAGTGCCATCACAGCTATTATATAGCCATTGGTTGCAGCCGGTAGACTGTAGACAAGCCCTAAACATGCCTTAGTGACTCTTGCTTGTTGAAAAAACCACTCAGAGCAATGACAGCTGTAGGACCAAGTCTGGACGAAACCTTGGGTGGGGGCACAGACATCAGCCTTAACTTGGAGCCCACTAGAAACCATCTGGTAGAGGCTCAAGTAAGAAGTTGGGCAAAAAACAGAATCTGCCCCAAACACTCTGGATCCCGAGAGGAACCTTGATCTTGAACAAATGCTTGAAAAAAATATTCCTCCAAAGGGGTTAGGCCCTGAAACACTTCAAAACCGTTAAATTATTCTTGTGTTTACGTTGAACCTGATCCAGAGGTGATCATAACAGTCACAGGAGATTATGGACAGTTGCCCCATGACCCACAAGGACATAAGCACCATAGGCCTTACTCAACCTTCCAAGGGGACTGCCGTCACCATAGAAGACGACAACGACGATTCGCCCATGGCTGTTCCACCCTGTGATATCGCTTCATCCATTGATCTATGTAAAGCCTTGGTGCCCAAAACTTTTAAGAACTCTAACAGAGGGGCTTTAAAGCGACAGGCATGGAAACCAAGTGGCTTAAGCTTTGGCTCCCATTTTGGGAACCTATGTTATTTGCAAAGTGAATCCTCTTTGAAAACTCCACTTACCTCGCTATCCACTGTTGAGACACATTGCTTAAGTAAAAAGGCAGGCCACATTCACGGAAAAGCCAAGAGGCTTTTCGTGGAAAAAACAAGGCAAACTTCCATTATTCAACATATAACCACAAATAGTGTAGAGAAAACTCTGGGCAACGTGGGCTTAGAGCCCTCTTGTGAGAAAGAAGCAGCTCCCTCAAAGGATAACTCAAAGGCTCCAACTTCCCCTCCTCGAGTAGGAAAGAGATAAACAACGAAGAAGATGTAATCGAGCCCTGAGGGCGGATGAAGAATATCCCTACAGCTAAGCACTCAAGGCCCTCAGATTCTCAGCCTTCACTGGGGGCAAGCTGCCCCAGGAAACGCTGCAGGCTATCCACATCAGTGGAGGCCGACTTGAGGATCAACAAGTCAATATCTGCCGAAGATTTATTATTGGACATGATTGCGGCCCAGGTGGAGGAAAAGTCCTCATCGAGTGCAATCTTAGACGCCAATATGATTGCAGAATTCTCCGTAACCATGAGGCCTTTTATGAAATTGTATGAGAACATTGCTGACCAATTAAAAGATCAATCCACCTTGATTGCTATGCTCCATACTAAAATGATTTTTGTGGAAGGATTGATTTTGGCACTAACTGAAAACAAACACAAGCAAGAGGCATACATCACTAACTTCTTGAAGACCATTTTGGAACCTCTGATTAAAGACAAGGAAAAAAGGAGGCTATCCATGTTGAGTATTATTCCAAATTGTCCCATCTTCGACGTAGACTCAAGCACTACCCTGGCAAGTCTTGGGGAAAACTATACGAATTTGGGTGCTGCACCACTTACGCTGACCACGGGAATGGATAACATTATCAACACTGATACATCCTCTCAGGAAGGAAACAAGACGTCCTTAAAACAATCTATCAATGGGATACGTAAGAAAGCAAATCCAGACGTCTTCATGCCCCCTCCCCAGAGGAATGGAACCTTGTTGGAGTAGGGGATAACCAGGTCCTGGCGACCTCAAAGCAGATTCCCTCCAAGACACAAAATGAAGGGTGTAGTGCCGATGTGAGAACTCCCAAAAAAACACAGGTGATCGGGTCCGTTACGCTCAATCCCTTGTCATCTGGAACTATGCAGGCTACTGGGCCATCTGCTGTAGTGTCTTCATCGTCCTCTAAAACCTATGACATTTTTACAAATGGTGACACGGGAAACAGCCTTGCCGGAAAGATTGGCGCCGGCACGGGAAAGAAACTTACCCAGTCCAACAAACAAATCATACATGTGAAATTTGCCAACAAAAATGAGAGAACTAAACAACTACGTCCATTTGAAGTAATAAAGAACTTCAAGGACCTTGCTCACAAACAGGCCACTAAACAAGAGACAAAACAAATATATCAACAAATGAAAGTAAATGAAGACTCTGTTACAAGTGTGGACTTTGATGAAGACACACGAAATCAGAAAGTCTTCCATCGTCTCAAATAACACAATTCAGCCTAAAAACACTTCAAATTCAGAGGACCTAGAGGACCTGATGAACCTCTCGGTGTATTCTGCGGATTGGGGCGAGGTCCTCGAGATCGACACCTGCTTGGAAGATCGTTTTAAGGCATTGATAACAAATGATGCTTGGGCATCTTCACCCAGCATCTTATTGGCAATCAACTTTGAAGTTATCAATGGTGAATATTCAAGCATTTCTGACTGCGATGACTTGCAAAAACTGCCGCTACACACAATTACAAAACCTCGATTTAAAACAAGAGTTGTATCGAGAGTCCACACAAATAGATCCTTCAGAGTGGACACACTGCCACTGGTGGGAAGTAGATTTATGATGCTTTTTTTTAAAAAAAAAACTTTATTTTTGAATTTTACATACCCTCGAAATACAAACGCACCAACAAGGTGCACGGTCAAAACTTGAGGAAAAGGAAACGGGGAGGAGTAAAAGGTGGAGGGTTGGTAGAAAAGGAAGGGAAGAAAGAAAGGAAAAAAAAAAAACAACACTTCATAACATTACCCATTAACTGTTCCCCCCCTGAAGCCGCCCTTTCCCCTCCCGCCCCCGTATGAAATTAGAGCACAATTTAATTCTTCATCAGTGTCTGAAATTTAAGGTTCGGAGGGATGTTGAGGATCTCAGTTCCATAGTCTCCTTTCAGGTGCCAGACGAATCAGAGCCTACAGATTCATTACTGTTTAGCAGATATGCGATATACGGTCCCCAAATGTCTGGGGGCGTGCATGCAATGGTAGGGTTCTTATAAATTCGCTTTCCACATTCTGGCAGTATGTTATGTCTCTTTTCCAGTCATCGAGTTTGGGTAGTGGGCCTCTGCCCCAAGACATGGCGATCCTCCTCCGGGCCAGCACCAGAAGAAGGGCTGCTAATTTACGTGATGCAGCCTGAAGGTATTTAGTGAGACCCAGGAGTGTCCCCAGCGGAAGCGGGGTCACCTGTTCGCCTATGATGTCAGCAGTTATTTGTAAGACTGAGTTCCAGAAACGCCGTATTCCGGGGCAGTCCTAGGCGAAGTGGTGATGTTTGTGCTTCTTGTCTGGGGTATAGTATATTTGGTGGACAAAGTTAAAATGTATTAATTTGTAACGAGTATTCAGTGCGACCTTTTGGGTTTGGTTCAGAATATAGGACCAATCTTCTGTGGATATCGTCTCCTGAATGGCAGTTTCCCAATTTTGCTGGGTTTTAGTGTTGGGTTTCCCAATATCGGCCACCATGGATTTATAAAACAGCGAGACAAATCTCCCTTCCCCCTACGCTTGAATTGTTCTATGTAGTAACTCCCAGGTGGGGGGTTGTTTAGGAAATGAGGGAAATAACTTGTTTAAGGTATGGCGTAATCTAAAATAAAGGAAAACATCTAGGGAAGTATTACCCCCACTATCTTTGGCCATTTGTGGGGTTAGAAAGGTGTCCTCAGGGAACAGGTCTCCGAGTGAGTGGACATTGACCATGTCAGCCCATATTAGAAACAGTTTTACAAAGGTAGCGGGCGCCCCTCTCTCGCAAGAACAGACATGATAACCTGTTCAGTGGTTATTAACCACTTGAGAGTTCGCAGCCACTGCTTTTACTCACTGTGCCTTTCACAGATGGGTAATATCCATTTGCATATCAGTCTTTGTCCTGCCCAGGGGCAGTCCAGCACCGAAATACAATGGCAATTCCAATCTGAACGAGAGTACCACCAGCAACCCCATACACGTGTTTCACCCTTGTTGGGGATCATCAGTGAGGTGAAGCTGATGCCTCTCTAAGCACAGTGAGAGGGAGACCACGTCTGGTTGCCCCCAGGAGACCTAGGGTTACCAATCCCAGGTTCCTTAAAAAATAGTTTTACAAAGGTAGCGGGCGCCCCTCTCTCGCAAGAACAGACATGATAACCTGTTCAGTGGTTATTAACCACTTGAGAGTTCGCAGCCACTGCTTTTACTCACTGTGCCTTTCACAGATGGGTAATATCCATTTGCATATCAGTCTTTGTCCTGCCCAGGGGCAGTCCAGCACCGAAATACAATGGCAATTCCAATCTGAACGAGAGTACCACCAGCAACCCCATACACGTGTTTCACCCTTGTTGGGGATCATCAGTGAGGTGAAGCTGATGCCTCTCTAAGCACAGTGAGAGGGAGACCACGTCTGGTTGCCCCCAGGAGACCTAGGGTTACCAATCCCAGGTTCCTTAAAAAATAGTTTTACAAAGGTAGCGGGCGCCCCTCTCTCGCAAGAACAGACATGATAACCTGTTCAGTGGTTATTAACCACTTGAGAGTTCGCAGCCACTGCTTTTACTCACTGTGCCTTTCACAGATGGGTAATATCCATTTGCATATCAGTCTTTGTCCTGCCCAGGGGCAGTCCAGCACCGAAATACAATGGCAATTCCAATCTGAACGAGAGTACCACCAGCAACCCCATACACGTGTTTCACCCTTGTTGGGGATCATCAGTGAGGTGAAGCTGATGCCTCTCTAAGCACAGTGAGAGGGAGACCACGTCTGGTTGCCCCCAGGAGACCTAGGGTTACCAATCCCAGGTTCCTTAAAAAATAGTTTTACAAAGGTAGCGGGCGCCCCTCTCTCGCAAGAACAGACATGATAACCTGTTCAGTGGTTATTAACCACTTGAGAGTTCGCAGCCACTGCTTTTACTCACTGTGCCTTTCACAGATGGGTAATATCCATTTGCATATCAGTCTTTGTCCTGCCCAGGGGCAGTCCAGCACCGAAATACAATGGCAATTCCAATCTGAACGAGAGTACCACCAGCAACCCCATACACGTGTTTCACCCTTGTTGGGGATCATCAGTGAGGTGAAGCTGATGCCTCTCTAAGCACAGTGAGAGGGAGACCACGTCTGGTTGCCCCCAGGAGACCTAGGGTTACCAATCCCAGGTTCCTTAAAAAATAGTTTTACAAAGGTAGCGGGCGCCCCTCTCTCGCAAGAACAGACATGATAACCTGTTCAGTGGTTATTAACCACTTGAGAGTTCGCAGCCACTGCTTTTACTCACTGTGCCTTTCACAGATGGGTAATATCCATTTGCATATCAGTCTTTGTCCTGCCCAGGGGCAGTCCAGCACCGAAATACAATGGCAATTCCAATCTGAACGAGAGTACCACCAGCAACCCCATACACGTGTTTCACCCTTGTTGGGGATCATCAGTGAGGTGAAGCTGATGCCTCTCTAAGCACAGTGAGAGGGAGACCACGTCTGGTTGCCCCCAGGAGACCTAGGGTTACCAATCCCAGGTTCCTTAAAAAATAGTTTTACAAAGGTAGCGGGCGCCCCTCTCTCGCAAGAACAGACATGATAACCTGTTCAGTGGTTATTAACCACTTGAGAGTTCGCAGCCACTGCTTTTACTCACTGTGCCTTTCACAGATGGGTAATATCCATTTGCATATCAGTCTTTGTCCTGCCCAGGGGCAGTCCAGCACCGAAATACAATGGCAATTCCAATCTGAACGAGAGTACCACCAGCAACCCCATACACGTGTTTCACCCTTGTTGGGGATCATCAGTGAGGTGAAGCTGATGCCTCTCTAAGCACAGTGAGAGGGAGACCACGTCTGGTTGCCCCCAGGAGACCTAGGGTTACCAATCCCAGGTTCCTTAAAAAATAGTTTTACAAAGGTAGCGGGCGCCCCTCTCTCGCAAGAACAGACATGATAACCTGTTCAGTGGTTATTAACCACTTGAGAGTTCGCAGCCACTGCTTTTACTCACTGTGCCTTTCACAGATGGGTAATATCCATTTGCATATCAGTCCAGTCCAGCACCGAAATACAATGGCAATTCCAATCTGAACGAGAGTACCACCAGCAACCCCATACACGTGTTTCACCCTTGTTGGGGATCATCAGTGAGGTGAAGCTGATGCTTCTCTAAGCACAGTGAGAGGGAGACCACGTCTGGTTGCCCCCAGGAGACCTAGGGTTACCAATCCCAGGTTCCTTAAAAAATAGTTTTACAAAGGTAGCGGTTTTACACGTGTATGGGGTTGCTGGTGGTACTCTCGTTCAGGTTGGAGTTGCCATTGCATTTCGGTGCTGGACTGCCCCTGGGCAGGACAAAGACTGATATGCAAATGGATATTTCCCATCTGTGAAAGGCACAGTGAGTAAAAGCAGTGGCTGCGAACTCTCAAGTGGTTAATAACCACTGAACAGGTTATCATGTCTGTTCTTTCGAGAGAGGGGCGCCCGCTACCGTTGTAAAACCATATTAGAAACACTTTTTCGTTTGTGAGGGGAATGCCAGGAATAAATCTGATTGGAAGTAGAGGGGAGAATCTCACGTCTACTCCGTATTTGGTCGCCATCTTTTTCCAGATTGCGTATGTAGACAAGACTGTGTTAAGCGTGTTATATGGGACTGGGATTTTGCTTATAACGACAGCACTTAGCAGGTCGGGTGAGGCCATGGCTCGTTCCACCTGCACGTGTGGGCGAACAAAATGATCTGCGTACCAATAGCTCAGGAAGTGAGCCTGGGCCGCCCAATAGTATTTTTCTATATCTGGGAGCGCCAGATCCCCCTTGGATGTTGGCAACACCAGAGTGCTATACGCGACACGAGCCGGTTTACCTGCCCATATGAGCTCTAGAACTGCCGTCCTGATTTTTTGGAGAAAGGATTTGGGAAGGAGTAGTGGGATGCTTATAAATAAATACAGAAGTTTAGGAAGAATGACCATCTTGATCAAGGATCCAAAGCCCCATATCGTTAACGGTAATGATTTCCACCTATGGATACGTTCTTGCATTGAGTTTAGCGTGGTGACATAATTATCTTTGTAAATCTCAAGATGGTTACGTGACATGTAAATGCCCAGATAGCGCACCTTTGAGTGCTCCCATTTAAAGCCGTGATCGTCAATAAATTCAGTTGTATTGGGGGTCAAGGGAAACACTACTGATTTGTAATGATTAATTTTTAGCCCTGACATTTGGCCGAATCTTATCACTTTGCGCACTACAGGGTTAAGATTCTCTTGGGGGTCACTGACAAACAATATGACGTCATCAGCTTAAAGAAAAACAATCAATCTGTGAGGACCTAGTTTAAGCCCTCGGTGCAGTTGGTTTTCTCGTAATCTCGAAGCCGAAGGCTCCATGATGAGGGCGAATACCAGTGCTGAAAGCTGGCAGCCTTGTCTTGTTCCACGCTCTAGTGATATGCTTGTGGATCTAGTGTTACCCAGAGTGACATATGACCGCGGGTCGTTATATAACAGAGACACTAACTTGATAAAGAAATTACCAAAGCCCATCTGTCTAAGCGTTGCCATCATGAATGGCCATTCAACAGAGTCAAACGCCTTCTCGGCGTCAAGAAGTACCGCAATCGCCTGTTGTGTTGGATCTATGGCCTCGATGACTCTGAACAGTCTTCTGATGCCGTATGTGGTACTGCGTCTTGGAATGAATCCGGCTTGGTCACCAATCACCAGGGCCGGCATGAGAGGGAGTAGCCGTGTTGCAGGTATTTTGGCAAGAAGTTTATTGTCCAGATTGATTAAGGAGATCAGCCTGTAAGATGCGCATTCATCTGCGGGTTTGCCGGCTTTATGTAGTACCATAACATTGGCTTCGCGCAGTGTGGGGGGAAGGCTTCCGTGCTCGACTGCTTCTTCGTAGACGTGGAGCAGGAGTGGGGCGAGGATGGCTACGTGGGCTTTGTAAAACTCTCCAATGAGCCCGTCAGGTGCTGGCGCTTTGGAGTTTGGAAGGGATTTTATTGCCTCCAAAATGTCTTCCTCAGTTATCGGAGCGTTTAGTGGTTCTCGTAGGTCTGCCTCCACCCAGTATAGCTCAGTGTCGTTAAGATACTCCTGTATAGAGTTCGGGTCTGAGTTACCTTTGGAACTGTACATGTTCTAATAGAAATTCCGGAACGTGAGAGCGATTTCCTCCTTAGTATATACCCGCTGTCCTTGAGCGTCTTTGACACATTCAACTCGTGTCGGGGTTTTGTCCATTGACAGTAGGCGGGCCAACAAGGTGCCTGGTTTCTGTCCCTCCCCATATTGCCGGATCTGGTGACCATGACCCAGGAATTTTAACTCTCGTTCGGCCATTTCCCTTAACTTCAGAAGTTCCTCCTTTAGTTCAGCTTGAGTGTGAGAATTTGGAGCAATGAGAATGTGACGCTCTAGAGCTTTCAAACGCTTCTCACTACTTGAGAGCTCTCTCCGGATCAGTCTTAGTATGCCGTTTTCTTTGGCCAGGCATATGCCACGTACAAAGCATTTTAGAGCTTCCCAAATGGTGCCGGGGGACTCGGCAGAACCAACGTTTGTCTCGATAAAGGCCATTATTTCCTTGCGTAGTTCATCTGCAAAGACTGTGTCGGCGAGAGAGCCATGCTTGAATCTCCAGTTGAGTCCAGGAACTGTTGCGCTTGCTAGGGAGACGTCGAGTGTGACCATTGAGTGGTCGGACAGGGTGCGTGGCAAGATTTGACTCGTCCCCCAGACGAATGGGCTGTGTGAGGATGCAATTCACAATTACTACTTCCTTTCCTGCAATTATCCCCCTCACCAATAGGGCTCTTCCCTCAGAGTCTTTCTGCGAGTCTATTACACTGAAGTTCATTCTCCTATCTATTAATATTGCGACTCCTCTGGCATAGGATGAGTATGATGAAAAATACCTATGGCAGCCCCAGGATCTGGCCCAGTGCAGTTCCGACGATGGCAGGAGATGTGTTTCCTGCAGTATGGCAATGTTGATTTTATGCCTTCGGAGATATTGTACGACTTTCCTTGTTTTCGCCGGCTGGTTACCACCACGAATGTTCCAGGTGGTGACCTTAAGTGTTGTCGCTGCCATCAGGGAGGTCTGGTGAATTTATATTTGATGGGTTTGGATGATGTGACTGATGAATAGATTCATGTGAGATTCTGGAGAGCTTGGCTTCTGTTCGGAGAGCTTTGAGCTGCGTGCTCATTGCGGGGTGGGGGTGCGGGGTGAAAGGCGGCTGTGTTGAACTCGAATCCCTCCCTTGGGTGGGCAACCCCCAACAGGCCCACGACAAACAATCCCTTATAAACCAAACTGTCAACATTGCTGTGCAAGGGGCGCTAGTAGCCCTCCAAGACGAGGTTGCTCCCTCCCACTGTTGCATTTATATTTCGTGGAGATTAATGTATTGCGTCGGCAGAGAGCGGGTGAATTTGATTTGTGTTAGCTCCCGGCGATAGCTTTATGGCGGGTCTCTCCTCGGGCGGCTCCCTCTCTGTGGGAGACCATTGTTATGGGCAGGCCTACAGCCGTTACAATCCAGATAGTCACTTGTCTCTTCGGGAGTGTTGAAAAATTGGGTCTTAACTTCGAATTGAATGCAGAGTTTCGCTGGGAATATCATTGAATACTGAATTTGGTTTTCCTGCGGTCTGCGCTTCACAGCTGTGAACAACCGTCTTTGTGTCTGGACTGCTTGTGAAAAGTCTGGGAAGAACTGAAACTTATCTCCATCATATTGCAGATCTCCTTTGTCTCTTGCGGCCCTGAGGATTGCGTCACAATCTTTATAGTTCAGCAGTTTAGCTATAATGGGACGTGGGTTCGTCCCGGGGATCAGTCTTGAGTTAGGTATTCTGTGAGCTCGTTCAACTACAAAAAGCTTGGACATGATATTAGGGCCAAACAAGTCAGTGCAGATCTTCTCTATGTGGTCCTCCATCTTGGTGGTCAATTGGTGCTCTCTGACTCCGACGATCCTTATATTATTGCGCCGGGAGCGACCTTCTAAGTCCTCATTTTTGGCCGTTACTATTTTCATCTGCGCTTCGAGTGAGGACACTCTGGTAGCCATGGCTGACACCCCGTCGTCAAGGACCGAGACCCTCTGCTCGACTGCGTCTAGTCGGTTCGCATGCCTGTCCAGCCGGTGTTGGAGCTGATCCACTTTGGCGGAAAGTGTGTCTAGTTTGCTACTCGGGCCTCCTATGCCGGCTTTGAGGTCAAGTAGTATTTCCCTGATATCGAAGTCCTGTGATTCTTCTCCGTCGTGAGGTGGAGCCTGGGTGGGGGACTGAGACCTACTGTTAGGGGGGCCGTTTTGGTAGAGGAGCAGCTTTCAAAAGGCAGCTTTCTCTGCGATCTGTCTGGTTTCCCCATTCTTGTTGTGGACAGGCGCGTCCGCGACTCTGGAAGCTGTGTGGTGCTGGTCCGTGCGATCGGGCAGGGCGATAGTATTTATAACTTGCCGGGCCAGGTGGCAGAGCGAGCCGGCCTGGAGACAGGGCCTTGTGTCACCTCCTATGATATGGCGTCTTTGTTATGCGCCGGATATTTGCTGCTGGGTTGTGGGGAGGTGGCAGTGCTGCTGGGAAGTACGCTTCTGGGTTAGCACCGAGGGCCCGGTGCCACGGGAAATCTATAGCAATTCTCAGGGCTCGGGTCCATATGGGGTGCCTCTGTATGGTGTCAGGGGTTCCAGGGCCAGCGAGGCGTCTCAGTGTGTTTCAGCGCTGGGGCCCTGCGGTGCCGCTCACTGCCGGACCCTTCTCCCCAGACTCTCCGACATGCGTGCCTGGGCTGCGCCTCCCGCCGCTTTCTGCTACTTTCTGGTCTGGGGCAGCGGGATTCCAGGCCGACGTAGCCTCAGGAGTTATGCCTTGTGGTCAATGGTCAGCGCCGCTCACTCCTGGCTCGCTGTCACGAAACCCGTTAAGGCCCTGGCAGTTCCGTTGACTTGCCTGTCACACGGGGGAGCTTGGGGATTTGCTGCCGTTCCGCCGCGCGTGTGAATGCGGCGAGGGGAAGAGTTGGGCGCTCGTACCTGGGTTGCTTCTGGTCGCGGACGGCTGCCTCGACTTTCTTCCCCGCACCGGCGCTGTTTGGGTCGCTCCTCTCAGGCCGCTCCCAGGTGCTGCGGCCGCGAGACCGCTGGGCTCACCCGGCACTCTCGGAGTCTGCCGCCACCCGGATGTTGCAGACGGGCGACAGGCTCCTCACCGCCGAATGATTTTCCACGCCCCACGTCCTCCGAGCCTGAGCAGAGGCCGCGACTCCAGGCCCGAACAGGGAGGGGGGGGGGGGGGTTCCTCTCCGCCGGGAGTCTCAAGGCGAAGCGCCAGACAGCAGGCAAAATAATTGTGGATCCGGGTTCGAAAGCGCCTCGCCTAGATAATGCCGGCGTCAGAGCATAGTTTCACCAACACAAAAGCAATGATTCCTCAGGATTTCATGGGAGCTTCACGGAGCTCACAGGGAGGCCGCCATCTTGGACAGCTCTCTAGCGCCCTCTCAGATTTATGATGCTTGAACAAAACTGCAGGGCTAGAGACAAGCAATCAAAGGGGTCGAACAAGAACTACAACATAGACAACAGGCAACAAGAGAACAGCTCTTGGAAGGAGACTACTTTAGCTCCTTTTTGCATGGAGTTAAGTAGAATCCTTTGCATCAAAGATAACCTTGTTCTAAATAGAGCTAACATATTGAGGCTCTTGCATAGCATCGACACCCTCTCTGGGCTCAATACAAAGGATCTATCGCTAGTAGAGTTTCCGGATGAAGCAAATTATGACAAAGTCATAATGTATCTTGCATCCATGGATGTGAAAAACGTACTGCTGCAAAATAGTGAACCGCTGAAAAACATGGTGATTTCTCTAAAAGCCATATCAACCTCGGACCTAGAAAGAAGAGACGAGGAAAAACTATATGTCAAGTTGCCCGTCAAAATTCATCAAACTAACAACAACAATTCAGGCCCGGGGAGTGGAAAGAATGGTAATGGTAATCGGTCCTCGAGCACAAATAAATCCATAAGCAATGAAGGGTTGAGCAAAAATAAGGGCAAAATCAGAATCACGATCCATAACCCTAAACTGTTAGAGTCCATCTGGTGTGCCACAAGGGCCCCTGGGCAATAAGGTTGGGGACAACAGGGACTGGCTGGCCAGTTCATTGGCTTGAAGATCATAATGCCAGAGCCCAGGAAATAACCATCCCCTGCCCTTTGTCCATTTCGGCTGTCGGAACACGCGTGGCTTTAAACATCTCCTGGGAGAAGGCAGTATTCGATTTGGAGACTTTGATGGAATTTGTCTCCGGGAGAAGTGGCTGCGTGTCCAACCAACCATTGAGGGTTTTGTCGTCCTCATCAACCCAGCAACAAAAGGACCAAAGGGTAGACCAATGGCAGGCCTACTGACTGCAATTAAGAAAAGTTGCGGCCGAAGAGTAGTCTGGACATTTCATCATTAATCCAGGTCAACCTGCTGGAATATCAAACCGGCGAAGAGGATGTCATGAGGCAGATCCTCTTGTGTAATCTGCACTGGAACTGCAACGACCCAGCATCGAAGAACTTCACGGACCAGTTGTTGGAAGAGGTTGACGCTGCTATGATTGACAACTTCAATTTGAACGTGATCCTATGTGGGAATTTAAACATCCATTGTTTCAATAATTGTGGTGCTCTCATAAATTACTATGCAAGCAATTTACAAGACGTTGAAAAGCGAGGACTGTCATTTAGGAAGGAGTTCCAGTTGAAAAATATCTCATTACTAAATGGCATAACACCGGGGGATACTCCACAAAACCCCACCTGGAAAAGAGGGTCTGAATCCAACATTCTAGACTACTTCCTTGCCTCTGATAACTTTCATTCCAGAATAGTAGCTTTGACGGTCATGGATACCCCACAGAGCGATCACAACAGGTTGAAATGAAGCCTTGAATTGGGTTTGATTACAAAGCCTTCTTTAGATGGAGATACCCTGGAAGTACAGCCAGGAAGGAATAGACTGAGATTACTGAGGAAACGCATAACAAGATTATCAAAAGATCTAAGAGACAATGGTAGGCAGGATGACAGTTTATATGCAGTCGTTGGCCATCTATAGCGAAAAACCTGGCCCAGGAAGATCCAAGGATTTTCACCACAAATATAACTTCGACCATGAAGTTGACACAAGAAAAAGGAAATTAAAAAAGATACAAAGAGCGCAAAAGAAAAATCCTTCCCTGGTACTGTATGCGGTTGTCATGAATACTAGGACAGGATACAATAACTGGTTGAAGCAGCACAGACAATCCCTAATGCAATTGAACGCGGAACATATGCTGGAATTGGTTGCATCCAAAAATTCAAGGGAAATGTGGCAAATCTTTAATATGTTGGATGTCCCTCTGCCGAGTCTCATCACCAATCCCATTCCAGCAAAGGATTGGATGGACCACTTCTCCAAGCTTTTCTCAGAGCACAATTCATAAACTATGAAGGCTGTAGAAAATTTGTGCTCAAATTAAGAGTTTGAAACTGAAAGGGAGGATATCGTTGCTCCAATTAGATCATCGAGCAGCTCCAGAGCCACAGGTCCTGATGGCCTTATGAACATGCCATGAAAACAACAACCAGAGGAATGAGCAACCTTTTTACATCGCCTATTTCTACTGGTGAAAATAAAACATAGCATTCCGGTTACTTAGATGAAATCTATCTTTGTACCGATCTTCAAGAAGGGTGATATGTCTGTGGCAACAAACTACAGACCTATTGGATGTTATTGGGAGCTTTTCGCGGCCTTGATTCTGAATCACCTCACAGCCTGGAGTTGGGATTCCAAACATCGGGACAGCTGGCAAGCTGGTTTTGAAAAAGGAATTGGTACATTCCTGAACCTTTTTCTAATCAATTACCTGAAATTGAGAACTGCAAAAAAAGAACAGTAAAAATGTATACCTTGCATCAGTGGACTTGTCACAAGCCTTCTACTCAGTCAATAGAGAGAAGCTTTGGCAGATGTTAAAGGACTGGGGTTGCCCTGCTGACATACGCGAGGCCATGGAGGTCCTGCACAATAACACAAGTATACAGATCAAACTAAATCAAAAGGGCGACTTGTCAAACCCTATTAAAACAGGAGTGGGTCTCAAGCAAGGTTGCCGACTATCCCCAGCTATCTTTAAATTGTAGATCTCTGACATGGGAGATGCCTTTATGGATATTAGGTGTTTTCCTCCATGTATCGCCCGCTCCCCAATGAACAGATTGTTGTATGCAGATGATGTCATTCTTTTGGATGAAACTTCGATTGGGCTTCAGCGCCAATTGGATGCCTTGGCACTTTTTCTGTCATCCAACGATCTAAGAGTTAATGCTACTAAACAACGGTGCTCATTTTGGGGAAGTCAAGGTGCAAATCCATGAATTTCAAGGGTTGGTATATAAACGATGACCAGATTCGAGAGACAACAGAATGCTCTACTTGGGTATACTGATCAACACAAGGTACTGTGAAGCCCCAAGAGAAGTAGTGCTGTGGCGTAAACTGGAGATGCCAACAGCCCAGGCAAGACTGACCAAATGCAGATATTGCAAATTCACATTGGCATCCCTGCTCCGCTTTTACACCATGAAGGTAGTACCTATTGTGACCTATGGGGCTGAGTGCTCTCTCCAGCTGAGTTGGAAGACATGGCAAATTCTAGAGGGTCTATTCTGGAGAACTGTACTTGACCTCCCAAACTGTATGCATATGGCGGTGATAAGGAAAAGTTTGGACTGACTTCTCTCATCACTTATGTCAGCTGGAAAACCCTATCCTTTTATTGCAAATGCTTACTGCCTCCACCTGACAGCGGATTTGGGTTGCTGGGTCAGGCACTTAAAACAGAAAAAGAGCCCTTACTTATTGAATGGATCACCAAATGCTTGGGTTTGTTGGACTCGATCGACACTACTGAGAAACTACTAATTGAAAATCCAGATTTCGTGAAAATACAGCTGTATGAGTATGACTGGATCGAGTCCTCAGAGTTGGCGCAGTCATCCAAACTCAATGGTAAATACTGTGTAGCTCTAAACAAACGTGGTTCACCTCCGTTGTATTTGAGCAAGTTTCCTTCGGCAGTGTTGCAACAGCAATTTCTAAGACTTCGTTTTAACATCTTTCCGACTAAAGAAATTCTCGAAGCCAGGAAACTGAAAAGCACGAGAGACTATAAATGTCGGCTCTGTGGTCACCCTATGGAAACACTTCGCCATCTCATCATGAGCTGTCAGGGAATTAAGGACATTCGATGTAATCTATTAGGCAGATTTTTTGTAAACAATCGAACTCTATCAAAGAAAGATGTTTGGTTACAACTGCTACAGGGCTCAAGGCTATCTGTAACGTTTGCCTTGTTAGAGATGGAATCAATCATCTTCAAAAAACTTGAAGGAGAGAAGTGACAATGATGTTTACTGTACAATTGGACAGTAGGAGCCGCTAATTCTGTTCGGTTGCAGTCTCTTCTTTCTTTTGTTCTCTTATCTTCCTCCCTTTTTTCTTTCAGTAGCAATTGGTGAAATGGTTGTATTATGTTTTAGTGTTATGATTACATTTTTCTTTTCTTCTTCTTCTTTAATTTAAACTAACTGGTAAAAAGCTTCTTTTAAAGCTAATGCTAATAAAAATAAATTAAGGGGAATCACCCTATGTGAAGGTTAACAGAAGGAACTTTTGTTTTGTGGTTTGTTGTTTTGGCATATCAGGCCCTCTCAAGCAAGAGACTTTGCATGAGAAGAGACTTGGACTTGGGCACAGAAGGCCTTGATATTGAGAAAAGGAACTGTAAGCTTGTGCTGGAGAAGCCCAGAAGTGTGCTGTGCTCAAGAGTCCTGCCTTGTCCCGTGCTAAAAACATGGGGAAAGGAGACTCCGGCCATAACTTACTGATTCATTTTGTGAACACTTCTTTCTTTTCTTGTGAACATCATCCCACACTCTTTTGTAGCATAGCGGTAAGGATTGCCAATAGTGTTTTTTAGTATAGGCCCTTTTAATCTCAGATTTAGATTAGGCTTTTATCTCACCCATTTTACAGTTTAATAAATACCTTTGAACTGTGATCAATTGTGTCTGTCATACGTTGATGCCATGCTTTCCTTGCAGGGCCCACTCCCTATTAACTGACCCATCAGTTTAAAATGAGCAACAACCACTTGCTCTGCCATCCAGGGAACGTCTAGCGGGTTCGCCAGGGCCACAGATAACACAGTATTCTAGAGTCATTTTTGAGAGCCTTCAGAAAGACTTGGTGTTCAATGTCATCAGATAGTTTGCAGCTAGTCCTACACATTTGAGCATGCAATGCTGTATTCTCTCTGTTCACCTGCAAATGTTATATTCAGAACCAAGTTTGTTAGGAAGTCTTTAGTCAGAGATCAGATGAGAGATGTGAAGTTCGATGAGATTGACTTTGTTAGTAAATTTTGCCCCACTAATAAGGCCCATTGCCTTTACTAATTGCGCACATTTTTCATAAATTGTCCATTGTAAACATTTCTTGCTGCAACAACAGCACAAATGTCCTTCTAAATATCTCCTCCTCCTTGTCAAAACCAAAGTGCTCCGTTATACCTCTGCAGTGTTGTATACCTCTCTTAAAACGCGCAGTTGTGTATCTGTATTGTTGTATACCTCTTGTGAGAAAGACATGGTATCAAGAGTTGACACAGACAACAGATTTCAAATTCAACAGTAGGATCTTTATTAAGTATCAAGATGGTGTAATGCGTAACCACCCCATTAACTATGGTGGGAATTTTAGGAACGTCTACGTACATAAATCCAAATCAAAAGTCTGTCTGTGTCAAAACCTATGCTTGCCCTCACATCTAGAAAGCCAACAAAAGTGTTAAAAAGTAAAGCCTCTGCTGTTCTCAGCTTAAAGTTCTTCTTGGGTTCCCTATTCCAAGTTCAATACAGTTCCAATAGCTGCTTGTCTCAATAAGGTCCTGCCAGGTTTTGAGGTTCCCTTCCCAAATTCAAAACAGTACAGTTCACACAAAAAGGAGGTCTCTGGGTTCCCTTCACCAAGACAGCGATTCTCAGATGTTTTGGTTCTCAGGGTTCCCTGCCCCAAGATTTCACTGTCGCACTTATCCTACTTTCACTTGCTCAATGTTCATTATAAGCTCTGCTTTAGCACTCAATTCACAGTTCTCTGGTTTATTCCTAAGGTCTTTTGCTTGTCACCATTCAGGGCTCCCTGGTCTAGGCGCAGTTGTCAGACCACACGGTCCACGCATCACAGGTCACACAACTAGGAACCCAATGCTTCTCCTTGACTAGATTTGCGATGTCTGTGATCTTCACAGTGGTGAACTCCCTGGTCTAGGTGCTGTTGTCAGACCACAAGCTCCACCCATTACAGGTCGCACAACCATAAGTTCCCTTAGGCCTTGTGATTTCTCACACTTGTATTCTCTTTGGTTAGTGTAACACTCTTCTGCATCAGTCTTTTGCTTTACCATAAACGTATGGTTCTCTCTCATATTGGTTGTTAGAATACTCAAGTGACTGTTCAATTTTCCATATGCTTTCGTTCTGCTGACAGTGCTGCTTACATACAATCTGACATTCAATATGTCAGTTTAACTTTAAACGTTCGTTCAGTATTCAATTTGCCATGCTCTTATTCAAATAGCACTTTCCATTCAGTTCAGTATTCAATATAATGTGGTTTCATTAAAACTGCGAATTCCATTCAGCACGGTATTTAATATAACGTGGTTTCATTCAAACCGCAATTTCCATTCAGGTTGGTATTCAATATAGTTCATATGAATTTAGGTTCATGGACCGCTACTTGCCAGGCCCCTCGGAGTGATCCGGTCTTCCCGTGTCCTCAGACACTCAAGAGCTCTTCGCGTCTCCACAGCGGCGTCTCCTGCTGCTCCTGCTCACCTTCTCTGTAGCTGGGAAGCAGACTGCCTGAGCTTCGCTTATTCGCCGGGCACTTCTCTGCACACGCCGGCGTCCTAAATGGATGGAACAAGTTACTTACCTGTAACTGTTGTTCTCCAGCATGGGTCTGGCATGGATTCACATGCTCATGAATATTCCCCGTCGTCAGGCTGGGAATCCTCGGTAAAGAAAAAATCAGTATCAGTTTCGTTTCTGATCTGTCTTTCTTAGTAGTAACCGATCACTGGTCTCTGGGTCATACTGCCCCCAGCCAATGACTGCCCTCTCCCTAAGCACCGCCCTTGGCAGCCATCCTCAGGTTTGGTAGCACGTAAAGTGGCAGTATGACCAAGTGAAGAGCTGCAGAGGGTAGGAGGGAGGGTTCGCATGTGAATCCATGCCAGACCCATGCTGGAGAACAACAGTTACAGGTAAGTAACTTGTTCCTTCTCCAGCATGGGGTCTGGCATGGATTCACATGCTCATGAATATAAGGATACCTCAGCAGCACACACATGCACAACCACGGGAGGTGGCAAGGCTCAACATTAAGCATTACATAAACTCAACATTAAGCAACTCTTACCTCCTCACCAGGCCCACCTTCAGGCGAACAGGTTGCGCAGCACTGCTTGGCTGACTCTGGACTCCTCCCTGGAATCCCAGTCGATGCAGTAGAATTTCGTGAAGGTGTGCGTCGACCTCCACGTAGCAGCCCTGCAGATGTCCAGCAGGGGCACACCAGACAAGAACGCCGTAGTAGCAGCGAACCCTCTGGTCGAATGGGCTCTCGGACGGCCGGGCAAAGGTCGGTTTGCCAACCGATGACAGTGCATGATGCAGCCGGAGAGCCATCTGGAAATGGAAGCCTTCGAGAGGGCCTTCCCTTGATTCACAGGTCCAAAGTTCACATAAAGCTGTGATGTCTTCCGAAAACTCTTTGTGCGGTCAACGTAGAACTTCAGCGCTCTAGCTCCATCCAGCGAGTGCAAAGTCCTCTCAGCCGGCGACAAAGGCGACGGGAAGAAAACTGGCAACACCAAGGGCTCGTTGAGGTGAAGTCCGACAGCACCTTGGGCATGAAGGAGGGGTGCGTCCTCCGCACCACCCTCGTCTTGTGGAAAGTCAAGTATGTATGTATGTATGTATGTATTTATTTTTTGTATAGCGCCGATAGCCCGTGGGCATCAGGGCGCTTAGGCAAACAACGAAAAACAAAACAATACAATAGGAACGTCTGCGCTAAGCCATGAGGTGGTCATAATCCCCCGTATCCCAGTTCATCATCTGAAAAGATGAGTCTTCAACCCTTTCCTAAAAACAGTAAGGTTGGTAACGGTTCTGAGTGTTTCTGGAACACTGTTCCACAAGCTGGGGGCCTGCACCAAAAAGGAACTGCCCAGCCCAGATTTCAATTTAAACTTGGGGACGATCAACAGACATTTACCCTTTGAACGAAGATTCCTACTGGGGGTATGAAGCACTAAGCCCTTTTTCAGATACTCAGGAGTAGAGCCGTACAGGCATTTATGCACCAGGCAGAGAGCTTTGAATTTAATACGCTCCTCCACTCTGAGCCAATGCAAGGCTATTCTCTCTGCAGTAACATGATCTCTTTTCTTCAGATTTTTTACCAGCCTAACCGCGTTGTTCTGAAGCACCTGACAACTAGAAACATCCTTAGAGGAGGCCCCTAATAACAGGGCATTGCCATAGTCAAGCTTTGATAGTATAATGGCCCTGGCTACGGTGGCCATATTACCCTCATTAAGAAACGGCCTAATGGCTTTCATGAGCCTTAAGTAATATGCCGTATTTTTTTGTAGGTAGCTAGTCTGGGCATGAGAATCCACCTGTGAGTTGACCATTATTCCCAGGGTCTTCACTTTCTGGACCACCTGGATAGTGACATTCTTGATTTTAAACGATTTATACTCAGCCCCCAAGTTCGCTAGCTGATGACTTGATCCAAACAGCATCAGCTCGGTTTTAGAGTCGTTCAGACACATCCAGGTTGTCTGCATCCAATCGTCGATTATCTTATAAACCCTGGCTATTATTTCACTGTCTGAATCATAGTGGCTGCCACCCAGTTCCAGAATGAGTTGGGTGTCGTCTGCGTAATTAGTAAACGACACCCCCGCATTCACCAGTAGACTGCACAATGTGCGCATGTATATGTTAAACAACATGGGGGACAGACTGGCCCCTTGTGGGACTCCGAATAAGATGTCATACGGATCGGAAAAACTACTGCCCCAATGTACTCTTGCTTGGCGATCCGAGAGGAAAGACAAGAGCCAATCAATGGCTCCTTCCGAGCAACCCACATTCTCTCTAAGCGCCTTGATAAGAAGGCGATGATCCACCAGATCGAATGCGGCACTTAGATCCAAAAGCATAAGTACTCCCAACTTGCTTTTATCCATTAAGCTGAGCATCTGGTTCTGCAGGTCCAGCATGGCAGTTTCCGTACTATGGGATGCTCTAAATCCAGATTGTTGTTGATGCAGGATCTCCTCATTCTCAACAAACTGCTGCAGTTGTTGTGTAGCTACCTTGTCCAATAACTTAAGAACAAAGTTCGAATTAGTTATTGGACGGAGATTCCCAGGGTCTTTGGGATCCAGACCTGCTTTTTTAACTAGAGGGGTAATAGTAACTTTCTTAAGATTTCTAGGCACTATGCCCTCTTGAAAAGATGAGTTCACTATTCTCTGTAGAATAGAAGCGAAGATGTCTTTATGTTGTAGAATGATGTTTGGAGGCAGGATATTTTCTGCACAACTGGTTGGCTTCATGTTATTCAGTACCTCTAACATCTCTGACTCTGAGATGGAGCTAAATTTAAAAGACTGCTCTCTGGCAGAATTATCTGTTACTAAAGGGCAGGTGTCTAGATTAGCAGAGGATCTAGCTTTGATAATATTCTGTCTTGCTTTTTCTGTTTTTGCTTGGAAGGCATTTAAAACCATATTACAATCCTCCTCAGATGGCGTAAATGGAGGGGTGAGAGAGTCAGGCTTTTCAATATTCTTCAGAATATCAAAAAGCTTGCTTGTCTTGTTTTCTGCAAGCTCAATTTCACAATTGAAAAAGTCGGCCTTTGCTGATTTAATCTTATCTCTATATTCATTGTCCTTTTTTTTCCAGATAATTTTGCTCTCCGCGGCTTTGTCTGAAATCCATTTCCTTTCTAAGGTCCGTTTTTCCCTCTTCAAAGAATGAAGCTCTGGAGTAAACCATTTTTGGCTGTTGTTATTTTTCCTGATTAATTTCGAGGTAAGCGGAGCTTCTGCCTCCACTAATTCAGTGAGATGCTTATTATATTTAAGTATGGATGCTTGCAGGATAGGGCTTGGATCTCTCCCACTCGTCGTACGGAGGTGATGGCCACAAGGAATGCTGTTTTCCACGACAGAAATTTCAACGGTGCCGAATGCAGAGGCTCGAATGGCGGCCCCATGAGCCTGGTCAGCACCACGTTGAGCTCCCATGCTAGGGCCGGAGCCTTCACCGGCGGGAACGATCGGAACAGTCCCTTCATAAATTCCTTCACCAGGCGATGAGACAACAGGGATGACCGTCCCGTAGTTCTGGTGTAACGGGAAATCGCTGCAAGATGGATCTTGATGGAAGCGTGAGCTAGCCCCGCCTTGGCCAGCGACAGCAGGTACGGCAGCACTTGAGGGGCCGTAATTCGCAGAGGGTTAATCTTCTGTGCACGGCACCAGACAGAGAACCTCTTCCACTTGTGCCCATAGCACTTTAGAGTTGAGGGCGCCCTGGCCTTTGCAAGCACGCCAGGATATCGTACCCTCCAAACTCTAGTGCTGCAAGCGCCAGGCCTGCAAGTTCAGCGACTCCGGGTCGTGATGGAGGATGGCGCCTCCTTCTCTGGAGAGAAGATCTGCGTCCGTCGACAGTCTGACTGGGGGGGACGCTGACAAGTCCAGAAGGTCCGGAATCCAGATCTGTCTCGGCCACGCCGGTGCGACGAGGATCATCCTGCACCGGGACCTCTTGAGTTGGTTGATGAGTCGGAGCAGCAACGGCAACAGACGGAACGCATACAGAAATAGGCCGTCCCAGGGGAACGAGAAAGCATCGGCCATGCTCCTTGGCTGGGGAAACCTGCTGGCGAACCGCTGGCACTTGGAGTTCATCGCCGTCGCAAACAGGTCGATCTGGGGTTTGCCTCATCTTTGGAAAAGTCGATCCATTTGATCCTGACGCAGCTCCCACTTGTGGCATGAGCGCAGCTCCCTGCCGAGTGAGTCTGCAATGACGTTCTTTGTTCCTGCTAGATGGAAGGGCACCAGAAACATCCCCTGGGCGACGGCCCAGTGCCACAGATCCTGGGTCTCCTTGGACAGGGCTGGGGATCTTGTGCCTCCCTGCTTTCGGATGTAGAACATCGTGGTGGTGTTGTCAGTGAAGATCCTCATCACCTTGCCCTTGAGGGACGGGAGAAACGACCTGAGGGCCCAGAACACTGCTCGGAGTTCCAGGATGTTGATGTGGAGTGACCTCTCCTCCGGGATCCAAAGGCCTCTCGCGTGCAGATCTCTGGTGTGCGCTCCCCATCCCTCCAGGGAGGCATCCGTCGTCACCGTCTCCTGATGTACTAAGGTCTGAAAGTCCTTGCCCGCTGCGAGATGCGCGCGGGTGCCACACCATCGAATCGCTTGGCGGAAAACCATGTTGAGCCGGATCCTGTCTACAAAGCTTCCCGCTGCTTGTATCCAACGGGTATCGAGGAACTCTTGTAGAGGAAGCATCCGTAGCCTGCACAGGCACACCAGGTAGATGCATGAGGACATCATCCCGAGCAGGGACTTGATGGATCTCACCCTGGACACGCCCGTGCCACTGTATCGAGCTTGGCTCCCAGAAACAATGCGACCTGCGACGGGACCAGGATGGGATGAGATTTCGAGTAGTTGGAGAATCCCAGATCCGTGAGAAGTTGGAAGGTCTCCGCTGTGTGCTCGACACAGAGTTCTCTTGTCCTTGCACGGATGAGCCAATCGTCCAGATAGGGGGGAGACATGGATCCTCCGCAGGCGCCTCCGCGCCGCCACTGGTGCGAGGCACTTGATAAACACCCTGGGTGCCGACTTCAGCCCGAATGGCAGGGCCTTGAATTGGTAGTGCCTCCCTTGGACTACGAATCTGAGAAACCTTTGGTGTCCTTTTGAATGGGGATGTGGAAGTAAGCATCCTCCAAGTCCAGCGACGATAGGAAGTCGCCCTCCTCCAGCTGTCCCAGCACGTGCTGCAGGGTGACCATCCTGAACTTTTGTGCCTTGATGTATTTGTTTAACTGCCGCAGGTCCAGGATGGGGCGTCAACCGCCTGTCTTCCTTCTGACGAGGAACTACCTTGAGTGTACTCCAGAGACCCGGAGCCTCTTCGGGACGAGCTCGATGGCACCCTTCTTGATCATCGCCCTTACTTCTAACAGCAGTTGAGGGACGTGATTTTCCTTCCTGGCCACGGGAGGAATGCAGGGGCACTTCCTTTGAAATTCGAGTGTGTGCCCATGGGCCAGGTCAACCACCACCCAACGGTCGGTGGAGATGGACTCCCACACGCTGACAAACTTCGCCAGCGGCCTCCCAGCGGGGTGCTCCGGTGGGGTGCTCCGGTGGGCCCCCCCCCCCCCCCCCGACGCTACAGCCGGTTCAGTCCTGCTTGGAGGCGGCCTTGCTGCCTTGGTCGGCGACAATGAGATACCCCCCCCCCCCGACTTGCCGCGTCCTCTGTAGGCCTCCTGCGACGAGGAGCGGGCCACCTGGCGGTACGTTGAGGAGCCGCTGCGGATCCCTTGGAGGCACCCTGTCTGCCTCTGGCGTTCCGAATGGGCGGCCGTCGTTGCTGCAACACTCCCAAGGCCCGAGCCTTCTCCGTGTTGGTCTTGATGGCCTGAAGTGACTCATCCACTTTTTCCAAACAGGTTTTTCCCGTCGAAGGGCATGTTCAAAACTCTGGTTTGCACGTCCTGGCGGAAACCAGTTGCCTTGAGCCATCCCCACCATCAAAGGCAAACACTGTTGCCAAACTGGCAGAATCCGGTGTCAGCGATATCCGTGGCCACCGTTATGCGTGGTCTGACGCCACCTCACCTTCCTGCAGGATCTCCAGGGCCTCCAACCTCTTGTCGTCCGGTAGGAAGGCCAGCAGGGGAGCGAACCTGTACCACAGCTCCCTGTCGTAGCGGGCCACAATCGCTAGAGCATTGGCCGCCTTAATTGTCGTCTCCGCAGACAAGATGACTCGTCGTCCCATGGCGTCCAGCTTCTTTCCCTCGTCATCAGGTGGGGAGGTCGAAGTTGAGGATGACGCCCCTGCCGCCTTCTTCTTGGCCGCCGCCGAGACGACCGAATCTGGGGTCGGCTGTGCCCTAAGGCACAAAGGGGCGGAATCGGGGACCTGGTACTTCTCGTACTGATCCCTATTGGCAGGCGTCGTGGACGGGTTCTTCAGGAGAGCAAGTCCCTCCTCCCAGATATCGTCAATCAATGGTACCACGAGGACCGTCTTCCTCTTGGCCTCGCGCCGCTGATAGAGGAAACCTTCCTTCTTCTGTTCCTCAGGGCAGAGCTGAAAAAGCTTGGATGCCCTGGCAATCAAGGCGTGGAAGGAGCCAATTTCGTCGGGCGGGGAGGCCCGAGGGAGTGGTGATGGAAGGCCCAGCCCGTCGTCGCCACAGTCGTCATCCGTCCCAGTCGTGGCCGTATCCGTTCCCATGTCATCCCTAGGATCAGGGGAAGGAGATGAAGGCTGTGCGAGCCGCAAGGGCTGGAAAGGCAGGGGGGGGGGGGTGATGAACTCTCCTCCACTTGTTTGGAGCGCTTACCGACGGGTCCGGTTCTGCTGGGTCGTCTGTTGGGGTGAGGGGCAATCTCGTCCTTATCTCTGTGCACAGGATTTGGATTGCCATCAAAATGGCCACAGAGTTGTCCTGAGGCTCGGGCACTGGTTGCGACGGGCGCAATGGTTGCTCCTCCTACACGGGAGTCTTGTCGGTGCCACCGTCGCTCTCTTCGTCTGCCTCCTCGGGGGTCCCCCCCGTGGGACCGGACCACCTCAAACCTCTTGTTGAGGCCCTTCACAACCTCAACCAGCTCCTCCTCAGAGGCTTTATCCGTGTCCGTGACGGCCACCGCCCCCCCTCTTTTTCCACCAGGGTCTTCATAGGGGTCTTATCGATGGGCTGAAAAGAGGATTCCCTCCGTGGCGGCAGGGAAACTCTGGGCCCCGAGGTCGCCTCCACTGGGTTAGCCTCCACAGGCTTCGCCAGAGCCGCCGCAACTCCCTTAATAGAGGCTTCACCGGGTGAAACAAGGCCTTCACCACCTTGGGCGTGCTTGAGGCCTTCACCTTGGAGGAGGGGTCACCGCCTCGCTCCCCATCGGCTGATCCCTTCGAGATCGACCGGGGCCTCTCCAGAAGCTAAGCCGGGTTCTCGGATTTCCTCTTCCCCGAGCCAGAGCGCTGGCTCGTGGTTGATGGCATCGGTGAAAGTGCGCCCTGCCTGGCAGCCGAGGAGCCAGACCCTTCGGCGCTACTAGTGCCCGCAGACTCGCTGTGCTTTGCCTTTTGTTGGGCCCCCGTCGTCGGGGCACCCTCACAGGACTTAGGAGACCGCTCGGACTTCTTCTCACCTGCTGGGCCCTTCTTCAGCCAGCTGGCGAGGCGGGTCCGACGATCCCTCATAGTCCCTTCCCGACAGGTTCTTGCAAAACGCACAGTCCTTTTCCACGTGCATCTTGTCTTCGTGAAGGCAGTAGAGACATCTCAAATGCTCATCCTCCTTGAAAACATTCTGTAATACGCATCCAGGGCAGTTCCTGAACAGCTTGGATCCGGGTGTCGAGCTTCCCTTGTCCTGGGCAATGTCCACGAGGTAGGCCTCAGATCTTCTGGAATCCTCCAAGAAGCGTAACTCGATGAAAACTTCACCCTTGAGGGGCGTAGAAAATTCCAAAACAGGTCCCCGTTGATCGGAAGAAGAAACGGTGGAGCTTGAGGCTCGATTGACCGAAAATAACTAGATTAAACACCTTGAAAGAAACCAAAACGCAGTAAAAGCTCGAGAGCTATAGCACGAGGACTCCCAACACTTGAACGTGCGGTAAAAATCAGAGGATGGCTGCCAGGGGCGGGGTTTAGGGAGAGGGCAGTCATTGGCTGGGGGCAGCATGACCCAGAGACCAGTGAGTGGTTACTACTAAGAAAGACAGATCAGAAACAAAACTGATACTGATTTTTCTTTACCGAGGAGTCCCAGCCTGACGACGGAATATTCATGAGCATGTGAATCCATGCCAGACCCCATGCTGGAGAAGCGGACATCGTCCTTTCTTCTTCTTAGCTGTTTGGCAGCTCCAGCCACCTGCTTTCTGATTCGAGGGCTCCCGCTCCTGCAACCTCCATGTGACTCGCTCACTTTGGGTCCTACAGGTCCTCCGGGATCGTTGCCGGAATTCAGACCTCCTGGTCTCGTTCCGCCACGGCGGTTCTCCATCCCATGCTTGCTTGGGTTTCCTCCCTTTATACACCTGAGCCCTATTAAGGGGCCTCAGGTGTGAATTGTTGGCATGTCTTGCCTGACCATAATGAACCCAATCAATGGGACATGCCTGACTTTCACTATTGAATGCCTTCATACCCCTCTTCTTCGTCCCAGTACTAGAGTGGTGTTTTTAATAGGCAGTGTGCATTACTCCTAGATGCTTATTCCTCTTCCCAGTACTTGGTGGGTACTTACAGGGAAAAATAGGGCATGAATGGAACTAGCCCATGAAGGCTGAGGGAAGAGATGGTAAATTCACTGATTAACACTTTAGGCAAGGGGGATACCATGCCTCGCGGTCCGGCACCCTCTCCCCAGCCCCCAAGGACCTCCACCCAGGTTATGCTCCCTTGCTTGTCCGCCCCAATGGTTGGGGTCCAAAAGTGATGGCCCTTCCCTGGCCACCTCAGCAAGGAATCCCTGGGGAGTATTGTGAGAGTGCCTTTGGGTTTCTCACACTCTGTCAAGCGCTCTGTTGCTTCTCGAAGCTAGGTCTGCGCTTAATAAATACCATAATAATAATAATAATAATAAAACCTCTCGTTGGGCTAGACGAATAGCGTTGCACTTTGAAAAGATTTGAAAATGGGAGGCTATATGAAATCCTGACAAGGGCATGGGAAACTTGACCATTCATAGGGAAGCATACAGTATGGGCCAACTATGCCCCATTATATCTTCTCTGGTCTGCCCCATTATATCTTCAGCTGTTGGTTCACTGCAGTAGTAAGGAAATATGTGGGAAAAAGTGTTCCGGTCACATCAAAAAATAGAAGTATTTCACTCCATTACATTCTAAGTTTGTTGGAGCATACTTTCATTAGGATGGGAATTGTATACGCGGTGTTGTCAAAAAACAATACGGTCACTCTTCACGAGTCTTAGGGTAAGCACAGGCAGCTACAATATCACTCCTTCGAAGAGAGGGGTACAACGAGGAGTCTCTCTTGGAAGTGTTACATTGGTTATGTCAAATATATTGGTTTCTATTTTACTAGTTGTGTGCCATTGGATCAGCTACTGGAAGTTCCTTTCCTGATTTTAAAAACTATAATGGTGTTAGTACAATACAATACCAAGTTACTCATGTCAGAGGGCCTACCTAGTCCATTTGATTTCATCTGTGTAGAATATAGCAGTGTAAGGGGAGGAGGGTGGAAGAGACTGTAGGTGAGATGGACTCAGAGAGGTAAGGTGTAGTTATAATCCTTATCTGGAACCTAATTAGGGAGAGTGCAGCTTCTTAAAGGAATTTGCCCAAAAGCACATTTAGCTGACCCAGAAAATAAAAAAGACTCTACTCTTCAATACCAAGAAGTATTCCCACAGATATCCCCTTACCAAACAGCAAATTTACAAAGCCAGCTTTATATATCTGCTGATGTTACAATCTTGACAGTTTGGAGATTTCTTTTAAGGCAAGTCTTTATTTTTTGTACAATGATATTCACCTGCATTTTCATATTTAGGCAAGGCATCTTGTCCAATAATAAACAACAATAAAAATGCAAACGGAAAACTAGGTCAGTAGTGGGAAAAACATCCTTATGAGCCTAGATGGCACTTAACAGTAGTGTTTATGGTCAGCAGAACCTGGTAAGGACCCTTCCAGTGTGGTGGTGGGACAGTTTCTGGTAATATGCTCTAACAAACAGTAAGTGACATGTATGTTCTGAGTCTTTTGGTAGTGCTTCCCTGACATGCGAATGCGTAAATCTCACTCAAGCAAGGCACATTAGAAGACTATTGAGTATTTCATGTGGGCCAAGAACTATTTTCCCATTACACATGCTTCAAGTCCTTGTGAGAGCTAACGGTAGTTCATCTGGCCATTTTAGACTTGTCATAGTACATATGTTAGGCAGTTTAATTTTCAGGATCACATTTTGTCGCTCCATTGCCCAGGACGATTGTGGTTGATATGGGCAGTGGAGCTTTTGCTTTAAAGCGCCTACAGGCCGCCAATCGGGAAAGGCTTCAGAGCAGGCCAAACAGATAAAGCAAAATATCATCCCACGCATGCACATCCTTGCTTCACCTGGTCACGTGTTATAAATCACTTGACATGCCATCTCTCTGCAGTGCCTAATGGGCTCAGTGCCTTGTGAACCTTGCAACTTCCCAGTGCCAAAATACATCATTGCCCTCATAACGTTTTAGAAGAACAAGTTACTTACCAACTTGTAACTTCTTTTGACTGGATGTCCCTCCAACGTATTTCACATCTTTGACATGTAATGTCCACAGCTAAGCTGCTTCAGAATTTTTTTCGGCAGAGGGCGTCCTGCGTCGATGGCATCGGGTCCATGTCCCTTGAAGGCCTCCATAGAGGGTGACGTCACCAGATGTTATAAATAAGACGCACGGCGCCCGTAGCCTCGGTTTATGTTTTTTCCTCCATAACATGTAACATGTTCGTACACAACGGCTGCTTGACTGCACATAACCTTTCGGGAACACAAGCTGCAATAGCATAGGAAATTCTTCAGAGGGACAAGCTGGGAAGGCGATGTGGAATATGTTGGAGGAACATCCAGTCGAAAGAACGTTACCATTTGTTAAGTAACTTGTTCTTCAAATGGATTGTGTCCTCCAACGTATTCCACATCTTTGACAGACTCCCAAAGCAGTATCAGTGAATGGAGGAGGGAGAAGAATTTGGAATACCCAATCAGATGGCAGAATAAAGCACTGCTTTACCAAAGGCCATTTGCTGACAATGGAGCGTATCCAGGGAGTAATGTTTGACAAAGGTGTGGATGGAAGACCACGTTGCTGCATCACAAATATTCTTAATAGGAACTCCCCGCTGCAGGGCTGTGGATGTAGTGTTGCCCCTTGTGGAGTGAGCTCTCAATCCCTCCGGAGGGTCCTTGCCCGCCAATATGTAATATTCAGTAATGGTGAGGATAATCCACCTGGACAAGGTCTGTTTAGTAACAGCCTTGCCCAATTAGCGTCCAGTGTATCCCACAAAAAGCTGGTCGTCCACTCTGACCCTGAACATCCTAGAAATATAAAAGCTCAAAGCTCACCTAGGGTCCAACCTATGAAGTCTCTCCTCTTCCTTGACAGGATGAGGGAGTGGATAGAAAGCAGGAAGTACCACTTTCTGGCTCAGATGAAACTCAGACACTACCTTATGTAGGAAGGAAGGACGTACCATCAGTAGAACCCTATCCTTGTGGAACACAGTAAAGGGTAGCTTAGATGAAAGTGCCTGCAATTCACTCACTCTGCGAGCAGATGTAACTGCAACCAAGAAAACCGTCTTGAAAGACAACAGTCTCAAAGGACAAGAGGGCAGTTGTTCAAACGGAGCACCCATCAGGAATTCAGATCCCAAACGGGCACCTGAAAAGGGGACGGCGGGAACACATTTGTGAGCCCTTTTAGAAATTGGGAAATCAAAGGAATTTTAAAATAAGAACATTCTTCAGACAAGCGCTTGAAAATAAAGAGCCTTTAATGATACACACTTGAAGACCCCTGTGGGCCAAAGAAAGCAAGAAAGAAAGAACCATCGAAATGGAACACTGAAAAGGATCGACATTGTTTCCCCTGCACCATTCGCAAAACCTACGCCAACAGCAACGGTAGAGGGATTTAGTTGCTGGCCGCCTGGCCGAAAGTAACACCTCCATCATGTCATGTGGGAGGTACCAACCCTTATATCTCAACCTTTCAGAAACCAAGCGTGAAGGTTGAGAGTCTTGACCTCTGGATGGAGAACCCGACCCCCCTCACGCGAGAGAAGATCCTCTCTGTGGGGAAGACGGCGTGGAGGGCAGATGAACATTTCTAGAACGTCCGGGTACCACGCTCTCCTGGCCCAATCCAGAGCAATGAGGATCATGTGGGATCCGAAACTGCGCAACCTCCTTAGCACCAGAGGAATGACGGGGACCGGAGGAAATGCTTACAGAAGTGGGAATGACCAATCCACGAAGAATGTGTCCCATAAGGCTCCTCTCTGAGGAAATTCCCTTGAGCAAAATCTCTTGCACTTCCGGTTGGCAGTGGTTGCAAACAGATCCACTTGAGGGGTTCCCCAAAGGGCAAAGATCTCCAGAAGGACTTCCTCAGCCAACTCCCACTCGTGGGAGACCGTGCTCTGCCTGTTCATAGCGTCCCCTACCACATTCTCCTCTCCGGCGAGATGAACTGCAGAGAGTGATATTCCTTGCTGTATCGCCCAGAACCAGAGCTGCATTGCCTTTCTGTACAGCGGGAGTGACCCTACCACCCCCCCTTTTTTGTTAAAGTAATGCATGGCCACTGTGTTGTCCGTCATGATCAGGACACTCCTCCCCCGCACAGACGGCAGAAAACACCCTGGGTGCCGACTTCTGATGGCCCTCCGCTCTAACAGGTTGATGTGGCGTTTGGACTCCGATGGAGCCCAACAGCCGCTGGTGGTCAGATCGTTGGCATGAGCTCCCCATCCTGTGAGGGAAGCGTCCATCACCGCCGTCACCTACGGCCACGGTTGCCAAAACGCCCACCACAGAAGATCCTGCGAGACCGAGAGTGGAATCTGAACGGGATCCGACATCTTGCCTGCGAATTGCAACCACTGCATCTTGAGAATCCATTGAAGGGATCTCATCCGCAGTCTGGCCTCTGGCACCAGAAAAATGCACAATGCCATGAGGCCGACAACCTTAAGAATTGGAAAGCCGGAAGACTCTGGGCACATTGAAATTTGTTGACTATCTGTACAATGTGAACAGGCACTCGCCTTGGGAGGCGAGCACTTCCCAAAGGACGTGTCCAATACAGCCCCGATGTACTGGAGCTGTTGGAAAGGTGTCATATGTGACTTCTTGACATTGAGGGAAAGGCCCAGCTTGTGAAGGGAGCGGCAGGTGAGGCTGAGATGATCCAAAGCTTGTTCGGGAGAACACGCTCGGATCAACCAGTCGCCCATGCAGGGGTAGACCTGAACCCCCCTCCCCTGAGACAAGCTGCCACCACCACCATTAGCTTGGTGAAGACCCTTGGGGCGGAGGTCAATACGAATGGCACAACCCGAAACTGAAAGTGTGAGTTGCCAGCCGCAAACCTCAGGTATTTTCTGTGCTTTGGATGAATCGGCACATGAAAATAAGCATCCTGTAGGACCAGAGACCTCAACCAATCCTGAAGTCGAAGGGCCTGAAGGACCAGAGAAAGAGTGACCATCTTGAACTTGTCCTTCCTAAGGAACTTGTTCAGCCAACAAAAGTCCAAGATGGGTTTCAGTTCCCCGTCTTTCTTTGGAATCAAAAAATACGGGGAATACCATCCCTTGTGCATCTCCGCCACAGGCACTAGTTCTTTAGCGCCTTTCTCCAGCAGGGTCATGATTTCCTGCACAAGGAGCGGATCTGGAAGCTTCAAAGAGAGATTGCCTGGTGGATTGTCATGGGGCCGCTTTAGGAAGGGAAGGCAGTAGCCGTGGGCTATTGTATCCAGAACTCACGCATCCGAAGTAATAGCTCGCTATTCTTTGAGATGCTGAGACAGTCTTCCCCCAACCGGCAAACAATGGAACATGGCCTCATAGCTGTTTTGGAGCGGCTGTGGCAGCGCCTGAAGGCAAAGAGGCAGCTGCCTGAGCGGCTTTGGCACCTCTATTTCCCCGTCCACCCTGGGTACCTTTTCGGTGGCCCCTTTGATTAGCGGCTTCTCTCGTTCTACCAAAAGAGGAGTATTAACGAAAGGATTCCCCCCCCTCCACGGTTGTCCCCTAGGACGAAATGGCGGAGGTTGACACACAGCTGCGGCCAAAGGTTTAGCAGCAGCTTTAGTGGTCTGCAACCTCTCAAGGCTCTCGTCAGCCTTGCTGTCAAACAAATGAGAGCCATCAAAGAGCATGTTCAGAAGACAGGCTTGCACATTCAGAGCAAAACCCGACTTCCGCAACCACGCAAACCTGCGTATCACGGTGCTCGCAGCCATGGATCGGCTAACACTATCAGCCATGTCCAACCCAGACTGAAGGGATTCACACACGGCATCCTTGCCATCCTGCACAAGAGCAAGGAACCCATCCCTTTCTTCCCCCTCGGGGATATGCTCAGCCGCAAGAGAGACAATTCCACAGTGTGTGTGAAATCCTTGCCAAGGCACAGGTGGAGTTGGCCGACTTCAGTGCCATACTCCCAGCAGAAAAAACCTTGCGTGCCCAACCATCGAAGCACTTGTCGTCCCTAATAGGAGGGATGATAGAGTACGCCGCCTGCCTCTAGGTGGCCGTAGCCGCCTGAACCACCAAACTCTCGGGACTGGGGTGAGTGGATAGATAGCTGGGGTCGCTACTGGATGGACGGTATTTGTTAGTTAACGACTTGTTGACCGCCGGAAGAGTCTCCGGGGTCTGCCAAGTAGCTGCCACCCTTTTTTTGCAATGCCAAATGAAAAGGCAACACTGGGTCAGTGGACGGACCCTAATCCAAAATATCAGTCCGGTCATCCTATCAAATGCAACCGGAGGACCGGACCACCCGAGATACTCTAACTCTAGACATCAACCTCCTATAGGAGGATTCAGCATGAGCCCCAGGATCTGGCCTACCAAACTCCAGACAGGAGATGTGTCAAGGCCACTGGCATCATGCAACAATTGACGCAACTCCTCCAACTGGCTGTCTTCAGAAAAGGCCATGTCAGGAGCCTCATGAATTTCAACAGGCTTAAACTCCATATCTGACCTCTCCTCAGCCTCATAAATATCATGCAGAGAATGAAAGAGCTCCTTCCTAGGGACAGGAGCAGCCCTGGAGTCCACAACAGGCCTCACAGTCTTGGATAAAGCCTTTCTCGGAGGATCCATAGTACCAGGGGCCTCCACTGGCAAATTCCGGCCAAATTGCCCCGAAGGCATCAAGGGCGCTGATGGCATCGACAACGGCGCCGAAGGCTCCGAGGGCTGGACCGAAGGCAAAGCTCCGACAGCCGCATTCGACGGACACGGCACCAACGGTGTCAACGCCGACCTCAAGCCCTTTCCAGATTTCTGCGGTTTCGCTGGGGATGAAGACCGAGACCTGGATCTGGCACGTTTCTGGCAATCCACCGGAGCCTTGTCCGAACGGGACCTCGACGGTTCCCGATGTTTATCGCGCCGAGAGCCCAGGCCTGAAGGCGCATGAGCATCGGACAGAAAACGTTCCCTGACGGCTTCTTCCGAAGGCTCTGACGGAACTGTGCCCATGGATTGAAAAATCGCCATCATTTGCCCCATGAATGCCTCCCATTCCTCAGTAGTCGAGGATTTAGCAGGACAAGCCACTTTCCTCGCTGAGCCATCATCCGACGAGTAGAGTCACCCCTCGAATCGTTGGTGAAAATACCCGTCGTTTTTGGGGATTTATGGGGTTTTAAAACCCGACCTACCTGTAACTTCCCCTTACGATCCCGCAAGGCCTTGGCAGTCAACGACTGGTACTTCGAGCAGTCGACGGTATCATGACTTTGCGCAAAAACCACATTGAGATAAGGTGCAGGTCCGTAATCGACATTTTGGACTTACAGTCCCGGCATGTCTTAAACCCAGACCGCGGAGTCAGAAGGGTAGACGATGAAGACATTTTCTTCGAAGATCACACGAGGCGCGCCGAGTTCTCGAAGCAAGCACGTTTGCAGAAAAAAACGGAACTGAGGCTACAGGCATCGTGCGTCCTATTCCTAACATCCACGACACCCTCCACCGAAAATATTTCTGAAGCAGCACAGCTGTGGACATTACATGTCAAAGATGTGGAATAGCTTAGAGGACACAATCCATTCGAAATGGCTGTTCTTAAGAGATTCGGCTTCTACAAAAGCATTTGCAAAGGCGTATAGTATCTTTGCTCAGTGGAGTGGGATTACGACCTTGGAGAGTGGCTATAACATGTTCAGGGTTTAAACATTGACACATTAAAGCACTTTGCAAGTTCATTGCAAGTTCGTTGGTGCGGTACATTCATGGGCAGTAATAGAATTTCTGCACCACTGAATTAACAGATTGGAGGTCACATGGAGGGTTTACGTCCAGCATGCAATTTGAGGTAAATCCCCCCCTTTAGTGCCAATAACTGCCAGATTTGGCAAGTCAGATTAACCACCTTCTGTGGAAACCAAATAGGAGGATTAGCACTGCCTTACAGCCTCATGCAATCCTGCAGCAAGTTAGTGGGACCGAGTGGTGGTAATAGTAAAGGAGTATGCCACAAAATCCTACAGAATTGATGTCAAACTCATAAGGAGACATTTTAAGTTCAATAAATACATTAAGAAAAGGCATCGCTTTCAAGCAGGTGTTCATGACCACTGTAATCTGAGGCCAAGAATAACAGTCACTCTCCTTGGTACATTTTGCCACTGGGCCGCTCCAGGAAATCCTGTGACATAGTGTTCGGCATCAGTAACAGGCCTGTCATCTCTGATACTGAGACTGACAACTAGTCACTCAAGCACACTCATGAGCACCTGAGCTTGGGCACCACGAAGAAACAGGATGCCATCAAACCCAGAAGAAAAACGAGTTCAGGACCAAACTCTGGGATTGGACGCTACAGATCATACGCAGAATGTTAGTCACCCAGCACTCGGGGGTGAACACACTGCCCGTGCGCGAGTCCATAATCACCCCAAAGAAGTGGAGTGACTGCAATGGAGTCACCTAAGACTTCTTAAAATCAGAAGCCTGAGCTGTGTAGCATACGACAGGTGGGGTGCAGGTGAGCCGGCACCGGACCTGGAGTGTGGGCTTGAATAAGCCAAGCATCCAGGTATGGAAAGACGTGAATCATGTCCATCCTAAAATGCACAGACACCACAGTTGAGAGCTTGGTAAAGTCCAATGGACCGGAGAATCGAATGAAGGATAGGACCTTGAACTGGAAATGGGTATTCCCAATCACGAAACTCAGGTACTTCCTGCACTTGGGATAAGGAGGCATCCTGGAGGTTCAATGGCACCAGCCAGTCATGTGACTCAAAGCCCAGGAAGATCTGGGTCAAGGGGACCACCTTAACCTTGTCCTTGCGCAGTTAAGAAGCCTGAGATTCAAGATGGGACACAGGACGCCTTCCATCTTCAGTACTGTTTGGGTAGAAGGCACCAGTTTCGACGCTCTTAGCAAAAAGCTGCCAAACCTCCTCCAGCATGGGAGAGTCTGGAGGGGAGGACGGGAAAGAGGACAAGCCAGAGGGCATTAAATGAAAAAGACGAAACATAATTGAAAGATAATCTGTAAGGCAACGGCATCACGAATAATGAGTTGCCACTCTGATGTGCAGACACAACGCCCCTCCCCACAAGAAACTGTTGGCTGAAGTCCAATTAAAAGATGTTATGGACTGGATATGCAAGAAGGGGCCGAGGCAACTCCGCCTCTCTGCACTCCTCTGACCCTACATGCTTGCAGGACGGTGCCCGATACCTGCCAAGGTGGATGAAGGAGCAAATGTTTGAAAATCAGGGACCCCTGGAGGCGGTGGTTGAAGGCTGTCCAACAGGCAACAGTAGGGACTTCGCAGTGGCTTTAAATATCTCCAGAGACTCATCCTGAAAATATTGCCACTGTCGAAAGGGCATAGCAAGGCGCTTAATCTGGACATCAAGAACAAAACGAGATACATCCATGAATATCTGTGGATGACATAGCTTACTTATATTCATTAAACTGTAACATATTCGGATTATGATTTTATATATCCTGCTATAACAACTTTGGTAGAAAGTATATTTACAGCACAATGTATTCTCTGATGGAAATGCTGCAGTGGAAAACACAGGAGACTGAAGAGACGTTGTTGCTATATGAGGATTAAACGTTTTTCTTTTTTTAACCAAGATGGATTCTACTGCCAACAGCCTGACAATTAATGAGAAGATCTTTCTTCATACAAAGATGTTAAAGAAGAGAATATACTACCTGTAATGTCTTTCAATCTAGAAGCTCAGGATAACACCGACATATTTGGGGTCAATAAAATTAGGAATACGAGGGGTTCTTGCAAGCTCAGCCAAGATGGCCGCTCTCATCTGAGCTTGCGCAAACACCAAATTCAACCCGATTATTATCCTTTGAGCAGCGTTTCTGTATATTCGCAATTGTCAAGACCTGAGCAAGAGACGCTGGGGAGCTTTTTAGCACAGCGACCGTGCTTCTGATCCGGCCTGCAGAGGTCCTGTCATCTCGGCGGCAGAGGCTCGGCTGAAGGCCTCCCAGTTACCCCCTTCATCTGTGATGCGCAGCGCGCAGGGCCTTTGCTGCAGCTTGGCGTGGGTTCCTTGCGGCACTTGCACTCGGTGCTGCCTGGTGATTCGCAGCAAGCCAACCAGCCGGTAGTGGGATCCAGCAGCGGGTGTGGGCCCGCTCCGGCTGGGCAGAGGCTCTCTTCAATGTGCCCCATACCTGCATGGCTCCTTCTTGGCCTGGTGCCGGTGGAATCCGGTGCAGGGCCATTCTTTCTGAGAGCCACACAAGCCCTGGGGCTCTCTCCCTAACATCGAGTGCCTCCCGCTGGAGTCGGTCCGTCACTCGTGCTGGATCCCTGAAACCGCTAGGCCCGAGTGGGAAGTGGTGAGGGAGCTGGTTCAAGAACTTGGGTTTGCGGGTGGAATCAGGACTTTGCGCCAGGCCACAATACGAGTAATCATGACCCAATCCAGACTAAACGGTCCTTTAATGCTGGATCAGCTGGCAGGAAGTCTAGACTGCCAGAGGCGGAGGAGCAAGGGTCTAGGCCCGAGGATGATTCGACAGAGGAGGCACTGGACGAGCTGTGGAATATTAAGGAAATGTTCCGACAGTTACAGGAGGGCATAAATACATGGAAAATTAAAATAGAGTCTCTTACTTAAAGTGGATCATGTGAAAGCGCGTTTGGATAAACATGCTGCACGGCTGGATGCCGCTGAAGAGAGAGTGTCCGCATTGGAGGACAGAGTGGCCATGATGTCCTCCGGGTTTGGTTCCATTGAGAAGGCCTTGCAGATTGTGTCTGATAAACAAGAGGACTTGGAAAACAGGTCCCGTAGGAATAACATCAGGATCACAGGATTGGCGGAAACGCACAACCTAGGCTCCATTGAACTGTTTGTGGAACAGCTTCTGAAGAATTTGTTGGACCATATCCTATTCTCGACATTGTTTCTAATCAAGAGGGCTCAGACCTCTGAGCAAAGGCCGGTGCTTGGGGCCTCTCCAAGACCAATAATTGCATGCCTTTTGAATGATCAGGAGTGGCACACTGCCCTGAAAACTACCCCGGGATCAAGGTCATTGAAATACAGAAGCGATATGTGACTAACCCAGAGGTATCGTCACTGCTTCAGATGGGGGAAGCCTCTTTCCATGAGGCCAAGGAGGTGAGCCTGCTACCCGATAATCCCCCTGTGGGGGGGGTCCCCACGGGAGGATCTCATGGGGAGGGAAGACCCCATTCAGAGTAGTGACTATCTCGGGAGAATGCAGCATCCCTTCGACCCTCCCACCTATCCTCAAAACCCCTCCATTTCCACACTACCCAATGTCCCTATGTGTTTTGGCAATGTAGCTCAGGCAAGAACTACTGAGACGAGGAAGAGGCCATGATAATGAAGATCACTGACAAGAACAAATGTACGTGTTCTAGCCTTAGGAATAATAGTAATGGTCAGCTGTCAATAAAAGGCAGCGAGGGAAGAGAAGGATGGCCTCTTGGTTGTCGGCTCGGAATGAGCAGGGAAAGTGACCAGGTAAACGCAGGAAAGCAAAGCAGAGAGGCAGACTGTGTCTGAGGGAGAGATCCACTCGCAGAAGTCCAGCGACGCAGAAGGCAGACCGGAGAAGAGGAAATCTTACCTGCCTGAGACCAAGGCTGCTGGAGTGCAAGGAAACCACAGCCGAACTACAGAGGAGATGCGCGGAAGACCGCAAGAAGGTCCTGGTGAGCAAGCCGCTGAAACTCCTGGGAGACCCGTGAACAACCGGATGGTGATGGCCAATACCCTACAGGTACAAGGGTGGCTGGTCCCAGGGTTAGGTGACCCAGAGAGTGCTTGAGGCCCGAAATGGAGACCAGAAGGAATACTCACCGGGGCAGAGTAACCTAGTGAAGGTGGTCTGGGACCCATATCAGGAAGGCATACCCTTACCAGTAATCAAGGGGAATATGAACTTTGCAGATAGAAGTGGCAATCACAGACCTTAGCAGGAGAGTAAACCAAGGCTGTGGAATGAAGAGAAATTAGACAAAGAAAACATTGTGAATAATTAAATGAAGTGGGTCTGGGACCAATATCAGGAAGGCATACCTCCGACCATTAATAAAGGGGAATATGAACTTTGCATATACAGATGATATTCACAGACCTTGGCAGTCGAGTAAACCAAGGCTGTGGCTTGAAGAAAGACCAGACAAAGAACTGGGAGAGTAACCAAGTAAAGGGGACCTGGGACCCATGCTGGAGAAACACACCCCAAACAGTAATAAAGAGGACTATGAACTTTACAGGGACACTCAGATGCTTGGGAGAGTTGTCCAAGCCATTCTTCCTTGTTGGAGGGCCTGGGAGCCAGGCCTACTAAGTAAAGATAAAGACTTATCCTTACCATTCAAGATCCAGAGACAATCTTGGATAAAGTGTTAACACTCCGGGGAAAGGGAATCAGCCCCTTGAGTCTTGTTGAACATTTGCTTGCTTTTATACACCTTTATGGAACTTTTCTTTTTAACTACAAGGCTGGGCTGCAGGTCGGCAGTCGAAGAGGCGAACAAGTTACTTACCAACTGTAACGTTCTTTCGAGTGGATGTTCCTCCCACGTATTCCTCATCTTGTGATAATTCGTTATCTCCAGCTTCGCTGCTTCTGAAAAAAAAATTCTCGCCAGAGGGCGCTGTGCCCGAGGTCGTGGCGTCGATTGTCCCTCGACGGACTCCGTACTCGGTCGACGTCACCAATGCTATAAATAGCTCGAGCCGTGCCTGTTGTTTCAGGTCTGTTTTTTCGATGAAACATATAGGAGGAACACCCAAGCGTGCCCCATGACCGATACATTCTTCGTGAGAGGAAAGTGTAAGAAAACGTAAACTGTACTGTGGGGTAGGATGGGAGGGTCGATGAGGAAAACGTGGGAGGAACATCCAGTCGAAAGAACGTTACAGTTGGTAAGTAATGGATTGTGTCCTCCCACGTATTCCTCATCTTGTGATAGGCTCCCATAGCAGTAGCAATTTTGGAGGCGGGAGTACTAATTTCAGTTTTCGTGGACAGAATGCAGAACTGCCTTGGCAAATAAACCCTCAGAGGAGGCAGTATCCAAAAAATAATGTTTAACAAAAGTATGCATTGTTTTCCAGGTTGCAGCTGCACAAATATCTGCTACCGGGACTCCCCTCTTTAGAGCCGCAGAAGTAGCCATTCCCCTTGTAGAATGGGCACAAAGCCCATCTGGTGGTTCTTTTCCCACTAATCTGTAGCATTCAACTATGGCTAATATGATCCAGCGGGAAATGGTCTGTTTTGTTACAGATAATCCTAATTTATGACCAGTATAACCCACGAATAGTTGGTCATCCTGTCTCAGTTTAGCCATCCTTGAGATGTAAAAACTAAGAGCCCTCTTGGGATCTAGTCTATGTAATCTCTCCTCTTTCTTGCCCAGATGAGGAGGAGGATAAAAAGTTGGTAGTAATATTTTTTGTGACAAATGGAAGTCCGAGACTACTTTTGGTAAGAACGAAGGTTTAACTTTAAGGACTACCTTATCCTTATAAAAAAATAGTATATGGTGGTTTGCATGAGAGAGCCTGAAGTTCACTAACCCTGCGGGCTGATGATAGGGCCACATGAAGGACAGTTTTTAGAGTTAAAAGCCTCAGTGGACATGAATGCAGAGGCTCAAAAGGTATGCAAGTCAAGAATTTTAGTACTAAATTTAAATCCTAAGTTGGTACATGAAAAGGTACTGGAGGGTATACATTAGTAAGCCCTTTTAAGAATTGAATGATTAACGGTATTTTGAAATATGAAACCTCTTCCGGGGAGCGCATGAAAATGGACAGCGCAACAAGGTACCCTTTGATTGTTCCTATCTGGAGCCCCAGATTAGCTAGATGTAATAGAAAGAAAGCACCATTGGGGTGCCACACTGAAAAGGGTCCACATCCTTGTCTTTGCACCAGTTACTAAACCTGTTCCAGCGACATCGGTACAAAGATTTTGTTGCTGGTCTTCTGGCCGAAAGCAAGATTTCCATTACGTCATCCGGAAGATCCCAATCCTTGTATCTCAACCTCTCAGCAACCATGCGTGAAGGTTGAGTGTCTTGACCTCTGGATGGAGAACCTGACCTTCCTCAGAGAAGATCCTCTCTTTGCGGAAGACGTATTGGAGGGCAGATGGACATGTCCAGAAAGTCCGGGTACCACGTCCTCCTGGCCCAATCCGGGGCAATTAGGATCATGGTTTTCCTGAACTTTCTCAACCTCCTGATTACTTGAGGAATCACAGGGACTGGGGGAAACACGTTCTTTGAGGAAATTCCCTTGAGCAGTACCGATCGCACTTCCGGTTGATCGTGGTGGCGAACAGATCCTCTTGAGGGGTTCCCCAAAGGGTGAAGATCTCTAGAAGGACTTCCTGAGCTATCTCCCACTCGTGAGAGACCGTGCTTTGCCTGCTCAGAGCGTCTGTCGCCGTGTTCCTCTCTCCGGCTAGGTGAATTGCCGATAGAGAGATTCCTTCTTGTATTGCCCAGAACCATAGCTGCATTGCCTCTCTGCACAGTGGTAGTGACCCTACTCCTCCTCTTTTGTTGAGGTAGTACATGGCCACCGTGTTGTCCGTCATTATCAGGACTTTCTTTCCCTGTACAGAGGGCAGAAAGGCCTTCAGAGCTAGTCTGATTGCTCTCAGCTCCAAAAGGTTGATGTGTAGTTTGGACTCCGATGGAGACCAACGACCGCTGATTGTCTATTGTTATCTCCGGCCATGGTTGCTAAAAAGACTCTCCCTTCAGAATGTTGTCGTTGCAAGCCCACCATAGAAGATCCTGAGCAACTGCGCTCGGGACTTGCAGAAGATCCGACATTTCCCTGAGAACTGGGACCACTGAGTTCTGAGTGCCCATTGAAGGGATCTCATTCTCAATGGCCTCTGGTACTAGGAAAACGCAGGATGCCATGAGGCCGAGCAACCTGAGAAAATCGAAGGCCGGTAGACGTTGGGCATTCTGGAATTTTGTTACCATCTGCTGGATGTGGAGAGCTCTCACCTCGGGAGGCGAGGCTTTTCCTGAAGAAGTGTCCAAGACTGCTCCGATAAACTGGAGCTTCTGGGATGGTATCATGTGGGACTTCTTGAAATTGAGGGAGAAGCCCAATTTGTGGAGGAAATGGCAGGTGATCGAAGATGTTCCTGAGCTTGTTCTGGAGAACTTGCTCTGATCAACCAATCGTCCAGGTAGGGGTAGATGTGAATGCCCCCTCTCCTGAGACTTGCTGCCACAACCGCCAACAGTATGGTGAAAACCCTCGGGCGGAGGTCAACCCGAATGGCAGAACTCGAAATGGATAATGAGAATTGCCAATCGCGAACCTCAGGTACTTTCTGTGCTTTGGATGAATTGGCACATAAAAGTAAGCATCCTGAAGGTCCAATGATACCAACCAATCTTGGAGCTGGAGAGCCTGAAGGATCTGAGAAAGAGTCACCATCTTGAACTTGTCCTTCCTGAGGAACTTGTTCAAGTTTCTCAAGTCCAAGATGGGTCTCAGTCCTCCGTCCTTTTTTGGGATGAGAAAATATGGGGAGTACCAATCCCTGTTCCTCTCCGCTACAGGTACCAGTTCAATGGCACCTTTCTTTAGCAGGGTTAAAATTTCCTGCAACAGGAGCGGATCTGGAATTTTGGCGGAGTTGGCTCCCGGTGGATGATTCTGAGGCCTTTTTAGAAAAGGGAGACAGTAACCTTGGGCTACTGTTTCCAGTGCCCAAGCATCTGAGGTAATGCCCCGCCATTCCTTCAGATGCTGAGAGATCCTGCCTCCCACTGATGTTTTGTGCAACATTGTCTCAGAGGAATTTGGAGGCGGCTGCAGGAGTGGCTGAGGGTACAGATGCCGCTCCTGAGGCTGATTTTGCACCTCTTCCTCGTGCTCCACGAGGGAAGTTTCTTTTGCCCCTTTGGGAAGCCTGTCCTTCCTCTATCAAATGAGGAGTAGTATCGAAAAGAACGACCCCTCCAGGAAGATGAGCTGGAATAGGTTTTCAGAGGCTAAGAGGCGCTAAGTGATTTAGCTGCCGCTTTCGAGGTCTGAAGTTTTTCTAGGCTTTCATCAGCCTTTCTGCCAAAGAGCCTCGAGCCATCAAAGGGCATGTTGAGGAGTAGTGTAGCTTGCACGTCTGGTGCAAACCCCGACTTCCTCAACCACGCAAATCTGCGTAGCCCAACGCTTGCAGCCATGGATCTGCTTATACTATCAGCAGTATCCAGTCCAGACTGGAGACATTCCCCCATTGCCTCCTTCCCGTCTTTAACTATATTCAGGAAGCCTTCCCTTTCCTCGCCTTCCGGAATATGATCAGCCGCCGCCGAAATACAGTCCCACAGGGTATGGGTAAACCTGGCTAGGGTACAGGTGACAATTGCCGACTTAAGTGCCATACTGCCAGAAGTGAAAACTTTACATGCCCAGGCATCAACTTTTTTATCCTCTCTATCTGGAGGGATAGTTGGATAAGCAGTTTGTTTTGAAGTAGATGCTGCCTGAATGACTAAACTCTCTGGAGTCGGATGTTTATTCAAATATTCAGGATCCGTTCCAGCTGGTCTATATTTTTTTGGAAAAGTGCTATCTGCAGCAGCAATACTCTCTGGTTTCTCCCAGTTTTTCTCCACAGTCCTTTGAAGGGCCTTGTGGAAAGGGAGAACAGGTTCTTTCTGAGGTCCCTTGATGATTATATCCGTCATGTCATCTTGTTCAAAAATGGGTGAAGTATTACCCCAGCCCATATACTCAATTACCCTGGTCATAAAACCCCTGTACCCAGCATCTGCATGCTCTGCCGGATCAGGTCTGGCGAACTCTAATTCTGGGGATGTGTCAATTCCACTGGCAGAATGTAGAGTATCACTCAGGTCTCTCATTCTAGATTCCTGATCAATAAGTTCCTCAGGAACTTGTCTTGTACCATAAGAAACTCCAAAAGGAGTAACTTCGTCCTCTTCTGAAGCAGGTTCTTCATAAATTGCTGACATAGACTTGAAAAAGTCTGATCTGGGCAATGGAGTGAATCTCCTTTCTTCCTCTACTATCTGCGTCGAAGGAAGTGATAAATCCTTCGAAATTGTCAAAGGGATCTTCGAAGACTTCGAAGATTTCGAAGATGACTTCAATACTGGCGTCGAGGATGTTTTTGGTTTTGGAGTCGAATTATCGACGCTGAGGGCGTCGACGAAGTCGAAGTCTTCGACGACTTGTGTTTTTTTACATGGCACTGCAGAAGTGCTCGACTCTCTAAGAGTCTTCGACGGATTTACATCGACTCGAGTTCTTTTAGATTCCTCGACGCTACCGGTCTTTGCCATGGTAGTCTTGGACTTCCCTTTGTCGTCCAATGGAGCGACGTTAGGGGTATGGCTTTTTTTTTCAAGGGTCTTTCAAGGGGGTCGGGCCGCATTCTCGAAAACCATCATCTTTTTTGCGGAATTCTTACCATTTACTGGGAAAATCCGATTTAGTCGAACATCGAATTTCTTCGGTCGACTCTGAAGAAGAAGATGATCATGAGGGAGATCTATGTCTCCTCTTCATTTTTTTAGATGATGACGAAGAGTGTCTCGATCTACTCCTAGATCGAGATCTCTGAGTGCCTACGGCGATCCGATTCCTTCGAATCAGTCGCTTTCTTATGTCTTTTTGACATAGCCTTCTTAGAGGCTTCCCTCCCCACCGACAGTTTACCTCTCCTCTCACGAAGAGCTTTCTCGGTCATGGATTGACTAGACCCGCAGTCGTCGGTTCGGTGACTGGAACCGAGACACCAGAGACAAATCAGGTGGGGATCGGTGATCGACATTTTGGATCCACAATCTACACACTTCTTGAACCCCGTCTTGGGTGTCGAAGGAGTTGAAGATGACGGCATTTTCTTCACAGAAAATAGAAGCGCGCCATTCTCGATAGCGAAGCAATCGGAAAAACGGAACTGAAGCAACGGGCGCGGCTCGAGCTATTTATACCATTGGTGACGTCGACAGAGTACGGAGTCCATCGAGGAACAATCGACGCCACGACCTCGAGCACAGCGCCCTCTGCTGAGAATTTTTTTTTCCGAAGCAGCAAAGCTGGAGATAACGAATTATCACAAGATGAAGAATACATGGGAGGACACGATCAATTCGAAATTTCCCTTTTCACCTTATGTTGAGCTTAGCTTGTGAGGGATAGGTTACAATTTGGACACTTCTAGCACAGACAGTTTCATTAGCTAGTTTTTTTTGAGGCAGGGAAACCCCTCTTAGAGGTAGGGCTAGTTAGGATGTCCTCCAAACCCCCTGGTTTTATTAATAAAAGTATTTGACAATCAACATGCCACACAATTGTCTGTCTCTTACTCCTACACCCTCCCAGATGCTAACCACTTCTCTGCTAAGATCCAGACCTCCAGGAGATCCATCAGTGAGAATAAACAAGCTCTGAGGGCAAGGGAAATTAAATATGCCATGCTCTTTCCGGACAAACTATGTGTGGAACATAACGAGAAAACACTTTTCTTTCGCTGCCTCGGATGATGCCAGAGAATTAATTGACTTGCTACCTCCTACCACGTCCCGCTCCCAGAACCAACCCAAATAGCGGTGCAGGAGTAATGTACCCATATAGGCCCTATCCTGCCCTTAATTTCTGCAAATGTGCTGGGGTTTGCCAGATTATTCTACCTTATCTTGCGCTACTGGTCAAGTTGGAACATACACATGGGTGCACCTGGTGGACTAAAGCTACCCCTTTGGTGACATACATCAACAAAGGGCTTTTTTGTTGGGTGGGACATGTTTACTGGCATTTGTAGGTTGCTATTAGGGGTGAGGGTGCAGTTATGGGGTTATTTGAAATGTAAAATAGTTGGGTGCACTATTTACATTGTTTGCTTTGGCAGCATGGCGCTATTTTTTGTCACAATGTGGTTAAGATGTACTATTCACAGGTAAAATTCCGGGTTGGAGTGGAGTCTCTTACAATCTAGCGGATCCACCTTTATTTTCACAATATTTTAGTCCAATTCAGTGAAGGTGCAAATCCTGGTGATATTAAACTTTTCTCATGGAATGTCCTGGAGGTTAATACCTACTCTAAAGCAAGAAAAATCCTGTTATACCTCGAAAGCATTATGTTAATAATGCCTTCCTACAAGAGACACATTTACACTCCAATCCACTACTGAATCAAAGTTAGCTAAGAGCTGGGGCTGTCATCAATGCGTTTCTTTCTTTTCCACATATGCTACAGGAGTCAGTATTCTCATACATCGCTCACTGGGGTTCAGGCCTATTGAAAGAGATCCTAATGGCAAGATGTTGATGGTAACTGGAATCACCCACAGGTATCCAGTTACCTTGATTAAGTGGTATGTCCCCAATGCAGATGCACCAGCATATTTTGAATGGACTGCGCAGCAACTGCTGCGATTTAAAGACAACACAAATCTGCTGCGATTTAAAGACAACACAAATCTATGTCAAGACCTGAGGCAAGCATGATGCTGCAACTTATTTTAATTCCATTCGTCAGCAGTTTAAAAACTTAAGTTTAACGTAAACTACAAATCCCTGTCAGTCTTCTCTTTAAGATAGTTCTGTTAGTGACTTCCTTTAGTCCCGTCTCTGCTAGGTCACTTCCTGACAAGGTCGTTTCCTCTTCTTTTTCTGCCTTTCAGCCATATAAGTAGTATTTCGTCTCCAGAACTCATTGTAGCATACCTACCAACCCTAACGTTTTAAGCGTTAGCCTACTGCTTTTTATGCAGTATTACCGCCTACAGATTTTGTTGCCTATTCCTACCTCTATTTTTAGCTTTAGGACTGGCTCTTGTCAAGGCTCGGGAGACGCAGTGCCCCATTGTCAGCGGATTCAATTTACTGCTCCAAGTAAAGTCTCAAGACAACATACAGCCAGTAGATGGCTTACAACTGAAGTGTTTGCTCTGAAAGAAAAAAAACAAGCATTTTTCTAAAACACCCTGTTGGTGCACATCCTCCTGCCGCTCCGGGTTTGTAGATGGATGATGGGTATTGGACTCGTGTTAGATTGTGTCGCAGCCAAGCCCCTGGGTCACCTGCTTCCTCCCGACATCAGGAAAACGGTGCGCAGTACTGAGGTGAGTCTTCAAACCTGTTCCCGCGCAGTGTGAAAAGCAGTAAAAACAAGCATGATTCATGGAAAAGCGAGCACTGAGAAAAGCAACGTGGTCTTTCCAGCATGTTGCAGATTTCCTTGTTGCAGCGCTGGCGTTCAGAGCAAGCGTGAGAACAGCACTAGTTCCTGCATGACCAACTATGAGAATCAAGGGTCTCCTGGTTTGTCAGGCAATTTACATTTTTGTGAAGTTATGACAGAGCAGCAAACGTTGCCTTGCATTCAAGTTCTGCGAGACCTTTTTCTGCCATGGTAATTTAGTGTTTAATATTAAAAAAAAACATGACAGACAGATTTTGAACATTGAAATCTTTCCATCACTAGTGTGTATTGAAAGTACCAGTACTTGGGAAGTATTTTATGGGCGTAATTTTAGGGGGGTTAGGGGGGACAGGGGTGTTTGTTCTCCCCAACTTTCATGGCACACTATTTTGTCCCCATTAATTTGGCTGGGGCACCTTTTTTTCAGATGTCATGTCCCTCCCAACATTTTCAGCAAAGTTACGCCACTCGGGAAAGAGTTCTTATAAACTCGAGAGCCAAAGTTATATCTGAAAATGCATCAACCCTGGACGCCATGCAGGTTGATAAAACAGCCAGGAATTCCTATGCAGCCAGCAGCATTTTCAGCCAAACATTTTCTTCCTATGTACTGTGACATTTTTTTAAATAAAGGGGGACCTGGCACAGATTATGTTTCGTATCACGACGGCTGTGCACATTCAAAGTGTTTTTTTAGCCTGCATGCCTTTTTTTTAAATGAATTTTAACTGAATTATCTGTATTTTTACATCACAGCCTCTGGTATTTAGTTCTGTAAATATACAAATATGTATGTTGAAAGGTTTCCTAAATTATGAATGATAGTGAACACGAGACTGGGGCACAGTATGACAGGTGGAAAGAGTCCCAGATGTCCCAGGCTTGAAAGAAAAATATTTCATTTGCTTTCATCTTTTGCTTGAAGCTCATACCCATATTACATTAATAATTTTAGAGATTATTATCACTTGTAGCGGTGCAAATATTCACCTTCTGCATTATCCCATTCCTCAATCACCAACATGCCAAACACCCACCTATCACAACTTACTCTGCCAGACTTCAGACTCTCCCAGTCATGCACATTCTCCATCACCCTGTCACACTACAATGTCGCACCTCACACTCCCCAGTCCTTGCTACACTCCCAACTGGACACCCAATTTACACTCAAGTTCTTCTTGAAATCTCTAGTTCATACTTTCTCACTGTCTTCCAGTCAGTCAACCCTGCTTCCCCGAATTTCTTGCTGCTTTTGCATCTCATGTACCTTCTCCCAATCTAACCCGCTCTCTCCCTTCTTTTCCCAGAAACTATGCAATTTAGTTCAAATTGTTATGCTTAGGACCTTGTGGTTCAGCGCCATATAGCAGCTGATGTTATTTCCTGTGATGTTATCAGATCAAGTGATGTCATTTCCTATGAAGTTATCATTATGCGAATTACCATTTTTGAAACTTGATAAAGCCTACAGCTTTTTGGTCACAGAACGTTGGCAAATATGTTGTAGACACTTCACGATGGAAGGGATACTGTCATGATGCCTACTCCCGGGAAGCCAGTTCAGGCCGAGCGTCCCCGAAAGCAGACCTCATGTCCCCAGGGAGGGACCCAGCAACCCCTTATAGGGGCTCTTTGGACGTTGTCCTGGCACCAGGTTCATAGAAGGCATCAGTCCTGGCACCATAGGCCCCAGGCTCATTATGGGAGTGCTTGGATGGACTTACCTGATGCAGACCATGCTGCCGGATCCAGACCTCCTTGAGGTCTGAAAGGGACTATTTTACCACTCGGGCGTGGCTGAGGAAGAATACTTACCTGGAACTTCTTTGGGGGCTATTTAAACCACGCCCAGACAGCAGCTCACGCTTCGCGTTGTTCTGCATCTAGCAGCTGGACGCTCACCGTGTCTGCTCCTGCATCCTGGCTCCAGCCACGCCCACCTGCAACCTGGAACACCTGAAAAGGAAGGAAAGGAGAGAAAGGAGAATAATTGAACTTTACCTACCTCCATCCGGAGTCCGGAACCATCACTCCGACGATCCTGAGAAAAGACATTATTTTTAGAAGTGCATCGCATCGCTCGCTGCAGCGCCGCGTTCCACTCACCTTCACGAGGCGCCCTCGGGCTCTTCAGCGACCATTGGCACCATCCGTCGCCTTTCAGCGCCTAAGGAGAAAAAGAGACAAAACAAAGGTGAGCGAAGGAACAGATCGAGGAAGGCCTGATTCTTCCACCTTAAGACTTACCTGATTATTGTTGGGACAATCTTTCCTCACCTCGGGTCGGCGCCGCTTCTTTGGCACTTCCGTACGCCGGCCCCTAAAGGGAAAAAGACACGCATTAGTGGGTGAAAGCAAGATCACTAAGGGAACCATCCATCAAAAAGACTCACCAGAGTTACCTTCGGCGAATCCATTCCTCTACGCGGATTCTTCATCGTACATCTGAAATAGAGAAAAGGACAACGGACAATTAAGGCTTGAACTTTTGCAACTGAATACTTACGGCCTCATATCGGAAAAGTCAAGCGGAGTTGAATACTCACCAAACCCGAGATCCAGTGAAGTAACTGGAAATCAACGCGCCCCTGCATCGGAAGCAGGATGGAGAGTTCGTCCTTTCAGACTCTAAGGGGAATCGCGGAGGGGGTTCGAGGAGTGTGAGAGGGGGAAAGAGGGGAATCCGACACATTATCCAGCAGACAGTTAATCCCCTTTTCCATCTACAGAAGGATTCTTCTACGAGCCAGACAGGCGAGGTTTGGGGGTCCGGTCCAGTCCGTCTTCCGAGTCCTGCGCATCACCTTAGAAGAGGTCATAGCAGTCCAGAACAGATCGGCACCTCCGTGGGAATCAGGTGAGCGTTACAGATACATCTAACTTGGAGACATTCTCAGAAGAGGAGATTAGCTAGCAAGGTTAGATCTAAAAGACACATACCTTACAGCACCCGTAGTGTCGGTAGACAGGCCATTCCTGAGTTTCAGAAGGCTAGAGCAATTTTGGCAGTTCAAGACTCTGCCGTTCGGACTCAGCACCATGTGCTTTCACCAAACTGATGTGGCCCGTCGCTTCAGCGATCAGACAAAGAGGAATAAGGGTGATAATTAACCTAAACAACATTTGGATACTAGCATACAGTAAGACGTTCTACTAGAACAATTAGTTAGGGCGAGCAGCCTATTAGCTCCCCCAGGCTTCCTCATCAATCGGGATAAGTCACAATTGATGCCCAAGAGAAGAATGGATTTTCTGGGTTTCGTCATCGACACCAGGAAAGCTAACCTAGAACCTCCAAATCAGAAGATGAAAGCCATCAAAAAGGAAATCAGGGTGTGCGTCAGGAAAACAGTGATTTCCTTAACAGCTCTAGCACGGATAGTTGGGCTGCTCACAGCTTCCATTCAAGCAATTTTCTGTGGCCCTCTACACTACAGAGCACTCCAGAGACTAAAGGCCAAACATCTAAGGGAGGGCCTCAGATATCACCAGATGGTTCCCCTCGATCAGGAAGGGAGAACAGAGCTAGCTGGAATGGTGGCTCCAAAACAGAGGCATGAACGGATAAGCCATCTTCAGAGACATTCCAGAACTTGTTATCGAGCTGGATGCCATCAGATCAGTTTGGGGAACCAGATGCAGAGGTCTGGAAACAGGAGGAAAACGAACCAAGGAAGAATTAGACATACATATAAATTGGCTAGAACTGTTAGCTGGCTCCTTTGCAACCAAGACATTCACGAGAGACAAAGTGAACTGCTGCATACTCCTGAAAATGGACAACATATCAACAGTGAAATATATAAATCACATAGGAGGGACGAAGTCCAGGATGCTAGTGGAGTTGGCAAAGGACTTCTTGCACTATTGCCTGGACAGGAGAATTTTTATCACAGCTGAGTATCATTCCTGTTACCTGACAGACTTGCGCAACTGGATATTTGACAAGCGAGTCTTCAAACAGGTAGCGACACTTTGGTGTCCCCTGGAGACCGACCCATTTGTTTTCAGATTGAACACTCAGCTTCCCATGTTCTTCAGCTGGAAGTTGGATCCGGGTACTTATGTGTTCCTTCACAGCTGGAAAGGGGCAGTGCAGTATGCCTTTCCGCTTTCCGTGAGGCTGACCAGGGTACTGGTGAAAATGTACAGAGAGGAAGCAGACGCAGTAATCATTGCCCCAACATGGAAGCCGTAAGCGTGGTTTCTAGTTCCTATGGAACTTTCATCGGATTTCCGGTGGACTCTGCCTCAGAACCTGGACCTCCTAAGGGACCCGACTGGTAGGTGTCATCCTCTGAGGCTACCGGGAACGCTCCCTTTACTAGCCTGCAGGGTGTCTGGAGCAAGTGGAGCCTGTCAGGAATTTTGGAACAGGCTGCCCGCCTTATCAAAGAAACACGGGCTCCCACTACGTTCAGGAGCTATAACGCTGCGTGGAGCAAATGGGAAGTCGGGTGTGACCGACAAGGTCATCATCCCGTTTTCCCCCCCGCTAGTTCAGGTGCTCAATTTCTTAGCATCCCTAAAAGCACTCCTGAAAAGCCAGAACATTGTGAGTTTACATATCAGCAATCTCAGCGGGACACGTTTTGGTAGACAACCGACCAATAGGAGAACATCCGGCAGAAATTAAGTTCCGATCTCCACCTCTTCCCAAATATGCTTACCTGTGGGATGTGAATGTGGTACTTTGAATAATTTCTAGTTGGGCCCCTAATAATAAGCACTTACTACAGCAAATGTCTGATAAATTGGAAATGTTGCTGTGTCAAGTCTCCTGTATGAGGGTATCGGACGTTAAGGCACTAGAGGTGGACAAGATAATGTTTTATCCAGGTGGCGTGGCATTGAACGTTGCAAAAAGGACAAAATCTAACTTTTATTTTTTACCCCTACTTACCGTGTCAGCCTAAACTGTGCGTGGCTTCACGTATTAAAGAGTACCAGTTAAGGACAGAGGAGTTCAGGCTGGCAGCCATAACTCAACTGCTTATAGCACGAAGGAAGCCTTATAAAGCGGTGGCGGCAGCCACGATTGCTAGATGGATACGCAAGATTATGGCACAAACTGGGACAGCTGTTGATAAGTTTGGTGTGCTTTCAGTCAGAGGAGCCATGGCCTCAAAGACATTTGAAGTGGGAGTAAATCTGCAGGATATACTGAAGGCAGCCGATTGGTCAAACGATTCCTCTTTCAGCACATTTTATTTTAAACCAGTATCATCTGTGGCGGATGTAGTTGTACATAACTTTGTACAAGCGTAATGCTCGCCTCTGGTCTTGAAATAGAATAAAGATTACCCAAGTGCACAGCACAGGGAGTCTTGATTCTATTTAAGACAGGGAGGCTAGCATTATCCTGCCCATCATACACATAGTGCGGCAGAATGTGAAATGAGTAATATGTTGTAATTGCTGTGCACTGAGCGTATTCCCTCCCTAATGTGTTACTTTGGCATTTCAGGAGAGGACCAGAAGCCCAACTGAAGAGTTCATGTCGGATACGTGAGATAGCAGTACTCAAACTGCACAACTATAACTAAGGTGGTACCACAGAGCTAGTTCAAGCCATGGCAGAGAAGTTTTGTGGCATTTTGTTCCAGTTGCCTAAAGGGACAATTGTTCAATTACTGCAGTTCAGAGCATCAAAGAGGAAAGGACCATGTCAGGAAGTGACATAGCAGAGACGGGACTAAAAGAAGTCACTATCAGAACTACTGAATAGAGAAAACAGATAGGGGTTTGTAGTTTAAATTAATATATATATATATATTCTTTCACACAGTTAAAGTGAAGTTTTGAGACCGACGAAGATTGGAGTTAAAGAAATGTAAGCAGAATGCTCGCCCTGTGGCTTTAATAGAGCCAGCTCCCTGTGCTGTAAGCTTGGGTAATCTTTATTATATGGGGCAGAGATTTAATTTAGATCTACACACTGGGTGGGACAGATCTACTAGTACCCCATGCCCCTTATATAAAGCGGCAATCAGGGTTAAATAGCTTTGCAACCTTTATGGTCTAACCGCTGTATGGAGAGATATGAACCCTTCAGCACAAGTGTTTTCCTACTACTCCTTTTCACAGCCTATTGCATCTGGTATAGATTATATTTTGCTGTCCAATCAAGGTGGATGGGAGGATGTACATATATGCATGCACACTGTCAGACCAGCCCCATGTCAGCACACAATTAAATATCCCCAGTGTGAGAAGGATAAGGAACAAGTTACTTAACTGTAACTGTTGTTCTCCAGCATGAGTCTGGCATGGGTTCACATGCTCATGAATATTCCCCGTCAGGCTGGGAATCCTCGGTAAAGAAAGAATCATTATCAGTTCTGTTTCTGATCTGTCTTTCTTAGTAGTAACCAATCACTGGTCTCTGGGTGATACTGCCCCCAGCCAATGACTGCCCTCTCCCTAAGCCCCGCCCCTGGCAGCCATCCTCAGATTTGGTAGCATGTAAAGTGGCAGTATGACCAAGTGAAGAGCCGCAGAGGGGAAGGAGGGAGGGTTCGCATGTGAATCAATGCCAGACCCATGCTGGAGAACAACAGTTACAGGTAAGTAACTTGTTCCTTCTCCAGCATGGGGTCTGGCATGGATTCACATGCTCATGAATATAAGAATACATAGCAGTACACACATGCTCTACCACGAGAGGTGGCAAGGCTCAACATTAAGCATTACGTAAAACTCAACATTAAGCATCTCTTACCTCCTCACCCCTTAAGCGAACAGGTTGCGCAGCACTGCCTGGCCGACTCTGGACTCCTCTCTGGAATCCCGGTCGACGCAGTAGAATCTCGTGAAGGTGTGCGTCGACCTCCACGTAGCAGCCCTGCAGATGTCCAGCAGGGGCACACCAGACAAGAATGCTGTGGTAGCAGCGATCGCTCTGGTCGAATGGGCTCTCGGACGGCCGCGCAACGGTCGGTTTGCCAACTGATGACAGTGCATGATGCAGCCGGAGAGCCATCTGGAAATGGAAGCCTTCGAGAGGGCCTTCCCTTGATTCACAGGTCCAAAGTTCACAAACAGCTGTGATGTCTTCCGAAACTCTTCATTCGGTCCACGTAGAACTTCAGCGCTCTAGCTACATCCAGTGAGTGCAAAGTCCTCTCGGCCGGTGACGAAGGCGACGGGGAAAAAGACTGGTAACACCAAGGGCTCGTTGAGATGGAAGTCCGACGGCACCTTGGGCATGAAGGAGGGGTGCGTCCTCAGCACCACCCTCATCTCGTGGAAAGTCAAGTATGGAGACTTGCAGAAAAGGGCCTGAATCTCTCCCACGCGTCGTGCAGAGGTGATGGCCACAAGGAACGCCGTCTTCCACGACAGGAACTTCAACGGAGCCGAATGCAAGGGCTCGAATGGCGGGCCCATAAGCCTGGTCAGCACCACGTTGAGCTCCCACGCCGGGGCTGGAGCCTTCACCGGCGGGAACGATCGGAACAGTCCTTTCATAAACTCCTTCACCAGGTGATGAGACCACAGGGACGACCGTCCTGCAGTTCTGGTGTATCGGGAAAGCGCTGCCAGATGTATCTTGATGGAAGCATGAGCTAGTCCAGCTTTGGCCAGCGACAGTAAGTACGGTAGCACTTGAGGGGCTGTAATCCGTAGAGGGTTAATCTTCTGTGCACGGCACCAGACAGAGAACCTCTTCCACTTGAGAGTTGAGGACGCCCTGGCCTTTGCAAGAACCTCTCTGCAGTCAGCCGGGATATCGTACCCTCCAAACTCTAGTGCTGCAGGAGCCAGGCCTGCAAGTTCAGCGACTCCGGGTCGTGATGAAGAATGGCGCCTCCTTCTCCGGAGAGAAGAAGATCTGCGTCTGTCGACAGTTTGACTGGTGGGAACGCTGCCAAGTCCAGAAGGTCCGGGAACCATATATGTCTCGGCAACATCGGTGCAACAAGGATCATCCTGCACCGGGACCTCTTGAGTTGGTTGATGAGCCTGAGCAGCAACAGCAACAGAGGGAACGCATACAGGAACAGGCCGTCCCAGGGGAACGAGAAAGCATCGCTCATGCTCCTCGGCTGGGGGAACCTGCTGGCGAACCTCTGGCACTTGGAGTTCGTCGCCATCGCAAACAGATCAATTTGGGGTTTTCCCCATCGCCGGAAGAGCTCCCTGCTGAGTGAGTCGGCGATGGTGTTTTTTATCCCTGCTAGATGAAAAAGTACAAGAAACATCCCCTGGGGAATGGCCCAGTGCCACAGATCCTGGGCTTCCTTGGACAGGGCTGGGGATCTGGTTCCTCCCTGCTTCCGGATGTAGAACATCGTGGTGGTGTTGTCAGTGAAGATCCTCACCACCTTGCCCTTGAGGGACAGAAAGAATGACTTGAGGGCTCAGAACACTGCTCGGAGCTCCAGTATGTTGATGTGGCTGGCCTCTCCTCCGGGAGCCACAGGCCTCTCGCGTGAAGATCTCTGGTGTGCGCTCCCCACCCCTCCAGGGAGGCATCCGTCGTCACTGTCACCTGGTATGTTGGGGTCTGAAAGTCTGTGCCCGCTGCGAGATGCGCGCGGGTGCCCCACCATCGAATTGCTTGGCGGAATACTTCATTGAGCGAGATCTTGTCCTCGAAGCTGCCCGTCGCTTGCATCCAACAGGCGTCGAGGAACTCCTCCAGAGGACGCATCCGGAGCCTGCACAGGTGCACCAGATATATGCAAGAGGACATCATCCCGAGAAGGGACTTGATGGACCTCACTCTGGCCACGTCCGTGGCCAGCAGACGCTGTACCTTGTCCAGGATGACCTGCGTTCTTTCCTCCGACGGCAAGGCCTAACTGTGCTACTGTATCGAGCTTGGCTACCAGAAACAGCGCGACCTGCCACGGAACAAGGTGGGATTTGGGGAAGTTGATGGAGAATCCCAGGTCTGTGAGCAGCCGGACGGTCTTTGCTGTGTGTTCGACGGTGAGTTCCCTTGTCCCTGCTCGGATGAGCCAGTCGTCCAGGTAGGGGTATACGTGGATCCCCTGCAGGCGCAGCTGCGCCGCCACTGGTGCGAGGCACTTGGTGAACACCCTGGGCGCCGACTTCAATCCGAATGGGAGGGCCTTGAACTGGTAGTGCCGCCCTTGGACTACGAACCTGAGAAACCTTCGGATGGGGATGTGAAAGTACGCATCCTCCAAATCCAACGACGATAGGAAGTCTCCTTCCTCCAGCTGGCCCAGCACGTGCTGGAGGGTGACCATCCGGAACTTCTGGGCCTTGATGTATTTGTTTAGCCGACGCAAGTCCAGAATGGGACGCCAACCTCCTGTCTTCTTTCTGACGAGGAAGTATCTTGAGTATACTCCAGAGCCCCAGAGCCCCTTTGGGACGAGCTTGATGGCTCCTTTCTTGAGCATCGCCCTTACCTCTAACAGCAGTTGAGGGACGTGGTTTTCCTTCCTGGCCACGGGAGGAAATCAGGGGCACTTCTTTAGAAATTCCAGAGTGTGTCCGTGGGCCAGGGCATCTAGCACCCAACGGTCGGTGGAGATGGACTCACACACGCTGACGAACTTTGTCAGCCGGCCTCCCACCGGGGTGCTTTGGTGGGGGCCTGACGCAACGGCCGGTTCAGTCTTGCTTGGAAGCAGCCTTGCCGCCTTGGCCTCCCTGGCCTCCCTGGTGACGACGGCGCGATCCACCTGACTTGCCTCGTCCCCTGTAGGCTTCTTGCGACGAGGAGCGGGCCGCCTGACGGTAGGTTGAGGAGTCACTGCCGAATCCTTTGGAGGCATCTTGGTTGCCTCCGGAGTTCTGAAAGGGCAGCCGCCGTTACTGCAGAACTCCCAAGGCCCGAGCCGTCTCTGTGTCGGTCTTGATGGCCTGCAGTGACTCATCCACTGTCTCTCCGAACAGATTGTTCCTGTCGAAGGGCATGTCCAAAACCTTGGCTTGCACGTCTTGGAGGAAATCCGTCACCTTGAGCCACCCCCACCGTCGACGGCAAACGCTGTTGCCCAACTGGCGGAAACCGGTGTCGTCAATGTCCATGGCCACAGTTATGGTGTGGTCCGACGCCACCTCACCCTCTTGTAGGATCGCCAGGGCCTCTGCCCTCTTGTCATCCGGGAGGAAGTCCAACAGGGGGGCGATCTTGTACCACAACTCCCTGTCGTAGAAGGCCACAATCACTAGGGCGTTGGCCGCCGATGAGATGACTCGTCATCTCATGGCATCTAGTTTCTTTCCCTCGCCGTCCGGTGGGGAAGTTGAAGTTGAAGCCAAAGCCCCCCCCCCCCGCTTTCTTCTTGGCCGCTGCCGAGATGACTGAATCCAGGGTCGGTTGTGCCCCAAGGCACAAAGGGGCACCGTCGGGAACCCGGTACTTCTTCTTGTACCGGTCCCCTTTGGCAGGTGTCGTGGATGGGTTCTTCAGGAGGGCAAGACCCTCGTCCCAGATGTCATCCAGCAACAGCACCGCGAGGACTGTCTTCCTCTTGGCCTCGCGCCGTTGGTAGAGGAAGCCTTCCTTCTTCTTTTCTTCGGGGCAGAGCTGAAAAAGCTCGGATTCCCTGGCAATCATGGCGTGGAAGGAGCCAATTTCATCGGGAGGAGACGCCCAAGGAATCGGAGACGGGAGGTCAGTCCGGTCGTCGCCGCCGTCGACATCCGTCCCCGTCGTGGCTGTGTCTGTTCCCGTGTCATCCCTCGGAACCGGGGAGGGCGACAAAGGCTGAGAAGGCCGTGAGGGCTGAAGGGGAGCCAGATGAATTCTCCTCCTCCTGTTTGGAGGGCTTCTGACGGACCCGGTTCAGCAGGGTCGTCCGTCGGGATTAGGGGCAGTCTCGTCCTTCTCTCCGTGCATAAGGCTTAGATTGCAGTCAAAATGGCTGCCGAGTTCTCTTGTGGCTCGGGTCGTGACGAGCGTGCCGGGAGGGACGGTTGTTCCTCCTCCACGGCAACCTTGTCGTCGCCACCCTCGCTCTTGTCGTCCCTCTCGTCGGGATCCCTCCCGTGGGACCGGGCCTCTTCCAAATTCTCGGTCAGTTCCTCCTCTGAGGTTGTGTCTGTATCTGTCACGGCTACCCCCACCCCCTCTTTTTATCCACCAGGGTTTTCACTGGGGTCTTCTTGACGGGCTTATATGAGAATTCCCTCCGCGGAGGCAGGGAAACTCTGGGCCTGAGGTCGCCTCCACTGGGATAGTCTCCATAGGCTTCGCCAGTGCCGCAGCGACTCCCTCAATCGAGGCGTTGGCCGGGATCAAGACCTTCACCTTAGGGGGAGGCTCACCGCCTCGCTCCCCTTTGGCCTGATCCTTCGAGATCGACAGGGGCCTCTCCAGAAGCTTAGCCGAGTTCTCGGATTTTCTCTTCTCCGAGCCAGAGCGTTGGCTCGCGGTTGATGGCGTCGGTGAAGGTGCGCCCTGCCTGGCAGCCGAGGAGCCCGACCGTTCGGCGCTCCCGGTACCCGCGGACTCGCTGTGCTTTGCCTTCTGTTGGGCCCCCGTCGCCAGGGCGCCCTCACAGGCCTTAGAAGACCACTCGGACTTCTTCTTATTCTCACCTGCTGGGCTCTTGCCTTCCAGCCAGTGGAAGAGACGGGTCCGACGATCCCTCGTAGTTCGATCCAACATGTCCATGCAAAACGCACAGTCCTTCTCCATGTGCGTTTTGTCCTCGTGGAGGCAATAAAGGCATTTCAAATGCTCGTCCTCCTTGAACACATTTTGTAGGTTGCATCCAGGGCAGATCCTGAACAGTTTGCCGGGAGTCGAGCTTCCCTTCTCCTGGGCCATGTTCTTCTCTTCGGCGAGGTAGGCCTCAGAAATTTCGGGAATCCTCCAAGAAGCATAACTCGACGAAAACTTCACCCTTGAACGGGCGTAGATAAATCCGAAACGGGTCCCCGTTGATCGGAAGTAGAAACGGTGGAGCTTGAGGCTCGATTAAACCAAAAAATGAGATAAATCTCTTTGAAAAAGCACAAAACACAGTAAAAGCTCGAGAGCTATAGCACGAGGACTCCCAACACTTGAACGTGCGGTAAAAATCTGAGGATGGCTGCCAGGGGCGGGGCTTAGGGAGAGGGCAGTCATTGGCTGGGGACAGTATGACCCAGAGACCAGTGATTGGTTACTACTAAGAAAGGCAGATCAGAAACGAAACTGATACTGATTATTTTTTACCGAGGATTCCCAGCCTGACGACGGGGAATATTCATGAACATGTGAATCCATGCCAGACCCCATGCTGGAGAAAGTCTGTTTTCTCTCATAGTGAGCTGGCCGTGAGAAAGTGTTCATGTTGGGAAAGGGGGGGGGTTGAGTTCCTAGGTATCCTAGGTAGATGGGGTAAAGATTTTACAGGGAAGTGGAGAACGGGTCTCGCCATCTGGTGTCCCACTTCCACTCCCTGAGGACCCCTCAACCAGGTGATCCTCCCACACTGGTCCATCCCCAGGAACTGGATCCAAAAGTGCTGGCCATGTCCTGGCCACCTGGATGACAGATCCCCCGGGCACCAACGGGTGAGACACCTTCAGGTTTCTCACAACTGAGGGAAGCATTTAAGTGTTTCACCAGGGGAGTTTCTATCTCCAAGGAGGCCGGGCACCTGAGGGTAATAAGCGGACCTGAATAGATGCGAGTATAAGCTCCAAGATCTGGAGAGAGAGTACACTGCAATGAAATACCCAAAAACGCAGAAAATCATGACCACTACACTCAATCAATTTAAGGAAATAGCCCACAGGGAATGTAAATATCTGCGTGCCCAATACATGGTAAGGCAATTTGGGGAGGGGCAAAGAACTGGGTAGGACTCTAGCCTAGTAATATTGCACTGAAAGACCTACAATAATTTTTCATAGGAATACTAGACTTGGAGGATGCTGTATACACTGGACCTTGGCAAAATGGCAAAACAAATTGACCAGTATCTGGACCAAATTGGGTTATATTGGTTTATTCCTAAAGAGACGGATGCCTTAAATACCCCAATAACCACCCAGGAAATTCCTAAAGTAATCCAAGGCCTCCCGGGGGTCAAATCTCCTAGTGTGGATTGCGTGTCTGCAGATTTCTATAAAGCATATGCCCCTACTCTGGCACCACGTCTCCTCAATGTTTACAACATGCAGTGGAAAGTGGGACACTTCCGGGAAGCTATAATCACTCTGCTTCTAAAAACATCTAAAGACCCTGTTGACTGTTCGGCATACATCCCTCGACCCCCTTGACCCTAAGATTTACAGGCCGATCTCCAACACCAGATTTCTCGCAAAACTCATTTACCGGACTGCATACTCCCAGCTCAATCCAACAAACTCCTCGAGCCCGCACAATCAGGCTTCAGACCTCGACATGGAACAGAAACCACTCTGATCTCGCTGGAATGATCTCAAGGTCACGGCAGACTGAGGGTTGCGCAGCTGTGATTCTCCTTGATCTCTCTGCAGCCTCCTTTGACACTGCTAGCCATTCAATCCTCCTTGACCGCCTCTACTCCCTAGGAATCCGTGGCTAGCACTCAAAAGGATTGCCTCCTTCCTCAGCAACAGGAAACAAAACACCTTCCTCTGCCCTTTTGTCCCAACTGCTCATGCTGTAAACACTGGAGTACTGCAAGGCACATGCCTCTCTGCTCTCCTTTTCAACCTCTATCTGACCAGTCTACCAGGAATGATCCACGTGCGCAACGTCTCCTGTTAAAACTACACCGACGATATCCAAATGATCCTAAAAATCCAAGACAAGCACCAACCCACTTCCTGACCTTGAAGCTTGTCTCTGTGATATTGACCGATGGATAAGTAACCACATCCTTTTGAACCCGGACAAAACTGAAATCATGGTGTGCGGCAAAAACGTCCCTTCTCCCACAACCGCTCCCATGGACCCCCCCTCCCGTCGGATCAAAATGCTGTCACTACCACCTCAAGCTTCTTAGATGCATTTTTCCTTACCTCTCCTACCACAACAGACTCCCCGCTGTTATGTCTATTGTTATGTCGAGACTGGACTACGCCAACTCCTTATGCCTGGGAGCACCAGCATACCAACTCAACAAACTCCAAAGAGCTCAAAACGCTGCCGCCAAACTCCTTCTAGTCCTGGGACAGAGACCACATCTCACCTGCTCTCCGCGCCCTCCACTGGCTCCCAGTCGGATGAAGCAGCCATCTTCAAGGCCCTATGCATTACCCACCGAGCAGTGCACAAGACCGGCATAGCAAACCTACAAGAGAAGATAAAATCCTACCTCCCATCTCGCACCCCAAGATCAAGCACTGCCTTCTTCCTAGCGATTCCTACCTCTAACTCGGTCAGGATCGGAGGATCCACTTTCTCAAACTTGGCCCCAAGTTCTGTGGAACTCACTCCCCCCACATATTCGGCACACCGAAGACTACATGGCCTTCCGCAACGCTCTAAAAACCTGGCTCTTTCGAAAAAATGCCGATTAAGGCCATCTAAGGCAGCTGAAACCTTGCAACCTGCCAACAAATGTTCAAGAGATCCCGAGCAATGACGCCTATGAATGCGACTAAGTCACTAATAATTTTACTCTGAACGCAGCAATAGCAAATGCTCACCTGAAATCCGGAACAGCAAGCTCTTTAGATCAAAACCTCCGCCCAGATACTCGCCTCTCCTATTACCATGTTCACCCTCTACTCTACCCAAACACAAAATTAGATCGCAGCTACATCCCTCAATCAATTTCGGTCTAGCTGCTCACATACGAACAATACTTCATGAACACCTCAACATTCTGATACAACGCAGCTATACCCATGAAAATCAGCCTCGCTGCACACAAGTGTCCTGCACAGGCCTACCGCAGCCAGAACCCAGCCTTCGTGAACAAGCTCCAGACTGCACACATTCAACTGATATCAAATACTACCACACCTAATGCTAGGATGCAGCTGCCATCAGGCAATCGCATCAGCTGCGCACATAATTGGTGCACCTAAGCAGCCTATGACACCTTACTCTCTCGACTGACCTGCACTACGGTCCCAGAGGGCATTCAACCTACCAGCGCTATGAAGTCATACCAATGATTTATAGAGCGCTATATAAATACCAATTAACATAACATACATACCAATCTCCCTCATAAACACCAACAATAAAATCCTTGCTAAAGTTGTGCCAAACAGACTTACCCCATCTATGTCAAGCAGTGTTCTCGCTGATCAGTCAGGTTTTACTCAAGGAAGTTCCACTTCATATGGGTTGCGTCGAATCTTTGGTCTGATACATGCTTTAAACCCTGATCTGCCAGTAGTTGCATCCCTTCCTAATGTGGAAAACGACTGACTTCATTGAATGACAATTTATGTTTGCTGCTTTCAGTAGGATAGATATGGGGTCCTTTTAAATTTCTCTGATCTCTCTACTGTACAATTGTCTGATAGCGAGGCTGAGCATAAATGGGCTGTCGGACTGGGTAGAGGCACAAAACGGAGGTGCCTGCTTTCTCTGTTGCTCTTTGCCCTTGCCATAGAGTCCCTTGTAGCTCCAGTCAGTGAGAGACCTATGAATTGTGTTATACAGTTGTACTCTCATAAATTGTTCTCCCTCTACGCAGATGATATGACATTATTTATTAAATATCCTCAAGTTAATCTGAAACCAGTTATTCAGGACATTCAGCAGTTTTTCTGGCCTCAGAGTGAATGCCAGTAAGTCAACTATTTCCTCTCACTGACAAAACCCCTGAATTACAAGACATGCTAGGGTTTCAATGGCATGCCTCTCAAACTAGGTGAACAAGTTACTTACCCGTGGTAACGTTCTTTCGACTGGATGTTCCTCCCACATATTCCTCATCTTTGATATTCAAGTCTGTTTGCAGCTTGCGTCGTGCAGCGTTGAGTATTGGTCCTCGATGGCCTCCGTAGCGTCCCTGTTGACGCTGCTATATGAAGCATGCGCACTGACCGTTACCTCAGTTCTTCGTTTTTTCCCTCCTTTAACTTGCATGCTGTGTCATAGGAGGAGACAATCTTGACGTTGCGAGAAAGGAAGGTGTAAGACAGGGAAAATTGTAATCAGGCAAGAGGGGATGGATGGGTGGGCGAACAGGAATAAGTGGGAATAACATCCAGTCGAAAGAACATTACCACGGGTAAGTAACCTGTTCTTCGAATGGATTGCTCCCTCTCACGTATTCCTCATCTTTGGTAGACTCCCAAAGCGGTTTGAGTTAGGCGGTGGGTGCCAAGAATGTTCTTATTTGTTAATATTATGGAGGACAGCCTTGCCAAATTTGGCTTCCTCTCCTGAAAAATAATCTACACAGTAAAATGTACTGAAAGTGTGAAGAGGCATGCAGGTTGCCACTCTACAAATGTCTCGCATTGGCACACCTCTTTCCAGAGTTAAGAAGCAGCCACCGCTCTAGTGGAATTTGCCCTCACACCTACGGGCAAATCTTTGCCTGTTAATGAGTAACACTCTGTTATGCACATTACAATCCATCTAGATATTGCTTGTTTTGTCACAGTCTTAGGCCAGAATAACTGATGAAATGCTGATCATCTTGCCTAATACTTGCAGTCAGTCCTTGTAATGTAGTAGCTTAGTGCCCTTTTCAGGTCTAGACCATGTAGTCTCTCTTCCTCTTTAGATGGATGAGGAGGAGGGTAAAAAGATGGCAGTGCAATACGTTGTGCTAGTTGAAACTCCAACACAACTTTTGGAAGGCAAGATGACCTAGCTCTTAAAATTAATTTATCCTTTGAAAAGGAAGATAAGGCCTGTAGTTCACTTACCCTTCAGGCAGACGTGATAGCTACTAGAAAGGCCATTTTCATAGTGAGCATCCTCAGAGGACACAAATGTAGGGCTCAAATGGAGCTCCCATAACATTTCTTAATACAAAATTTAAAACCCCATGATGGCATGATGAAGGGATGAGCAGAAACAAATTGGTTAAGCCCTTCAGAAATTGTACCACAATCGGCACTTTGAAGTATGACCGCTCATCTGGAGATCATTTGAAGATTGAAAGTGCTGCTAAGTAGCCCTTCAATGTGGGCACTTACAACCCAGAATGGGTCAGGTGGAGCAAGAAAGACAGAACATGGGGAAGCTTACATGTGAAAGGATCTAGTTTCTTTTCCCTGCACCAGCTCCAAAACGTATTGCAACAGCAGTGGTACAGGGATTTAGTTGCTGGCCTCCTTGCCGAAAGCAACACTTCCATTGTGTCTTCCGGGAGGTCCCAATCTTTGTATCTCACACTTTGAGACACCAGGCATGAAGATTGAGAGTCCTGATCTCTGGGTGAAGAAAGCAACCTCCCTCTTGCAAGAGTAGGTCCTCTCTTTGGGGAAGACGAATTGGAGGGCAGATTGCCATTTCAAGAAGGTCCGGGTACCACGTTCTCCTGGCCCAAACCAGAACAATGAGTATCATGGTTTTCCCAAACTTCCTCAACCTCCTAATGACATGAGAAATGACGGGAACTGGCTGAAATGCGTACAGCAGTGGGAACTTCCAGTCCACCAGGAACGCGTCCCCTATAGCTCCTCTTTGGGGAATTTCCCTGGAGCAGAACAGCTCGCACTTCCTTTTGACACTAGTCACAAATAGATCCACTTGAGGGGTTCCCCAAAGGGCAAACATCTCCAGAAGGACTTCCTGAGCTTGTTCCCACTCGTGGAAGATCGTGCTGTGCCTGCCCAGAGCGTCCCCATTGCGTACAGCCCCCTCTCTTGTTGAACTAGTGCATGGCCACTGTGCTGTCAGTCATTATCAGGGCACTCTTCCTCCATATTGAGGGCAGGAAGGCCATCAGCGCTAGTCTGATTGGCATCAGGTAATATTATCCCCATATATATGGTCACCGTAAATAATATCCCCGGGAAAAGGTTGCAGCGATATTCTATGGGTGACCATATATATGGGGACAGGGGCAAAAAAAAAAAAAGAAAAAAAAAAGGTTTGGGGGTTGCGGGGGTGTCCCCTGCATGTTCCATGCAATAATGTCACCAGATTTTTGTGGCGACATTACTACATGGAACCGTCTGATTGCCCACAGCTCCAAAAGGTTGATTATGGAGTCTGGACTGTCATGTGCGCTCCCCACCCTGTGAGGGAGACTTCTGTCACAACTGTCTTCTCCGGCCATGGTAGCCAAAGTGTTCTCCTCATGACTTTCTCTTGGCTGGCCCACCACAGGTGATCCTGGGTGACATTTGTCAGGACCTGGAGAAGGTCCGTCATTCTGCCGGAGAATTGAGACCACTGGGATCTGAGAGCCCACTGAAGGGATCTCATTCTCAGACGGGCTTCTGGCACCGAAAAATGCAGGATGCCATGAGGCCGAGCAACCTTATGCAGTCGTAGGAGGGAAGACGTTGGGCACTCTGGAATCTTTGGACCATCTGCAAGAGATGTTGAGCCCTTAACTCGGGTGGCGAAGCTTTTCCCGAAGCTGAATCCAGGATTGCTCCAATGAATTGAAGCTTCTGTGATGTTGTCAAGTGGGACTTCTTGAAGTTCAGGGAGAAGGCTAGCTCGTGGAGGAAGGGCAGGTGCGACAGATGATTCAGTGACTGTTCCAGAGAAACAGCCCTTATCAACCAGTCGTCTAGGTAGGGGTAGATGTGTATCCCTTCCCTCTTCAGACCTGCTGCCACCACTGCCATAAGCTTGGTGAAGACCCTTGGGGCTGAGGTGAGCCCGAATGGCAGAACCGAAAAGTGATGAGAACCACCAACAGCGAACCTCAGGTACCTTCTGTGCTTCTGATGTATTGGCACATGAAAGTAAGCATCCTGAAGGTCCAAGGACACTAACCAATCCTGGAGTCGAATGGCCTGAAGGATATGCGAAAGGGTTACCATCTTGAACTTGTCCTTCATGAGGAACTTGTTCAAGCATCTCAAGTCCAAGATGGGTCGCACTCCTCTCTCCTTCTTGGGTATCAGGAAGTAGGGAGAATACCAACCCTGGTGTCTCTCCGCTGCAGGTACCAATTCTATTGCACCTTTCTCCAACAGGACGTCCTCTCCATCCTTGATTTGAAGGTTGAGGTTGTCAGATTGCTGCCCCTAATGATTTAGCTGCAACTCGAGACGCTTGCAGCTTTTCCAGGATACTATCAGCCTTCTCACCAAACAGGGAAGTCCTGTCAAATGGCATGTCAAGCAAAAGTGCATGGACGTCTGCAGAAAATCCTGATTTTCTTAGCCAAGACATGCGCCTAAGCACTGTACTGGCAGCCATGGACCTGCTTACTGAATCCACTGTATCCAGGCTGGATTGCAACGACTAGTTCATAGCATCTTTTCCATCCTGTATTAGGCTTAAGAAACCTCTTTTTACTCCCTCCGGAATGTGTTCTGTTGCAAGAGCAGCTACACCCCAAAGGGTGTGAGTGTACTTTGCTAAGGCACTGGTAGAATTAGCTGATTTTAAATCCATGCTGCCTGCACTAAATACTCTTTTTTCTAAAGAGTCAATTTTTCTATCGTCCTCATCTGCCGGAGCAGAAGGGTAAGCTGCAGCTTTTGATGAAACTATTGCTGCTTGAACCACCAGGCTCTCAGGTGTAGGGTGCCTATTCAAAAAAGGAGGGTCCACAGAAGCAATTCTGTATTTCTTTGTTAACAATTTGTTAAATCGGTGGAGCACAAGCTGGTTTTAGCCAGTTTTCTAAAACCCTTACTCTTAAGGCTGCAAGGAATGGTAACACAGACTCCCTAACTGGACCACTGTCTAAAATATGAGTGAGGTCATCTGGCTCCCTAGCAGCTGCGGTTTTGGACCACCCCAGATACTCAACCACTTTACAGATTACAGCTCTGTATGAGGGGTCAGCCTGACCAGCCATCTCTGGGTTACTAAACTGGTGATGTTTCCCCAGCTACTGGTCTCCTTTAGAGTATCCACCAGATTTAGCATCTTGGATTCTTCAGAGATCAACTCCCCTGGGACATTTGGTGTCCTATATTCGTACCCAAAACGGGGCTGATCTTCCTCTTCATCTTCCTCAAAGATTGACCCCTTTTGACTGAAGAAATCAGGTCGAGAAATGGGTCTAAAACATTTAGATATATCAGTCATAGGTTTAGCAGTTTTCGAGAGCACTGCATGCCCTGAAGTTGAAGGTGTCTAAGGCGTTGAAGGCTTTGACAACGTCCTCGAAGAAGTCGGTGAATGGGATGACAATTTAGTATGCTTCGATGGATTGCATGCCTCGAAGGTTCAGGCGATGAACATGATGGCTTCGATACCTTCGAAGAAGGCTTTGATATCGAAGATGAATGCTTCGAGGGGCCAGACAGAGGCTCTTTTTTTGTGCGTCGACAAAGACTCCTTTGACTTGTGTCGAGAAGTCTCTTCTCGGGGCTTGAGGTGTGAGAAGGAGACACACGAGACTCCCTGCTGTTCTTAATAGACATTGAGGGTGGCTTTTCTTCCCAGACTCCTTCAGAGGGGCACTCAGGGAGCTTTCCTCTGGAAAACTTCAAGCATTTTCAAACTGAAGTTTTTGAATTCCGAAGTGGAGTTCTTTTTTGGAAAAGAAACTTTTTTGGAAGAGGAAGACGACGACAGGGATCTATGACACTGTTTTTTACTCTTCATATGAGAAGAGGACGAGTGTCGTGAACTAGACATTGAACGTCTTCTGTGTTTAGGGCGCTTTCTAACGGGAGAAACTCTCTATTCAGAGGATTATTTTCTTTTAGATATGGATTTGGGAGAAGGCTTACCTGCATCGAGTTTTCCCTTCCTTTCCCGCACGGCCTTGACAGTCATGGATTGACATGAGTGACAGTCGTCGACTTTGTGGCCTGACCTCAAGACCCACAGATAGATGCAGTGAGGGTCTGTGATAGACATTTTCACTCTACAATCAGAGCACCGATTGAAGCCTGTTTTATGTGTTGAGGATATTATTCGAAGTATATTGACTTGTAGACAAACATATCGAAATTGCACTGAGGCGAGTAGCTCCGGAGCACGCAGCAATGCAGAAAAAAAGGAACTGAGGTAACAGTCAGCGTGTGTGCTTCATATAGCAGCGTCAACGTCACGAGGGACGCTACAGAGGCCATCGAGGACTAAGACCCGACGTGGCACAACGCTTGACCCTAGGAAAAAATGTTTCCAAAGCAAGCTGAAAGCAGTCTTGAATATCAAAGATGAGGAAGATGTGGGAGGACACAATCCATTCGAAAACTTGGTATAGAAGTCCCGTAATACTATTTCAGGAGAACTATGGTTGTGAAATAGGCAGAGCTAAAGACACAGGTCTTACATGGAAAAATCTGCCACTTTCGCTGTTTGGGGATGGGGGTCTACCTTATCAAATTGGTTATACTTCCCAGATTTTGCTAGCTATTCTTAAATGCACCCATTATTTTACCCCAGTTCTTTTTCCAAGATACTGAGAGGCACCATTTCGGAATTTATATGGTCTGGTAGAAAAGTCAGAGTTAACTGGGACAAACTGTCTCTGCTTGTTATTATAGGAAGCCTTGCCCTACCAGACATTAAATTATATTACCTGGAAGCCCAGGCACATTTTTTATCACATTGGTATTCACTGTGCCCGAATCAATCACATGTACAGAGCGAAACAGCAATTGCAGCCTGGGCATTACTTAGATCCATTATTTTTAGCGGTACCTAGAATAGGGTGGGGGGGAAATCAATATTGTGGAGTCTACATGTTCAGCATGGGTAAGTGTCGCAACTAACCTGAACGAGAAACTGTTGTGCTCACATCTGCTCCCCATCACTTATATTCTTGAGATTGTGTTCACAAGTGAGAAGCTGTATGTACAATGTATGCAGAAAATAGGTTTGGGTATGTTCTTCGACTCAGATTCCCAGATAACCAATTCATAACTCTGAATAAATATAAGGAACTAGGTGGGTCAACTTCACTGGAGATTTGTCTGTATTTCAGAATGTGGAACACATTCATAGAGATTGCTGTCACATTAACAGATCACCCATAAACCTTCCATGTATTGCAAGAAACTATCAGTGCTGAGGGGGGAGGACGCCAAACCACCGATGCCGGACATGTTGGCTATATGCTAATATTATTGAGCCATCGGGGGCTGTTCAAAGGTAGTACACAGACTATGCGAGCAGTCTCTGTCCCAGATTACAGATGACATGTGGAAATATTGTGTGGAAATATTGTGCAGACTAACTATATCTCATTTAACAGCCGCTATCAATTATTTAATTTTACATTTTGCGTAAGGTATATTACACCACCATGTAACTACATCAATACTATCCCGAGTCCTCTCCTCAATGTGAAAGATGTGGAAAGGAGCCTGCTAACTTTCTGCATCTTGCCTGGGAATTTGCGCCTATCTTTGATTTTTGGTTTAAAGTGTTCCAAACTATTAGTGAGATGGCCGGTGACGATGTGGTGGCCTCACCTCCGAATGCCTTGCAAGGCTACACAAAAGATATCCCTGTATATGCTAGAAAACTAGCAGATCTGTTACTTATCCTGGCTAAGCGATGCGTTGCCAAGGCTTTGGGGAGGGACCCCCCCCTCCTCAGAAACAGGCTTTGTTGTGGGACTTTGCATTCAGTTATGATATGGAGGAGACTATCATGATTATGGCGAAGCCCAAGGACTTCTGGGGTCCACACCAAAATTATTTGATAAGCAAAGGCTCCCATCAAGACTACACTAGCCCTGGTCCGAGCTCATTATCATGATGTTTTCATTACTAAATTGTTCCAACAGCATTACCGCAGCGGTGTTGCCTATGTTTTGTACCCTTATTCTTCAACCCGTGTATCTCAAGCTTGCTCACCTGTAGAACACGCTCTGTGAATCTTTTTGTACTGTGCTTTACATATGTGATGTCAATTACATGCTGTCAGTGTTGTTGAACCTTCCAGTTACAATAAAAAGAAATTCAATAAATAAATAAAATTAAGAATACTATTTATGCCACCTATGTTATTTCATGCCAAGTAACAAGCAGACCTTTGGCTTATCACATTGATATCAGTCACACAAAGGTTATGGAAAACTACAAATCGATGCATTTAGTATCCCCTGAAGAATGTCAAACAACATTAGCCCACGAAGGACAGAAGCACACACATGTTGGGTCATTAAAGATTTTATGCATTACCATCTAGGGAGTACACTGAACAAAATAAGGAAAACAGTTTTTTCCTGATTTGAAGGCACTAATACAGGTCTGTAGAATAAAAGTAATTGTTTTCATGATATTATTGTTCTGGTATCGCAAGTTTTGAAATGTTTGTATGTGGGGGTTTTCCATTGTGAATAGAAAGCAACAGTCTTTTTGAGATGTTGATGACTTGTTATGCTGTACATGAGTGTGATTTTTTTCCAAGTTATATATTATTGAAATCTCGATGTATACAGCATAGTAGACGTATGAGTTAATCAAAATTGGTATATCAGAATCCAATTTTCTATTTAACAAGCAACCCCTCTCCCCCAAGAAGAGAAAAAAGAAAACAAAACAAAAAAAGAAGGTACCAAATTTGTCATAGGTGGATATATACAATCGCAATCAGAACATTAAGTAAGGCTATGCATCCGGCAGTAACTATTGTGAAAAGAGCCGGCAGCCCTCAATTGGGTTTACGTACAGCTTGAACACATGTACTAGCCGCACATTCTGTGGTGTCCAGGCCTGACTGAAGGATCAGAATCGTGGCCTCCTTTGCATAATGAACAAAGGATGTGAAACCTTTTTTGGTCGCCTGCATGGGGAGACAGTCCACTGCATCAAAGACCACATTCCATTAACAATGGGTGTATTTTGCCAGAGTAGAGGTGGCATTCACTGCCCTAAAGGCCAGGTTGCGTGATGCAAACGGTTGAAAGCCAAAGGAGCCAATTTATTGCTTTCCCTGTGTAGGGGCAAGGGTAGGAATGCGGCTGCCTTTCAGCCCAATGCGTAGGTCTGAACCACCAGACTATTGGGTATGGTGTGTGTGGAGAGGAAGACTGAATCTGTGGCAGCCGGACAATGTGTTTTGACTAGGTCACATGGTCCACATCCTGTGTGGAGACCGGTTTGAACCATGAGGCTAACATTGGGGCAGCAACTACCAGATTAAAGAGCAGAAGGGTCTCTTTCGGGGGATCATAGTCAAGAATGTCTCCGATGTCAAACTGGACAACCAGCTTCTGCGATGAATCCAAAGGATTCATCACAGATTCCCCAGCGGTGACCTCCTACCATGTGGCCAGTGGACGTCAGCTGCAACCTGACCATAACCCTGGGGGAAGCTATATGAGGGAGGATCACATGGGAGGAGACAACCTCTGGGGAGATGTCATGACTTCACTGGATAAGACGCGCTATCGCCCCTTTCCCATGGAAGACCCTCCAATGCCCAATACCTTAATGGCCTATTGCCAGCTGTTGGTTCCCCATTTGTAGAGGAAGTAAAGAAACCTCTTTCCAAAAACTTTTTAGGTCAAACCCCCAACTATGACCTGAAGAATAAAAGCTCCAACAACACCTTTTTTGCTTCTGGTGCACCTTTGTGTGAAACTGTTCTCTCATGTAAAACCATTGAGAAAAACTAAATACTGATGACCAATGACAACCATGGACTCCAACTCCCATAACCACTAAGTACTGAGGCTAGGAGGATGAAGGAGGTGGTACAAGGTAACAGTAGCCCAAAGCACAATGTGCAGACTAGTTGTTCTACGAAACCACCTGTGCGCGGGACATTTAAAGATAGCAACCGGTGGTGGACTGGGAACCAAAAGAGGCCCTGGAAGCAGTTTTCAAAGTGGCACCAATATTCACATTTTTAGCAAGCCCAACCCTTTTTCTATGGGTAAAAGTAGAAATAAAATAGGTGACCACACAAAAGAGGCTGAGTGTGAAAAGGCCTACCAGGAAATCTCTAGAGTTCCCTATAGGCCAGTCCAGCCCTGCATTCCTGGTACTGGAACATGAGATGTTTAAGGATACTCAGACTATGAAAGTGCTGAGATGCTGGTGCACAATGCGAGCCAGGGTGTGCTGTGATGGTTCAGCACTGGGATAAAGGTGCACAGCGGGTCGGGGTATATTTCGGTGTATTGTGAGTAATGAAGGTGCCCTAGCAGTGTAGGTCAGGAAAGGGAGCATGGTGGCTCGGTACTTGTATTCCAGTTCATGATGCAAGTTAGATAGAAATGCATGCATGTATTTTATGACATATATGAATGTCTCTACTGGGATACCAGGATACACTACAAGTGAAGCTGCTGGAGAATTATTAAATCTCTGTAAATGCACTGTGTGACTGAAAACCAGGGCGCAATGGAAATCAAGGTAGCAGTGAATGGTAAGAGCTCCCTGAATGCCTCTGGGATATAACAAATCAGGATTAAGGCGAATTATGGGAGCTCTATAAATCACTCTACTGGACACCAGGTCACACGGCAATCAAGGCAGAGGCGAATTACGAGATGTATGGATACCTCAGCGATGTATGGGAAAGGTGAATTATGGGATGTATGGATGCCTCTGAGATATATGGGAAAGGTGAATTATGGAATATATAGATGCCTCTGCGATATATGGGAAAGGTGAGAATTATGGGAGCATCCTTAAATGTGCATGTTAAAATTCAGGAGAGAGGTGCATTGTGGGAGTTGTGTGAGCATATCAGTCCTACGACCAGTGAATGATTTAGTCCAGGTTAGAGGTGCATTGTGAGAGCTCTGCAAATGTATCAGTTCTTTTGTACAATGACATTGCATTGCTTCATGAACGGCCATTGGGTCCTTTTGCCATCCATATCCCTTTTCTTCTCTACAATAACCACTCGTCCTCCCGCTTCCCCATATCCTCTCACTCGTCCTCGTGCTTCCCCCATATCCTCTTTTCCTTTCCCTCTTCCCTTGTCTTGTTCTATCACTCCTACTTACCGCCATCTTGACCTTTCTCTTTCCTCCGTTTCCCTCTTTCACTCTGCGCCATTTTCCATTTGTCTCTTCCTCCTTTCCCACCCATCGCTTACAAGTCCCATTTGTCTACTATCACTCCTCTCCCCAACCCGCTCCACTCCCCCTCTCTTTCCTTTGGTTTATCCCCTCAAGACCTCTCCTATATGTCAATGCTTCGTGCTGCTTCCCCCTTCCCCTCCCCTCTGCCCCTCTCCCCTCGGTATTGTTTGAAGGCTGCCAATGGAGCCCAGAGCTTTCCCAAAACATAGCGACACATTTTTCGCATTTACTGCTACTTAGCAGCCCACGAAGGGGAGAAAGTCATTAGTCGGAGCACTGGCTGCATAAGGCTTTACTTCAAATTGCTTGTTTTGCCCAGCATATCTATTCAGCACCTGCTCTATACCAACTCACCTGCTGTGGGTGCTCTTCCCATGCCAGAAGCGCCCCCACCAACCCCCCAGCACCAGACCCTAAACATGCTCAGGTCACCCCCAGCACTCCCCGGGGGACTGGCATGGCAGTCCAGAAGCTGCTAAATACAGCAGGACTCTATTGCAGCCCCACTATCATTTCATAGCACAGGGCATTTCCGCCACCACTCAGTGTTGCAGCAACGAAACCTAAAATGTTCGTCATGACAGGTTTCAGCAGATTCGAAATCCTCAGACCTGCCTCCTTCTCCATGCTCACTGTCCTGGTTCTTTAAGCCAGTTTTTGAAACCAGATCCTAACTGCTCAGCATTCAGCGCCCCCACCACGAAACCACCAATTTCCTTGAGAGCAGTCTCGGACTGGCCTATAGCCTGGGCATGAATACCTAGAGCACTGGCACCAAAGGCTGGGCAGAGCCAGAGAGATCGATGGGACGCCCGTGGGCTTGCAGTGCACGTTTTGTCTAACAATCTTTTGCACAATACATTACATGGTGCAAGCCGCCCGCAGCCAACGCACATACCATTTTGTGGAACTGGAACGGATGCAGGCGGCAGCTCTCACCTCGTCGTTGCTGGAGCACCGGCAGGTTGGAATGGGTGGCAGGGCTGCACCTGTGCAGGTGGAACTGCCACAATCAGGCAGGCAGGCAGCGAACCACCCCGGCTTCAACCGACTGTTCTCAATGAATCATCATGTTAGCATTGAATTTATGTATCCTTCCCCAAAGAAAAAGAGGCCTAGGTCCCCGAAGCCTACCGGGGGAGGTCCCGGTGGGTCAGTCCGTGCCTGATGGCAACCGCACTATGGGGTGTGGCAGTGCAGAAGAAGACGCTGGTTCCTCAGCAGGGGCTACAAGCACTGGAGACCCGAACATGTGTGACAGAGCAGTGCAGTTCGTCGAGATATAAGGAGAGACGTAGTGCGCAAGCAGGACGTGCCTTGGTACACTGGGAGTCACAAGGGAGTTCCTGAGCACCCGGCAGCTTAACTAGGCAGCGTTCTCCTTACTGGGCCCGGAAGGGAAGCAGGTTTGTGACTGCGGAGCCGAGAAGGAAGCCAGAAGGGAGGTTGCCACAATCCAGAGTGGGAAGCGAGCGGCAGAGCCACGCTGCAGAAGCACGAAGAGGAGCGGAGGGGCTCGAGAGAAACTGGAGAGTCAGCCCAAAGCAAGTGGGGACCTGGGTGTGAATGTTTTGAGATTGCTAATACAGAAACCACAAGAAGATTGTTTGAAAGCAGAAAATGCAAAGTACGGTTACAAACCCAGTAAGATACGAATGTATGAGATGCAAATGTGGGGCAATTTCCAGAACCTTTTTGTTGGAGCTATTCCAAATTTCATTTATGAACACTTTTGTCATTATCAGGTTGAAGACATTTGCTTTCTCACTTTATTGTTTTGTTTGTAGTGTGAAGGTCAGGATAGGATGCTTTGGACACAAGGATGGCTTTTCCGTTTCTGACATCCTGACACAGACAGATCCTTAGGTTTTGATTTTTAGGTAGGGATGCTCCTCTTTAGAATACGATCAGGCATTTTTATAAACCATTTTTATAACCACTCAAACTTTTACTGGAGCCCAAAGGTCCATGGTGTCAAAGACCTTTGCAATAGTAGCATGCGGCTTGCTATATTCAGAGGTCTGCATGAAATACAGCTCAAGAAAAGCAGACTACTGGCATCCCAAAGATCAGACATTTTCCCTGCCCACGGAAGCCAGATCGGTGAGGACAGCCCCTGGGTCCAACACAAGAGATACAACCATCAACACTCCAGAGAGATGTCAGCGCCAAGGCCAAAGACATTGTCTCATGGGCTACACCACCAAAGGTGTAGCCATCTTGGAAATTGGTGGCAGAATCCAGCCAGCAGGCACGCGGTTGCAGTCCAAAGAGGTGCCTCTGCTAGCTTGTCTTAGCAGTTTAGGCCCTTGCTCCACCACTGGAATCAAAGCTGCCGGCGCCTTGGTTCATGCGAGTGGGGAGCGGCAACTTCAAAGCTGGTGATCCTTTAGAAGAATCTGCCTCACCCCTGGAACGGGAGTGTTAACTCTTCGTTCGGGAGTATGAGGAGGAAGAATGGCATCCAGATGGTTTACTAGGGTAACGAGAGCCTTTGTGCCACTTCTCTTTCCAGTCACTGTCACACAAAATGGATTCCTCTTGGTTTATCCTCCTGAGAGCGATGGCTTGCCCCCATCTCATTCCCACCTTTGTGGAGGAAGGTATACAATTTAGTGGCACACTCTTGGTGAGCCTTGCCATGCACAGACTGGCAGGAGTCCTCTACGTCATGTTCCTCTACTAGCCAGCAAAAGACAAACCATGTGGGGGTCAGTGACAGACATTTGCCTCGAGCAGTCCATACAAGCCTTGATGCCCACCTTGAGATTAAGCATGACAGTGGTTTTGACAAAATGCTAGTGGCATACCTGCCAGCAGCGTACTGAATGCACAGGAAAAAGAACTGAAATCAAAGGGCACAAAGCTCCCCATGTAAATTGCCCCAGACATCATGTTTGGTATTGTGGGCACGCATCAGAGTGGAGGGGATTGAAACAGAAACACATGGCACCCCATGGTGGCTGAAAAGCTTTCCCGAAGGCAGCTGGCACTGAGAGATAGAAACCTGGGTGTTGAAGGAATTCAGAAACAGAAAAACTAAAGAAAGGACGATATGGCAGATAAGCTGTTGGCCAACTGCCCATCCTATGCTGATGCGCCATCCTGCATGAACTTCAATGGCTCCCTATCCCTGCCAGGATGCATTTCAAAATTATCTTTATTACCTACAAGGAAACCATTACCTGCATGCCCACCTTCCTTGTGGAGAAACTAAATATCTCAAGCCTCGGGTGAAGCCCACTCCTCCAAGTGCTAGACCATTGCTTGGCTGGAAACAAAACTAGCCCACAGGGGAAACAGCCTTACAAGTGATACGCCCCAACAAAGTGGAACTCCATCCCAGTGGCAATTAGTATGGCTCCAATGCTTCTACAGTTCAGGAAAGAAAGGAAAACTGTGCTCTTCAGAGAATTCCTAGGAGTGACATAAGTAACTCAGTCCCTACTTTTGCCACCACTCCTGACCCATTGTAAACTGCCTCCTGTTCCTTACTCTTGTTTAATCATGCGCAGAAGGCAGGATACAATCCCTAATCGCCACACTTCAAAGGACAGCACTTAATCCTTGTTCTTCAGCCATTTCAGCTTCCATTAGGTCTGCAATTAGGGGGATAAATTGCACAGCACACTGTTCATTGTCACCGGGCGATGAGCAGTGAGTCAAAGAAAGTCTTGTTAAAGAAGCATACATTCCAGCATGCAAGATTAAATCAAAAAGGAACATGCAAGCGGAAGTAAACCTCTCTGTAAAGTATTCCGCACTAGATCAGGGGTCTGAAACCTGCAGCTCACCAGATATTTTGGTCTATGAATCCTTACCATTGGACTATGCTGGCTATAGCTCTTGAGTGTTGTAGTCCAAAATATTTGGCAAGCCGAAGGTTGCAGATCCATATCCTAGACATATATAACTAAAAGGTAATAATGAAATGTAATCAATTCCCAGTTATATTGAGACACAAAGTAAAAATACCTCATCTGCCAGAGAGCAGCTATGGAAAATGAGGTGTTTGGACAGGTTATGAGTTCACCACAGAAGAGTATACAGGGTTGGTGGACTATTACTTGCATGGTTATTTCTGCTGATTGGTTTAAAAAACAAATCGTTTTGTATACATATTTTGCTGCTAGAACATTTACAGAAAAGAAGTATACAGCATAATACTCATCTCTATCTCTGCTATAAATCTTCTCCCAAAAATCTTATAATAATAGAGCAAGTATTCAATTGAAAAGGTTATGTTGTTGCAACCATGGGACACCAAAGATGCATGGATAGTGCAAGGGTGCAGAAGTAAGACTAGGACACAATGCTTAAAGAAATTTGGACATAGACTTTTATTGATAATAAATGGGTTGGAAAATGCCTCTCTGTTCCTAAGGCGAAGAGGGGTTGCCCTATCTCAAAGGAAACTAATGAGATTGTCAGGAAGTCCAAAACGAAAGAGTCTGTCACTGTTGTGTCCCATAAACTTACTTCTGTCCTGAACATTAATACTCTAATATAAATGTGCAATGTTGATCTCCTTTTAAGGGAAATAAAAGTGCTGTTCGTGTTCTCAAATAACTGAAAAGTTCCCAGTTTTGCTGGCAGAAAAAGTGTTTAAAAAATAATGTTCAATCCGTCGACGCCCCGAATGTGGGTCAGGAATCCTTCCTACAGAACATGTTGGGAGTGCTTGAGGAATTTGCGCCGGAAAATGTTATATTAGGAGGAGATCTGAATCTAGCTTGCAACCCCACCTGGCAGAACTGGCAGAGCCAATGACGTATTGAAAGCCCCTTTGGAGGCATTGCAGAAAGCATCAGAGTCCCTCTCCCTGCACGACACCTGGCAAGCAAAGAATGGTGAGAGGCAAGGCTTCACGCACTACTCCAATGTACATAACTTGTTATCGAGAATAGACTATATATGGGTATCTACGGACCTTATAGGGAAAATCAGGGAGGTGGAGATAGGTCCCATCGCCCTTTCAGACCATGCCCCGATTACACTATCCCTAGCACTCAAGACCGGGGGTTGGGGGGGGCGGGGTGTGGACCTGGCGATTCCCCTCAGAACTGTTACAAGATCCGGTGCTGGTCGAGGAAATCCAAGGGAAAATTTATATGTACTTTAACGAAAACGACACAGGGTTGACCCCGCAAGAAACTGTGGGACGCCTTCAAGGCGGTTCTGCGAGGAGAATTAATAGCCATGAAGTCTAGGAGAGATAAACAAATGGCGCAGTGGGAACGAGACCTCGAGGCGCAACTGCGAGACGCACAGAAAAAGGCGGCTGCTAACCCTATTAGAGACAAGAAGCGGGCTACGCAGCACATCCAGGGTCAATTGGAGCTCCTTCAAACTCGGAAAGTTGGTCATACACTTATGATCATATGCACCAATCATCCACCAGCAGGTGGAAACTGGCCCACCCCTCAAAAGCTCACCTTCCAAGGCTCTTGCCTGTCCCGAGCCTGTCCAGAGTTGTCAGAGGCCAGGGCCAAAATCTCTGCTCATCGACCCAGTTCCTTTACATCTTCAGGACTATTTGATGCCCACCTCTCTCCTATGCTTTATCCTCAAGGACAGACCCGTAAGTACATCCGCCGAGCAGCCCTGAACAGTGTGTATTTTGCCACCTATTTGTAAGCCTGGACGCCTACCATTGCATCTTGTTACCTAATTGAGACCCCTTGGTTGCCTACCATTGCACCCCGTTACCCATATGAGACCCCTTGGTCGCTTGCCACTGCATCTTGTTACCTATTTGAGACCCTTTGGTCGCTTGCCACTGCATCTTGTTACCTATTTGAGAACCTTGCATATGGACTGATCACTATCTGATTTCATGGACCATTTCAGACCTTCCCCAACCTAAATCTACTAAACTACATGCTTCTCCTGCCCTCACCCGCTGCAAAAAAAATATAACACTCTCAAACCTTCTCTCTCTGATCCAACCTATCACTAATCACACTAGCCTGATCTCTAACCCTAACGATCTAGCTGACCTGTACAATAACACCATCAACTCAGCGATTGACGCCATTGCGCCGCTGAAACTCACCAAATCTACACGTACTGCCCATCTTAATACCTGGTTCACCCCCATGCTAAAAGCCCTATGCAAAGAGAAACGACACGCAGAAGCCTGCTGGAGAAAAGACCCTTCTCCCCATAACAAAAACCTCCTCACTGCCCTTACTAACAGCTACAAAAAACAAATCATTCAGGCAAAAAAGGAGACCTTTAATGACAGAATCAAAAAAGCGAATTCGAATACCAGGGAAATCTTCTCCATCCTGAGAGAATTAGAATCCCCAATTGCACCTATAGACTCTTGTACCAAAGACAAAGCCTGGTGCACAAACATTCAAAAGGCCTTATGATAACAAAATCACAAAGTTACAAGACAAAATATCAGCCAAAAAATCCACCCTCCACAACATTGCCCTCTCCACGCAAGAAACCATCCTTCAGGAACTTGCCACCAACCAAACTAAACCTCTTAACCAATTCAATTTTAGAGCCATCTCCATTGTGGAAACTAAGAAGATCATCACGTCTCTTAAACCGTCTTGATGCCTTGGTGACACCTTTCCAGCCCCAAATATTAACGAGACTGTACATGAACAAGCCCCTTTCATCACATCATTTATCAATGCATCATTCAAATCATGCTCTGTGCCTACCAACCTTAAAGATGCCTGGATACTACCTCTCCTAAAAAAGCAAATCTGGACCATAATGTCCCAACGAACTATAGGCCCATAACCACTGTCCCGTTCCTCCTCAAAATCTTAGATAAAGCTGCATATCTACATATCCAATCTTATCTGGAGATCAACAATCTACTAGGGACAAGACAATCAGGGTTTAGACCGAGACACAGAACCGAAACGGCTCTCCTTGATCTTAAAAACCAACTAGACGAACGCAAATATAGAGGAGACATTTCTATTCTCCTAGACCTATCAGCTGCCTTCGACCTGGTAGATCACAAGGTACTCTGTAACCACCTCAAATCGGCGGCCAACTTCGCCACAAAAGCCACGGCGTGGATAAACTCATTCTTGGACATGAGAACCATAAGAGTCTTCTCACCTATATCAGCAGTGGACCCAGTCCCCATCACCTGTGGAGTACTTCAAGGGTCATGTGTTTCCCCCACTTTGTACAATATTTTTACAAAGACTCTATTTGATATATTGGACCAACTAGGGGTCTCATATACCAACTATGCTGATGACACCCAGATTCTTATCCCAATCCAGGGTGACTATGACAATGACACCAGCCTCATAAATAAAACCTACCAAAGCATCCAAACCTGGATGGTCACACATGGCCTATGTCTTAACGACAACAAGACTGAGCTCTTAATCATCGGGTCTACCAGTAAACTTAACAAATTATCCCATTTGTACAATTCCATCACTATTGATGGCATCAAAATCAAGGTAGCCAAGGAAGTTAAAACCTTAGGATTCTACTTAGATTCAGCTCTCACCCTAGACAAGCAAGTAAATGTTACAGCCTCAGCAACTAGTTACACCTGCAACCTTATTCACACCTGTAAACCATACCTGTCCACAGACCGCTGTACCACCATAGCACGTTCCCTCATCCTCTCCAAATTAGACTACTGCAATGCACTGTACTTAGGAACCAGTAAACATAACATCAACAAACTCCAAACCCTGCAGAACAATGCCCTTAGAACAGCCCTAGGAATTCCCAAAGGGCAACACATATCTGTCCAAAGAAGAGCCGTCAACTGGCTGGCCATCAATGACCGTATCAAATTTAAATCTTCGAACATTACACACAACTGTCTGAACAACAAAGCACCTGCATACCTCACAGAGACATTTACAAAGTACACGTCTGAACGACCCATTAGAAAGGCCCACTCAAACAGTATCAAAATCCCCAACTTTAAACTGAAAAGAACTGGTGGGTCCAGCTTTCCAGTTCAAGCAGCTCATCTCTGGAACTCCATCTCAGATTCACTCAAAGCTACCCCTTCCTTCCATGTCTTCAAAGCCAACGTCAAACTCTGGCTTCACACCAACGACTGTTAAAAGCCTCAACTGTACCAAATACTCTCTACATTTAATGTAAAATACTTGAAACTGTAACATATCCTACGTGTAAGTCATGTGACATTGTAACATAAGAAATGTGTGATATACGATCCTGTAACATAAGAAATGTAAATTATTTATGTACCTGTAACCTAAGATTTTATTTCTTGCAAACGCCCAATTGCTTAACGGCCAGGTGTGCTTATAAATAAACAATACAATACAACAATGAGGACGAAGCAAAAGGTACTACATCCTCGCTAACAAGGCGGATAAACTACTTGCTTGGCAGCTCCGGGAGACGACTAGGGAGAGAACCATTTTAGCATTGGTGGACTCTTCTGGTGCCCGGAAAACAACCAATGATGAAATGGGCGAGATCATGAGAACCTTTTTCCAGGACCTGTATACCACTGGCAATCCAAAAGAGGGGGAACAAGAAACATTTCTCCAGTATATACCCCTACCACAATTGTCGGAGGAAGCCCGAGAAGTATTAGATCAAAATATCAAACTGGAGGAAGTACTACAGATCATCAAGCAACTCCCCAAGAACAAAGCACCGCATCCGGATGGGTATGCTGAAGCATTCTACAAGAAATTCCGAACTTCGCTGGCCCCTAGGCTCACAGCGCTTTTTAACACCTTCAAATCCCGGGGAAACATCACGCTGTCAATGAATGAGGCAAAGCTAGTGCTCTATCCGAAGCCGGATAAGGACCCCACCCTCCAAGGGTCTTATAGACCAATTTCTATGATAAACCTGGATGTAAAGCTTTTCACCAAAGTACTAGCTAATAGGTTGACTGTACACCTGTCCTCTCTGGTGGATGCGGACCAGGCAGGCTTCGTCCCCGCAAGACAAACCGCAGACAATACTAGGAGAGTATGCCACATAATAGAAAAGGCGGAGCGCACGAACACCAAGGCAATATTAGTAACGTTGGACGCTGAAAAAGAGTTTGACCGAGTCGAATGGTCACAGCTCTTTCGTACGATGGCACACATGGGCTTCGGAGACTCCTACATGAGGATGATGAAGTCAAATTATAATAGTCCCACCTTAAGAATTTCTGTCAATAGCTTTCTGTCCAAGGTTGTCATGCAGACGAGAGGAACTAAGCAGGGGTGCCCACTTACCCCTCTCCTATATGCCCTGTTCCTGGAACCCCTCCTAGCGAGAATACGACAACTGCACCAAATAAAGGGGATGCAGATGGGGGGCTGGCACACAAAACCATGGCCTTCGCCGATGACATGCTGTTAGCCCTAACGGAGCCTGCCACATCCCTACCCACTCATGAACGAATTGGAGGCATTCAGAGCCATCTCAGGCCTCAAAATAAACAAAAGCAAGTCGGAGGTACTAAATTTAACAGCCGACCCCTTGACCATAGCAAATCTGGCTCAGAAACAAGGGATGAAGCTGGCACAGAATAGTATAACTTATCTCGGAATTAAAATCACCTCCATGATAACACAACTATACACAGCAAATTTTCTGAATTTACTCACCCACCTGCAAAAACTATTGACAAGATGGACGCCTCTATCAACTTCGTGGTGGGGCGGATCTCAGCGGTTAAAATGACAATTCTCCCTAAAGTTTTGCACTATTTCCAGGCTCTCCCAATAAGGCTCCCCAAGTCATTCTTTCGCTCATTAAAGAAGATGACATCTGCATATGTGTGGCAACACAAAAAACTGAGGGTAGCAATGGCCACGATGACAGCGTCCGTGAACGAAGGGGGCTAGTCATTTCCACATTTTAACCGGTATTATGAAGCTGTGCAACTGCGGGTGATCAAGGAATGGGTGGCTGACTCCCCACAATCCAAATGGACAATGCAGGACGTAGCTGTGGCGGGGGGCCCACTCTCGAATCTCTTATGGTCTGACAAAAAGTACAGACATGCGAATACCAGAATAAGCGAGATAATGAGCGCTCCTCTCAATGCATGGGACTCGGTAGTAAGGAGGGGGAACTTGACAACACACTCATCCCCATTGACACCGCTATTTAACAACCCTGATTTCCCACTGGGGATGGACCCGAGGGCTTTCATGTCCTGGAAACAGGCAGGCTGCACTAAGATTGGCGACATGTACAAGGCCCAGTCACTTAGGTCATTTGAAGACTGTGTCCAGGAACTTGGAGTGGCGAAGGCAGAGAGGTATCGATACGCCCAATTGATCCATTGGTTATCCACCCCGATCAATAAAGAGGAGGGAACAAGAGACCTCACGAAATTCGAGACCTACATGTCATCAGATCCGGGTACCCGCAAATTGATATCTAATCTGTACGCACACCTGAATTCGCAAGGAGAAGAGGTCGGAGGCGACATTGGGGGACGAAATACTGCAATCTCATTGGGAGGAGGTATGGCGAAACGTCAAACTGACATGATCCATTCACCTGAGGGAAATGTGGCAAAAAGTACTGCTGCAATGGCATCTAATGCCAAAGAGACGAAAAGTAATGTACCCCAACACGGGCGGACTGTGTTGGCGAGGATGTCATCAGAAAGGAGATTGGAAACATATCTGGAGGTCATGCCCAATCATTACAGACTTCTGGAATGATGTCAAGGCTCAAGCCGGGAAAATGGTCCAAGGGTCAGAAAATCTTGGGGACAGAATATGGCTGGCGGGCATACAGGATCCCAAACCAAAAACACATACCAAGCGCAAGCGGAAAGTGACCATGGTCCTGGTGATAGCAGCATGGCTAGCGATAGCCCAATGCTGGAAACAGACGCCCCCAACACAACTCCAGTGGCTTAGAAAGGTATGGCACTTTGTTACTATGGAGTGGATCACTTGCAAACTACAGGGAGCCTCCGAGAACTTTCAGTTGGACTGGGGCCCGGTCCTCCAATATTTGCAGAGTGACTATATGCTCCAGTGGTGCCCCCACAACATTCGTATCCTGAATATGTTCTAAAATTGTAGACTTGTTTTAAGTAATTGTGACTTGAAGCCGTGTTGTAGCAGTTTCGAGTTCCAAGGGAATAAAGGGCAGGGTGGGAGGGGGGAGAAGGAGTGAGGCACATTTTGAAATTTAAGTGTGTTATATCTTGAAATTAATAAAAAGATAATAAAAATATAATAATAATAATGTTCAGAATTCCAAGATGACCGGCATTAGGAGAGCACCGTAATTGATGCTCTCCCAAACCTCGGAACCTGAAACTCTTTCCCAGTGAGCAATTACACCCTCCCCAGGCGCTTGGCATGGCTGAGAAAAAGGACGAGCCGGTTGGGGGCCAATACATCCCCTCTGCCCCATAGAAATGGAGTAAAGCCCGTAAACGAGGCACTCCGGTATGGCTCCCTGCAGGCGAGATCGCCCAAGACACGTCGGAGGTGAGTGATGTGATCCAGGGACCTCACAGCAAAGCTACAACTGGAGGTCCGATAAGGGGAAGAAGAAAGAGGTGAAGGGGATGCAGTTGGAAAAACTGCAACATCATAGGAGGCTGAAGAACAGATGGACTGTTCGCGGGCTGCCTCCCTTTGTCCGCCCCTCCAGGAAAAGACCCAGCGGTAAGCAAAGACGTGCAAGGAGCTGCTGATAGGGACAGAGACGCTGCGGGTGAAAACAGCAAAGCAAAAAGACTACCAAGTGGAGGGGGTAAGGAAGAACCCTCCCTATCCAGGAACCCGGAGCGGAGGAGAGTGACACCCTTGTACCGAACAGAACAGACTGGCTATAAGAAGGGGAGAGGGAGAGAGAGCCTGAGGGGGGACACAGAACTCCACGGTTGAGGAATATCGGAGGAAGGGGGACCATTGTCAGGTGCACAGGACCTTAGCTGGCCCAAAGCGGATCCCCTGTCCCTCATACCGGGTCACATCACTGGAAGAGGGACTTCAGGATCACACTTGCCCAAGGGGTGAAAAGGCTGAATACCCATTCCCAATTGGAAAAGAGACACTCCTTGGGAAGGTGACCTCTAGAGAACACGCCCACAACAACTTTCAACAAGCAGCTGCCATAAGAACCTAACACAAGAACAGAGGGGGCTCGCCAGTTTCTTGGTGAAAGGACAATAAAAAAGCATTACTTCGGAAGCTGCCCAACTACAGTAGTGGAAGAGAGTGGGGAGAGGAGGTCTAGGAGAAAAACATAGCTCCAGCGAGGAAAGATTGCAGCAAGAGGAAGGGCGGAGACTCAAACATTTCTAAAAATAGGGAAAAGGAAGCTCTACCACCCTCGAAGGGGACCAAGAAACCCATAGAGAGCAATTTACAAAAGAAATGGAGTAAAGAAGGCAGGTCACCCAAAGGAGCGCAACAGCGCCAGTACCAAACAGAACAAGGGGGACACAAACAGAAGGTCAAGATCGATCAGTGACGCAGTCGCTACTTAAGCAATACTTTACTGATTTTAGGGACAGAATTGCGGACATAGTCCAAAAGCAAATGTACGTAATGAGACAAGATTTGGCGGCAGGTTTCCAGGACATAAAACGGGACGTGAATAAAATGGAAGAAAGGGTTGACATCAATGAGAAAGCCATCCAAGAACTGACGGAGGACACATGGAAGACTGAAATGTTGGTGGAACAACTGCCAATTGCAGCCCACAATCTTGGACTTCAGGCTTAAGACCTAGAAAATAGGTCAAGGAGAGCAAATATTCTAATTAAAAACTTGCCAGAGGAAGTCTCCGACAAGGACCTTGAAACTGTGTTCAGAGTCATTTTTGTTGACTTATTGGAACTAGAAGAACATCCATAAGCGAAGTTTGACAGAATCCATAGAGTAGGGCCCCAAAGAACAGAACCGGGACAAGGCCAAGGGACGGCCTGGCAGCATTGCAGGACTGAAAATTAAAGGAAAAGATTTTGCAAACCTCAAGGAAGCCGAATCAAATAACGTACAATGGGGCAGAAACAGAGGCTGGTTGAGCTCTCCCAGGTAGGGGGACCGGGGGAAGGTGGCATGATAGATGTTGTTACCCTGTTGGCAACGTATAAGCATAATAAACTCACAGCAATCTCCTTGAACATAAACAGGATAAATTCCCCAATGAAAAGATCCGGAGGGAGGATCCCGATATAATGGAATTACAAGAGACCCATGTGCAGACAGAGATAGACTTAGAATACAAGGTTATCAACAACAACAAAAAAAAAACAAACAAAGAATACAAGGTTATCGCCAAATGGATCAATCCACTGATGAGAGCAAGAAAGGGGAAGTCTTGGTTGCCCCCAGGAACAATTTAGACCTCAGTTATGGACATTGAGAGGGACGCCCAGGGGAGATATATATCCCTGAATTTAAAGGGGAGGGTTACACGGTAGACACAATCTACGCACCCAACACGGGATCAATGCAGGCGTCTTGCGAGTTTGCCATGTATAGAGGCTCCATGGTATGGCTCATTTTTAATATCTAAATTTAAATGCAAATGAAAGGAAACTGAAGCACAGACATATGCTTGACTTCGGCAGTTACTGGAATATAGAGTAGCTATACGTCATGGAGGGCTGGTTGGGGCTTTGTCAGTCCACCAACTTGTCAGGGCTGCATCAGGGCATTCGAAAGATGATGAAATCTGTCCATTGTGGTGTAAAATTTATTATATGCTTGTCTACTGTGATGAATCTTTGGATACCGTCTCTCATTCCCTAGAGGGAGCCTTTTCCCATGTGGCCAGGGAGGTGTAGTCGCTACCCAATAGTCCACCTGGGGGTGGTACTCAGCAGGAGGATCACATTGGTGGGAAGCCCCGCTGTGGGATTAGGGGCTACCATCAGGGAAGAATGTGGCAGCCCTTTGACATCCCACCTTCCCTCAAAAACCCTCCAATTCAACACTACCTAATGCCCCTGTGTATTTTTGCAGTATATCCCCAAGTAAAAACAACTCTGACGAGGAACAGGTCAGGAGTAATGAAGATCACCAACAAGAACAAATGCACCCGCTCCAGTCTTTTGAACAATCATATTGGTCAGCTGTCATTCAAAAGCAGAGAGGGAAGAGAACCATTGCATCTTCGTTTTCAGCTCGGCATGGACTGAAAGCTTGGCAAGCTACGTGCAGACCAGCAGAGCAGAGAAGCAGACGGTACCCAGGAGAGAGGCGCAATCATGGGAGGTCCGCGAAGCAGAAGGCATACCGGAGAAGAGGAAAGATACCCGTCGGTGACCGAGGGTGCTGGAGTGCAGAGAATCCACTACAGATTGCAGAGGAGACGCACGGAGAAGGTCCCTTTGAGCTAGAGAAGCCGCAGAAGATCCTGGAAGACTTGCGAACAACCTGAGGATGACAGCCAAGACCCGGCAGGTACTGGGGTGGCTAGACGCAGAGGGTGCATGAGGTCTGAAGCAAAGCACAGACAGAATCTTCATCGGGACAAAGTAACCAAGTGAAGGGGGTCTGGGACCCATTATTGGAAAAGCATATCCCGAACAGTAATAAAGAGGAATACAAACTTTGTATATGCCATTGGTACTCACAAACCTCGGCAGGGAAGTAAACCGAGGCTGTGGGTTGAAGAGAAGTTAGACAAAGAGAACTGTGAGAGTAATCAAGTGAAGGGGGTCTGGAACCCATACTGGGAAGAAACACCACGAAGAGTAATAAGGAACAAGTTACTTACCTGTAACTGTTGTTCTCCAGCATGGGTCTGGCATGGATTCACATGCTCATGAATATTCCCCGTTGTCAGGCTGGGAATCCTCGGTAAAGAAAAAATCAGTATCAGTTTTGTTTCTGATCTGTCTTTCGTAGTAGTAACCAATCACTGATCTCGGCTTAGGGAGGGGGCAGTCACTGATCACCAATGACTGCCCTCTCCCTAAGCCCCGCCGCTGGCAGCCATCTTCAGATTTGGTAGCACGTGAAGTGGCAGTATGACCAAATGAAGAGCCGCAGAGGGGTAGGCGGGAGGGTTCGCATGTGAATCCATGCCAGACCCATGCTGAAGAACAACAGTTACAGGTAAGTAACTTGTTCCTTCTCTAGCATGGGGTCTGGCATGGATTCACATGCTCATGAATAAAAGAATACATAGCAGTACACACATGCACAACCACGGGAGGTGGCAAAGGCTCAACATTAAGCATTATATCCAAAACTCAACATTAAGCAATTCTTACCTCCTCACCAGGCTCACCTTAGGCAAACAGGTTGCGCAGCACTGCTTGGCCGACCCTGGACTCCTCCCTGGAATCCCGATCGATGCAGTAGAATTTCGTGAAGGTGTGCGTCGACCTCCACGTAGCAGCCCTGCAGATGTCCAGCACGGGCACACCAGATAGGAACGCTGTGGTAGCTGCGATCACTCTGGTGAAATGGGCTCTCGGACAGCCAGGCAGCGGTCGGTTTGCCAACCGATGACAGTACATGATACAGCCGGAGAGCCATCTGGAAATGGAAGCCTTCGAGAGAGCCTTCCCCTGATTGACAGGTCCAAAGTTCACAAAAAGTTGTGACGTCTTCTGAAAACACTTCGTGCGGTCCACGTAGAACTTCAGCGCTCTAGCCACATCCAGCGAGTGCAAAGTCCTTTCAGCCGGCGACGAAGGCGACGGGAAGAAAACAGGCAACACCAAGGGTTTGTTGAGGTGGAAGTCCGACGGCATCTTGGGCATGAAGGAGGGGTGCGTCCTGAGCACTACCCTCGTGTCGTGAAAAGTCCAGTACGGGGTCTTGCAGGAAAGGGCCTGGATCTCTCCCACCCGTCGTGCGGAGGTGATGGCCACAAGAAACGCTGTTTTCCACGACAAGAACTTCAACGGAGCTGAGTGCAGAGGCTGGAACGGAGGTCCCATGAGCTTGGTCAGCACCACGTTGAGCTCCCACGCCGGCGGGAACTATCTGAACAGTCCCTTCATGAATTCTTTCACCAGAAGATGAGACCACAAAGACGTCCGTCCCGTGGTTCTGGTGTATCGGGAGATCGCAGCAAGATGAATCTTGATGGACGCGTGCGCCGGTCCAGCCTTGGCCAGCGTCAGTAGGTACGGCAGTACTTGGGGAGCCGTAATCCGTAGAGGGTTAATCTTCTGTGCGTGGCACCAGACAGAGAACCTCTTCCATTTGTGTCCATAGCATTTAAGAGTTGAGGACGCCCTGGCCTTTGCAAGAACCTCTCTGCAGTCGGCCGGTATGTCGTAGCCTCCAAACTCTAATGCTGCAGGAGCCAGGCCTGCAAGTTCAGCGACTTTGGGTCGTGATGGAGGATGGCGCCTCCTTCCCTGGAGAGAAGATCCGCGTCCACTGGCAGCTTGATTGACGGGGACGCTGACAAGTCCAGAAGGTCCGGGAACCATATCTGCCTCGGCCACGCAGGTGCGACGAGGATCATCCTGCACCGTGACCTCTTGAGCTGGTTGATGAGCCGGATCAGCAACGGCAATGGAGGGAACGTGTATAGAAACAGGCCCTCCCAGTGGAACGAGAAAGCATCGCACATGCTCCTCGGCTGGGGAAACCTGCTGGCGAACCTCCGGCACTTGGAGTTTGTCGCCGTCGCGAACAGATCGATCTGGGGTGTGCCCCACCGTCGGAAGAGGCGGTCCACTAGATCCTGTCGTAGTTCCCACTCGTGGCACGAGCGCAGCTCTCTGCTGAGCGAGTCGGCGATGGTGTTTTTTTATTCCTGCCAGATGAAACGGCACCAGAAACATCCCTTGGGCGACGGCCCAATGCCACAGATCCTGAGCCTCCTTGGACAGGGCTGGGGATCTGGTACCGCCCTGCTTCCTGATGTAGAACATGGTGGTGGTGTTGTCGGTGAAGATCCTCACCACCTTGCCCTTGAGGGACGGATGAAAGGACCTGAGGGCCCAAAACACTGCACGGAGCGCCAGGACGTTGATATGGAGGGACTTCTCCGTCGGAAGCCAAAGGCCTCTCGTGTGCAGATTTTCGGTGTGCGCTCCCCACCCTTCCAGGGAGGCATCCGTGGTCACTGTCTTCTGGTGGCCGGGGGTCTGGAAGTCCATGCCCGCCGTCAGATGCGCGCGGGTGCCCCACCACCAGATCGCTCGTCGGAAACTCTCGTCGAGTGTGATCCTCTCCTCGAAGCTGCCCGTCGTCTGGATCCAGTGCGCGTCCAGGAACTCCTGCAACGGGCGCATCCGGAGCCTGCACAGGCGGATGAGATAAATGCAAGAAGACATCATTCCGAGGAGGGACTTGATGGACCTCACCCTGGCCGCATCCGCAACCAGCATCCGCTGCACCTTGCCGAAGATGGCCCTCGTCCTTTCCTCCGACGGAGAGGCCAGAAGCGACAGTGTGTCGAGCTTCGCTCCCAGAAACAGTGCGTCTTGCGCGGGCACCAGGTGGGACTTGGCGTAGTTTATGGAGAATCCCAGGTCCGTGAGTAGTTAGACGGTCATTGCCGTGTGCTCCACGGCGAGCTCCTCCATCTTCGCTCGGATGAGCCGGTCGTCCAGGTAGGGGTAGACGTGGATCCCCTCTAGGCGCAGCCGCGCCGCCACCGGTGCAAGGCACTTGGTGAATACCCTGGGTGCTGACCTCAATCCGAAGGGAAGGGCTCTGAACTGGTAGTGACGCCCTTAGACCACGAATCTGAGAAACTTTCGGTGTCCCTTTAGGATGGGGATATGGAAGTAGGCATCCTCCAAATCCAACAACGACAGGAAATCGCCCTCCTCCAGTTGACCCAGGACGTGTTGGAGGGTAACCATCCTGAACTTCTGTGCCTTGATGAATTTGTTCAGTCGTCGTAGGTCCAGGATGGGACGCCATCCTCCCGTCTTCTTCTTCACGAGGAAGTATCTTGAGTAAACTCCGGAGCCCCGGAGCCTCTTTGGGACAAGCTCGATGGCGCCCTTCCTGAGCATCACCCTTACCTCCAAGAGAAGTTGAGGGACGTGATGTTCCTTCCTGGCCACAGGGGGGACGCGCGGGCACCTCTTTAGAAACTCGAGCGCGTGACCCTGAGCCAGGGCGTCCAGCACCCAACGGTCAGTGGAGATGGACTCCCACACGCTGACGAAGCTCGCCAGCCGGCCTCCCACCAGGGTGCTTCGGTGGGGGCCCGACCCCACGGCCGTTTCAGTCCTGCTTCGACGAGGCTTTGCCGCCTTGTCCTCCTTGGCGACGACGGCGGGGTCCGCCCGACTTGCCTCGTCCCCTGTAGGCTTCCTGTGACGACGAACGGGCCGCTTGACGATAGGCGGAAAATCCGCCGCTGGAACCTTTGGAGGCACCCTGTTTGCCTCCGCCGTTCCGAAAGGGCGGCCGTCGTTGCTGGAGAACACCAAGAGCCCGGGCCGTCTCCGTGCCCGCCTTGATGGCTTGTAGGGAATCGTCCACTGTTTTCCCAAACAGGTTGCTCCCGTCGAACGGCATGTCCAAGACTCTGGTCTGCACGTCCTGACGGAAGTCAGTAGCCTTGAGCCATCCACGCCGCCTAAGGCACACGGCGTTGCCCAACTGGCGAAATCCAGTGTCCGCGATGTCCGTCGCTATCGTAATGGCGTGGTCCGACGCCACTTCTCCTTCCTGTAAGATCTCTAGGGCCTCCGCCCTCTTGTCGTCTGGTAGGAAGTCCAGCAGGGGGGCGAGTTTGTACCACAACTCCCTGTCGTAGCGGGCTATGATAGCCAAGGCGTTGGCAGCCTTAATCGTCGTTGCTGCCGATGAGATGACTCTGCGTCCCATCGTGTCCAATTTCTTTCCCTCGCCGTCCAGCGGGGAGGTTGATGTAGAGGCTGCGCCCCCCCCCCCGCTTTCTTCCTGGCCGCCGCAGAGACGACCAAGTCCGGGATCAGCTGTGCCCGAAGGCACAAGGGGGCCGTGTCCGGGACCCGGTACTTCTTCTTGTACCGATCCCTTCTAGCCAGCGATGTGGATGGGTTCTTGATGAGGGAAAGGCCCTCATCCCAGATATCGTCCAGTAGAGGTACAGCGAGGACCGTCTTCCTCTTGGTCTCGCGCCGTTGATAAAGGAAACCTTCCTTCTTCTTCTCTTCCGGGCAGAGCTGGAAAAGCTCGGATGCCCTGGCGATCCTGGCGTGAAACGATCCAATCTCGTCGGGCGGGGAAGCCCGGGTGGGAGGTGACGACGGGAGATCCTCGTCGTAAACCTCGTCGTCAGTACCCGTCGCTGCCGTGTCAGTCCCTGTATCATCCCCACGTGTCGTGGACGGGGAGGAGGGCTGAGCAGGGCGCGAAGGTTGAAACGGAGGTGGAGGATGAATCCTTCTTCTCTTAAGAGGAGGGCTCCCAGAAGGGCCTGGCTCCGGGTCCCCCGTCGGGAGAGGTTCCTCCGTTGGTGGTAACGGCAGTCTCGTCCTTATCTCCGAGCATAAGGACTGTATAGCCAACAAAATGGCCACCGAGTTGTCTTGCGGCACTGGTTGAGGGGGTTCCGACGGGCGATCAGGAGCCCCGTCGGCACCCTCAACGTTCTCGTCGTCTCCCACGTCGGGGTCCCTCCCGACAGGATGGTCTTCTTCCACGCCAGTGCCGTGGCCTAAGACTTCGATCAGCTCCTCCTCAGAGGTCGAGGCCGAATCCACAACGACCTCCTGCCCCCCCTTTTTCTTCTCCGTCGGAGGTTTCACGGGGGTCCTGTCGATGGGCATGAAAGAGGACTCCCTCCGCAGTGGCAGGGAGATTCTGGGCCCTGAGGTCGCCACCACTGGTGTAGCCTCCACAGGCTGAGCCAGGGCCGTCGCGACTGTCTCGATAGAGGCCTTGGCTGGATGGATCAAGGCTTTCACCACCTTAGGTGCGCTCACCGCCTTCTCCTTGGGGGGAGGGTCACCACCTCGCTCCCCCTCCGATGGGGCCGATGGGGCCTTCGAGCACGACCGGGGTCTCTCCAGGAGCTTCGCCGGGTGCTCGGCCTTCCTCTTACCCGAGCCAGAGCGTTGGCTCGTGGTTGATGGCGCCGAGGAGGATGCGCCCTGCCTGGCGCCCGCAGAGCCCGACCGTTCGGCGCTCCCGGTGCCAGCGGACTCGCGGTGCTTGGCCTTCTGTTGGACCCCCGTCGCCGGGGCGCCCTCAAAGGTCTTAGAAGACCGCTCGGACTTCTTCTTCTTCTCGCCTGACGGGCTCTATCCTTCCAGCCAGTTGGCGAGACGCTGATGGCGGTCCTTCATGGTCCGCTCCGACATATTGCCGAAAAACGCACAGTCCTTCTCCACGTGCGTCTTGTCTTCATGCAGGCAGTAAAGGCAAAGGGAGTGTTCGTCCTCCTTAAAAGACATTCTGAAGCTGGCATGCAGGGCAGACCCTGAACAGCTTTCCGGGCGTCGAGCTTCCCTTCTCCTGGGCCATGCTCGAGAAGGGCCCGAGAAACTTCTGGAGTCCTCCAAAAGCGTGGCTCGATGAAATCTTCACCCTTGAGGGGCGTAGAAGAATCCGACACGGGTCCCCGTTGATCGGATAAAGAAACGGTGGAGCTTGAGGCACTTTTGACCGAAAAAGAGAAAAGAGAACAATTTTTTAAGAAAAAGCGCGAAAAAAGGACTAACGCTCGAGAGCAATAGCACGAGGATCCCAAAACTTGAACGTGCGGTAAAAATCTGAAGATGGCTGCCAGAGGCGGGGCTTAGGGAGAGGGCAGTCATTGGCTGTGGTCAGTATGACGCAGAGATCAGTGGTTACTACTACGAAAGACAGATCAGAAACGAAACTGATACCGATTTTTTCTTTACTGAGGATTCCCAGCCTGACGACGGGGAATATTCATGAGCATATGAATCCATGCCAGACCCCATGCTGGAGAAAGAGGAATAATAACTTTGCATATTCAAGTGGTACTCGTACACCTTGGCAGGGGAGTAAACCCAGGCTTTGGGTGGAAGCGAAGAGAGAGGGAACTGTGAGAATGAGAACGATGAGTACCCTACTTGGCAGGAGAGTGGGCCAAGGGGGGGGTACTGAGAACAGGGTCTGGGACCAGTAGCAATTGAGAGGAAGATCAGTGCTAATTCTTCCACGTCACAGTACCTGGAAACCGGGTCTGCTCAAAAAGGGTACGGGAACCTCAGCAGAGCTTGGGCGAGCGAACCAGGCTATTCTTCGTTGCAGTGCCTGGCAGCCGGGTCTGCTCACAAAGGGTCTGAGACCCTCAAGTCAGCTTGCAAAAGGTGTCCACAGTATTCTTCCTTGTTGCAGGGCCTGGGAATCAGTTATGCCAAGTAAAGATAAGGGCCTAGCTTGACATCTAAAGGCACAGAGACAATTTGGATAGAGCTTGGAAAGATTGCAGGGAAGGGAATCAACCCCTTGAGTCTTGGGGAACATTTGTTTGCTTTTCTACACTTTTTGGAAATTTTATTTGGAACTACAAAGCTGGGCTGCAGGTTGACAGCCAAGAGAAATTTCCCTTTCCATCTTATGCCGAGTTTAGCTTGTGAGGGATAGATTAGTATTTGGGCAAAAGACGGTGAACTTTACTTTGGACATTCTGACACAGATATTTTCATTAGCTAGTTTTGTTGAGGAAGGGAAACCCCTCTTAGTGGTAGGGTTATTTAGATTTTCCTCCAACTTCCCCCCCGTTTTTGTTATTAATAAAAGTCTTTGCCAATCAACATGCCACCCGAGTGTCCAAGTCTTACTCCTACACCCTCACACTACTTATAAATCTGAATACAAAACAGAGGCTAGGTTTTATGTCGAAACGTTTCATATTTTTAATATTGAATTGAAACAGAATTATTTACAATAAAAATAATTATACTGATACATTAATTTATCATTTAAAAAAATTACTAGCTTGCCCAAATGTTCAACCTTGTAGTACCAACATCACATTTCTTACCTGCTGAATACTTCATGAGGAACTCTGTAGCAAGTTGCCCAGCATGAAACCTCCGTTACACCATAAAGATTATAAATGTGTGTTTGATTGCCTTCATCTCTCCATTTTTTAAAGACACTCAGTGCAGGAAAGGCTTCCCCTCCAAGGGCTAAGACGCGGAGTGAAGAGTTGGCTGACAACACTGATGAGCGGATATACTGGGTACCAAGCGTTCTAAGAAGAGTAGGTGTAGCCTACTCAACAAGAAAACAAAAAAGTCTATCAGTTGCATATAACTCCCATATGTTGAGGAGAAAAAGATGTGTTTCGTGTTGATAACTGGCATTTCTATAACAGAAGATTTTTACAAATTCTACACACGATAATAGAACTACGTTTCTTAAAGAAATTGAATTTCCCTAAAAAGAATTTTACTTGAACAAAGCAACTGAATGAGAACCAGGAACGTTCAATAATTAAAGCGGATCGTTATTTCTGCATTGGGACAATATTCATTGAAGCTGATTAGTGGACTAATTCTTCCTAACATATTTAACAAAAAAATACAATTTGAGCTATATTGGTGCAGCAGTAAAAAAACAAAAGCTACTTACCTGCAACAAAAGATCACGGGCATGGACAGAGGCTAGTTACTTTATTATCTCTCAAAAGGGGGGGGGGGGCGCTGTTGCGCCGAAACAAGATGGCCGCCTAACCGCAGTGCTCCGGAGTGGGAGAGTGCAAAAACCTAAAAAAGTGCCCTAATATACTACGATTCTACTCTTCACTGGCGGTGTTTGTGGGTGAACCTCCAACCTACCCCTCTGCCAACTCCTGGACCTGGGCTTCCCCCGGGGCTGAGCTTTGAGCCCTGCTCTGATTGGGGCTGTGGAGTCATCTCCGAGCCGCGCCGCGGCTCCAGGAACTGCAGCTCTCTCTGACACCAGAGAGCGCGGCGCTGCAGGCCGCTGTGGGGGAGGGGCATTGGAGACCTCCCGAGCGGGTCGAGCCGCCGCGGCCGGCGGATCCACCCGGCATCTCCCAGATCCAAGCTCCTGCTCACCACTGAGGACCCCACTCTGATACGCCACCACCCCTGCCAATCGACTTCGTGGTGGCCTGGGGGTCCCGGAGTCCCCGCTTCCCGGCCTCGCACGGCGGGCAACGAAGACATTGACGCAGGTTCTCCTTCCTTTACCCTGCTTTCCTGCTTACCTGCTGTGAGCCCCGTTTGGACTGGGGCCGCGGATCGCTAGCCCATTCCGCACCGCGGCTCCTGGATCTGTGGCTCTCCCCGACACCGGAGAGCGCGGCACTGCGGGCCGCTGTGGGGGAGGGGCATCGGGGCCCTCTCGTGCGGCTCGAACGGCCTCGGCCGGCGGTTCCGCCCGGCGCTCCCTGAACCGGAGATCCTGCATACTACTGGGGACTCCACTGGCTATTACGACCACTGCAGCCCGCTAACTTCGTGGGGGCCTGGAGGCCCCGGAGTCCCCCCGCCTCCTGGTCCCACACGGCGGGGGACGGAGAGACCACCGCAGGTCCTCTCTCCTCCAGCTTACTTACCTGCTCTCCCTCCGTTGCCCCCCCCCTCCCATGGAACACAGAACTCTGCCTACAGCAAGGTGGGGGACACGAGGGGAGTTGTCTCACTAGCTCCGGTGATCCCGTACTGCCTGTCCCGCTCACCAAAGGCGCGCCTCACGGCCCGCCGCGCCTCTACTCAGCAGCAGTTCTGCACCGAGCCCCCGCGCTGGTGACACCTCTCCTGAAATTGCTCACCCCCCCCCGTGCACTATTGGGACACATACTGCGGCTGTGGGCCCACGCCGCACTGCACTGCTGCCATTCCCCCCTTTCCCTACCACTTATCACAAGCTGACTGAACCGGCGTGCTGCATCAAGCCTGTGTCCACCAGCACTACAAACTTTTGGCTTCCCTGTGCTCTTGCAGCCCAGGGGCAACGTGACTGGCTTACTGGCGTGACCCTGCCGGGCACCATCTCTCTGCTCCGGGCGGATCACTCCCCTGGTCCCATACCGCCATTGCTGGGTCTCACGCGCCCCGCTCGAGGTTGGCCTGTCCCCCGGTGCTGCCCTGCCTCTGTCGGCCCATTGCAACCTAGGGGAGCATAGCTTGTTACCTACTGGCTCGCTTGGTGTGGCTCCTGCCATATACCCATACCTATACACGGCGACGTGCCTGGGCTGCGTGGGGAACCATCTCAAGCACGGTGATACTGTGAGCTTTGTGTATCTCCTGGTTCACTTGTACCTGCACCAGCGGCTGGCCTGTACTACTGCTGATTGCCCTCCCGCCTGTCGCGGGTGCATTGTCTGCTCGCCTTCCCCCCCCTTGAAGTGTGGCATCCAACTTGTACTACAGGAGCTTTGTTTGCTCCCCTTATTCCTCCTCGCAGTGAACCGCCTGCTCTAAGCTCCTCACGACTGTGCTCCCACCGCTCCCCATTAATAGCACTCCTGAACTTATAGCTCTGCTCTCCACCATGACTAAGGGAGCCGGCTCCAATAAGAAGCAAAGTTCACTAAACATGTTCGCTAAGACCCCCTCCAAGCCACTTTCTGATCCCCCGGAGGAATCACCGACCACCACTGTACCCTCCACCTCTGACGACTCACAGAAAATGCTAGAGTACATGCGAGAGGGCTTCACTACACTCCATACTAAGTTAGACGATATGAATGGGACCATCTCGTCTATAAAGGCCCATATGTAGAGGACGGACAGCAGGGTCGCTGAAATTGAGACGAGGGTTGGCACCACAGAGGATGACCTGATTTCCTTGCGTACCGCTGTAACTACCTTGACCAACCGGGTCTCTGCGGTCGAGAAGAAAAATGATGACCTCGAATCCCGCTCCAGGAGGAATAACCCCCGCATTGTAGGTATACCGGAGGACAACATTCGAGAGCCTATGGAGGAGTACGTGGAGCGCACCCTCCTGACGCTTCTGGACAACCCCAAGCTGTCAGCACAATTTGCAGTGGAGAGAGCCCACTGATCCCCAACTGCCAAGCCCAGGCTGGGTGCCCCGCCCCGTCCCATCATAGCCAGAATCCTCAACTTCCGCGATCGTGACTCCCTGCTCCGGGCGGCCAGGGCCAAAGGGGAGCTACATCTGGGTGTGGCTAGAATACACTTGTATCCGGATTACTCGGTGGCTGTTCAACAAGAGCGTAAAACCTTCCTTGCGGTGAAAAAAAGACTTCGAGACTTGGGAGTCAAGTACTCCATGCTTTTCCCTGCCAAACTGAGGATCGAACACTCTAATCAAACGTATTTCTTTACCATCCCAGAAGAGGCTTCGAAGTTTATAGACGAACACATACCTGGCTGATCTAAGCAATGTTAATATGTCTCACATGCTTCATCATCTATTATCATACCTGTGCCATGGGATCGGACCGCCACGGCGCTCCCTCCCTCACTAGGAGGACTATTCATCGTAGCCCACTACTGCACAGGTTGCTTCTGTTACCCCTTCACCTTTCCATAGAGGCGATGTTTCGTTACCATGCTGTCTCATCATAGTCCCTATTATCGGTTTCTTGTTGGACTCACAGCCTGGACCTACCCTGGTTTCTCAACCCATCCACTTCTGTATCATGTTCCTGCACCCTGGTCACTCATTATCCATGATTTTGCCTGTTCCTTTCTTGCGCTGTATCGGATCGCACGGCCCCATCCTGTTTCTCTGCGGGCCCTAGCTTATGGTTTTGTTACCGTGGTGACCTGCACCCGCTCTATGTGCTCCACCTTTACCTACCACGTAGTATAAATCTCCTTAAGCTCTCCCCAGTCCGGCGGCCATTGGCCGGCTGCTAACAGTCCCCCAGGCACTGATGCCTAAAAGTTTACGGTTGTTCGGGTTTTGTTCGGGTTTCGTCCCTCTGATTGGGGGAGGGATGTGGGTGGGGGGTTGGAAGGGAACGTTCTGGTTTAAAAATGTCTTGACAGCCTCCGGAGGCCCAAGCAATCCATATGTACAGTCCACCAACTGCATACACCTAAGGTACACAATTTTCACGACCCTGGAATCCACCCTTGTTTATTCCACCGCCATTCATATGAATATGGCTGATACTGCTCTGACTTTTATGAGCTGGAATGTCAGGGGATTAGGCAATCAAAAGAAGATGCGGCAGATCAAGCTCCATGCCGAACGCCACGGAGCGAAGATCCTTTGCCTTCAGGAAACCCACGCTCGCTCAGAGCAATGTGAACGATTTGCCAGATAATGGGGCTCCCAGAGATATTACACTAATTATTCCACTCAGAGTCGAGGCACCCTTATCCTAATACATAGTAGTCTGAAGTTCACCTGTCATCAATCCCACATAGATCCACTTGGAAGATTTGTACTCATCACTGGTATATTACAACGTCAGGAGATAATCATCCTGAACATATACGGTCCCAACGTTGACGACCCCGACTTCTACCATCACCTTGTCACTTTACTTGAGAGCACCCCCTGATCCCCATTTTATGGGGCGGGGATTTCAATACGATATTAGATGTCACCTTGGATAGGTCCGGTTCTCGCCCTCGTCAACTGTCTAGAGCGGCCTACTCGATCTTGACCTCGCTCCCCCGCTTGGCACTGGTGGACGCTTGGCGCCTAATGCATCCTGATGACCGTACTTACTCCTTTTACTCCTCAGTACACGATTCCCACTCTAGAATAGATAGATGGCTGGTCGCAGACTTACTGATTAGATGCGTAACTAGCTTAGCCATTCTCCCCAGGACACTATCGGACCACTCACCAGTACTAGTTTCCTTAAACTGGGGACCTGACGCCAACAAACCAAGACTGTGGAGGTTGAGTCCTCACGCGCTCCTCGACCAGGTTTTCGCCTCCGAGCTTGAATCCACAATTGAGGAGTATTTCGAGATTAACTTAAATTCTGTCTCTACACATGCTGTGCTATGGGAAGCCTTCAAGGCACACAGGAGAGGAGTCGCCATCTCTAAGAGCAGTGGTATCCTTAAAACCATCCGCGCCGACATCGCCACCAGCGAATCGGCCCCATCTGCTTATGAATCACAGTACGCTGTAGATCACTCCCCGGCTACCTTGGCGAATCTGGGCACTGAGCTGGACAGGTTCCGTGGCCTTGCTGAACGCGAGGTTAAGTTCCCTCGTTTGGCGAGGAAATACGGCGAGGGTGAACCACTGCAGATACCACTGCTCTTAGACTGCTACGCCGCGAACTTGGTGCCCCCAGCATATCGGCCATTGCTAGACCAGATGGCACACTCGCCACCTCCCCTCAAGACATCAACTCCGAGTTTCTCATGTTTTATACCTCCCTGTACTCGGAGGTCGACACCTCCCGGATATCCGAAATCAACTCCTACTTAGAGAACCTCCCGTTATCAGTCCTATCAGCCGAAACTAGTGCCTCCCTTTAGCGGCCCTTTACTCTAGAGGAAATCGTGGAGGCCATCGAGTCACTGGCAGCGGGGAAGGCCCCCGGCCCCGACGGGCTCCCGATGGATTTCTACAAATTATACAAAGCCCAACTAGCGCCGCATCTGCTGGCCCTGTGGGAGGAATCGTGCGAAATGGGCATACTTCCACCATCTCTCCGTGAGGCACTGATCACGGTGCTCCTCAAGCCTGGTAAAGCCCCCACGCAGTGTAGCTCCTACAGACCCCTCTCCCTGATTAATAGCGATATTAAAATATTTGCCAAACTACTTGCCAACCGCTTGGGACAGTATATGTCCCACATTGTTCATCCGGACCAAGCGGGCTTTGTCCCTGGCAGGTCCACCTCCCTAAATTTAAGGAGACTCTTTAATATCCTTAACAGAATCGACCCGGCCACACATGAAGTGGCGGCCACATTAGACATGCAAAAGGCATTTGATTCAGTTTCTTGGAAATACTTGTGGTGCGTCCTTGAGAAATGTAAATTCGGCCCCAACTTTCGCGCCTGGATAAAGCTCCTTTACACTGCCCCGTCAGTCAAAATCCGTACGGAAGACAGATGCTCTTCCCCTTTTCAGATATTTAGAGGAACACGTCAGGGATGCCCCTTCTCTCCACTTATTTTTGCAATTGCTATGGAACCCTTCGCTGACATGATCCGGCAGTCACACTCGCACAGAGGGCTGCGCATGTCTGGCCAGACCGACATAGTCTCCCTTTATGCTGACAATACCCTGTTGTTTGTTCAATCCCCTGAAATTAATCTTTTACCAATACTGATAGATGTGGCTCGATTTGGGGACATATCAGGTTTGACGGTCAATTGCACCAAGTCTACATTATTCCCGCTCACGGACTCGACACAACCCCCTCAGGATCTACATGGGTTCACCTGGGCTTCATCTAGCTTTACCTACCTGGGAGTGGTGGTCTCCAGGCACACGTCACAGCTACGAGACGGCAATTATCACACTTATTTAACCAAGCTTGAGACTAAAACCTCAAGCTGGACTAAGCTCCCCCTTTCGCTAGCAGGCAGAATAGGTATACTCAAAATGATCGTATTACCTCAATTACTGTATCGTTTTACAAATCTCCCTCTGTGGCCTGGGGATACCTTTTTTCAAACACTACGCACCATATGCAACACCTTCCTTTGGTACTCTGGGGCCGTCCGGCTCAAATTGACTACACTAACTGCCCCTAAGGCGTTGGGCGGCTTTAGCGCACCCGACTTCATCAGATACTGGGTGGTGGCCCAATCACAGTTTGCTGCATTCTGGTTCAACACTACTGATCCACCCCCCCCTCATGTTTGCCTTGAGAAGCTGGCTGTCTGTGACCGAGTGATCGGGTCCCTGGTCCTCTGGCCAATCTCCCCCTCCTTAAACTCTGCGAATCCGGTGGCTTGTACGTCTCTGGCGTGGACTAAACTCTGGTCCATGGTCGGCTCACCCCGTCCGTTTCACGGGGACCTGCCTCTGTGGAACTTCCTTCCTGATGTTCCACACATCCCACTCTCGGTGGTCACCCGCTGGGCCACTGCTGGCTTCCTGACTTTACGCGATGCCTTTGAACAGGGGAACTTCATAGAATGGTCTGACCCCCCCCCCCTACTCAGGAGCCGACCTTCGGTGTGGCTACAGTACTCTTCACTTCAAGCACATCTCAAGTCCACTTATCCAGACTTCCCCGCCTTGCCCACTGATGAACCTATAGTGGAGGAGCTCTGCTCCTATCTCTCCTTCAGGGGTAAAGTATCGAGGCTCTACTCCTTACTGCTGACCAGAGCGGCCCCCCACGTTACCGAGCTGAGACGCAGATGGGGGGAGGACCTTGATGCCGAGATCACTAATGAGAGGTGGGCTCGGATGTGCGCCCGGACCCACGAGGTCTCCTACAATACTAAATTTAAACTCATTCAGTTTAAAGTCTTACACAGGTACCATCATACACCCATGAGACTCCACCGCATGTTTCATGCCAACCCCCCTACTTGTCCTAGGTGCGGCGCAGATCAGGCCTCCTATATACACATGCTGTGGCTATGCCCCCATTTGACCCAATTCTGGCTAGACATTTGCTCTACATTATCAGACATTCTAGATCACCCAATCACCCCCACCCCTCTGCATTGCTTATTCCACGATCTCCCACAGCTCCCCCGCGATGCTAAGAAATTGGCAGGCCTCTGCATGCTACTGGCAGTTCGCTGTATATTACTCTGTTGGCTTCGCCCTAGAGCGCCTACCGACGCCCAGTGGCTCAGATCGGTCACATGGGCTCATGATACTGAGCAGTCCTGGAGTGCTATGCAACATCCCCACTCCAGACCAAGGGACATCTGGCCGAGATTCCGTGACTATATCTCTGCCATGACTTCGCCCTCCACCTCTTCTTCACTTCCCCAGATGCTTCCCCCTAAATAGCATACTATCCCGGGGCATGTATTAACTCTCTGTATATTGCCGGTTATTGATATGCTACATTCATGCAATTGTATATGTTTCTTCCTCATACTGTTTGTAAATTGCGCTGGTGCCTTGTGGTTTTCCTCTGGTCCTTTGTTGTGCTGTCAAGTCAATAAAAAAGAGTTGAAAAAAAAAAAAAGGCAGACAGCTCAGATCAGTCTAAAATACACTTGTCTATCCCTGTTGTTATAGGTCCATTCACTTCATTGGAAGCTCGCTATATCCACATTAGCTACTTCATCAGTTTTATTTTAGGAAGCTGTTCAGAATGTACTCGGAGACAAAATGGTGGGTTGCTTTCGACAGATATAAAACATCTAATGCTGCTTGCAGACAACAAAAGCATCTTCATCTAGCATGGGGATTTACTAGAAACTTTCAAGCAGATTATAATTTTTAAAAAAAGATTAACCTGCCCACTCCTCACAAATCCCACTCTAGACCCAAACGACCTGGTTAACTACATGCTGAGCACTAGTCTCCCAGTCATTGATAAAATCATTGAAAAGGCATAACAAAGATCGGGTTATCCAGCATGGCAAGCTCTACGAGTACCAATATGGATTTAGACTTGGATGCAGCACAGAAACTGTCACCATCCACATCATATATGTTGCTCTCCAAATCATGGATAAATGCGGTTCTTGCCTCTTGGTCCTTGTTGCCGTCGATGCCGCATTTGACATCACCGACCACTTCCCCTATACAAGACGACCCTCAAACAGAATGAGGTTTACAGGCAACGTCATGAACTGATTCACCTCTTATTTCTTTGACAGAGACCAAGCAATCCAAATTGGTAACTTCACGATCGACTGCCCCCAGTCACGTACATAGTCCTATAGGGATCACTACTCGCCACAGTGAGCTTCAAGCTCTATATGGTCCACTGGGGTCCTTTCTCAGTGGTCGTAATATATAAATTTGCAAATCTGCCAACAAGACTCAATTATGCTTCAAAGTGAATGTAGCTCAAGGCAATTCACTCCCCATGAAATACCTCACCTACATCCAAGCCTGGATAATGTGCGCCTACCTGAAACATAATCCCACCAAGACAGAATATGTTGTACTAGGCCATCCATCTAAACAAGAGCCAATAGAAGGTGGCTGACTGACTTGAACCTTGATGGATTCACACCTCATTTGGCCCAGTGTGCCCGATCACTTGGGTTAATTATTGACAACAATCTTTCTTATGGAAACAAAAAAGCCTAAACTGCTGGATATAAACTAGCATGCTCCGTAAAATAGACCCTTCTTCCCACCACACTATTGCAGAATCACAGTCCAGGCCCTGGTAATCACACACCTCGATGATGGGAACGCCCTGATCAGATTTGCAGCCTCACAGATGGCCCCACCCTTAGGGTTCTTAAACACACTGCAGCACACTTCATAACGAGAACTGCGACATTAGCCCACCTCTCCCCCGTCCTAAGAGAATTACACTGGCCACCCTTCGCAGCCAGGATACTCGTCAAAAAGGCCTGCATCAAATATAAAACAACTACTTCCTGAGCCCCAGCATATCTTACCACAAATCTCACTGGATTAGTTGGAACGTGCCAGACCATGGTGAGGCTCGAGACTAAACTAGCATGCAAAGAGTAAAACAGGTAACAGGCCTTCCCGTTCTATGCCTCATTCAATTAGAACACCTTTTTGGTCGCAAACAGCACTGCTCAACGCTCCTGCAGTGTAGTAAGCAACTCAAGGCCCTACTTTTCACATAATTTCTAGGCGTGACCTAAGGCCTGCTACTCCTAGGTATATGCCAACCATTTAGTATGGGGTATCCAAGCTACTATAACATGTAACCAATACATCCACCAAAATCTGTTAAACCCAAATTACTTGTACAGTGTCCTATTTGCGAGGTTTGCGCAATATAAACTGAAATACAAACACTTGCAGAGATGCAATAAATATATGTTGTGCTTCATCACACAGGGAGGATGTAAATATAGTTTCCCGCTATCTGTGGTCTGCCTGACCAGGGTAGAAGCCGATTAGAGGAAACTAGCCCCCTGACAAAAATTAGCTTATACCTTGAAAAATGAGTGGAGTGTTATTTTCATTATTTATATGAATTGGGAATGTATATATGTCATTCTGCTCTTTATCTGCCATCTGTTGTAATGGCCATCAACGCCCTTATACTGCATTATGTCATTGTTTTATTTATTGTAATTGTGCCTTCTTTTCATTTTTGTACCATTGTAATGATGGACTGAGAATTACATTTTAAATATTGAGAGCTGCTGGTTCTGAAAGCCAGTGCCGAGTATGTCTTTATATATATACTGCTTCACTCTCCTAAAGCACTCTCCATGGGCATGTTCAGTCCTCTCATGATTGAATGTGCTTGCTCCGAGTCCCTTATAGTGGATATCCTGCTACAGTGCAATAGTCCCTGGTCAACACTGTCTCCTCAAGTCTACCAAGTCTTCTGTAGCCTCCTCACTTTTCAGTGGTATGGCTCACAACTCTTATTAATATTGTGGTACAGTCAAAAATGTGACTTTTCACAAAATTCAAAATATAATACAAAAGAGTAGTTCATTCACAATAAAGGAAACAAAATATACAATAGAATAGTTAATTCATAATAAGACAAAAGAAAATATACAATTACATCAAATTTCATTCAAATTAAACATTCAGCCTACCAATCCCCAGGGTGAATCATCAAGAAGTTTAAAAATGTTCAGGAATGTATACAGTTCCATAGTTAAGAATGTTTCGTGCCCAGAGGACAGGCAATGCCAGCAGTCTTTCGCATCTAACCAGCCTACCTATCCACAAATCTGGAGAAGCATGTAATCCTGCAAGATCTAGTACCTGTGCATTCTATCAACAAGTGGTGTAGGGATCGGCCTACAGTTACACTGCACAGTGGACAGTAATTATCAATTACTCTTAGGGTATGCCTACTAGCTAGTATTTCACCTGATGGCAATAAATGTAGGCGGAATCTCAGTATGGCTTCACGTCCTTTGCTATCAGGAAACTGCACCAAGTAACGGGGTAATGTGCCAAGACTTTTGTCCAAAATCAATGGGTTGCTATGTAGTTTTAATGACAGCATTGAGTCTATAGTAGTAATCAAATCCATAACTGTGGGGTCTTGTTTGCAACCTGTTTGGTTAAGGTTAAAGTCAATAGTGTTTTTTTGTATACGTGACAGGATTGATTCAGCCTTTACCTTCAATTTTTGTAGGAATATACAGGATCCATGCCTGTCTTCTTGTGCCAGATCCATGTAGAGAGTTATCCAAGTTCATACCGCAGTGCTACAATTGGTAGCGTCATCGGAAGTCTCGAAGCTCTTTTCCACACATGTCCTTCCCAGTAATCCCAATCTAAATCCCAAACCTGGTATTCAATATCGAGTACAGGCATAATAGTGGGGATGATTTTACACTTGTAAAATTTAAGTAGGGGTTTCGAAGAGAACTTGCATTATTTGGACTTTGGGGTGAGATCCATAAGAAGGATGTTGTCAGCATAAGACAACCAACACAGCTTCTGCGGTACAATTCTTGGACTTGCAAAATCAGCATTGTTCAAATGGTTCTTAATATATGCCAAACACAGATTGAATAAAAATGGCGCAAAGATACATCCTAGCCTCACTCCTCGACTAGTAGATATTTTTCTTTGACAGATTACCGCCCCATCCATTCTCACCACTATATTAGTAACTTCATGGAGGTAGACCAAAGTTGCTAATAAACCCAGAGGAATACCCCACTTGTTTAATTTTCCCTATAGCAAGCCTCTATTAAATCTGTCGAAGGCTTTGGAGAAGTCTATCAGCGCCAGGTATAGGGCGGCAGATCCCATGTACCACGCTTCTCACAGAGATCACTATAAAACCATTTAGAGTGGTAGATAGCCCCTTCCTGAAACCAATCTGGGCTTTGTCAAGTATGTTATTTGTATCTGCCCACTTCACCAATTCCCTCAAAACCACACCGGCGAAAATGTTGCTATCTGCATCTAGAAGGGCGATGGGAAGATAGCTGCCTGGTATCGTCCGATCGCCATTCTTATAAATGGGCACCAGTACATCAGACTTTCAACTCGGTGGACACTGCTCAGATTCGGAGCAGTTTGCAAATAACTCATGTATTACTTTTGACCAGTCATCTGCATTCTTCTTTAATATATAGTGAGAGAGGTGTCTTTGGCCCCGGGCTCTAGAGCCTGATGCCCCCGTAATCAATTCTCTAACCTCCTCTCTCGTGTCACACCTCACTGCAGGGAACCCTCGGGAGATGAGTCACCACTGTCGTCTGCTGGTGATTAAACAATTCTCCAAAGTGAGTGCACCATGATTCCTCCGTCACAATATTGGTCTGTGCTGTACATTGAGAGGTTTTACCAACATTCATGAGAGACTAATCGTTGCGGCTATTCTTAGTAACAAAGGCTTCCAGGATCTCTTCTCCCTGACGCTGATATCTAGTTGACATATTGGATCTATTCCATCTCTGATAAGCAACCATTAATACCTTTTTCCCCCTTTCAAAGTCTTCCTCGTCTTTGCTCTGCTCTCTTAATAGCCTTAGCTTGCGTCTTTGCTCATGTTTCCAGAGCAATGTGTTCTCATCAAACTGATTCTTATGAACCGAACCCTTCCTAAATCCCACGGGTTGTGGTTGCTCTAATTTTCTCAAAAACTTTTCAAAATTCGATGGAGCACATTCCCACTTTAGTGTCTCACCCGGGATCGTTTGAATGGTTTTTTCCACATTTTTATTCAAACCCCTACAATTTCTACTGTGCCTTAAAAGGCGATTTTTCCCCTGGTTGAGTTCTACTTCACAAGGAAAAACCCCCTGGCTCTCTTACAGAGTTGACAGCAATCTTTAAGCATATCTTATTATTATCAATATTAGTTGTTTTTTTACTTTTGAATTCTTTACAATCCGGAAATAGATTGCGAGAGAAAATCATGTAATCTATTATTGACAGAGTTATTACCCTGCCAGTTGTTTCGGGAGGACAGTCACCCTCTATGTTACCATTAAAGATTAATAGAAACCATCTCTACAGAATCTGACCCATTTCAAACCTCTCTCCTCCACAGATCCCCTCTTATAGCTCCCATATTTAGGAATAAGACAACTAGCATTCAAATCCCCCACAATTAAAATTGCAAGAGCACCAATTCTATTAACACAATCCAAAATGGTATGTGCAATGTGATCTAAAAAGATCTCCAGCAAAATGTATGCGGGATTGTGGTATACATTGAGCAGCAGGAGAGGCGTCTTATTATAATCCTGATCCCCAGTTAGTAGTACGGCTAGTACACCATATAAACAGTTTGATATTAACTCTGTCTTTCCAGATTTTGAGTTTCTGGAGGCCATTAAAAGTCCCACTGATGGCCGCCCTGTGTTATAGGCCAGATAGTGAAACCATCCATGACACTTTCTGTTAGCAGCCAGGTCTCCTGTAGCAGAATAATATTGTGTTCATATAGAAGTTCTCTGCAGACTTCATCACACATAACACTTCTATAGACACGGGTATTCCAGCCAATTACTTGCAAAGATACATTTTTGTTCAATTTGCTAAAGACTTGTATTTCTGGTAGCACGGCCCAAATCCTACTGCTTGCAATCCCGTCTAATTATTTTCCCTTTAAATAGGCGATCCCACCCTTAAAAGCTTGAGACAGTGGACTCTCTTTGATTACCCTTTACCCACTTTTTGCAGCCAATATCTCTTTCGGTTGATTAGTAGATATTCTGTTACTTTTTTTGGAAAGATCCTGCCACTGCAAGAAGAGCATTAACCCCCACCAAGCGTGACTGCAGGCAACCTCTACAACCTCAGTAGAGTTTTCATACGGAAAGTGAATACATTCAATTCCCAGAGACGAGAACAAGTATAATTTGGGGATTGATATCACCAATTAAGATGGTCTGTCTGTTCAAAACCGTTCCTGACTCACTGTCGCCAATCTGTTCGATTCAGAGGTTGGGCCGTTCGAAGAAGGTATTGGACAGAACCTCAATCGCAGCAACCGTTCGTTCCTTGCCGTCCTGAACTCCACCTTTGTTTGGCTCAGTTCTTTTATTAACTTCACGCTGTATAGGGCCGGTCCTCTCACTGAAAGCAAGCTGCGAAGAGGGATTTGCACTCTGTCCGGGCTTTCATTCTTCTGAGGTCACTTCTTTGTATTTACCTATGCGAAAAATGGGGGCCCATAATGCTCTAGGCAGGGTGCTATCTTCTGATTTCCTGCTCCCTCTGACCCTTCCGCTGTTTCCATGTGTTCCTCGTATACCTGGGATTCAGCGTTAGCATAGGATTTCTGTACGGTACAATCGTCCATATTCCCAGCTCTCTTGCTTTTTCCATATTGAGGGTCCGTCATGGTCTTTTTTACAGATATTCGTTGGTCAGCAGTTCTCTTGGTGATGTTGCTTTACATCTCAGCTGTAATACCATGGTTTACATTGCTAACACAGAGGTTTTTAGAGCCCTTCCCGAGTTATCCTCTCAACTTTCAGCATTTAGTTCGAACTCTTGGATGCTTAGGTCTTCTAAGAGGGTCCAGGAAACGCAAGTATTTCCTTGATCCTTTCCTTTGGATTCCTTTTTCTTGTTCTTACATCGTCTCTTATTCCCGTTGTCAGTGGTTCCGGAGGGATTCACTATAAGAGGTGCTATGGTGTGTTTTTTTCTGGTGCTCGTTCTCCTCTGCCTTCTTCCCTCCCTTATTCATATTGTCCCTCTGTTCTTTAGAATGACCAGCAGAAGGGCTAAGAAGTCTTGTTGGCTCCTTGCATATGTATTGTTCTATTGTTTCCAGATCTTCCAAAAGCCCCATCTCAGAGGACCTCTTGAGTGCCACTCTTGCTGACTGTTGTTCTAAACAATGATTAATAACAGCTTGTTGGTCTAACACTGTAGAGGAAATAAGCTTGACCGCCTTTTTGAGGTCAGTGAGCGCTGCTATTATTTTTGCATTCATCAATTCAAGCGCCAGTTTTAATTCAGCAGATTGAAAGACAGATGTGGTGACAGAGTCCTTTATGTTTTCATAAAGATTTACAAATGATCTTAGCACTACGTTCAGAGCTGAAATTAAAGGTAGTCCATCTCTTTAAAAGATTAATGTGGGGGCTCTTGCACGTGCCTAATGCCGGCTTCAGGTGAGTCAAAGGACAGACGCTCTGTTAGAAAGGAGGCAGGGTCAGCATGTAGATCGATACCAAAGCCCTCACCATGGCTAATGTCACTCACCTCCCTCAATGCTTTCAAATCTACTAAAGATACGTTTTTTGTTTCGTCCTCTCCTGAGCAGTAAGCCTGCAGCAAACTATGATCTGAGACTCCCAATGAAGGGTCAGTCACTCAGCAAACATTGCCCCTTGAGCCAGCATTATTTGCCACAGTGGATCTGGCTCCCAGTCTCACGTAAAAGTCCTTCATATCTTTCTGCGACTTGTTTCCAAAAACGAAGGGCTTATAGCTGTATTTATTCATGTTTGACTGATGTACCTGCGCCACAGTGCTCACTGTTGTAGAGCCTGCAGGTAAATCTTGATCTAGAGCAGGCAGAGAAGAGACTTGGCCCCTGAAGGTTCTGATATCATTTAACTGGAATTGTGAGCCTCGTGCTATAGAGGCCCAGGAATGTGCTATGCTCAGAAGTCCTACCTTGTTCTGTGCTAAAAACGTGGGGAATGGAGAACCAGCCATGCCATCCGACTTATCATTTTGTGAACACTTCTTTCTTTTCTGGTGAACATTATCCACACTCTTTTTGTAACTTATTGGTAAGATTTGGCAAGAGTTTTAATTTAGTATAGGCCCTTTTGTATTTGACAAGACGCCACTAGGACTGCCTTATTATTATTTGATGGTTGTAGCTTGCTCCCATCTTAGATTTAAGTTTAGATTAGGTGTTTATCTCACCCATTATAAAGTTCTAATAAACACCCCTGAACTGTGATCACTTGTGTCTGTCTTTACTGTTGCCACCATGAGTCCCTTACACATGCCTCACCCGATTCACAGGCATCCCTCAAACGGGTTCACATTTGCCAATTTAACAGTCTTTGCTTTTATCTCGATGCAGGATTTACTTCTCTTAGCTTTTCCCTTGGCATCCATCCGTCAGGGTTCACGTAGCCATTATAATACAATGTTCACTTTACTTTTCTAAAGAAGTTCATGATTTACTAATCTGTTCAAAAGCGGCGTTCCCTTCCCCTAGTTTTCTTTAGGCAATGGTCCAGAGACTTTCGTTTGTACAAGGGATTTGACGTGACCCTTATAGGACCACTCCAACTATGCCCTTTTCTGGGGCCTTCTGGTGCATGTAGTTTCAACACAAAACAAGAGGGGCCCGCGAGAGTCATTCGAATGAGCACTCCTGCGGCACCTGAGCACTCTGCAGCTGGCCCTTCTCTGGGTTTTCCCAAATGTTCAAAAACACACAACTTCTTTTTTCGCAAGTTCCTCACGTTCATATAATGTTGCCATTTGCAACCATGGGCTCAACACAGTTCGGTTTGCTATCAGCTTCCTCCGACTCACCGGCTGTGCTGAACCTGTTGGCTTATCTTGCTTCCGGAGTCAAAGACGGTACCACATTAGCCAGCGTGCCTCCCCACCTGTGGGCACGTTGGGACCTGACACACCACAAGGCAGCTGTACTTCCGGTCTTGTGATTCCCTTTTCGGAGGCTTTGCGGGTCGGTAAAGGGCAAGGGTAGCTCCCTCTCCGTCGTCCCTCCGGTCGCACAGTCTTTCTCCTCCGTGTCAACTGCCGGTCCGGTGTAGCTGTCTCCTCGTGCATTCGGCCCTGCTCGTAGAGTGCTCTCGTGCTATGCCTTTTATGCCTGTGGGGAAGGTAAGGGTCTGTCAGGTTTGTGTGGTTATTGTCAATCGCCTGACCCTTGTGTTGGGACATGTCAGGTAAACGGCTCTGGTGTTAGTCCGTTGTCTGTTACAGTGTAAGAAATTGTTTGTGTCGGAAAAGAGGGGTGGGTAGAGCTTCTAAATGTCCTACAGGGTCGGATGGGGAAAATGTGTTAAAAGGAAGGGGGTACCGTTTCTCAACCTTCGGTGTCCCACTTCCACTCCCCGAAGACACCCCATCCAGGTGATCCTCCCCCACTGGTCCACACCCAGGAACTGGATCCAATAGCGATGGCCGTGTCCTGGCCACCTGGATGACAGATCCCCCAGGGATTAGTAAGTGAGACACCTTCAGGTTTCACACACAACCCAGTTGAGAGGAATAGCATCAGTACTGGGACAAAGAAGAGGCACAGGGTAATTTAAAGCGCTCAGCAGAACCAACTCTAGCTGTCTATTCAATAGGGACAATTAGTAAGCTGCCAATACAAAAAAGGGGAAGAATGACTGAAGCCTGTTCAGCCGTCTCGCAAGGAGCCGCAAGCAGATTGACAGAACGGAGAAGCGAGAAAAGAACAAGAACAGAGATGAGAGGCGAGAAGCTCAAGCCTACAAAAAGGGTTGAAGGAAGAAGGACCCTCCTCCCTCCTGGAGAGAAGGGACCACACCACACATGCCAGCAAAGCAGAGTAGAAGCAAGCAACTGCTACAGAGACACTGTGGCTGGGGTGGACAACCCAGAGAGCACCGGGTGGAAGCGATCGACTCCTGGAGCCAGCCGGAGCCCGAAAAGAAGCTCACTGAAGGTAGGGGCTTGCCAAGGCCAGCTCGTGGAAACGAAGGCCAGTTCTGGGAACCCCTTAATAAGGGTAAAAGTGCCATGGAGTTCAAGGCTGGGAGGAAAGCCTGTGAGAGAGACTTTAAAGGAAATACATAGAAGTTATTACAACCACTATATAAGCAATAGTGAACTAGGTCTGCTATTCTAACTAAAGAAGCCATAATACAAACAATCATATTAACTGGCAGGATAGTGAACCAGGTCTACCTTACAAATAGCAGAGGAGCTGAAAACCAACCAGGGGAAAGGAGTCATTCCCCCTGGGGACACAAGATGCTGCAAATGAACCAGAGGGAAGGGAGTCATTTCCTCTGGCATCTTAAAACAGTCTAAGAAAGTTCAGGGGAAGAGAGAGATTGCTCTCACCATTTGTTGAACAGCTTGAAAGGTCTGAGAAAGACAGGGGTAAGGGGAAATTCCCCCACCGCTTGTTGAGTTGTCACAGTGAGTCCAAGAAGAGCCGGAGGGGAGGGATCCATCCTCCTGGTATTGTGAATAGAATAAGCAATTTGAAGAGATTGTCTTTGCTGAGTCTGCCATTGATGGAGAAATCGTCCAAGAGAACGGTTATAACGTTTTGTTTTATGCAATCTGGAGAACATGTCTCATTACCAGGAGGTGAACATAAAGCCTCAGTCCGGAAGAAGGGAGGCACTCTTCTGGACTAAGAAATCTTAATTTTTCCTTAGCTATTTAAGAGTGTATGGGACGGAAATAGATTTTGACACAGGACGGTGGACTATTTATTTTAGGCAGACATTCGGACCGAATCCTTAGTACTTAGTTGAGGCAGGGAAAACAATCTAAGTGCTAGGAACAGTTAGGGATTTCATCTTATATTTTAACCCAAACAAGAGTCTATAACCACAACAATGTCACATGTGTGTCGATGTCCTCCTTCCAGACCCTTATTAATGACCACAGCCAAATCGCTTTGAGCCCCTTAGCTCTACTTGACACCCAGGTACCAGGAAGGTATGGGTTTCTTAATAACACTCCATTCCTTACTTCCTAGTACCTTTCCTTAACAACCTTTACTGAGTCTTTCATAATTCTATCAGGATGATTCCACAGATCGGTCAACCCAAATTATGAAAAGGCTTTTGTAACCCAATCTAGCCGTCTGAGCTTCCATTAGTAGTATATTCATCAATGTTTCTTTATATACTCCTGCTCAATGGTTGGACCATAGTCTCAACCAGTGAACAACTGGAACTAGGGCAATGATATTGTCATGCCTGCGCCATGGGCGCATCCATTTGCGCTCAATAAGGACTATTTGTTTATCATTTATTTACAACAGACTCTTGGATCAATCTATATTTACTTTGGGGACTTTATTTCCCATTTGCGAGACTTTGGTGCTTTATTATTTTTTCCAACAAACTACGCATACCACAATGCACTTGGCTATAAGCATCGATTCCTGGCTGTTCCTATTGGTCATCAAAGGAACTACACCCCCCAGAAGCCCTAGGGATTGGCTCTGCTTCCACCAACTCAGGAACAGAGAGGGAGGTGGCCGATTGTCTGCAGGTGTGCTGAGCCAGGTGCAACCAATTAGCCTGCCTCTGTGCTGGGCTAGGCAGTATAAAAGGCTGCTGCCTGCAGTGGCTCAGCCTCTTGCATTGAGAGACCTTCCTCCACCTTTTGTGCCTTTCTACGGATCTTTGTATGCTGTTTACCATCACTCCTGCTTGGACCCTGCCTTGCAGCTTGCTACACCCTGCTGCCTACAGCCCTAGCCTTCTGGGCTCCCAGCCTCAGTCCAGCTCCTCTGGGCTTCCTGCCTTGCAGCCTGTTACTCTTCACTGCCTACAGCCATAGCCTTCCAGGCTCTCTTCCTCACAGCCCTGCTCCTCCGGGCTCTCCACATTGCAGCCGATCACGCTCTGCTGCCTTCCAGCCTCCGCCCTTGCCCTACCGGGCTTTCTACATTGCAGCTGATCACGCTCTGCTGCCTTCCAGCCTCCGCCCTTGCCCTGCCGGGCTCTCCACATTGCAGCCGATCACGCTCTGCTGCCTTCCAGCCTCCACCCTTGCCCTACCGGGCTTTCTACATTGCAGCTGATCACGCTCTGCTGCCTTCCAGCCTCCGCCCTTGCCCTGCCGGGCTCTCCACATTGCAGCTGATCACGCTCTGCTGCCTTCCAGCCTCCGCCCTTGCCCTCCCGGGCTTTCTACATTGCAGCTGATCACGCTCTGCTGCCTTCCAGCCTCCGCCCTTGCCCTGCCGGGCTCTCCACATTGCAGCCGATCACGCTCTGCTGCCTTCCAGCCTCCGCCCTTGCCCTACCGGGCTTTCTACATCGCAGCTGATCACGCTCTGCTGCCTTCCAGCCTCCGCCCTTGCCCTGCCGGGCTCTCCACATTGCAGCCGATCACGCTCTGCTGCCTTCCAGCCTCCGCCCTTGCCCTACCGGGCTTTCTACATTGCAGCTGATCACGCTCTGCTGCTTTCCAGTCTTAGCCCTTGTCCTCTGGGCTCCCTGCTCTGCAGCCTGCCTCACTCCGGCTGCCTACAGCCCTTGTCCTCTGGGCTTCCTACTTTGCAGCTGATCACGCTCCGCTGCTTACTACCTACCTTTTTCCGCTGGGTTCTCGGCCTAGCTGCCCTCTACAGTCCTCTGCAACCTTCTACGGTCAGCGGCCCTGCCCCTCAGGGCTCACTCCTTGCTGCCCGGTCCTTCTGGGTTCCTTGCCGTGCAGCCTGCTTTACTCTGCTGCCCTAAGCCCTTTCCCTCTGGGCTCTCTACCTTACAGCCCTGCTCCTGTGGGCTTGCTCATTGCTTTCCTGCTCCTCTGAGCTCTCAACCTTGTTCCTTACTGTCCTCTGCTATCCTATCCTGTTACACGACTTTCCCTTCATTTCCTTCTGCTAGTTTGCTATCAACCTCCTTTTCCTGGATTTGTCTGTAAGTATCTTCTCTTGTCCTGTTTGTAGTCCCTTTTAAACAGAGCTTGTCTGTTGGTTCCCATCAGTCAACCTCTGCCCCTTCCCTTGTCTCGTTTCTACATTACAGACACCCATAGCTGCTGTTCCAAGTCATGAGCAAACAGCGTGGGCCTCTGTTATAGCAAACTGTGCAGAAGGCTTGAGTATTTCCTAAGGTTCGTGGAATACTCTTTTCCTATATCTGCATACACCCCAAGAGGGAATTCATTCTGTACCTTTCCTTGCTACTCTTGCCTACTCTTCGTTCTCTTTCCTTTCAGCTGTGTGTGTGCTTCTCTGTCCACTTTATTTAGGCACAACCACCCAAACCCTTTTTGGGTGTCCTGTGCCACTCTTAATAGAGTGCCATCCCTCACAGATATCCATCACCAAATTAAGGCCGGTTTTCAGATGAACAGGGACCTGCAGGGTCCAAAGGCTTAATCTAAGAAGGCATTTTAAAAGGTATTGTCACGAAATGTTCCAAGCATTGGGCATAAACCCAGAACTCTGCACTATAGGTAAGAGTACTTGACTACTTAAGGACCCCCCCCCCATCCATATGTATTGCCATATCTGTTCATGCCAGTAGCATGACATTGTCAGCTAACATAAGAACAGGCATGTTCTATGCACCCAACTTCAGCACATTCAGGCACTGGGCTTCAAGAAACCGTTCCATATTGTTCGAGAACAGACTCAATAGGTTGGGTGCCGCACCACACCTACTCTAACTTCCATCTTAACATTCGGTGGACGCATAAGGTCCCCAAGTTGACATTTTATTCTACCTCCTCATTGACGGATCCTAAGATCACAACATATCACTCTGTAAAAACCTTCTTTATTCAATGCCATCGACAGTAGGTCCCTATCCATGGAATCAAATGCTGTTTTTAGGGCTAAAGGGGTGATTTTGTCTAAGCGGAGGAAACTGTAGTTAATGGTAGCATGGCTTGGTCTAAACCCAGCATGGGCACCACAGAGGATCTCCCTTTCATCAAGCCACACCTGAATCCAGGGTAAAAGTAACTTCCCAAAGACCTTACCAGTGGCGTTATGCAAAGATACAGGGCTGTAGATTTCCAGGGACAACCACCTATCCTTTTTTAAAATCTGCATTTTTTCTTCCAGAACAATGGGATATTGAAAATGTCAAGTGCAGCATTCAGTAACCTGAGTAGCACGGGTGTCCAAAGTTCCTCTGTATATTTAACAAGGTCTGCCAGATTACTATCAGGGCTGGCATTGTTAGTGGTTTTTTTCTCCCTAACTGCAGCAACAACTGCTTTAAAATCAAGTGAAGAAATTGGAAACTACCCTTTACATTGGCCTACCTGCTAACCACAATTTCCTGGGAATGAGAAATCTGAAAGCCAAGCATCCTGAATAACTGGGCAATACAAAAAAGGGTTTAAAATCTTTTACAACCCAGGTCACAAACTGCAAAAACGCTCTGTTGTCACAGCACACTATTGCAACCAACATTCTCTAATCTGGGCTTCCCTTTTCATCCTCAATCATAAAAATTCCATTTGCTCTCACACCAAATGTCTAGCTAGCTTGTTTTTTGCTGCAAAGCAGTCAGCAATCAACCAGGTGAGGAAGCTAGTTTGATTGGCAGCTCTTGGTTTAATAATAAAGGAATAGAATTGTAGTAGAACAGACAGCTGTTTATATTGTGTGGGCTCTGTAAAGGCATCATTGAAGTAGACACAAACTACTGAGTTTGTGCTATAAACATTTATTAACTCAAATGTAGGATTGGAACCAATTGTCTTCGCTCACCTACAGGTATTTGTATGGTTATACTTCATTGTGCTTCCCACTGATGTGAATATTTCATTTAAGTAAACAGCTAATACATTCTCAGTGCATTACATCAACAAAAATTAGTTCTAGTATCAAGTGGGATAAAGAAATGTTCTTTAATTGAAGTAATCACGGTCCAGCCGACACAGTCTCATTTCATCTCTAAAACGCAGGACAACCTGTCCTCTCACTTCCTCTCCCCCCTCCTCTCTCTATTCCATGCTCTTCCTCCGGCCCTTCTTCGGCCACCTATCCTCCCCCTTCTCAGCCTTTCCCCTTTTCTACCCTGACAAGGTTTCTAGACGAGTCCGATCTATAAAAGTCTCATCAGAACAGGTTCACACCCCTGTTGCACCAAAACCATCAAGGACCACATTGACACCCTGGCTCCTGCTCTGGCTGACTTCTGCAACCACTCCTTCGCCACTGGAGTCTTCCCTCCACCCCCCCAAAGCACTCCCTTGTGCACCCTCTTCTTAAGAAACCTTCTGCTAACCCTTCCTGGCTGGCTAACTATCGGCCAACCTCCATCACTCCTTTCGTGGGCAAACTCCTGGAAAAGCTGGCCATCTCCCAGCTTAATCTTCACACTGAATCTGTTGGTTGTCTCCATGACCAACAGTCTGGCTTCAGAGCTGCCAGAAGCACGGAAACTGCTCTCTTGAACATCCTTGAAGACCTGATCTCCAACCTCTCCATCCTTGATTCCAACGCCGCCTTTGTCCTCATCTTACTTGATCTCTCTTCTGCTTTTGACACGGTCAACCATGCCATCCTACTCAACCGTCTCCGTGATAACTTGGGTATCACTGATCAGGCCCTGGCTTGGCTAACCTCTTTCCTATCTGATCGACCCTCCCAGGTCCAACTTGGGCCCTTCCTCTCCTCTATCTCTACCTGTGGTGTTCCCCCCAGGCTGTTCAACCAATACCTGGCACTTCTTGCCCACCGCATTGCCGCCTTTTGCCCCATCTTTCAGTGCTATGCGGATGACACAACTCATTTTCTGGCTCCCTTCCGCCACCTCTTTCTCCTTCTCTCATCTCGGACTGTCTGCTATCCAGGAGTGGTGTACCGCCAATCATCAATGCCTTAATGCCAGTAAGACTGAGATTCTCCTCATCGGCACACCTACTCCGTCCTTTCATGTCACTCTCTGGCTGGCCTCTCTTGGTCCGCTTCCTGCTCCCACCTGTGAGGCTAAAAACCTCGGGGTCATCTTTGACTCCACACTCTCCAACGCTCCTCAAATCTCTGACGTCACAATACAAGCTGCACCTCCTCAGAGGTATTCTTCCTTTCCCCAGAAGCTCACAGTCTCCAGAGCTCTGGTTCTCTCTAGGATGGACTACTGCAACAGCCTCTTTCTAAGTCTGCCTGCCTCTACTCTCCGCCCTCTCCAACTCATCCAAAACAGGACGGCGAGACTTGTCCTTGGCCACAAGCCCAGGGATTGCATCTCTCCAGGACTGAAATCTCTGCACTGGCTCCCATTGGTGGTGAGGATTACATTCAAAACCTTATGCATTGTCCACAAGGCCTTCTGGGGCCTCAATACCTTCAGCTCTCTCTTCCTAAATATCTTCCTTCTCGAGCTCTTCTGCCTCCAACTCCCTCAGGGTCAGTCGCTTCTCCAAGCAATGAGTTGGTGGTAGATCTGTTTCTTCTGCTGGGGCCTCCCTCTGGAACCGCCTCTTTGCCCCTCTGACACTTGAGGAGAACCATCTCTGGTTCTGGAAGCAGCACAAGACCTTCCTCTCCTCATCTCTCCTGCTGATCTCGTGGCTGAATCTGAAACTGCACTGGTTACCTGGCTACCCTCTGATCTTAGGCCAAGGTCCCCTCCCTGCCAGTTACACACCTGCACTGCCCCCCTGGCAACCCTTGCAGTCTGGGACTGCATCTGTATCCATACAGACCCCCCCCTGCACTTGATGTCTGCACTTTCCCTTGCACTTGCCACCTGCTGGCTGTACTTTTATTTATTGTCTTTATTTATTTAATGTTTATCCTATGCACTGCCCCGTCTACCTTCCCCCCGCACTTTTCCCTTTCCCCCCTCACCCCTGCACATTCGCGATCTCAATGTCACCTGGCCTAGTAAGATTGTTGCCTCCATCTTCCCTCGGTTCTCCCTACCTTGCCTCATCGCACCTTGAAACACTTGTGTATAGGCACGTTATAAATGCCATATCATATCATAGCATCATTTCTCTCTCTAGGAAACAGTTTTCTGCTGATGAACAGCACCGGGATGTTCTATTCCGTCATGGATTTGAGATAACTATGCTCCTAGACCTACCTTAGAGGTGTCTGTCTGTAGGACAAACTCTTAGTTAAAATTGGCCACTTTGAGAATTGGCTTGCTACAAAGGATTGTTTTCAAAGAGTTAAAGCAAGCCTGATGATCTTTTGCCCACTGGATTTTCGGTGGCTCTGCAGTCATGGAGGAAGAATTGGGGATGAATCTTCTATGATATCCTGCAAGTCCTAGAAAGGCCTTTAGGTCTGTTTTGGTCTTAGGTGTAGGGGTCTCCATTGCTGCCTTACTTTTTCTATCAGGGGCTGGACCATGCTGTTACCCACAAAGAAGCCTAGGTATCTAACTGCTGTGATGAATCTGATGATGTCATCACTCCTTTCCATGAGACGGCCACATGAGGAGAGGCTAGGGGATGGCAGCCACTACCTGATCTTGACCCTGGGGGTGGCTATTTGAGGGAGGATCACATGGGGGGAGGCAACCCTCATAGGGAAGACATGACATTGTCCGGTGAGGCACAATATCTCCCTTTCCCTTTTAGGGATATTCCCTCCATCCTTCATGACCTAATGACATACTACCATCATCTCCTTCAACAACTATTCTGCAATATCAAAGAACAAAAACCGAGACGAGGAAGAGGCAAGGAGCAATGATGATTACTCCTAATAAGAACCAACGCCAGCTGTCTAGTAGCTGGAAGAATGTGATTGGCCCAACATGATTTAAAACCATGCCGGGAAAAGAAGCACAGTGTTCATCTTCTTCCCCAGCTGGGGTGAAGACAGCCAACGAGAGAGACCAGGAGTGCGGCCTTTGGCGTTTCAAGAGATTCTCTGCTTCCGACGCAAGTCGGAGCCACCATAAGAAGCATGCGGTTTTGCCAAGTCGTGGGAGACTTGGAAATGGCATTTGGAGATGCTCATGGGTCGAAGCACAGCTAGAGAGACACAGAGAATAGAAGAAGCTGGTGGAAGCTGACGAGCAAACACAGCCCTCTGCCGACCCGACACCAAGCTGCAGACTGACATGGGAGACGCAAGAGACCCGAAAGCCACTGAGAACCGGTGAGCGCACTGAGAGGGACGGGCCGTTCGGGTACTTTGGAGGGTGTACCGTGTACTGAAGGAAACAGTGTGAGAGCTGGAGGAAGCCTGAGCAGTATAATAGAGCCCCTGGGACATTTGATTATAAAATAAGAAGTCCATGGAAAAGGGTCTTGGACCCGTAGACACATAAAATACACGTGGGTAAAACAGTGCGGCAGAAAAGACAAACAAAATAAATGTTAAAGAAAGTCCTGGCAGGAGAGTATACCAGGCAAAGCCAAATGGATGAATGGAATTACGTAAAGAAAGTACTGGCAGGGTTTGGGGGGTGCTGGTGAGCCCAGCAAAGATGGGCGCGAGCCTATAAACTCTCATGCAAGCCAATCTTTCCAGAAAAAATTCTGCAATGTTCTGACCTGTTGCTGAAGTAACTAACAGCACATTGGCTGCATGAACGCTTGTGGGAATGTTTGTTGCTACTAGTCTGCACACCCGCAGAGATGGGAGCGGTGGGTTGACGTGTGACAGCTGCATAAGGTGTACCAGACCACTACAGTGATGAGAGAGGGTCTGGTAATGGAAGGGTCTCTGCATGCAGCAGCACCCGGCTGCGGAGATGGTAGTGCAGTGTTGTGGAGAGGGGAGGGGGTTTTGTCTTTGATCTCCTCGCTCTACGACTCGCTGAGTGTGGAGGCAGGGTGAATGGTCAGTGTACGCAGCCGATTCCTCTCAGACAAGGAACTCGTCAGGGATGTCCTCTTTCGCCATTGTTGTTTGCCTTGGCAATCTAAGCGTTGGCAGAACTGATCAGAGGTAAACATCATAGAGGGGTGCAATTTTATAGTCATATCCTGGTTGTGTCCTTATACGCAGACGATAAGGTGCTGTATGTAAAGTACCCTAAGACTAAACTGCTGCTGATTAAGACTGATGTGTTGGAATTTGGGGATTATTCAGGATTAACAATTAATCCTACAACGTCAGTGCTCTTTCCGCTTAATGACCACACTGGGCAGTACAATGATGGATTGAATTTCCAATGGCACATGGATTATACTCGATATCTGGGTATCGATATTGTCCGCTGTCTGGAGATTCTGTATCAGCACAACTATTGGAATGTCCTGCAACAGGCAGGGTAGGCAGTTGAGAGGTGGATGAGACTGCCTCTCACTCTTTACGGACGGATATCTATGGTTAAGATGGTCTTGTTGCTGCAGTTTTTGTATCATGTTTTAAACGTACCACTGGTGTTACTTAAATCCTATTTTCCTATTTTAGTGAGGTGCAAACGGTTATAACTTGAGTTATCTGCTCAGGTAAAAAAAACATGCATGGCATGGGGGAAGTTGATTGCTCCGTTGGATAGAGTGCTGGTGCTGCCGGATTTTGAGGCGTACTACGAAGCGGCACAGGCAACATTTTTTGGCATAGTAGTTCACCACCAGCATAGACGGGAGGCATGTTGAGATTGAGAGGGCGCTTGCGGCTCTGTTTCTACTGCGGGCAATTATACTTATGGCTACGGGAAACCCATCTAGACCTAAGAATATGTTGGCGTTGACGTGCAGATCCTCAGTGAGCATTGAAGCAAAGGGGAGGGGAGAGGTTCTCTACTCTCCCAAACTGCCGGTCACATATATTCCAAACATACCGCTGACCAACGAATGTGGTTTGTGAGATGTATGGGGAAATTGGGCATTATGCAATTTTGTGATTTGTTTCCAGATGGGCAATTTTTAACTGTGGGTGACTTCAGATGCAGGGGGATATCACACCCTTGGATTTATTTTTGTATTTGCGGCTGAAGGAATCTCTCAGGGGGTGTCTACCGACATTTCCGAAGCAACCTGAGGTTGCAGCTATTTTGAATGGGGCGATAGGTCTGGAGGATACTGGTAAGCAAATGTCCAACTTTTATGGTAAAATAGTAGATAGCCGGGTGTAGTGGGCAGAGACCTCCAGGGGGAAGTGGGAGTCGACATTGGGATGTGACATCACTGACGGGGAGTGGCAATACTGTTCCGCTCAGACCAGGAAAATTGCAATGTATAGCCACTTCAATCTAATACATTTCAAATACCTTCACCAATTATATTATGCTCTCACGATCTTGCACACATTACTTTCTGATGTAGTTAATGAGTGTGTTCGTTGTGCAGCCTCGCTTGTGAAAGTTTTACATGTGGCATGGAGCTGCACACAGGTGTTGGGCTTTTGGGAGGATGCGTTTGAGGTGATTAGCGTTATAATTGGGCAACGGATTGAACCCACACCTGTGGAAGCCTTGCTGGGTTACACAAGGCACATTGCTCGTCATGTGAGGAAACTGACAGGATTGTTGTTGTTAGCGAAGAGGAAAATGGAGATGGTGTGGGGTAGGAAAATGCTGCTTACAGTCGAACATTGGAGGAAAGACATTCTTTACTGCAATGAAATGGAGATGGAATATGGGGTAATGGTACACCTGTGTGTCAGACCATGTGGTGTTGGGACCCGTATGAACAATGTCTTCTTTTGCAGGCACAAGGATATGGCTCTGAGATGGGGCTTGAGACATCATAAACAGGGGCATACAGGGAGAACAGGGGAGGGTGTGGGCAAACCAAGGGGTCTAACAGACCAGATTGACAAACTTCTATATGTACAATGGTTCTTGCTGTGAGGAAGCTGGGCAAGTTGTGTAGTATCCTGGGAAGATCTTTATTTGTGGTTGGGGGAGAGGTATTTAATTTCTGTGGGGGGAATGTTAGACTGCTAGTTTCTTTGTTGGTGGTTGTTTTGTTGAAAACAAACATAATTTAAAAACATTTAAAAAGTACTGGGAGGAGAGTATACCAGGCAAAGCCAAGTGGGTGAAGTGAACTACAGTGAATGTGAAAGGAACCTGGCAAGAGAGTATACCCGTTTTGCGAGTCTGGGTCCCGCATCCAAACTGTATCAAGAAAAACTATATTGAAGAACCTGGCAGGGGAGTATACCAGGTGAGTCAGAGAATCCCAAGGAAGATTCATGTCCTTAGGCTTTTTGGATTATGTCAAGCACGTCTTGGGGGAAGGGAGACATTTCCCCTGGAATAAGTTGCAACATCAAGAAGATGGGAGCTATCCTCTTGACCACAAAGAACTTGGTTATTCTTTTGAACTTTTGTTTTGGTGGAGAGAAACCCGGGGAATGGAGTAGTTCCCTGGACCTGTAAACATTATTCATTTGGTACTTTTGTTGGAATCATGCCTTTTTGTTGAACCTGAACATTTGTGCACTTTGCAAGTCAGAGACATTACCCTTAGCACCTTAGAATTACTTTTACAGTGTGAGGGCTAAGATGGGATTTCAAATACAGGACATTTTTGCTTTGGACATCTTGACGCACGACAGGCCCTTAGTTTTGGTTGAGGTAGGGAAATACCTCCTAGGTTAGGGACAGTGAGGCATTTTCCAACCCCATTATCATTTAATAAAAGTCTATGGCAATCACCATGAGTCCTCTGTATCCACGTCCCATTCCTGGTTCATTATACATGGTGTTAAAAGTGGTATCTCTTACAACCTCTTACAACTTTGGTACTCAGACGGGGTACTCACGGCTCTTCGGAATCCAAGGTCCGACGTGAAGAGGTAAGAAGCGTCCCCCCAGAGGTCCAGAGGCCAGATAATCTGTGCTCTGTGCTCCCCAGGGGGCCGCCCCCTGGGAAACCCTCTTGGGGAAGAAAACCCAGACTGTGCAGATGTAGAGGAGGATCAGATGCACAATGTCCGTAGTCTCAGGTAGAAGGATGAATAAGATTCCAATCCAATCGGTGCAAAATGACTGAAGATTCTTGAATGCAGTAGAACACTTAGACGGCTGTACCAAGAAGGAACGGAATGGGGCAGAAGAATAAAGAGACAGGAAAGACAGAAGAATGAAAGGAGAGAGAGGACAGCTGGAGTTGTGAAGAAGAATGTTTAGGTAAGTCAAAGCGGTGATAGAGGAAAGGTAAGTGCAGAAAAAAGCCGCGAGCGTCTGAAAACAGAAGCTGCAAGCGGAGGCTACCGAAGCCGAGGAAATGAAATGCCGAGGGCGGCAGGAAAGGTAAGCGCTAGGAATAGCCGCGAGCGGCTGGAAAAAACAGAGGCCACAAGCGACGGCGAAAAAGGAAACGGAGGGAAAGGATGCCAAGGGCGGCGGAAACGACAAAGCAGAAAACAGTGCCGAGGACGGCTAATATGCGACAAGCTCCTAGCGGAATGGTCGGGAGCGGGAGGAAAGGAAATTGGAAAAACCGAAGAAACGGTAAAAAACGAGGGAAGGGAAAAAGGAGGAGGAAAGAGGGAGGACTCAGAAGAAGGTCTGAGTGGGAGCCGGTACCAAAAGATTCGAGCGAGCAACAACAAGGGAGCAATGCGAACAGAGTAGCAACGCAGTTACCAGTTTGTTCGCGGGGAATAAGTACGAACAAATGGTAGAAAGAGAAGACGGACAAAGTGAAGAAAAAGACTAGACCTGTATTGTTAGTGGATAGAGATGCTATCAAGGAGCCGCCATCTTGGATTCCACTGAGTATATCGTGGTTGATGTAACTTCCAGTGTCTCCATAGGCTTCTAGGAGTTCTTCTTACAGTATGCCCTCCCCGTGGGGGGAAAGGACCGGGTTTCCAAGGATGGAATCGATGGAATTTCCTCACTAAAGCAGGTGCATGAACTGCGGAAGCTGGTTCCCAAGTTCTATCAGATGGACCGTACCCCTTCAAATCAACCAAATATTGTAGGGTACCTCTGTGATACCTGGAATCGGCTATGGCGGAAACTTCATATTCCGGTCCTTCTGGTGTATCAATAGGAGGGGGGGCTATCACTCCTTGTCTGCAGAATCTGTCAGATACATGAGTCTTTAGTTGGGAGACATGGAATACATTGTGTATCTGCGACCAAGAAGGTGGTTATTGTATCTGATACGATACCTTTCCGATAGCCTTGAGTACCTGAAAAGGACCAAAGAATTTGGTAGATAGTTTGGAGGGTATCAATCTTTTAGGTAAATTAAGAGATGACAACCATACGAGATCCCCATGTTTGTATGTTGGTTCTTGGGATCTTCTTTTATCTGCTTGGACCTTGGTTCTCTGTTGAGTGTCTTTCAGGATGGAACGAGCGATGTTATGTCCAGATTGAATGTGTGCCACCCACTCCTCTACAGAGGGGGAGTTTGTTATCCAAAAGGCTGTGATGGGTACAACCACAGGATGGAACCCATAGTTACAGTAGAATGGGGACATCTTGATGGCGGAATGTTGAGAATTGTTGTAAGCAATTTCAGCATATGGTAACAACTCATTGCAGTTATCCTGTGTAGCGGATACAAAGCATCTGAGATATTGTTCTAATGATTGATTTAATCTTTCGGTTTGACCATTGGCTTGTGGATGGTAACCTGAGGTAAGATTCCGGTGTATGCCTAAAGCTTGGCAAAGATTCTTCCAAAAGGCGGAAATGTATTGTGGCCCTCTGTCAGAGATGATGTTCTTTGGTAGACCATGTAAACGAAAGATAGTCTGTAGGAAGCATGATGCCATCTGGGCAGCCGTTGGAAGTTTAACCATGGGAATGAAATGTGCCATCTTAGTCAGTGAATCAATGGTCACCATAATGGTGGTGTTGCGATTGGAAGGAGGCAATTCCACAATAAAGTCAGTCGAAATCCTTTCCCAAGGTTGATTAGGAATGGGAGGTTGAACTAACTTCCCTATCGGTAGTCTTCTTGGTGTCTTTTCTTGAAGACATACAGGACATGCTGTAACGTAGTCTCTTACGTCCGAAGAAACAGATGGCCACCAGAAATGTCGATTTACCAGTTCGAGAGTGTTGGCTATTCCGCTATGTCCTGCGACTTTGTGGTCGTGACACATGTATAATACCTGTTTTCTGAGGGACTCAGTAGGCACGTAAAGCTCTGTGTTGTGGTAGTACAATCCTTGTTCTTTCTGGAGTTGGTATTTTTGGATATCCATTTCATTGATTCCATGGAGCTGTTTGCGGATGTCCTGAAGAAAGGTGGATACCAAAAAGATAGAAGTGGCTTGAGGTAATATCTTCTCTTGAATGTGGGTCTCTTCTGTTTGTAGACTCCGGGATAAGGCATCCGCCAATTGATTGTTGGTTCCAGGAATGTGAGTAATGATGAAGTCGAAGGAGGAAAAGAAGTAGGTCCAGCGGGCTTGGCGACTGTTCTGACATTCATAGTTTTGGAGTACCTTCAGATTACTATGGTCAGTTCTGATGGTGATAGGATGTCTTGCTCCTATTAAGAGATGTCTCCACTCTTGGCATGCCTTCTTAATAGCGAGTAGTTCCTTCTCAAGGACTGTGTAGTTTTATTCCGAAGGGAGTAAGGTCTTTGACATGTATGCGATGGGGTGTTCGAAGCCCGACAAGGAGGCCTGTTTTAACACTCCCCCAATAGCTGAATGTGAGGCATCAGTTTCGAGAACAAATGGTTTTGTTTGATCTGGTAATCTCAGGATAGGTGCAGTCTTAAGTTTGTCGAAGGCTTGTTGTGTCTCGGTAGTCCATATATATTTCTTGCCCTTTTGAAGAAGAGTGGTCAAAGGTTTGATGGTTTTTGAGAAGTTAGGGATATATCTGCGATAAAAGTTCAAGAATCCCAGAAATCTTTGGAGCTCTTTTACCCCTTGGGGAGCCTTCCATTGCAGTATGGCATGTACTTTTCGTGGATCCATGGAAGCCCCTTCAGCAGAGAGGATAAAACCCAAATAGGGGATACTAGTTTGATGAAACAAACATTTCTCCAATTTAGCAAACAGGTGATTGTCCTGTAAACGGTGGAGTACCTCGGAAACATGGCCTACATGTTCTTGTAGATTTTTGGAAAATATCAATATATCGTCTAAGTAGACGATTAAGGAATGGAGGAGTAGATCAGAAAACAAATGGTCAACGAACTTCTGAAAAACTGAAGGAGCGTTCGCTAATCCAAATGGCATCACACGATACTCGTAGTGGCCAAATGGTGTGCGGACCGCGGTTTTCCATTCGTCTCCGCTTTTTATCCGAATCAAATGGTACGCACCACGTAAATCCAGTTTCGAAAAGACTGAAGCACCCCTGACTGCTTCGAGGATGTCTTGGATAAGAGGTAAGGGGTATCTGTCTCTGTAAGTGACCTTGTTTAAACCTCTATAGTCTATACAGGGTCGAAGTTCTTTGCAATCCTTCTTTGGTATAAAGAATAGGGAAGCCCCTGCTGGACTTTTGGATTCGGTTATCAATCCATTGCGTACATTAGTTTGTAAATATTCCCTTAAGGCTTCCTTTTCTGGGTTAGATAGAGTATGCATTCTTCCAAATGGAATTTGAGCATCTGGTAACAACTCAATGGCGCAGTCATCTCCTCTGTGGGGAGGCAACTTCTTGAATTCCTCGTTGGAAAAGACTCTGAAATTTATGATAGCTCTCAGGCAGCAGATTTAGATTCAGTACTACAGAAAAGGAATTCTGTGGTGCCGCTTGGGAGATATGTAGGCCAGTGTCACAGTGGGGTAAGCATGTTGCAATGCAGTACTCAGATCCCAAAAACATAGTTCCGGCCTTCCAGTTGATATAGGGGTTATGTTTTGATAACCAAGGAATTCCTAGGATAATAGGATAATGTGCGGCCTTGATAAGGTCAAAGATCACCTCTTCTTGATGTGTGTTTATCTTCATAGTAAGGACCAAAGTATTTTCTTTGATGAAGCCTGAGGACAGTGGTTCTCCGTCTACTCCTTCCACTGGTATAGCGGTGGTCTTGTATAGATGGGGTATCTTATGTTTGTATGCCCAATCAATGTCCATAAAAAGACCTGCCGCACCACAATCCACCAGTGCTGGTACCTTTTCGATTATAGTGTCCTGGAATTGGATGGTTAACGGTAACACTACCATTTGTGGGCATTAGTTACGCAGTTGAGGGAACGCTTCAAAATGGACCCGTTCACGGTTCCCCTCATGAACGGGTGGATGCGTTTCCCGAGCGCCGTGGAGGAACCAGGTTACAGTCTTTAAGTACATGTTTGTCGGATCCGCAATACATGCACAACCCCAGAGTATGTATCCTGTTCCTCTCTTCAGTTGTAAGGGGGCCTCGAGTAGTACCTATTTGCATAGGTTCATCTTCGGTGGAACTGGATGTCTTGAGTGTATCGCTTCTAAGAGAAGATGGTATTCCTTTTGCCTTTCCTTTCCTTCTCTCCGAATTACGTTCTTGGATGCGATAAACCATTTGAAGAACAAGAGTGATCATCTCTGCAAGATTATGTGGGCGGGGAACACGAGATAACTCTTCCTTTAATTCCTCGTTAACATTTCTTCTGAATATGGTTAAGAGGGCATCATCGGACCAGGCTGTCTCGTTAGCCAAGTGCTTGAATTGTGTTATAAAAGACATTAGTTCCATGGTTCCTTGTTTTAAATCAAGAAGGTTTTCCTGGGCTGTAACCACTAATTCTCTGCGACCAAACATGGTGTGTAGACTATTGAGAAAGCCTGCCAAAGAGTCTAAGAGTTGATTGTTAGTGGTGACTAAGGGAGTAGCCCAAGCTAGAGCACTACCAGAGAGGTTAGATATAATGAAACTAACCTTGGACCGTTCTGTAGGAAAAAATCCCGGTTTCAGCGTAAATTGTACTGTACAAGAATCTATAAATTCTTTAAGCTTCCTGGGGTTGCCTTCATATTTTCCCTTAGGTAAGGGTCCTGGAGGTAATTCAGTCCTTGTATTTGCCATTTGGCGGAGCAGGGTGTTTTCATTCCGTAATACCTGCATTTCTGTATTCAAAGTCTGCACCGCAGCCATCAACTGCTAGATTTGTTGACCCATGCTTCTATTCTTATAGGCGTTGCTATCTCTTACAACCTCTTACAACTTTGGTACTCAGACGGAGTACTCACGGCTTTTCGGAATCCAAGGTCTGACGTGAAGAGGTAAAGAAGCGTCCCCCAGGAGGTCCAGAGGCCAGATAATCTGTGCTCTGTGCTCCCCAGGGCGCCGCCCCCTGGGAAACCATCTTGGGGAAGAAAACCCAGACTGTGCAGATGTAGAGGAGGATCAGATGCACAATGTCCGTAGTCTCAGGTAGAAGGATGAATACGATTCCAATCCAATCGGTGCAAAATGACTGAAGATTCTTGAATGCAGTAGAACACTTAGACGGCTGTAGCAAGAAGGAACGGAATGGGGCAGCAGAATAAAGAGACAGGAAAGACAGAAGAATGAAAGGAGAGAGAGGAGGACAGCTGGAGTCGTGAAGAAGAATGTTTAGGTAAGTCAAAGCGTAGATAGAGGAAAGGTAAGTGCAGAAAAAAGCTGTGAGCGGCTGAAAACAGAAGCTGCAAGCGGAGGATACCAAAGCCGAGGAAATGAAATGCCGAGGGCGGCAAGAAAGGTAAGCGCTAGGAATAGCCGCGAACGGCTGGAAAAAACAGAGGCCACAAGCGACGGCGAAAAAGGAAACGGAGGGAAAGGATGCCAAGGGCGGCGGAAACGACAGAAAGCAGAAAACAGTGCCGAGGACGGCTAATATGCGACAAGCTCCTAGCGGAATTGTCGGGAGCGGGAGGAAAGGAAATTGGAAAAACCGAAGAAACGGTAAAAAACGAAGGAAGGGAAAAAGGAGGAGGAAAGAGGGAGGACTCAGAAGGAGGTCTGAGTGGGAGCCGGTACCAAAAGATACGAGCGAGCAACAACAAGGGAGCAATGCGAACAGAGTAGCAACACAGTTACCAGTTTGTTCGCGGGGAATAAGTACGAACAAATGGTAGAAAGAGAGGACGGACAAAGTGAAGAAAAAGACTAGACCTGTATCATTAGTGGATAGAGATGTTATCAAGGAGCCGCCATCTTGGATTCCACTGAGTATATCGTGGTTGATGTAACTTCCAGTGTCTCCATAGGCTTCCAGGAGTTCTTCTAACAGTATCAGGCTCAGTTGACAAAAACTGGGGAACCCTCAAATTTGAAAAACTTTGTTACAGAGCTTCCGATCCATCAGTAGCTACAGAAGATTCTAGAGGCTTCGATCTATGTAGTAGTAGGGGAGAATTGGTGCAACCCAGAGACAGAATGTTAATTCCCACTGACCTAGTTCTAGTACCTCCCTGTCCCCCAAGCACTTGCATCAGGTTAACCTCTAAATCTGGCCTGGCTTGGTTTGGTGATATGGATTAGACGTCTTAGCAGTCATCATAGATCCTGATGTAGAGGGGATGTGAAGATCCTGATTCAAAACAGTGGCGAAAAAAAGCATAACAAATAAAGGCGGGAGAGAAAATAGCTCAGGGGATCTTAGAAAAAGCTCTATTCCTCAAAATAGATGAACTCAAGAAAGCAGATGAAACAGAGAGATGGGGAAAAAGCTTTGGAGAGGCACATGAAGGTCTGCAATAACATCTGGGGCAGGAAAACTGGAAGTCCTTAGTGAGGAAGCTGAGATCATTCCTGAGTTAACCTCTGCCGAGCGGAATGACACCTTGCTAGCAGAGGCTTTCTTACATGTGGTGCCTGAAGACGAGGGAAGACAAAAAGGGGGTCCATTCTTCTTTCTAAGGCACAGGTTACTTTACAGAGGTTACCTTAGCCTGATGGTGTTCCTAGAAAGCAGATTATGGTGCCAAAAAGTCACAAGAGGATGGGACTGGAGATTGCCCACTCCCACTTAACCGGTGGTCACTTAGGAACAGCCAAAACACAGCCAACACACAGGGACAGATAATAGGTTGTGTCGGAAGCGGCCTCAGACGATTGTTAGATGTGAGGTGCGGTTTGACACAGCCTATCGAGTTTGACGTGCTTGACGTACAGAGGTCCTTTCCTCTTTTCCTTTGCCATCCGTGCAGAGATATGTGGAGAGGAGCGCAGAGGGGCACACAAGAGACTGGGGTCTGTGGAGGTCTGAGTGCCTATGGGGAAAGATATAAAGGGACAGGAGCGACTGGTGTGCTCGGCCGGATTGACGAACTGTGCAGGCTGAGTTCCCGTGAGTCCTAGGAGGCCCAGATTTGGTTTGGTTTTTGTGTTTAGCCTTCGCGTGAGGGGGGCTGAAAACCCATAGCAGTCAGCAATTAGTATCTTGTGCTTTTTTGTTTTTCTGCTTTTAATACACTTTTTATGATTGCACAATGATACTTTATCTGTGCTTTAAACTCTTGGAACTTGACTCTTTTGAACTATGCCTTTGAGAAGAAATTTGATGGGGGAAGGAGGAGGCTCGAGGGCGGAGGCTGTCCAATTAAAGATAAACAAAGTCCTGGCTCAGGATGTCCCAGAGCTCAGCCATATTAGTTCACAAAGGTCGCTTCATAGAAATGGGCAACTATCCGCAATTGTTCTGGGTAGGAGCATGGAAGAACAAAGCATTAGTCCCCCAAAAGACTCAAGTGCAACAAATCACATTAAGCTGCCCATGAAACTGACAGCCGCAAGCTGAGAGGCCTCTCCGCTCCCCAGTGAAGTTGTGAGTGCGGGCCTGACCGAGTGCACTAGTGCACACATCTTCCACAACACATGCGCTTACGCTGTTCGTGGATATTGTAACTTTCCCTTTGTGAAATGTATGTGATGATGATACCTGCTCCAGGGATTCACAATTGTCCAATTTCCAGAACAGGCCAAAATATCGAACGCTGATATTGAGTATGGAAATCCTATTGGGGACCTTTCAACAAAGTGAGCTCCATTACAACAAGCACACCGGCACTTAAGATGGATAATGTGGAGCTTGCCAATATTCATAGCAATCTTATTGCTGTAAGCAAGTTCATTCTTTCAAGTGCGGACGAAGGTGGCCCTGGTCCAGTGACGCCTACGGAAGCTGAAGGAGTAAGAAAGGACTTGTCCCCATCAATGGTAACTGGAGAGATCGATAATTTAATCTTGCCAATACAGATAAAAGCAGTGGGGATAACCTTGACCCAGCCAACAACGATTGAAACAGTCAGGTCTGCAGTGATTAGTGGCCCGGAATCCACATATGATAAGACCTGAAAAATGTAAGATGGATAGAGAAGGAGCGATTGGAGCCAGTGAAAGGAAGGAGGAGGAGCCGGTGCTCCAAGGAAATAATACCTTTGGGACAATATCATGTGATCAGATGGCCAGAGTACATCAAGCAAGACGCACACCATTGGAACTTCTAAAAGGCGTGCAGGTGACGCACACCAAAAAGTCTGATACCTTGAAGAAATAGAGTGGCCCAAAGATGGGTAATATGAGAAAACGTCCTGAATATTTCAGGAAGCTGTTCTGATAACAAGCACGGACCAGAGACCATCAGCCATCGCAAGAGTTGAAGGACATGAAATCGTAGCTCCTTTAGATTTTATTAGTGACCCTATCAGAACCGGGTCCTCAGACTGACCCTGATCAAAGGATGTCCCTGGTAACAATGGTAGATGGGAATTTACCAGAAGCTATGGCATTCGATGATCAACTATCCCCTCTAACAGAATACTTAAAATAACAATTTGGATCTTGGCCAAGAGATCCAAAGCAAGAGATTCATGAGCCGACAACACAGGTTACATCACATGCTCCGTGACTTGGATAATCAGATCAGACTCACAGCTCCTGACATCTCAGCTTCAAATCTGGTGCCAAGTTCATTCTCTTCACTCTACAACAGTATCCAACTAGAGTTGACCACTCATACCCTACAACTGAGTGAAATTAAAATAAACCTGAAGTCTATAAGCAACTCAGTATCTAAGCTGAAGGGGGTGACTGGCTTGATTGGGAATGTACCCTTACTCAATGCATCATTACTGGCAAATGAAAATGGTAGTCCTGTGGCCACTGCCTTAGGTCCAGCAACGGAAAAAGAATTGTTACAAACCCTCCTAAGAGAGGAAGTAAAGAAAAGGCAGGAAACCTAATAAAACTAATTTGAGGATATTTCTAAGAAATATACACCTCACAGAGGATGCAGCCTGTGCAGACCGGGATATCATTCTCCACAATAAATGATTGGACAGTTCTGTAGCTGTGGTCACTAACACTCCTATAATAGAAAAAACGAGGGCTGAACAGGGCTCACCCCGAATCGACACCGTCACTTCTACAACTCAGGATAAGGAAGATGCTCCAGGTACAACTGGGCCAAAGAGTTATGCCATTTTTTGAAAGTCAAACCAAAGGCAGCGTCCCAATTGCAAGTTGACTTGTGAGAGCCAACAAATTAGGACTTGGGCAGTGTAACAGAGAGTGGGGCTAGAAGCTTGGGCACTCCACATGAGAAGAACCTGTTGGCGCTTCGAGTGCCCCCAAAGTTCATCACATAAAAAAGTGGCTATCAAGACAACAAACCCCAGAGTCTACAGGGGTGGGTTAAGGAATCAGCACAAAGTTCAAAGAGCCCTCCACCTAAAACTCCAAGAAGGCAGATTTGATCATGAGCCCGGAATTACGGCATAAAGATTCTGGGGGACTGATTGTGATTCCTGATGATCATACAGGTTTAGCAACAACATCCAGGAACGAGGGCCGCCCGGCAAACAAAGTTTGGAGCGTGGCCTTGAAGAAAAACGTTGAACATTGATAAAGAGGCTAATCCTAAAAAAAATCTGGGAACCCTACACGGTACAATTTGTGCAACACATCGCTTGAGTAGAATGATCTCATCCTGCACGCAAACATTTGCCCAAAGTCTAAGAGAACATTCCCAGACCCCTCACCTAATTAACATTGTACCAGGAAAAATGGACATGGGTCTCCAATGTAATCTTGATCGGACAAGTGAGAGGACCTATGTTTTGGAAGGGCACTTAGATCAAACTCCCTTCTTAGGAAAAACATTGCTAACGGTATTTATACAGAGCTAAGAGGGGGAGGGGCTGATTTACATACTGGTAGAACTCGGGTCACCTGTAGGCTCAAAACACCCAAACAGAGCATGGTCCTCAACACCTTGGAATACTGAATGACTGATTTGACGAATGACGGGAAAGAGCCAAGATTCTGCTACAGTGCCATTGTACCAACCGCCAAGGGGAGAAGGTTAAATCACCAGTTTGCTGAGGTGGTTTCACCGAGACCCGTAAGCAGGATGAAAGATGGTCGAGGGACCCTGTGCCATTAACAAGATTTCTTCTGGAAAGGCTCGAAGGTGGTCATCATGAGATATTGCTAAAAAGAAACACAATGTTATTAATCTCTTTTATGAGATACGTCAGCTGCGTTTGCTTGGTCAAGAGACGGATCTACGTGATTTTTTCCGCCGCGGAAAAGTCTGCGACGGAAAAGCTTGCATGAGAAATGTGCAAACCACAAAAGGTGCACACATTTCCTATGCAAACACACACTGAAATCACCACAGACCCACATCCCCACCCACACCCCCACCAAGCCACCCACAACACACCCACCACACAACCCCACCCACACCTCCAACATACCCAAACCCTACTTACCTTTTCAGATGCTGTGTCCCTGCAGCCCCAGTGCCCTTTCACTTCTGTGATCGGGAACCGGCGCTGCAGGGTCCTTTTCTTTCTTTTTTTTTCCGGGAGCTGCAGGGGTGTCCCCCGCAGCCCCTGCTCACTATACCACGCAGTATAGCGAGCGGGGTGTTGTGGGGGACACCCCTGCAGCACCCGTAGTCTTTTTTTTTTATACTTGCCTACAATGCTACCACCAAAGGTTCGAACATTTGGTGTTCGAACCTTTGGTGTTCGAACCTTTGGTGGTAGCATTTTTAGGCCTTTTTGTACATGCAAACTTTTAGATTCAGTAAAAAAGTACAATACCCAAGAAGACATAGTCAGGGTGTACTTCCCACACAATGACAGAACAGACTGTGTCCAATTGGACTTTAAATCAAACAGTGTGGGGATGATGATTCTCTCTGAAAATGACTCTCTAAGACTTTGAGCTATGATCGACGAAGTGGTCATCATGGAGAGTGATCTGTCTCTGAGGAAAAAGAGAAACCTGGTGCTGGCCCTTCCACGTGGGCTCTCGAAGGCTGGTAGATAATTTGACCCGTCAACGGTGGTGGAAGGAGGGTGGAATTCATCGAACCACTAATTGAGAAGTCCAAAAATTACCACCAAGACTAGCATTGGCTCGCTGATTCACTTGGGCACTCCTACAGGAATCTAGGAGACTGTGGGACAGGACTCTAGTCCAAACCGATAAAATAGTTGGAACTCGCAAGACTTTAAGAGCTTCCTGGGAACAAAAGAGAGACAAAAAGTGTTTGATATTCAGGATATAATATTTTTGCAGGTGGTGTGGCTACTGGACCCTGTAATTGTTGAATGTCATACCGTCTTTCAACAAATGGCCAAGAGCTGTCCGGGTGGCAGAGCATCAAAGGGTCAAGTTATAACGGTAAAATATTCTGTGTTGCAGGAGTATGAAGTTCTTTCAGAAAGCATCTATGGCTTGTTGGTAGTAAGGGTTATTCTGAAGGGGACATGGTCTATGATCGGTGTTGCTAGTGAATTTTATGGTAACCCAACCTGTGTTGCAGTTGAAATTGTCTTGTGCAAATTGGGTGACTCTTGTGAGAAGTTATTTATGACAGAAATGGGACCGATGTAATGGTGGCAGGAGACCTAAATGCTGGTTGCCTTTCTGTAATAGAGGGAAGTGGGGAAAACACAGGTACTAAACCAATAACCCTTGGTTGACAGCAGACTATGGGTGGAGTTCTTGGAAACTTGGAGCGTGAAAATCCCCAATGGTTCAATTGATGGGGATACTCTGTCTAAGCCAATGTGGAGATCTGGGCAGAAGTTCCCTTTTCTGGACTACTTGGCCCTCTCTCAGATGTGGTTTGATCATTGTGAGGAAATGAGGGTGTAGGAGACACATTTGGGTGACCATCAAAAAATGATCACACTGCAGATGAGGTATGAAGCGCCACGTATTAACTCTCCCCTTTGTTCGCAAATCTTGTTGTGAATAAAAGAGGGAACAGGATATCAGGATACGTAGGTAATGTTTCCAGATATAATAAGGCAATACATTATTTTATCTGCTCAACAATATTGGAGTAAAAGATAGATAACATTAAACCAGCACTATTTCAAACATTCTCGATAGATTTAATAGCAAGTCAAGGGGAAGAATGTCAAACATAGGTAAGAAAACCCATCCCTTTGATCCTCTAGTCCAAAGTAAAAACAAAACTATGAAGGGGATGCGGTTGCTAAGAAAGTGTGGCTATGGCCCTTTGCTATACTTAGTCAAAATAAAACAACTAAAACTGACATATACAAACTGGATCAGGGGTAATAAATTCATTCAGGCTCTTAATGAATGGGCCAGAATGCTCGACATTCTGTTACAGCATAATTCCAGGAATTTCTGGGACCTGATGACTAGCATTACCACATCACAAGGTTCCCAACAGTGCAATCCCATACCCGAAGGGGAGTGGGTAGCCCATTTTTCAGCATGTATATAGAAAGCCCTTGCGCAACATCGAATTTGAACTTGTAGAAACCATGTTGGACCTATCAGTATCAATTGAGTCCCTAGAGGAGCTGATAAAGTCTTCCAGCTCGAGAGCGGCTGGACTTAATGGTCTTTCAAACCAGTATTAAAATCGAATCCATTGATGTGGTCATCAATCTTATTCATCTTGTTTAGTGCTGTGTTGGTGGTGCACAAACTCCCTATCTCCTGGTCAAGTACTGTAGTTGTGCCCATCTACGAGAAGGGAGATCGGATCAGACAAGAAAACTACTGTCCTATATCCCTTCTTGACAGTGAAAGCAAGATCTTTGCTGGACTCATGCTGGGAGAACTGGTAAACTGAGCTATCGCTAATGGTCAATTGCAGAAATATTAAACCGGTTTCCGCAAGGGATTGGGCACAGAACTGAATGGAATAATTGTGGGCTTGCTGAAAGAGGAATAAGTGAAATCTGGAAACCAACCGCTGTTCATGGCAGCAGTAGACTATACGCAGGCCTTTGACTGCATTTACAGAAACCTTTTATGGTGTAAGCTAAGGGAGTGGCAGATTCCAGGGCATCTGTTAGCTATATTGGTCAATCTGCACGAGCACACACTCTTGCAGGTCCAGAGTGAACAGGCAGGGAGCCTTGATGGAAAAAGTAGGAACAGAGATGTGGCGGTTGGTAATTAACTGATGGGCGCAGGGCCATGCAATAATATTTTTGTGTTGTGTTCCAACTAGACTTTTTAAGTGATTGCATCTTTTAGAGAAATGTATTTCCAGTCCTGCTTGCAAACGTACCGGAAAGAGCACCTCCTCTAATTACATGTGAGCAATTGGACATTGAGAAGGTAGACAAAGCGCACAAGATTACTGAAAGCTGTACAACTGTGGTTCTGTGATGTAGTGGAACTGTGCCAGAAAGACAGACAGAAGGTTTTATCTCCAAAACCCCTACACAGATCTGTCAGAATGAGACAATTGTATAAAGCGTTCTCTAGGCAGAATGGCACAGATGATCCTGCACTTCTCAACTTTTTCCAGGCTTTCCCTCTTCCAACTTGCACTGTGCCAGCATAGTCCTGGTTCCACAATGAGGCTAGCAAGAAGAGTTCCCACTCAGATTGGTGAAGGCTTCAGGGAGGGACAAGCAATGGAAATTAGCAAAGTAAACATGGTTTTCATCAGAGAAAAGTTTACTTTATTTTTACACTGCTGCCTCTGAGATCGATTAGCAAAGGGTTGAAAGAGAAAAGTTAGTGCTACCAAGCAAATGGTCGGGGTATCAGTTGGGACCATTGGCGATCCCCAATTAATGTCCACAATTTCAAAGTTCTCAAAGACTGCAAGTTACTGACAATAACTGCATTGCTATACGTGCAAGACTTAAAAAGGGGACACATGGCTTTCAAAATGCTTTTTTTTAATCTGCGAAGTGTGTATAGAGAATAAGGGTGCAATCATTGAAAAAGGGACTCTTGCTCTATCCAAAATATATCAGACACTGAACTGCTATATTGCAAACTCCTTGTTAAAGGAGAAGTACTCTCAGGAATTTCATTGGCCTAATCGATAGGGCATATATTTTTGAGTATATATATCGATCAATCCAAATGTCTTTCCAAATCATCTTACCTTAGATTTCCGGACATTTAGACATGCGAACCTCAAGGGTCATAAACCGTCATCTTGTTATGATTTTATCTGTTAATCCATCCATATGTTCAAGTGCCTTTGTTGCAGTATATCATATCACCCACCCCTCAGCTGACATTGATCATGCTAAATCGATATACTACAGCTCTTCCTGTGAAGTTGGTGCACAGCGTAGCCAGCCAAACATATGGTGTCATCAACAAAGTCATCACGTTACCTAACGCACACAAACAGTAAATGTTTCATCCTTTTCACAAAAAGAAGCAAACAACTTATACCTTTCAACAAATAATCATAGTTGGGAATTTACCAACCCGTTATATTTCTTAATTCATCAAAAAAGAAAGTTGACTATATCCAACAAATCATTCAAACTTTTGGCGCAGATAATCAGTGGAAGAACACATTGTTTACTACAAGTGATAGCTGAAATGTTTAGGTCGACTGTCACATTCCATGCAATCGTACCGATTCTGTTAATCGATGCTTTAATCACAGCACGAACTGTGAAAGTGAAAGTTATGGGGATTAAAATATAATTCAATTGTGTTCAATCATCTATTTTCTATCGAAGCACATGGCGTTCCATTTGTGAGAAAAAAGGTTTAGCTACACATCGACAACCAAAACTTTACAAACCGCATGAATGCTGGCATGTCGGCCCGAAAGACGGTCACCGCAAATGGGCAAAGTGGGGCGTCACGATCGTCCCACAATATGGATATGACTGTTTCATTTGTGATGGCTATTATGATGAACCAGTGATGATTTCTCCCGAAAACCTTGCCTGGAACTCTTCTCATATGGCCAGGGAAAGGCAGACACTTTCTGATCCCGACCCTGGAGGTGGTTTTCTGCAGGAGGATCACACGAGGGGGAAGGCAGGTCAGGAGGGATGGGAAAACCGATTGTTCAACTTGCCTGAGACGCCCAAGACCCCAACCTTGTAACGGCTTATTGCAAAACAGAAGAAGTGAGAAAAACTAACTTTGCCATTAGGGACTTCAAGTTCCATAATTCCCGAAGTACTGGGATGAAGAAGAGGGCTAAAGAGAAACAAAACTGTGGAAGCGGTCAGCTTATTCGTAGAAATTACCCACAACTGAGGAAGACTGGGAGGCCTAAAAGGCCCCCTGAGGTGCTGGTCATTAGAGAGCAGAGTGAGCAGAGAAAGCAGTGTGAGCAACGTAAGCAGAACTTGGAAGGAGAAGATGTCGGGACTACTGTTGAGCAGCGAACAGTAGCCGGTCCTGAGAGGGTCTTGCCTCCAGAGGCCTTGAGTGAATTGTATTGGTCCAATCGATAGGGCAGTGGGAAATGTGAAAGAGGGAAGCTTACCCTCTGAAGGCCTGTTTGGCAGAGGCTGCGCAGCAGCATGCGAAAGCGTGCAAAGTTGTCTTCCCCAGTAGGCTCTCTATAGTGGCCGGCGAGCACCAGAGAACCTACAGAACCTTGGGAGCACGGGAAGCTCCTTCTAGAAGTAGCGTGGGCAGCAGCAGACCAAAAGTAGCAAGTTGCCGGGTTGCAAGGAGCCATTGAAGCAGAGTACCTGTGAGCAGTGAGGGAATCGGACGTGTACGACTTACCCACAAAATTATCCATCTGGATAATGTCTGTTTTCGTTACTGCTAGGCCCATTTTATGTCCAGTACATCCAACGAAAAGTTGGTCACTTTACCAACATTTTTCGAATCTAGCGATATGAAAACTGAGGGCCCTTTTGGGGTCCAGTCTGTGTAGTCTTTCTTCCTCCTTACTTGAATGAAGAAGGCAGAGTGATTTTTTGCGATAGGTGAAAGTCAGACTATTTTAGGCAAAAACGAGGGTTTGACTCTGAGAATAACCTTGTCCTTATGAAAGATGGTGTCAGGAGGATAACAAGAGAGCCTGCTACTCACTCACCCTGCGGGCTGATGTAATTGCCACTAGAAGGATTTTCTTTAAAGTAAGAATCCTTAGCGGACAAGAGTGCAAGGGCTCAAAAGGAATGCATGTAAGGAACTTTAAAACTTAATTTAAATCACACACGGGTACCTGAAATGGGACTGGACGGTACACATTAGTGAGACCTTTCAGGAACTGTTCAATCAAAGGCATCTTGAAGTAAGAAACGTATTCTGAGGAGCGCTTAAAAATAGACAGCTCTGCCAGGTATCCTTTTATTGTGCCAACCTGAAGCACCAGATTGGCCAAGTGTAAAAGGAAAGAAAGTACCATAGGTGTATTACATAGGAATGGGTCTACATTCTTGTCCTTGCACCAGTTACTGCACTTGTGCCAACGACACTGGTAAAAGAATTGTGTTGCTGGCCTTCTGCACGAAAGCAAAATCTCCATTACGTCATCCAGGAGGTCCCAATCCTTATATCTCTGCCTCTCAGAAACCATGCGTGAAGGCTGAGTATCTTGACCTCTGGATGGAGAACCCGACCTTCCTCTTGCAAGAGGAGATCCTCTCTTTGTGGAAGACGTATTGGAGGGCAGATGGACATGTTCAGAAGATCCGGGTACCATGTCCTCCTGGCCCAATCCGGGGCAATTAGGATGATCGTTTTCCTGAACTTTCGCAACTGCCTGATTACGCCACCATATTTGCATCCGGTTTTCCTCCCGCTTCTCGCTCCTTATCCTCCACTACTAAATTCGCCCAAGTGGCGCCATAGGCCGTTTCGTCATCCGCTTTTCTTATTTGCTTCCATAAGTCTGCTGGCAGAACTACTGGGAATATCAGATCTATATCATCCATAGTGAACATAGACGATCTCAAATAGGACTCTATTTCCTTATAGAATCCCGCCGGATTCTTTCTTATATCGGGAATCATCCGTTTTATGTTATTTACTTCTTGTCTGGAGAAGGGGACGTGCACATATTGTGCTGTATAATGTGCTTCTGTTACCCACGCTGGTGTGGTACCTATTGCAGGAATCTCTACTTTTGGTACAAAGGTAGGTGGGACTTCTCTAATGGGAAATATCGCACTCACTGTTCCTCCCCCTTCTCTCATATGCAATAATATTCCCAAATCAAGTGATAAGCCTGTTTCTCCTGTTCCACGTTCTAATGCTCTCTTATATACTGCCATCATTTCAGGGAGGCTGGCTTTCTTCTCAGCTATATCTTTGTCTATCAAATATTCAACCATTGTCTGCAGTGCTTTTTTCTTCATTGGCAAGGGGTATTCATCAAATATCTCATGTATTTCCATTGTGGGAATACTAGGATCTGAAATCCATTTTAACGCCTCTCGTATACATACTTTTAGTTTATCACTTGGCTGTCTTGGCCACGGCAAAAATCGCTGCTGTATATATGGCAACGCCGCTTGCCTTCTATCTCTCCTAATATCTTTACTCCTATACCCCGGTGTGGCAAACATTTCAGCATATTCATCATCAAGTTCATTCTTGAATTCAAAAAGTCGGTCTACATGCTCCCTTATTTCATCATCTCCCTCTCGACAACGTGCTAATGCATTCAAATCCAACAACTGTTGTGGCGGTAGCCTTCCAATTAACTGTTTCCATCTGTTACATATTCCCCCATGCATTCCAACACTACCTGTCTTTCATTGCTCCTCCTGGAATCATACATCGAAGCCAGCGTTGACGTTTCAGCATTCCCGTTTATATACATCTATGCCTGTTCTTGCAATTCTCGTTTTCTCTCCTTGCTGATCGCACTACGGGTCACTCTCGCACATCCACTTTGTCCTGTCCCTTCCCTCGTTTCAATGAGTTCAAGTTCAATTACAGGAGGGGCAGAGGGGACAGAAACGATCTCTAGGGAGGGAGGTGCAGATGGGACAACGAGAACGGGAAGTGACTGTTGCGGCGCTGACTGGCTAATGGGAGGCGCTGATTGTGTGGTCTGTGGCTGTGCTGGGATTGGATCAGTAGGGAGGGGCTAAGCAACTGGAGGGGGGTGTGCAATAGTCACTGACGCGGTCTTTTTAGTCTCTCCCCTTGGGCCTCGCTTTGTATAAGTCAATGTTTTATTTATCAATTCATCTGATGAATGCAACTCTCGTTTTGGGTATATTTTTTCTATACTCAACTGATCGCGTCTATTTGACTTTCTCAAACTATCATTCCACTCCTCCTCCTCTTTTTCTTTCACTCTCTCTGCTTTCAACTTATGCATGCGTGCATGTTTCTCTCTACTTCTCCAACGAAGCATAGCTTCCCTCCTCCAGTCCCTAAGATTTCAAATGCTGCAGGGCGCGTTTTCTTTTTCATCCACACCTTCTCCAAGTTATCTATTCTCGTAATCTCAAAACTCCCATGATTCGGCCACTGAAGATCTTCCTCTTTTCTGGTGTGCCTATGCCAAGTCTCGCAAAACATTATCGCTCTTACACCATATTTCACATACATCTCATACGCCGGCGACCCTTCGGGTGGCGCGACCTGGCCAGTTTCCAAAGATCGTCTACCGCAGCGGAAAAATCCAGCTAAAGTGGGCAATACCCCAGGCATGTTTTAACCTTACCCTCAGCTAATCAACCTTACACTGGGTGTTTGATTTTGCAAAATCAACTCTCAACCAATATCAGGGTTACTTTGAATCGAGGCACGACTCACCTAATCAGTCAAATCGTCTTTTAAGACGCAATTCGTCTGTATACTGACGCAACCAATGACATTGTGTCTGCGTATCTTGGCTCACTCTGCCTCGTTTCGGGACCCTTGCCTCCTTGTTCTCTGGCCGGACACGTCGATCAGGGATCAGTTGTGTGCAGATCTGCAAAGGAGTCTCATCGCTTTCACAGGGGCGCCCCGAACACCTTTTGTTTAAAGAACATAATGCTTCTGTTTTTGCAAGCAAGTTGCGTGCAGGGGGAGAGACACATTCCAGGCCTTGCTATCTCTTAGTTTCTATTCGTGTACTGGGGGTCAACTTGCTCTCCAGGGCTCTACAGGGCTCAGGAAAGGGGGGCCGCAAAGAAGAGCATAATTCAAGCCATTTAATGTTTGCTTCTAACATTTCTACTGTATTAACGAGACTAGCTGGCACCTGTGTACTGATTAGAATGCTGCTTACTTCCAAGGATTTGTGAGGGAGGAGACCGGGCATTTCTGTCTGGGTTGCTGCATTATGTTTCAACATGTCTCTCGTGGCCGTGCGTTATGCACTAGTGGAGCAGAATAAGTTTTCAGCAAAGCAGTTTTAACAGAAAGCAAAAGGCAAACATTAGAGAAAACAAAATGGCGATTTCAGTCACCTTAAAATGGCCGCACTTTAGTCAAGCTTATGGTTATATATTTCTAATACTGAACACAAGAGGCGGTTGGTCTTCGGCCAACAAAGTACATTGCCTTATGATTGAGGGGTGTCTACTTTTTCTGGACTGACAGGTTCCTGGTCTGTGTGGGGCTGTGTATGTGCATTGGTATGCTTGTTTCTTACTTGATGCCTGTCCGCCTCTGCTCTGGCCAGGTCTCTTTATTTGATCATTCATGTGGTTCCCCAGAGGCATGGTGTTCAAAGCCGCCTGATGTAGCAACACAAGACCCAGAGACCACAGCAACCAGCATACACCAAACACCTTAGAAACCTGGGATGGATCATGGATCCCGGGAAGCATCACAAAGTAAAGAAGAACTTGGACTACAAGTACCAAATTGCCCCAAATTGAACCTGTGTCCAATTGACAAGATCCGACCCAGAAAAGGGTGATGCAAGAAGTTGAAAATGGTCTAGACGCCCCCGATCAGGAGCCAAGTGAGAAATCCAACACTCACCACAAGGTCCCCAGAATCTCAACTGGGATCAAGGGAACAGTGGAGCTGGGTGGTGGTACTAGAAACCTAAGTGGAGAATGTACAGCAGTAGAAGAGACCAGAAAACACTCCCAAAAAACCATTGGACAGTGACCTATTGATCCTGGAGGGGACGGAGATCCAACGATTCAGGAGACCACATGGCAAGCAGGAAGGAAATGGAAACTGAAAAAAGAGTGGGCTGAAGGACCGTTTAAGGGCCTTCTAGGGAAATTCCAGCCTACAAAGGGAAGGGATAGGAGGAGTTGGGAATAGCGGAGAAAGAGATTGGCCATGGGAAACAGCCGATTTGGCCATCTAATGGGAGCAGAGGGAACAGACTAGACAGAAAAGCTAGGCCTATACAAATACAGCACAGTTAGTCTGTAGCGAGAGGTGTTCAGTTGAGGTTAGAGGACAAAGAGGACCAAAAGACCAGAGGAGTGTGCAGCAAGTGGAGGATTGTTTGGAGAGAGTGAAGGTAATGTGTTGGGAATGAGACGGTGGTACCAATTTTTGTTGCATACTTAGGGGTGAGTGAGAATGCAACTGAGGATAGTTTAGGAAAGATATCAGGAGAATTAAGAGTGATTGAGAGAGAGCACGAGAAATAAAAATAAGTAACATCAAAGTTATGCAGGATTGCAGATATAGACCGGGAGAGGCAGAAAGAGTAGAGAGGAAGATAGAGATAGGTGGGTAGAGATGAACAGACGTAGTTGAATTGAGCAGCGTAGTAAGATCAGGAGGGAGGTGGAGATGGGAGAATGCGATACGAACAAGAGTAGAAAGGCAGAAAGAGAGAGAGAGAAGGGTGGTGTATTAAAAGAGGAAAAGAGGAAACTAACTGAAAGACTGTCACCAGATACAGAGGGCAATGAGACTATCCCTGAAAGGTTACTTAGAACAAACCTAAGGGAGTTAGATAGACTAGGCTACAGCCTTAAGCTCCCCTTATATCAGGGCAGCTTAGACCGCAGGGGTACCCTGGCTGTATTCAAGCAATATTCATTAAGACCTTTTGAGAGTATGTAAGCCTAGACTAGGATGGTGGGATCGTCCTTCAACATGAGATTGGAGCCTCAATTTGCCTTTTCTTGTATGATGTGTTTGTTTTTTGCTAAAAAATTATGTATTAGTATTTTAATAAGTCATAAAATATAGATGCACACATGTGCTTTAGAGAACAATAGCATATACAATAGGGAAATACATGTTGAGGAAAGAGAGGCACATTAAATATAGGAATATATTAAACAAATGGAGTAGCTCATAAAAAAAGTGCATGTTAAAGCAGATTACGGTCCTGATATACAAATGTATAAATAATAAAAAATAATATGAATTAAAGTATAATGGGGAAATATGACAACTAACAAAGACACATTACGGAAGGGGGTACATGGGGTACAATTTCAATTAAAAGTAATGACGCAACTGCTTACTAATGTGTATAATAGTTTAAGAATGTAAGCATTCTTTTTAATTGTTTTTATACAAATAGATCGTTCAGATGTATTATGGTAGTTATCAAATATCCTCCATGTCTTATCGAATGTCTTTAAAATATTTTACACACATTTTCCAATTCTGTATAGAAAACTAACTACACATAATCCCACAACATTATATATGATAGTTTATCAGAACATTTCCAATTGGAGTATAATAGTTGAAAATCAATGGAAATGAAGGTTAAAGAATTTCGGAAAATCCATTCTACCAATAGCAGTATTGCTTAAAGGAACAATGAAAACATTTACTGGCCATGTGATATATAGAGACTCTTGTCATACAATGCATTTTCTCAAATGTTCACATTGCAATTCATCATTACTCTGAACCACAGAATGTAAAAGCACCAGAAGTTGAAAATAAAATGTTTCCATCCTCAACCGTCTATCCAAAATAGACTATTGTATTTTCTTACCTGTAAGACTGTTAGTTTGTGACGGTGAAAAAGGGTCTCGCACAGCTTCTGAGGCATCATTTTAACGGTATTTGGCACTATTAGTAGACAAGCACCACTACTTAGAGCAGAAAACATTTCAACCACTGATGGGTCGAATGTAAGTGGTGAGGCCAGGAACAGCACATCATGTTCAGTGATGTTGAAAATGGATCTAAAAAAGAAGATCGTTATTGAATTCACGCAAAAAATAATTAGAGAATAGCTCTTTTGTCTATTTTCACCATATTTCAGCAAAACACCTCAGTTTTCCATATTTGAGAAGTGTAAAATGAACAAAAGAGCCCATTTGCAATAATAATAATACGACAATACTTTCTTTCATGCTCCTAATTTTATTCTGTATACACCACCATTTGCTCTTAAAGTAAACATACTTTTTCTTTTTAGCTCCTACACTTGTGTTTTTCCTTTCATTATTGGTTCTGCAGTCACAGGAATTGTTCTTACCAATACACAGGTAAACCTGTTTTAGTTTTTTCATTTTTGTTTTTGGTATACATCATACCTTACACAACATTTAATACACATATAATACACTGATAAAAAATATGTTGTTATGCATATCAATAATCAAATTCCAGAATCAATGTTAAAAATCAATATTAAAAATGAAAAACCTCAATAATACACTTTCAAAATTCATACTCACACGAATTGCTTAAAATCGTATCAAAAATCACATTTCCTTGATCTACAACCAAAGTCAGTTAATTCAAAATCACCATTAAAAACCTTACCAGCACCAACATTAAAGAAACATGAACTCCATGTATTAGTTTCTCCCAAAAACCCAAGTGTATGACTGCAGAGGTCGTGTACACAAATGGGCCAAAGAATTGTGTCCTGTTCAATACCAGTAATGGACAATCCATCACCACTTGAAACAAGGTCTCAGTACACTCACTCTTACAGTCTGCAGATTCTTAAATCCCTGGGAATATTTAATCTTGGACCTAAAGATGGAAGGCAATTGAGGCGAAATCGCATGTGCCAAGTTCCATAAAGCTGGGAGGGATATTACTTTAAGTATGGCTTAATTTCCCCTTTGGTACCAAACCAAGAAGATCTATCACACTACACAATTTGGATCTTGATAAGTCTTCACTATCTGCATTTTTGCCTCAAATTCTAATTTTCCTTTGTATTAGCCATTGTGCATCATTGTTCCTGAATTCAGCTATTTGCATAAAACCATAACCTTTTTCTAAAGTTTTGCAAGTACACATTAGATTCATGTCTCATTGTCTCACCTAAAATATATCCTAAACTGGGATCCTCCATATTCATGACTTTCTTGTACAATGCAGTACAGTTACAAATGTATTGGAATCACTATGATTGAAGACCTAGCTCCAACCCTATTACACTAATTGGGACAGATTTTGACATACTGAGGACCTCCTTGCAGAAGCGTCCTTCTAAGATGTCAAAATATGTTCCATTGGTAAAAAACACTATTTAATTTAATATTTAATGTGATTTAGTTTTCAAAATAAACTTTACACATATATTATACAAATATAAAACAATACAATATCATACTGATATCATATTATCCATCAAATCCTAACATTCAATTCATAACATTCAAATTACAATAATACATGTAAAAACCATTTAACCATCATTTTTCATAGAATCTCAACAGAATATAGTCAAATTAAAATAAATAAAATAAATCCTTCTCATTCTTACTTTCCCCATATACTCTTTACCTTAAGACCCAATAGTCTCGGAATAACACAGATAGTTAGAATAAGGATACAGTATGTTTATCAGTCTTTGCTCAGGAGGCCTCCGGGAATGATCGAGGGTAAAGATTGTATTAATAATTATTCTCTCAGACCCGTCCCAACATCCATTTAGCATGGGGAATATTGTCACCACCTTTCCTATTTTTCATATCATTGGACCCAACCTGGCAATTAGCAGGCGCATGCTAGCGGAATTAGTGCAATAACACCAAAAGGACAATTCCCGAATGCTTTCCAGATTATGTACATACCTACCAATATGCACCTGGATAGTACTAGCCATGGTTTGACTTTCGGTTAGTAAGTGTTTAGCTGTCTCCAATGCTTCTGCTGATTTACATAGGCGACAGACTCGCTCTTTAGTAGGAATCTTTTCTCTGCTCCCCATAACCATCCTTGTTGGTAGTTGTTCCATTCTAAATAAGACGAAGCGCCTGAGCCTTTTAGATGGACAAAGGTTCAAATACGCCTGTGGCTTCATAAAGGTGTATAGTCTGTACTGAACAAACTGATAGCTCTTTAACGCACTGAGGTGGGAATAGTTCTCCAACCAATCCCATAACTCAATACGTTTCCCAAGCGCATTTTGGACTTCTTCTGAGTATCTGACTCCTCTACAAGTCCAGCCTATTTCCGCTAGGAATTTAGTCATCGTCTCATATAATGAGCAGGTGGTATGATTTTTAACTAATTCCTGGTGGACTGCCCTAAGGAGCGGGTTTGTTGTTCCACTGATCATTTTCAAAAAGAACCCTGCCCTCTTTTTTAGGACTGCCGCTTTTAGAGATGGTAATCCTAATTCTAACCGTATGAGGGCCATCGGAACACCAGGAGATAAACCAAGGATCCAACGCCAAAATTTCCCTTCGATTACCTGAAGCCATGCTAAATCAAAAGTCAAAAGGGCCTCTAGGCCATATTTTATCATTGGAATGAACACTTATGTATAGTTGGCGCGTGCCCCAAAGTGTGAAGCCACCCTGCTTACTGGAAAAGCTGGAAATCAGCGCTGTAACTTCTTTATAGATTTCATCAGAGAGATGATGCATGTTCTAATTTTACTTTGAATTTTTCCTTTGTGTATATTGCTGATGTTTTTCATTGAAAAGATATAGCCTAAATAGCAGAATGATTCTACTTTATTTATGTGTACATTGTTTATAGACAAACCACACTGCTTTCTCGGCCTCTTACTATTGATCCTCATTATTACAGATTTTGCTGGATTTATAACATTTTATTATCATACAAGTAAGAGGCAATCCTATTAAGTGAATGTTGCAGGCCTGCCCATTCAATTTCGGAGGGTAGAGACCCCATTTGAGGCTCTCCTCCCATAAATCAGCTATATATAAATTAAAAAGTGACTGTGAAATTACACAACACTGATGGACTCCTTTATTTACCTTTATCGTACGTGAGAGATCACTCTGAGGGGTCAGAAATGCGAGACGGACACAAAGGTATAGTTTTCTCAATATTTGTCATTTATTAAAAGGGTTGAGATAAACACATATCGTTTCCTATCCTAACTAGAATGTCCCTACCTAGCAAACTAAAACTAAAAAACGATGACCTGTCCAGAAAGCATCTGACCCTCACACTAATACATATAACTAAAGTACACAAGGAATAATTGGCTGTCTTCAGTTGAATAAAACAATGCAAAAGTTCAAAGTTATAGTTTGTAAAGAGTACTCCTTGTGACCAGGGTTGGGCTCCCATACCCTGGATTAATTTAGGAATACCCATGGGAAAGTTCTATTTCAACAAAGTTCTGTTCAATACAACAACACATTTCTTTCTCATCCACTGTGTCTCTCCACTTGGTAAAGTAAATGTCTCTTTCACAAACACTTGATCAAAAATCAAAACAATTGCTTTCCTCCACAAAAACCTTCCTGGTAAGACAAGTGTTTCTTTCGCAAAACACTTATTCATAAACCAAGGCAATTGTTTTCCTCAACACAATGATTCTTACAATGGAATACTTTTGTCAGGATAGCACAACAACTATGTTTATCAGTATGATAAAATTACCGATGTCTTTCCACAACAACTTTTTACCATCACCACATTTCTTCAATGCAATGGTTTCTTTCCTGGTGTACTTGCCCGCCAGTGGCAATATGGGTTTAAAGATTTACAGGAAAGGAGAATTACACTCTTGTTGCCCTTTTATCTCTTTGTTACAGTCTCTGCATTGTTGGCAATGTGGGTTACAGTTTTCCCAAAGTTGACATCTCAGAAATGGTGTATTGTGCCCCTTTTTGCTCTTTTACTTCTTCTGAATAGTCTTTTGGATGTTGGCAATGCGGGTTACAGGTTTCCCCAGATTTACATTTCATAAACGGAACATTGTGCCCTTTTTGCTCTTTTAAATTTTGAGTGTTAAGGGTTTAATTTAGACACTCACTTAACTTTATTTGCCTCCCCATCCTTATTTCACGTGTTTCTATGGCTGCCCGTGGCTTAATTAGGGGAATGGTAAACTCTACAAAGCGCCCTGGTACCCTGTATCTCTTCTGAAGCTCACCAGTTACTGTTGGCAGCTTCAGCGGCGTCCTCACGTGCTGCACGGCAGAGCAGTGCTTCTCGTCAGCATCTCGACAACCTCTTCGGTTCTCTCGCCGTCTGGGTCTCTCTCTCTGGGAACCTCTGCTGCTCCACTTTCAGCGGCCACAGCTCTCCCGATCCTCTGTTCTCCTTGCAGACACCATCGCGTCCACTTCCTTAGCCTTTCTGCACACCTGGTGCTTGTTTCCCCTGCAGCTTCAACCACTTTAGATTCTTCCCAAATTGCTTCTGCCTCTGCTGCTCCTTCCCTTCCTCTTCTCCACAGCTGTGGTACATGTTCAGATTTAAAGGTCCAGCTCAAGTGCCTTTAAAAAATCTACACTGCATATTCTCTTCAGTGGTACTTTTGATCCTCATTAACTCTTGGTCCTTCTTCCTCGTCCCATTATAAAAGGCATTATGGATCTTGAAGTCCATAATGGACTTCAGTCTTAAGTCTACTCATTTCTGTTTGATTGTTGTAATGGATGTCATTAAGGTTAGGAGATATGATATGAGGGATGTGCGACTTAACATTATAATATGATTTCTACCCAAGACAGAATCATGGCCATTAGAGGACGTCACATCCCAATCAGAAACCTCCGAGATATATAAAGTATTCTGCCTAGGTCATTTTTAGGAGAAGGTTCTTTGGGTTTCCTCATGAGAGGGGCTTTGCAATAACACCATGCCATTAGATATTTGGGGATTACAGGACTCTCATCCGCACAAGAGGATGAATACTGCGTGCCTCGCAAAGGAGTCACCACTTCCCCCTGACATCCATCTCCTACCATGTGATCCTCCCTCATGATACTACCACCAAGGTTAGGATCAGAAAGCATCTGCATTCACTTGGCCACATGGGAGGAGATCTTAGGCTGGGGTTCAGTAATGACTCTGCAGGTTTCATCACATCACCCTCCGCAGTAAGTCTTTTCCTGACCTCATTATTAGTATAAAATAATTGTAAAATATGCAGCATGCCTGGATCTACTCCCCACCTGACCAACACCCCCCACAATATCGATCTATCCACATTGTCAAAGGGCAAGGAGAGGTCCAAGCTTGCTACATACAATGCTCTCCCCGTTGCACCTCCAGCCTGGGCCATAGAAGCAGAAAGTGTCAAACCACTCATCACTGTACCTATCCCCTTCTTAGATTCTGTATGAAGAGTACTATATCTTCATATTCCTTTCACCCACTGATTAAGATCTTTCAGTACAATGTTAGCTAAACCATTTGAGGAACAGTCAATAAGAGAGATAAGGAGATAGCTTAAACGCTCAACTCCCTTCTAAAAAATAAAATAGGGACAAGAATTGCATGGTTCCAAGACACAGGAATCGTTAAAGACATGACTATCTGTGTAAACAAATTAAATAAAATGTCAGTCCATAACTCAATATTATCTTTAAAACGGCTAATTGACGTGCCATCTGGGTCACAAGATTTTGAATTCTTCGACCTTTGGATGACAACCCTAATGTCGTTGCTGTCGAACTTTATTTCAATTTTTCACCCAAATCTGAAACTGATTTTCCAAAACCAGATCACATTAATTATTTCTAAAGGTCTTAGAAAAGTGCTTAACCCACTCCTTCTGCCACACATGACTGAAGCTTCGATTGAAGCTCTTCCCTGTTATTTAGTTTCCACCAAATTACTCTAGCATCTTTAGGGATGGCATGGTATCACAAGTATTGACACTGAAACAATGGATACAATTTGTAAAACCTTTATTGACAATGTTGGTGTTGGAGAAACTCCTATTCTGCCCTAGAATTAAGATGGGAGTAGTCTGGACCATCAAACGATAAACAAAACAGTCCTAGTGGAGTCTGTCAAATCAAAATGGCCTATACTTACAAAAACCTAATGCATGCCCAATCTCTTGTACAAAAAGTGTAATAAGGAGAATATGTATGCAAAAGGAAAAGTCAAAGTTCAAATGGTAATGTGGCTGAACCAGCTCTCCTCCCCACGTTAGGCCTCACGAGGTAAGGCAATCCTTGTAGGCAGGATGACACACTCTGGCTAAGCTTCAAACACAATGCACCGTTCAAAACCGTGGATCGAGGCCCGCCTGGTCTTCCACGTTTAAAGTTCCTTTCTCTGACTTTCAAAATAATGTTTCAACCAAAATGTTCACAAGCGTCCCCCTCTGCCGGGCTCAGACCTCTCACGATACAGTTCACAAAAAGTTGCAAGGGGGCTTTCTTCCCCCAAGCTTAATATACTTCGGGTCCACCTCGATCAGGCTCAAACCACTTTCGGATGTCAAAGTCTTTCTAATGTGCAAGGCTTTCTTTACAGACCACAGCAGGACCACTTCGAATCAACGTTCACTATTTACTTTCACTCTTGCCAATTGTTTGCCCTTCAGCTTCAAACAATGCACCTTTCACAGAGACTTTGGAATGAGCTACTTCCTTTCACCGGACCACTGCGTTACTTAGTATCGCTGATCTTGCAGCTTTATTTCACTTTAAAGTTCATTCACTGGTCTGCCTTTCTTTGCGTCCATCCACACACGTGCAACATTCACTTGTGATATGATGTTGCTACTTCATTCCATTTAACACACACCGGTCTATCAGGTTGCTTGTTGTTGTGTGCGCTTCTTTCTTAATTTTGCGTTTTACGATTTTCGAGACAAGGTTAGTACCACAGGCTTGGCCTTGCCTCCCCAACTCTGCCGTTCACCCGGGAAGGTCACTTGTGTCCTTGAAACACAATGCAATTTTCACTTGTGGGATCTGGCCTTCTCCACGCATCTTTTGCGGCCTGTCAGAGGCAACGACCTCCAGTAGGGAAGCCTTGGGGTTTTTGGCCCGCTGCTCTCGACCCTTGCTCTGTTGCTCTGCTCCAGTAGGTGTGCCTTTGTCCCAGAAGTTCTGCTCGTTCTCGTGGTCCGCCTTGCTCAGAGTGTTGCCTTTTATTCATGTGAGGAGAGCGAATTGGTATCAGGTCTATGCACTTAGGGTAAAGTGCCTGACTTTGCCTGACCCGATTAACGGGACATGTCCAGTACAATGTGATCGAGTTAGTCTGGTTACTCTCAGCCACCTTCTTCCTTGGCCCAGTGATTGCGTAAAAAGGGAGGGTCCTGGGACTTTGGGGGAAAATCCTAAAAAATAGGATGGGTAGATGAACAAAAAAGGGGAGAATACCGCGTCTCACCATCGGCTATCTCCCCGAAGACCCCTCATCCAGGTGATCCTCCCGCACTGATCCACCCCCAGGGTCTAGATCCAAAGGCGATGGTCATGCCCTGGCCACCTGAGAGAGAAATCCCCGGGGACTAGCAGATGAGACACCCTCTGGTTTCTCACACATCCCTGTTGGCTAAATCTATTAAAAATTCTTGATTCTCCTTTATGTTATTCTGAATTTTGTAATTCTTTAACCAATTTTTGTGTTTCTGCTTGAGAATACGTATCTTTCTTTTCTTCTCTTCCCAATCGGTTGTGGTGGATTTCTTTGCCCTCCTCATATCAGCCCTTATATTTTGTTTGTGTGCATTTATAATGCTATCGAAATGATTCCCTTTTCCCTCGGCAAATATGGTCTGCTTCCTCTTTCCTATCATCTTAAATCTCCCTTTAGGAACACCAAGAGTATTGGTAAACTCTTCAGGAGAACCATGAAAGTTCTTCCTATCTTCAGTTAGATTCTGCCACCATTTTTCCAGGTATCTATTGTTTTTACTGAACTGAACGAACCGATTTCCTGCAAAGTTCGTTATCCCATTAGTAGATGCTGGGTTATTATTTTACCGATGTTAAGAAGCTCGTGGTCAGTATAGCATGATCACTAGACCTATTATTATTTCAAAAGGTACATGTACCTTTTAGTTCGACACTTGCAAGAAAGATATAATCCATTACTGTGGAGGAGGAAATTCCAAACCATGTCGGTTTGGGAAAGACTTCCTTACTAAAATGAGCATGGAGTTAGATACCATCCCATCTGGCGCGAAATCTTGCCCAAATACTGCCATCTTTCAGTTTTGTTCCTGATATTCTGGATAACGGTTCACAAAGGATATCCTCATCCAGCTTCTGAGATGATTGATACATTTTTGGGCATATACAATTAGAATCCCCAGGAATTATTAGGGACCGTCACAGTTCTCACTAGACCAGCCTATCAATACATTTTCCAATTCGTTAATCAGCTCATCATTATTCACACAAATCGTGTTAAAAAAATATTAATCACAAGGGTCAAAGATAATGTTTTATCTATGTTATTAAACACGCCAGTCACTAGAATTGCATCAGACTCTGTTTTAATGTTTTTAATTAACCTATCTTTTTATGTTATAATACCTCCAAACGGTTTCCCTTTAGTACCTTTGCTTGCTAATTTAGTATCAAGCATGAAGCCATCCAAAACCAGAACAACATTTAACCACGTCTCTTGAATGAGGACCATGTCAAATTCATGAAATACATTTCTCATTCGTATTCTAAAAACTAATTCACCCTCATGAATTCCAGCTCAATAATTTAACCTCCTCTTTTCCCAAAGCCTGGTCGATTCCAAATTGAAGTTGTAAATGAGGACGCCAGCCAGGCCCAAATCGCTGGGTCTTGGTCGAACACCACCTGCCTCTGGCCCTACTCATCAATTGTACATTTTATATTCATTTCCGCTTTTGCAGACCCGCTAAAGTCATCAAAGTTCTCATTCCCAGTGTATTGGTCTGATCATAACTAGCATATACTACGTTTTTTATTAGTTTTGAATAAATACGTACTGCACACTTGTCCGCCCATGAATCAAACAAATAAACACATTTTAAATCAGTCGTAGAAATAACCTTGAATGCAGAAATAGTACTTAAGACTAAGACCTTTGACCTTTTCCGAGGGATTTCGCGATCGTCATCAAATACTGATTCAAATATTATTATTAATGGGTCGTCATCTAGAGGTGGAGGCTGTTGTATAGCATTGTCTTTGTTTTACAATCTTATTATAAAAGGCACTCAATTTAGAACTTGAACTTAAACCATCAGTTTCCCTTGGATCTATTCCGGCCCTTGTTGTAATTACGCCATTATTCATAGCTTCAACAGAGGTCTCTGTGACTTCCATTATCTCTTACTAGACTGAATTAGAGTTTCTATTCATCTCATTATTGTTCTGTTCAAGTTCTTTGTCCTCATTCTTCGCACTGCCATCTTTATTCAGTGGAAAAATCTCTTTAGGTCTGTCCATTTATTCCCTTTATTTTTTCTACTTTTACTTCCTTTGTTTCCACCCACATTATGACACTTAGCGGACTGAACTTCACTATTAATGTACTAATAGGTGGGCGTTTGCGCTTCCTCATTCACTGTCACATTCTACTCAGTTGTTGAGTATCCTTAATTACTATCGTTTCGGGAACTCAATTGACATCTCTTCGTTTAGATAAATACTGTGCTTTTTTCTGCATCACACTTAAAATATTTCTTAATCATTTTCTAGATCCCTTGTTTGTCCCTTTAGCCATACCTTTCACATTTTTGGGGATTTTTCATGCGTCAACCAGGGCTTGTTTTCTTGTCAGGGATAGACTGAACACAGTACAGAGTACACATAGTACAGTACTGGTATCCAATGATATTACTTTTTCCTCTGAGGCTTTCATCGAGATTTCCGAGGGAACATTGGCCTTTACCTTGGTACAACAATTATCACAAGTTTTTATCAAATCCGTTAATTCAGTCAAAGTTGAGGTAATGGATCTTACCTCTAAAGTATCATATAGTCTGATAAATGACTGTAGCTCTAAATTTAACGCAGCAATGGAACAACCTCCTATTTTGGAAGAGTCGTGATGAAAAGTGTTGTCTCGTTGAAAGGGCAAGGAAGACCGATCACCAACCAAAGTGCGCTCCTGCACTCTGTCCTCTGCACTCATGTTTTGAGTCCCGTCTTCCCTACTCTCAGGCGATTCAAGCATGTTCAGGGAGGCACTTAACGGCTAGATGGTATGTCCAGGGCTTGGATATCATCTTCCAGACCCAAACATGCCGCCATCAAGGACCTGTTGGATCGTCTTTCCACATCACTGGGTATAGGCCCCGAAATATCAATCCCATAACTCATCTCATTTACAAGTCCCAAAAGGACAGTATCGTGTAAATATTGAACTGCTTGACTATAGTCATTAGGGTGTACCTGGAAGAATGTGATAATATCCTGTTGGTCTCTAGGATTTGCCTTTGTTGCCTCAGACTTCAAATTATCCCCCAATTCTTAGTCTAGTGGCGTGGGTGCCCACCTGAGATTGTAGCTTTTCGATTTTCCTTGCATGTTTAAAAATATTTAGGAGTAATTAACCATCAGTCCTAAGTGAAAGACCACAACTTCTCACAGTGGTAAGAGCTCCGTCCAACGGATAGATAGTATAAGCACTACACTTATGTCTGGAAATCTCCTAGACTGATGGTGATTAAGCACAGGATGCGTCAGCTCAAACGGAAGATCCCCACAGTCACTGACAACTTTGAAGTCACACTTAAAAACACGAAAACCTGTCTCAGCATTAAAGCTATAGTTGCAATACTGCAATATCTTGCACAAGTAACTGTTCAGAAGACAGATATAAAACTCAATCTCATGAATGGAAGGTAAATGTAACCACACGTGGGTGTGACTGTTTGCAATGGATTCCAACAACAGGGGCGTTAGCTCAAAAGGGAAACTCCCTGCAGACCCTGGCACCTTTAATTTTTCACTTTCAATGCTCCCGTATGCAGAAAGGTGTACGAGACACGCCATGTGGCCGTAATCAAACAAGGTAGCTTGCATTAGCACTCAATTGGCGGTACTAATGTAGCCGGTCCTCACGGAAATGGTTGTCAGATAACAGATTGAAAGGTCGCTTTTACACACCTCAGGCCAGTCTACGTGCTGCGTCAGACGTCCAAGACGCCGCCACCGCCGGACCGCCGACCGCCACTTCGTAAGCACTTCGCAAGCACTTCGCGGAAAACGAGTATTTCAATGTTGAGAGGTGGAGCCCACCATTTACTGTCAAACATGTGTAATTCTACTAGCTGAACACCAAACACCAAACTCTGACACTGCCGACTGCCACTTGCACTGCCACTTTGTGGGAAATAGGTTATTTAAATGTTGGGAGGTGGAGGCCACCTGGGGCCGCAGGCAAAATGGCAGCCTCAACGCCGAGCTCCGTTCCCTGCCCTGGCAACTTGTGGAGTTTTGGCTGAGTTGGAAGCTCGGAACCATCTGCAACTGGGTCTTTGAGCTTTGAAAGCAGCAGTGCACTAGCAACACTAGTGGGAAGCGGCCGTTGCCCTGATAGTAGAATAAAAGGAGGCCGGGGAGTTGAGGCCAGCACTGCAACGGTAAGTGCGGGACGCGCCGGAGTAGGAGCAGGGCTCTAGACGGCTCCCGCAAGCGTCGTGTGCTGGGCCCAGTCTAGCCGGTGCTCGGAAGGTGGAGTCGGCCCCGGTGACAGGGAGTGGAGCCTGCTGAAAGTCCACCACCCGAGGGTCGAGTCTGGAGAGCCTGGCAAGTGGTCCCATTGCGGCTCTGTGCAGGTGGTGCCTGAGAAATGGCTGGGGCATTGAGTTGGCAAACGGAGAGCGCCCTTCAGTGCCTCAGCACTAGAGTCTTTTGGCTATTGGAGGGACGCTGAGAAGAGCAAGCTCAGTAACAGCGGGCTGACAGGACCAACCCTGCTGGGAACGTAAGCAGGGCCACACCTCGCTGGGATAAATAAAGATCAACGTGCAAACCTCCAGACCAGGCATCCGCTGCACAGGTTAGGTTGCCGGGGGCGGGGGCAGCCTGCACGAATGGAAACTGCGTTGGGGGGCTCAGGCTAGATCACAACAGTCATTGCCTAGCCTGGCGTGCGCAGCACACTTACAGACGGTGTTAGGGCCCAGGCACCAAACGAAATCTGGAAACCCCGGCACAAGGGAGAAAGAGCAGTGGTGGTGGTATTGTTGTGGTGCTACCCCGGAGGTCGGTGGCGCACAATCAGCAGGTGGAGGGTTAGGGGGTGTATGACATGCCCCAAGCAGGAGGGCACTGGAGAACCCCCACTGAGGGGTGCTGGAACTCATTGTGACAGTTACCCGATTGGATCAGCACTACAGCAAACAGCGGTGAGACCTGGACAGTGCAGGCCGGTATAACCAGCCTTGCGGTTGGAACGCAGTGACGGTTCCCTTCAAGGGCAGCTCCAGCAGAGTCGCGTGCTGGCATCTGGGAGAGCAGAGGGGTGCAATCCCATGGTGGCAACAGCCAGTCATTGGGGGTCCTAGCAGGAGGAGGACAGAGCTGAAGTGGTCCAACGAGGAGACTGCCCAGTGTTGTGAGCAGCAGTCTTGCTGCACCTAGGCGGCTATTGTGGGGTACATTGACCAGCCCAGCAGAACTCCTCTACCTCCCAAACTACATCTCAGCAGTCAGCAGCAGAATGGCTGTGCTGGCTCTGTTGAGCACTATCACCTTAAAAACTGTGTTTTGCAGTCTCCAAAATGATGGCTGCGCCGTTTTGCCAGCAACACATGGGGCAAGATGAAACAAAGAACACCCCGAGAACTGCTGCCAGTATTTGCTTCAACTGCACCAAAGTAAGAATTCAAAAGGCAGCACTGCTATCCTGCCAGCTCAAAACTTTTCCACTAAAAAGACAAATATTCTGCCTTTTAAAATGACTGCACCTTGATGCTCTTTTTCATCTGTTCAACAGTACACAGTTTTGATCCAGTGAGACCCAGCTAGGTCCCTCCATATTCAGGTTGTGCACCAGCAAAAAGGGGGGGCATTTCTCATTGAATGACAGGCTGCGTCAGGCAAGATCTGTGAAACAACAAAGAAACTTCACTTCAAGCCTTACGCAAAACGCTTTCCTTGTTGCAACAAAATGGCACAGATAAACCCTTCATAAGATGCTTTCTCTCTCTTTGCTTGTGTCAGTTTCATTGGACCATTGCTTTGAACAGATTCCTGTGTAATAGAAATTGACTATGGACATGAAAATGCTCAGAATAAAGATACCAGGAAAAAAAACGCATTTGAAAGTGACAGCAAAGGAAAAATGAACCACGTGTATATTGGTGCTTTTTACAAACAAGAAAAGATGTGTTTAAAAGTGAAATGTTGAATGAATGCGCTGCCCTTGCATAGAAATGTGATGGGGGGTTTGTGTTAAAACTGCCAGGCCAGAGCATAGCTGACCCTGTCCAGGCAGGAACATTGATCCAGCAAAAAACAACCACTAAAAATCCCAATAACTCAGGGAGAAAGGGGAAAAAGCTGTGGTACCCTTTGAGAGTATCCTGAGACCAGACCGGCTTTTTGCCCCTCTACCTACATGCCAGCTGTACCCTCGGTATCCAGTGACCAGACAGACCCAGCTGTTTTCTTCTAGGAGAGCACGCCACTGTGATCAGTGACCTTGCTGTCCAGAAACCCGATGCGCTGTCCAAAATACCCCATTCAAGTGCTGATTGTGAATATTTCCCCTCCCCAACACCCACAAACTGCATCAATTGTTCTGTACCTAGGTTCCACCCCATAGAAATCCCATAACTGCCTTAGCAGAAATCCTTAAAACTGTCTGAGTTCTCCGTGCGCCCTGTCCTTGATAGTGCTAGCGCCATTCTCTCAACTCATTTCTGTCTTGTGTAAGTCCTTAGTACTTTTGATTAAACTAATTAATTACCACATAAAGAGACACATGGCGCAAATGGGTTACACTTGCAAAGTAACCTGTGTCGCGGGCGGCTTCTATCTTTTCTAGCCACTAAAATATAGTTTCTGTAAAACCTGTCCTTTCCTTTTAAACCGATTTTATCGGTCAACTGCTTTTATTTTTCAAACAGAATTTCCTTTCCCATTGAAAATCTCATCTAGTCATCTATTTAGAGTCACTATTCCACTTGCATATTATCCCTGTGATGTGCATCTGTCCTTTAGCATAAAAACCGCATTCCGATTCTGTCTATTTCACCCGTTTTTCAAACCATTTTGACATTTAAACCTGTGTAAATTAGCAAATGCAATTTCTATGCGTGTGATTTGGCTGCACTGTGTTGTCACTTCAAAGTTGATTTTTGAACTATATGCCGTTGTTGGTACCTTACCTTGTAGTGGCTAGTGTTCCTACATACCTGATCCTGTTATAACTCATAGTTACCTAATCCATTCAACTGCACATTTAAGTAATTCCGAATGCTATTTTATGTAATTGTAAAGGTTTTAAAATCCGATTTCGGCTCCCATTTTGTGAGGGGTGGGGGTGTCGGATTTAAATTCTGTTTGCTGCCTAGTATACCCGACTCCTTGCTGCTCCTTTCTATTCACTCAAAATTCGTTAGGGGTTTGAGGGAGCATTGCAGGGGGAAATCTTAACTCGGGTGCTATCTACCCGAACTGTAAAATTGCTCCCATTCATTTGTGCTTTGGATATGTTATAGTAGAAGGTCAAACTTTGTGTATTTCATCAATTTACCATGTAATTATCACCCCATTGGTGATTGCTGCCCAATATTAAATTTGGGTGATTTTCTTTGAATTTAAAATAAATATTGTATTACCACCCACCGGCCTGGTTCATGGTCCATTGTGACCTGGGGTATTTGTAAAAGAGGGTGTGAGACGGGTTGGGTGCCGGCTCAATCCAAATTCTAGGAAATTAAGTAAAATTGTTTTAATTGTGCGTTGCATCCTAGGCTAGTGGCAAGACGCCCTGGTGTGTGACGCCCGATTAGAATCCTTAACAGATTGGGAACTCGTGCCGGGGATTGACAAAGTGTTGCCACCCATGACTGCTTAACACAGCAGGCTAACCTTCAAGGTAGTGATACTTTGTGGTGTTAGAACACTGTTCCACTGTAGAAGCACCTCCCAAAAGAGAGTAAGTATCAGGCCTGGGTGTAAAGATAAATTAATATCAACCCCGAACTAGACAAAAAGCAACAAAATACAGGTTACCATTATAGAAATAAATTAATATAGAAACAACACTCTCCATAATGACCACAGTAGAGATAAACATGGCTAGGCAGCACCTTCTGCACAAATTATTTGTCAGAGGGGAGTGGGCACAGAAAGATGAGGAAGTCTGGCTAGAAGAAATGATGCAACAGATTACCGCCATGGACGTGGCAAGACGGTGGCATATTACAGCAAGCCTTGAGCAAGTTGTACATGACCCCAAAAATGAAAGAAGAGCAGGTTAAAATGGTCAGAATCACAGCCTACCTATATCTCCATATGGGGATTATGCAGAAAAAATCTGAAGAAAACAGAATTCTTGCGCAAAACCAATCTGAGCTCTTAACTCAAATCCAGACTGAGCTAAAAATTAGTTGGAAGAGAAATTGCAAAAGAGCCAAGATTCTGAGGTCCAAGTTGAGAACTACATCAAACAGCTAAAAGAGGACTTGACTCTGCAACAGCAAAATAATTCAGACCAAGAGGCCCAATTAAATACATTAAGAGTGGAGTGTCAAGAAAAGGTTAACTCTTTGGAAGAGAGTCAACTGAAATTAAAATAAGTGAGATACAATAATGTCAGCGCAGAGCAAATAGTCACTTTACAGAGTCAGATAAAAAAATTGGAAGAGGAAAGTAATAAATTAGTTATGAAAGTACTCCATTTTCAATCAGAATTTGATGAAGAGTGCCAGAAATTAGGCGCCATAACGCAACAAAGGGATGACCGGTATGGGGCGACTACGCGCTCTCACTATAGAGTTTCTTCGGGGCAAACAACTCTGCCAGCCATTGCTCCAAGAAAAGTTCCATATGGGGCCCTTCCTCCTCTCCAGGCAACCCGAGGATGCAAAGATTTTTGCGCCACAACCTGCCCTCGCTGTCCCCCGCTCTTTATTCCAGGTGTGTGCGTTTCTGGGAGACTGCCGCCATTTATTTCTCCAGCCGTCGAAGGGCCTCCTCAAAGTCTGAGCTGTGCTGCTCTGCCTCTCCCACTCTCCAGGCTAGTGTCCGCAGCTAACATTGACTTGCAAATGTGACATGACTGCTAGAGCAGGATGCACAGATTTGAAGGTTTGGCACCAGAGGAGGACTGATCAATTCCATAATACCCTTGCTTGAAATGGAGGGTATGGAAGCAGGGTTCACCCTCCTCAGTAGCTCAGTGACTGTATCAGGACTGTCCGATACTGCGGGCTATCTGGTTCTGGAAATGTTGAGCTTTCCCTATACAAGGTCCTTGCTTGCAAAATTGGAAGGCTGAGCCCACCGGTTGAAGCAGTTGAGAATTCTGTAATGGGAGATACAATCCTGACACTGACACTGAAAATAACAGGCATTTTCAGCCCTGAGCCTAGTACTCACACTGTCTTAACAACTGACAACTTGCAACCTCTTACCTTTCGTTCTAGTGCCTTCAATGACATCGCCTGAAGAAGGAACTTCAGCGGTCTCTGCGTCCAATCATCACACAAGACACAGGTGCTTTCCAGACAGACATTTCCAAAGCATACCTTGCAGGCTTGGTCTGGGACAGCCAAAGAAAATCATTGGGCATAATGACAGCATCCTCTACTGCAAGCCATATATATATAAATGTAAGTTGGATATTCATTTTGAAAATGTATCGAATTGAAAAATTAAGCATAACTCACACTCCCACAGGAAGAAAACTGGACAAAGCAAAAGTCACTTCCCTGGAAAAGCTGGGGCTGTAGAAGAGGTGCTTATTCCTGCCCTGCATGCAGGTGGAAAAAATGGACACAAGGTGTGGCAGTCAGTTAAGCCCTATATGTGGATCACACGGCTTGTGGAAGACTCCATCGAAAAGACTTCGAGAGTGCAATTATCCTGAGATGCCTTACCTGTGTGCCTGCTTTGAAGGCAATTACGAACCAGTTGGGAAGGAAAGATAGCAGAATACCACAATACACAGGTGCACATACCCTCTGCAAGAATTTGTTACAATTGAACTTACCGGAGATGATGAATATTTGGCACAATACATTCGTGAGGCACTCTAACAATTTTGGGCGTTCCTGTTGTCCCAGATGTGTGCAAAGCATAAGCCAGGCGATGTTTGTGCTTGAAGGAATTTTGCAATTCAAATTTTTCAGAGCCTTTCAGCAACTCCTTTTCTTCATGTTCAAAATGCGTTTTTACTCTGTGACGATTTCCGTTACCTTCTGTTACATCAACCAACAGACTTCCAGAAGAGGCGTTCCATTGAAGTTTAAAGAGAGTTACCCCAAGAGGTCCGGATACATAATCTTGTTCATGAAGCAAGCTAGAATAAGACGCTTTAAATTCCTGTAATAAAGAACAAAGAAACTGATTAATAGAAACATCAATGCAGAATTCTAATGTTACTATATAAGTATACACAGGTATCCAGATAAGGAGCGTGCCAGGCCTTTTTACGCATGTAAATCGTGTAAATATGACAGCTTTATTATTTTCCTATGTACATTTACGCACCTGTTTAGAGCAGAGGGCAGTACAAAGGTCAGGTTACTTGACAGAAACCAGAAGGCTTCTTTTGATTTTTATCTACATGGATGCAATTGCAAGCCATGGTTAAAATCCTCTGAAACAGAATGTATTTCTCTGAAGCCTTTCAAAAAAAAGAAACTGCACACTGAGATAAAAAGAATGGTTTATTTCCATTCAGCTTCTGCTGTGTTGCTGCTCATGGAGCAAACAGAAGAACTGTGCATACTTATTTTCCTAAAATATTAGGATTGTAAAATTAATAAAATGGAAAACTAAGTTGCAAATGAGAATTAATATTTTGCATCAAATGATGCCTTTTTTATTTAGTGAAAGCAAACCAGTATTGCACAATTGTATTTTTCCGAGTTCCTGGGCTGTGTGCATAATCATGCAGAGGCAGATCATTTTTACACTTCTAACTTAGTTTACACTCTTAATGATGACTATGCACGGTCTAGTTTACATCCATTCAACCTTGCAGTCAATGGGGTACATTACTATAAATGGTCAGTGGCAGCAGCCTCTTTGGTCAAGGGTGAGAGATAGTCTATTACACCAATCACAGGTGTTCTAGCCTCACAAATCTTCAAGACCACAATTAAAACATCCAAAACCTGACTCCCCAGGAAGTGCAAGCGCTATTTAAAAACAAATGAAAATTACATTTGTAATTGAAACTCAGCAAAACCTGTCCCGGTGATAATCCAGATAGGTATTTAACTTTATGTAGCGCTTCATACATGCTTCGTCCAACACCTAAGCACGGATTATTATACCTCAGTCGAGACTCGGTTAACCGACCTCTGAAGGATGTCAGCCAATAAGATAGCAAAGCCGGTTGAGCACTCGTTGCTGCAATCTTTAGGTTGCAGGTTAGAATCCCAGTAAGTACAAACTCAGCCTTTCATCCTTTCAAGGTCGATGCAGTACCGACTTCAGTTTTGTGATACTTGTGATAAATATGTTATGTACAGCGCTTTGCCAAAAGCACTATATAAACAACCATTTGACCATAAGATTAGATATAGAATTTCGCATGGAGTCCTTGTCTCTCTGCACCGTTGTATCATAACATTGGCATACCATTAGGTATTAATAGTTCCAGGAAATGAGGACTTTCGTTAAACATCAAAAGACAATTCAATTCTGTATTGCGTGTTGACAAAAGGTCAACACGCAATACAATTCATGCTTGTTTTACTATGTAATTGGCTAGGTTTTCAACATTTAAATATAGACAGGAGAGATAGAATGGCCAGACCTTAGAGAAATAATGAAAGGTGTATTCTGTCACAATGCAGAAAGCTGCCGCATACTAATGATTTCCATACAGTTTTTGCACACGTCGGCTGGATCTCATATACATTTTACTCTCTTACAAAGGAAAAAAGTCATTTTTACTCTTAAAATCTCATTTACTCTCAAAGTTTAAATACAGGGAGTAAAACACTCCCACCTCAAAATCTTATCTGGAGCACTCAGTATACATTGGGCCTCATTACGCGGCCGGCGGTGGCAGTGCCGGTAAAACCGGTAGGCTGCCACCTGACCCATAGGGATTTACCAGCTCCAGACCTGCCGGGGCATTACAGTCCCGGTGGTCCGGTAATTCCGGAGCTGGCATTCCGTTACTCCCCATTCGCGGGGAGTCCCATAGGACTGCAGGAAGTACTGGAGTGTCTTCCAGGCAAAGAAGGGAGGCCTCCTTCAATACTTTTGACCTGGACACCCAGACAGAGACGAGGGAACAGAGGATCACGTGGAGATGACCAAACCCCATGTCTCAGATGCTGACATCGGCACCCTGCTGAGAAGGTACATTTCCACGTATCAAATTCAACTTCTGTGTGATTTCTTCATTTGTGCACGCCGTATCAGTATATTAGCTCGCCCGCGGGTCAAACACTCAATGAATGCAAAAGATCTTTTGGTGTTTACCAGGGTGAACACCAGGGTAACAAGACGTTATGAGTATGGCATTTTAGGAGTGTTGGCTCAATTATCAGATGCACCCTAATCCTGCCAATGTTGGCTGCCAGCATTGTGCATGCAGGTTACCACTGGCACAGGCCCTTGAAAACAGACTCAACTATTGGCGCCAATCGGTCTGCCAACGCCTTATGGAAGTCAATGGGCAATCCATCCGGCCTGGATGCCTTGCCTGCCGAGAGGGAATTGATAGCCCGGATAATCTCTAATGCAGAGATTGGGGTATTGAGATCGTCTACCAAGGATGCAGTGAATTCAGGTAATGTGATGGTTGTGAGGAACTCACTGATACAGTGGTTCTCAAGCAGTTTGGACTTTGCATATAGTGTGCTGTAATACTCTGCAAACCGAGTATTTATGTTCTCGTCCCCAGTTAGCAGGTTCCCACTCTGATCCCAGATTGAGTCAATGACTTTCGCCGGCAGCTGCAAGGGCCTATCCACCTCTCAAAATTATGTTTGTGACCAGCTCGTGAATAATTTCTGAGCGTGGGCGGCGGACACCTGTTTTAGGTCAGTTCAAAGTTTGAGAAGGTGCATGTAGCTTTGGGGGTCATGTGTGCGTTAAAGTTGCTTCTCGGATGCCTGAAAATAGTCCCAACAATCCAGTGCAAAGTACTCTGCAGTCAGATTATCCTGCCAAAACAGTTCAATGTCCCTCTCCAAGCGCTCAGGAAAATCTGGAAGCGCCAAGGCTCCTAAGTTCAGACGCCATGACAGCCTACTGCGTGGGGCGTCAGGTAGCACAATGCGCAAGAGTACCAGCATGTGATTCGACAAAGTCAATCCTAGAAAGTCAGACTTTCAAATCAGGCAAGTGACATTGGAGGGGACCAGCCAATAATCAATTCTAGAGTAGCTAATAGAATGTGTAATCCCTCTGCTGTTTGCATGTGAGCCACCCGAGTATAAGATCTCCCATAAGGGTTCTTAGAGTGGTCACCTTGAGCGGGGTAGTCTATGGAGCCGTGGTTGTGCCCTGCCAGTTCCATAGTGGATCCAAGGCTACGTTCAGGTCTCCCCCTGACCATTGTTAAGGCCCCCATGAAGCGAGCACACTATGTGAGAACGCATGTGAAAAACTTCAGTGTATCAGTCGTGGGTGCATATATAGTAACCCTTTAAGTGCCATGGTCCTCCCCCCCCAGTGCCAAGGCCTTTTCTGGTCATTTTGGTATGTCACCATTCAATGCCTTGCAACTTTTTGCTACATGAGTTATCTCAGCCAAATTTGGCCCCTTTCTTCCCCACAAGTAGGCGGTCGTAACGCCAACCAGGAATCCTAGGTTGCTGTAGGGGGTTGAGACAAAATAACCAAAAAGGGCGAACATTTTTGGTTTTTTCAGAAAATGCCAATAAAATGATGTACAAAGAAGCCTGTGGTTTTTTCCTTGTAAGAGCTTGGAACAAATGGTTTGCTGTGCTGAATTCCCCAATTTCCTGGCTTTCAAGAACAGGTTGAGTGGAAACAAAGAAAAAATATTTTGATGTGGTTATCAACCATTTTGTGAGAGGTAGGCGATTTTGGCCATTTTTGCCAATTGGACATGCGTGGACGGAATGCAAGAAAAGGGTAGGAAAGCGGAATTGGAGGAAAGAAAGGCATACATTTGTGAAAAGTAGACACATTTCCAAGTTTAGGAAGAGGTGATTTTGCACAGGTCAGGCAACAACTAGGTAGGGAATAATTTCATAGTTTGGGGAAAAGGCGGAAAAATGACCGAAAAAAAGGTATGCGTTGGACATAGTTGGTCTGGTATGGCAATGGCTTCTATGAATTTTGAGAAAAACAATGCTCCGCTACATACCCCCCCGGCTCTTGCAGTTAGGAAATCACACATTTTTTGTAGTGTTTCACAAAACAAGCAATACCACAAGCCAAAAACTGAGCATGGTACACAGGAGTTTTATGTTTACGGCCTGAACAGACGTGCTTACCATGTGTAAATCAGGAAAACCAATATGGTGACGAAGGGCAAGCATACATTTTTTTTGAAAGAGCACAGGCAGATCTTTTCAAGGGTAGGTGACTTGTGCAGGTTACAAAAGTGTGTGGTGCCTGAAGCAGCAACTAAATGTAGGTCACATTTGGGAAATGAAAGGGTTGAGTGACAAAGGGCAGCAGCAAATGGGTCAAAACATTATGAAAACCACGCAAACTCAACAAATGTCATACCTTCCCACGCTCCCACAGGTGCCCCGCTGAAAACGGTACCTCAAATGTGTGCGTGCACCTACCTGGGTGCAAACGGGAAAGCCTAAAACACGGCTAACCCAAGTATTTTCTGACAGCTGAATTTCAGGATTTTTTCTGAAGCGCACACCATACGGATATGGGCCTAGGGTGTCCAAGCCACCAAGGAAAACAGGGAACCCCATGCATTTCCGAAAAGAGGACACCCGTGGGAATCCGCAGAAGTCTGACTTGCGCAAATCAGGCCAGAATTTATTACCCAGAAACCCAGGCAAAGTCCAAATTTGGGGGGAAAAACCCAATTTCCGCACATTTCACTCTGCTCACCCACCGAAACACGCCGCCAACGCCACATGGCCTACCTTTCCGCGTTCCCACAGGTGTCCCAATGAAAAAAGTACCTCACATGTGTGGGTGCACCTACCTGAACGCAAAAGGAAAAAGGCTACACCACTTGTAACCCCCAAAGGGTTTGGGGAGACAACCTACAGATTTGGGCCTAGGGTGTCGAAGCCAGCAAGGAAAACAGGGAACCCCATGCATTTCCCAAAAGACGACACCCGTGGGAATCCAGGTCTGACTTTCTGCAAATCGCCCCAGTATGTATTACCCGGAACCCCCGGCAAAGTCCAAATTTGGAGGGGGGGGGGGGACACACAATTTCCGCAAATTTTACTCTGGTCAACCACCAAAACACGCCTCCAACGCATGGCATTCCGTCCTGAGATCCCAGAGTAGCCCCGACGAAAACGGTACCTACCGGGGCACTAAGGACGAAGCTGAAAACACGGGTAACCCCAACTCTTTACGCACAGCAGGATTTTGATTCATGTGCACACCATACAGATTTGGGTTTAGGGTGTCCAAGCCACCAAGGAAAACTGGGAACCCCATGCATGTCTGAAAAGAGGACACCCGTAGTAATGAGGTCTGACTTGCGCAAAGCGGCCCCGAATTTATTACCCAGAACCCCCGACAAAGTGAACATTGCGTTTTTTCCCCACCAAATGTCACATTTTGTCAGGGATTGTGGGTAATACAAACGGGGTCAATTTGCGCAAGGCAGACCTCTGCGGATTCCCACGGATGTCCTCTTTTCGGAAATGCATGGGGATCCCCGTTTTCCTGGGTTCCCACAGGTGTCCCGACGAAAATTGCATCTCACATGTGTGGGTGCACCTACCGGGGCGCAAAGGGCGAAGCTGAAAACACGGTTAACCCCAACTCTTTTCGCACAGCAGGATTTTGACTCATGTGCACACCATACAGATTTGGGCCTAGGGCGTCCAAGCCACCAAGAAAAATAGGAACCCCATGCATTTCTGAAAAGAGGACACCAGTGGGAATCCAAAGATGTCTGACTTGTGCAAATCTCCCCAGAATGTATTACCCACAAGCCCTGGCAAAGACCCAAATGGCAGAAGGGTGCCCAAGGCCAGGGACATTACCGCCGACTTTGCTGGAGCTCTGGCTGGCCTGCGTTACAGCTTTTCCCGACCAGGGAGTCCCGGCAGTGTGCCAATACCTTCCTGAAGGGAAAAGCTGTAATACAGCCCATCTGCATCTCCAGGGCGGTTGGAGGTGATGTCCCCGGCCTTGGACATCCATGTACCATGTGGGTGTACCGTCCCCTAAGCACAGCGGCAGCTCCAGGGAGCCCCGGCAGCATCCCCATTCCTCCCCGCAGGGGACTTCTGTAACGTAGCACAACCAGAGGTGCAACCTGGGCTTGCAGGTGGGCAACCCACATGGGAGACATCCGCTCCCAGGGAAACACCAATGTTCTGCTGGCATGGGGGGCAATTTGTGGCCTGCCCCTGCAATTGTGTCCCAGCCCACCAAAATATCTGCCCAGATGGCCCATTCCCACCCACACCACCAACAAGCGAGCCCCAGTCTCACCCCACCGACAGTGGGCCCTATCCATAGAATAATAAAAAAAAAAAACAGTACTCACATAACGTTGCAGCTGTTCGTATAGAAAAAGTTGTAAACTAAACAAAACATGCGTTACCTATGGTCACCCCAGCAAAAACAAATTTACACTCATACTTTCCAATCATGCCCCCCCTTGCAAGCCATCCCTGGTGGTCTACTGAACCTCACCCCCCACACACACCCACCCACCCAGTGAAAACACATTTGCCCCTTCCTACGGGCAGAAATCGACCCCAGGGAGGGCTGCATGAGGTGCCCCCCCCACACTCCATTTGGGGTGGGGGGAGAAGCCCACCCCAAAATGTCCAACAGGCCCCCCAATGGATGGGGCAGTAGGATTTGGGCACCCTGGGGGCAGATTGGCACACCAATGTGCCCATCTGTGCCAAGGGAAGTTGGGTAAACAAAGGAAAAAATTGAAAATGGCAGACTGCACTTTAGGGGGGCTGAGGGGAACCGTAAACCGCCAGGGAATATTGTAATATGAAGGGGTGCACCGCTCCACCCCCCCAAATTGAGGGGCGGGGCATCTCATGTAGACCTCCCTGGGGGAAGATAAGGGGAGGGCTGTCATGCACTCCTCCCTGGGGTCAGGTGTCCCTTCCTAGGAGCAGATATCTTCCCCCAGGAAGGGCTGAATGACATGGCCCCCATTCCATTGTGGGTTGGGGGGTGGTGCCACCACCCCTTCCCATTAGAACATTCCCCAGCGGTTTGGGTTGCCCTCCAGCCCCCCCTAAAATGCTGTGTACCATTTTCACTTTTTTCCTTTGTTTACCCAACTCCCCTTGGTGCAGATCGGCACAATAGTGTGCCATTCTGCCCCCATGGTGCCCAAAACCTACTGCCCCACCCATTGGGGGACCTGTCCAACATTTTGCAGTGGCCCTCTAGCCCCACCCCAAATGGGGGGAGGGGGGCACACCATGCAGGCCTCCCTGGGCCTCCTACGAACAGCTACATGAGGTACACTCCCCTCCATTTGGGGTGGGGGGGGCCACCAGAAAATGTGGACCAGGCCCCCCAGTGGGTGGGGCAGTAAGGTTCTGGCACCCTGAGGGCAATGTGCCCATCTGCGCCAAGGCAAGTTTGGTACACAACGAAAAAAATGAAAATGGTAGACTGCACTTTAGAGGGGGCTGAGGGGCACCCTAAACCGCCAGGTAATTTTCTAATGTAAAGGGGGGTGACCCTCTCCCCCCCACGCCAAATGCAGGGGTGCCATCTCATTCAGCCCTCCCCAGGGGTGTATAAGAGGGGGGGTTCTCATGCAACCCTCCCTAGGGTTACATGCCTCTTCTAAGAAGCAGATAACTGCCCCCAGGGACGGCTGCATGAGACGACCAAGTCCATTTTGGGTGGGGGGAGGGACAACCCCTTTCCATAAAAAATATACCCTAGTGGTCTAGTGGGGTCGGGGGGTGCACTCCCCCAAACACCAGCCACGACTTTTTTATTGCCCCAATCCCTAAGGGCAGAAGGGCTCCCATCTGCCCCAGGGGGTCCTAACCTACAGGCCCCATCGTTTGAGGGGCCTGCCTACACTTCCAATGGGGGAGGGAAGGGTGCCACCAGGGTGGGGGGCCACATCATGCACTCCTCCCTGGGGTCAGAAATCTACCCCCAGGGAGGGCGACAAGGGATGGCCCGCTCTGCGCCCTATCTGAGGCCAGCAATGCTTACACAAAAGGTGTCGTTGGAAAGGGGAGTTTCTCCCCTTTCCAACGACACCACCCTTTCATGTCCCAACAATAATCCATGGTGGCTAGTGGTCCCCAACCCCCTAACCCCTACCCCCTCCCCATTGCATTTGAATTTATTTTTTTTCCTTTTTCATATGCCCCCACCCCTGGGGGCAGATGGTCATCCATCTGCCCCCAGGGGTCTCCATACCTGTGGCCCCATGCTTTAGGGCCTCGGGGTGTAGGGGGGAAGAGGGCCGCTTACCTAGTAAGCAGCCCTCCTCCCCCCGCTTTTCAAACACATCCCTGGTGGTCTAGTGGCATTGTTGAGCACAGATCGAGCGCTCTGCACCCGATCCGCGCACAGCAATGCTTACACAAAAAGGTGTTGTTGGAAAGGGGAGAATTTCCCCTTTCCAACAACACCTGCCTCGATCACTGGCTTGAAATACAGCCAGAGATTGAGGCAGAGCAAGGTGGAAACTCACCTTGTGTTTCCACTATGGCATCTTATGTCGGCGTTAAATTGAAGGTAATCCAACCCCCTGGCAGTGAGGTGGGGGACCTCTCCCTCACATAGCCCAGGGGTTGGATTACTGTTTTAAGCGAGCAGTGCCAAAAAGGACAAGCTATCTCGTCCTTGGCAACCTGGAGGTAATCCCAAGGACGAGATACCTCGTCCTTGGCACTTAAGGGGTTAAGGAGGGTAAGGCGCTGCTGCTGGATTCATCTTCCTTCCCTGTCCACCTGCGTGCTGAGAACATGAAAGGGGACACGCCTATGGATCAGTATTGATACCCCTCTTTTACCCGGACATGGAGTGTGTGCCGCCGCCCCGACTGACCTGTGGCCAGTTTCTCGGATTCAGCTGCATTGAGGTGGGTCTCCTGCAAATAAATTCTGTCCCCGCAGATGTCGCGCATGTAGTTGAGCATCCGCCTCCTCTTATTGGGGTGTCACATACCTTGGATATTATAAGTTATAAGAGTGAGAACTTCCGCAATAACGGAGGCATATACAGAGGATTATTCCCAACAGTATGAAAGGAAACATTGGAATTTAAAAGCAATATCCCAATACAAAAAAGGAAAGCCCATGCCTGGGGCTGGCTGGGGTTGATCCGAGGACCATCTACGTTCCCCAAGCATACCAACGCCCCGCTAGGTGAGCGTTGGCGATCTCACCAAACCAGAACATTGCTAGAACACAATAGGAAAAACCGGGAGAGGTTCAGATGTGCCCAGGGTGGCGAGTAGTGCATTGTGCGCCATCCCATCGAGTCCAGCGGAGGAAATTCAGGACCTGCAAGTTCAGGGTAGCGCAGTACATCCAAAGCACTGCAGGGTGGTATCCAGAGGTTGGAGAATCCCCCCGCACAGGACGGTCCTCTGACACCACTGACCATGAGCTAGTTGAACAAGTTACTTACCTGTGGTAACGTTCTTTCGACTGGATGTTCCTCCCACGTATTCCTCATCTTTGATATTTAAGTCTGCTTGCAGCTTGCTTGAGTTTCTTTTTCATAGGGTCGGGCGTCATGCAGCATGGGATTCTTGGTCCTCGATGGCCTCCGTAGTGACCCTCACGACGTCGACCGTTACCTCATTTCTTAGTTTTTTCCCTCCTTTAACTTGCATGCTGTGTCATAGGAGGAAACACGTTGCGAGAAAGGAAGGTGTAAGACACGGAAATTCTAGGCAGGCAAGAGGAGATGGATGGGTGGGCAATGAGGAATACGTGGGATGAACATCCAGTCGAAAGAATGTTACAGCGCGTAAGTAACTTGTTCTTCAAATGGATTGTGTCCTCTCACGTATTCCTTATCTTTGATAGACTGCCTAAGAAGTTTGGGTTAGGCGGTGGGTGCCAAGAATGTTCTTATTTGCCTAATTTGGCTGCCTCTCCTGAAAAAGAATCTACAAAGTAAAATGTAATGAAAGTATGAAAGGATGACCAGGTTGCTGCTCTACAAATGTCTTGCACCTGTACACCCCTTTCCAGAGCAGAAAAAGCAGCCACCCCGCTAGTGGAATACACCCTCAAACCTAGGGTGAATCTTTGCCCGTTAATGAGTAACACTCGGTTATGCACATTACAATCCATCTGGAGATTGTTTATTTTGTGATTGCCATGCCTAATCTATGTCCAGCATAACCGATGAAAAGCTGATCATCTTGGCTAATACTTGCAGTTCTTGTAATGTAGTAGCTTAGTGCCCTTTTCGGGTCTAGACGATGTAGTCTCTCCTCCTCTTTGATGGATGAAGAGGGTAAAAAGATGGCAGTACAATACGATGTGCTAAATGAAACTCGACTTTATCCTTGGAAAAGGACATACAAGCTTGTTTGGAAGATGAGGCCTGTAGCTCACTTACCCTAAGGGCAGGCGTGATCGCTACTAGAAAGGTCATTTTCACAGTGAGCATCCTCTAAGGACACAAATGTAAGGGGTCAAATGGAGCTCACATCAGACATACAAGATTTAAATCACATGATGGCACGATAAAGGGAGAGGGCGGATACAAATTGGTTAAGCCCTTCAGAAATTGCACCACAATCGTCACTTTGAAGTATGATCCCTCATCTGGGGATCATTTGAAGATTGATAGTGCCGCTAAGTAGCATTTCACTGTGTCCACTTGCAACCCAGAATGGGTCAGATGGAGCAAGAAAGGCAGAACATGGAGAAGTTTACACGTGAAAGGATCTAGTTTCTTTTCTCTGCACCAGCTGCAAAGCTTATTCCAGCGGTACAAGGATTTAGTTGCTGGTCTCCTTGCTGAAAGCAACACTTCCATTAAGTGTTCCAGAAGGTCCCAAAACTACTATCTTACCCTTTCAGACAACAGGCATGAAGATTGACAGTCCTGATCTCTGGATGAAGAAAGCAGCCTCCCTCCTACGAGAGTAGGTCCTCTCTTTTGAGAAGACAAATTGGAGAGCAGATGGCTATTCGTAGAAAGAACAGGTACCACGTTCTCCTGGCCCAGTTCGGAGCAATCAGGATCATGATTTTCCCAAACTTCCTCAACCTCCTGATAACACGAGTAATGACAGGGACTGGTGAAAGCGCATACAGTAGTGGAAACTCCCAGTCCACTACGAACACGTCCCCTAGAGTTTGTCTTTGGGGAAATTCATTGTAGCAGAACAGCTCGCACTTCCAGTTGATACTAGTCACAAACAGATCCACTTGAGGGGTTCCCTAAAAGCCGAACATCTCCGGAAGGACTTCCTGAGCTAGTTCCCACTCGTGGGAGATAATGCTCTGCCTGCTCAGAGCATCCGCCGCTGTGTTGTTCTCTCCGGCTAGATGAACTGCCAGAAGAGTGATTCCTTCTCTCAGTGTCCAGAACAAGAGCTGCATTGCCTCTCTGCACAGGGGCAGTAACCCCAAGCCCCATCTGTTGTTGAGTTAGTGCATGTCCACCATGTTGTCTGTCATTATCAGGACACTCTTCCCCCGTATTAAGGGTAGGAAGGCCCTCAGCACTAGTCTGATTGCCCTCAGCTCCAAAAGGTTGATATGGAGTCTGGACTCCGACTGAGACCAGTGTCCGCTTACTGAAAGATCACTTGTGTGCCCTCCCCATCCTGTCAGATAGGCATCTGTCACAACTGTCATCTCCGTCCATTGTTGCCAAAAGGGTTCTCCTCTCATGACATTCTCTCAGCTGGCCGACCACAGAAGATCCTGGCCGACCTTTGTCAGGACCTGGAGAAGGTCCGTCATTCTGTCGTAGAATTGAGACCACTGGGATCTGAGAGCCCACTGAAAGAATCTCATTCTCAGATGGCCTTCTGGAACCAAAAGAATGCAGGATGCCATGAGGCCGAGCAACCTTAGGAAGTCGTAGACCGGAAGACGTTGGGCGCTCCGGAATTTTTGGACCATCTGCAAAAGATGTTGAACCCTTAACTGGGGTGGCAAAGCTTTTCCCGAAGCTGAATCCAGGATTGCTCCAATGAATTGAACTTCAGTGAAGGTGTCAAGTGGGACTTTTTGAAGTTCAGGGAGAAGCCCGATCGTGGATGAAGTGGCAGATGCGACTGAGATTATTCTGAGACTGTTCTGGAGAAATAGCCTTGATTAACCAATCATCTAGGTAGGGGTAGACTTGCTACCACCAGTGCCATAAGCTTGGTGAAGACCATTGGGGCTGAGCTGAGCCCGAATGGCAGAACCCGAAACTGATAATGAGAACCGCCAACTGCGAACGTCAGGTACATTTTGTGCTTCCGATGTATTGGCACAGGAAAGTAAGCATCCTGAAGGTCCAATGACACCAACCAATCCTGGAGTCGAAAGGTCTGAAGGATCTGCGAAAGAGTTACCATCTTGAATTTGTCCTTCCTGAGGAACTTGTTCAAGCTTCTCAAGTCCAAGATGGGTCGCACTCCACCGACCTTCTGGGGTATCAGGAAGTAGGGCGGAGTACCAATCCTGGTTTCTCTCAGCTGCAGGTACCAATTCTATTGCACCTTTCACCAATAGGACAAGAATCTACTGTTGGAGGAGCCGACTGGAATCAAGGTTGATTTGGATTTTGGGGGGCAATCGGGAGGTCTCTTTAGAAATGGAAGACAGTAACCATCTGCTATGCGTCCAAGTTATGCTTTGCCAACTCCGGAGATGATAGGACAGTCTGCCTCCTACCACAGACTTGTGGGTGAGGGAGTAATTTTGCTGTACCACCTGCAGCTGAGGGTAACTCTGTGGGTGTTGAACAGGGATTTCTTCCTCATCTTCTTCTACCTCCACGAGGGGCTCTTCTTTGGCCCCTTTGTGAGAATTTGCCTCTGCCTCTAGAGGCGGAGGAATAAAAACAAAAAGGACGTCCTCTCCATCCTTGACTTGAAGATTGAGGTTGTCTGATTGATGCCCCCTAATGATTATGCTGCAGCTCGAGACGCTTGCAGTTTTCCAGGCTATCAGCCTTCTCACCAAACAGGGAAGTCCCATCAAATGGCAAATCAAGTAAACGTGCCTGGACATCTGCAGAAAATCCATATTTTCTTAGCCAAGACATGTACCTAAGATGGACCAGTTTACCGAATCTACCGTATTCAGGCTGGACTGTAAAGACTGCCTCATGGCATCTTTTTCATCTTGTATTAGGCTTAAGAACCCCTCTCTTTCTTCTCCCTCCGGAATGTGTTCTGCTGCAAGAGCAGCTACACCCCAAAGGGTGCGAGTGTACTTTGCTAAGGCACTGGTAGCATTAGCTGATTTTAATGCCATACTCCCTACACTAAATACTCTCTTTCCCAAAGAGTAAATTCTTCTATCCTCCTCATCTGCCGGAGCAGAAGGGTAAGCTGCAGCTTTTGAAGAAACTATTGCTGCCTGAACTACCAGGCTCTCTGGTGTGGGGTGGCTGTTCAAAAAAGGTGGGTCCACATAAGCAGTTCTGTATTTCCTTATTAACAGTTTGTTAACCAATGTAATAGAATCTGGTTTTAGCCAGTTTTCCATAACCCTTACTCTTAAGGCTGCATGAAATGGTAACACAGCCTCCCCTAACTGGACCACGATCTAAAATATCAGTGAAGTCATCAGTCTCCATAGCAGCTGCTGGCTTGGACCACCCTAGATATTCATCCACTTTACAAATGACAGCTCTGTATGAGGGATCAGCATGACCAGCCATTTCAGGGTTACCAAACTGTCTCTGGTGATGTTTCCCAGCTACTGGTCTCCATTAAAGTTTCAACAAGATTTTGCATCTTGGATTCTTCAGAGATCAACTCTTTTGGAACATTTGGTGTCCCATAGCCATAGCCAGAACGGGGCTGATCTTCCTCTTCCTCAAAGATTGATCCCATTTGCCTGAAGGAATCAGGTTGAAGAATGGGTTTAAAAAAATTAGACATTTCAGCCATAGGTTCAACAGTCTTCAAGAGCACAGAATGCTCTGACAAAGTTGAAGGCGGCGAATGCTTCGACCATTACCTCGAAGCAGTCAGTGAATAAGTTGACAATTTAGTATGCCTTGAATGTTCAGTTGATGAATATAACAGCTTTGATACCTTCCTAGTAGGCTTCGATACCGAAGATGAATGCTTTGAGGGGGTCAGACAAAGGCTCTTTCTTTGTGCGTCGAGGAAGACTCCTTTGACTGGTTTCAAGGAGTCTCTCTTCCCGGGCCTTGAGGCGCACGAGAAGGAGACACACGACACGAGACTCCCTACTGGTCTTGTCAGGCGCTGAGGAGGTGGCTTCTTTTCTCAGACTCCTTCAGAGGAGTACTCGGAGGAGCTTGCTATGATGATGGAAATGCATTGGAAGGACACGGCCTCCATGTCCTTGGCCTGTACTCCCTTATCATGAGTGTTGTGTGTTTTCTGCACAGAAGTCCAGTTGGGACCCCTGGCAGTGCAGCACTTTTGGCTGTGGTGAACAGAGACCCTCAGGATACCCTTATGGCACCCATGGGTTGGGGGTACAACCCTGTACCAATAGTGTATGTTTTTGGGCACCTGTGTGTTGCCAACAGAGCATGGTATGGGCTGCTGGCAGCTTCATGCTGATATGACAGGAGCTCCGAGTATCCTCCATTTTGGGATACCCAAGCCCTGCCATAGGAATCAGTGGTTTCCTGATAGAAGGCAAGATGGCATCTGGGGCCTCTTGGTTTCCATTGCCTGTTATCTTGTTTTCCCAAACTCCTGGGAAGCCCTGGCTCTGTCCCTTCCCCCGCCTGGCTGTTGGGTGGAAGAACCATATTTGGTATTGTGGGGAAGTCCAGGCCAGACTGGCTGGAGTCTTCCCAGTGACTGTATGTTGTGGGTATTTGTGTATAGAGTGTGTGACCAATATGCATTCTATGTTATGGATGTCCTTACATTCTGCTGGTAAAGAATAATGCCCAAATTCTACGGCTGCAAGAGCCAGGCCCGAGGTTCAGCGATGCTGGGTTGTGGTGTAGAATCGCTCTTCCCTCTGGCGAGAAGATCGGGAAGTAGTGGCAGCCTGATGAACGGAGCCACCAACAGACATAGCAGGTCTAGATACCAGATTTGTTGCATCGAAGCGACAAGTATCAACCTGCAGTGACACCATCTGAGTGTGTTGATCACTCGTAGCACGAGTGAGAACAGAGGAAAAGCGTATAGAAAGAGTTCCTCCCACAGGAACGAGAAAGCATCCCCCATGCTCCTCGGCTGCGGGAACCTGATGGCGAACCTCTGACACTGTGGTTCATCGCCATCGCAAATAGGTTGATCTGGGGTTGACCCCATTCGTGGAGCAGAAGATCCACTTGGTCCTGGTAAAGCCCCCACTAGTGGCAACAACGCAGTTCCCTGCTGAGCGAGTCTTCAATGGTCTTCTGGTGCTCGGCAGTTGAAAAGGGACGAGAAACGTCCTGACGGATGGCCAGTGTCACAGATTCTGGGCCTCCCGGGAGAGAGCCTGCGAGCATGTTCCCGCCCTGCTTCCGGATGTAGAACACGGTGGTGGTGCTGTCCATGAAGATCCTCACCAACTTGCAACTCAGCGACGGCAGGAAGGACTTGAGGGTCCAGAAGATCGTCCGAAGCTAGAGGTTGTTGATGTGAAGGCTCTTTTCTTCTGGCAGCCAGAGGCGTCTGGTGTGCAACTGTCGGCGTGGGTTCCGCAACCTTCAAGAGAAGCAGCCATGGTGACCTTCTCCTAGAAAGGAGCGACTTAGAATGGAGCCCCATGCATGAGATAAAGGCGCATGCCCCACCATTCCATTGCCCGTCGAACGCCTAATTTTTTTTTTTTTTTTTTTTAATTCCCCACCCCAGATTACCGCACTACCCATACACATACCAAGGCTGGGACACAGAGTTCTGAAATACGCTGCCGTGTTCTGGTTGGGGGCGTACGTATTTACAACGCTTATCTCCCTATTCTCCACTAATCCCCTCAATATGACCATCCTCCCATCTGTTCCCGCCACTTCCTGTATTAGTTGAAACGGGACATGCAGCGCCACCCAGATGAGTACTCCTCTAGCATAAGCAGAGTATGTCGAGCCCGCCACAACCCCTTTCCATTTCTTCTCAACCATCTCCATCTTTTCCCGTGTCAGATGTGTCTCCTGCAGCAGCGCAATGTCTATCTTTTGCCTGCGCAGGTACAACATGAACTTATTCCTTTTTAGATAACTGCTAAGTCCCCTGACATTCCACGTAATTATTTTAAGGTCCCCCAAGGCCCAGTAGAGTGCCCCTTTCCCTCCCCCCTGTGCGATCCAGATCCCACTTCCGTCTCAATCTATTTAGGCTCATTCCCCAATTCAAACTTCCTACAACTACAAACACTCCAAACACCCCTTCCCTTCACTCTCCCGCCTCCCTTCCCCAACAAAACCCTCCCCAACTGCCAACTGTTGCCCAGCTCCATCCCTGGATCTCAGGCATCCCCGCATCTAGCCCTTTCTGCTGAAACCCGTACTTGCGGCTCAGCAGGGTGAGGCCACCCTGTTGGCTGCCTTGTTACTAATTCTCGGGGGTAGGTAACCACGATCCTGCTGCTCCTATTTGTTTAGAGTTGCTATGCCTGATGCCCTCATGTTTACGTGCGCTATTATATACCACATTATAGTCCACCAAAGTCATAAAGTTCAAGGGCTGCACCTGATCTATCAAGTACATCAAGGCTCTATGGTAGATGCCCACCCTCCTATCCCCGCAATGTACATGATACAATATCTTCACTTATCGTGCTCTTGACCATCTTGTCCCCCATCTTGCGCCGGGCAGGCCTGCAAGTCCAACCACAACGCCGTTTCCTCCGGGGTGTCAAAAAACAACGCTCTGCCTTTGTGCAGAACTTTTAACTTCGCTGGGTACAGTATCATGTACCTAATATCCGCTGCACGCAATCTTCTCTTGACCGCCACATAACTATATCTCTGTCTTTGCTCCAGTATAGTATAGTCAGGGTATGCTGTAATCTTAGAGGAGGCTCTTTCTATCATCCTACCTGTGCGAAAATACTCCAGGATCTTTTCCCTATCTTTGTAATTCAAGATTTTTGCAATTATCGGCCGCAGAGGAGTTCCAGGCCTTGGTTTCCTGATCAGGGCTTGGTGTGCCCGCTCTACTGTGAACCCCTGAGAGAGTTTGTTCGCTCCCACTTCTTGCAGGATCATGTTCTCCACGTAGTCCGTGGGGTCTTGGCCGCCTTCTCCTTCTGGCAGGCCAACCACCCGGATGTTGTTCCGTCTCGCCCGTCCTTCTGCTTCCTCCACCCTGTTTTCAAGGTTGGCGACCTGTTTGAGCACATGGACGTCCTTCGCATTGTTCGTGCTTACGTCCGTGTTAGTCTTCACTGCGCTTTCCAGGCCACTAGTTCTTTCTGCCAGCGCCTTGACGTCCTGTCGCAGGACGATAACTTCAATTCCTACTGCTTCTATTTTGTTCTCCAAGGCGGTCCGTAGTTCTGCCATTGCCGTGCCCCACCTAGTGCTTAGGTCCGTTATGGCCTCTAGGACTTGTTGGTTTTCTCCTTCAGGGGCGTCATCTCCAGATGCTTCCCCTGTTTTTTGTACTGGGGTCGGAGGGGTCCGCTGTGCCTTGGCAAAGGTGTCCATAGTGGGTTGCTTACTCCTGGCTTTCAGCCCGTTCACCGACATCTTGCAGTCTCACTTAGTATCCTATATCAGCTCTCCTGTATTCCAGTATATTCCAGTTCAGTGTCTGGGGGCCCTCAGTGGGCCATGCTGCAGGGCGGACCGCAAGATCAAGCTTGGAATGGGCTGTGTCCTCCCACGTCTCCCCTACAAAACAGTATTTTAATTGCGAATTTCAGGGGCCCGTATTCCCACTCCACTTTTTCTCCCTTTTTCTTAGCAACGTGTCACCTTGGGCTCCATGTACATTTTGCAGGTCCCAATCTCTGTTAAGGCTGCTAGTGTTGTGGCAGTACATGAATGACAGGCCAACTGTTCACCTCAAGTGCTTATTCCGCACTATATTACGCGTGGCCTTGCTCCACAGTCATGGTGCCACTATACAGCTCAGACTTTGCTTTTATTGCAGGTCTCAGCCGTGGATGGGGTTAATTCTCGGGCGCGTGATGTAACAGGGCCAGCTCACAATGCACCTCGATCTGTTGTTGTTTCTGGAACGGGTGGCCCTAATTTCAGTCGTATTTCAATGCAGTCAGTGCGCACCTCCGTGCACGCAATGTCCAGTCGCCACGCAGGGGAACTCAATCCGTTATCTTGCTCAGTTCGTTGCGGCCTCGGAGCACCGCCCCGTGCGCAGACGTACCGTTGCTGGCAACAGCACTCAGGGCCACGCTGTCTACCAGCACATGCAGCTCTCTGTTAGTGTCTTCTCATATCCTCTGCCTTTGCCCGCTTTTCATACTGCAGCTCCCAGCGGTCGTTGTGCTCAGCTCTGCCTTTATGAGCAGCTGGGAGCCGCGCTAGCATACGGCGCTTATTGTTACTTTATAACCATCGGCGGGCGCTACATTGATTGAAGCCCGGGAGCGCCGCCTCTTCATTACAATGGTTATAGTAATGTTCAAAGCTTACTTCTGTTAGCCGACTTCCTCATGCTCTGTGCGGGTTCGGCAGGATCCTGCAGCCTCTGTGGGCAGCCGAGAGCTGCGTTAGCACCCGGCGTTCCTCTGTTGATCTCCGGTTGCTATATGTATCCAGGCCCGGGGGCGCCGTCTCGCTATGACAGCACAAAGCAAGGTTTGCAAACCGTTCCCTCGCGTTCCATATAATTCAGCAGAAATCGATTCTCAGCAGGGCTGCAATGACAATCCCTTTGTTGTCCGCCATCTTGGCAACAATTTATTGACACGGCCGCCACTTATAAAGTCAATTATCTGCCGATCCGCAGACACAAATTACTTGCTCTTCAAGATTCTTGCAGTGCCTATGATCCGACACACGTACCAGTCCATGGCTAGTTAGCTACGCCCCCCAGTCGAACGCCTAGTTGACGTCGATCTCCCCTGCCCAGGATCCCGAGACTTGCAGCCACCTTGTATCCTGAAACTCCTGGAGAGGCCTCATCTGTAGTCTGCAAAGGCGGACGAGGTTGATGCAGGAGCGCATCATGCCCAGCACCGACTTGACCTCTTGCACCGTAGCCGACCGTGCCGACAGACGCTGCACCTCCCATATGACGGCTTTCGCCCTCTCTTCTCTCTTCCAAGGGAGAGCCCAGACAAGTTACTGTGTTGAGTACGTCTCCCAGAAACAGAGCGTTCTGCGATGGCTCCAAACAGGACTCGGATAATTTATGGAAAATCCCACATCCGTCACTGACGCACGGTCCTCGCGGTGTGCTGACTCGCCAGCACCTGGGAGTGGGATCGGACGAGCCAATCATCCAGATAGGAGTAGACGTGGATGCCCTTGAGATTCAAAGGCGCTGCCACTCGAGCCAAGCACTTTTGTAAAGACCCTTTGGGCCAATTTCAGGCCGAAGTGGAGCGCCTTGAACGAATAGTGCTTTCCTGGACCACGAACAGCAGGAACTTTCGGTGCTCCCGGTGGACTGGCCCATGGAAGTAGGCCTCTTCCAGATCGAGCAACGCCAGTAAGTCGCCTTCCTCCGGTTGGCCTATCACATGCTGCAACGTGACCATCCAGAATTTCTGGGACTACAAGTACTTGTTGAGGCACCTCAGGTCCAGGATTGGCCTCCACCCTCTTGACTTCTTTTGGACCAGAAAGTATCTGCAGTACACTCCGGAGCCCAGGAGGCACTGGGGGACGTGTTCCATCGCCCCTTCTTTAACATGGCATGGGCCTCTTGCACTCTTGCAGCAGCTGCGCCAGATATTATTCTTATCGAGCCACCAGGGGAATACAAGGACACCTGCATTGCAACTCCAAGGTGTGCCCCTGGTCGAGAGCGTACAGCACCCATCTGTCGCTGGTGATGGTCTTCCACGCACTGACAAACCTCGCCAGTCAGCCTTCCACTGGGGTGCACAAGTGGGGACCAGAGTCCACGGCCGGTTCAGACCCGTTTTGGGGTGAGGGCCCTTCACTGCGGGTGGCGCCAACGCGGTCCTCCGCTGCCTTATGCCTGTGAGCGACATCTGTAGGCCTCCTAGGTTGTGGAGCGGAAAGGCTTCGGAAAAGGTGTGCTATATCCCTTGGAGGACCTGCCGCACTTTCCTCTCGAGGTACTAAAAGACGATGATCAAGGGTGCCCAGCGAACGTGCAGTCTCTGTGTCGGTCTTGATAATTTGCAGAAAGTTGTTAACGGTCAAAAAGGTTCTCACCATCAAATGGCATGTCCAACACTTTGGACTGAACGTCCGGTCTGAAGTTGGTGGCTTTGAGTCATCCCTGCTGACGAGGCGACACTCTGTTGCCCATTTGACAGAACACTGTGTATGTGATGTCCACCGCCACTGTAATAGCATGGCCCGAGGCCACCGCCACTTCCTGGAACATCGCTAGTTTTTCTACCTTCTTGTCCTCAGGTAGGAAGTCCAAGATGGGGCCCAATTTATATCATAATTCCCTGTCATAGCGGCACAAAATGGCCAGGGCGTTAGCAGCCTTAATAGTGCTGGCAGCAATATAGATGATCCTTTTCCCCATTGCATTCAGCTTCTTCCCCCCATGACCCGGGGGTACCATGGACGAGGACGAAAGATTTGACAAGCGATTCCTGCTTGCAGCTGAGACCACAGAGCAGGTGAAGGCTGGGTCCTCACTCACTTGAGGGCGGAGTCCATAACGCTGTATTTTTTTCTCAAGCCAATCCCACTTGGGGTGGAGCGGTGCTCTGGGTCTTCATTAGGGCCAAACCCTCATCCCATACATTGTCTAGCAAGGGATCGGACATGATGGGCTTCCGTCTGGACTCCTGTTGCTGGTAAAGGAATCTTTCCTTTTTTGTCTCTTCAGGCACCCGTTAGAAAAGTTCAGAGGCTCTGCACATCAGAACTTGAAAAGAGCAGACCTCATCCACTGGCTCCCAGTCAGATGGTAAGAAGTCATCGGCTTCGTCGGAGTCCGTCGCTTTAATTGCTGTATCCGTATCCGTGTCTGTGTCCGCTGCAGGATCCCCAGTCAGAGTTAATTTCCAAGGTGAAGACGGTGGGGGCGCCATTTGACACCTTGGACCAGCTGGGTCCTTTGACCTGCGCTTGAGCCGGGAGGACTCCCGCAAGCGGCCTAGGGGGACTCTTAGATGGAACCAGGCCCTGTGTGGGAGGCAGTCTCTGTTGAATTTCCGAAACAAGCGTGTGCAGTGTGGTGTGAGAAACCGGAGGGTATTCTCCCAAGCAAACCTCGAGAATCCCTTATTCAGGTGGCCAGGGAAGGGCTGGTGCTCTCAATCCCAACCCTGAGGGCGGACGAGCAGAGAAGGATCACTTGAGTTGTGGAACCCAGGGTTGTGCTCAGGGAAATATCCCAGGTGAGACGCGGTATTATACCGGGGAAGCAGGAGAGGATGAAATCCCCAAGACCTTTGTAGCCTGTACTACATCTGCCTCCCATCAAATCTTTCTTGCCCAGATCCAACAACCCCTCCGTATCCCAAACCCTGTTACACCCAGAAACTATCTCTCCCAGAATCTCTGTTTTCTTGTGTCCTACCCAAACACTCCCGATCATTCTTTTCCACGTCCCTCTGGTTATTACTTTCCGAGCTCCCAATCAGAATTGACAAAACACTACTGTTCCCATTATCCCCCCATTCAGGTCACAAACCACACAACGTTTACTTTTCTGAGTTAACCAACTACCCCCTTCCTTATGACATTTTTTCCCCATCCTACCACGTAGCATACTTAGAAAGACAACAGACTAACAATTAAACTGTTTACCGGACATGTTCCAACCCTAGAGTCAGGCAGAATCAGGCAATTGACCAGAATCACATACACCTGATGGCCCTTTCCCTTCCCCACCGGGATAAAAGGTGGAGCACGCGAGAACACGAGGAACAAGGCAGACGGCACAACAAGAGAGCTATCCAAGCACAGCAGTTCAAGAGGAGGAGAAAGGCGGCGAGAATCAAAAGGGTGACAAGGAGAGAAGAGACCTTGCCCTTTGCGACCCAGACCATAAAGCCTCCATGGAAGGAATCGTAAGACCGCAAACAATAGCCAGCATGTGTTGCAGCAGATGTCAACGGTACATGGAGCGTGCCTATGCTGATAAGCAGGATAGAGAGAGACGCCTACTACTGCGGTACCATCCTTGACTCCAGATACAAGAAAAGTGAAGCAGTTCATCACAGCCGGTGAGTCGAGGAGAGAGCCGATAAGAAACTGAACTGTGCTGTTCGAAAGTCACAAAGTGGCAAATTAAGGAGAGTTCAAAGAACTGTTAACATTAAGAGAAAACCAGCTGCAGATGGGTCCAGCACCACGTGAGTGCTCACTGGAGAGACTCTGGTTGATCCCGCTTTTAGAGCCGCATGTAAAAGGTCAAAGTGGTCATACAGGGGTCTAGCAAAACCCCCTGTACAGTTGAAAGACTTTGACTTGCACGTAATTGGAAAGCTAAGGGAGAGTAATCCTGCATAGTGAGTTCAAGAGAAAGAACTGTGTGATTGGCAAAAGGTGGCAAGAGTGAACCCAAGGAGGGATGCCAATGGAAAGGGGAGAAGTCTGAAGTCCCAAAGACCCAAAGAACAGTGTGTTGATAATAGTGATCCAGTCAAAGGGATGTCCACAGTGAACTGTTAAAAAGACATTATGATTTACGAATGCCAGGTGAAAGTGATTTGACAAAAGCCATTGTGAATCCGACTGAGGGAGGCAAACATTCAAGAAGGGTCTGAGCCCAGAAGAGGGGTATCCAAGGGCGAAAAGCCATCACCCGAAGATTTGTGAATGCAAAAGGAGAAAGCATGTGAATGAGAGCCGAAGTGAACCCGGCAGAGGGAGGCTGCTATTCGAGAGGGGTCTCAGCCCGGAAGAGGGAGATCCAGGGGTGAAAAGCCAACACCTACCGACATGTGAAGGTAACAGACCAAGTTATTTGAATACAAGCCAGAGTGAACCCGACGGAGGGAGGCTGATATTAGAGAGGGGTTTGAGCCAGGAACAGGTGGACCCAAGTGTGAGGAATCATCACCCAAAGTGCAACCAGAAAGGAACTTTTGTTGAACTTGTGTTTAATATTTTGAGCCTGTCAGACCCTTGGAAGTAAGAAAACATAACTACCCAAGGTCCTGATATCATTAAGAACTTTTTGTGGATCTGAGCCCGGAAGAGGGGGATCCAGGGGTGAAAAATCATCACCCAATGTGCCTACAGAAATTAACATTTTGTTTGTTATTGTGACCAAATCAGGTCCTTGGAGACAAGAGACTTTATGTAGAAAAGAGACTTAACCACTCAAGGTCCCGATACCTGAAAACTGAACTGTCGTCTCGTGCAGGGAAAGTTCGAGAATATGCTTTGCTCAGGAGTCCCGCCATGTCCCGTGCTCAAAACATGGGGAAGGGAGACCCCGGCTACTACATCCTGACTTATCATTTAGGAACACTTCTTTCTTTCTTGTGAACCCTATCCCACACTCTGTTGTATTTAGTTGTAAGGATTGGCAATAGGCTTTTCTTAGTATGGGTCTCTTTATTTGATAAGACGCCACTAAGACTGCCTTATTATTAATTGATGGTCGAAGCTTGCTCCCATCTAAATTTAGGTTTAGCTTAGGCATTTTTCCAACCTACCAATACAGTTTAATAAACACCCTTGAACTCTGATCATTTATGTCTATCTTTACTGTAGCCACCATGAGTTCCTTATAGTGGTCAGAATGTCCAAAGACATGTCCCTCGCTTGAGGCATGAAAGGTATGGGCAGTGGAGGTTCGGGATTGATGTGCCTCCTCTGGCGAGGTGGGGGACTGGGTTCACCTCGTGGGGACTGTGAGAAACCTGAAGGTGCCTCACTAGTCCCCGGGGATCTGTTATCCAGGTGGACAGGACATGGCCATCGTTATTGGATCCATTTCCCGGGGGTGGACCAGTGAGGGAGGATCACCTGGACGGAGGGTCCTTAGGGAGTGAAAGTGTAACACTGATGGGTGAGACGCGGTACCCCCTTCCCTATAACACCTTTTCCCTCATCCTACCCTGTAGGAAAATCAAAAGTTCTACCCCCCGCCCTTTTTCTGACACAAATACTTTCTTACAACGTGACAGACAACGGACTAACACCGGAGCCGTTTACCTGACATGCCACAACACAAAGGTCATGTAGAGTCAGGCAATTGACAATAACTACACACACCTAACGGTCCTTTCCCTTCCCCACGGGGATAAAAGGCGGAGCACAAGAGCACACTTTGAGCAAGGCTGAAATGAACGCACAAGGAAACGCCATTCCGGACCGGCAGTTCAAACTGAGGAGAAAGGCGGCGAGACCTAGAGGGATGACGAAGAGGGAGTTTCCCTTGCCCTTTTCAACTCAGACCCGTGAAGCCTCTGAAAGGGAAATAATAAGACCGGGGAAGTACAGCTGGCGTGTGGTGTGACAGGTTTTAACGGCACACGGGGCCCTCTCGCGCTAGCCAAAGCAGAGAGAAGCACTTGCTGCTGTCGTGCCGTCCTTGACTCCCGAGAGCAGAACCTCCAACAATCCAGCACAGACTGTGTGTCGGAGAAGAAACATAGCGAACCGAACTGTGCTGAGCCCAAGGTTGCAGGCGGCAACATTGTTGAACAAAGAGCTTGTGTAAATTGAACTTTAAAGAAACCATAAGGTCCTGAAGCAGAGTGATCCAGGGGTGCTCATTCGAAGGACTCTGACTGGAGCATTTTTGTGTTGTATTATTTTTTTGAAACTGAGAAACAAGAGGCCTTGGGAGAGGCCGGCGTGAAGTGTCGAAGTGGTCCAACGAGAGTTGAGCAAAACCCCTAGTACACTCGAAAGTCTTTGACAGATCGTGGAAAACTGAATGAACTGTGAAATTGGCAAATGTGAACCCGACTGACGAATGCCTACAAATCAAGATAACCAGTGACACACCTGAGAATATTGTATTAATAGATCTGTGTGAAGCCTGACTGGGGGGCTTTAAGGGAAGCCTGACTGGGGGGCTTTAAGGGAAGCCTGACTGGGGGGCTTTAAGGGAAGCCTGACCGGGGGCTGAGACCCAAACCTAGATCAAGGGAAGAACCTAAGGGGTTTTGTGAACTGTGGCAAGTGTGAACCCGACAAAGGGATGCAGAAGAAAGCTAGGGGAAGGGAAACTCCCGCTTTCTGATGAGATTGTGAACTTTGAGAAAGCCAAATGTGAACCGATTGAGGGATGCCTGCAAAGACATTGAGACTGTTTGAATGTTACATTTTGAGTAAAGGCCGCAGTAAACATGAATGAGGGAGGCTAATTTTGCAAGAAGGATCAGAGCCCAGCTGAGGGGATCCAAGGGGCAAAGAGCAATCGTCCAACGTGAAAGATTTGATAGAATCTTTTGTTTATTTATGGTCCAGCAGGCCTTCTAAGGCAAGAGACTTTTATTGGAAAGAGACTTGGCCCCAGAAGGTCCTGGAATAGTTTTAAAGAACTAGAACTTTGTGCTGACGGGGCCCTGGAGTGTGCTGTTCTCAACGGTTCTGTCTTGTCCCGTGCTAAAAACATGGGGAAGGGAGACCCCAGCCATACCATCTTGACTTATCATTTGGTGAATACTTCTTTTCTTGTGAACATTATCCCACACTACTTTGTAACTTTGTTGTAAGGATTGGCAATAGTTTTAGTCTAGGTCCTTTTATTTTTTTACACGATGCCACTAGGAGTGCCTTATTATTATTTAATGGTCGTAACTTAGATTTAGGTTTAGATTAGCTGTTTTTCTCACCCCTTTATACAGTTTAATAAACAACCTTGAATTGTGATCACTTGTGTCTGTCTTTACTGTTGCCACCATGAGTTCCTTACAGGACACACCTACCCGACATGGGTCCCTGACCCCCTTCGTGGTACGAATAATAGTCTTGGGGCAAATTGTCGCCCTCCTCGGGGCTTGCATAAATCTGCATTTCTTGCACCCTGTAACACTTGTGTATAAGCGCGTTATAAATGCTACATCATATCATACTTTTTGCCAGGGCGGCTTGTGGTTCAGAAGGAGCTTTACCCTTTCTCTCTGGAGACTTCTTATTGGAGCGGTAGGTGGAGCTGTCCCCATCCCAGGGGTCTTAACCGGAGCCAAAGCCGCTGCTCTATGTCAGAGCGATAGGGACTCCCGAAGGACAGCCGCCACCGTGACTATAGACACTACATTTGTGGCCAGCCCCCCCCCCGCTTTGACAAAGAAGTGGTAGTCGAAGGGATTGTAGCAGGAGCCTTCGTCAACGTGGTCGTGATCGATGACGAAGTTGTTTTGGGCAGTTGAGCTGCCGATGGTGTCGACGACGGGGGCGGCGATGGGCCACCCTTAGATTTCTCCTTGGTCGTCCTGTCTGACGATGGTAAGCAAAGTTTTGAAGGAGTCAAGGACTTTCTCTTAGAGGGAGCACCGCTCTCTGGTAGGCTCGCCGTAGAAGTAGTTGATGACAGCAACCTTGTCCTTCCCGAGATGGGACCCGCAGCCACAGCGAACCCAGTGGGATCAACGTTGTGTAGCCTGGCCTTCTTTTGGACCCCGAAGGGGGCGGGGTAATCCTAAAAGGACCTTAATCTCTTTTCTGAGGAAGTCACTTGTGGGACCGCCCGGTCCTGGGGAAAGAATGACCATGCCCAGAAGCTGAGTCAGAGGCCTTGTCCGATGAGACAAGACACGACCAAAAACGTTCCCAAAATATGCACAAAAATGTTTTATATGACTCCCAACACTGAAGCATGCAGTACAAATCTAAAAATGGCCACCAGGGGAGGAGCTCAGGGAGGGGACTGTCACTGGATGGGGACAGTGATTGGTTTAGAGGAGAAATACAGTTTTCAAGCGCAAGTGAAACTTTTTTCTTTTTTTACCAAGGATTACCAGCCTGACGAAAGGGAATATTCATGAACATGTGAAAACATGCCAGACCCCATGCTGGAGAAGGGAATACTTATAATCTTTTCTTTCCCCATGAGTGCCGAATTCACAATAGTGACAAAATGATCATCTCCATAGCACTTAGGGAAGAGATGCCTACCAACTCAGTTATCTATCTCCTGCCTCTAGGTGAAATTAGGAGGAAGAGGAGATTAAGAGTGCTGCCTTTTCTATTCAGTGGAGAAGAGAGAAAGGTTGCCCTTTAAATGTATCCTACAGACTGATACAGATTAAGATGGGCGAGCAAGTAAGACTCTTAGTGTATGAAACCCTCTGGGAAGCTCTGTCCCAACTGAATTTTAGGAAGAGAAATGGAGATGACCCAGAGAAACAATCCAGTGGGAGGTGGAACCAAGAACATTTCTTTTGTGTGGTTCAAAGCTGCAAGCAGAGCTAACCTCTGACTCTAGTTATGATCAGTCCTAGTCAAGACTTTCATGGGACGGGATGACCCCACCAAATACCCCAATATCATGGGAGATACCTTCTGCATTGAGAATAGAAGATTGGGACATTTCCGAGACTACTGTCTCTCTGTCATTATCACAAGCTAAGGGCATGGTAAAGCCAAAAAGAACGGGAAAACCCGTTAGCGATAAGCTAGGCTCTAGCCTTGAGGATGTTTTTTCAAGGACAAGATATCAGAGAAAAAACACCAAAAATCCCAGTTCCCTAACATCTTGGGAAAGTTTCTCGACCCTAAAAATAGACAACCATAGAGAATTTGGGGAAGGGCAGATTACAATGGAGAAGCCCCTTCCCTGCACGGATGTCAGAACCTCCTGGAAAGAAATCCAACCCTCTTCCGGAGTGAACAATGCCCTTGGCCAGACATTATCAGAGAGACCATATCCTCAGTTTGAGGGGGAGAAGCTCCTAGAACAGCGAAACAGCATTACCCATTTAGAAAGTTCTGAAACCCAGACAGAAGCAAAATAAGTTACTCGCAGGGTTACCACTTCTCTAGAAAAGAGTTTGTCCTCTCTGCCTTGAGTAAAGCAAAGTCACCCAGAAGAATCTGGATCAAAAGCAGACAGTCTACCAGAGTCTACTGATAGAAATCTCTGGGAGACCTTGCAGTGTCGTCTGGTTAACCATCAGATTTAGGCAGACATCTGCTTTCAAGAAAGTTCAGACATAGTCCTCGCTTTCCATGACTCAGAGACCCTCAAAACACACAAACAAGTGAAAAAAGAGCAGCCCGCTGTCATGATCTCTGCTTCCAAAAGGTCAGGGTTTTCCCAACTCCCTTGGAAGCAGATCCATAACCCAGGTTCCGAGTGCCAACCAGTCCCAATTGGGACCTTTTGGACCCAGTCCTGGCGCCAGTGGCACCAGGCTCATAAATATGCCCAGTCCCAGCGCTGGAAGCGCCGGGCTCATAATGCTTGGGTGGACTTACCTGCAGCAGACCATGCTGCTTACTTGCCTGCCAGTTGAGCCTCTGATCCTCTTCTGTTTGGAACTACTTTTCCTGTTGGGTGGGGCAGGAGCCACTCCCTAGATTCAGAACACTGGAACTCTTCTGGAAAGCAGGAACTCTTTTCTTACCTAGGCGTGGCTGTGGAAGGAGACACCTAAGCACTACAGGAGGCTATTTAAACCACACCCGATGGATGAATCTTGCTTTGCGTTATTCTGCATCCTCTGCAGCAGAACGCTCATCGTGTCTTCTGCATCTGATCCTGGGCCTAAGGAAAAAGGCTTACCATCCTGAATCCAGTCTTCAGCAACACCTATAAAGACAAGAAAGAACAGGTTAGCATTACGGTCTTCAGTGACAGCTCTTCACTTACCTGGTCCATCGGCTGTCACCAACGCCTCGCGCTGCATTCCGGCATCTGAAAGACAAAGGCTTACCTACTCTTCGTGCGCTCCGGAGGTCTTCACACTGCATTCCGGCATCTGAAAGACAAAAGCTTACCAACTCTTCGCACGCTCCGGAGGCCTTCGGCGCTGCATCCCGCATCTGAAAGACAAAACAAGGTGCGTTTAAAGACATTGGGGAACTTTAATACTCATGTGCCATTACTCCTTTCCACATCTAACCCAGTGGGTATTCCGGCACCCTGCAGCCGCTCCGAACTTGTACCTGCAAAATAAAAAGACAGTTAGAGCGCATCGTGAAGCAGCCAACAAGCGCTTACTTACGTGCTTCCAGGCGCTTCTATTCATCACACGGGCTCCATCTTCAACTCACTTCAGCCCGTCATCCGCCATCGCCGGAACCCTGCAAAACAAGAAACATCATTACTAAAGACTTTAAAGACATTAGAATTACTCGAAACTTACCGTTCGTGCAGTAAACGATGGACAGCAGTCCTCTGAAGTCAAGAGGCCTGCTCCCCTTATCCAGTGAAGAAACTGTTTACAGCACCCTGCCCCGAGGCAGATGGAGAGCACGGCGTTCACTTACCTAAGGTGAGAGCGTTAACCTTTGGGGTTCTACAGGAGAAGAGAAAGGGAAGAAGAGAGAGACATTCAATAACCCAGTTCCTTAATCCCATATTTTCTATCTGCAGACATCTTACCCTTCGAGTCAGACATACAGTGCACAGAGGTCCAGCCCAAAGAGCCAGCCGTGTGTTACACATCACCTTTGAAGATACGGTATACGCCCAGTCAAGACCGGCGCCTCTACGGGAATCAGGTGAGCGTTACACCCGCTCATTCCCCAGACCCACAAGACCCAAGTTAGGACAGCTGACGGGGAAAGCATCAACCACCCTATTCCTTCACTACCATCCTATGCCAATATCCTCTATACCCAGGCCGAGAAGGTCATAGCAATATAAATAAATAAACAAACATATGTCGTGGGGAGTATGGCACAAAGAACAGCATTCAGAATACCTAGCTCTTTTCGGCAAACTGCACCTGTTATAAGGTACCCACCAGTATTCAAGGGAAGACAATATGGGCTAACCTCGATAGCGGAAGTAAGGGGTGCTCTGTACATCCCGATTTGTTATCTGAAGGGTGAAAAGAAAAATCAAGGGAGGACGTTCTACGTGTACGTGGGCATACTGAAGCCTACTCACAAACAAAAATACTCCTGAACATCTTAGGGAAAGAAAAATTGTTAACAGCTGTAGTGATTTCAAACTTACCAGCCCAGTTGACAATCGGCAGTTCAGTTCCCGAATTCGACCAATGGTTCTCTAACGTTGCCCAAATAGGAGTGAACTTAAGAACTCAGGTGAGTTGTTTGTTAACTCTGACCAACCCATCCTCTATGAAGACACCGGAGATCCTGACAGCTTTAGAAGGGAAAGCTACTGTCAGAAGGGGAAAGTTATGTGACAAATCTGAGGATGTCGTCCCTTCTCTCCTAGGGGGAGACATTTCCAATGGGGCCAGGGTGGTGCACCCACAGTAAAATAGTCGCCCTGGGGATGGTGCACTGTGGGAGGATCACATGGGAGAGGAACCCCCTTATGGGATTAGGAACAACCATATTCTGAGAATGCAGTATCCCCCTGCGTTAGTACACCAAAACCCTTCCCCAATGCCAAATCCTCCTTCCACTTCTTTTGATAGGACCAATGTCTGCTATTCTCAAGTTAGCCAACCTAACGTACGTGACAGGATTAAAACATCAGGTTATGCTTTATACAACCTAAAAGTATTGGGAAACCATATCCACTTCACAAGACTGAAACATTAGAAAATGCAAAGTATACTACATCTTATTTTATTTTATTTACTGAAAGGAATTAGATGACCTGGAGTTCAAGGATCATTCTGGGGAAGCAGTGCAAGTGCTCTACCTTCTCAACAAATGTGATTGGCCCAAAGCAATTCCATTTTCCAACACAGGATTTTAAATATACCACAGCTGAGATGCGAAGAGAGACCTGTCCCCAAGGAGGAAGCGGTGAGCCGTGCAGCAGGCAAGTAGACCAACAGGTGTGAAGCTGCGACTGGATGAGGAGAACCCGTCCTTGCTTCCTCAACAAGGTTGAGGAAGCAAGGACGGCTCAGGCAGCTGCAGAGAACAACCTCTGAGAGTCCAAAGGACTGCCGAAGCATCCATGAGAGAGGACGCACCACTGGGGAGAACCAGACATCTGCAGAGCCACTACAGACCACGCAGGAGCCCCGAACGCTACGGGAGCCTGGAAAGACGCAGTAGCTGCTTGGGAAAAGCGGATACCTGCCAGGAGTAGGCAAACAGGTACGCAGGTTACCCGAGAGGTGCTGGAGGTCCGGAGAAGCAAGGGTGTGAAGGCGGAAGCTGGAACAAGAGGGTCTGGGTCTCTGAGAACCAAGGGCGAATCTGGGACCTGCACCCATATGAGAAACAGAAACAAAGTAAGATCATTACAAGTCTGGGACTCGGATCCAAAGAGGGACAGTCCATAAGAGGACGAAGACTTGGAAGGAGAGTATACTAAGCTGGTTTAAATATTTTGCGAGTCTGGGGCCTGCACCCAAATGAGAAGTTCATGAAAGGATCATTGCTTGACAGGAGAGTGAACCAAGCAGTTATAAATATTGCGGGTCTGGGACTCGCAACGCAAAAAGCGGTACAATCTATGAGAGTACAGTTGCTCGTCAGGGGAATAAACCAAGCCATCCCGAATACTGCGAGTCCGGGATCTGCACTCAAAATAAAGAATATATAGTGAAACGAATCCTACAATAGGTAAAACGAGTGTGTCAAGTTGGTGGGATAAACAGTAGAAATACAAGGAACATATTCTTGTGAACTGCCTACTGACCATTGTAATATAGAATACAGTCCCGCAAGGCCCCAGAAGGAGAGTACCTCTACAAGAAGGAATCTAGGAGAAATTAGTATGACCCTAACCCTGCAGTTTTGAACATTTCTTTATTTTTATCACCTTTGATTGCCCGAGAGACAGGAACATTTCTGTTGGTTGGATGTACAAAGAACACTTTTCTTAGAGGTAGGCTTTTTGAGACACGACAGTGACGGACCTTATAGTTTTAGACATTCTGACAATTTCCTTAGTTTTCTTAGAGGCAGGGAATCCCCTCTTAGTTTGAGGGACAGAGAGGTATTTTTCAAACCCTTTTTCATATAATAAACGTTTTGCTAGCAGTGACCAGCCCTTGATATGCCCTGACGCAAACATAAGCAGCTAAACTAACTCCAAAATTCTGTGGGTGTTTTATTTGTGAAGTTGGCGAAATCTGACATAAATTCTCTGCTTTTCTTCCTTCTTTTTCATTTTGTTTTTTAAAGGTTTTGCATAAACCAATACAAATAATAAAAAACAAAAAACATAAATAAACGTTTTTTCCCAAAAACATGCCACCATTGGGTCTGAGCCTTACTTTTGCACCCTGCTGTGCACTGCCACTCCCACAAAGCAGGCTCTGACATGGAGGTACATCCGTGCTTGTTCATCAAATAGTTTGGAGGACTCCAGTGTGACGTGGGCCACTTTACAGAAGGGAGAAGAGGCATTGAGGCGTCTCGGTGGTTTAGGAGGGGAAATATGGGGGGTGAGACGAATTAAGGCTCTGTTTGCATTGTTCCTGAAATATTTGTGTTGGTTCCTTTGTATACTCGCCCCCGGGCTTGGGTGTTGACTCCCTGAGTTAATGCTCTCCCCCTCAGGAAACACTATCCGCCCATCAATACCCTAAATGCCAACAGAAGGGCTCTGCCATTGACAAACCGCATAAACAAGGGCAGCAGATCAAAAGGAATAGCTACACATTGGGGGCGTCAAACCCCACAGGAGGGTAAACTGGCTGGCATGGGGCCAAGCTGATCCCTACCAGAAAAGTATGCCCCTGCAGTCTGGGATGTAGAAGCCATGAAAGAATGGAGAGACTCAATGGAATAGATAGCAGATGCCAGAGGAGTGGACTTTGAAATGCTCAAACATGACCTGCAGAATCTCTCCTCTTGCGTGGGTGAAGCAGACGGGTGAATATTGTGGTTGAAGATACCTTGGGGTGTATGAAGAAAAATGTGGACAATCTTCTCATCAGAGCAAAGATCATCAAAGGATGATCCCAAGAAGAGGAAGGTTGATGCATGCAGAGCAATGTTTAGGAGGTCAGCCACACAGATAGGAGGGTCCATCAGAGGAACTTAAAAAAGTTTTTTATTGATTTATTAACAGTGTAGCTTACAGACTCTTATATACTTTGCATGCCAATGGACAGCTGATTGTGTCTGTAAACACCACAACCCCACCAACCCAGCCCATACCACATACATTGTTCTGCCACATTACATCCAACTGTACTGCGTATATAAATTGACATTAGTACGTCACTTGTGATGGGGCATTTATTCCACTATGGGTATCAATGTGCACCATGGCCATCAATTCCTGCACCATATGCTTCCAGGAATCTAAATCTATGTTTTGTTCTTCTTGGCCACGACTGGCCGCCTCTTGCCACACTGAGGTTTCCGTCATCGTCAATTTTGGGAGGTCACTCCATCACAGGCGCACTTCTGGACCCTTGTGCGCTTTCCATCCCATTGCTATCCTACGTTTCGCCAGGGTGTATGCTACATCTTTCAACTTACTAACATGTCTTGCCTGCTTCGGATGAGCAAAAATACCAAGCATACAACCTTTGGGGGAACCTGTGCTAATGTTATACCTGCCTTGGCTAAGGCTTGGGCTATCTCTTCCCAGTACTGTCTGATCTTCGTACAAGCCCAGAACATATGTACCAGGTCCGCATTAATCAATCCGCATTTTGGGCAGGTCTGTTCCGTTGCCTTGCTAAATTTGGCTATCTTTTTCAAGGTTAGATATGCCCTATGGGTTAAGTATAACTGAATCAGCTGGAGCTTAGCGGTTCTGGCCACTTTATGATAAGCTAACGCTCTACCCCAGACTGCATCTGTTAACTGCACTTGCAGGTCTGCTTCCTGGCTGCGCCTGGTCTGCACAAGCATATTCCCCTAATGTGACATTAATAGCTCACATATTCTCGACACCACATGCCCACCCTCTGAAATATCATAAAGTGTTTCTATTATATCATCTTCATGTCGTTCCCCGTCTGTGCCTGGCCATTTCTGCTTTAGTTTGTCGAGGAGTGCAGCATGTATTATGCATTGTCCCTCATGTATACCCATTTCAGAGGTGAGTGCACTAAAGTCCATCAGTCTGCTCTTTCGTAGTAGGTCCCCCACCGTCACTACCCCCATGGGTTACCAATACATCTGCACATTTAGTCTAAGTTGTGGATCCTCCCCTTTTAGTGTCACCAATGGGACCTGGGTGGGTGTAGAGTGATTATATCTCCAAGCCCTAATCCATATCGTCCTGCCCAGCGTCAGCAGCAACTGAGGTTTTCGGGACAGGCAGCGCTACATTCCATATCACCTCCTTCAAAAAGAATGGAGTGCATAATGTCTGCAGCAGCAACGTGTCCTGGGTCTGCTCATCTGACAGCTAGTTTGTGACGAATTGCAGTTGGCACGCCATGAAATATGCTTCAAAGTTGAGCACTTTCATCCCTCCTTGGTCGTGCAGCCTTTGTAATTTCGTTAGTGCCATCTGGCATTTTGAGTTGTGCCATAGAAAGCTACGGCATATAGTATCAAGTCTATTAAAAAAAACATAGGTATGTTGTATGGGACATTGGTGAAAAAATGGAGGAGCCTCTGGAGCACCACGATCTTCAACAGCGCAGCCCTCCCCATCAGCGAGAGTGGCAATTTGGTCCAGAAAGTCATGGACCTCTCAATTTTATATACCGCTTTTAGTGTGTTCTATCTTGGGGTCATGAAAGATATCCACACCCAGATATCTGAATGTGGTCACCTCCCATTTAATCGGTAGCGCTGGCAGTGTGTCCAGGGATTTTCCCCTGTACCCAGCTAAAGGGAACAAGCACGATTTATGTGCATCGATCGCGATGCCAGATAGATCTGCGTAGCACCCAAACACATCTAAAATATACTGTAACTATACTGGTATACTGGTTTCTCGCTGCTGCAAGTATAAAAGCATATCATCAGCTTATAGGGAAAATAAATTACTACGGACCCGTACAACTATACCCGCATCTTTATATTCCTTCCTGAGATACACTGCTAAGGGCTCTAAGGCTCGTATAAATAGCATAGTAGACCATGGGCAACCCTGCCTGGTGCCTTTCCCCAAATGCCATTGGTCCGAGATGCAGGCGCCTGTCTTGACTCTCGCTATTGGACTACTATATAGTTGCCATACCCATTGTATGTATATTGGCCCTATGCCGAAAATTCAGCACTGCTAGCAGCCTTGGCTATCTGACTGAGGCAAAAGCCTTGACCGCATCAAGCCAGGCCACGACATATTGGTCTGTACTGACGTGGGTATGATCGATGACATGGTGTAACCTCCTTAGGTTACACGTGATATTCCTGTTTGCCACATATCTCGACTGGTCTGGGTGTATAAGTTTGGATATTGCCGGCTTAAGCCTATTGGCTATTAGAGCTGTAAGTATTTTCCCATCCTGATTAAGCAAAGACAGGGGTCTGTAAGAGCCGCAGTTGGTGTCAGGCTGGTTGGGCTTCAATAACGGGACGATAATGGACTACCTCAGTGACATTGGTAGTATGCCAGTGTCCAGCGCTTCGTTCAGCATTGCTAGCAAAAGGGTGCCACGTCTGCTATGAATTCCTTGTAAAATTCACTGGACAATCCATCTTCCCCCGGTCGGCAACCCTCTTACAGTGGATTCTAGCTCCTCAATGGTTATGGGAGCCTCCAACATGTCTGCTGCCTGTGCATCTAGCTTGGGGAGATCTATCTGCACCAGGGCCTCGTCTATTTCAGAAGATTGTGTTGCTGATGTCGCTTCATATAACTCCTTGTAATAATCATAAAAGCACTTGTTTATGCGTTCTTGCATTCCACAAACCTCAATGCTTCTCCCTCTAACTTCTCGTATCATATCCCGCTTAGACTCACTTTGTACAGCCAGGCCAGCAAAAGTCCCATCTTATCCCCTTCAGCATGTTGCCTATCTGCGTAATTCTTATAACTCAGCTTGCCTAATCTTTCCCAGTTTTCCAAACATTCCTGCTGCAAACGGGCAGCTTCCCGGGCCCGTTCTCTGGTGGTGTCACCCAAGCAATCTATAGCCTCCAACTTGGTTTCGGCCTTACTTAAATCTCTTTTGTTCATGGCTTGCATTCCCTTAATCACTACTTTGAAGGCTTCCCACAATGTACCCGCTGTGTTTACACTCCCTGTGTTGTTTCTGAAGTAGTCTTTCACCCCCTCTTTTAAAGGTTCCCTGAACGCCGCATCTCTAAGGAATTCACTTCTAAGCTTCCAGGTCGGGATGCGAGCCCTAGGAGTTCTGCCATGTGACCACTAGGGGCGCATGGTCTGATAGCACTCGTGCTCTGTAGTCAGCCGTTTTAAATGCTCCTAGTGTCTCTTCACCAGTGAAGACGTAGTCCAGTCTGTTATATAGATTTTGGGGGGTGGTGTAGTGAGAATATCCCCGTTCATATGTGTGTAGGGCTCTCCATAGGTCGGTCAATTTGAATGCTCGCAGCAGTGTATTCAAGGCTTTGGATGAAGGGCCTGGGGGTACAGAATTATCTTCTGATCTGTCAAGTATCGGATTCTGTGTGCAATTAAAGTCCCCCCCACATACTAATGTACCATCCCTATATGTGCCAATTTGGGGGTATAACGAACAGAAGTAGGACGCTGTATCGTGGTTTGGTGCATATGTATTGATGATACAGGGCTCATTTTGTTCCACTAGTCCCAGTACTATAATCATCCTGCCCTCTTCATCTATAAAAGTCTTAAGGACTTTGAATGGCACAGACAGTGCCACCCATATCAAGACCCCTCTTGCAAATGTTGAGTATGGTGAGCCATTCAATTTTCCAGCTACAGTAGCTCGTCTCTCCCCCCGAGGTGCGTTTCCTGCAGAAGTGCTGTGTCAATTTTTTGGCGTCTCAAATATGTCATTATCCTATTTAGTATAATATAGCTGTTTAGGCCCCTGACATTCCACAAGGCTATTCTAAGTTCCCCCATCCCAAATAAGCATTCCTACATACCTCGACAGTCTGATGCGCATATTATACATTAGTATGGATCCATAGGCTAACTCCCCTCTAAATACCCCAACTGCCCAACCCTCCCCCGCCCCCAACAATTGCCCAGCTCAATACCTTGTGCTCAGGCATCCCGGCTTCTCACCCCCGCCCTAGTTACATGTCCTGGTGCCTGTGGTGCACCAGGCAGATACTTAACCCCTAGTATCCGTGAACAAATACACTCTTAGGTGAAGGACGCTTCCCGGCTAGGGATGTAATGGTATTAAGGTATACCGTTAAAGATACCGTGAACCACTCAATTAAACAATAATAACCGTCACATTGTTTATACTGGTATACCGTTTATACCGTTAAGTGTGCTTTTCAATCTGATTTGGAAAGGCTGCAGTAAGCGCGTGCCTGACACAAAATCAATATGTTAGCAATAGGAAGAATAAATACAGTGCCAAGAAGGAAAAGGGTTTACTTTGGGTTGGCGGCTTTGGGGTTTATATATTCATAATGGATATTGTTTGCTAAACAGATGACAATGGAGGATTTCCCTGGTTCTATCATTGAATTTACATATAATAAGTCACACTGTGAAATTCACTAATCTCTGTGGGTATTCCCTACTGTCATACCAAAGGGTAACATGTTGGCCCGCAAGTAAACTAAAGGCTGTAACGTAAAGAGAGCGTGCGCGTGTGTGTGTGTGTTTGTGTATGCACACAAGCTTATACTACCATCATCCTCCATTGATCTGTGGCATGCAGGTTATAAAGATGGCAACATTTTCATCTTCACCAGTAGCCAGCGGGGGAGCTAAAAACCTAAATGACCACTTAAGAAAAGCTATCAGTTTACTTTCCCAGTTGCAGCAGGCCCCCCCTCCCCCTCCTCCTCTCCACGTGTGTGTTTGTGTTTGGTGGAAGCAAGGGGTGGCATTTCAGTGGAAAGTATGTTGAAAACCCCAATTCTGGCTCTGTGTGCCTGGTTTTGTTTGTGATGATAAATCTGACAATGTGTGACCTTTTAGAAAATATTTGTTAAGATTAGTTAACTCCGCCTGCTATACCGCGATAACCATGATATACCGTCATTTGGCAAGAAGTTTATCGTACCGTTATAAAACTAATACCGTGACACGCCTATTCCCGGCAGTGTTTTCCAAATGGAGACCACACTGCCAACTCCTGCAATCCACTGAGAGGTTAGTCCCTGGGTCTTTTTGCAAAAAGGTTATCACCCCTTGCAACCAACCGGTCATGCCCGGCCACATTTTACAGATCCCTTGTGGGCCTTTGTGCATCTCCCTCATCTGTCGTTTGGTTGACCACTCTGGTTGGTAAGTTTTCTGTAGCCATCCATTTATGTGCATCCTCAGAGGTGTCATATAAAATGGCTCTGCCCTTACTTAAGACTTTCAGCCTTGCTGGATATAGCAACATATACTTAAGGTTCGCGACTGCAGCCTTCTCTTGGCCGACGAAGTGCATCCTCTGTCTTTGCACCTGCAAGGTGTAATCCGTGTATCCAGTAGTATTAGCTGATGCTTGCTGTATCTTGATGCCTTTCCAGAAGTGTTCGAGTATCTTTTCTGGGCTATAATGGGCCGTGACGGGGCACCTGGTGGCGGTTTTCTTACTGTGAAGCTGTGGGTAAGGGTGCCCGGGCCAATTTCTTGTAGCAACATGTTTTCTATAAAGTTAGTGGGGTTTGCACCTTCTTCCCCCTTCTGCTTTTTATCGACTCTGCCTTCAAGATTCTGCAATTGCTGCTGCAGAATTGTAACTTTTCTTGAGGTGTCCTTTAGGCCAGTTGTGTTTGCCGCAACTTCCTTTTCCAGAGTACCTGTGGGTTCTGCGAGTGACCGAACATCTTTCCTGATGCGATTCACGTCTAAACTGATGGCGTCCATTTTAGATTCTAATGCAATCTTCGTAGCAGCAATGGCGTCCAGGACCTGCTGGTCCCCCTTCGGTTGAATCTGCTCTCCTTGTGGAGATGGAATCACTGGCATAGTGTTAGCCGCAACGTTCGGGGATTTAGTCAAAGTGTCCAATGTGGGCTGCTTAGACTAGTTTTTTTGGGACTTGCACGCCATGGATGGTTCACTCGGTGCATGTTCTTCCGTCGACCTTTAATTCCGCACTTGCTTTTAGTTTGATCCGCTGGTCGCCAGCTGGTGTCAGGGGGAGGCTGTTTATTATATCTGGGCAACCACACTGTTCATAGAATGCCTCCAAAGTACTCTGCCAATGGGTGACGCTATCGATACTTGCCATGATGGTAGCATCAGTGTGTCACTGCAGACCCTTGTGTTGTACCTTTACTGCTGCCCGATGTGGCACGCCCCAGGCCGGTTGGCATTTGTTGGTGAACTTGCGCGTGTGTATATATGCTCTTTGGGGCGTGTTTCGGTTCCGGTCTCCCCCTTCGGGGTCCACACTTTCCTATAGGTGGCCAGCTGTCACCATACAACCAATTTTGGTGCCGTTGTTTTTGGGTGTCGCCTGCAGGTGTTATCTCCTTATCTTGTGCCTCAGTCGTATATTTGTGTGCCCTCACACAGAGCTGCAGGCTTATGCAACTAGCTGCGCCCTCTGTTTTGCAGGGGTTGCCGGATCTTCAATGCGGCTCACTCTTGCTTCTTGGGCCATATTGACCTGCATGGCGCTGTTACATGATCTGCTCCAATCTGTTTTAATTTAAATCTGTTGTTCGAGTGTGTTTTCATGTCATGGTGTGCATCTGATGCCTAGACCCTGCTCCTGGGCCGTGTCTTCATGGATGTTGGATTGCACTATGCTTGTGCGTTGCACTTCGCTAAGTTGTTTCACAAGTGTTTGCTATTTTCATGCCAGCCGTGGAGCAGGGCCAGCTTCTCCGCCCATCCGCCAACGGTAATACCGCGCAGTCGTCTCCTCCCTTATGTGCCTATCACAGCTGTGGCATCTTGCAGTGGGTGGCCGGGTGCAGTTCCGGGGCCGCCTCGCAACTTGTAAGTCCAGGCACCTCACAGGCACTGTTTCCTTTCTATATTTAGTTTTTTTGTTTTTCTTTTGTTTTTGCAATTATTCACTGCCTCACTGTTATGCCCAGTGTAGCATGTTCCCAGGGCCGCCAACTACACCCAAACTACCGCTCTGTGCGCGGCACCGATAATAGTCCACCGGCGGTCGCTGATGCCCTTTTCGATTTGCTCCCGGCTCCTGGGCTCTTCCGCCCTCCTCAGCACAGTGCAGCTGCTCGCTACGCGGTGGCTGCTCAGCTCGCCTCCGACCTTCAACCCGACAAGCCGGTACACACTGCGGACTCAAGGCAGGATCCAGCTGGCCACTGGGATCTTAGTTCTCATTCTGCCGCAGGTATGTACCGCAGTGCTATACTGCGTACGCCGGCTGTTGTCTCGCGTGTGCCATTTTATTTTCACTGCAGCTGGCCTAGTATCATATTTTGCATGTCCATGTTCTGTCCTACTTACTCCGGCGACTGTATGCTCAGGCACAATCTTAATACATATGTTGTAGCAATGACAGGGCTCAAAACACGCTACGGCCTGTGTCACAGGCCAGGATTAGATCGGATCAGCAGGAGCTGAAAGAGAAGCGTCCCTGCTTCAATGCTGCTTAACCACGCCTCTGCCTCCATCAGAGGAACTTTACCTTGAAGACTGCTTCTAGAAAGTAGCAGGCCCAACAGGACTGTCCCATTTTCTTTTTTGTGGAAATGTTGGAAATAATGAATGTGTATGCCCCCCCTCTCCTAACTGCTGAACTATTACACAGGACATTCAAGCACTGCTCTTTAGATATGCTGCAGATTTGTTACCCCTTACCTTGTGCGAGCAATCTTCAGACTAATCTTGTGAGCTATGATCTATATATTTGTGAAAGTGTTTGTATGCTCGGGGTTGGCTCCAGCCCCATAACATTTGGTGGGCTGGGGTGTACTGGGGATAGTGAAATTTGACCAACCCCACCCATTCGCACTGCTCAGCCCTGTGCTATCATTATAGGCGATTTCGGGAGATTGACGATTTTGCGATTTTTCACGAATAGGAAGTTATGACACAAAGTATGACATGCATTACTCACTGTAATAGCATTTCTGATGATTGTGTCTGCTTAGATTCACATGCTGTGCATATAGTGCGGCATCTAGTGGTAATCACGGAGTATTGCATCTTTCTTTCGAGGATCGAAAGGGGACATCAACATGGGCGTACTTGCAACACTATCCCGAACGTGACGTGTAATGTACTCAAAATCCCTCACGTGTCAAGGTCCCTCTGATTGTGTTTTTTCTGCCGTGAGGGAGCCTACGACTATCGTGAATGAGTACAGAGAGAGAAAGATGTAAGATGTCCATGTTACCAAGAGGGGAAGAATGGTGGGCACATGTGAATCTAAGCATATACAATATTCAGAAATGCTATTACGGAGAGTTATGCATGTCTTCTGATGCTGCTGTGCATAGACTAGCGAGCAGTACCCAGGGATGGTGGTGGGATGTGTGAAGGAACAGTAGCAAAGAGATGTCCTAGCACAGCTTGTCCCACCTGAGAGTCAGACCTAGAGTGTGTATCTAGGCAATAGTGTTGTGTAAAGGTGTGTACAGAACTCCAGGTTCCCGCTTTACAAATGGACTCAAGAGGAAGGAAGGCTATGGAAGCCCCAGTGCCCCGATTAGAGTGTGCGCTAGGCTTGAAGGGAAGCTCTCTCTTGGCAAGAGTGTAGCATAGTGCGATGCAGTTTACGATCCACTTGGAGACGGCTGATTTAGAGACAGGGTCCTCTCTCTACCAGCTGCCACTGAAACGAAAAACTGGTTTGTTTTCCTTAGTGGTTTAGTCTTTTCCAGATAATATATCACTGCTCTCGTCACATCAAGTGTGTGGAGGCTTCTTCCAGCCACGTTAGTGGGGTTCTGGAAAAAGGTGGGTAGTTCTGCTGATTGGTTCACATGGAACTTCAGAATGAATTAAGGCGCAAACCGTGGGTGCATGCGCAGAACAGCCTTCTCGTTGTGAATCGTGCCCAATGGGTTTTGAACTGAAAGGGCCTGCAGTTCACTAACTCTCCTTATTGATGTGACTGCCACCAGGAAGGCGGTCTTGTAAGTGAGTGCTTTAAGAAAAGCCTTATGCATAGGTTCAAAGGGAGGCCCCATTAGTCCCGTCAGTACCACATTTAGGTCCCATCAGGGAGCTGGGTTTGAAATAGGGGGATGAAGTCTTTTAATCCCTTCCATAAAAGCCTTGATCACTGGAATTTTCCACCACAAAACCTTTTTCTGGGACGTGGTGCAAGCTGAAAGTGCAGTTAAGTGGACCTTCAGGGAATCGAAAACCAGACCCGAGTCTAGTAGGTGAGTCAGGTACAGGACAATATGTGTTGGAGAGCAGTCAATGGGATTGATGCTCTTGGAATTGCACAAGATGACGAAGCGTTACCATTTGTTGGAGTAGCAATGCCTGGTGTTAGGCTTCCTTGCTTCTCCAAGTATGTCCATGCATCTTTAAGGAAGTTTGAGGTGTCCGAACTCTATGACCTCAGGAGTCAGGCTGCTAAGGTGAGAGTTTGCGGGCATGGATGGAGTGGCTCCCCCCTGTCCTGTGACAGCATGTTGTACGGGCAAGGCAGCTTCCTAGCAGGTGAGACTGACATTGCCATCAGATGAGATAACCAGGGTTGGCGGGGCCACATTGGGGGCCACCAGAATCACTGTGACTGGTTCCTGGTGCATCTTGTGCACTATCTTGTTGAGTAGGGGTGTCGGGGGGGGGGGGAAAGCGTAGAAAGATTTCCCTGACCATGTTATCCAGAAAGTGGCAAACAAGTCGATCTCTGAAGTCCCAGTCTGCAAAGACATTGAAAACAATGTCTGCATGTAACTGCCATTCATACTCTACCGTTAGTGGAAGTCTCTGCTGAGCACGTCTGCCAGAAGATTGAGTTCCCCTGGAACGTGTTGTGACAGGAGTAACATCTTGTGTTTGAGAGCCCACTTCCATATGTTCGAAGACAGTTTGGATAGCCCTGGAGAGTGAGTGCCCCCTTGTTTGTTCAGGTAATACATGGCCGTGGTACTGTCAGTGAGGACTAGGACTGTCTTCCCCTGGAGGTCTGTTTGGAATGCAATCAGTGCCTTGAACACTGCCAGCAATTCCAACAAGTTTATGTGGTTGGATACTACCGCTGGGTACCAAATTCTGTGCGCCGTCTGATGAAGGAGGTGAGCCCCAACCCAGTCAGAGATGTGTCTGTGGTGAGAGTGGCTTCTACTGCAGGGGTGGTGAAGGTTTTCCGAGGGCTGCCCGAGACAATCACTAGATTGTCCCATTGTCCGCTGGCCTGACACCATTGGCTCGAGAGCCACTCTTGCATTCAGCGCCTGCGCAAACGTGCCTGTGGGACTAGATAAATGCGGGATGCCATCATCCCCAAGTCGCATGGTTTTGCGTACGGTCACCTCACGATTGGCTATGTTTTGAACCCTCTCATTGGAGGGAAAGATGAGGCCGTCTTTGGTCCGAATTAGAGCCCCCAGAAATTGCTTGACTTGGCTGGGATCTAGGCTGGACTTCTTCTCGTTGATCGAGAATCGCAGACTGAAGAGGAGATCTACTGTCTTGTGGGTATTTGATAGGCATGTTCCGTACTAATCCCGTTATTAGCCAATCGTCGAGATAAGGATAGACTGGAATGGACTGCCTGTGCAGGTGAGTCGCTACTACAGCCAGTACCTTTGTAAACACCCTTGGGGCTGAGGCAATGCTGGAGGGATGGACCTTGAACTGATAGTGCTTGTCCTCTATCATGAATCTTAGGTATTTTCTGTGCGCCGGCAACATTGAAATATGAAAGTATGCATCTTTCATATACAAGGTTGCCATGTAATCCCACTGTGTAAAAAGGGGGGATTACTTCCTGCAAAGTTATCATTCTGAACTTTTGTGGTTTGACAAATTTGTTCGCTGGGCGCAGGTCTAGCACAGAGCGCATGGTGAGATCCTTTTTGGGTACAAGGAAGTACACTGAATACATACCCTTGTTTACCTGATGAATGGGGACGACTTCTATGGCACCCTTTTCTGGAAGGATCTGCACCTCTTCCAGCAGAATCTGCAGGAGTGCTGCAGATAGGCGTCTGGATGTTGGTGGACAGTATCGAGGTAGCCAGTGGAACTCAATACAGTAACCGTGGGCTATGGTCTTGAGCACCCACTGGTCTGAAGTGACACTCTCCCATGCATGAAGAAAAGATGTTAAAACGTACCCTGCCGAGGAGGCATAGGAGGGGACCCGGACTGGCGAGACATTTCCGAGCGGAGACCGGGGAGTCTCTAGGGGTGGAGTTCCTATCCCTGCCTTTGCCTCTTCACTAATCCCTCCGTTGGTATTGACTGGTGGCAGCTGTGCCTTGTCCGGGGGACACTCGCGTACCCCCTGTACGATACTGGTTATGTGGGGAATGGGAAAAAGATTGCCCCCGAAAGGTGCGGTGAGAGTTACCTCCCCACTGTTGGTAAGGGCGAGCAGTAATTTGATTAAGGAACTTGAGAATCCTGTGCTCTTTTTTTCGCTGTTTCTAGGACATCGTCCACAGTTTTCCCAAACAAACGTGAGTCTTCCACTGGTTTGTTTATAGCAAAGCCTGGGTTTCCAGTTTGAACCTTGAGTTTTTGAGCCAGGCAAGCCTTTTAAGAAGAGTACCCAGGGCCAGGGTCTGCCCCGCTATCTCAGCTGCATCCAACTTGTTTTTTAGGGTTTTATGGGTGACCAGTTACCTTTCTGAGACAACCGCCAGCAGGCGTGATCGTACCGGTTCTGGGACTTCCTGGAGATGCTCCTGAGGTAAAGTCCACTGCACATCACTATAGCTTGCAAGAAGTGTAGTGTTATTAGCAATGCTGGTGGAATATGCATCTGAGGTAGTGATGCGTTTGCCGAGGGCGTACAGCTTTTTAACAGTCCTCTTCGGCGGGGGGGGGCTTTTTCCGAAGTAGACAATGGCACCCCGGCACTCTTCCTGGTAGAAGTAACTACTAGGGAGCCTGGAGTAACATGCTCCCGGATGTACAACGGGTCAGAAGGGGAGGGGCGAAACAGTTTTTCGGAAGTGAAGGGGACAGTAAAGAAGGTGCGATGCGCTTCTTGACGGAGTTCAGCAGGGGGATAGCCAGACTTACAGGTGGTTTTTCCTTTAACATGTCCTCCACAAAGTCAGTATCTTGTACAGCCTCCTGAGTGGCAATCTGAAAATGTTCTGCAGCCCGCTTCAGGATTGCATTAAATGCCATTTGATCATCAATGGGTGAAACTCGTCTTGGTAGAGGAGAGGAGGGGGTGCAGGGGGATCAAGACAAATAGCGTCTGGGTCAGGTGTTGGGGTGGGTGAAAGCCAAGGTGTTCCCTCTGCAAGCTGGTCTCAACCATCTGGAGCTTGGTCAGGTGAATCCTGCCCAAAAGGATTGTCTTGTTGGTTATAAGGATCCTCATAGACCTCTTCAGGTTCAGAGTATTCAAAAACCTCTTCCTGTGGAGTCTGGCTGGAGAGTTTTTGCACCTTTGGAAAACTAGAGCAGGAATCCTCCTCCCTAGGTCTCTTAGGGTTAAAATATTTGACAGAGAAGTCTACAAACTTAGACAGCTTGTACATACAGCTCTCAAACCTTACTCTGCTCCATGGATATGGAGCAGGGGGGTCAGGAGAAGGGAAAGGATCTCCAGGAGAAAAGGGGTCTCTAGAGGGAGTGGCCTTGTCAGACAAAGCTTTGGAGAAGGAGAGGCTGGAACCCATCTGAATGCTCCTCTCGATGAGAGCTTGTAGTGTTTGGATTATTTGCCATCAAAATAATATTAGCGAGACTCTCGCATAGCTACGGCGGGTTCGGGAGAGATTTCAACGCGCTTGTAGGTGTCGTCAAGGTCTTCGCACAGCCAAAACCTCTGTGGCGGATGCGCTCTTAGACGGCGCATCAGCGTTCTTGCGTTTTTTAGCAGAGACGCCCTTATGTGTTGAATGCCCCGACTTATGCTGAGAAGTAGGAGGCGGGGAGAGCGGCTGATCCAAAGGATCAGAAGGCGCTGCGCCAAGGTTTTTCGACGGGCCAGTTGGCGCCTGGACATATCCGTTGAGGGAGCATGTGGGGCTGTGTGTTTATCCTTCTGTGGTGTGGGTGTGCCCCTGTCGCTGGGATGTAATCTACCCATAGCAGAACCGGCAGCCTGCCTGACGGGGCCAGGGATGGGCAACTGGGAACCGGAGGGTTCCGTGGGCAAGTCTATGACCTCCACATCGGAGCCATGGCTGCCACTTGAATCCACGTCACTCGAGGCGCCGACGGAGGAACCACCCTCGGCCTGCTGCATGGTGTAGGCCGCCCAGCGCTTCGTCCGCCAATCTTTTAGCATCTTCGAACTAAAATGTTGGCAAGACTTGCAGGATCGCTTGTCGCGATCACTTGTTACACTTTCGGTGAGTGTCCTTCCACAGGTACTTTCCGTTACAGGACAGACAGAACTTAAGGGGAGTCCTCTCCATAGTAGAGGTAAAGGGTGGCAGCCAGACAAGAAGGAAAAAAGAGAGGGGAAAGAGAAATTCATTCTTAAAGAATCAAACCCCGGGGTCCCACTCGCCTGTATAGGACTGGCCCGAGGCCACGCGGTCAGCAGCGTCAACCGAAGCACCAGTCGCCGAAAGTCAGAGGTCTCCGGCGTAAGGGTCCACAGTAGTCGTTGAAGAAGAAGGTCGAAGACAAAATTACCAATGGTCGTGGGACAAAGGAAGTTTTACATTTTCGCAATACATCTCTTACAAGCTCTGCATATGGCGACCAGCTAGTTGGGCGGAAAAAAACAATCTGGAGGGACCTCGACGCGTGAGGGATTTTGGGGACACTACACGTCACGTTAGGGATAGTGCTACAAGCAGGCCCATGTCGACGTCCCCTTCGATCCTCGAAAGAAAGATGCAATACTCTGCGATTACCACTAGATGTCGGACTATAAGCACAGCATGTGATTCTAAGCAGATTAACAAGCATCAGAAACACAAGGCTATAGCAGACCCAAGTGCATACCCGTGCAACCCTGGGTGGCACTGCTAGTGGTTCATAAGTAACGCACATCTGAATTTTATGTTGCCATTTCACACAAAGTTAGGATGTACCACTAGACACTTACATACCAAAGAATAAAACACAGGCAACTCCAGTATGGACATTACATGTGTAGTCTAGTCCATTTCATTGCAGTAGAAATGGATACAATGTAATTAGAAGCATTTTTAGAATACGACTATAACTTTTTTTAATGGCCCATAAGTATGGTGGAAACTGAACAGGATTTATGAGTACCAAAAAGTGGAATTTATTAAGCCTAAAGGTTCTGGAGTTATAGCACAAAATCTGGGGCCCTGAGCTATCGTTTTTAGTGTTGTGACATTTTAACTCAAGTTTTTTGCTAAACCCACTGACACGGTGCAAGTCAATGGGGTAAAATGTGTGTTGTTAGTACATAGCAATTTATGGGACAATGGGTCTAGTTATAGTTTTGACGGTGTGGTAAAAGTGCAGGTAAAACAGTCGTTAATTCCGGCACTGGCACTTTAACTGCACCGGCAAAACACAAGTTTGTCGGTAGGGGGGACATATTTACCTCCAGCCCTGAACTGCCAGTAAATCAGGCCCTGACTGGCAAAGAATGCCAGTATTACTGGCGCCAGTAATGGCGGAAATCCCCTCCATGAGTCCCATGGGACACCATGGGATGGGGACTTTCTACCGTTGCCGGCCCCTAGAATATCCCGATAATATTGGGATATCAGGCCCCGGTAACAATAGGGCCGTTTTGCCGGTATCCCGCCGGGATACTGGCAAAACTGTAATGAGGCTTAATTTCCAAAGCGGAAGGAAAAAAGAAAGTCTTTTGGTTATGGCATGAAATGCAGGGCAGGGAAAACAATAGGTCCACAACACGAGTTAATAATAAGAGGTAACTTTAAAGAAATAATTAACCTGGAGCTAGTAATAGGGATGGCGGAAGTATCCTCATGACAGAACTCCTTTACTCACGCAATCTGTCTTGCTGATTTTTAAATTAATGTACATCCGTGTCACGAGGGATTCACCTTCCATTCAATGGTATATTCCACCATGACCAGGTTGGACTACTTTTTTGTCCTAAACGAGGAAACAAAGTTGAAGAGGCTAGGTTTCTACACACGCCTCTGATTACTATGGTGGGTGGAAGGAATTAAGGCATAGGGCATGTGGCAACTTAACATGTATGACCAGGGGTCCCAGAAGTTAACTCTAGAAAAATAAATGGGTGAATACTTCGAGCCTAGTACAAACTCTGACAAAGCATTGGGTAGAAAGACAAACAATATTGGGAAGGCGATCTCCACCATTAAGACCCATACCAAGGAAAAAAGAAAAGTTTGAAAATTTGGCCTCAATGGAAAAAACACATACACATGATAAATATTGATCGTGGCAATCACAGAGAACCTTTGAAAACTATGGATGAAGAAGCAAGATATAGATGCAGAAATTTCAGAGAGGCCCCAGGTAAAAATGGTTTACCTATAGAGTTGTTGGAAAGAATTAGACAGAAAATCAGTAATGTAATGCAGAAGTGGATGTACGTTAAAAGAACGTATCCAAAAAGATCGAATTACAAAATTAATGGGCATACTTGCCCGCATTTTGTAATTCAATCTTTTGGGATTTTGCCTGTTTGTCCCCTGCACTGCCTGTAATGTATGCGGGGGAGACCACCGCAACCCATAATACAGAACTGTGGGAGCGGGGGACACTGAGCCGCCAACCCCTGCTCCCGTGTTCGGTATTATGGGCTTCGATCTAATCTACTAAATGTGCAATCAGCCTTTTTGATTCAATCTGTTCGTCCATTATCTGCAGAGGTACGAGACAGACACGCAGATGGCAGATGGCATGGCTGTTGGCACAAACTGTTCTTAATACGAAAATCAAAGAAAAAACCCATCTCTCCCTATTGGAAGAGGAGTTTCCCTGCCTAAATTAAAACACTAAGGAATCAGTCAGGATGTTCATGAAATCAAGAGTCCACCGTCCTGTGTCAAAACCCTACTTCTATCCCATCTTTAACTAAACTAAAGAAGTAGTGAATCTTCTTGGTCCAGAAGAATGGCTCCCTCCTTCTGTACAACGGCTCCCAGTTCCATTTGTTAGGTAGGATCTTTACCTGAGGAAATGCCTCCCTTCCCCAGTTCTCAATCCCTTTTCAAGGTACCAATTAAAGTTCCAGGTTGAAATGACAAATAAGCAACTCAAAAAGGTAAAGTTCCACCTCCAACGTCAACATTCCTTATGGCACAATGCTATTTCTTCACTATTGAGTTCCTAGAGAATGCCACCCTTCTCCAGGAATGTTTACACAATGCCGGGGGAATGACTCCATTCGCTGGCCTTTTCTCAGGCTTTCTTTGCAGTTCACAACACCAGGGGGGAAGGTCCCCCTTCCCCTGGCCTTTTCTCAGGCTTGGTTTGCAATCCACAACGCAAGGGGGAATGTCCATCTTCCCCTTACAATTGCAACACACTTCACAATACCATGGGCAATGACTAATTTCCCCCCTGGTCTTTCTCCAACTGGACCAACTTGGCCTGGACCAACTTGGTTCACTAACCTGCCAAGTATGGCCAGCTTTCTTAAGCTTTGATCTTCAACTCAGTCTCTTCCAAAAAGATCGTGACGAGGAAGATGTTCTCAACCTTGCCCTTGGTTTTCCCTCAATTCAGGTAAGGCCTCTCAACGAACCATTTCTGTTTCGCTCTTATTCCAGAGTTTTTACATCAGTCCCAGACTGAGGTTGGCGGCTCTCTGCAGACCCTCTGTACTTGCCACAGGCCTCTCAGGTCAACAATTCCTTTTAGAAAACCTGCATACTTTTGTGTGTTGCCAGCGAGGGTTCCGGTTTCTCCTGGGCATCTCCTGAAAGACGCCGGGTCCCTGAGGCATTCATGGACATCTTGAAAGACCAAAGAAATATTGAGGCTTAGTACCACAAAATGAAATACGCCAATAACGGGTCGAAAGATACAAGTATCTTTATTTCTGCACAGAATTCAAAGAAAAACAGATAGCTATCTGGCTCCCAACACCTCGCAGTGTGTGCCAGCAGACACAGTAAGGGGTGAGTGCTGGACAGCTTAAAACGGGCTGTTTTATACGATTTTCCAATCATTGTCCAGCCCCTCTCCAAACGAATAACTTACATGCTAGGGTTGCCCATAACTCCAGTAGGCATGAATTTAGGTGTCCCATTGCCTATGCACCCTGCCAGAGACCTATGCTCATGTGCCTTGACTGTCAAAATGCTCTTGTGCCTGATTGTCTAAATCGAATCTAGATGACCCTTTGCCTTCGCACCCTGCTAGTGACCTATGCTTTGTGCCTGATTGCTAAAAACTTGAATTTAGGTGTCCCATTGCCTATGCACCCTGCCAGAGACCTATGCTCTTGTGCCTTGACTGTCTAAATCGAATCTAGATGACCCTTTGCCTTTGCACCCTTATAGTGAACTATGCTTTATACCTGGGGGGGCGTGGCTACGAGGGCCATGTAGGAGGACGTGATCTGGAGGAGCTCCCGAGATCCTGTAATGATCCGGGCAAAAAAGTGCGTAATGATGGGCTGACGACCGCTGAAAATACACATGTCGGTGTGTGAATGATTGGGCCACGCGTGGTGAACTTCTGGATGGTGCAGGAGGAACGGCGGCAGAGATTGGTGCAGAAAAGATAAGGAGCGCCGGAGACGAAAGACGACACAAAATGGCCGACCAATGTCCGGAACAAAAGAAGAAGCAGGCCGCATGGTGACCTAGCGAAAGGGGCGTACTGAGTGCACATTTGTCATTTGTGCAAAATACAGGTCCTGTGGGTCATGTCGAATAGAACGGTGAGGCCGAAGGCAAAACAGCCCACCTTAGACGACTTCGCTAAGACGTCCCCGGGTCAAGACAATACCAAGAGCAGGGACAAGCCGCCTGCAAGCGGCATGACGACTTCGGGCGCTAACCAAGAAGTCCTAGCTGCGATTGCGGAACTAAGGGCGGCCTGGGAATCTAAACTCGAACTAGCCGTCACTGAACTGAAAACGGCACTGGACCTCAAGGTCGGAGAGGTGCAGGAGGACGTTAACTACTCCGACAGGATGTCAGGGCCTTGGCGGAGCGCACGGAGTCCCTTGAGAAGGAAGTTAGCCCGAATACTGCGGATTGCGCCTCCCATAAGGCCGAATTGCATGCCCTGATACAAAGAGTGGGCAACTTGGAGAGCAGAGCGGAGGAGGCGGAAGGATGAACCCGACGAAACAACATCCGTATCGTGGGCCTGCCGGAGGGATTGGAGGGCCACGATCCCACGGAATTCATTGAATCCATGCTACTGCAAGAGATACCCGGAGGAGCCCTATCCCAAGGATTTCCAGTGGAAAGGGCACATAGAGCTCTAACAAGGAGGCCGCCGCCGGGGAACCCGCCTAGGCCGGTGATAGCCAACATTCTTAACTACCGAGATCGGGAGAGGATATTGGAACTCTTTCGTAAGGGAGGAACGATCACACAAGGAGCGGCAAACATCACGGCCTACCCGGACTATACCCTGTCTGTGCAGCGTAGCCGCATGAACTTTGGGACGGTAAAGCGGAGATTGAGAGAGGCGGGCCACAAATATATGTTACTGTATCCGGCAAAATTGAAAGTCATTCATAAACACAAAACTTTGTTTTTTGAGACCCCGGAGGACGCCATGGGATGGCTCGATGCGCAAGGATGTCCCCAGGAGTCAGAAGCTCGGATGGAGAAAGAGCACGGAAGAGATAAGTAATGCACGAAGAAGGTGCCACAAGATGGCGCGGCACGTGGGACTTGAATATAGTCGCTTGCGCAGCCTTCAGTAGAGAAAGTCAGACTATTGCACTAAATGTTATAAGCACTGTAGTTAATGTTGAATTAACGGGAGCCTTACAGAGCGGTTCTCTCTACCCCACAACAATTTTAGTTAAGTGGCCATTAGGGCGACTTCACCCTACTGAGCTCTGTGCATTGTTTGGTGCTTGCAGGGCTAGATGTGGGGGTGCCTGAGTTCCGAGAATGGAGCTGGGCAGCAGTTGGGGTGTGGGATGTTGGGGAAGGGACGGGTGGGGGGAGGGGAGGTACGTTGGGGATTTGCCGTGTACATAGTTATGGGGAGTTTGAGCTGGTACGAGAAGCTACAAGCAAAGATGGAGGGCTGTATCTGTATCACGTGGGCAAAGGGGAGTCGCTACATGGAAGGCAAGAAGACACTCATGAGCCATGGGAGACCTTAAGATCGTAACATGGAATGTCAGGGGACTTAACAGCTACTTAAAAAGAAACAAAGTCATGATGTACTTAAAAAGACAGAAGATTGATATTGCGTTGTTGCAGGAAACACATTTGACCCAGCAAAAATTGGAACTGGTGGGGAAGAAGTGGAGAGGTACTGTAGTAGGCTCTCCGTACTCTGCCTACGCTAGGGGAGTGCTGGTCTGGGTGGCACCGCACGTTCCGCTCCAACTTACACGAGAGGTGGTGGACACGGAGGGGAGGTTGGTCATATTAAAGGCTTTGGTAGAGAATAGAGAGGTGTGCATTATAAATACGTATGCCCCCAACCAAAACACTGCGACGTATTTTAGAACCCTATGTACTCATCTGGGCGCGTGTATGGGAGGAGCGGTTATCTGGGGAGGGGATTTCAACTGCGTGCTCAACCCAAAAGGCAGACAGATCTGATGGGAAGATTGATAGGCCCACCCCAGAGGCCAGGGTATTGCAGACATTACTAGATGACTTTGGGTTGGCGGATGTTTGGAGACTGAAACACCCTAATGAAACACAGTACTCGCACTACTCAGCTCCGCAGCACCTGCACATGAGGCTGGATTACTTTTTTGCCACGCCAAATGTGGTGATAGAGACCACCCAAATAGAATATAGAGTGAGGGTCCTGTCGGACCACTCGCCTCTGGTGCTGACCTGGCAGCACTGCCGCCCCAGGGCGCGGATACCGACATGGCGCCTCCGGGCAGAGGCGCTCCGAGACCCAGTCTTCAGGGAAGATATCAGGGATGCGATCTCACAGTACTTTGAGGTAAACACAGGCAGCGTAGATTCAGCGTGCACGCTCTGGGAAGCCTTTAAGGTGGTATTGCGGGGTGCTGCTATTGCTAAGTCAAAAGGCCTACAGGGTGGGGTCCTAACGGAATTAAAAGAAGCGGAAGAGAAACTGGAGCGCGAAAGCAACAGGGCGGGAGGGGACGCAGAACTTGTACTCGAGTTGCAGCAAAGGTGCGCAGAGCTTTGGGAAAGGCTCTGCAACCTTAACTACAAGAAGTATGTCGAGAGGCAACATGCAGGTGGGGATAAAACTGGCCGCTTGTTGGCGTGGTTATATAAGAGCGAAACCCCCAGACCCCGATTAGGACAATAACTAGAGGAGACGGGGAGGTGGTTGACACCCAGGAAGGAGTCAACGAGGCATTCTTGGACTATTATAGAACATTATATGAGGACAGAGGAGGGGACAATCGGGAGGAGATTAGAGAAACACTAAAAGACATGGAATTACCTAAGATTAGTGATGAAGAAAGGGAGGAGCTGGACGCACCGATTACCTTAGAGGAATTAGAGGAGGTGGTGAAGCAGCTGCCCACCTGCAAGACCCCGGGCGCGGACGGATTCCCTGGCGAGTTTTACAAAATATATATATGCTAGAGATGCTCAATGAGTCTTTTGAGAAGGGTCGGCTACCGGAATCGCTCAGAGAAGCACTAATTGTGCCGCTCCCTAAGCCCAACAAGCCAGGGTATAGCTGCGGCTCCTATAGGCCGTTGTCAATGTTGAACCAGAATAGCAAGATCATGACGGCGGTCCTGGCCAAAAGGCTGCAAAGGGTTATTAGCAAACTGATACACCCGGATCAGACAGGTTATGTCCCCAACAGAAATATAATCCACAACCACAGGCGATTCCACCAGGTGATTGAAGAGGGAAACAGGAGCGATGGGGAAATGGCGGTGGTGTCCCTAGATGCAGTCAAAGCTTTTGATTCAGTGAGGTGGCCATGGTTGCTGGCGGCCCTGGAACAATACGGGATGGGGCCGGGTTATGTTAGGTGGGCAAAATTATTATACAGTGAACCACTGGCCAGAGTACGCAAAGGATCGGTGATATCTGAGAGGTGGCAACTCAGTAGAGGCACCAGACAAGGGTGCCCCTGGTCCCCGATGTTATACATTCTAGCTCTGGAGCCCCTGGCAGTGTACCTCAGACAACAATATGACATGGTCGGTATTGAGGCAGGGGGAGAGAAACACCTAATATCCTTGTATGCTGACGATTTACTACTGTAATTGAAATATCCGGAAGAAAATCTTCAGTATATTCTAGAGGTCATGGAAAAGTATGCAGAACTGTCCGGCATAGCGGTAAACCCCCAAAAATCGAGCATGTTCCCATTGGGGAGCTACATAGGAGCCCCTCTGGAACGGTTGCCAGTGTTGTCTGAACCTTGGGCGGCTGATTCCTTCCGCTACCTCGGAATAGATGTGTATCATACGGTGGAGGGGGAACACTTGCATAATACCAAGGTGGCTGTGAAAAAAATCCGAACAAATATGAAGTTTTGGGAGAAGCTGCCGCTGGCGATGATGGGACGGGGGGCGATGCTCAAAATGGTGGTCCTTCCCAGGCTGTTACATTTCTTCAGTAATATACCATACTTGATACCCAAAAAATGTTTTGTCAAACTGAACAGCATGTGCAGGGACTTCCTATGGCACGGCACTCGCAATAGAGTGGCGCTATGGAAGCTACAGAACTTCCATGATAGAGGGGGCATTAAGCTGCCGAATATTGAGGCCTATTATGTAGCTAGTCAGTTGCAATATGTAACCAAATGGCACTCTGATGAGGAAACTCCTGAATCTAGGCTGTTTGGGCAGGACTGCACCCCGTTTTACCTAAAGGAGATTATCTGGGTGCCTAGACTCGAAATGAAAGAACGCCCGGGTATGCTGTTGCTTGGGTGGAAGATGTGGCACAGAGTATGCCAACTGATGCAGAACCCATGCCCGTGTTCCCCACAGGTGCCACTAGTCGCCTTAGCTGGGGGAGACAATTCAGGATGATAATCAGGACCTATTGGGAATCGGTTGGGCAGGTCACATTGGGAGACATATGGCAAGAAGGGATTATTAAAGATTTCGAAGAACTGGGAGAAGAGACGGGTTTGCATGGAGGCCAATATGTCACTTATCTTAGGCTAGTGCACACTATTCGCAAAACCTGGCCAGAGTCTGTACTGGCGGAAGAGCCAGACGTCCTAATGGGAACAATATATGACATATCAGAAGGAGGGCACAAGATCTCTAGACTGTATGAGATGGTGATGACCCGGGTGGGGAAGGATTTGACTCATTTGAGGCTGGACTGGGAAGCGGAGGTGGGGGCACAGATGACCGATGGAATGTGGGAACGTGCTATAGGATACCACAAGAAGGTGTCCAGAAACGCCAGATTGCAGCAGATACAGTTATACATAATGCATAGAGCCTATATGACCCCGAAGAGAATATCTAAGTTTGCAAACGCAGGAAGACAAGCATGCCCAAAATGCGATGAAGAAGATGCTGATATGACACACATGTTCTGGTCTTGCCCAGTGATTGAAGCTTTTTGGGGGGAAGTGGCACGGAAACTAGCGGATAAAGGGGTCACGCTCAACATAGATCCGGCCTGGGCCTGCCTGTTGGGAGGGTTTCCCAGACCACGGAATACTAAACATCTTGGGAAACTGAGGGACCTGGCATATGTGCTTGCTAAAAGAAGGATTGCCATGGGCTGGAAGCAATGCCACAAGCCACGGGTAGAGGTATGGTGGCGGGACTTGCAAAAATGGGCGGAGGCTGAAACGGTGGTGTGGCAGGAGGCATGTAGCAAGTGCGGGGAAGAAGAAGTAGGTAACCTGATGGCTTGGAGAATGTTAATAACAGGACTGTTTGGCACAGTAGTGGATTCTGCAGCTTCGGAAGGAAGCGATACCCAGCCACACGCAGCGGATACAGAACGAGAAACGCAAATAAGCTCTTGAGGGGGGGGGGATTTGGGGAGCAGTAATGAGCGTTCATTGATGTTCACGAGTCTGTTGTAAATAATGCTGCAAGTTTGGTTTGTATTGTTTATTTGTTTTCAAAATAAAAATATTTAAAAAAAAATAAAAAAACTAAAAAAAAAAAACTATGCTTTATACCTTGATTGCTAATTGAATTTAGGTGACCCCCTGCCTATGCACCCTGCTAGGGTGTCCCACGCTCTTGTGTCCCGATTGTTAAAAACAAATCTAGATGACCCTTTGCCTTCACACCTCACTAAGTGACTTATGCATTTGTGCCTTGATTGTTAAAAATTGAACCTAAGTGACCCATTGCCCTTGCACTATGTTAGTGACCTTGCTTTCGTGCCTGGATTGCTCGAATCGACTTTAGGTGCCTCACTAGACTAGACACACGCTACCAGACAATAATACACCGCACCAGTCTACCCTGCCCAACATTACAATGTATCTCCATGCGCTTTATACAGTGTTACTGAGATTAACATTGTACATCTTGAATAGCCAATACCTAATCATGCTACCCAACCTATCAGCACTTGAGCCTGCACATAACCCATACATATTAACTGAAATGAACTCCATACCTTGCCCTGTTCTCACAAGAAACCTTAGATTATGTGCCAGGCTCGCAAGACTCTATGACCCCTTATCTAAACTAGCCCACAACAAGGTGTCCACGAATCCATCCCTACATCCTCTTCAACTGAACAGTAGACTCCACCGTGAGCCCATCCGTGACCAGAAATCCAGCAGATCTAGGGACTAAGGGTGCACTAATAAATGCACGTTCCATGGTAGCCCATGCATCAGACATTGCTGACCTGTTACATAATGAAGACCTGGACTTCTTAGCAGTTACCGAATCCTGGCTTCACCCCACATCAGGCCCTGCAATTATGCTAGCAGTTCCAGATGACTACACGCTATTAAGACTTGATCGCACCACTTCTAGAGGTGGAGGTCTTAATTTACTATCACAATTGTATCTCCTATCAATGTTAGCTCCTGTGAATCTCTAACAGCCAAGTTAACACTCTCTAGCACTCAATCCATCTCCATTCACCTTATCCACCGACCACCGGGCCCCTTAGGATCATTCGAAGAAGACCTCACAGACATCTCATCAAACAATCTCAAAATCTCCTCACAACGCATCCTACTAGGAGACTTTAACCTTGGTTTTAGCGACCCTGCAGACGCCAATGCTAGTACAATCAACAATACCCTAGAGGAACTGGGCTTCACCCAGAAGATTACCGAGCCTACCCATATCAAAGGGAGAACTCTGAACTGGCTAGCTGTGCACAACTGCCCAGTCCTGGTCTCTGCCATACTCCTGCAGCCCTGGACAGACCACTATTTGATCTCGTTTACCCTAAATTCAACCCCAGCACAAGCTAACAGCATAGCTCCAGCTGTCCACTCCCGAAATAAAAAAAAACATCACCCCGGAAAACCTGATCCCGCTTATCACACCAACCTTGAATGCCATCCCGGATCACACTGATCCACTCACGATGGTGGATATCTACAATAAAATCATGCTCTCATCCCTCGATGCTATAGCCCCTTTGAAGCTAAAAAAGAGTAAGCCCCGGAAACACATTAACTCCTGGTTTTCGCCTCATCTCAAAGCCCTCAGACAGGAAAAGCGACGCTGTGAAAAAATCTGGCGAGCTTCCCCCTCAGAAAAAAACAAAAAAAACGTGAGCAGTCTAGCCTCCCAATATAAAAAATAAATTATACTGGCTAAACAATCGTCATTCAGCACGCAAATTTTACAAGCCAAATCCAACACTAGAGAGCTTTTCACAATACTTAAAGAGGTTGAATCCCCGATTCAAGTACCTGATTCGTGTATCAAAGATAAAAATTGGTGCACGGGCATTCAAAATGCCCTAGCGAACAAAATCTCATCCCTTAAGACTAAGATAAGCACTAAAAAATAATCTCTACTCATCTACTCTCCTCCACCAAGCAGAGTACTGTCTCCCATAAAAAGGTTCACCCGACTCAATCCCCCCCCCAGCGCTTAACCCCTCCTTTAACTTCCACAAAGTATCCACCAAAGAGGTAGAGAATACTATTCTCACCCTCAAACCCTCAAACTGCCACAGAGACTTATGCCCCGCTCAACTGATTAAGGATGCTGCCCGTGATCTCGCACCATTTATTGCCAAACTAATAAATGCGTCTTTCACATCAGACACCGTACCTAATAATTTAAAACAGTCCTGGGTCCTCCCTCTGTTTAAAAAAACGAATCTGGACCCATCCACCCCAACTAACTACCGCCCTATTACCACAGTACCTTTCCTCCTTAAAATCATCGATAAAATAGCATACCAACAGATCCAACACTACCTTGAGCACTTCCAGCTCCTAGGCGTCCGTCAATCAGGCTTCAGGCCACAACACAGAACAGAAACCGCACTCATAGATCTCAAAGCACAGATAGATGAGTTGAGAGACCAGGGGAAGACAGCATTATTGCTTCTCCTTGATCTCTCTGCGGCCTTCGATTTGGTCGACCATGAGATCTTGTGCAACCACCTACAAATAGCTGCCCACTTCTCTCAAGATGCAACTAACTGGAAACAATCCTTCCTTAATAACCGTACGATGAGAGTCTTCTCATTATCAGCAGCATCCGACCCTATCCCGATCACGTGCGGCGTACCGCAAGGATCGTGCGTCTCCCCTACACTTTATAACATTTTCACGAAGCCCCTTTTTGATGATCTAGACGATCTGGGTATCACCTACACTAATTACGCCGATGATACCCAGATCCTCATCCCGTTGTCGGGGGATTATGACAAGGATTTGGCCTTCGTTAATAAAGTGTACCTCATCATCCAGGCATGGATGGCCTCACACGGACTATGCCTGAATGATGACAAGACAGAACTTCTCATTCTAGGCTCCACACACTACCTCAACAAACTGGGCCACAAATACTCATCGTTCATAATTGACGACAACAAAATCATGGTAGCTAAGGAGGTTAAAACCCTCGGATTCTATCTAGATTCCACCCTTACCTTCAATAAACAAGTGAACGCAATGGCCTCCGCCACTTCTTACACTTGCAAACTCATCAGGGCAGCCAAACCCTTTCTCTCCCCCACCAACTGCACCACCTTGGCCAGGGCGCTGATCCTGTCCAAGTTGGACTATTGCAATGCCTTATATGTAGGCTGCAACAAATATATCTCTAACAAAATCCAAATCCTCCAAAATAATGCCCTCAGAGCGGCCCTTAGTATCCCGAAGAAAGCGCATATTTCAGATTCCAGAAGATCTGTTAATTGGCTATCCACCAAGGACAAGATATTCCTTAAATCAGTGTCTCTGATTCATAAATGTCTCCACCAAGCAGCCCCCCCAATACCTCACCGCCAGATTTACTAGACCTACCCTCTCCCGCCCCTCGAGAACGGCCAACTCCAACCTTCTTCTGGTGCCCAGGTTTAAACATACTACATCTGGAGGAAACAGCTTTCCAGTAAAAGCAGCACAACTCTGGAACTCCCTCCCTCCGTCGTGCAGGGAGGACCTACCCTACCACCAGTTCAGAGCCAGGACCCTCCACTGGCTCAAATCTCTCGACTCATAACGACTCTTAGAGACCCAGATTCGCCACTACCCTGTGGCGCCTCATTGAATGTTAATATATTTATAGTTTTGCCCTAATGTACATGTTCTACCCCTACTCATTGAATGTAAATATGTTTATAGTACTGCCATTAATGTACATGTTCTACCCTCCTATTTGGCGTGATACGTCCGGCAATGTAACCCTAGCTGGACCTCACCACACCGTATGTAACGAAGCTTTGCAACCCTCTTGCTGCCTCTGCGCCTGGCTACCCTCGGGTTAGGTGCGCATTACAAATAAATAAATAAATACAAATACTGCAGTAAGATCAAGGGATGCAATATAAACAGGCCCCGTTTTAGAATGTTTAGTTTGGTATTGGAGATGCGCAACTATGGCAGCATTACGAGGACACCCCATAGACTTGCGGAATCCCACTTGGTAACGGGCGAAAATATCATTTTGGACAATGACATTTTGTATCTCCTGCAATAATAATATTGAAAATATTTTGGAGGAGGCGTCCATCAATGTGATTGGTCTGAAGTTTCCGGGCTCACTGGCTAAACCCTTCTTATAAACCGGAATGACATTAGCTGAGCACCAAGTTAGAGGAATCGTGCCTGAATGATAGATATGGTCAAACTTTATTTTCAATATTTTAGCCCAGAATACAGGATCAGACTTCAACAGACAGGGTGGAATCCCATCAGGGCCTGCAGCCTTTGAACTCTTGATCTTATTGATTGCATATTCTATATCCCCACGAGACCAAGGCGAGACCCTAGGTAATAATGATTTATCATTCTTCCATTCGTACCTTTCGAATCTGCTGGGTAATCAATATTTTTCGGTGATGTAGGATGTCCACACTTCAGCTGAAATCGTCGAAGGTTCGATATAAGTGGAGGAATCGTGGATAATGGTACGCAATGTTGTCCATACCTGCCTACTATCATGTTTTATTAGATTATGAATCATTCGTTGATTGTCGGCTGTTAGTAGATCGCTCTTTAAGCTCTTAATTTTGTTTTTGTATGCTTGTTGAACAATTTTTTATTGTGTTGTAATATGCAACAGCAAGTCATTAAGCCTATGTAGCAGTCTTATGTGTTTATTATTTTCCTTTTTGAAAGTAGCCATAGTAATATTATAACGGTGCCGATATGTTGTGCGAGGCGGACTGCAATCTATTTCTCTTGCCAGCTTAGTCACATTATCTTGTATTCGTCTCCAATTTTCCTGATCTAAGTCACCTATAGCACATCCCACGCCATACTCACTAAATTGGATGACTGAATCTGCACAGAATCGACTGAGTAACCGCCTACAAATGTGGGGATTCCAGTTTTTGCCGATCCGCTTCTAAGAGCGTAAAGCCAACTTCCGTCTCGAATTGCATGCAAGGTAATGCCAGCACTATATTGATTATCATGTGATCACCACAAGCCGGATTCATTACAGTAACAGGAACTGCTAAAACATAAGGTAGTTGAAACAAAGAAGTAACCTATAATCGAACTATGGTTACCACAAGCCCAATTATAATTATACTTTTTAGCATCCTGTTGCATAATTTGAACATCCCGTGCCAGAAAATAGTTGACCCATCTCTGCCCATTATTGCAAGAGGCAGACAGGTAATTACCACAAATCCTGCCTTTTTTTAAATCTATAGATTTGTTCATATAAGGCTCTAGCCAAGTAAGATCTTTGATAACGCAGGCAACAGCAGTAAATTGCCTTAGCATATCCTCATTTAAGAGCGAAGGCAAACAACCTGTACTGGAGCCATGCTTGGACTCTATGGTTGACATGGGAGTTTCTACATAAGCCGTTGCCTCCTCTGGCGAATTGAATATGTAGGGAGTCAGGCCGATATGTACAAAATCTTCACGTTGATCCCAGATTAATTTCATGATTATATGAGATCTGTAATTACATATCATACGATGAATATTACTTAAACCAAGAGTTATCCAGTCTATGTCATCGGCTCTTAACGTTCTCAACAAAGATATTGCCTGAAATATTTTAAGCATATATGACCTATTTAGGCATATGTTATCATCGCATGCAGTATTAATCTCCCATCCCATTATAGTTGGTATGTCATAAGTTAACAATAGAGGGGGTGAAGGATACTCAATTTTACTCCCTCCAACATCTTTTTCCCCCTTTATGACGGTCTCCTTCTGAGGAATAATGCTCCTATTCCAGCGTTGGAAGCCAGAGCTGTATTGCCCGCTAATCCCCCACCAATAGGATTTGCCCCCGCTAACAATGTGTCTTTCTGCTGAGTTCTAGTCCTATTCCCACTTGCTACCAAGTTAGAAGCCAAGGTAGGAACAGCAGGCATAGGATCATGTCTGCAACCTCTGCTTATAGTTTCAGGTTTTCTACCCATATTAATAGGAACCTGTGTAGCCGTGATACCAATAATCACATTTGAAGTTCTCTTGGTTCCAATTATAGGATAACATTTGGAAAGCTCGGTTTATTCATGGTTGCGTAAGGGTGAGGAGAAGAGCTCTTCTGCAGCCTCATTTACTGTAGAGCTTGGTTTAGAAAGGTTCCCCATTATGGGATTTGGCGGATTTTTATTGTTAGGTTTCCCATAATTTTTTTCCGCAGTCGCAGTCTTTGGACCGGGCCCTCGTTGGTCGCTGTTAAGGTTCAGTAGAGTCTTAGACTCCTCGTCGAGTTGGTGGAGATAAATAATTTTCTTTGCACTTTGTTTTTTTTGTTTCTTTTCAGCACATGCCTGAGCTCTTTTTTTGAAAGGCCATGCGTTTTTGTGCTCAGAGGGCCAGTCTTTTCTCTTTGCGTGTTAACGCCACAACCTGTGGTTCAACATTAGTGGCCTCATTCTCAGCAACTGCCTTTAAATCCTGCAGGCATTCCTTCCCCTCATCAAGGTTGATTATATCAACAAGGGCAGAGGGACTATCCAAACCCTCAATACAGGTTGGAGAAGCAAAACTGCCCACCAAGCCCTCAGCAGTTTGGAATTCTGATTTGCATATTTTAGCCACTCTAAATTCATTTAATTCTTTGTTAAGTTTATCGATTTGTGCTGTATTAACAAAAGCTTACGATAACCCCTCAACCCCGGTGTAGCAATCTTGATGTTTTGTGGGGCCGCAATCTCTGCATAGGACTTAGGCTTTTTTTGCTGGACAACAAGTTTGTGAGGCTTTTGTCACTACAGCAGCCACCTTTTTAGTTATGGCGGCCAATGCTGATATTGCATCGCATGTAAACAAGAGCCCCTCGATTTTATTTAGTTTCCCCATGATTTCCATCAAAGCAGACTTCATGACACGCATTTACCAGTGGGCTTGCCCGTGGTCCTTGTCCAGCAAGTTAAATATATGTGACATCACTGGGAATTTCTCGTTCATGGAGGACTCTTCTAGATTAGAAGGGGCAGCAGGAGCCTTTGTTTCCAGATAACCTGTCCACCTTTGAGGTGATTTGTGACCAATCTCATGATCTATTGTCCTTTTTTGCTCAAATGATTTCGTAAGAATTTCGTCTGAAACAGGCGAGCTAGAATTTGGAATAAAAGGAGAAACTGGTGGTATGCAATCATTGGGGAGGGTGTTCTGTACATCTACGCGAGCAGCCAGCCCAAAAACCCTTGCAGTCATCATAGTTGCATGAGGGGGCAGATTATTAAACAAGAAGACATTCTCAATATCTGGTCCCCGTTGAGTGATCGGCGTTGAGGGACCATGCGATAGCCTCATACGTCTGCATAATTCTGCTTCAATTGCAGGCGCCAGCATTGAGCAATCAGAAATGTGGTTGTTGAAGCATTCAGCCCCAATCATCGTCTCTATCTCCTTCCTCTATATAGTCCCTCTCTGCCCTTGGCAAATCCCAGACTACGTATGCCAGCTTTGAAGCCCGATAACACAACATAATTTGGTAATCCCTCGAATATGCGGGGGACAGATTGTGTAGGCTTAGTAATGTAGAGCAGAGAATCGTCCGCAAAAAGGCTGACCTTACACGTTACCCCCCCTATGGAGACCCCCACTATAGCATCGTCCTACCTCAGCTCACGGCTCCATCACTAGTGCATAAAGCAACGGGGAAAGCAGCAGCCCTGCCTCGTGCCCTGTTGTAATGGGAAGACCTGTGATTTCTCTCCATTCACCACCACCCTGGCCGTCGGTTCAGAGTAGAGGGCTCCGATCCATCCTCCCCCACGTCAGGCCCATCCCGATGGCTGAGAGCACCTCCTCCATGAAGGCCTAACTCGCCCTATCAAAGGCCTTTTCCGCATCCAAGGCCAGGAACAGAGCCCCATCTGCCGCCACCCACAGTGCATTAAGGATTTGCAGTGTCTTGTGAAGATTATCTGCCCTCTGTCTACGCATGATAAAGCCTGTCTGGTCTGCGTGTACCAGTAGCGGAAGGGGCGTCTCCAGGTGTAAAAATGTTGGCATCAACGTTTAGGAGGGAGATGAGTCGCTATGAGGCCCAATTGGCCAAGTCCTTCCCAGGCTTATTGATTACTGATATTAAGGCTTTCAGGAATGTTGGCGGTACAGTGCCCCCCCCTGTGATCAAGTTAAAGAGCTTGGCGAGCGGTGCTGCCAGCCGAGATTGAAACTGTTTATAAAAGTCCAAGTTAAACCCGTTCTCCCCCAGGGCCTTGCCCACCTTTAACCCCTGTATCGCCTTCAGCACCTCCTCCCGCGAGATGTCCCCTTCGAGAGGCCTCCTTTTCAGCCCTTTAAGTTTGGGGAGCTGCAACTTCTCCAAATATGCATGCATCTCGTCCCTTGTCACCTCCGCCGGTCTTGTGTAGAAGTCCCGGTAGTAATCGGCAAACTGGGCTGGTATCCCCTCACTTCCCTTCACCAGGATCCCGTTGGCCCCGCGTATCCTGTTCACTCTCCTCTCCACCCGGTCTCCCCTCACCCTGGTTGCCAGGAGCGTGCCCAGCGTGGCCCCTTCTTGTAGTACCTGTGTCGCATATAGTGCATCTTCTTAACCACCTCCCCTATTGACACGATTGTAGCTTCTGCCTCCTGTCCATCATCTCTCCCAGGATTCTTTCTCTATTTGCACCCTCAACCAGGCTCTCAGTACTCTCAGGTCCTCTCGGAGTCTGCCTCAATCAGTCCCATTTCCCTTTTCTTCTGTGCCCCCTCTGCTAGGAGTAGATCCCTAAAGGTGGCCTTTGCAGCCTACCAGACCGTGGCTATTCCTACCGCCCCATCGTCATTAGTTACGAAGTACGCCTCAATCTCCTTCCCCAGGAGACGTCCCGAAACACCTAATCTCTCACCATCTCTCATTGTACCTCATCCATGACTACCGTCGATGCGGCTTCACTGGTCTCCACCAAGCCATCACTAGCTTGTGGTCAGACCAGGTTGCCTCTCCCCATACCCCCATCTCACCCACCTGTTCTTGCTGGGACCAACAACAGATCTATCCTCAAGAAAGACTGGTGCGGGGGTGAGTAAAATTCTTATCCGCCGGTCCCTGGTAACACCTCTGCCTGACATCCACCCAATAACAGTCTTGCAGAAGATTTTGAAAAGTAATGTTCTCCTTACCGGCCACCCTCCGAGCCCCTCCCTTTGCCGACCAACAGTCCAGCGCCAGATCCACCACCAGGTTCAAGACACAACCCAGGATTGTGGCTCCTTCTGCCCAACATCAACATCCGGAGTACCCAGTGTATAAAACCTACCTGCCCAGCATTTCGGGCATATACTGTGGCCAGCGTAACCTTTGCACCCTCATGTAGGCCCTTGATCCCAAGGAATCAGCCCCCAAACCTTCTTTTGATCTTGAACTCCGTCATCCTGAACGGCTTCCCTACTAGGATACCCACCCCCTCCTTCTTTCAGTCCTTACACCTATGACTTTCCCCTTTATCGCGGACTCCTTGTTTACAGCGAGTCTCCTGGAGGAACAGACTAGTCAGCCGCTGCTTGCGAAACATGGGGAGTGATCTCTTGTTTTGGGAGTTCAGCCCTTTCAGATTTAGTGTAGCCACCTTCAGCTCAGCCATAGTCCCGTGGCCATACTCGACCTCGCCCATCATGATCCTCCAGAAAGAAAGGCCCCAGTTCCCCTGTACCCACCACTGCATGGACCCCCATTCCCCTTGTCCCTCCAACCCACCCGTTTCCCCTCGCCCTTCCTCCCCTCTCTCCCCCCCTTCTCCCTCCTCCGACCTGCCAAGTGCCCCCAACATTGCAGTCACACCTGTCGAACCACAAGGGAAATAGTCCCTGCCCTGAGCCCTGGACCCAGGTTTTCCCAATTCCTCCTCGAATCCCTTCCCCATCACTGCATTGCCCCTCACTCCCCCAACACTAACAAAGCCCCCCTAACCCGTGCAGCCCCCTGACCCGTGCCCCCGCCCCCACAACCCCTCTTAACTAGCCTAACAACTTGTAAACTATTTGAAAACATGGAAGTGGGTTCTCCTCATTCCTCCCTCCCAGCCACTTCCTAAACAAAGCGTGGTCATCCCTTCTCTCTCCAGTCCCCTTGATCAAGCTATGACCAGCAGAGCCTTGAAGACTAGTCCAAAGGTCCAGGGAAGCATGCAGAGAAGAGGCCACTCAGGTAGCCCCAACCTCATGTCATATGCTCACATATCTTCTAGGCGGGAGGGTGACCAACTTCTGGAACTTCCTGGCCCTCTGTACTCTGCGCCTCACTGCCATCGGGTTCAGGCCTCGGGGGTCACGTTGGGAGTCATGTCCGCTTCCAACTTCTTCCTGGGAATCCCCATTCCACATGCCCATCAATTCCTTTGTGGCACGCCCAACCTCCTCTTACGTGACCATGTGGAACCTCCCCCCCTGCCATTCAAACACCAGTACGAAGGGGTACCCCCATCAGTATCTCACCCCTTTCTCCTGGAGGCACTTGGTAAGGGGTCTGCATTTCTTATGCCTTGACAGCATGTGGGCCGACAGGTCCTGGAAGACAGCTACCCTGGAATCCCCTTATTCAATGTCCCTGAGGCGTTGTGCCTTTTCAAGTATCTTCTCCTCGTCGCTGTAATAGTGCATCCGGGCCAAGACATTTTGCGGACCTCTGCTTCCTCCTCTGGCCCGGTGCACTCTGTCAATCGTTACCCTCTCGCCTTCCTTGGACTCCAGGATCATTCCAATTATTTCTTGTATTTTGCACTATAGGCCTCTGAGTGACTCCCCTTATGCTTCCCTCAGCCCAAAAATCCAGAGGTTTTTGCGTCTCTCACGGTTTTCAATATTGTCTATCTTAAGTAAGATCCTCTTCCTTTTTCTCTAGTTCCAGTAAGCGTGTCTCAGTTTGTATTTCTGTGATTCCCCTCGAGGCCTGGTTAGCCTCCACACTCTCCACGTTACCCTCCAGTGTTGTCATTCTTGCCGAGAGGTCTCCCACCTTTGCCTCGATGTCTGTTCGCACTCCCTAATCTCCTCCAAAATAGCTTGGACGATATCGCTTTTGATTGGCTCGATCTCTGCTGTGCATGCGTGGGGTACCCCTTCACCCTTTGTGTTCGCCATTGTCTCCTTGTCCTGATAGCGATACTGTGCGAGAGTTCCTATCCTGCTCATTCAGTTGCGCCCTCTTCTCTCCACCAGCGGTTGCAGGGCCTGTGCAGGCAGTCTCCTTGCCCTGTTTGTATTGCCGCCCTAACACAGCTCAGGCAGAGCGGCTCCCCCAGGTCACCTCCTTCCCACCGGTCCATCGCTGTTGGGCTCTTCTTAGGACGTGGCCCCCAGTTCCCTCTCTGCACCATCCTTTCCTTACCCCTCTTTCAGGGGACCATTCCGCGGTGCTTTCCCCTCTAGGGTTTCAGTGACTGTCTTGATGCCCACCTCCACTTTCCTCAGTGTCTTCGGACCCCCCCGGGGGATACACGGTTAGGGTTTTCCTTGGCTCTCTAAAACAGTCCACTATGAGCGTACTGAGCCACTCCTGGTGCTGGCTCCCATGTGCTTTGCATAACCAATGCAGTCACCGGCTGGGTCTTCCTCCTCCCCCTGCCGGCCTCAATGCTGCTTTGGATGGTCACCCCATGACCAACCACTCTCACCTCGCACTCGCGCCGGGTGTACCAGAGTTTTCTGACCTGGAGAGGGTGCTGCTGCTCCGAATTCGTCCCCGGGAGCTCTCCTCACCTGCTGGTTCTTCAGTCTGGGGCAGAGCAGCCTCCCATTATCTCGCTCCGGCAGCCTCCAGAGCGTCCCTCACCAGCTCGACTACCTCGCCCATTGCTCCTCTTCTCTGCAGTGCACTCTGAGACACACTTTGCCCTCTGAAGCCAGCCTGCAGCTCAGGCTCCTCCCCACAGCCCAGGGCTGGCTGCCGCCACCGCTGCTGCTGCGTTGCATGGGTGAGGGCCTGCATAGGACACCCCTTTCCCCCCCGCCGGCACTGGTCTCACTCTGGCTGGGGGGTGTCTCCCTCCGGCTGGTCTTCAGCAAGTCCTTTGCTACCTCTGCCGGCAGGTTTCCCGCTCTGTCACTCTACGTCACCCTTTTCCCAGGCCCTTGACAGCACCGGGAGTCGCCGGCGCTGCAGACCTCAAGTCGCCCGTTGGTCCCCATTCCAAGGGATCCACCACTTCACACCAGCACCGCTGCTGCTCCACCACCCTTGAAACACTTGTGGGGTCTGTTCTTGGATGACCTGGGTTGAATCTCCACAAGTTACCAGGGCAGAGATGGAGCCTCGTGCTCGGCATCCATGTTGCCCAAACCCCATAGTCGTCTTCTCTCGTCGATTTTTATTGGAGAAGTCCACAAAAAGCTAGACTGCTCCATCATGAAATTGTTGGTGATCACCATTGCTTCGTGCCTCCTCCTCCTCGCAGTCCTGCTCCATGATGGTCTATGAGAGTATTCTCTATTCTTCCTCGTCTCAGTACTAATAATGGTGGTAGACTGACAAACAGATAGGGGTAAATGGAAAGGAACTGTGGTTTAAGGGGGGGGGATTATTAGGGTTTGGGTGAGGGTCAAAATACTGCTTTCTTCCTGCTGTGTCCTCAATGTATCCTCATGAGATTCTCCCACTGAGTACCACCCCAGGGGGACTATCGGGTAGCGGCCTCACCTCCCTAGTTTCATGAGAAGGGTCTCACCCTCAGTGAGAAGAGATGACACCGCAGGATTTGTCACAGGATGCAGAGGCTAAATGTCACCTTATCTCAAGTTACAAAAATGGTGCTTCCAAAGAAGGGCAAACCTCCAGATATTTGCTCATCTTATCCGCCGATATCTCTGGTTAAGGGGGAAGCCAAGGTGCTGGCAACAGTTTCAGTTGATGGGCTCTTTCCAGTAGTGACGAGTCACGGAAGTAGTCTGATGCACTTAGAACAGTGATTTTATCCCTAGTTTCCAAAACATTCAACGGAATCTACTTCATGTGCAAAACGACCATTTTTAACAACAAAAAGGGTGGGCCGCAAACTTTTTTGCAAAAACCTTATTTTTATTAATTGATGTTTTATCCCTAGCAAGGTTGGTATGTTATTTTAGTTAAGGCCTCTTTTGGACAGGGCCATATTATGCCATCATCAGAATGTTCAATGTACGTGGCTCATAAGTGATTAATTAATAACTTACAATGTAATTCTATTTTAATTCCATGAAAAGACTGGTGGAGCTAGGAACGAGATGCAGACAAAAGAGCTCATAATTTTGGCTATAGACTTATTTCAAACACAAAGGGGGTTGGAAAATGCCTCGCTGTCACTATTCTAGGAGGTATTTTCCATACCTAAATCAAAACTAAGGGTCTGTCCGATGTCAACATGTCCAAAGCAAAATGTCCTTTGTCCAAAGTTCTATTGTAACCCTCACATCCTAAAAATACTTCCTAAGGTGAAAAGGGTAATGTCTTGTACTTTAGGTGTACACAAAATGTTTGAGTTCAAAAGGAAAAAAATGGTAATTCTAATACAAAAGTTTCCAATTGGATGACTTTCAAAGTTCCAGGGGATTGTTCCTTTCCCCAGAGTTTCCTCTTATAGATGCCCAAGCTCCCAGAGTCTTCCTTATACTGTGCTGTTCAGCAACATTGGTTTGTATGTTAAACAACTTGGCTACTAGTCTTAATTTCATAGGATACCTGGTGAATTCCCTTGCTAGGTTTCTTCTCTTCTTTAATGCAATTTCATCACAGTCTATGGTTATACCTGAGGTATTTCATATCAGGAATTCCTGATGTGATATACTTTACACACTTGCCAACTTGACTTTTCCTGGTATACTCTCCTTCCAGGAGAGTATACCAGTATCTCAGTGCTTCGCTTGGCACACGTGCAAACTTGACAATGTCTTGTATTCACTCCATTAGTTCTCTTCTGGAAATATTGAGTCTCATATTCTGTCTTACATGCTTCATTTATTGTTATTTGCCCCGGTATCCCAGCTTCCCTCTGGTGGGCTCAATGGCTCTCTGTGGCGTACTTCGGTTCTCCCGCGGTAAGTGTGCAGCGGGTGCAGTGGCCCTTCGGCATCCTGTTCCATCTGTCTGGGTTGACCGACCTCGCTTTGTGGCTTCTGCGTCCCTCACTGCTCCTGTTTACCAGCTATGTGGTTCTCAGTGTTCGAGCGGCGTGGATGCAGCTCTCCGGTACCTGCGAATAGCAAAAAGTCTTCCCTTCTCTTCCTTTCATGACGTCCTCGCAGCGGGCCAGCACCTGCATTCTTCTTTCCTTGGTCTTCTCTGTGAGCCGGTTGGCTCCACGGTCTTCCCAGCAACACAGTGGTCACTCGGTCAAGACTGAGAGGACGAGATTCTACCAGCCAGTGTCTCCCTCCTGTCAGCTGGTCCGGTGTTTTAAATGTCCCAGCACCAATTATGAACTCCACAATTAGAGCGCAGCTTGTGCTTCTGGTCTTTATCGATCTTCATTAATCCACTCAGCTTTCTCGTCACAGTACTTTACATTCATGGAAAGGGAAGTCAGTTCCTGGTGACAGACAGCACTGAAGGTATTTTAGTAGCTTCGCTGGGTAGGTGAAGGGATTTATGACAATATGCCATTAAGGCATGGGGAATGGAGGGGGTATCCCTAAAAGGAAAAGGGGGTACCATGTTTCGTCCGATAAGGTTGTGTCACTCCCTTGAGGGTTGCCTCCCCCCATGTGAGCCTTCTTCATATAGCTGCCCCAGGGTCATGATCAGGTAGTGGCTGCCATCCCTTGGCCACATGGGGAAGTGGTCACCACTGGGAAAGGAGAGAGAACACCATCGGATTCATCACACTGGTCCATCAGATGGCATTGTCATGCACAATTCATAATATCTGCAGAGACAGATATGGACGCTAAGGCAGACCTTAACCTTCCATAAACCTTAATAAATATATAAAAAAAGGCCATTGTGCATACTTGGTTTCCTCCCCCCCATGCAGCACTAACATTTAACACAAGTTGGTTGTCAGTGACACAGCAGTCAATTCTAAAGACAAAGAACTGGGACCCTATGAACATGTGAATCTTGCAGCGCACGCTTTTTATTTATGGAAGGACTTTTCTTTCATCAGTGTTCCTCTTAATATCATGTGGCAGTGTGTCAAAGGACATGTATTTCATGGCTATTCAAGGTGATTGAAGAGCACTAGGTATTGTGCATCGATGCTCCATGAACCTCCTCAACTATTGCAGATGTTCTAGAGTATTGTGGTTATGGATTATCTGATAACACCTCCACTAACTGGGGTCACCAACTTGTCCTGTCCAGGTCCCATGAAGGTAGTGAATGAGCCTGTGCAATGCAACAAAGTAAGGAGAAAATTCCTTTTATAACACATTTTCAGACTGTCTTGATACAAAATGTAGCTCACTCACAGGGCAGTTCACCATTAGTAATTCTTTTGCTTTGAAACATGCACGCTTACATAGACAAATAACAAATAACAGGTTTTGGACTTACCTGCACTTTCTCATTCTGTACGAGAATATATTTCAGATATAATCGCTCAATAAAACATGATGATACATTTGATGGGACATCGGGGTCGATTGGAGAATATGCTGCTGGAACCAGGAGAATTCTAACCAAAACCAAAGAGGTTATAGTCCACAATTAGACAGTCATATATTTAGCATTACAAACATTCAACCTGTTTAAGGCAGCAATCGTTTTTCCAGTCTTGCAAGTAGTGAAAATAGTGCATACTTGGCTGCGGACAGGCCAAATTTGAGGTTACTCAAACTAGGGTACATTGTTATAAAATGTTACAAGTCCATGTCAGTGTATGAATACATCCCAGTAGGCTTCATATGCCTATTTAATTTAGGCCTTTTCATCTGATAAACATCAATTAAAGCATATAGTACCAAAGCTCCACAAGAGATACTCCTTTTATAATGGTTAACATAACCGAGATGTGTAAACATTGCAATGTCCCCCGCCCAGCGGACAGGAGACTCGTTAGACATATCCCTTAGCAGAGCTAATTAGCAGACATACATAAATGCACTGTGGAGGAAGATAAGGCTATTAGAAAAGGCTCTCTTTTGACTTAACTGTGGCTAAATATGCCACCTCACACTAGAACACCAGGCCCAATAGTTTCAGCAGACACCTAGGTGTGCTTTTTAAAAAGAAAATTATAGCAGAGAACCTCCGGATCTCACCTATGTAAGCAAGGGGAGGAAATTCCATTCCTGAGCTGATCAAATAGACTGGGAAGTACCGTGCCCAAAAACGGAAGAGTCAAGGTAATTCAGAAAGGCCCGTTTTATAAACAATAAGAATAACACAGGGACAGCAGTAAATCAAAAAATGTTCACATTCAGCTCTTCTCATGCTTGACAACAGTTTAAAAGTTACAAATATTTCATGACTAACGTTGCATCACTCTCTTCATTACAAAACTTTTGGGCTTGAGGGATTGGTTAGAAGAATCATCTATGTATGTATTATATATGGGTTAGTTCTATCATTGGCTGTTATTGTATCTACTGGCCACACCTCGGACCACCTCTAAACAGATTACAGGTAAAATACATCATCAAAATAATGGGCCATTGGCTACTGCAACAGTTTCAAGGTGGTAGTATTTGAGAGCGTGGATTGGTTGGTATTAGATGCACCAATCTTGGCAATTTGGCAGGTTATCAGCACATGAGCAACAATAGTGGTCAGGGGGAGCGGCAGCAAGGTGCTGCTTTTTCCCCCAATTAGGATAGCATTTCTCATTCTCTATGCCACAAGCCAGAACCTTCAGCTTTGAACTAGCTTTGAACTAGGCATTGTCTTGCATCTTTGACCTGAGAAATTGAGGGGACTGAAGGCTTAAGGCTATCTGTCCCTGGAGCTAATAAATAGCTATTACTCTCCAACTATAAGTCACGTGTGTCGAGACCACGTTTTGAATTATTCTGCATATACAAGGATTTTATCCCTTACTAATGCTTGTGTCCTAACACTTTCTGACCACTGGAGACTTGTTTGAGCTACTTTCTTTTAAATATTAAGCCTTGATTAGTGAGTACCTGACCTTCAGAGGCTATTTGTTACTTTACTCAATCTAAGAGAAATGTGTCTTACACTTGGGAACTATTATCTTCCGTTTTCTTCAATGCCAGTCCAAACCTCCCTTTTCCACGATAACCTTGGCTGGTGTTGTGCAGCTGTTGTCTGGTCTGCTCGGGTCTGTATTTTCTGCTAATTCAGCGAGTCGAGTCCCTCTGCAGCTTCGAGATTTCTTTGATGCATCCCATTCACTCGAAACTTGCTCTGCCGCCCATCTTTTCCAGAATGGCCACTCGTCACTGCATGTGTATCTTTTGCCTTGAATTTCAGCACACATATTGATGATATGTTTTCAAGTGTCTATTGGTGCAGGTAACATTCTTCATGTCTAAATTCAAGTTTCACCTAGTGTTTATGCATCTTTGTGGCTGGTGCATATCTGCTTCCTGTCTAGTGCGTCTAAATGTGTCAGCTTTGGTATTGACGTCACTTGCTCTCATTACGTTGGTTACAGCATGCCCATTTCTGCTACAGCTTGCAAGTTAATTTCTTCTTCGACTGACCCAGGATAAGGTCGATAGGGTTGCCTTACTGAATAGTGTCTCTCATATCTGCGGTATGGCAGTGGAGAGGGGGCAAACAGCATAAACAATGCACTCCTTTCGTTGATATCGAGGCAGGGGTGGGGCCGACGCAATGAATGAGGCATTTGTTTGCCTCTCGACACCTAGTAATGGAATCAAGTAGAGATCAGTGAATGTGTGTTTTTATCAAAGAAATATAACACCCTTTTGGGGACCCGGACAAAGACAGCGCGCGTGGGACTACATATGCTGTATTTTGGCATTGCAAACTTCTAGTCAATGGTTCTGCCCAATAATGTTATCATACACTATTACAAGAATGAAAAGATGAACGTTTATAAAACCCTTCATTTAGGTATTATAATCCTAGTTCTCGTAAATTTGTAAAGCATACCAGCCGAACAAGAGTATATACAGAGATAGGCAGTGTCTGCCATTTATTCACCCACCATTGGATTTTCTTTGATTAAATGTCTTAAATCAACAGGAAGGTGTATCAATCTGGACGACTGGACATAGCATTACAATTGTACCAACAACTGTTTTTGAATTATGGTTTTAATGCCATGCAAGGATTGAACTACCATCGGCCGAAGAAATGAGAAAACCTAACTGAAATTTCTATATTCCATTTTGCAGAAAGCAGGTGCCAAAAGAAAATAAACAAACTTGAGCTGAATTCACTCCCTTGCCTTAATTAATATTGTGCACATTTTGATTGTATTTGGCAAGAAATGCATCAATGTGGTTGCAAGAACCAAGCAACCAAGATGGCCACAGAGGGAGAAGGCTCCCCTCCGGGCATCATCTCCATTAACTATCTATAGGATTTTAACAGTGTTTATAGTGGCAGAGATTCCTTTCTTAGCTCTCTGGGGTGAGAAATGCCACGTGTGAATGTGCAGCAGGGACATTCTCCACTGCAAACCTGATCTGCTGAGGGGAAGGCGATGCCTGGCTCCACCAGATTGTTCGGGTAGCCGCGTTTGAAGTGCATTTAGGAAAGTGGTACCAGTGATGCAGAATGTTGCTTGTTCCAAAGCTGCCCTAAGGGCACTGGGAGACACAGTGCATGGCCTGTGCTGCAAGGCAAGGCCTAATCCCCAGAAAGACATCAACCCTCAACTAGCAGAAGAGTACTGCTTTTGTACAATGGGAAGACATCTCTACGCACCTCATGCTTGGGGTGGGACAGACGCCTACTGAAGGTCCTGAGTTAGAAGGCAGCTTTCAGTTCTCGGCTAGCACTGGAAAGCAAGGTAATGCATTTGTGAGGGACGGAAAATAACACTTTACCAACACTGCTCTACTTTGGATAGGGAAGGACATTTGTGTGAAGGATCCTGCTCTTTGTACATGCTCACAGATGACATAATTGCAATTAAATATATAAAAGTATATATACTGTGAAGAGACTGAGTCTATTGTTTGGATCTGCCTGATGTACTATGGACTACTGTGAAGGCATTGTGGAGTAAGAAGCAGACAACTGTTAGGGAGAATTCTCATTTCTGTGCTAATTTCATTCTACCTTGGAGACCCCTAGCTGTTTTGATGGACTTTGATTTTTTATCATGAAGTGAGTGAGACCTTTTTCTCACCTCTCATGTTTTTTTATCTCTTTTGGTTTTGGAGTCTGACAAACTCCACAGGCATCACCTTTTGTATTGCGACACACGGCACCTTCAGTGCAGTGTCACAGATAAGTGCTTTGGATTTTCCTTAAGGTTTTAATACCTTCTCTTGGATAAACTATTGTTTCCAAAAGTAGAAAAGTGTAATTGACGTACTTACCCTTTTCTCTTTGTAGACCCAGCACACGCCATCTTATGTGGAGTTCTGGGGGAGTTACATAGTATTCCCTTTGTCTACTTTCTCCTGTAACAATTTTATGTTACCCTCACTACAATTAATGGCTGGTAGCAGCGATTAAATCTTTCTACGATTGTGCGTTTTTACAGCAGGCTGAATGCTCAGCTGCAGTATTGCACCCATGGGTGCCCATTGTGTCAAAATGGCCCTGGTCGTCTTTTTTTTGCCTTTTCTTGCTTGTGAGGTCTTTCTTGGGTTTTACTCTGCACGTCAAACCAGGTTTGGTCCCTTTGTCAGTTTTGTCTTTGGCGGGCTTCACCGCTGAAACCCACCTCTGGCTCCAGCATGTCTGGCAGGGCAGGAAGTGAGGGAGGTTCCCGAAACTCCCTGTGCTTAGTCTCCTTGGTTACAGGAATGCACCCAAATGTGATTGGCTGGCTCGCTGTGTGAATGAGAGCTAGGCTGTGCCTGAATGGCAGCAGTCTGCATAAAAACCGAAGTCTCTTGAAGAGAAGGCAGAGTCGACCACTGGATGAAAGAACCGAAGAATGAATCGGAAGAGAAGTTTGGTTTGCCCGGTGAAGCCCTGCTGCAGTGCTCAAGCTCCAAATTTTGAATCGACTAGAGTAGCCCAGAACAGACTACTTCTTCCCTTGGGCTGGTGGGACCAACTGACCGCAAGACGAACTTGACTGGAACCCCTCTCCCTGCTGGCAGTACTTCTTTGCTGCTGTTGGAACAGAGTGCCAGGGGATAGGAACACCAGCAAAGAGTGCATAGTCTTTAAGCCGGACCCGAACTCCAGGAAGATCCTGAGGACCCTCCTGAAGCAGGGTGACCCAAGCCTGAGCCACCTCAACAGAGTGCTGGACCCCAGAAACAAGGGGAGCCCACAAGGTGTCCAAGAACCTCAGGGGTGCTATTTGCCAGTGGCTGAAACTGCAAAGTGCTGCTGATCTGAAGTAAGCCCATTGCCGCCGCCGACCTTCAAACTGCAGTGCAGGAGTCCTACAGACGTCCTCCCTCTTGTCCCCACAACTGAGGCCCAGAAACACAGGAACTGCAACCAGAACAGAAGCCAGCTGGGTCCTGGCTGTACTGAAACCACCCCCCCGCCACCCCATTTCGCGCCAAGATCTTGAAACTGCGTTTTGTAATAACCAGGAAATGGCTGCACCGCCCTGTCAAAACACATTGCAGGTGAGGTGGAGAACAGAGTACTCACTGCAGGAGTATGCGAGTGTGCTCTGCAACCTTTTATATGGAGTGAAGTGAAAGAGGCAGCATCAGTGTGCTGAAAACCCAAAATGTCTCTTTGGCATTTCATCTTTTCAACCTTAAAGAGTGCTGTTTTGGCACTAAATCCATTAATTTCTTAGGAACCACTGTGATTAAAGGGCCCTGCAATGCCCAGGATCATTTCTTGAGTCTCAGAGGAACCTGGCCTCATTTGAATGACAGCCCCTACAAAATGTATCTTTGGAAAAGCAACCAGGGACTTTGTTTTTCAATTTTACACAGGACATACAGCTATTTCTTTGCAACAAGTATCTAAAGAATCTGCTGTCCAGAGAAACACTCTAAACAGATGCTTGATACATTTATCCATGCTGCAAACAACTCCAGCACTCAAGGGAAGGACTAGAGCTGACTAAAATGTGTATTTGCTGCAGATGAAAACCGAATGTAAAGAAATAAGTTTAATGTGCTTTTTCCTGAATGAAGAGAAAAATCACCTATTTTTAAAGTATATTATTGTGTAAAGGCTTGATTATTTAAGAAGGTAAAAGGATTTGCTACTGTTAAAAAATCCCCCTATAAACTGTTTTAATTCCATAGGTTTAAAGTCAAGATTTAAAGGTGAAACTCAAAGCTAAACCCAGTCTGAGTTGGTAAACTAGATAAAAAACAACCTGCTCTGCTAGTGCTAGCCCTGAGAAAGGGCGACACCTCAACTGCTGGAAAAGGAAAAGGCCAATTGCTAGATGGAGGCTTGAATACCCAGGACAATGGGACATTTCAAGTCACATTAGAAATTTGTCTTTGCCCCAGGCTGAGACACTAGCAGGCTAAGACACTCACCCTTCCAGTGGGAGGGGCAGGAAGCTTCAGTCAAGGCAGAGGCCCCTCATTCTGCTTCAATTGGATTGATATTTGCTTACACTTGGAAAAGAAAAAAAAAAACTGATCAAGTGACATTTGGTTTTAAAATGCCTATTTTGCAAATAAACTTCAAGACATTTAACTTGGCAGCAAGAATGAGAAAAAATATGTGAAAAGTGCATAAATTTAAATATAATTTTATGCTATTCATTTGAAGACTTGGTAGGACTCAGTACTGCATAAGGAACAGAAGTTATAAAGAATGACCGATTGCGCGGAAAGTATTAATGTTACAAACATAACATTGTGTACACATATCCCAGGGGTAATTGCGCATCTATATACAAAATTGGGAAATGTTAGGCCACATCTCTCATGGTTAAAATTGCCAAAATGTAGCAGAAAGACTAAACCAGGTCCCACAAACTTTGGATTGAAATGTGACCCACAAAATATGTAACCTGTGTATCTGATTTTCTCAGAGGTTCTAAATGCATAAATATGTATTTGGGGGAAACTTCGATTTTGGTTCCAGTGGCTAGGGAAATTTTCTGGACATTGTAAAAGTAACACCATAAACATGACATCCTTTTCTGTCATCCATTCAGCTAAAAGCAAGGCGGAAACTGTGCTCCTGCCCAATCCTAGTATTAGGGGTGTGGACAGTAAGTATGCCCCTGCCATATACTTTAGTGGTGTCATTTGGCTTGATAAATAAGGGAACCTGACACACACAAAGGACACTGATTCCTGATTTCTTCCTGATTTTCTGTGTGGCGCCTTGTTCCTGATTTCTCCATCCTGATTGCTCCTGATTCCAGATTTCTTTGCAAAGCCAGGGCCCTTGCATTGCTGCACTACTTTTCAGCTAGGCCTCAAATTCTAAAAATCCCCTAAAAACCTAAGGAAAGCATTCTGATCCAGTTGGCTTGCCACTACTAAATGCATGCCTGCTGCAAACTCGCCATACCACTGATCTCCAGTCTCCAAAAACCAGAAGGGCAAATCCAATCCAGTCCAGTCCCGTCCATGTGACCAGAACCGCCCAGCTGACCTTGTTCCGCCAGATGTGCCCTGCTGTCCTTGGTTAGACCTGATCCGTATGATGGCCAGAACTCTTGATGGTCCAAAACCCTAAATTACAGTGGACTGTAAGTATTAATAGGAAGCATAGAAAATCATAGCATACCTTGCCTTGTTTTGCTCCATCCCAATCTCTAAACCATCCAATCTTTACTTTAAGAACTTGTAACATTGTCGGAACCATTATTGAAACCCTGCCTTCGATTCCTTTGCGCTAGTGCTAACTTCTTTAAATAATTTTCTCTTGTGAAATCCTAAAACCCTTAATCCTCCCTCGGCTAATTGGATTGGGTCCGCCAGAGCGGGCACGGAGGTGCTGCGGTTGGTTCCACAGATCAACTCAAGAGCTTACTGGGTTTCAATCTGGTAACCTAGCCTGAATGCCCTAGTGTAGAGCATAACTAGCCTTATAAAAATTGATTTGTTTTCTTTTTTCGCCCCTTTATTTTCCAAAAATGCCTCTCATTCAACATTGCATAACTGACTCAATTTAATAGCTAGAGACTTCATTTCAACTCTGGAGTATACCTAAGACCCATGGCTACTCCCAATCAGTCCATTTCACCCGTTTTTCTTAAAAAACGTTTGGTTAAATTTAGGCGGGAATCCGCATTTCTGCCAAGTTTTACATGTGTGATTTTCACTCTAAATTATTTCCGACCTTCCATTCAGATTCAAAGAGTTTCCTTTTGCTCAAACTATAGCTCATGATTGTTAGCATCTTTCCAATGTTGCTCCCATAGAAATTTTTATTGATTTAAGGATTTTTGCACACATTCATTGTTTACACAGCCATTTTGGAATGTCATTTTAAAAAGTGTAAAATTGCAAACCCGTTTTTCTCTCTTGTTTGGGGAGGGAAGGTTGCATTCAAATTCGGTTTACTGTTCTTCATTCCTGAATACCTGCTGCTTCCGTATATCTATGTAGAATAGTTATTTGTGGGTTGAGGAGTATTGCAGGGGGGAATCCTAACTTAATTGCTATCTTTTCAAACACACCAAAAGTGTTCTTTTCTTTGGTTTTTTCCTTCTGTGTTGCTAAAAAGTGAATATAAGTGCATTACATACCTTTCTATCTGTTATTGTCACCACACTGGTGATTGCTGCTCCCTATTCAAAAGTATATGTTTGATTCAAATTTTAAATAAATAAATATTACCTTTACCAACCAGCCTGATTCCTGGTCCATTGTGACCTGGGGTATTTTGAGAAGGGATGGGATATGAGTGGTATACCATTCAGAATATTGAACCTTTAGACAAAATAAGCATTTCAGCTGTGCGATGCATACCAGGCTGAGACCAGGGTGTACCGCCTGTTTGAAATACTTACCACTACATAATATCTTGCCTTACAACAACAGATTACGAATGAGTAATAACGCTTTATTAACTTAAAAGTCAGGATGGGGGCGTGGCTTGATGGCTACATGAGAGGACGTTCCTTGGAGGAGCTCCTGATGATCCGATCCTGATCCTGGGAAAAAAATGATGGTTTTTGGCGGACTTTCGAGCCCACAGTGCATCTAAAGGCGTATGAAAGTGGGGGGCATACGGTGCGTGCCCTCCCCAGCGGCGAGACTGCATATTCACGGAACTAGACCCCAAAGAAGTTGGCGGTCGCGCAAAGGAAGGGGAGCACCCAAGATGGCCGCCTGTGGACAAAGGGCCATAAAAGGTCTGACGAGCTGTGGAAGACAAGGTTGGTCGGAACGTGGGCGAGCCCAACCAGATAGACGGGTCTCATGCGCCTGGGGCTGAAAGCAAGAACATAAGGGCGAGCCCCTACTGCAGAGGCCATGGGTTGTGGCGGACTAGCAGAGTGAACCCGCGAGGATACAACTGCGCGCGTGGGCCCAAGCGACGCAACAGGATGTCTTCCAAGGTGGGGCGACCCCGGAACAAGCAGCCTACGATGGAGACCTATGCTAGGTTGCCCCCGGGCGCGGAAGGGGGCAGGAGCAAAGAAACCCCTGCGGCGGCGACGGACCCACCGGGTACCATCCAGGAGGTGCTGGCAGCAATTGCTGACCTGAAGGTGGCCTGGGAGACGAAGCTGGGCCTGGCCATGAAAGAGTTGCAAGAGGGCCTAAACCTCAAGATAGGAGCGGTCCGAGAAGAAGTGAACCTGTTGCGCCAGGATGTGCGAACGATTGCGGAGCGCACTGGGGAACTGGAGCAGGAGTTGGCCCCGACCGTGGAGGCGTGCAATACACACGCCAAGGAACTTCATGCCCTTGTGCAGCGAGTGGGCAATTTGGAGGACAGAGCAGAGCAGGCGGAGGGGCGCTCCAGGCGCAACAACATTCGCACATTGGGGGTTCCGGAGGGAATGGAAGGATCGAACCCCACGGATTTCATTGAAACCATGCTTTTGCAGGAGATTACAGGCGGAGAGCTGACCCAGGGGTTCGCGGTCGAAAGGGCGCACAGGGCCCTGACCAGGAGACCGGCCCCAGGAGCCCCCCCGCGGCCGTTGATTGCAAAGATCTTGAACTATCGTGACCGCGAGAAGATTCTCAAATTTTTCCGGAAAGGGGGCACGATAGAAAGGGGGTCAGCGAATATAACACCGTATCCGGATTACACACTGCTTGTACAACGGAGTCGAATTAACTTTGGAACGGTGAAGAGGAGGCTCAGAGAGGCAGGCCACCGCTATATGTTGCTTTACCCCGCTAGGTTAAAGGTGATCCATAAGAACAGATCCCTCTTCTTTGAGACGCCGAGCGATGCAATGGAATGGCTGGATATGCAAGGTCGACCACAGGAAACGGATGCCCAGACAGAAGCGGATGGAGATAAGTAGCACGCTGCAGAGGCACCCGTGAGGCCATAGCTATGACATTGGGACTAGAATATAGTTTGATAATGTGCTTGTGTGGGGGAAGTCACGGCATCTGCCGGCGGGTCCCGTTGAATTCACTTCTCCTAAATAGATGACTGGGAGCTCCTGGGGAGCAACCTCTGCACCCGATAGTAGTATACTTAGTAGGTCACTGTTAGATTGGTGACACCCCGCGGGGTCCTTGTTCTTGGTCACAAGACAGGTCCAGACGTGGGTAGGCCTGAGATCCAGGGATGGAGCTGGGCTATTGTTGGGGGTTGGTGGGGAGGGGGGGGGGGGGGGGAGTTGTGTGCAGTGGTGTGAGGTTGAAGAAGGGGGAGGGGGCACGGTTCGTTAATAGTGGGGAAGGAGCCAGGAAACAATCCTACATGGGGAACATTACGGGGAGGGATGGGACGGAGATAGACCGACTAGATGGCATCGGGTAATCTCAGAATTGTGACCTGGAATGTACGGGGCCTCAACAGCTACCGTAAACGCAACAAAGTGATGATGTATTTAAAGAGGATGCGCGTAGACATAGCCCTGCTGCAAGAGACCCACCTCACTAGGGAAAGGCTGGAGGTGGTCGGGAGGAAATGGAAGGGCACCGTTGTGGGGGCGGCGTACTCAGCGTATGCCAGAGGGGTCGTCACTTGGGTGGCACCCCATGTGCCGTTTCGAGTGCTTGATTCTACGGTGGACCCGGAGGGTAGAATGGTTGTGGTAACGGGTCTCTTGGAAAACAGAGAAATACACATCATAAATTTGTACGCCCCCAATAACGATACAGCGGCTTACTTTAGGACCCTCTACGGTAAACTTGGCCCCCTGGCGGGGGGGTACGGTGGTGTGGGGGGGGACTTTAGCTGTACCGTAGACCCCAGTGTGGATAGGTCCAAGGATAAGGCAGGAAAAATGGCACCAGCGGCTAAAGCGCTGAGTACCCTACTGAAAGACCTAGGCCTAGAGGATGCGTGGAGGAGGCTGCATCCCACGGATAGACAGTACTCACACTACACAGCGCCACATGATTTGTACACAAGGTTAGACTACATGTTTGTAACAGCCGGGATAGTGAGAGAAATAGAAGGAGCAGAATACAAGGGCCGAGTGCTGTCGGACCACTCGCCCTTGGTGGTAGACTGAAGACACCAGCCCCCACGCCTGCAGATCCCTACATGGAGACTTAGGACCGAGGCTCTGCAGGATGAGAGGTTTCGGGAGGGCCTGAGGGACGCCATTGAAGAATATTTTGATAAAAACACGGGAAGCGTAAGCTCTGTGGGCATACTGTGGGAAGCGTTTAAGGTGGTGGTGCGTGGGGTAGCTATTTCCCAAGTTAAAGGGCTACAGGTGAAAGGGAGCTCCGGGAGGCGGAAAGAGAGCTAGAGGAGCTCACGCGTTGCGTGAGCACCGCTCATGATAACAGAACCAAAATAGAGGAGCTACAGATGTCCTGTAGTGCACTCTGGGACAGACTGTGCAGACTCAGCTACAGGAAATATACGGAGCGGATACACGCAGGGGGCGATAAGCCGGGCAGATTGCTGGCTTGGCTGTACAAGAGCGAAACCCCCGCTCTGCGATTAGTGAGATTCAGGGCGAAGGAAGTAGCATATGCAACACCCAGAAAGAGGTAAATGAGGAATTCCTTAAGTTTTACAGACACTTGTATGAGGACACCGAGGAGGATATGGGTCAAGACATACTAGACACATTGGGGGACATTGAGCTGCCCACCTTAGATGATCTAGAACGCTCTGAGTTGGACGCACCCGTTACCTCGGATGAGCTGGAGGTAGTGATTCGGAACTTGCCCACTTGCAAGGCGCCGGGTTCGGATGGGCTGCCCAGCGACTTCTATAAAACATACCAGCAACAGTTCCTCCAGCCACTGCTTGCCACTTTCAACAAGGCCTATGAGAAGGGAGAACTCCCGTTGTCTCTCCGTGAGGCCGTAATCATCCCACTCTTGAAACCAGGTAAGCCGGCCGTGGAGTGCAGGTCTTACACACCGTTGTCCATGCTTAACCAGGACAGCAAAATACTCACGGCGGTGCTGGCTAATAGACTGAAAAGGGTGATTAAAAAACTGATACACCCAGATCAGACGGGATATGTTCCGGGCAGGAACATCATCGACAATCACCGGAGACTACACCATGTCATGGACCAGACTGAGGAGGACACGGGCGAGCTGGCCATAGTGTCTTTAGACGCGGTCAAGGCCTTCGACTCGGTATGATGGCCCTGGCTGAAAGCGGTCCTGAAGGGGTATGGAGTGGGACCCGGATACCTCAGATGGGTACAGTTGTTTTACAGCACCCCGATGGCGAGGGTCAAGACAGGGTCCACTGTCTCAGATTCCTGGCAACTGGGCAGGGGGGCCAGGCAGGGATGTCCCTGGTCACCAATGCTATATATACTGGCATTGAAGCCGCTAGCAATATGCCTGCGTCAACAATATGGGGAGGTGGGCATAAACACAGCCAGTGGAGAGCATTTGATATCATTATATGCGGATGATATGCTCCTTTATTTACACTATCCAGAAGAAAACCTACAGTACGTCCTAGAGGTGATAGAACGGTGCGCCATCCTCTCCGGTATATCGGTGAACCCTGGAAAGTCCAGCCTGTTCCCTTTGGATAGATATAGGAATGTCCCGGTGCAGAGGCTGCCTGTTCTGCCGATACCATGTCAGCCCGTAACATTTAGGTATCTGGGAATAAACATTTACCACAAGATCGAGACAGAACACAAGCACAACACGGAAAAGGCGATAGAGGGGATTAGGAACAGTATGGTATTTTGGTCCAAACTGCCCCTGACCATGATGGGGAGGGCGGCCTTGCTCAAGATGGTGGTCCTGCCTAGACACTTGCACGTTTTTACAAACGTCGCGTTTCTGATACCCAGAAGCCTATTCGCGAAACTTCACAGCGTGTGTAGGGGTTTTGTGTGGGGCAGCTCTAGGAATAGGGTGGCTCTGTGGAAGCTTCAGAACCCGTGCGACAGGGGGGGATAGGCCTGCCTAACTTCGAACTCTATTACCTGGCGGGGCAGCTGCAGTACGTGGCCAGGTGGCTCTCGACTGAAGATTCGGCGGAAGCCAGGCTCCTGCGCGAAGATACAGCCCCATATTTTCTGATGGAAGTGGTGTGGTTGGGCAGAGATAAACTGGTGGGCAAGGGGCGGTTACTGAGGTTGGGCTGGGAGATCTGGCACAGGATATGGAAGATTGGGGGGGACTTGGAACCATACTCCCAGCAGGCCCCTTTGGCGGCTCTGTGTGGGAGCGACTCCCAACTACTTGAATCGGTCCGCAGATACTGGGAACAGGTAGGCCTAGCCACCCTCTGGGACATATGGCAGGAAGGGGAGGCGGTGGACTTTCAGCGGCTGCAGGAAGAGACGGGAGTACATGGTGGACAATATATAACCTACACTCGGCTGGTGTAAAAGACTAGAGAAAGATGGCCGGAGACAGTGCTCGCGGAGGATCCAGATGCCTCCCTGGAAACCATGTACGATGTATCGCAGGGCGGGCACGAAATATCGAGGATATATGAGCTCCTGCGGGCAAGGGCAGGGAAGGAGTTGCTCCAATTGAGACAAGATTGGGGGGAGGAGGTGGGAGAACCCATGACGGATGGGCAGTGGGAACGGGCCCAGTGGTACCATAAAAAGGTGTCCCGTAACGCGAGATTCCAACAGCTTCAGTTGTATGTTACCCACAGGGCTTATTTAACCCCCGGGAAGATTGCAAAGTTTGGTGGATCAGCTATACAGCAATGCCCCAGGTGTGGGGAGGTGAATGCGGGACTGCTACACATGTTTTGGGCTTGCCCGGAGGTGCATAGATTTTGGAATGAGGTCAAGACGAAACTGGCTGGCGGGGGGTAGTGCTGGATGTGGAATCGGCCTGGTCATGCTTGCTTGGACTATTCCCTACACCCTGGCATTTGAAACACATAAGCAAGATGAAGGACCTGGCCTATGTCTTGGCCAAACGTAGGATCGCCATGGGCTGGAAGGCGGCCCATAGACCCAGGGTGGAGTTGTGGTGGACAGACCTCTTGAGAGGGGCGGAAGCTGAATCCGTAGTCTGGTTTGAAGCGGTCACCAGGGGGGGGGGGGCGAAGAAGAAGTAGGGCCCTTGTTGGCCTGGCGGCAATTGGTGGCCTCGTTGGCAAACCCTCACCAGGGTGACAACGAAACAGAGGACCCGGTTGATGGCAGTCTAGGTAATGTGCCACCCAGTGATGTTCCCGTAAATGACATGTGAGAACTGGCTCTAGTTTAAAGGGGAAGGGGGGAGTTGGGGAGTTTGAAAATGTGTTGATATATGATGCTCTCTATGTTTTGAAACGGTTGTAGTGTGTTTGTTTGACCTTAAAAAATAAAATAAAAATATTTTTAAAAAAAACCTTAAAAGTCAGGATGGAAGAAAGCCTATCTTGCCCTATACTATGGTGGGATTTCCCTACCAAACCAAAACTAAGGAAAGTAAAGTCCAAGAGCTCAATTTAGGAATCTGTGTGTCCAAAACCTATACTTGCCCTCACAACTAATCTATACAATGTGTAGGAATGTCGGCAACCAACAAAACAGTGTTCAACACAAAGTTCGGAGCACTGTCTGGCTCGTAGCTTCCTTTCAGCTCCCTTCGCCAAGTATAAAGCAGTTCCAACAAAAGTCTAAGGATTGCCTTTAGGTCAGAATTATATAGAATTAACCAGTACTCGAGGTTCAACCCCCTATTGCTCCCCCCAAGTTCCAAAATACAGTTTAACACAAAATATCTTGAGGCTCCGCCCTGAAGTCAATACCCGGTTCAAATCTCAGGGTTCCCTTCCCAAAGACGTACTTTCAACGATTTATTGATATAGTGATGTTTCCCAGCTTTCTTAAAGTTCTGCGCCACACTTGCTTCCTCTGCATATGGTTAGCCTTTGTACAGCAAAATGACTTGGCTGAAAATTGCAGTTCGTTTCGGTTTACTTGTTAATGTTCCTCACCAAAGGTCCCTTCACTTTGGAGTCCAACATACTTTGGTTCACTTGCATTGTTAAAGTTCTATTAAGGTTTAATATGTATTGGTTTCTTTAATTCTAGGTTTGATTGATTGTTTGATTCAACATATATGAACTTTGCTTGCATTTAAAGTTTCAATCACTTATGAGCTTGGCACACAGTGAGTCTATTTAAATTATAAATCTTCATTCCTTTATAAACTTTATAGGTAACAGTCTTCTTTCTGTGTGGTATTCAATAAGTATGAAGATATATTTCTTAAGCTATGCATTCGGTTCGGCATCAAGAAATTATCAAAGGTTTTCATTTAAATCACTTCATTGTTATATTCATTTCATATTGTTGTAATGGCAACACAATCCAAATGCCAAACGACAATGCAACCATAAATGTTGCTAAAGCCGTTTCCACACTTTCCAGCTTAACCACAAAACATATCACCTTCTTTGATAGTGACGCATATAGGGTGCATGTCCTATCCTGTCTTAGATTCAATGCTGGTTTCCAGGATTTTAAGGACCTAAAAGAACCCATCATACTGCATGTCAAAGATTTCCCCCTGGGTTCCGGTTACTATAGATCAGGCTTGAAAACTACTACTGCTAGCTCTAATAGCAGGACCTAAAGGAAAAGAAATTGAATCCAAGACAGGATAAGATAGGACATGCACCATCTATCCATCACTATCAAAGAAGGTGATACGTTTTGAGGTTAAGCTGGAAAGTGTGGAAACATCTTTAGCAACATTTATGGTTGCATTGTCGTTTGAATATGTAAAGAAACAGAGACAACATCAAGGGACCCTCTGGAAACTACATTGGAGAGAACAGTGGAAACGATCCCCTGCCACCCTTAAAATAAACAGCGTTCTGCCCCTGATGAATGTCCGGCAAGGTTCAACCACAAACGACAGAAACTTATATAAATCGTGCTAAGATAACCAAAGTATAAGAACTGGAGTATTAAAACCAACACTATGTACAATCAAGTCATAGGGACTTGATCTTCGAAGTGCCAACTGCCCACACAGTGCATCATGTTTGTATTACTTGCAATATAATTGTGCCATCAGATGTTGTATACTGATGATTGTATGTGTTTTTATCAAATGATTTCTATGTGAAATGTTAGGTGGTTGCAACTGCGTTTTTAATGTATTATTAAAAATGTATATTTTTGTATATAACATAGGTTTTATCCTTTGACACCAACCTATATTTGTTTCCAAGGTTGTTTCAGAGCGTGATGAGGATTAGATAGGCTACACATTTTATTTGCTTTTTTGAGACCTTTATTTGGTTTATTGTAGAGTTTCAAAGCACCACAAGGCTAAGTGGCAAGGGAACAGGGGAAAAAAAACAGTAGCAAAAACAGTAAAATACACCATGGTTCTACTAGGCTTTGTGGCATTCGGCCGTGCAAGTGCAGCGAGAGGAGTGCAGGAGATAGGACGTGGGGGGAGCAGACAAATGGGCAAGTGCTGCTGGAGGACCGGGAGGGAAGTGCTAAGGGGAGACAAGGGGGAGTGCTGATGCAGGCGACTCCGAGGGTGGGATGCAGAGCTGCCAAGCAGGGACCTGCAAGGGGGAGGGCTTGGAATCCTGTGAGATGCATGCAGATCAGGCCATCAGTCACAGCGGCAGTGAGATTAGCAGAGAAGGGAAGGAGGGAAAGAGGTAGAGAACAGCAGAGTTCTGAACTATTTCTGGAACTTGAGGAGGTCCGGCTGAAGTCTAAGAATGGCTGGGAGGATGTTCCAAAGGGAGGCGCCAGCAGCGGAGAGAGACCTGTGTGAGAAACCTGAAGTTGTCTCTATAGCTAATCCCCAGGGATCTGTCATCCAGGTGGCCAGGACACGTCCATCGCTATTGGATCAGTCCCTCAGGGTGGACCATTGAGGATCACCGGAATGGGGGGTACTTGGGGAGTGTGAGTGGGACACTGACAGGTGAGACGAGGTATCCCCCTTCTTTCAATATCTTTTCCACATCCTACCAAGTAGGACATTCGAAAACACTGCCCCCCGCCCCCCTATCGGACATGAACACTTTCATACAACACGAAAGACATCGGACTAACACCAGAGCCGTTTACCTGACATGTCCCAATACAAGGGTCAGGCAATTGACCATAATCACACACACCAAACGGCCCTTTCCATTCCCCACAGGGATAAAAGGTGCAGCACAAGAGTACAGTACAAGCAAGGCAGACCGCACGACTAGAGAGCTAACTCAGCACATGGCAGTTCAAGAGGAGGAGAAAGACGGCACATACCGAGAGGGTTACAACGTGAGAGAGGACCTTGCCCTTTCCGACCAAGGTCCGTGAAACCTCCAAAGAAGGAATCGCAAGACCGCGAACAATAGCCAGCGTGTTGTTGGAGCAGATGTCAATGGCACACGAGACCCTCTCCCGCTGATAACCAAGCCAGGGAGAGACGCTGGTGTCCATGGTACCAAACCTGACTGCCAAGAGAAAGAAAGCCAAGCGGTTCATCAGAGCCCGCAAGTCTAGGGAAGATTCGATAAAAAACCGAACTGTGTTGAACAAAAAGTAGCAAGCGGCTTATTGAACTGTGAAAGCATAAAGAACTTTTGATGCTAGAAGGGGGAAAACCACCAATAGAGGATTCTGAACCACATGGGCGCTCACTCACGAAACGCATGGGCTTTTACCCGATTGTTGAAACTCATAACCAGAAAACCTTGGGGGAAGGCGAACCGGGGGTCAAAGTGGTCATACAGGGGTCTAGAAAATCCTCTGTACAGTCGAAACTCTTTGACCGCCAGATGACTGAAATTAAGGTAAGTGAATCCTGCATCATAAGAGTTGAATGAGAAGAACAAGTTATTTACCAACTGGATGTTCCTCCCACACATTCTCATCTTTGATAAATCCACTTCCAGCTTGCTGGCATCTGACATTTTTTCCCAGTAGAGGGCGCTGCGCATCGACGTCCCTCGAAGGCCTCCGTATCGCCGCTGACTTCATCATAGGTATATATAGTCCCGCACAGCGTCTGTTGCTCAGTTCCGTTTTGAGGTGCTGTGTTTGTCCAGTATGAGATGGTTAGTACCCTTGAAGGACCGTAGGCTTCAAGAAGTTTTACTGCAGGGTAGGAGGGGCGATAAGGAATACATGGGAGGAACATCCAGTCAAAAGAACGTTACAGTTGGTAAGTAACTTGTTCTTCGAATGGATTGTGTCCTCCCATGTATTCCTTATCTTTGATAGACTCCCAAAGCAGTAATCTATATAGGAGGCGGGAGTAAAATTTAGTGACTTTCTAAGAATGCATAGAGTGCAACACAGCTTTCCCAAATTTAGTCTCCTGGTTAGTGGAAGAATCTAAACTGTAGATTTTGATGAAAGTATGTGCGGACGGCCATGGGGCCGCCGCACAGATGTCTTTAATTGGAACTCCTCTTTGGAGAGCTGAAGAGGCTGCGATGCCCTGGTTGAATGAGCCCTGAGTTGTTTAGGTGGATCTTTTCCTGCCAATTTATAGCACTCTACGATAGTTAGTATTATCCAACGTGAGATGGTCTGTTTCGTGATAGGTAAACCTAGTTTATGTCCTGCATACCCGACACACAACTGATCTGCTTGACCCTTGAAGGTCTGTTAATGTAAAAACTGAAGGCACGCCTTGGATCACGCCTTTGATCCAGCCTGTGCAATTTCTCTTCCTCTTTCCCTGGATGAGGAGGAGGGTAAAATTAAGGCAAGGTTATCTATTGTGCGATATGAAATTCTGAGACAACCTTTGGGAGGAAGTTCGGCTTCATTTGAAGAACTACTTACCTTTGTGAAAGATGGTATGTGGAGGTTTGCAAGATAAAGCTTGTAGTTCTCACTCTTCTGGCAGAAGCCACTTGGAAGACTGTTTTTAGAGTGAGAAACCTTAATGGACAGGAATGAAGAGGTTCAAATGGAGTGTCCATTAGAAATGTTAAGACCAGATTTAAATCCCACCGGTGAACATGAAAAGGAGTTGGGGATAGACATTAGTCAACCCTTTCAGAAACTGAATGACTAGAGGCAACTTGAAATATGAGGGTTCTTCAGCTCTTCATTTAAAGACTGATAACTGGCGAGGTAACCCTTGATTGTGCCAACTTGAAGTCCTGAATTTGCCAAATATAGCAGGAAAGATAACACCATTGGTGTACTACATGAGAAAGGGTAAATATCCTCATCTCTACACCAGCTGCAGAATTTATTCCAACGGCAGCGGTATAAAGATTTAGTTGCTGGCCTTCTGGTCGAAAGCAACACCTCCATCACGTCATCCGGGAGGTCCCAATCTTTGTAGTTCAACCTCTCAGAAACCAAGCGTGAAGGTTGAGAGCCCTGATATCCAGATGGAGAACCTGACCTTCCTCCTGCGAGAGAAGATCCTTTCTCTGTGGAAGACGAATCGGAGGACAGATGGACATGTCTAGAAGATCCTGGTACCACATTCTCCTGGCCCAAAATTGGGCAATTAGAAACATGGGTTTCCGGAATCTCCTGAGCCTCCTCATTACGTGAGGAATGACGGGGACTGGAGGAAATGCGTACAGAAGTGGAAACTCCCAGTCCACCACAAACACATCTCCTAGAGCTCCATTGAGGGGAAATTCCCTTGAGCAGCATTGTTCGCATTTCCTGTTGACACTCGTCGCGAACAGATCTACCTGAGGGGTTCCCCAAATGGTGACAATCTCTTGAAGGACTTCCTGAGCTAGTTCTCACTCGTGGGAGACTGTGGTCTGCCTGCTCAGAGCGTCCGCCGTCGTGTTCTTCTCTCCGGCTAGGTGAACTGCCGATAGATTACTTCTTGAATTGGCCAGAACCAGAGCTGCATTGCCTCTCTGCACAGTGGCAGTGACCCTACACCTCCTCTTTTGTTGAGGTAGTGCATGGCTACTGTGTTGTCCGTCATTATCAGAACATTTATTCCCTGTACTGAGTGCAGAAAAGCTTTCAGTACTAGTTTGATTGCTCTCAGCTCCAATAGGTTGATGTGTAGTCTGGACTCCGATGGAGACCAACAACCGCTGATGGTTAAGTCATTGGTAGGGGCTCCCCACCTCGTGAGTGAGAAGTCCGTGAATAGGGTTATCTCCGGCCATGGTTGCCAAAACTGTTCTCCTTTCAAGATGTACTCCCGAAAGGCCCACCACTGATGGTCTCGTGCTACTCTGTGCAGGATTTGTAGGAGATCCGACATCCTTCAATGGAGACCACTGAGTCCTGAGAGCCCACTAGAGAGATCTCGTTCTCAGGCGAGTCTCTGGCACTGGAAAAATGCAGGATGCCATGAGGCAGAGCAACCTCAAAAAAAATTGAAGGCTGGTAGACGCTGGGCATTTTGAAATCTGGTCACCATCTGTAGAATATTTTGTGCCCTCTCCTCTGATGGCGAGGCTTTTCCCAGGGCTTGTGTCCACGACTGCTCCAATGAACTGGAGTCTCTGTGATGGTATCATCTGTGACTTCTTTAAGTTGAGTGAGAAGCCCAGCTTGTGGAGGAAGTGGCAAAAATAATCTAGATGGATCTGAGCTTGTTCTGGGGACACTGCTCTGATCAACCAGTCGTCCAGGTAGGGGTAGACATGAATCCCTCCCCTCCTTAGACTTGCTACCACGACCAACATTAACCTGGTGAAGACCCTCGGGCGGAGGTCAGCCCAAATGGCAGAACCCGAAATTTATAGTGAGAGCAGCCAATGGCGAACCTCAGGTACTTTCTGTGCTTGAGATGGATAGGCACATGAAAGTAAGCATCCTGAAGGTCCAGAGATACCAACCAATCCTGAAGCTGGAGGGCCTAAAGGATCTGAGAAAGGGTTACCATCTTGAACTTGTCCTTCCTGAGGAATTTGTTCAATTCTCGTAAATCCAAGATGGGTCTCAATCCTCCGTCCTTTTTTGGTATTACGAAGTAAGGGGAGTACCAAACCCTGTTCCTCTCCGCTACAGGTACCGGTTATATGGCACCTTTCTCTAGCAGGTCTAAAATCGCCTGCATAAGGAGCAGATCAGGAAACTTCCAAGAGTTGCTCCCCAGTGGTTGACTCTGAGGAGTGTGTAGGAAATGCATGGCAGTAAACCTGGGAAGCAGTTTCCAATGCCCAAGCTTCTGACGTAATAGCCTGGCATTCTGTCAGATGTTGAGTTAACCTGCCTCCTACTGGTGTTTTGTGAGGAGAAACCTCAGAGGGGTTTTGGAGCGGCCGACGCAGTTGCTGAGGGTAAGACAGCACCTGCTGATGGAGACTTGGTACCTTTGACCCGTCCACCACGGGTAAATCATCTCTGGCCCCTTTGTGCTGGCTGCCTTTTCCGAATGCGGAGTAAAAACAAAATGGCTTTCCCCTCCAGGACGTACCTGAGGGGCGGTTTGGAGTTTGACGAATTGCAGCCCCAAGGGATTTGGCTGCCGCTATGGAGGTTTGCAATTTCTCCAAACTGTCATCAACTTTCTTGCCAAATAGAGAGGTGTCGTCAAAGGGGATATTTAGAATTCTGGCTTATGCAGCAGGAGCAATACCAGACTTCAGCAATAACTCAAATCTGCGGATTGTGGTACTGGCCGCCATTGCTCTGCTGATGCCGTCAGCCGAGTCGAGACCTGTTTGGAGGGACTCACACATCGCATCCTTCCCATCCCTGATGATATTCAAGAATGCGTCTCGTTCCTCCCCTTCTGGGAGACGGTCACCCGCTGATGAAGCGCAGTCCCAAAGGGTGTGGCTGAATCTCGCTAGCGTGCAATTGGCGTTAACTGACTTAGGTGCCATGCTGCATGCCAAGAAGACCTTTTTGGCCAAGCCATCATTTCTTGTCGTCCCCATCTTGTGGTATTGTGGGGTACGCCGATTTACTGCTTAACGAAGTCGCAGCCTGTCAGATGCTTAGTTAAGTACAGAGGATCTGAGGGTGACGTTCTGTACTTCGCAGAGAGCTTTTTGTCTACTGCAGGGATAACCGATGTTTCCCAATTTGCAGTCATCTTTCTCTGTAATGCTGCATCAAAAGGAACTATAGGGTCTTCCTGAGGTCCTTTATCTAAGATGTCTGTTAAGTCATCTTGTTGGAAAGAGGGTGCAGGTGCTGATCACCCCATAAATTCCATAATTCTCGCCATAATAGCTCTATAATACATGTCTGCATGCTCCCCAGGTTCTAGTCTGCCGAAGTCAGCTTCTGGAGAGGTATCTATGCCACTGGCATCCTGTAAAGACTCCTGAAGATCTTTTAATCTGACTTCCACTGATATTAGCTCCTCTGGGATAGGAACTCTTGTAGTTTGTAAGTCAAACGGCCTTTCATTATCAGAGTCTTCCCCTTCCTCATAAATAGAGGACAAAGCTTTGAAGTAGTCAGAGCGTGGGTAAGGGGTAAAACCCATTTCAAGTGATGAGGGAGCCAAATTGGTCGACACTGCTTGAGATAGGGTTGTAGTTGTCGATGTAGATGTCATAGGTCTCAACAAACTTACAAACGGCGTCGATATACTCGAGTATGACCTAGATGTCGTTGAGAGAATCATAATTCTACTCAATGTCATCGATATGGTTGACGCCTCTTTCGACGCCTTCGGAGGATCCTTCGACGCCCCGGGTGCCGATGGTGCAGTCGGGGCATGAGGCTTCGATGGTCTCTCCTTCATCGGGGTCGATGATGGCGCAATGACGTCTTATGTGTCGAAGGCGCCTTCGACGACGGCGTCAATGACGACTTCTTGTTCGAAGGGCCCTTGTCTCTACTTGAGGGTTCATGAAGCTCTAGGGTTTTTATTTGCCGAGGTCGACGACTCACAGTGTTTCTCTTTTTCGGGTCTTTCACCCAGGGTATCACCTCCAGGCATCTCTGAGGGTGACAAGGCCACGTTCTCGAAGACACTTAGCATCTTTTTGCGAAATTCCTCCGACTTAGCTGAAGAGCTGTGTTTCATGGGGCAGGTGACCCTTTCTGGTGAGTTGGAAGATGAAGAGGAAGGTGATCTAGGACGCCGCCTCTTAGTATGTCTCGACTGGATGAGTGGTGAGAACCACTACTAGATCTCGAGCGGGAATGTTTTCTCTGATGGCGAGGAGACGAACGTCTCGGCCGAGGACAATTTCGAAGGGGTAGAAGATATAACGGTCTTACCTTTTTCCAGCTTCCCCCTTTGCTCCCTCAAGGCTTTCGCCGTCATGGACATATATTCCTCACACTCTGAACACTGGTGCTCTGAGCCCAGGCACCACAGGCAGATTCTGTGAGGATCTGTTAACGCCATCTTTTTTCCACAATCCCGGCATTTCTTGAAACCGGTTCGCGGCGGCGAAGAAGCTGATGAAGATGCCATCGTAGTTTCGAAGAATTTTTCAATAAAATCAAATTTTAGGAAAGATTCATTGAGGAACCGAGCGTTGCGACTCTGAGGCTTAGAAGCGCGGAAAAAAAAGGACTGAGTAACGGACGCTGCACAAGACTATATATACCTATGATGAAGTTGGCGCAGATACAGAGGCCTTCGAGGGACACTGACTGGAGGGACGTCAACGCGCAGCGCCCTCTACTGGGAATTATTTTTCGAGGCAAGCAAGCTGGAAGTGGATTTATCAAAGATAAGGAATACGTGGGAGGACACAATCCATTTGAAAAGTACGATTGACAAGAGTGAACCCAAAGGAGGGATGCAGATGAAAGAGGGGCAAAGCCTAAAGTCCCGAAATACAGTGTGTTGAAAAGAGTGAACCCGACCAAGGGATGTCTACAGTGAAATGTTTAGCAAAGGTTGGCAAGAGTGAACCCGGCAGAGGGAGGCCGACAGAAAGGGGTGAAGCCTGAAGAACTGTATAAAAAGACATTAAGATTTGTGAATGCAAGAAAAGGCATCATGAACCCAAAGAAGGGAGGCTGACGTCCGAGAGGGGTCCAAGCCCAAAAGAGGGAGATTCAGTGGTGAAAGGTCATCACCCAAAGCACATTTAAGAAAAGAACATTTTGTTTGTTTTGTTGAATATATCAGGCCTTTGAAGGCAAGGGACTTTTATTAAAAAGAGACTGAACCATCGAAGACCCTGATAGCTTGTATGGAACTGTCGGCTCGTGATATGAAAGCTTGAGTGTGCGTTCTGCCCAGGAGATCCACCTTGTCCTGTGCTCTAAACGTGGGGAAGGAAGACTCCTGGCAATCACATCCCAACTTATTATTTGTGAACACTTCTTTCTTTATTGAAAACCCTATCCTACACTCTTTCTGTAATTTGTTTTAAGGATATGGCAATTATTATTTTTTTTTTTTTAGTATAGGCCTTTTGTTTTGACAAGGCGCCACTAGGACTGCCTTGTTTTTCATTTGACGGTCGAAGCTTGCTCCCATCTTAGATTTATGTTTAGGTTAGGAGTTTTTCCACCATGCATTTACAGTTTAATAAACACCCTTCAACTGTGATCACTTGTGCCTGTCTTTACTGTTGCCACCATGAGTTTCTTACACCTGCCACCCACTTTCTGCTTGGAGAAGCGTTTGACAGTCAAAGCGTTGGAGTTAGAAGAGCGTAGAACTCTAGCAGGAGAGTATTTAGATAGGGAAAGGTGAAGATAGCGTGCTCCCAGGCCCCTGAAGTCCTTGTGGATGATGCAGAGGGTCTTGAATTTGATCTTTGCAGCCACCGGGAGCTAGTGGGGAGATTTTAGGGCTGGAGCGATACGGTGCCTGGGCTTGAGGCCAAGGATAAGTCTTGCAGCCCTATTCTGGACTAGCTCGAGGGGATGTAGGGAGGAAAGAGGGAGATTGAATAAGAGGCCATTGCAGTAGTCCAGCCTGGAAAGGACCAGAGCTCTGAAAACATTGAGCTTCTGGGGGAAGGTGAGGAAAGGAAGAATGCCTCGGTGGAGGTGGAGCTTGAAGTGAGACTTCCTGCAAAAATTCAGGATGTGAGGGATGAAGGAGAGTGTGGAGGCGAAGAGGAACCGTGAAGTTTTTTGCCCAAAAAGGGTGGTCCGAGGGTAGGAGGAAAAGAAGAAGGAACAGGTGTTCCGATCAGAAGGATCTCTGTCTTACTGGCATTAAGGTTGAGATCATTAGCTGCACACCATGCCTGAATGGCGAACAGTCAGGGATCAGAGAGGAGGAAGAGGAGATAGTAGGGGGACGTTTGAAGGAAAGCTGTGTCATTGGCATAACACTGGAAATGAGGAGAGAAGGAGGAAATCAGATGAGCAAGAGGGGCAAGATAGACACTGAAGAGCCATGAAGATAGGATCGAGCCCTGGGGGACGCCACAGGTAGAGACTGAGTTGGCAGAGGAGAAAGGTCCCAGTTGCAACTGGGAAGGGCGGTTAGTGAGAAAAGAGGTCAGCCAATCCCATGCCCAGTCAGTGATGCAGAGGGTGTCACAGAGTCTTTTTATGAGGATGGAGTGGTTGACCGTGTCAAAGGCAGAGGAGAGATCAAGGAGAATGAGAACAGCAGGAAAGTTGGAGTCGAGATTTGCAAGCATGGTTTCACAGATGTTCAGGAGAGCAGTTTCCGTGCCTTTGGACGTCCAGAATCCAGATTGATAGTTCCCCAGAACCGTTGGCGTGCTCCACACATACAGCTACCCGTTGCTTCTCTTGGCCTCTCTCTCTGCTGCTACTCCACCTTCACCGCCACTGCTTCTCTCCCTGACATCACTTGATGGGGCTTTTTACACACCTGCAGCCCTTTAACAGGCTGCAGGTGCAAACGTACTATTAGCCCTGTCTGACCATCATTAAGGGGACTTGCCTGACCTCTACTACTCTCAGCAGGCCTCTTCCTCGTCCCAGAACCAGAGTGGTAAAAGCACCTAGTCTTCATTACTCCTGGTTGCCTCTTCTTCATCCCAGTACTGTTGGTAGTCATATTGGAGGAAGTCACAGGAGTTTACTCATAATACCACATAAAGGCAGGGAAAGGGTTGGGTTCGTCATTAGTAGGAAAAGGGGGATACCATGTCTCTGAAAAGGGCATCCCACTCCCAGTCTCCAAAGACCCTCTACCCAGGTGATCCTCCCTTGCTTGTCCACCCCCAGGGTCAGGATCCAAGAGCAATGGACTTTCCCCAGCTACCTGCACAGAGGATCCATGGGGAATAGGAGTGAGAATACCCTGAGGTTTCTCACACTTCATTTTATGACATACATTACTCACCGTAATGGTATTCCTGGTGCTTGTATCTGCTTAGATTAACATGCTGTGCAAATAGTCCGACATCTAGTGTTAATCGCAGAGTATTGCATCTTTTTTTCAAAGATCGAAAAGGGACGCCGGCTTGGGCATGTCTGCAACACTATCTCTGCTGGGACTTGTAGTGTGCCCATGATCTCTCACGTGCCGAGATCCCCCCGGTTGTTTTGTTCTGTCATGAGGGAGCCTGAAGAGAATGCATCAGTGAGTATAGAAGAACAGTAGGTGCAAGATGTCCATGTCCCTTCAACTCCAGGAGGGGAGGAAGGGTGGGCGCATGTGAAACTAAGCAGATACAAGCACCAGAAATATGATTACAGTGAGTAATGTAGGTCTTCTGATGCTTGTGAATCTGCTTAGAATCACATGCTGTGCATAGACTAGTGAGCAGTACCAGGAGATGGTGGTGGGATGTGTGAAGGATCAGAAGCAAAGAGATGTTTTAACACTGCCTGACCCACCTGAGAATCAGTCTTAGACTGTGCATCTAAGCAGTAATGTTGTGTAAAGGTGTGAACAGAACTCCAGGTAGCTGCTTTACAAACAGAATGTGCCTCGAATAGAATGTGCTCTAGGCGTAAAGCTTAAGGCTCTCTTTGACAGAGAAAAACACATATGGACACATTTAACTATCCATTTAGAGATTACCGACTTGATCCCCTTCTCTACCAGTGGCAACAGAGGCAAAAAATGGATCCGTCTTTTGAAGGCGTTTTGTCTTATTAAGGTAATAATACATCATTGATCTTCTAACATCTAATGTATGGATGCTTCTTTCAGATGAGTTAGTAGGATCCTAAAAGGAAGTTGAAAGTTCAATGGACTGGTTTACATGGAACTTAGAAATTTATTTATGTGCAAAGCGTGGGTGTGCGCACAAAACCCCTTTGTTCTTATGAATAGTAAAAAATGGGTCTTGAACTGAGAGAGCCTGCAGCAACTCAACTAATGAAAGTAATAGCTACCAGAAAAGCAGTCTTGTAGAGGAGATTGTTGGGGTGGTCAGGAAAGGTACCAATGAGAAAGTGGGGTTCATGTTGCGTGTGCCATATTAGTGACTGGGGAGCAGTGAATTTGGCACGATGTTGCAATTTTATATGTATCCAGCGTAGTTAGTGAGAATGGGATATGAGTTACCTTAAGTGTTACCTTGTGTTTAAGTTGATATATTTAAGATTTGCACGCGCGCAGCAAAATAAATGTCAAAAATCACCAATGGAATATAAATACAATCTGGGTATGGTGGGCCACGAAGCACCTAGAAGCCGGGTAACGAGGAGTTTCATAATGCGCATGCAAGAAAGGAGATTTGTCAAGAAGAAACCACTGTGAAGAGGATGAAGTAGTTTTAAAACACACATGCACCAATATACATACATGGGGGTCAAGGGAAATATGTTGAGGACAGTTTGGGGTACATGGGAAATGTACACATCTGAAAGCTGTGTGTTTTTCATAGTTTGGCCTGACCCTGCAGCCAGGGCTCTGCAATGTGAACTCTATGTGACTGGGAAAACTGGTTTTGCAGGATTTCGAGGCCGAAGGAAAGGCAATGAGTTACTGAAACATTCTCAGATGGTCAATTACAGGCAAGTTAGGTTTTCATGACTTGGCAGTATCACGGAAAGGAGATGCAATCTTTTGAAGTACATGAGAGCCTGTTATTCATTTTTTAGATAGGTCTGTCATCTGCTCGTGGCTGAGCAATAAATCTGGGGTGAAGGGACAAGGCAGAGTGACCGATACTTCATGGGTTTCAATTGTTTTTTCAGGTTATGTCCAGGGGCCATGCGAGTTAAATTGGTAGTCATTTAGATAATAACGAAACAAGGACGCCAGCAAGTCTGCGTGGGTGAGATAGTTATCACCAATTCAAAGGAAACTGATTTACTCTCCCCCTACCCATATTGCTTGAAGTGTCTTTGCAAACCCTCTGCAATTACGTCAGGGATTAGAAGGTCCCAGGCCAGCTGAAACTTGTAATGAATTATCTTTATGTTTAGATATTAACTATGTGATGACGTCACAACCTACCACAGAAGATTCCAGGAGAAGGCTGTGCTATATATATGAACAGATGAAAGTAGATAAAGGAGTGTGACTAATGAGAATGTGAGAATTAGCGAAGATTGGATTTATTTTGTATAGGTTTGACTAATCATGTATGGGGGGGGGGAGTTCTTGGAATAAAATATATGGGAGTGTTGTAGCTGTTGAAAAATGTATATAATGTGAAGTGTTTATGTGGTTCAGGGAGACTTGGGTTAGTTCGACTCTACAGCATCCTTTAGCTCCTTCCGGGTGATTATACAAAAAATATGCTTTATGTACAAACGTGCACTCGCTTCTCAAGTGGCGGGCTTGCTTTGGGCTAAGGTAATTAAAGGCCCATCCGCACAAGAGCCTTAATCTTTGTGCATTGCCTCAAACAGGGGGACCATAAGTTTAGTAAAGACAATATTCAATTTCCATCTGGGAGTTGGATTCGAAATAGGTGGGTGAAGTCTATTCACCCCTTCACTAAAAGTCTTGATTACCGGGACTTTCCACCAGGAATTCTTGCTTTGAGTTATGTGAAAGCAGAGAGGGCAGCAAGTTGGACCTTCAGTGAGGTAAAAACTAGTCCCGAGTCTAAGAGGTGAGTTAGATAAAGAACTGTGTGTGTGGGTGTACAGTCACTTGGGTTGATGTTACAAGTACCACACCAAATGCCAAAATGTCTCCATTTACTGAAATAACAGTGTCTGGTATTTGGTTTCCGTGCCTCTGAAAAAAGGTCCATACTTCTTTGATGCAGCTGGAGATGCCCAAACTCTATGACTTCAGGAGCCAATGTGCTAAGTTGAGAGTTTGAGAGCAAAGGTACAGTGTTGGACCCTGATCTTGGGACAGCATGTTGTCGGGGTAAGGCTCCTTCACCGGAGGGCAAAGTGACATTCTCATTAGATGAGGGAACCACGGTTGATGAGCCACATTGGTGCTATCAGGATTAGTGTAACTTGTCCTGGTGCATCTTGTGAATTATCTTGAGGAGATGAGTTGCGGGGCGTGGGGGGTGGGCATTTGATCCAGAGACTGTTCCCCAAGGACATCTTTATGGGAAACCTGGAAGCGTAATCTGGGCATTGTGCATTCTCCAGTGTTGCAAATAGGCCGATGTGTGGATGCCCCATTCTGCAAAGATGTTGTGCAAAATGTGTTTGTGTAAACACCACTCGTGTTCTACGGGTAGTTGAACGTCTCTGCTGAGCATGTCTGCAAGACGACTGTGTTCCCCAGGAACATGTTGTGACAGAAGGAGCATGTTGTGTTTGAGTGCTGTCAGGAACATGAGTGCGCCCTCACTTTTTTTCCCACTGTATCCTCCTCTCGGGTGTCAGGGAAAGGCCATCACTCTTAGATCCTGAACCTAGGCGTTAATACGCGAGTGAGGATCAACTGTGTGGAGGAGACTTTGGGAGTGGGGAGAGGACATCCTTAGGTGAGACATGGCATCTCCCATTTCCCTTTCATAATGAACCCTGTATCCCTCAAGCCTGTGTAGGTTGTCAGCCCGTTCCCTGTTCTACCTCCGAGCTTTCTCCCAGAAACACCAGCTCAACACAGGGACGAGGAAGAGACCAACTAGGAAGACACATCCTCATTTTGTTGAGGCAAACACCTATCAGCCTCATTTTGTTAATACAGACACGTATCGACCTCAGCAATGTACTGAGACTAGGTCGAGGAAAGCATAAGTAATGCAGAACTCCAATTCGAATGGGGAGCGGTCTAGTATTTCTTGGACTCATCATGGTGGCAGGAACATTAAAACCCGACATCCTTTGCTAAGTGGAGTCAGCTGTGGAGGCTGAGTAAGTTGTGAAGGCAGAGGCAGCTGTGGTAGAAGCTGGGTGCCGGCAGCAGCGTTGTGGACAGCGGAGCACTCGATACCCAGAAAAAGGTTTATGCAACGGGAAGGGGAGCTAAAGGACAGTGGAGGTCGTGAAAGACTGAAGGAAGGAGACTGGCGTGATTGAGCGAATCGGTCGAGTAAGTCCCGAGCGGCAAGAGAAGCCTCGACAGATGCACAGAGCCACAGAGAGCCGCTGGGAGAAGAGATGACGTACCGCATGGGAAGGAGAAAAGCTGTGGCGGTCAAGGGCCTCGCAACAAAGCCATAAGCTACGACCGGTGAGTGAATCCAGACATGGGGAACACCGGGTTGGCAGGCGAATATCTAACGCAAGCAACAAACACTGATTTAAGTCCAATCAAGAATTTCTATGAATGCGGAGTAAAGGGAAAGTAAATATAAGTATGTGTGAATCCGTACAAAGTGAAAGGCAAGTACTTTTGAATGTAGAACAAAGTGAAAGCCAGGTACTTTTTTTGAATACCTAAGAGTGAAAGCAAGTGTTGAGCAATCTTAAACATTAAACTGAGTGAAAGAAAGTTTGGGAATCTGCCTAGATACAGTGAATTACAATATAGGAGAAAACAGGCATGGGCAAAAGCCAAAAAGGAAAATTCAAGTTACCACATGTTATCAATACATATTGGCAAGAGCTAGGAGAATACAAGAAGGTGTAACTAGCGCATGATGGCACTCGTGAATATTGAGTGGAGTGAAAGAAAGGTTGCGAGTTTGGCTGATACCACGAACTGTATTATCCGGGACAAGTATTGGCAAAGACATGGGAATACTAAGAAGGGTACGATAGGAGAAAAATAACATTGGCAACAGCCAAAGATAACAGGTGCATTGTGATCAACCAAGCCACTATGTAGTGTCTGGAGAGTGTGATAAAGGTGGAGAAATCACAGAGCACTGTCAAGCTGACATAGTGGCTTAGTGTTGATGGAAAAGTAAGGAAGGTGAACCGGTTGCGTGATCTATAATTGGTGGACTGTGGGGTCCAACAACTACACCTAGACAGAGTGCAACCCTGAATGGAAAAGCTAGTGAAAGTACCTAAGGTGAAAGCAGTGGCACAGTGCTGATGGAGAAGCAGACAAGAAAGGACATTGGTTGCGTGACCTGAAATGGGTGGGCCTTGTGGTCTGACAACTGCACCTAGACCGAGTGCACCCCGGTATGGAAAAGCCATTGAAAGCACTCATGAAGAAACTTATGTTTATACTACAATAAACACTTAGATGATTTTGAACTGAAGAAATTGAACGGCCTATGTGAACTGGTGAAAAGTACCAACAGAATAAAAGCTGGAGAGTGTCCCAAGGAATTGTGTTTTGAGCAGCTGGAAAATTTAAACTTTTGGGGAAGGGAAACCCTATGCCTAGTGAACTGTTTTGAACTTGGGGAAGGGGAAGCTGATAACAAGCCAAGAGCTGGAAGAAGCTCTGAACTTTACTTTGAATACTATTAATTTTGATGCTGACATTCCTACACATTTCATACAGTTCGACGTGAGGGCAAGTATAGGTTTAAGACACAGACAGACATTTGCATTGAACTTCCTGACACAGACTATCCTTAGTTTTATTTAGGTAGGGAAATCCCACCTTAGCATAGGGCAAGTTAGGCCTTACTCATCCCGCTTTTTAAGTTAATAAACCTTTTGGAGACAAAACTCAAACCTGTTGTCTGTGTCTGCTTCTTGATGCCTTCACAGTGCCCACTTCCAAATGCTTTGTGACAGCTTGGACAACCTTGGCGAGTGAGTACCTACCTGCATGTTTAGGTAAAGCATGGCAGTCGTGCTGTCTGTTAGGACTAGAAAGGTCTTCCGTTTTATTTGAAAAGCTTCCAGGGTTTTGAACACTGCTAGTAGCTCTAACGGGTTGATGCGTTTGTTCGCTACTGATTGTGACCACATGCCGTGCGCTGTCTGGTGGAGAAGGTGAGCTCTCAACCCTTACGGGGATGCGTCTGTGGGGAAGTGTCCTTCTCTCCGGGGGTGGTGAACAATGTCCCCTTCAGAAGAATGTCCTTCGCCCACCATTGCAGTGATAGAACCAAGGCTTTATAGGCAACCAATAGATCGTCTCACTGACCGCTTGCTTGACACCATGAGCTCGAGAGCGACTCTTGCATCTTGGACAGGATGCATCCGCAGATGGGCATGTGGAACCAGAAAAATGCAGTATGCCATCATGCGAACATCCGCCTGGCTCTCTGTACGGTTATCTGATGACCGGCTTCATATTGAGGGATTTGGAACAAAATGCTTTGGACACTATGGAGGGGAAGACAAGTCTGTCTTCTGTTCGAATTAGGGTTCACAGAAATTGTTTTTAAACAGTAGGACTTCTTTTGGCAAGATGCACATTTGCACAAAACACGGTTTGTCTTCTTATAATCTTCTTCAATTGCCTGCTATAAATTCCTGCCAGGACTTCTATTTCACACCACACACTTGTGACTTCCTGGTATACTTCCCAACCAAGACTTCTACTCCTCTGGGTGTCTCACCCGCTCCCAAACTTGTCTGTTTATAGTATTTGATAATGTAGTCTCTTGATATATTATCTTTCTCCTTCTTGATTCATGTTGGCACCAAGTGGATTTACATGTTTGAAAAGGGTTTATATGCAACTTAAATTCCCTTTTAGTATGTCCATTCCTTTCCTCTCTCTCAAGTAACTTTCAGATACACACCCTGCCCTTATTCGAAGATACGCCCCAGTGTCCCTGTTGCTCTCTTGAGGACTCTCCAGCTTCGATATGCATTAGTTTCCTCTCTCGTGGTCGGTTGGGGGAAGGATTTCCGCTTGCCTCTCTATCAAGTCTTCTTTACTTTGCTCGCCGCTCCTCCATGGCATTCTCACGACACTCTTTCGGTCTTCTTTATTTCACTTGCCGGTCCTCCGCAGCCTTCTCCCGACACGTCTGCTGTGTCTTTGGCTTCGGTAATCAGACTGTTCTTCCCCTGCGTATGAATGCTCTGGAGGTTTTAACCTGCTTCTGGCCTTCCCGAAGTACCTCTAGGTTCTGCAGTTTCTTCTTTGTTCGGTGACAAGCCATTTTACCCCCACCATGCCGGTTCTGGCTTCTCGACTTTCCGCTCTGTGCAGAGAGGTGTAACTCTGCTGCGCCAGTCAACAAGGAGGCTGCCGCTCACCCTAGGTTTGGGCGGCTTAAATTTCCCAGACACCGGTGTGTGCTGGGAAACACAAGAACACTCAGTAGGTTCACAGTCTCTCTTGTTCCACATTGCTCGATACGTCCTCATCTTCGTCTCAGTATTTTGTAAATTCCTGGAACAGAAGTCCATTGTAAATGACTGACTCATGGAACTTGAATGACTCTTTCTAAAAGGCTTTGATGGCAAATCCTCTCTGATAAATTGATAAGTGGAATTGAAAAAGGTGACTACATCAGATTGAGAAGTTTGGTTCACAGATTTAACAAAAGGGGTTTCCCTGTTCTTCATGGGAAAAGGAGTGGAAACATGGAACTAAGCCATACGGGTCTCAGACATGGGAAGGTTGTTCTGAAGAAAAAAATTGGGGATAACCAATGGAGTCAAGATATGTCACTGGTGGTCGTCTCCTCCGATGTGATCCACCCTCATATTGACAGCCCCACGGTCGGGACCAGGTAGCGGCTGCCGTCCCCTGGCCACATGAGAGGAAGTCACCACCAGGTATTCCGTAATTACTCCAAATGATTCTTCACAAGTCTGAGATATACTGAAAACGGGAGAGAACCCACCCTCCCCCTGCCTGTAGAAACCCACAAGCTACCTGGCCATCTATCAGTTCATCACACATGCAAACTTCTTCTGCCAAGTAATTGAAAAAACAATTGCTATCCAGTTGCACACAATGATCACCGTTTCCAATATCCACAGGACTACCAATCCAGTTTCTGACCACTATGCAGTACAGATAAGGCTCTCGACATCCTGGACAAAGGATACTCCTTACTACTCATCTTAATCAACCTCTCTGCCGCTTTCGATAACATTGACCATGAAGCCCTCCTTAAAATCCTCATGAGCTGCAACAGAACAGTCCTTCAGTTGTTTTCCTTCCTACCTTTCCAATAGAGACCAACTCGTCCAGATGGGTCTAATCGGATCCGAGCACTGCCTGCAGTAACCTGCAGTTACACAAGGCCCATCCTATCCCCCGTCATTTTACCTAGAACCTCTGGGGTAACTCCATGCCAACAAAGACATCAAGATGTATCCCCAGGTCCAGAATTGGCTGACTGACAGAGGATTGACGTATTCACACCTCAACTCTCACCCAGTAAAAAGGCTTTACACTTGACTGAACCTTCTCACTCAAAACACCCATCGCATAGACTGCCCAAGCAGTAGGGTAGCGGCTTGCGCTCCTCCACCAAGTCATGCCTTTCATCCCTCCTCTAGAGTTTCAGAACTAATGTCCAAGCCCCGGTCATCTCCCAACTGAACAGTGGGAACAAGGTACTTGCAAGAGTCCCAGATTCCACCTTGCTAACTCAAAGCCATCCATCACACAGCAGCATGCCTCATTACATGACTAAAACTTCAAGCACATCACCCCAATCCTGTTTTTTTGGAGGGAGGGATTTACAGAGCACTTTACGCCAAAGCGATTCGCAACAGAATCATAGGATGGTACAATTTATATGATCAAAATTACCAGAAAACCAAAAATTACAGAGAAAGTAGGTTGGCCTTAAGAACAAGAGGAAAGAAAGCAGAGGGAGAAAGGAAGTACGTTCCAATGAAGAGGGGCCAAGAGAGAGAAGGAACAAACGAACGAGCGAACAAACGAATGTGGGATTGGGCACAAGGTGAGCAGCGAAACTTCTAGAAAAAATTGAGACTGGGAACCGAGAGAACGAGTAGGAGAATAGAATGAGAGCAAGAAAGAAAGGTTTGGGGGTAAGATTATGGAGAGACGTAAAGACAAGACAAAGAAAGTTGAACTTTGAGGCGAGAATGAAAAGGTAGCTATTGAATGGAAGCCACAAGGGGAAAGTGAAGAGAGAAGACTAACCGAGGAGTTATACGTTGATTTGAGAGGGCTTAGGGGGGGAGAGAGAGGAAGTGTGAAGAGAAGACAGGAGTAATAGAAATGACGCTCAGATATTCAAGGCATAATTGAACATCTAAATGGCCCTCAAGCGTGTGGCCTTGATAGGATTAATAACGGTCTGATGAAAATGTGTCCCTCCCTATGGGCAGAAGCATTGTGGCACGTATTCATTGATATCAGGAAGTCTGGTGTTTCACCATCATCTTGGAGAGAGAGTCATATCCTTCCCATATATAAGAAGGGTCAGCATTGTGACCCTCGCAACTACCGACTCCTGGCCATATTGGACATCCCTGCAAAGGTGTTTACACATATATCACTTGGTGAGCTAAACACATGGATTAATGACCATGAAATATTAAGTAAATACCAGACAGGATTTAGAGCAAAGTCACGAACCAGCCATAACATACTTACTCTAATATCAATAGAATATGCTTGGATCTGCAGAAAAACTAAGGTTTAAGCTGCATATATAGACTTCAGTGCTGCATTCGACACTGTTGTCAGGAACAACATGTGGCGCAAACTAAAGGCCTGGAACATTCCATGCAGTCTTTTAAAGATGCTGATTCTACTTCACTCTAATAAAAAAGTGTAAAAGTGCGCCTCAATGGTATGGGACAACACTCTGCATTCATTCCAACTAGAAAGGGTGTTAAACAGGGCTGCATAGTCGCAGCAACCTTATTTAATCTATATTTGGCGGATCTGGCGGTGTACTTTAATCTAAAGTTGTTACATACTATAAAAGGTGGGTACACAGCGTATCAGCTGGCTTGGCTACGCTGACGGTGTCCTGTTATTGGACTATACACCTAACGGACTACAATGTTTGCTCGATGGCCTAGGTAGTTTTGCTAAAGCGAATGGACTTCAAATAAATATAGGAAAAAGCAAAATAATGACATTTCGCAGGAACTCGGGGGAAAAAAAAGGTGACTTTGAGTTGGACATTAGCCTCGCAGAAATTAGAGTGTGTTACCAGCTATACTTATTTAGGATTACTTGTTGATGATAATCTAAATTGGAAGGCTCATTGGGAAAGAACCAAGATTAAATGTTGGAAATTGGTGGGTATAGCGAGTGCCTTCATCAGTAAAATTTGCGGTTTTTCGGTTATAACCATTCTGCTACTCTACACAATGAAAATTGTACCTGTTCTAACACATGGGATAGAGATATGGACACATGGCTTCATTAAAGAGCTAAAGATATTTGAAGTGAGAATGTGAGGGAAACCTTTGCATGCCGCTGTCTCAGTAGAATTTTTTTATCTCGAGTTTGAGCTCCTATGTATTCAATCTATCTTGATCAATAGATCCTTTATGTGCTCTGTAGATCTGATGACCCTAAATAATAATACCATTACTGATGATTACGCAAAGGCCTTTCTAAGCCTTGATAATTTTATCCAGATTTGAATATGGGGGAAAATATTCACCATCTTTAATAAATGAAGAGTGGATGTGAGCTCAATTTACTCCCAAATAATACTAACTGTATAAAACACTGGTTAAAAACGAAGATCAGATTGTATGACCATGAAAACAACATGGTACTTGTTTCTATTAACTCACACAGTGGTCCCTTCATCGAGTACATTACCAAACAGAACTGCTTGCCAAAGTATATTGGGGCGTTCCCAGAAGCATGAGTCATCAGACAATATTTGTTATTGAAATTGAACAAAAGTAAAGGAATGTGATGGAGCAAAGAAAGGCCTTTCTCTCACTGAGCATAACTGCTCGTTATGTGGAGAAAACGGAATCAGAAATCGATTTATGAAATCTTATAGCAATTGTTTTAACTGTGATGACTCGAAAGTATTATGGAAAATTCTGATGGACGGGAATGATGCGAACTTTATCTTTTATATGATCAGATTTTATAGAAAATGTATTTAAATATTTGATTTATGGTGAGAGGGGGCGTGGCTTGGCGGCCATGCGAGCGTGAGCGAACTCCGAGAAGCTCCCACTAGATCCGACCAAAGATCCTGAGAAAGGCGCATATCTGGACGGAAAAACCTGAACAAACGCTAGGAAAAGACGTCGGAAGACCCAAAGCACACACGGGAGAAGACCCGAGGGAAAACGGAGCCCGGAAAACCGAAAACGAGAAGAGGGCGAGACGCGTAGTACCACCGACAAAATGGCGGGCGCGCGACGCTGAGACCTGCACTTCGGCACACGAAGAAGGCCGAAGGGAAGGAGAGGAGCCGGGCGAGACAGCTGACCAGGCAAGATCGAAGCACCTCCAGAGAGGCAGAAGTCCGGGACGCCAACCGCAGAGATAGCCGCGCGACACCGACCCAGAGAAGGCGAAGACGGCGCGGCTCAAGGATAAGAAGCGGCCCGCGGACCGGGGCCGAAGAACAGCGTTCCCCAGCCGAGGCGGAGACGAGCAGCAGCAGCGGAGGCCCAGCGGAACAACGGAAGAACCTGAGCGGTGAAGCAGCGGAGACGAGGGGCGACCTACAAACCGAGCTCAGAGGAACGGAGGCGAGCGGCAACAGCGGAGAGCCAACAGAGCAACGCGGGACCCCGAGAGACGGGACGGTGGAGACCGGGAGACGACTCGTAGACCAGATCGAGAGAGCCCCCTCGACGCTGAGGAGTGTGGAAGCAGCGGAGGCCCAGCAGAACAACCGAAGAACCCGGGAGGCGAGGCAGAACGGATTGAAAGCGGCCCACAGACCGAACCGAGGCAGATTCCTTCACGACGAGGCGGAGGAGAGCAGCAGTAGAACAACGAGGGATCCCACAACGAGAGGCAACGGAGAACGGACTAGATCCAGAAGAACCTGGCCAACGCGGAGATGAGAAGCAGCGGCGGCGGAACCCGATAGGAGAAACAGCGACGAATACGAAATACGAGAAGACCCACAGACCGGTTAGCCGACGAAGAGCCCTTACCTGCCAGTCCGGAGTGGAACCGAGGGGGATAGCAGACCAACGCCCAGGCCGAGCAGGACCGGAGCATCACCCGACTGGCAGCGAGACAAGGCACCGGCAGCAGCAACAGGAAGAGAAGCCTGAGACAACCACAGAAGCAGCGCGACACCAAACCGGGAAGGAAGAAGGCGTCGAGACCCACGGACGGGAAGCGGCCAACAGATCGAACCGAAGAAGAGCCCTTCCCTGCCGACGCAGAGGTGACCAGCAGAAGCAAAGAGCCAGCAAGCAACGGGTGATCCCGAGAAGGGAGGCGACGCAGCGGCACAGGAACCAGGACCAGGGAACAGAAAACAGACCGTGAGGAAGGCCAGGAGAGCCGAGACCTAACGGAGACGAGACGAGAGAAGAAAGGTAGCCGCCGTCATAACGAGGAGGGCAAGAAATCACACGCAGACCCGGACACCACCCCAACCAGCTGCCTCACAGATAATCAGTAAACGGAGGTGAGAACCACATAATCACCACGAACTGGCCCCCTCCCACACAGGCAGAAACCGGGGAACGAGCCGCCCTACGCAAGGCACAGACTCCAATCGCCTGGAAGCGAAAGAGAAGTGAACACCGGAGAGAGACGGCAGACGGACAACGAGGGCGAAGACACAGAGAGAAATCGCCATGATAAGGCAACACAAGTAAGAAAGAGCGGAAGCGAGCGGGAGAATTGGGCAGGGACCCACAGAAGCACAAACAAAACCAGAGTGAACAGAGCCCAACTATAGGCTAAGAGCAGTGGGCACTAACATGCCAGACAAGCCTAAAGGCGGCAGAGGGAGACAAACAGTCATGGAGACATTCACCCGAAAGAGCGACGACCAACAGCCAGAGACTGGGGAGAAAGACATGCCGGAGCCATACGCCACGCAAGGAGAGATCAGGCAAGTGGAAAGTAGCATACTGGAAGCCATAGGGGCGTTAAAGACGTCGATAGAAGGCAAGTTGGACGCAGTGATGGTAGACGTGGGACTCCTTAGACAAGATACGAGAAACCTGGCAGAAAGGATGACAACAGTGGAACAGCAAGCGCAGAGCAACACAGAGGAAGTGTCCGCCTCGCGAACACAAATGACGGAAGCACTGGAAAGAATTAATACACTAGAACGCAGAGCTGAAGACGCAGAAGGCAGGGCCCGGCGCAATAACGTACGAATAGTGGGGCTGCCAGAGGGGGAGGAAGGAAGGGACCCCACGAACTACATAGAGAATCTACTGATCCAAGAAGTGGGAGCAGAGACCCTATCCCAAGGCTTCGCGGTCGAAAGGGCACACCGAGCGCTGACTAGAAGACCGCGCCCAGGAGCACCACCAAGACCAATGATTGCAAAAATCATGAACTTTAAAGACAGGGAGAAAATCCTGACCTTCTCGAGAGAAGGAGGGAACATCACAAGGAACGGAGCCAGGATAACGATATATCCAGACTACACAGCACTCGTGCAAAAGCAGAGAGCCCAGTTCTGGCAGACCAAAGAGCGCCTTCGAGCGGCAGGGGTGAAATTCATGCTGCTGTACCCAGCCAAACTAAAAATACTGCACGATGGAAAAACACAGATCTTCGAGACAACGACCGACGCCCAGGAGTGGATGGACCAGCGTGGGATTCCACAACCGGCGGAGAGGAACGAGCGAAACAGAAACCACCCCCGACAAAATAGAGACTAGAACCGGGCACGACAAGTACACTCAACGCCACAGGAACAAGATGGTAGAGGTGCCCTACCAGGAGGAAACGAAAAGGAGCAACCGACAGCCTCCAAGCTGAAAAGCCTACAGTAAAAAGACTTACAAAGGGAGCATAAGACTCGGGGAAGGAGAACCGCCAAGACCCGCGGAGAAGCCCCAGTAAAAACAATGTTTATAGTGTCAGTTTCAAGACACTACGCCGCGACGGGCAAGGCCGAGGAGGAAAAAGCGGCACCTGGAAAGCGGTGGAGCCCGAGCGGAAGAGGGGAGGCTGGGCGTTTGTTGACGTTATTTGGGTTAACAGTTACAACAGTTGGGGAGTTAAGGCAAAGCCCGCAAAGAAAGAAAGAGAGCGGAAGAGGATCCAACGGCCGTCACACACAAAGAACCGACAAGGAAAGCAAACTCAGGGGACAGCACCCACGAACAAAAAGCTGGCGGAAAGCACGAGGCAAGACCACCCACAATACAAAGCGGCCAACTGAGAGAGAGATGGCCCGAGGGAGAAAACGGACGGATGATTCAAAACTCAACAGCCGGAAGAAGAAACTCGGGCCCCCGGCTGGGACACACCGAGAGAATGAGACACTGAGCGAGCCCATGGGAAAGAACAGGCCGCAACCGCTAGCCCCCACAAGGACCGAGATGTCCTAAGAATTGTCACGTGGAATGTCAGGGGGATGAACGCATATGTCAAGAGGCTAAGGATCTATACTTGGCTGAACAAAACAAAGACCCACATTGCACTATTGCAAGAGACGCACCTGACGGCGGAAAAACAGGCCAAAATAAAGGAAAAATGGGGAGGCCAGATGTATAGTGCAACATACTCCAACTACGCCAGAGGAGTCATAACCTGGGTCGCCCCGGGCGTCCCATTCCAGCTCATCAATCAGGAGAAAGACGCGGAAGGAAGAATCCTGGTAGTCCATGGGATGCTAGAAAACCGGGAGATATGCCTCGTGAACACCTATGCCCCAAACCACGACGCTACGGCCTTCTTCAGGACGCTCCCGCCCAGGCTGGCCCCGTACAGGAATGCAACGATGATCTGGGCAGGCGACCACAATTGCACACTAGACCCCCGGCTGGACAGGTCGGACAATAAGCACAAGAGAGCAGCGCCACCAGCGAGGGCACTACAACAGATACTGGACCAGCTCGAGCTCGAAGACATTTGGAGGAAGGTACACGGGGAAGAGAGGGGATACACACATTATAGCGCCCCACACAAGACATTCACGCGAATAGACTACCTGTTTACGGGCAAGGAGACACTGGGGGAATTCACTGAGGCACACATACACGCGCGAACCCTATCCGACCACGCCCCCCAGACGACCACATGGGCACACACACACAGGAGAGCCCCAATACCAACATGGAGATTGAGAGCAGAGGCATTACTAGATGCGGGATTCCAGGAGCACATCCAAAGCGTAATAGAAGACTATTTTGAACATAATGAGGGTAGTGTAGAAAGCACAGGAACGGTCTGGGAAGCCTTCAAGGTGGTAGTCAGAGGGGAGGCGATGGGGAAAATGGGAGGTCTCAGGCGAGAAACCCTAGCACGATTAGATGAGTTAGAAAGGAGAATCGAGAAGGCAGAGAGACAAGCGGGGGAGAAGGGAGCGGAACAAGAGAACCTCACCGCCCTGCGACAGCAGTGCGTAGAGATCTGGGAGAGACTGGGACGGCTAGACTATGGGAAATATATACAGAAACTACACGCCGAGGGAGACAAGCCTAGCAGACTCCTGGCCTGGTTAACCAAGCAGGAGACTAAGCGGGAGCCAATTAATGAAATTCAGAACAGAAAGGGAGAGGTGATAAGATCCCAAGAGGGAATAAACGAGGTGTTCTCGCAGTTCTACGAGAACCTATATTCCAAGGTCCAGGAGGCAGAGGAGGGAGACCTGAGAGAAGCCCTCGCGGAAATCAAACTCCCACAATTGACGGAGGAACAGGCCCAAATACTAGACGCCCCCCTCACTGCAGAGGAACTAACGGAAGTAATCGCCCAGCTCCCGACAGGGAAATCCCCGGGGCCGGACGGACTCCCAGGGGAATTTTACAAACAATACAAAAATGACATAGTCCCGAGACTGCTAGAAACACTAGAAGAAGCATACGAGAAAGGAAGACTCCCGAATAGCATGTCAGAATCCATAATAATCCCGATCCTTAAACCAGACAAGCCCCCCCTTGAATGCGGTTCCTACAGACCGATTTCCCTAATAAACCAGGACTCCAAGATCCTGACGGCGGCACTAGCCAACCGCCTGAAAAGAGTGCTACCCACCTTGATCCACACAGACCAGACAGGGTACGTGCCAGAACGAAACACGTCCTGGAACCTGCGCAGACTCCACTACGTTATAGAAAGGACTAACCAGGAGGGAGGGGAGTGTGCAGTAGCCTCACTGGATGCAATCAAAGCATTCGATTCGGTGGGATGGGACTGGCTCCTGGGAACGCTCACCCACTACGGAATTGGTCAAGGGTTCATAAGATGGATAGAACTACTATACAAAGACCCGAGGGCGAGAGTCAAGACGGGTAGACAAGTCTCTGGGGAATGGGGCATAGAGCGAGGCACAAAACAGGGATGCCCCCTGTCCCCAATGTTATATATCCTGGCCCTGGAACCGTTCGCAGTATTCCTAAGAACGGATTACAAGGACACAGGCATAGAGATAGACGGGGAGACACACCAGATATCCATATACGCAGACGATATACTCCTTTACATACAGAACCCACGCACCCACCTGCAGGACCTACTAGAGGCGCTACGCGCGTTCGGAAGGTTGTCGGGAATAGTGGTTAATAGAGAAAAATCCTTGCTCTTCCCCCTGGCAGGCCTACGCGCAGTACCGTTAGATCAATTACCGCCCCTGGGCATCACATGGGCCCCGAACACCTTCAAATACCTAGGAGTGAACATCCATCACGACACCATGGAAACACACGCAGGTAACACACAAGTAGCCTTAGACAAAATAGAAAAGGCTATGAAATTCTGGCAGACCCTACCGTTGGGCATGATAGGCCGGGCGGCACTACTAAAAATGACAGTCCTACCCCGACTCTTATATTACTTTACGAACATCCCATACAACATACCGAGGCACTTTTTCAAGAACCTACACACAATGGCGAGAACCTTCATATGGGGAGGGGGACGAAACAGGGTGGCACTGAGCACACTACAGAGAAGCTATGAGTGGGGGGGCATCAAACTCCCAGATTTTGAATATTATTACTTGGCAGCACAACTCCAATTTGTAGTGAGATGGCTGGGTGAGGAGACCTCAATAGACACGATAATCATAGGGCCAACACTCCGGAGGTATCACCTGAGAGAATTACTATGGATCAATGCTGCCCAAGCCAAAGACCTACCCAAAATAGCCCAACTAGGCCGAACACTATGGAAAAGAGCCTGGAAGACACAAGGCATACGAGACCCCTGCTCAAGACACATCCCGCTGGCGGGGCTGGTGGACACCCGAGTGGCCAGCCTGACCACGTACAGAGCACAATGGGAAGACAAAGGTGTGGCCCAAATTGGGGACCTGTGGCGTGACGGACAGTGGGTAGAATTCCAGACCCTGATGGAAGAACAAGATGTACACAGGGGCCAATTCATCCTGCACAACAGCCTAGTTCAAACAATAAAGAAGAGGTGGAGCACTATGCCAGAGCCCGAGGACGATGAAGGAGAACTAGAGGCATGGTACGACATATCTGAAGGAGGACACACGGTGTCCAGACTCTATGAGCGAATACTGGGACATACCAACAGAAAGGCACTAACAGCACGGATGAGGTGGGAAGAGGAACTACAACAACCTTTCGAAGACGAGGAATGGAACAAAGTCCTCATGTACACAAAAAAGGTGTCCAGAAACGCCAGGTTCAGACAACTGCAGATATACATAGTACACAGAGCATATCTAACTCCCAAGAGAATGACGAAGATGGGAGAAGGGCAAATCCGGAGCTGCCCGCGGTGCGGAGACGAACAGGCCGACATGGTGCACATGTTCTGGTCGTGCCCGCAAATAGCAGACTTCTGGAACACGGTGAGAGAAAAGGCGTTAACAGCAGACATACAGATGCCAGCAAGAACACCAGCTACATACCTACTGGGCCTGTTCCCAAGGGGGCACCGGCAGATGATACACATAGCAAAAATGAAGGACCTAATGACAATACTAGCGAAACGCCGCATAGCAATGGCATGGAACAAGAGCGAAGGCCCCTCGAAGGAAGGATGGTGGGCTGACCTACAGAAATGGGCAATAGCAGAGACAGCAGTCTGGGCGAGAGCTACACAAAGGGGAGAGAGCGACAGCGGAGCCAAACTACAAGCATGGAACTCCCTGGTGCAAAACCTGTTTAGCAGAGGGGGCGAGGAAGATACGACAGACAACAGCGATCCAGACGACTCAGGAAACGAAGAAATCGAACCGCCCACGTCAGGAGACACTACACAATTCAGAGAGAGAGATCCAACGGGAAAAAAGGGGCGGGGTCGAGACCAGCGCGGACTCTGAATAGTGCAAATCCAATTGGGAAAGACCAGCAAACACATACAAGGACAAGACGGAAGGAAACTCCCAGAGAAGGGAGGGAGGCCACCAGGAGACCGGCCCCTCCGCTACGAACTTGACAACGGCCGGCGCCGGCCCCGAGGCGGCAACGGACCACGAACACACTGCGGCAGCCTTTGGGGAGAGGGAGGGGGGGAGGATGGGGGGAAGGAAAATGGGAGGGTGACTTTTGTTTCGGTTCTGTTCTGTTCTGTTTTGTCTGTTCGCTCCCATTCCTTTTATGTTGTAAACTAATAAAAAGAAGTTAAAAAAAAAAAAAAATATTTGATTTATATGAAAATTGAGTAATTAATATCCTTGACTCTTTAGTTCTATAAACATCTGAATATAATATTGCCTGTTCTGACCAATACTTTTGAGTATATGACGTGTTTTATCTTCCTATATGGAGTTTTATTTGTTTTAATGGATTGTTTTTATGTATCATCTATGTTGTCCCATTTTACCATGTTATTGTTTAATGTTGTATATACATATACATACAGCCAAATGAAATGAAATGAAAAGGGAAAAGGGAAGGGATTGAGAGTTTGGAGGCGTGGAAGGTGAGAAAAGGCTGAGCTTTATGACTGCTAAACAGATTAAACCTGCAGGAGCGAGAGAAAGATAAGATGTGTGAGGAGAAAGAAAGAAGAATCAAGGTAGACACTTAGGTTGCAGAAAGAAAGGGAAGGGAAGAGGGATAAAAGGAAATGGAGACAGTGGAGGAGGGATGGTTAAGGCAGGAAAGAAAAGAACCTTGGCCTTAGATGGGTTAGAACAAGCCAGTGATCTGACATCCAAGATTGAATGGCCAGTAGGTCAGGAGGTCAGAGTAGCATGAATAGAGGGGAGGAATGCAGAAAAGAGCTTGTATCATCAGCACAAAGGTGGTGAGACAGACCGAATGATGAAATTATTGTAGCAAGAGGAATGGTGAAAAGGGAAAAAAGAAGCAGATCCAGGGCAGAGCCTTGTGGGATGCAGTGGTGGAGAAGGAGTGTGGGCGAGGATTTGCCAGCCCAAGAGACAGAGTAGGTCTGATCAGACAGACAGGACTGGAGTCAACGCAGGACAATCCCAGAAAAAACAAGAGAGGTGAGACAAGAAAGAAGAGAGACATACAGTGTTAAAGGCGGCTGACAAGTCGAGAAGGAAAGAATGTCTTACACTGCTTGTTATATAATGCCTGTACTGTCATGTAAGTAATTGGTCAAGTTATAGCGTCTTGATGCCTCAGGGTTTAGCACGCTCTATACATGTAAAAATAAATCTATGTAAAAATAAACGTTTTGCATAGCATGCAGAATAGAGTGAGTCACAGGCAGAGAGGAGGGCGATCTCAGTGGAGTCACAGGGGCAGAAACCGGATTGAAAGCGGGGAAAAATTGAGTTATAGGTAATCAATTAAGAAAGCAGAGTAAACAAGATGCTCTAAAAGTTTAGAAAGACAAGGAAGGAGCGATATCGGACAGAAGTTGAATGTGAGAGGAGGGCCGGGAGAGGGTTTTTAGTGGATAGGGTGCATAGTGGTATGCTAAACGAGTAGGGAAATTAGACATTAAACAATGAAGTGAGATAAGGCAGTAGAGAAGGATTGATTATAGCGATGAGGGAGGAAGAAATGAGGTCATAAGGTGCAGAGGTAGAATGGGCGAGAGAGAGAGAGAGGGGCAGGGCAGTGTCAGCATCAGAGAAAGGATGGAATGAGAAAATAGAAGTATAGAGAGAGGAATTACCAGAGATTGAAATGCAAGATAAAGGAGTGATAGCAGAGCGCAGGATGACGACCTTGGTTACCTACCTTCAAAGATTCATCAAGCTCAAGAAAGCCTACATCATCTAGGTCAGTCAAAATCAAAACACCATTCTACTTGGTCAGAAAACTAACATGTGCAAAAGCTTGCGCACCACAAGGAGCCATAACCTCTCAAAGCTTAGAACAAAGAACAACAAGAGGGAAAAGACAGGAAGCAGGCCTTTTCCTGCTACGTATCCTGCCTGTGGAACAATTTACCAACACAGATAAGAATACCCACTTCCTCCTACACTTCAGGAAGAAACTTATGAAGACCCTACTTTTCAAAGAACATTTCACCTATCGATGGTTACACTGAACCCTAATTCTCCCCCTCTGGTGCTCCTCTCTCCCTCTTCTTGCTCTACCTGTCCATCCTAGCTCCTCTGCTACTCCACTGCGTGTGTCTCCCATGTACAGAGCTCTGTTGCTTCACAGCTAGGGCCAGGCTTTATAAGTATAACACACACATATGTAGTTTTAAAGATTAAGTCAGAAGTAATTATTGTGAGAGGGGAAAGGAGGAACAGATTGGAGGAGTAAAGGACAGATGGAGGAGCAAGAAAGAATATTGTCAAGGAGAAGACAGAAGTAGGAGGGAAGAGCGGAGAAAAAGTCCAGGAAGGAGGAAGAAATGAGGGGGAAGAAGTACCCAAAACAAGTCCCTGTTAAAACTATCGGAAGGTCTCTGACCACCACAAAGTAATTTCGGCTTAAGGACCTCAGGGTCCATAACAATCTTTGCTAAAATTCTAAAGTGTCTTACACCTGGCCCTAATACAAACGACCCAGGGCGTCGGGAGTGGTGGTGCCAATTTTGCTACAAGGGTAGAGGGACATCCTGACAACTTTTATGAAAGCAAAGAAACCAACTTAAACACCAAATGACAGAATTACTTTTTATACAGGGGGGGTGGGGAGTAGGACAGAGGGGAGAAAGGCAAGGACAGAACCACAGTTATTTAGAGGAAGCTTGATTAGTCTGTTAGTTGAATTCCTACTATGGGGCCATAGTTTAACATAATCCTTAGTTTTTCTGTTTAATAAGGACCATTTAAACTCGGACCCAGGCTTTGAGTGGTCTGTTGATTCCTGCCCGTGACATATATACATCAACAATGAGATGTCCAGAACATTCCCATTACAATGGAAAATGAGGCAGTTACAGTACAACACCTGGATGTCAAAAGGGGTGTCCTTAGATGTCAATGGGCATACTGAAGTGGGGGCCAATAAGGGATTAGATAAGTGGGTCGCCAAATGCCTGTATGTATCCCCAAGAGGGGAATCCTCTGACAGGTCCACCCGCATGTTACCACCCCTAGGAGGAATATTGATTAACTACCGCACCACACTAGCCTGAGAAGGAGGGGCTCCCCCCCTGGGGAACAGTGACATCATTCCATGATTAAAAGGCAAGAAAAAATGGGGAGCAGAATTACTCCCAACAAAACATAGGAAACCAACAATTAGAATCTTGTGCCCCTGCTTTCACCCAAACAGCTCCATGGGTTTGTTTGGACCAGTAGTGCACGCAATACCACAGGAAAAAATGGCTTGGTTGGAAGAAGTAAACATGTATCTTTGATTGTCTATGGATATCTATGTGCAAAGAAATAATTAATCACAAAAACATTTCAGTTTACCAGTTAAAACATATTTTTACTTGCTTCTAAAATACTCTCATCAGGAATGAAGATTGTCCAGGTTTACAGCTCAGGCAGTCTTAATTCTATTAAAGACAAGAAGGCGATCATTATGCTCAACTGTTCCCACAGCAATTTAAAGCAAACTTCAATTTTATGTATATTTTTTTTTCCAAACTGTTACCTTTATGTTGTTTTCTACACTTCTTCACAATTTCTTTTTTTTTTTTTTTAACTTTGTAACATTTTGTTTCTCTCCAGGACCTCCTGGTAGTGTAGAAAAATACATAAAGGTAACAGTTTGAAAAATCCATAAAAATGTCTCTGGACTACCAATGCCCACAGTCCTTTGGGCCCCTGTAGTCCTGCCTCATACTCCTTAGCCATTTCGGGCCAACCTGTACGTATAAAATGACCCTGGATGCCTCTCTACTCCTCTTTCTTTGGCAGCTAATTCGGGCTTGTATTTTCTCCAACTGTCAACTTGAACCAACTGAACGAAAAAAACTTCAATCGCGCATCCTCGCTGGAACTTTGGCTTTGTGATGACTTAGCAAAAACTTCACTCTTGATCTCTTTGAGATGTGAATGTATGGCTGCTTTCAGGTTGCCTTCTGCTCCTCCCCTGTAAGAATGGAGAGGTGATCATAAGGGTGGGTGTATTCTCAACACATTTTCATTAAACAGTTCATGATGTTGTCATGACCCACGAGGGTGGGATATAATGCCCGCCTATTTGTCTTTAATAGAATCAAGACTGCCTGTGCTGTTAGCCTGGACAATCTTCATTCTATGGCAAGACGGAGGAGAGCATTATACTTGTTCAAAGCTATTAATCACTCTGTTAGCTATTTGAGAAACAGGCTTGAAATAGAATGTCTTAAAAGTATGTTCATTAGACCAATCGGCTGCTTTCATGATATCCTGCAAAGGAACGCCTGCTGCAAATGCGCTGGATGCCATTGCGCCTCTTGCTGAATGCATGCCAAACAGTGATAAATCTACTCCTGTCCACAGCATCAATTCTCCAACGCATCTTGCTATGGTGGCTGTCGCTACTGCATGAAAGGGCTTCCTTTGCGTAATTAATAGCTGGGTAACTCCTCTAGGCCTTATCGCTGCTGTAGCCTCCTCATAAGCTTTAATAATTTGCGCTAGACACAACTTCGCGTTATCTGGGAAGTACAGATAAGAAATAATTGCAGAGTCTGATTTTGTTCTATTCGCCACATTGAAGGCTACTCCATCTGGGTAGAAAACCTTTGTCTATCTCTAGGGCCTTTACATCCGATACTCACCTACATGCTATGAGGCACAAAAGCATGGCCAGCTTTCCTGACGACTGCAATCGCGAGAGATCTTTGTTCTCTGGCCAATCTGAGAATAATTGAAAAACTCTTCGCACATCCCAGAGAACCAAGTATTTAGCCTCGGGTGGCTTCCTCATTTTAATACCTCTTAGCAGTCGAACCACAGCGGGGTGCTCTCCTATTGGGTGTCCCTCTACTTTGTTATGCCCTGCTGAGATCGTGGACCTGTAGACTCCTACTGTTCTGTAGGCACACCCTTCTTCGACCCTCTGTGCTAAGAAATTCAGCATGTGTACTAAAGGTCTGAAATGGGATGAACACTGATGGTTGTGCAGTACGATGCCCATCGATCCCAAGCGGCACCAGAGCTCCTAATGGTGGTAGGCGCCCATGAGCTCCTGATGCAATCTGCAGTGAGCTGCGAAATGCCTGGCAGCTCCCAACGTTTCCTGAAACCCTGCACGCTAGCAGGGTAAGAGTGTCTTCCGCTATGAGCTGGTAAAACTGGCCGTCGGGGCCATGAACAATTTTCTCTCTGTGAGGAATCACTCTCGGGAAATCTGTAGAAAGTTTCATCCCTACTGGAAACAACGGCTGGGACTTCCACAATGGGACTACAAGCACTAGCTCTGCCTGTTCTCTTATCACCTTCGCTACCGTTCTCGTCAGCATAAATGGAGGAAATGCTTAGTGGAGGGCTTCCGTCCACTGACGCAGGAATGCATCCGTCCCGCTGCCTCTGGGTCCTTCCCACAGCTGTAGAACCTGGGGAGCTGAGTATTGAGTCTGGTGGCAAACAAATCGAGGCTTAAAGGCCGCCACAGCCGTTGGATGCGATTGAAAATGCTCGAGAGCGGTGGCCAACAGCCGAGCCGCCGGCCAGATCCTGCATCCGTCCTGTGAATTGTCGAAAAACACCTCAGGGACGCATGAATATATGCCGCAACGATCCATGCAGAAGCGGAGCAAAACCGGAGTAAGACCCTGAGGTAACGGCGCTCGAAAGGCGCGGACTCCAGGCTGCACACTGCTTCCAAGATGGCCACCGTGGGCCTGCTGTAGGCGGAGAGCAGAGAGCGCGATGCATCATCGCAGGGCCGGCTGAGAAGAGAACAAGGTAGGATGACATCTATTGGATCTAGGTCTGCCAGTTGATCGCGAGACCCTTGATTGGCTGCCAGCGGAGACTCCGCGAGATCGCCTGGGACACCCACCACCCGCTCTCCCGCCTAGTCCCGGACTGGGTGCACATCGCAGCGACAGCGCTCCTCCCCTGCTGTTGTCATCCGGCGGAGAGGTGTGAGACGACCCCGCAAGGAGGCGTTGCGGAGACGGGTCCCCTGGAACGGGGAAGGCACGGATGGCTCCCGCCGACACGCTCTCAATGGTGCCATGCACAAAATGAGAGGCGCCATGGCCTGCTCTCCGTGGCCTTGAGGCGACATGCTGCCAGGGCCAATACAGACCACCAAGACCACCGGCGAGAACGCGGTTGCTCCACACTGCATAGAGCACCTGCGAAAATCCCTGCGACCTGGAGTCACGGATCCTGCCTTATTGCACTGGAGACCAAACACAGCGGTAAGGAGTGGGGGATCGCTGAGTTCCGGGGCCAATGACATGAGATGCCGCCTGTCCCCCCCCCGCCAGGTCCACACACTGGGGCAGACCCGATAACTCGACACTGGCCCCCAACACCAGTGTGCGGACATAACATTGCAGATCCAGGAGTCCTTCGAATTGAACAGGCTGCTGGTGGCGGGAAGCGAACTCTCTCCGAGCCCTACACTGGGGCTGATGGACATAAAGAAGCTGAGGGTGAGCAGCCGAAGCCCCGACACCTACCCCAGTGCAAGGAAAGAGCCGCAATATTGGTGTCACACATACTAGGAGGGGCGTAAAGGCCCACATAAGCCTTGCCAAACAGCCGTTGCCAGGTATACGCGACGCCAGAAATAACTCAACTTACAAGTATACAAACCCACTTGGTTTGTCGCAACTCACGGCAAATATAACACCAAAGCAGCACCAGCACAGATGGCCTTTCCCCTGATAGTGGAGGACAGCAAGGCGCAGGGGTGACTACCCGCATCGCCACAGAGGCGGTTGCTCATCTGAGTTGTCACTACCCTCCCACCCCTCCAGACAAGGCTTCCAACTCCAACTCCAGCATCGCCTTGCCAAATAAGCAAAATGGGGGGGGGGAGGATAAACCTGGAAAAACCTTGACACAAAGCAGTATCGAGCACTACTCCCCTGTCTGGCTCCCCGGAGAGGCTGTCGTCAACGGAAGCGGATTGCATGGAAGATGATATCTCCCTCAGACATAATGAGTGCCATTGCCAGCTCCAGAACATCGATGGAAAAAAAGATAGACAGTATTGGTGCGGACATGTCCCTGCTAAGGCACAATCTACAAAAACTAACTTCACGCACAGGTGAGGCAGAAGCACAGATCTCAGAGACTGAAGACAACATGCGAGGGGTAAAAGTCAAATGTCCAGTATGCTAGCCCTGATCAAAACCCTGGAAGCAAGAGCAGATGACAGTAAGGGCAGATCCCGGCGAAACAACATTCGCATTCTCGGTCTTCCCGAGAAAGCAGAAGGGGCCTGCATAGAACTGTTTCTTGAAGAATGGCTTACGAGCACATATAATGCAGAATCCTTCTCCAGGTTTTTCTCCATCGAGCGGGCACACCGCATACCAACCGGCAAAGTCACACCTGGCACACCACTGCGCACAGTTATTGCAAGATTCCTAAACTACACGGATAGAGACACTGTGCTACAGCTAGCAAGATCGAATGGGACAGACACGTACAACGGATCAAAAATCGCTTTCTTCCCTGATTTCACCAGAGAGGTGCAGAAAGCGCACCAGTCCTTTGACCCGCTCAAAAGACGCCTACACTCAATGGGAGTCAAATATGGGTTAATCTTCCCTGCCCAGCTTAAAATTTTCCATAAAGGCTCAACAGTACACTTCACTGACCCGAAGGAAGCGTGGAACTGGCCCGAGACACACACAGAGGGTGGCTGGAGTGCCGAGGGGGAGGAGGAGAAGAGAGCGCAACAGACCACACCCTGAGCGACCACCAGACCTGGAACCCCAGCAGCACCCAGAAGCTGAGATCCCGCAACAAGGAAACGAATAACGAGACCCGATATCACCCAAGACAATGCTAATGCTGCAAATGTAAACCAAAAGAGTCTACGCCCCACTCCGTAATCTAATCACGAAGCACACGAAGGCCGGCGGCCACCCAGCAGCCACCCCCCTAGACTAAATAACAAACTCACAGCATTGACCGGAGGTGCTGTACTGCCCAGTCCCAAGCTGCTCCCAGACTGGAAAGCCTGGCCAAAGCAGAGCGGGCACATGCAAGCTAAAGTTTAACTGTTTATAAGTTTATAAGTTTATGTTGGGCCGACAGATGCTTCAGTTGTGGGCGAAGTATGGGGGGAGGGGAGTTGGAACTAATACTTTTATTCAATGTTTAGCATACGATGACACCATGAGCACATTAAACGAGGCAATCGCCGCATCAAGACTTGCCTTGTTTACTCCGACACGACTACAACCTACAGAATGCATCCGGGAACCTAACAAACAAACACCTGATGGCGCCTATGACGACTCCAAATAATAAACGCCTAACGCTCCTGACATGGAATGTGAATGGGCTGGGTTCCAGCATCAAAAGAAGACTCGTTCTACAACACATACACAGGCACCACATGTAAATTATTCCATAGATCCAATTACCGCACAGCGATACATTTAGGTTTCTCCATGGGGGCGAGAGGAGTACTAATACTGATCCATAAAAGAATACCACTTGAGATCAATCACATAAACTGAGACAGTGGTGGGCGATATGCACAAATTCAAGCTACACTATGGAACCAAACTCTGGCGATTATGGCAATATATTCTCCACCAGCCCTCCTCAATACTTTGCTAGCCGACATTACCCCCATCCTGGCGACAAGCATGGCAGACACATGCATGATAGGAGGGGACTTTAACGAAGTAATGAACATAGCCTCAGATCGCACGCATCTGAGGGCCAGAAATCCCACCACTGTCACCAAACTTGCCGCCTTTGCGTCCGCACTGGGGCTCCGAGATACATGGCGAGACCTACATGGGGAGAAACGTGAATATTCCTTCCACTCAGGAGCGCATGCCTCAATGTCCAGAATAGACTATTTCTTTTTTCCAACTCAGAATATCCACAAAGCCTGCAAAGCATCCTTCCTTCCACGAGGCATATCTGATCACTCTCCACTACTATTGGAGCTGGAAACAGAGAGGCCACGCCCCCCGCCCACCTGGCGGCTTAACTCCTACTACCTATGGTTCCCAGACCTACAAGAGAAAATAGAGGCGGCCACCTCCAACTATTTCGAGTTAAATACAGGCTCGGTAGATGACCCCACTATTCTATGGGAAGCATACAAGCCAGTCTTGAGAGGCGAGATCATATTGTGGACTTCCGTCCAAGAAAAAGACACAACATGAACTGATCACTCAAGCCGAAAAAGAAGTTGTGATCAAAGAAACAGAGCACATCACCAGCGACACCCCCCAGACAAACAGGGCCTTAATGCTGGCGCAGAAAAAGTTACATAATCTGTCCTTAGACTGTGCCAAGAAAGCGCACAGCGCAATGAAAGCACGCCTATATGAAACAGGGGAAAATGCAGGCAAGATTCTCGCATGGTTGGAAAAACGTGATGAGGGACAGCACAAAGTAAAGAACATCAGGACAAGAAATGCAGGAATAGTCTCCGCCGATGCAGAAATAGCAGAACGCTTTGCTGACTTCTACGAAGAACTCTATGCGCCTCCCAATGGCACAGCAGACAGTTCCATGCTGGATAACACCGATCTCCCAACGCTCACCATGGAGCAAGCCAATGTGCTAGACAGCAAATTAACAGAGAAGAAATCTCAACAGCCATCGCCCAACTTCAAGCAGGCAAGACCCCAGGCCCCAATGGTTTCCCAATCGACAGTTAGAAAAAATTAAGCCATCTAGACTTATCCACCCACTTACTCTACCTGTTCGAACACTCCCTAATAGAGGGCGAGCTCCTGCCAGACCTCTGCAAAGTCACAATTATAGTGATTCCCAAAAAAGGCAAACCCCCAGATGAGTGCAGCTCCTACAGGCCCATATCACTAATCAACAACGAAGCGAAAATACTGGCCAAAGTATTAGCAAACAGACTCCAAACAGTCATCACTGCACTGATCCATCTGGACCAATGCGGCTTTATGCCGCAAAGATCAACAAGAATGAATATCCGCAGGCTGCATTTGGCACTGGAGAGAGCGCCCACCCTACAGCAATCAGCGGCGCTGCTAGCCATAGATTTCGAAAAAGCCTTTGATTCGGTGTATTGGGAGGCTCTATGGGCAATCATGAGAAAGATGCATTTCGGTGAACCATTCATGATGGGTCCAGCTTCTCTACAACAACCCGCTGGCAGAGGTGAGAGTGAACGGGTGGCCCTCGCGCATCTCAAGTGGGAAAAGGCACCAGGCAAGGGTGTCCCCTCTCGGCAATGCTGTTCGCATTGATAATTGAGCCACTGGCAGTCACTCTGCGGTACGCAACCACATGGACAGGTTTCCGATGGAACTCAGATTGGGAAGACAGGATATCCCCATACGCAGATGACCTCCTGATATACCTAGGTGACCCGGCAATCTCAGGCCCCATAGTCACTGAAATTCTAATAAAATACGGAGCTTTTAGCAGCCTCAGGGTGAACTGGCCCAAATCCGTGCTCTTCCCAGTGAAGGGAGTAGACTGTATACCACCAAACGGCTCCCCATACCAAATCGAACTCACACAGTTCCGTTATCTAGCCATCATAATCACCAATACACTGGATACCTACATCTCCCAAAATCTACACCCACTAATCAAGAAATTTGCCCAAGATGTGGTCCACTGGGAAGAATTACCTTTACCATTATTAGGCAGAGCAGCGCTCTTCAAGATGCTGGCGCTACCCTGGTTCTTGTACATCCTCCAAAACGCCCCTCTCCACATCCCCACAGAGGAATTCCGCAAAATAGATAAAACGACATGTAAACTGCTTTGGGGAGGGAAACACCCGAGAATAGCTCTCAAAACCCTCCAATGCTCAGTCTGGGAGGGGGGAATAGGACTTCCCAACATTCAAATTTACTACTGGGCGACCCAAATGGCGACGGTAAATGATATACTTCATAGCAATCCGAAACTTCCCCATATACAAGCGGAAATAACTGCACGACATGACATGCCCCGATCGAAAGCCTCTACGGCAAAAAGTATCACCCTCCCGAGTGCTCGATAATGGCGCAGACAGCCCAGATATGGAAAGAAACACAAACATATCGGCTGGGATTAGCAGAATCACCCCAGTCCAGCCCATCTGGAATAACTTCCACCTCGCAGGTCTCAGTAAATTCCCCAAATGGCCTACCTGGGCAGCAGCCGGTATACAAACCCTACAGCAAATATATGTGAACAACGAACTCATGCCGTTTGCCGAGATCTCTGTCACATACGGTCTTCCGGCCACCGAGTGCTACCACTATGGACAGCTGCAATATGCACTCTCTGAACAAAGGGACCAACTGACAGACATGCCGGAATGCACACCAATAGAAAGAAACATAGTCGTAGACAGTGTGAAAAACAAAGTCACATCCACCATGTACAACGCCATCTCCTAATTTGCCACGACAGAATTATCGAGTCTGAAGTCGAAATGGGAAAGAGATGTAGGCCCAATACTACCCGAAAAATGGATTTCAACCCTAATGTATCCCAGAGACACTGCAATCTCGGCCAGAATCAGGCTCATTCAACTAAAGATAGTTCACAGAATATACTACCCGCGACTAGCACTGTACAATTGGGGCAAAGCGACCGACCCCAAATGCTTACGCTGTAAACGAGAAGAAGGAACCTTCTACCACATCCTATGGCAATGCACGCGAATACAGCACTTCTGGCGACAATGCAGTGAAAGGCTCTTGAGGGTCATGGGCCGCCCAATACCAACCAACCCCAAACTCCTTCTCCTGGGGATTTAAGAGGAAGGGGAAATGTCTCGCTTCGAAAAGCTGCTACTCTCAACATCCACGGGAATTGCCAAAAGAAACATCGCACAACTGTGGGGATCAGAAACAACCCCACACTATGACCAATGGACCACAGATGTAGATGCTATCATCTTAATGGAACGCCGTATATACCAAGCACGAGGCTGCCTGGCCAAGGCGGATAAAATATGGGGAAAATGGGAACAAACGTCATAAACAGGCAGAGAACGAGCTAACGAGCTCCAGCGTGCAACTTCGCCCTCACTCCAAAACGCAACACAACTACCTGTCAACACCCGGTTGTGATAACCAAGAATGTGCCGAAGTCGATTTTGTATATGTATAATCCTTCTTCATATATATGTATATACGCAAGCAATAACTGTGCATACGTATGAAAGAGCATTGTGAACAGTCATATTTCTTTTGTTCGATTGAATATTGAATGTTTTGTACGTACGGACAAAAAAACAAAAAAATTGTTATTAAAAAAAGAAAATGCTCGAGAGCAGCCTCCACTTGCTGGGGTCTAATTCTAGTCCGCCACTGTGTTCTGAGCGCCTGGTAAATATTCTGCCGATACCGATGTATGGTGGCGTAAGCAATGATGCCAGAAATCTTTCGCCAATTCTGCAAGCATTTTGGAAAATGTTCCCCCCAGTTTGCTTACATATCGGAATTTTGAAATGTTGTCCATCTTGAGAAGGACACAGCAGCTCACCTGATTTCTGGTAAATGCTTTCACTGCGCAGGAGCCGCTAAGAGTTGCAGACAGTTTATGTGTAGTCCGAGTTCCTCTTGCGACCATTTTCTTCCTGTCTGTAGACCTCCGCACCAAGCTCCCCAGCCTGCTCTGCTGGCATCGGATTCCATCTCCAAATCTGGTGTATCTCCGAAGATAGCTCTGCCGTTACAGGCCTCTATGTTCTGTAACCACCACTGGAGTTCTTTAACGGGTTCCGGGTCTAGTGAAATCAACTGGCGATAACATAGTCCACCTCTGTGAGGTGCCTGATCTTCAACCTCTGAAGGGCTCTGTAGTGCAACCGACCCAGGAAAATCGCCTGAATCGAGGCTGTTAAGAGACCCACTATGCGAGCTAGGTTGTGAAGAGAAATAACTCTTCGTTAAAACGGTCCTCAGTTCTTTCTCGCACCTTCCGAGCTGGTAATTCCAGCAATGCTTTCTTTGTGTCTATCACGAAGCCTAGGAATTCTATTCGCTGAGCGGGACGGAGATCTGACTTCTCTACGTTGATGATGAAACCGAGGGAAGTCACTAGGTTACATATCCATGCTGCTTGCTCCCCACAGGAGTGCTGCGCTCTGACCTAGGATCAAAATATCGTCTGGGTAAATTATCATTCTTATCCCTCTTTCTCGAATGGCCGCTGCTACGGGTCTCATGAGCTTGGTAAATGCCCACGGAGTGGATGCTAGACTGAAGGGGAGGCATGTGAACCTCCACATCTCCGAGTCCCATCGGAGCTGAAGATATTTTCGATGATGCTCTGCGATAGGGATTGTGAGATAGGCATCTTTGAGATCCAAACGGACCAGCCAATCTCCTGTCCGGATGAGATCCTGCAGGAGGTGAATTCCTTCCATCTTGAAGTGCCTGTAAACTATCCATTCATTTAGGCTCTTCAGTTTTCTGACGGGTCTGACTTTCTCTCCCCTGTGTACCAGGAACCTGTTGCTGATAAAACCTGGATTGTTCTGTACTTCCCGCTCTATCGCTCCCTTGACCGCTAGGTCATGCAATTCACTGGAGAGCTGTGCTCTTTCGCCTTGAACAACAGATTTGCTTCTTGCGCTTGAGATGGGGTACCTACGAATTCTAGACTCATGCCTGACACTACCTGCAACACTGACGCATCGTTGTATAAATCACGCCATGCTTGCAAAAACCAGACTGTCCTGCCTCCTACGTTGTAGGTTGCAGTCATCATACTCATCGCCTGGGGCACTCTGCTGTCTGAAAGCTCCTCTCCCTCTTCTGTTTCTCGAGAAACGGCTTCTCGCTAAGAAGAAGTTGTCTTGCTGATGTGTTTCCCAGTACTGGGTCCTCAGCCCTTAGGGTCTTCTGTCAGAGGAGAAGCTACCGGACACTCGACCCCTCTGGCGTCCGGTCCTGGCAAAAACACGTCCGGGGAATATTCTCCTGATGGAGGATTGGGCCTTCTCCAGGGCGTAGTATGTCCCTACGAATTGGCTCATCTCCTTGGCGAAGGCTTCTCCAAATAGCATTCCTTTTGCATTCTCCCCAGCTTCGTAAGAGGATAGGTCGCTTAATTTGCTGTCTATCTTTAATAGCACTCCGCGCATCCTTTCAGACGAAAGTGCGCAGTTCGCGTTCCCCAGTAGGCAGACTGCCCGTTACAACCAGTTGGCTAGCACCTGGGGGTCTACTGGGGTGCCTGTATCCATGGGCCTTTTGGCTAAGTTCATAATCTTTGTGAGGGGCCCAGAGAGGTCCAAAAGCTTATCCCGACAGCTCTGCCATGCTCTGTCCACCCCTTTTCTTATATCCTTGGCAGATTTTGTTACAAATGTGACCATCTTAGGGTCGAGATCTGGGGTGTCCGTTACCTTACCCAGCAACTCAAGCCTGGGGCATTCCGCTCTCATTTTTTACCTGATCTCTCGGTCGAGAGGTTTTCTTATGTTGAGGGTCATGTACTAGGCCACTCTGGGTGAAGGCACCCAATCTGTAGATTTAGGATGTCTTATTGCTTCGGGATCGAAAACATATTTCCCAAACCTTCCTCGTCTGGGATTTGTTCTATCACCTCGGGCTGTTGCGGGGGTATATCCTCATCCCCGCTTTCCTCATCTGGTGTGTATCCGGCATCCTCTTCTTCCCCCACATTGTACACCCCTGGGGTCGGGGGGGGGGGGTGGAGAGCATGGCACTGTTGCCCTTTTTAGGACAGCTTCCTTTAGTCTACTCACTGGGTCAACTGGCTCTTGGGGCATCAAACTTACCCCTTCAGGTTGGCTCAGGGGCATCAGAGTCTCTGCTCTGCCGAGCCTTTTTACTGCCCTTCTGATCAACCCCAGGGTTGGGGTGTCTTGCTGAGGTACCCTCGCAGGGGCTGAGCGCCCTCTTCTTCTTAGATCTCCCATGGATGGCCTTTTGCTTATTTAGCATGGCCTCTAGCTGGTCCAACCTCTGGGCAAGAGGGATCTCCCAGGAGCATTTTAAAGCTTTGGGAGAGATCTTGGTATACTTGTATGGGCTCTTCTGCCCATTCCTCAGAGCTCCATTCAGCAGAGGTGGACCTTGATCCTCTGGGCTCTGAATACTGTGCCATATCTATATAGGCTGGCACCTCAGCTTGTTTTCTTTATGTATGTATATCTTTTTTTTTGCCCAGGTATAGAAATGCCACTAGCCCACACAACCTCCAAAAACAATGATTTCCCTTTTTTATGCAAATTTAGAGGTATTAAATGAATCCGCTCACGCCACGCTACACCATTCTGCTCTGAAAGTAGTAGAATAACTGTTGACCGCGGCGCGCGGTGGCTGCTGGGGTGTCCTTGTACGCCGCTCGGCTCCCGCTGGGTCCTAAAGACTGAGCGGGAAGCCGTACGCCGAGCGTACTCGGCTTGAGGAGGCGGGGCCTGGAGCCTAACGCAAGTGCGTTCACTCACGGCTCCGGGTCCTACTATAATATGAAGCTAAAGCAGGACGCGAGAGAACGCCGAACGAATAGAGAGAATGTTCTGTATGGCTTACTCAGAACCTTATATGAGGTAATATTTAAATACTGCTCAATGCTATTCTATTACAAATACAGACGCGTGTGCTATTCACCAAATAAAATGCTTATGTTTGTGCATTTTGTTAACGCGAAAGCGTTAGAATGACAAGGTAAAGAAATTTGAGAAAGGTACTTAGCTCAGAAAACAGCAACAAAGAAAGGAGGAGTAGAGAGGCATCCAGGGTCATCTTATACGTACAGGTTGGCCCAGACTGGCTAAGGAGTGTGAGGCTGGACTACAGGGGCCCAAAGAACTGTGGGCATTGGTAGTTCAGAAACATTTATGGATTTTTCAAACTGTGTTACCATTATATTGTTTTCTACACTTCCAGGAGGTCCTGGAGAGAAACAAAATGTTACAAAGTTAAAAAAAAATAAAACAAATTAAAATAATTATATATCTGAAGTTTGCTTTAAATTGCTGTGGGAACAGTAATAAAAGAGTTAAGCATAATGCTTGCCTCAGTCTTGCCATAGTCTTGGACATTTTTACTCCCTAAAAAAACAGTTTCCACCCAACTTTAAAAAGATATGGTGTAAAATACTCCCACTTCCAAATCATATCTGGAGCACTGATGGGTAGAGTCATGTTGTTTAAAATTCAGACTATCATGTTGGTTATGTGTTACTGTACCACTCATATGTGGGTCTTGCTGGTGAATGCACCAGGGAAGAAAGCACAGTCCACAGACTACTATGGAAACATACAATATCACAAATCATACTAAATACCAAATATCCAACATTATAGGATGAAGGGTTCGGACTACCTGATGCTCATAAAGCACAACTTGGGTGCCCAACCAACAACCACCGATTACTAGTTTTACAGAGAAAGGTCGAACATTTCCTGGACAACGGAAAGAAAGTGATGAATGTAAGATAGGGGACCACTGCAGGTTCTTTACCGGAATCCCATCCAGGTTGATAACATACCTGCTATGTAGTCAATGTCACAAATTTGGAAGGTGGTAATTACAGACTTGCAAATGTGACATCAGGGGGACAGGAGTAGTCAAAGATGAGATCTAATCTTGACATAGACCACTGAAAGCAATTAGGGACTACATGGGCAAGATATCTTTAGGTATATGCAACCAAAAAATGCCCTACACACAGATTGTAATCCTCTCCAATCTACCTGCACACTCTGCTTTAGAGTCCAACATAGTAGTAAATGGCATACAATCAAAACCAATCTTATGTCTTCATAAGGCAATACTGAAATGTACGGATAACCGGATAACTGTTAGACACATTCCAGCATGGGAGGTGGATGTAGGGAGGCTGATCGAGAAAGATCAGATTGGGGTTCTGATGGCATCCTCCAAGAGGAAGGAATCTCCAGCCAATTCCCCTTGATGTCACTGAAGATCATCCACACAATATACTAGTCCAAGTATCTCCTACACAAAGCTGGACACCATCCATGTCTGCTGCACACAGAACATTGACACCTTCTTACAACTGGGCAAGCCCTAAAATTCAGGTTTTATAAGGAAATCTTTGTGGGACTGAGATGAATGAACTTGTTGACCCCGCCTCAAAATAATTGTACTACAAAACTAGGGGGGTTTGGAATTTGGGGCATATGAATTTAGTGGCCGTGGCAGATACAATGACCACGTAGTGTGCTTCTGCTAATGCCATTTTTCATACAAGGAAGGAGGACATGGAAAGATGCAAATTTAGAACTACCGCTTTACAGGGTGAGAGGCTTTCTGCAGAACAGAAATTTGATATAATTTGTTTTAATAATATGACCATGGCCTTGGATAGTATATAGCTACTAATTATAAAAGTTGTTGCCTGATTGTTTGGATAAGCTTACTGCCATCATTTTCATCATCAGAGTGATGATGTTTTGTAGTGTATTACTGTACAATGTTTTTGTGGCATTTTGAGAATTTGAAAATACAAGGAAATTTGCGGTACACAAGTGTGATTTAGAAATCAATGGGAAAATGCCAATGCATATATATGCCAATACATATTTTAAAAGCATCTAAGAAAACCACAACATTAAGAAATGTTACTCAAATATTACCCTAAAATCCATGATGGCAGGTTTATTCCATGATTGCAGTAGAGGCCTATTTCACAATTCTCTGCAGGATCACAGTGCTTTCGTAGGAAATGTGCAAGTTCTTCAGCAAATTGAACTACCTCATTGTAAGTGTACGAGTGCGGATCATGGATATTGCAGTCATCAAAACACACTGCTCTTCTATTAGCATAAAGTGCAGCCGCTTTTTGCACTAGCTCATGGAGTGTCATCGCCACTGGCTTTTCAATCACCTGCACGAGGAAAAAAAATAAACAACCATTTATACTGTGACTAAAAAGGAATTGATCATATTGTTCTCCAAAACAAGTTAACCAAGTATTATGCTTAAAACGTACTATACATCACGTTACAAATTTGTCTTGCCTGAGCGCCCTTTGTTCACATCCGGAGCCCATGAAGATACACAGTATGTTATGTTATTGTGATTTGTACCGCGCACCACTCCCATTTTCATGGTCTCCCGGCGCCCTGCTGGATTTGAAAGGAAGTGGGTTGGGATGGGTTGTTAGCAGGATTGAGAGGGAAAAGCACTAGAGAGCTTTGATATGCTGGTGGTAGCTTCAGTTCCGAGAAAGCAGTCACTGTGTGCTGGTTTGTTTGTGGCGTTTGGTGCGTGGATGTATATGGGTGGTTTATGTGCATCTTGGGTGTTGTGGAGAGTCAGAAGATTTCTTGTAGTTTGCAGTGCTTCCGTTTTTTGTGGGAGAGGTATGTGCCTAGTTTCTTCAGTGTTGGGCTGTGGGTATGCAGAGCATTAGAGAATTTTTAGTAGGGTTAGTTGGCGGTCGTCAGAAGAGAGAGGACCTGTTGTCAGTCAGCTGCTGTGCGTGGCATGACAAGTGCATCCTGCTGAAAGCTCTGGGCACTGTTACTGCAGCTGCTGTTTTGTAGGAGCGAGTGGCGCTGTCCAAGCTGCGATGGGATTTCTGAACGATGCTTTTAAAAGCATGTGTTGTTTCATGCTGCTTGGTACACTGTCGGCAGCGACTGCATTTTAGGTAAGAAAGTGTAGTAGATTTCCAAAGGCACAGATCATGCTAGTTAATTTGGCTTTCGCTGCAGACATAATATTATGCTCTCATTTCTGGGACATTTGGATACCTTGCATTATTTCTGGGTGTTCCACTTTTCATATTACTCTTTAAAAAAGTGGCTCCTATAACTTGACAGTAGCCCAGATGGGGGCAGTAGAGTGGACTGACCTCTTAAGTACAACTCTAATTTTTTATGTCATTTATAGGTCTCCAAGCACATGCCAGCATACACAGTCTTTCTCTCTTGCTACCTTACTTGGGTTAGTGAGAAATAATCGAATACAACAGAGGACTGGCCATTAACCTTGTCAGGCAAATATCAACTAGTTAAGCATCAAAACCAGTAGGGCTGGTACCTTTGGTATTCAGGGCTTTGGCAGACGCCTCACACTCTTTCCTTACCAGGCGATGTTCTGTCCAAATAGGATAGTCGACTGTGCTTTTCACCTTCCCTAATATCATCAGACATGACACTTGTACATAGCTCTTGACAAGTTATTCTCTGCATATCGATTGTGCGCACATAAACTGGACCTGGTAGGGGCAATTCTATGAGGGCTTAAACTGGACCTGCGGAATGCCAGTCTACCCCCCCCCCCAAATGAACACCCCAAATGACTCTCCCGATAGGCCACAAGCGAAACCGAGGGATATAGACAATCTGGTCAGCGAGCTGGCTATGTGTATGTATTTTCTTGGTTTGTCGCCATAAAATATCAAATATGCCCGATCACTTCTTTTGGGGAACGGAAGTGAACAAGTCTTTCATTTGCACCCCTTCTTTGAATTTTCAAATGCACTTCAGTTTACATTTGTCAATCACCCTATATGTGCGCCATTAATTAGGCAGTCTTGTGAAGCGCATTATTTGTATTTGTATTTGTATTTTGTTTATTTGTATAGCGCACAAGGCCCGAGGGCAACCGGGCGCATTATTTAGTTACAGTCATCTTACATAGCAGTATTTACATTTCGAATATACAAAATATACATGTGACATAATCAAAGGTATACAATTTACAATATACAAGTGACATAATCGAAGGTATACAATTTACAGGATAGGGCAGAATGCAATGGCAGAGACATTTAAATAGCCTGTGGTGTCATAGAATATTGTTACAGTCAATAGTCATCCTTAGTCGAGGGTGGATAGCCAAGCTTTGGCATTACGCTTGAAGGCAGTGAAGGAAGGTTCAGCTCTGAGTGGGTTGGGTAGTGTGTTCCACAGCTTGGCTGCTAGGACAGGGAAACTGCGATCTCCAGATATTTGGAGGTTGAACCGTGGGATGACAAGGCAATTAGTGTGTGCGCTTCTGAGAGGTCTCGCAGCTGAGTGCGAGGTGAACCTGTTGGAAAGGTAGCTGGGGGCTAGGTTAGCGATACTTTTATGTGTGAGTGCCAAGGCTTTAAGAGAGAATCTTTGGGTAACTGAGAGCCAGCGAAGGCTCCGTCTGTATGTTGCAATATGTGCAGTTCTAGGAATGTTCAGGGCCGCTCTAATAGCGTTGTTTTGGACGATTTGAGGTTTTCTGATATTGCATTGGTTAGTGCCCAGATAGAGGGCATTGCAGTAATCGATTTTGTAGAGGACCATAGTCCTGGATAGATTTGTGCAATTGGCAGGAGACAGGAAAGGGCGGCAAGCTGTGATAAGCTTATGATGTTTGCATAACACGTTTTTGGCAAAATACAAGTACCAACATCAACTAAGCAAAGGATTAACTCAGTCATTGTGTAGCACAACACAGTAAACTCCATAATTGTACAAGCACTAACAAACCGGCTCGGGCCAGCGTATAAGGCAATAGGCCCATGGACGAACCAAAAAAGCAAAATGCTAGTGTGGGCAAGATTTTTGGTCAAAGTGGGCCACTTTTCTGGCAAATATGGGCCAGTTTGATGAGTTTCTTCACTACGTGGCTAATATTTTAGACCAGTGTTGCTGAATAAATATTCTTTAAAAAGCACAATTTGAATCAGACTTTATAAAAAAAAAACTCCCCCTTAGGTACTATTCAAACAGTGTCACAAAAGAAGTGAATAGCCATTTGCAACAGTGGGTCACTTTTTCATTGGTGCCCGAGACAATTTTATGGCCCAGTACGACCCTGCTGACAAATGCACTAGGTCTGGCTTTGCAAATAAAGATGATACTCTTTACTTGTTCTGTGTTGGCTTTACTGTCTATATTTACAAAGCCATACACATTGGTTTTGGCAATGCTTGTTTATTTACCCCCTACCCATATGCAAGAAAACACCAATGGGCTACAACCAAAGAGGGTTCTCAATCGATATCCTAAACCTAGCTCAGGTCAAATGTATATTTTCTTTCAATTTAACATTATTGCAGCTGCTTTTTAACTGTGGAAGGAACTGCATGTGATTTAAATGCAACTTCTATGCAATGTTAGGTGGCTGAATGTACACACTGCCTGCCAAATCATTGTGGTCCACTTGCATTACACTTGTGCATCATCGGCTCTGAATATCTGGGCACTAGACTGTAAGCGGAAGGTACACAGATCATATTCTGCATCCCTTTCAAGAACTAAAGTCCATAACTGAAAATTTCAGTGGGGCGCCCCCAATCTTTTTAAGCTCCCAAATAGGTCCAGATGAAGCATCAGCTCACTCAATCACCCAGGAACGCCCAACATAACCATCGCACCGGAGCATCTTCAGACTACCTACAGTTTTCTAGATTATAAATGCATCCCAAGAAGTGCCGTATAACATCATGCAGTTCACATTCATGCTGCTGAAACTTAAGCTTTGTGCAGGGGGGGGCAGTGCTTTGTTCTCTTTACTGCTGCCCACGTGATTTGACAGGCCCACCTGCAGCTTTCAATTTAGATGCAGAGGCCTGAGTTGCCTCTAATACTATGTTGAATCATACTATTCTACTGGATGTTCCTGCCTAGTTTGCTGTAGGATACTGACCCAGATGAGCCCTAATCCGTCTATAGTCAATCGCAGATCAACAGGCTTCTGTTGAGAAGTTTGAAGGGTGACCTGAAATTAGTTGCCCCTGGATGCTCTAGCAACAACTGTGGCCCCTTCATTCATGTTTGAGACCACTGGATCTGCTTTTCAGCTACCTCCTTTAACCACATAAGTTAGTTACTGCAGGATCTTACCCAGAACAGCTTTTTCTGATCAGTCAATCATTGGCAAGAACTTATTAAAACAAAAATAACGTGGGCTATTGTATCCTCTACAACATTTCACCTACTTGCTGTATTTTACAATCTCTATCCTCCAGCTACAAAAAGACATTTAAAATAACATTCAACAATGGCCCTTTGTCCTGCCACAGGACTTCCGGACTGTAGTGCATACCCTTGTGGTCTCGCACATCAACAGGGGAAATGCACTCCTGACAGGGCTCCCAGCTGTTCACTTGTCTCCCCTAAAGCAGCCCACCACACTGCAGCACGTCTTATTACAGGAGCATGGAAATTTGACTGAATTACCCCCAACCTATGCAAACTGCATTGACTTCCACTCCAGGCCAGGATAGTGTTCAAGACTGCATGGATCATCTGCAAAGCAGTTGCGAGTATCACAGCAGCGTACATGGCGACTAAGCTCCACATACCTGGTGGCACATGCTCCTCGCGCAGCAAATTGGCCAACCGGCTTGAACCACAACTTGTCCGCATAGCGAGGCCCCACAAACAATCCTTCTCTTGTCATGCACCCACCCTCTGGAACCCGATGCCAGTGTCGGCTCGGAATGCCCCCACAATTCTTCAATTTCTCAACTCTCTCAAAACATGGCTCTTTCAATGACACCTGACCATGGACCAATTCCAATGGCCGCACATACCGCCGGACAGACCTCACAGTACTAAAGTACTGTGCTACTGTTAAAAGATGGCTGCCCAAATGCTGGCTAAACACACTCTGTACAACTATCCACTGCTCTCGAGCTAGGTACACACTTTAAACAATAGAAGACAATTAAAAAAGGAGATTAAGTTCATATCTGCCAGCCCAAATTTCACAATAAAAATACACTGTTCAGCCCTTTCCAACTGAGTGCTTTAGAAAGGCTAAAACAAGTAATAGTGCAGCTTCAGATATTAATGTTATTATTGTCAGATTTGCAATCTTGATCATTGCAGAGACACCACTTCACTCAAAGAGATAGTTACTGAGGAAAAGCAGCTAATCGCCTATTATTAAAAAGGCCATCTTACCTTGTAAAATGCTTTCAATAAATATTTAACGTTATAATATGAAGAAGGCATGGGAGTGTGCACCACAAACATGCTTGCCTATCGTTCCACTCATAATTTTACATGTAATGTAAGAGTGGGACGCTCAAAGATGCAACAGTGTAAAATTGGAGAGCTGCAGATTATTGTGATGTTATCCAAAAACAACCTATAACATCAGCATGCACCCACAACAAAGTCACTCATATTTTAAAACAATTACCCAAGTATAAGATCTCTTCCTGCTGATTCGGATGTTAAATTGAATACAAAGCATTGCACCTCATAAGAAACAGAGGATCCCACCACACACATATAACCCTAAATTTACCTATGGCCTTTGTGTACTTTACCTAACTTAAATAATTGTCTAACCGAAAGTCCTAATAGCAAGTCACAAAATGTGCACTTACCACCAGCCATATGTGAGTGATTGTTAAGTACCTGGTCACGTCAGTGCTGGGCTGCGGACCTGGATTGATGTTCCTGCCAACGGCAAGCAGACTTGTTCCTTCCCAGACGGTCCATATTTTCTGAGAGTGGCAAATGTGGAGCTGGGAACATGGAATGGGTTCCTGGCAACAAACTCCCTACACCACGATGTGGCTCCCCAAATGTATGTGATGTAGCTAGTGTGCCGAACTGTTCCAATTTGTGAAAATAAGCCTACACTATCAACGTGCTAGTCGCTTTTGACCCCTCTTGCAGAATTGGTGTGTGACTACTGTAAAGGTGGAGAAGGAGGAGACTGACACAGGTGGCATAGTGGTTACTATAAACGTTTATTGTTTAAGAAAATAAAGAGAAATCAACTTTCCCTAACTCTAAGAGGGGTTTTCTTGCCTCAACTAAAAGACTAACAGCTCGGTCAGAATGTCTGTTTAATCAATAGTCCACCGTTCTTTGTCAAAAACACTACTTCTGTCCCTTACACTCAATACTAATCTAAAGATAAGGGAGGTCTTCTTGGTCCCGAAGAATGACTCTTCTTCTGGACTGGGGGTAGAAGTGCGTTTCCAAGTATTTACTTCTTCCTGGGGAAATGGCTCCCTTTCCCAGGTCAAAACACAAAAGAAAGTTCAAGTAATTCTCCTTGTTAGATACACTGCCTATCTAACAGTTTGTATCAGAAAAGCCTTGACATTTGCTTAGAGGACGACTCCCTTCTCCTAGTATCCAACAGTTCAATACAACCATGGGAATGATTCCCTTCCCGTTGTTTTGGTTACCAGGAGAATGAGTCCCACAATTCCAGATCACCAAGGGGATTGACTCCATTCCCCAGGTCCCTCTCTCCCTTTAGATTCACAGTTCACTACCCCCAGGGGGAATGACTACCTTCCCCTGGCCCATGTCTCATTTCATTTTTAAATATGTTTATTAATTTTCAAGTCAAGGTGAAATACACAGTTATTAATGCATACGGTGAAGCTACAATCACTGCATAGTCACCAACATACATGTTATGAGAACAAATTTACCGTAACTGTCAATACATATACCAGGCTCATACATCATTGAAGCGTGAGTCAGAAGTATTAATTCAGAGACAATATTGCATTGAGAAAGCCCTAGGGCCACCAGCCAGGGGAGGGCTAGCCAACAGAGTACAAAGTACAGAGAATCACAAGGGACCTTGGTCATGTAAAGGCTATAAAGGATGGTTACAGCAGATCTTTCATCGCGGTTTAGCGTCAGATGGGTGAAACATGGTGACAACCAAAGATTTCCAGTCTTCGAAAGTTCGAGCAAGGGCATCATCCTGTGCCAGTAAAGACAAGGCCCATGCTCTTGTTTCTGCTTTGCACCAGGTTTCAAAGTCAAGGAGCCAGAATTTATATTGGGGGCCTTTTGGTACCTTCCAGGACATGGCTATTTGCCGTTATGCATGCCTGGTCCATGAAATTGGTGACATGTTTAGATTTACTTTGCTTAGGATAAGCACCCAGTAGGCATTTCAGTGGACTCCATGAATATCTAAAGACACCGCCCGCCCTGCAAACCTGCTCAATCATCTTGTTGAGTGTAACTCGCCCATAGGCCTCACTGCGCTGGAACCAAGAAAGGCTACAGCAAGAGAGTAGTTAATACACAAAGAAGGAAACGGTCAGTGGGCAGGATGCAGTAGGCCAGTCATTGTAATCATTAGAATAAAAAAAAAAGAATAACATTTCAATACCTATTTAAACCCCTAAAAAAGAAAGTGTGTTGCGGAGAGAAACTGGCAAAGAGTTCCAAAGAATTGGGAGCCTGCACGGGGAAACATTGACCACCAAAGTTTTAAAGTTTAAATCGAGAGAGGTGGATCTGAGAAAGGTCCGTAGATCTAAGAGAATGAAAGGCTGTGACTTTGGAAAATCGATTGGGGAGATAACTAGGAGCTTTTTTCTGGCATTTGTGTGTCAATGTGAAACTCTTATAGGAAATGCGGTGATGTACGGGTAACCAATGAAGGTTTCGCCTGGATTGGGTTACATGGTTGCGCAGACCCAGGTTACAAATAGTCCTGACTGCATTATTTTGTATAACCTGGAGACTGTGAATATTCTTTTCAGAGACTCTTGCTAACAAACCATTCATAATCAAGACGACAGTTGATTAATGCCGCTGCTAATGAGGCAAGGTGCTCAGTAGAAAAATAGGGCTTAATTTGTCTCAACAAGCTATATGTGTAGGATCAGGAAGACCTCATATAAGCAACTTGTTGATTCATTGTAAGGCTAGAGTCCAGAACAACACCCATTATTTTAACATGGGTGCTAACTGGAATAAGATTATTAGAAATACTAAAATGAGAGCACTGGGCATCAAGTCTTTTTATTCTCTAAAATGAGCCAACGATCATAAGCTCAGTTTTATCACAGTTCAAAGCCAGTGAATTCTGTGTCGTCCATCTTTTTATCATGTCAAATAAACTAGTGACAGACAGGAGGTCAGTATGATAATCATCATCAATTTCTAGGACCAGCTGCGTATTGTTCGCATAATTAGTGTAAACAATGCCAGCAGCATCAAGCATGTCAAACAGCGGACGGGTATAGATGTTAAATAGAGTAGGTGAAAGAAATGTGCCTTGTGGTACGCATAATTAGTGTAAACAATGCCAGCAGCATCAAGCATGTCAAAAAGCGAACAGGTATAGATGTTAAATAGAGCAGGTGAAAGACATGCGCCTTGTGGTACACCGGAGATAGGTAATTCCTGTGCAGCCTTGAAGTTCCCAATGGTCACGCATGCTGTTCTTGGGCCAATAAAATGAGGAAAACCAGGTAATGGCAGACTCAGAACAATTGACTAAATCTCTTAACCTCTGTAAAAGAAGGAGATGATACACCAAGTCGAATGCAGCCGACAAATCCAACAGAATCAGGAGAGCAAGCTTACCACTCTCAATTATTTCACCGAGTTTGGTATGAAGGTAAATCAGAGCGGTTTCCGTGCCATACTCTGTTCGAAATGCCGATTGATGAAGACTGAGCAGTTCATGATGTTCAATATGATTCTGAAGCTGCAAATATGCGGCCATGTCCAGGATTTTAAGGATTTGTCTATCTTTTTCACATACAGGGATATAGGGATGTAGGGTGTAATCAGGATTCCCTAATCGCTCCTGTGCTAGGGCCCATTCCTGTAGAAGTTCTGTCCTACATGTGGATCCCTTGGCGAATTTGCCCTCAATATGCATCACCCCTGTTTCTGAGTTGGTTACTTCGCAGCTCAGATCTAATCGCGTGGGTGGTGGTGTAAGGGAGGCATGGTATCACAAGGATGACACTGACACAAAGGATACAATTTGTAAAACGTTTAATGAAGTTTCAATGGGGTTGGAGAAACTCCTACTTTGCCCAATAGCTAAAATGGGAATAATCTCGACCCTCAAATGATAAATAAAACAGTCCTAGTTGAGGCCATCAATTCAGAAGGCCTATATTAACAAAACCCGATGCCTGCCCTAGATCTTGTACAAAAAGTGTTAAAGGAGAATATGTATGCAAAGGAAAGTCAGTGTTCAAATATAAAGAATAAATGTGGATGAGTCAGCTCTCCTCCCCACGTTGGACTGCAAGGAGTAAGGCGGTTCCTGTAGGCAAGATGACATACTCTGGCTCAGGCTCTTAACATAAAGGCAGTTCAAGACGTGGATCAAGGCCTGCCTAGCCTTCCACGGTAAAGTCTCACTTTCCAATTTCCAAAACATAGCTCACAAAGAAAGTGCATGTTGGTCCCCCTCCGTTGGGCTCAGACCTCTTAAAGCAAAAGTGAACTTCACATCGGTCTCCCTCAATCGGGTTCAGATCTTTCACAGCAAAATAAAACACTTGCAGCAGTTCCCTTCCCGAAGCTTAATTCACCTCCTCCAGGGGTTGCCCTTCCACTAACTTATTACACCTTTGTTCTCCCTCAGTCGAGCTCAGACCGTTTCCTGATGTCGAAGACTTTCGAATGCGAGTGGCTTTTTTCTACAGACCTCTGCAGGACCACTTCGACTTTACAGCTTCCAATTGACACTCCTATGTTATTTGCCCCAGTGCTTCCTGGTCTGGGTAGTTCACTGTATTATGCACCAACGTTCACCTTTTTACTCTCCCCTTTTCTCGGGGTCAAATTCAATCACCTCGCTTTAACAATCCATTCACTTTATTGCTACAAACGTTTCACCTTTCACAGAGACTTTTGAGTGGGCTACTTCCTTTCGCTGCACCACTCCATTACTCAGTATTGCTGACTTTACAGCCATCGTTACATCAAGGTTCATTCACAGGTCTGCCTTTCTTTGCATCTCATCCACATGCGTGCAGCCTTCAACCGTGCAATATAATGTTGCCACTTCAATCTTTCTTTAGCACATACCGCTCGCACATCGCTTGCCAACTCACCGGCCGTGCGCGTTTCTTTCTGGTCTTTACTGTTTACGAGTCAAGGTCAGTACCACACGCTTAACCTTGCCTCCCCAACTCGGTCGTTCACCCGGGAGGGTCGCTGGCGTCTGTGAGGAATTCATTGTGGCAACAGTAAAGACAGACATGAGTGATCTCAGTTCAAGGGTATTTATTAAACTGTATGCAGGTTGGAAAAACGCCTAATCTAAACCTAAATCTAAGATGGGAGCAAGCGTCGAACATGAAATGAAAATAAGTCGGTCCTAGTGGCGTTGTGTCAAGCAAAAAGGGCCTATACTAGGAAACCTATTGTCAAACCTAACAACCAATTCTAAAAGGGTGTGGGATGGTTTTCAAGAAAAGAAAGAAGTGTCCACAAATAATATGTCAGGATGCAGAAGCTTGGATCTCCCTTCCCCATGTTTTGAACATAGGTTAAGATGGGATCCTGGAGCACTGCACACACTTGAGCTTTCTCCAGCACGAGTCGACAGTTCAACTTGCAGCTATCAGGACCGTCGATGGCCAAGTCTCGTTTCTCTTGAAAACTCTTGCCTTCGAGGGCCTGATGTAACAGCAAAACAAAAGTTCCTTCAACAAAATGAAAGATGTTTCCTGGTTTTACTTTGGGTGAGGAATTTTCACCCCTGGTCCCCCCTCTTCCGGGCGCTGACCCCTAGTTTCTTTCAGCCTCCCTTCACTGGGCACACTATGGCTTTTCCTTGGTTCACAAATATTAATGTCTTTTTAAACAGTTCCAGTGGACATCTCTCTGTCGGGTTTACTCTTGCCAACTCGACTTTCTTAAACGTTTGCAGGATTCACTTGCCTGGCTTTCCCCATGTTCGAAGATCAAAGGCTTTCGACTGTACGGGATTTTGCTTGACCTCCTGTATGACCTATCTTGGCGGCTCTCCTACGGCCTTCTGTAGTTTTCATTCACACAGGGATTGACCAGAGTCTCGAGTTAGCACCCATGTGGTGCTGGTTCCCTTTGCAGCTGGTCTCCCCCCAACACTTTACAGTTCTTTTGAACTTAGTTCATTTTGCCACTTTGCATCTTTCATCCACCACAGCCTGCCTCTTATTGGGTCTCCCCTCGACTCACCGGTTGTGATGAACCGCTCGGCTTTCTTCGTAACTGGAGTCAAGGTCGGTACCACGGTAGCAGGAGTCTCCCTCGCTCCCGCTTATCAACATCGACACGCTCCGTGTATAGTTGACATCTGTTGCAGCACGCTTGGGCTATTGTCCTTGGTCATACGATTCCCTCAGTCGAGGTTTCACGGGTTCACATCAGAAAGGAGCAAGGTTGTTTCTCTAGCCTCTCAATAGTTGCCGCCTTTCTCCTCCTCTTGGATCGTCGTGCGATCTGCCTTGCTCGTACTGTGCTCTCTTGCTCCACCTTTTATACCTGTGGGAAAGGGAAAGGGCTGTCAGGTGTGTGTGATTCGGATCAATTGCCTGACCCTTGTATTAGGACATGTCAGGTAAATGGCTCTGGTGTTAGACCGTTCTCTGGTGTGTCGTGTGAAAGTGTACGTGTCGAAAAGGGGAGAGGGGCAATGGTTTGGAATGTCTTACGTTGTAGGATGGGGAAAAGGTGTTGAAGGAAGGTGGATACGCGTCTCGCCAGTCGGTGTCGCACTCCCCAAGGAGCCCTCATCCAGGTGATCCACCCTCACTGGTCCACCCCCAGGAACTGGATCCAATAGCGATGGCAGTGTCCTGGCCACCTGAATTAAATATCTCCGTGGACTAGCAAGGGAGACACCTTCAGGTTTCCCCCCCATGCCCTTCCTCCATCCGTTGTAGCAGCATTTGCTTCACAGGGGAACCGGGAAAGAAAATCCACATTTCCCTGGTCTTTTCCCTTCCGGTGTTCTACTGTGAAGCAATAGAGTTGTAGGTCTAGAGACCATTGCATGACCCGAGGGATGGACTCTTTACGTTGGCTAATCCAAACTAAGGGCGAGTGGTCGGTAACCAGTTTAAACATTCATCCCAATAGGTAATATCTAAGATGGCTAGGGCCTCTAGTTGTACCACAGAGTAGTTTTTTCACGTGGGAATAACCTGCAACTGGTGAATAGTATGGGGTGTTCTAGTCTGTTGCAAATGTGGGATAGGATGACTCCTAACCCTGTAAGAAAGGCGTCCGTCTGAAGCACAAACTCTTTCGAGAAGTCGACAAACTTTAAGATTGGGTTTTGGCATAATGCCTGCTTTAAGATTTTATAACATATCTCGTCATCATCGTTCTAATGGAGTTTCTGGGGTTCGGCATTTTTAAGTTTATTTGTTAGCTGGGCAGTTTTATCCAAATAGTTTGGGATAAACCTACGATAATATCCTATTAGACCAAGGAAATCCCTAAAATCTCTTTTGGTCTTGGAAATTGGAGCATCCAAGACAGCCTTCACCTTTTCAATTTGGAGTTGTACAATCCCATTTCCTATCAAAAAGCCAAGGTATTTCACAGATGATTTGGCCAATCTGCATTTAGCTGGATTAGCAATTAGACCAGCATTCCTAAGGACTTTCATGATGGTATAAAGATGGAAGAGATGGTCCTCCCAGGTTTTACTATAAATGACAATATCATCGGGGGCGTGGCTAAGGAGTCATGGAATAAGGACGTGTATCCAGTAGCTTGTGCTGATCTGGCATGATCCTGGGCTGAAGCATTGGCCTCAGGGCATTTAGGATCCTGTAAGCGCACCACCCGATGTTGGAAGGGTGCCATCACACGTGTGCTCTAGCAGGGAACATATGGTGAAAGGATTATGGCAAACGGGCTGGTGGAAGTACGCGGCCCTGAAGCAACGTTAATCCAAAATGGCAGATGCGATGCAGTAATCAGCATTAGTACGGAGGCAGCGCAAAATCGTGAATCCACAGCAAAGTGGCTGTAGAATTGTAGCAACCCGTCCTACTTCTACAATACGACTGCGGCAGCAGCAGGAACGGACGATTTGGCAGTATCAGCGTGCCTACCGCCGGTTGGAAAGCAGCTATGCAGCGTGGGACCTGTGGATGAACCCAACGTGAGGTGCACGAGGAATCGGACAAGCTAATGGACAGTGAAGATTGCCGGTCTGCTGCGAGCCGGGCGGGCTAACTGCAGCCCCAAACACGCCAAGTTGTGTGTGGGGGGGGGGTTCAACTGCGCTTATAGGGCTGGGGGCCTTAAGACGCTCCTATCGGCCCTGCAGCGACACCAGGCTCACAGTACTTGGTTCCGCCCTCCACCCCCACTTCCTTCAGAACTACAGTGAACTGAGCATACCAGCAACGCGAGTAGGACGCGCGGTGCTGTCGGAGGAGGGGCGGAGCAGCGGCAAGTTCGGATGGAAGCAAGCCAGCAGGTCGCCGGAGCAGGAAGCACGCTCAGTACAACATCATGCCCTTGCAGACACGGCCTGGATGATGGGCGGCATTGAAATTAAACCAAGGCCAAAGGTAACAAGTGACTTCCACTAAGAAATGCATAGATACATACAGGTCCTGGCCATACATCTAAAACTAGACTAAAATTTGGATCCCTAATAAGTAAAGGATCGCCACTAAAAGGAGTGGGTTACGGAGAGTGCGGGGGATTCCTGACCACGCATAGGGGATGGTGCTCCAAGCTGTGGGGCCACACGAATGCAAGCTCTGGTGCAGTTTAGAAAGTGAGAGCTTTTTCACACAAAACCCACATTTCCAGCACTGTAGGTGACCCATTGGACAGCACCAGCTTTCGAACAAACTGCAGAGGCTCCCCAGAAGTGCAGCCAAAACAGAAGGTGTCCTTAGAAGGACGCACACACAAACGGCAGGGCCATGATGAAGCGCAGGGGACCACGGTTGGGGTGCAGTGCCGCACACATGCTTGACTATGGCACAAGCTAAAGGGAAAACACCTTCATGGAATGCCTGAAGCAGTGGCTACACAAGTGGTTCATGAAGCGACTGCTAGCCCCCAATAAGCATAGGAGGCTCCTGCAGTGGGTATTGGAACGAAAGTGAGCTAAGTAGTCAACGCAGATACAGGAGTGTGCACTGGCAATTGCCAACCCACCCAGGGTAAATATATGAGACATCACTCTTGAGAGCAGGTAGTTGCCTCCTTACATGGCACATAGAAGCTAGGCGCTACAGTAGGGATTGAGATTGTCATTCTTTGGCCGAATGCACCGGGGGCATTAAGGCGCCAATACTGAAAACCCCAGAATACAGGAAGTAGCCCCCATCCAGCGCAGATCTGCAACAAAGCAGCCCGGACACCCGGCAAGTGTGAAATAATGAGAGGTGGACAATCCAGCACAGGGGAGCCCAGTCATGGTTGCCAAATCCCCATAAAGTCTAAACAGCCCACGTTGGACATATTTACTAAACCCGCTAATTTTACGGAAAACGCAATGCCAATGACCCCATCACCACAAGGGGAGCAGGATCACATGAAGGGAGACCAGCAGGTCCTGGCAGCCATAGCAGCCCTAAAGATTGAATTAGAATCCAAAATGGATGTCATCAGCTTGGATGTGTACTTATGGAGGCAGGATGCTCGGTCCCTAGCAGAACCCACCGAGTCCTTGAAAAGGAAGCTGCAGTAAACACAGCTGGCCAGAAAGACACCTCAAGAGAGGGAACGATACTGCAGCAACAACTGCAGAACCTTGAGGGAAGAGTCAAGGATGCAGAAGGGCAGGCCAGATGCAAAAATGTGAGAATCATCGGACTTCCTGAAGGTGAGGAGGGTGCGAACCCTACCAACTTCATAGATCACATGCTGTTACAGGAAATCGGCCCTGGCACACTCACGCAGGGTTTCACAGTGGAAAGGGCGCATAGGTCCCTGATGAGGAAACCACCACAAGGATCCCCGCCACAGCCCATAATTGCTCGGATATGGAATTATAAAGAAAGAGAAGAGATCTTTGAAAATTCCCGGAACGGTGGCACGATACAGCGAGCATCCGCTAATATCACTGCATAACCAGACAACACCTTGCAGGTGGAAAAACAGAGGATGCACTTTACATTGGTCAAGTACATGTTGCTATATCCGGCAAGGCTGAAAGTCAAAAGTAAAAGCAAAGCCATCTTCTTTGACACCCCGGATGATGCGCATAAACGAATGGGCACAGAAAACTTTCCAACTGGTACAGCGGATCAAAGGATGAGTGAGTCGGATACACGCTGAATGATCCTCGGGGAACTGCATGGATCGGGCAACGGTATCCAGCCTCTTTGCAAAGACACAGGCGCCAACATTTCTGTGAACTGAAGGAGCCGGCAGTGCAGCCTCCAATCGGGAGTGCACTGCAAGGAAACGTCCCTTACCCCAGATTGGATTGGTCTTCAGATACTAGCAGTTACGTATCCGCCCGCTGAACTCCAGGCACCCAGTCAAGTAACTGGGGCGGGAGTGAGAAACAGGGATGCCCGAGCACAAGGTATTGAGCTGGGCAATTGAGGGGGTAGGGTAGGGAAGTTGGGGTAGTTAGCCTATAGAACCACACAAGTTTTATACAAGATGGGCATCATACTGTCGAGTCACGTAACAATGCTAATTGGTGATGGGGGAATTTAAGATAGCGTCCTGGAACGTTAGAGGGCTAACCAGTTCTATCAAACGAAACAGAGTAATGACAGATCTGCGAAGGTAATAAATTGACATAGCACTCCTTCAGGAGACCCATCTCACCTTGAACACACTGTTGCAAGCATTCACATTATCTGACATATGGAGGACACTACACCCACAAGTTCGGGGATATTCACATTACACTGCCCCCAAAGACCTATACACCAGACTACACTATGGACCTCATTACGAGGCTGGCACTCCCGTAATGAAGGGTGCCGGTACGGGACCGGCACCCTTCATTACGGGACACCGTATTAGGAGGTTCCCTTGCGGGACCCGGTAAGGATGCCTGGTAAAACCAGGCGTCCTTAGCGTGTCCTGCGAGGAGACCAGGGAGCTAATAACGTGCCCGTTATTAGCTCCCTCCCCATTCCCATTGAGCCCTATGGGGGCTCAAATGGGAATGGGTTTTTCCAATGAGGACTTACTGGGTCCTCCAAGGTTGGACTGGCCCAGTAAGTCCTCATTGGAGGAACCCGGTATGGAGGCAGCCGTGCCCTTAGTAAGGGCACGGCTGCCTCCACACTCGTAATGAGGCCCTATGTCTTCACAGGAGAAGAATCCCTAGAGGAAATTAAATCGGCGGAATACATGCATTCCGATCCGGCATCTTAGAGGCGAATCCCAGTGAGATGCAGTGTTCCGGGAACACTTAAGAGAGGGGGTGAAGGATTACTTTAAAAATAATACAGGGAGTGTAAAGTCGGCTAGTACATTATGGGAAGCCTTCAAGGTAGCGATTGGTGGGACGGAAATAGCTAAAACAAAAGGAATGCAAGGCACGATAGAGAGAGATCTACATAAGGTGGGAATCAAACTGGAAGCCATAAACAGCTCGGGAGACAGAACGGGCTTGTGAAGCTACCCAACATAAGCAAGAACGCATGATGCATTGAGAGCATGGGCATGCTGAGCTACAAGAAATATGTAGAGAGGCAAAACGCAGAAGGGGATAAGCCAGGACGCTTGCTGGCCTGGTTATACAAATGTGAGGCCAAACGGGATATGATACGGGTGATTGTAAGACAATGGGGAGACGCATAGGACGCAAGAAAGCATAAACAAGAGTTTTCATGATTATTGCAAGGAATTATATGTAGAGGCATCAGTAACGCAGTTGCCCGAGATAGAGGAGGCATTAGCGCAGATAGATCTCCCGAGACTCCATAGAGAGGCAGTTGACAGGCTAGAAGCCCCCCATCACCATAGAATTACTAGAACTACAATAAGAGGGTTGCCTAGTGGTAAAGCCCCAGGTGCAGACGGATTGCCCAGCAAATTTTATAAATAATTCATGGCAGATGTTACGCCCCCCGTTGTTAGCAATGTTGAACAAAGAGCTAGATACAGGCACCCTACCAATGTCGCTGAGAGAGTCAATAACCATCCCGCTACTAAAGCCTAACAAACCTGATACTGATTGCGGATCTTACAGGCCCCCATCGATGCTTAATCAGGATGGGAAAATACTTACAGCCCTACTGGCCAACAGGCTCAAGCCAGTAATATCTGAGCTTATACACCCAGAGCAGTTATATGTTATGTTCTGAATAGGAATATCACATGTAACCTGAGGAGGTTACACCATATCACTGATTGCACAAACGACAGTACGCACTATTATGCTGTAGCCTCGTTAGATGCGGTCAAGGCATTCGATTCAGTTACATGGCCTTGGTTGCTTGCGGTGCTGCAGGGAATCGGCATGGGGCCCACATACATTAAATGGGTACGGCTGTTATATAGCAGTCTACTAGCTAGAGTTAAGACTGGCACCCATATCTCGGACCAATGGCTGCTCGGTAAAGGCACAAGGCAGGGTTGCCCTTGGTCACCCATGTTATTTATATTGGCCTTAGAACCTTTGGCGGTATATCTCCGGAAGGAATATCAAGACGCGGGCATAGTCACACAAGAGAAAAGGAACTTGATATCCCTATATGCGGATGACATGCTTTTATACTTACAACATTCGGAGACTAACTTGCAACATGTCCTGGACGTGTTTGAACGCTACACAGATGTATCTGTTATCACGATCAGCTCGCAGAAATCACGCTTGTTCCCCTTGGCAAGGTATAGAGGGAAACCCCTGAACACATTGCCAGTGCTACCGATTAGGTGGGAAGTGAATACATTTAGATACCTGGGAATAGATATTTTACACGACCCCAAGACAGAACACATACAGAATACACTAAAAGCGGTTGATAAAATTGAGAAATCCATGAATTTTTGGGCCAGATTACTGCTCTCACTGATGGGTAGAGCAGCGTTGTTGAAGATGGTGGTGCTCCAGAGTCACCTACATTTCTTCACTAACGTCCCATACACCATACCTAGTGGCTTGTTAAGGAAACTTGACACCGTTCGTCAAAGTTTTTTTATCACATAATTCGAGGTGTAGGATGGCATTAACGAAATTGCAGTGTCCATATGACCAGGGGGGTATAAAAGTGCCCAATTGTGGAGCATACTTCATGGCGATCCAACTTCAAATGTGTCCCAAACTGGCTGACAGATTAACAGACCCAGGACACCTTGTTCCTACAAGGAGCATGTGCTCCATTCTTTTTGGAAGAAGCGATATGAACGGAAGGCATACAAGACTCGAAACCCCCGCTGTTGCTCAGGTTGGGTAGGACAATATGGAATATGGCTTGCCGCTTTTTCAAGAAGGAAGCACCCTTCTCCCTCAGATCCCCTTGGCGACACTAAAGGGAGAGGACCAACAACTCAGACTAAATGTGAGGAAGTATTGAGAACCCATGGGGGTGGTGACTGTGGGTGATTTCCTACGAGAGGGGAAGCCGATCGATTTCAGTACACTCACCTCTGAAACAGGTGGGCATGAAGGACAACACATATCGCATGTTTCAATCCTCTCTAAGCTAAAGCAGAAATGGCCGGGAACAAACAGGGAATTGCAGGAGGATGAAAGGATAGAAACACTACATGATATTCCTGAAGGAGGACTTGCAGTGTCGAGAATATACAAGGTATTAATGTCCAAGCAGGGGGTCACACTTGCACAACCCGCCATAGCTGGGAAGCAGACCTCCAGGAACAATTGTGAGATGAAGCCTGGGGTAGAACAATAGTTTGCCATAAAAAAGTGTCCAGAAATGTAAAGATGCAGTTGATTCAGGTGCATGCAACTCACAGGGCATACCTAACCCCCAAGGAAATCACCAGATTCAGCAAGGCAACAGAGCAAACCTGCCCAAAATATGGACCGATTAATATAGATCTGGTACATATGTTCTGAGCTTGCACGAAGATCCGACAGTACTGGGAAGATAGCACAGTTGTTAGCCAAGGCAGGGATAATATTAAACATGCAATCACCCACGGCTTGTATACTTGCCATTTTTGCCTGGCACAAGAAAGCAAGACATGTCAGTAAATTGAAAGACCTGGCATATATTTTGGCGAAACGTAGAATAGCGATGGTTTGGAAAGCGCACAGGGGTCCAGAAGTAAAACTATGGTGTAGCGATCTTCAAAAAAGGTCGACGGCAGAAACCACAAAGGGGCAAGAAGCAGCCTGCCGCGGCCAATGGGAACAAAGCGCAGACCTGGACTCCTGGAGGCTTAAGGTGCAGGAATTGATGGCCTCTATGCACAACGACGCCCAATAATAATAAACACCCTGTCACAATTGATGGATTAACGACAAATGTATATGCTCGGTGCAGCTAGACGAAACGTAGAGGGGATGACTGATGTGGTATAAGCTGGGTAATGGGCAGGGGGAGTTGGGGGCTATGGGAACAACAGACTTAATGGAATGTATATTGAGATGTGGACAAAGATACAAGTGTGTAAGTTGCACTATTGTTGAAAATGAATTGAATTGTTAAAAAAAATAAAAAACACATTGTCAATGTAAGCTCCACACAAATCAGAATAGGGCTGTAGAATGTTATCCATAAGGCGTTGGAACGTAGCTGGTGCACCGTGTAGGCCAAAACGGAGGACATTAAACTGGAATAATCCCAGGGGTGTTGAAAATGCAGTTTTTTCCTTGTCTGGCCCATATACAGGGACTTGCCAGTATCCCTTTGTTAAATCTAGAGTGGATAGAAAGGTGGCTGTTCTGAGTTTATCAATTCGATCATCGATGCGTGGCATGGGATAGGCATTGAAGTTGGATATAGCATTATCTTGACTGAAGTCTATGTAGAATCTCCAGGAACGGTCAGGTTTAGTGACCAACACGATAAGAGAGGACCATGGATTTGAGGAGGGCACAGTGATATTAGCCTTCAAAATCTTGTTGACTTCCTCGATCACCATCTGTTTCCATGCCTCGGGTAGACGATAGGGTTTTAAATGGACCACTTTGCCTTTAGGGGTTTGAATATAATGGTATGTGCCTTTTACTCTTCCTGGTTTTTCAGAGAATATATCAGGGAATGAGACCACTACATCTTTTAGATCTTCTCATTGTTGGATAGATAATTTGGAAGGAATTAAATCAAAATGATCTATATCTTTCGGGAAACAGGCAGGCTAGTATTTGGGCATGGGTGGCTGACGTGTTCTCCTTCCACTCTTTTAAGAGGTTGATGTGATGTAAGTGGACTTTCTGTTTTTGGTCCGGTTGGGCTATTTTATACGTGCACGTTCCTATTCATTCTATTACCTAGTAAGCTCTGTGCCACTTGGAAACAAGTTTGTTCTCCGAGGTGGCTAAAAGGACCAGTACTTTCTGTCCAATAGAAAAATATCTTAAATAACTTTTTTTTCCTAGTTGGCCTTTTGTTGGCTCTGGGCCTGTCCCATTTGAGTACAAACTAAGTCCCAAACAAACTTCATGTGTTCTCGCATTCTAGTGGCGGTTTGTGATATTGGAATGGGGGCCGCCTTTCGTTCTTCCCAGGTTTCCCAGAGCATGTCCAGGACATCTCTCGGTTCTCTAGCTCAAAGGCAGAGAAGCCCGTAGAAGCTTGGGGTTTTTGCTCACTGCAAATAGTGCCAATGGGAATATTCGATCCCAGTCTTTCCCATCCTTGTCTACCAGTTTACGTAGAATTAGTTTCAAGGTCTTATCGTATCTTTCTACTAGTCTATTGGTTTGAGGATGGTACACAGAAGTTCGTAAGGTGGTATCGTGGAGTAGCTCTTTGACTTCGGCCATAAGCTTACTCATAAAATTCAAACCTTGGTCGGTTAGTATTTCTTTGGGAAAACCGACCCTAGAGAAATACGGTAGAAGATGTTTCAGGATCTGCCGAGTATTATTTTGCATTGGCAATGCCTCGGGATATCGGGTTGCATACTCTACGATCAGCAGAACATACTTGTTGCACAATTTAGATGTTTCTAGAGGTCCTGTTATGTCCATACCAATTCTAGAAAAGGGGACTTCTATGATCGGCAATGGGTTCAGAGGGGAAGGCATTGGGATGTGGGGGCTATTCTTTTGACATATTTCGCAGGTTTGTATGAAGGTTTTTATATCGGCGTGGATACCCGACCAGTAAACATTTCCCCTAATACGTGCCTGAGTTTTAATGTGTCCCAAATGCCCTCCTGTGAGATGGGAATGTGCGATCTCTAGCACAACCTTCCGGTGGCATTTTGCTATTACCAGTTGGGTTTTTATAAAACCTTCTGGGGAGGTTTCTCTTCTGTAAAGTATTTTTTTTAAACAATTTTTATTAACTTTTACAACATCCAATCAACACATAAAAAACAAACTTAGCAGTATTTGTTATACATTTTTAAGTATCTCGTATCATATTAAACCATAGCCGCTGCTTACCAGTTACCCTCCCCCTAACTTGAGCCTACTCCATTTCGCCTTCCGCCGTTATATCCTCTAGGGATGTTCCCTCTTCCGTGTTTTGGGAGGTATCATATTCACTTGGACATACCTGGGTGGACCCAGACAATGTAGCCACTAAGTGCCTCCAGGCCATCAATGTATCTGCCTCTTCCTCACCCCTCTGTTGGCTGCTTCAGTCCATACCGTGGTTTCCGTTTCAGCCGATTTCTTGAGATCATTCCACCAAACCACTATCTTTGGTCTGTTACATGCTTTCCAGCCCATGGCATTCTGCACTTGTCAAGTATGTAAGCCAGGTCTTCAAGTTTATTCACATGCTTTAGCTTGCGTGGTCTAGGGAACCCCCCACCATACATGCCCACACCGATTCCACATCTAACATGATCCCCTTCTCTGTCAGGCGGTGGGCTACTTCTTTCCAAAATATACCAATTTCCGGGCATGCCCAGAACATGTGTGTCATACCAGCATTTACTTCACGACACTTGGGACATGTTTGTATTTCTGCACTCTTAGATTGGGCCATCCTCTGGCAGGGGGGTGGGGGTCATGTACGCTCTGTGGGTTACGTATAGCTGGATTTGTTGCAGCCTTGCATTCCTTGACACATTTTTATGGTACCTCTGAGCCCTCTCCCACAGCCCATCATTCATGCTTTCTCCCACTTCCTCTTCCCAATCCCGTTTTAGCTGGGCCACTTCCTTCCCATCCTGGTCATCAACAGTTCGTAAATTCGAGAAACCTCATGCCCTCCCTCTGCAATGTCATAGATTTTTTCTATGGCCGTATGTGGTTGGTCTTCCAGCACTATTTCAGACCATGTTTCTTTCACCCGTCGCACCAGTCTGGTGTATGTAATATATTGCCCTAGATGTAGGCATGTTTCCTCTACCAGTGTGTTAAATTCCAATATCTTCCCATCTTGCCATATATCTCCCATTATTGCAATACCCACCGTTTCCCAGTGCTTGCGTATCGTCTTTCTCAATTGCACATCCCCTTTCATCAGTGCTACTAGCGGTACTTGAGGGGAGCACGGAGTCGGGTTCTCCATGGCCTGGCAAGCCTTTCGCCACATTTGCCATCCCAATTCCAGCATTCTCGGACACCCCTTTAGCTCCAATTTAGGCAGCCATATCCATTCTTTCTAGAAAAACGGAGTACATTCTGACCTCAACAGTATGACCTCCGATGCGGAGTCTTCCATTAGCCACCTGGCCACATATTGTGGCTGGCTGGCCTAGTGATAGATCTCAAAATTGGGAGGTTTTATGCCTCCTTTATCATATGTATTCTGTAGTTTCCGCAGGGCTATTCTGTTCCTGGTGTTGTGCCAGATGAAGCCTTTACATATGCTCTGGAGTTTAACAAAGAATCGCTTAGGCATCGTGTATGGTATGTTTCCAAAAAAGTATATCAGCCTCGGTAATACAACCATTTTCAACAAAGCCGCTCTCCCTACCATGGCCAAACGGAGCTTAGCCCAGAATATCATGCTATTCTCAATGTTTGCTACTGCCTTCTCTGTGTTTGTTACGTTTGTGTTCATCCTCCACGTGTGATCGATATCTATCCCCAGTTATCTAAAGGCTTTGGTCTCCCAGGGTATTTGTAGAATGGGTAGGTGCTCCTGTGGAATCCCTTTATATCTCCCCAGGGGGAATATACATGACTTTTTAGGTTTGACTGCAATGCCAGAGAGTGACGCAAATCGCGCCATTACTTCTAGGATGTATTGCAAGTTTTCCTCCGGGTATCTCTATAGCAACATATCATCCGCATACAATGATATTTGGTGTGGCCCTCCTTTCGTGAAAATCCCCACCTCCCTGCACTGTTAAGGGCACCCCTGTCTGGTACTTCTGCTAAATTGCCATCTTTCTGAAATAACCGCTCCCGGCCTAACTCTGGCTAGTGGTGAGCTATACAATAGCTTCACCCACTTCAGATACTCGGGCCCTATTCCATATTCCTGTAACGGTGCCATCAGCCACGGCCATTTAACAGAATCGAAGGCCTTCACTGAATCAAATGAAACAATTGCAGCTGACCCGATGAAGCCTACTAAGGTTGTCGGATATGCTTCTTTGCGGGACGTATCCGGTCTGATCAGGATGTATAAGTTTGCTTATGACCTGTCTCAATCTCCCTGCCAACACAGCCGCGAGTATCTTGCTGTCTTGGTTCAGCATGGATAGCTGTCTATACGATCCGCGGTCCATGCTCTGCTTATTAGGTTTAAGAATCAGAATGATTATCGCCTCCCTTAGGGATTCTGGCAATATCCCTGTTTCAAAAGCTTCGTTTAGCATAGCCAGTAGCGAGGGAAGCACTTCGGTTTTATAGAACTCGCTAGGGAGTCCGTCTGCCCCCGGGGCCTTGCACGTGGGTAATTCCTCTATCACTGCTTCTAGTTCCTCCAGTGTGATTGGGGAGTCTAAGTTCTCTCTCTCCTCAGCACTCAATTTGGGTAGGGCTATGTCCCCTAGTGTTTCCACTATCTCGCCCCATTCACCCCCATCTGTATCTCCATACAATTGTTTGTAGAACTCAAGGTACCCTTCGTTCACTCCCTCCTGGGTATCAAGTATCTGTCCTCCTTCCCCCTGTATTGCTCTAATCATTGGTCTTGGTGTCTCGCTTTTGTACAACCATGCTAACAACATCCCCGGCTTGTCCCCGCCAGCGCGCTGCCTCTCTATGTATTTCTTGTAATTTAAGTTACATAGCCTCTCCCAGTGCTCTTCGCATTCTTGCCGTAATTGGTTTATAGTGACGGCCTATTCCAGGGAGTCATCTCCTCTGTGCATGACTGCCTCTAGTTCCTCCGCTGCCTTCTGCAGCTCTTGCAATGTGCCTCCTTGCATCCCTTTGGATTTTGCTATCGCTGATCCCCTCACCACCACTTTAAATGCCTACCATAGGGTGCCGGCCAATTTTACGCTTCCAGTATGGTTTTTTAAATATTCTACATTTTCCCTCCTCAGGCGCCCTCTAAAAACAGTGTCTTTCAATGCTTCAGCTCTCAGCCGCCACGTTGGAATCCTGGCTCTAGGGGCCTGATCATGCCATGTTAAGATCAGTGGTGAGTGGTCTGAAAGGACTCTCGCTCTATATTCTGTCCGCACTATCTCTCCTATCATCTCCGGGGAGGCGAACATATAATCTAACCGTGTGCACAAATTATGTGGGGCCGAGTAATGTCTATCATATGGGTGGTGTAGCCTCCACATTTAAAGTCTCTCAACAGGGTCTTCAAGGTTTTGGCTGTAGGGGTGGGTTTGTCTAATTTCCCGCCTGACCTGTCAACCCTGGGATCCAGCATACAGTTAAAGCCGCCTCCCCATATGACTGCACCCCCCAGGTATGGGCTTATTTTACTATATAAAGGTCTTAAAAGTAGGCCACAATATCTTGGTTCGGGGCATATGTATTAATAATACACACTTCTCTGTTTTCTATCAGTCCCCGTACCGCTACCATCCTCCCATCCGACTCTCCCGCAGATTGTAATAACTGAAAGGGGACATGCAGTGCTACCCAGGTGATTACCCCTCTGGCATATGCCGAATACGTTGCCCCCACAGTGGTTTCCTTCCATTTCTTCCTTATCACCTCTTTTTTTTCCCCTTCGTTAGATGGGTTTCTTGTAGTACAGCGATGATCTATTTTCTGCCTCCTCAGGTACATCATGATCTTTTTTCTCTTCTAGGTAGCTGTCGAGCCCCCTGACATTCCAGGTAAATATCTTAGGGTCTCCCATCATTCATCCATACCCAGACCCGCTACTGTCCCCCTTTGTCTCCTGTATCTTGCGCAGCGGCGTGTGGACGTAAGCTTGTTCCCCAACTAAAATCACTGCACACACCTCCAACTTCCATCCCACCCCCCTCCCTTCCCCTTCGCAACTATTGCCCAGCTTCATCCCTGGATCTCAGGCCATCCCGCATTTAGTCCTTTCTCGGCGGTGCCGGTACTAGGAACACAGCAGGGGGTTACCACACTACTGGTAACCCAACTAAACTATATATAGGGGTATAAGAGTGAGTCCACGGTGTCTCCTGCAATTATACACCATTACGCTATGCCCGCTCATATCTACATGCTCAACACACAGGGCAATGTTGGCCGGGAAAAAAATAAGCTATCTTATATTCAAGTCCCCATGTCACAGTTTATACAGCACCTCGGCTTCTGGAATCGCTGCCTCACTTATCCGTTCCGCCCTCCTTCTGCCTGTCTGTTCACGACTGACAGTTCTGAGCATCCAACCATTCTGTCGCATCCTCAGGGGTCTCGAAGAACAGGGCCCTGTTCTTGTGAAACACTTTCAGTTTCGCCTGGTACATCAGCCTGTATCTATAGCCTGCCACGGGCAGTCTTCACCGTCACATAGTTCAGTCGCCGTCTCTGCACCAGAGTATAGTCTGGGTACGCCGTAATAGACACGGATGCCCTTTGTATTGTGCCACCTTTCCAGAAGTGTTCCAGTATTTTCTCCCCGTCTCAGTAATCCAGTATTTTGGCAATTATTGGTCTTGGGGGAGGACGGGGCCTGGCAGTGGTTTCTTTGTCAGGGCTTGTGTGATCTCTCCACCCGCGAACCCTTGGGTGAGCGCCCCTCCTCCTATTTCTTGCAGCAACATAGTCTCAACGTAGTCCGTTGGGTTAAGTCCATCCTCTTCATCCGGAAGACCCACAATGCATATGTTATTCCTCCGGGCGTGCCCTTCAGCTTCCTCTGCTCTATTTTCTAGGTTGCTTACTTGTTGCTTCAGTATGTGAATCTCCAAGGCGTGAGATGTGCCTGCAGCTGTGTTCGAGGTCACTTCCTTCTCCAGCTCGACTGTGCATTCCGCTTTTGTTCGTAAGTCTTGTCTAAGTAGGTTGACATTAACCTGTACCGCGCCAATTTTAAGTTCCAGTGTGCCTTGAGTTTGGTCATGGCTGCCTCTAATTTAGTTTCCCACGTTGCTTTCAAGTTCGCAATCGCCTCCAGGATCTGCTAATCATTGCGTGCTGAGGTTGTGTCCATTTGTACGATCCGTTCTTTACTTCTAGCCGCCTCCGTTGGATGTGGTGTCCTTGCAAATTCCTCCATTGTAGGTTGCTTCCCTTTTGTCTTGGGCAGCTTGGACGCCATCACAGTGTCGCCGTATGCCTCAATTCAAGATGGCTGGGGTCCGGATTTCCAACACTATTGCATGTGCTGGCGCAACCAGTGCTTAGGTTTGTATGAGGGCTTCCAGCTACGCCTGCTCTGTATCTTTCTGGTGCTGCCCAGTCACCTGGCATCAGACGGCTACAAATACTCAGTCAGTACGTCGCTGGCCCACTGCTGGCGAGGACGGCATTTTGGCACATAAATTGAGGTGCTCTGGTGCTATCCTCTGGCCGCTGCCCAACTACCCTCACAGTTGTCTTCATATGCGTTGAATAGTCGTGTTACTGGGGTTTACTTTGAGATATAATCCTCAGGGTGTGGTCACCACAGTTAAGGGTTCCGTGAGCTTCAGACACTTGCACCTCTCACCAGAGCTGCGGCTTGTGCCTTCTCTCGCCGGTGTGCTTTAAGTACTCTCACTGTACCAACGTTTTAGCAACTGGAGTGTCTACTCCCGCTTCGGACCTTCCCTTGAGCTAATGTTCCTTGGCCTGCTGTGCCATGGCTAGGTGTGTCAGTCAGGTGACACTTCCCAGATGATGCTGACGGCCAATTGCTCTCCGACAGTGTATGATCTGATTCCGGCACTTGCAACAAGACTTGCTGTGCACACAGGTGGTATGCCGGGTCTCACCGTGTCATTTCTTGGGGTCTCTGGTGATCCGTGCCCCAGCCGTACAGACCATGTTGTGTAGGACCACGTCCTTACGTGGGTCGGGCTGATGTGTTATTATTCTGTGTGTGGTCCGCGGTTGCCAAGCGATCTATATGTCTTGCAGGCCGCTCTGTCTCCAGTGTCACACGTGAACTTTCAGTAGTTCATCAAGGCCTTGCAGTTCTATGAATGGGCTGCTTACACTTATAGTGTGATCAGTATCTCCCGAGTTCTGGTTAGTTGTCCCATCTAATCACTTTTGACTATGGCAGTAGCTTATATCTGCGGGAGAGCGGCACTCCAAGCGAGTCTAGATGCGGCGTTGCTGCTCCTTCTGCCGGCTTCACTGCTGCTCTGAGCACTTGGAAGGCTCGTATCTTGGGCCTTTTTCCTTCACGTACCTTGTCTGATCAGGCGTGTACTCATATCTCCCTGATTCCGTCCCTTGATGTGGGGCTCCTCTGCGTTTCCTGAATTCATCGGTGAACGGGGTGGCACTCCTGTCCTCGCCGTTGTTATTCTCACCGGGGAGACATATTGAAGCCTATGTTGCTCACCTCTTGCCCAGTTGTCCGCAGGCCTCCTTCAGCACCCAAGTTAAGCGTTTGTCCGTACTGCAAATGCGGTCGCTGAAGTTGCAGAGACGTTCAGCCCGCTGCTACTCAAGCTCATCGCAGAAGTGCTCCGGTTAGGTACACTATCACAGTGTATCTGCCCACTGATGATTCCTTTGTTATGGCGCCACCATCTTGCTCTATCATCAGTCTCCGCACGCCAACTTACACTGCCCTTACTTATTGTCTGTCGATCAGTGTCTCTCACCCCCGGAGGTTTGAGTGGCTTTATTTTCCCTTGGCAACTTCTATGGTAGCCAGCTTGCCTGCATTATGAATGTTCACAGTTCCTGTGTGATACACGAGTGCTGCCTTCTGCATTGATGTCAGTTTCAGCTTCCTCCACTGCCCGGCTCGCGTCTCACAATTCCGTGCTGGCCACAATGTTGTCTTCAGATACGTCTATTCCTGCGTGCCTAACGTTGTTCAGAGCTTTTCTTAGCAGATACTTCAGCCTTCGCCTTGCATCAGTTGGTCAGGCGCTCTGTCCGGCTCAGGCGGTCGCGCTCGTTCTTCCCTGAGCCCCTTCTTACAGAACAGTGCTGTGCAAGCTGTTTATTCCTTTGTCATTGTCGCAATGGGGTTTTCACTGCGCATGAGTCTGCTGTTTGATCGAGTCTCTGGAATCCTCCGAATTCTGTCTGCCCCTTTCAGCCAGCTCTCACTCTCGTCGCTGTAGGCTTCTTCGTGTCCGGCGGCAATTTTACACCAGCACTGCCATGTTGTGGGTGTCACATTGCATTTTCCGATCCTTCCTCTCAAGGGCAGGTTGCTCAGCCTCGGCTGCCTGCAGCTTCACCTCGCGGCGTTACTGCTGTTCGCTTGTCTGACCCTTTGTTCAGTGGGCGCCATCTTGCTGCCGTCCACGGCCCAAACTCGCCAAACTGTTTAAGCTTGCAGTTTGTAATCCTTGCGGTAATCTTCCCAAATTTCAGGTTGCTGCTGACCCAGTGCATTCATGCTGCCGTGGATGCTTCTTGTTGCTTCATGGCCAGCAGTAAACGCCTCATTTCCTCAGGATCATATACGGATTGGCAGGGGCATCTAGGAATCACATCCTACTCCGCAGCCATTAGGCCATGCCCCCCTTCTCTTCGGTAAAGTAACCCAAGTTTTAGGTAGAAAAAGGCACTTCCCTTGTCTATGCCTTCCAATTTTGGAATTGCTTGTAAGAAAGCCTCAGCGAGGGCTGCATCATTTTGCTGTGCAAAGACTAGGTCGGGATAGATGGTGGGGTCTTCTCCTTTCTTATCTTCAATGTTAAGAGATTTATCAGCTTCCCCAAAGCCTAAGTTACCTCTTTCTGTTCTATCTGGTTTGCTTTCTTTGAATTGAGGGAACAGAGCCCTTTCCAGAATTCCCTGCGCAATTTGGTCTCTCCAGCGTACCTCAAAGGGGGCTTTGCCATGATTAAGAGATCCTTCACATCTCCCCAGAAGTCGGGGTCAATAACGCCTGCTAAGACATCTTTCCCAAACTTTCATGCTAAGCCAGATTTTGGGGCTAATCTTATATAGCACCCCGGAGGGGGGTATCGAGACCAGGTCTGTAGGAATCATTCCTCATTTCCCAGGGGGCATAATAGCTTCCCTACTGCTACAGATATGAAACCCTATTGATTCCTTGGTGGCGATGGAAGGTTTAGATGGTCTCTGACTACGTTTTTGAAATTGTAGGGTCCCCCAATTTGTTTCAATTGAGTCACATCCCACTTCTAACACCATATGCGAGGAACGCATGGTGGCAACAGTAAAGACAGACACAAGTGATCACAGTTCAAGGGTGTTTATTAAACTGTATGCAGGGTGGGAAAAAGCCTAATATATACCTAATCCTAAGATGGGAGCAAGCGTCGACCATCAAATGAAAGCAAGGCAGTCCTAGTGGCCTATTGCCAAACCTTACAACAAATACTAAAAGGGTGTGGGATGGTTTTCAAGAAAAGAAAGAAGGGTCCACAAATAATATATCAGGATGCAATAGCTTAATTCTCCCTTCCCACGTTTTGAACACGGGGTAAGATGGGATCTTGGAGCACAGCACACACTCAAGCTTTCCCCAGCATGATTCGAAAGCTCCAGTTGCAGCTATCAGGACCGTCGGTGGCTAAGTCTTGTTTCTCTTGAAAGTCTCTTGCCTTCGCGGGCCTGACATATTCAACAACAAAACAAATGTTCCTTCAACAAAATTAAAGTTTGTTTCCTGGTTTCACTTTGGGTGAGGAATTTTCACCACTGGGTCCCCCTCTTCCAGGCAATGACCCTTATTTACTTTCAGCCTCCCTTCTCTGGGTCACTAAGGCTTTTCCTTCGTTCACAAATCTTAATGCCTTTTTAAACAGTTCCAGGGGACACCCCACGGTCGGGTTCACTCTTGTCAACACACTGTTTCCTGGGACTTTAGACTTGCCCCCTTCTCGTAAACATCCCTCGGTCAGGTTCACTCTTGCCAACTTCACATTCATAAAAGTTTGCGGGATTCACTTCCCTGGAATTCCCACATTCATAGATCAAGGGCTTTCGACTGTACTGGGATTTTGCCTGGCATTCTGTATGACCACTTTGACCTATCTTGGCAGCTCTCCTACGGCCTTCTGGTTTCTTAGTTTTCATTCACATGGGGATGGACCAGAGTCTCTCGAGGTAGCACCCACGTGGTGCCGTTTCTCTCGGCAGCTGGTCTGCCCCCAACACTTTAGAGTTCTTTTCAACTTAGTTCATTTTGCCACTTTGCGTCTTTCATCCACCACAGCCCTCCTCTCATTTGCTCTCACCTCGACTCACCGGGTGTGATGAACCACTTGGCTTTCTTCGTAACTGCATTCAAGGTCAGTACTACGGTAGCAGGAGATTCCCTCGCTCCCGCTTATCAGCATCGACACGCTCCGTGTATCGTGGACATCTGTTGCAGCACACACAGGCTAGTGTCCTTGGTCTTACAGTTCCCTCTGTGGAGGTTTCGCAGGTCCGCGTCGGAAAAGGCAAGGTCGTGTCTCTCCTTGTCAGCCTCTCAATATTCCCCACCTTTCTCCTCCTCTTGAACTGCCGGACATGGATAGATGCCTCGTCGTGCGGTCTGCCTTGCTCGTATTGTGCTCTCTTCCTGCTTCACTTTTTATCCCTGTGGGGAAGGGAAACGGCCATCAGGTGTGTGTGATTCTGATCAATTGCCTGATTTTGCCTGACCCTTGTATTGGGACAGGTCAGGTAAACTGCTCTGGTGTTAGTCCGTTCTCTGGTGTGTCGTGTGAAAGTGTTTGTGTCAAAAAGGGGAGGGGGACAGTGGTTTTTAATGTCCTACGTGGTAGGATGGGGAAAAGGTATTGAAGGAAAGGTGATCCTCCCTGGTCCACCCCCAGGAAATTGATCCAATAGCGGTGGCCATGTCCTGCCAACCTGGATGACAGATCCCCGGGGACAAGCTAGGGAGACACCTTCAAGATTCTCACACGTCCTTGAAACACAATGCAGACTTCTTCTTTGGGATTTGGCCTTCTCCACGTGTTTGCGCTGCCTTTTGGAGGCAACAACCTCCTGCAGGTAGCTCCTGGGGTTCTTCACCTGTGGCTCTCGTCCCTCGGTCCGTTGCTCTGCTCCAGTAGGTTCGCCTTTGCCCCGGAAGTTCTGCTCTTACTCGTGTTCTACCTTGCTCAGAGTGTGTTTCTATGTTCTGCCTGGAGAGCTAATTGGCAAAAGATGTATGCAATTAGAGTCAGCAACCTGACTTTGCCTGACCCAGTTAGTGGGACATGTCCAATGCAATGTGTAAGTTAGCATTATTACTCTCAATCGCCCTCTTCCTTGCCTAGTGTTTGTGTGGAAAGGGGAAGGGGGTTGGGACATCAGAGAAACCTATCAAATAGGAGGGATTATGTGTATGTGAAGGGAGGAATACCGCATCTGCCTTCAGCTGCCACACCCGACTCCCCGAAGACCCCTCACCCAAGTGAACCTCCCGCTATTGTGCATCCCCATGGTCTGGATCCAAAGGCGATGGTCGTGCCCTAGCCACCTGAGAGAGAGATCCCAGAGGACTAGCAGGTGAGACATCCTTTGGTTTCTCACAGTGGTCAGACATTTCCCCCATATGGTAACCTTGAATGCCTCCCAGATTATCACAAAGTTGTTCACTGACATTTCCTTTAATTCTAAGTATTCCACTATGGATTGGCCAATCTCCTCCTTCAGTGTCTCACTCTAAGCCTCCAGGTGGGTATTGCCCCTCATTTCCTCCGCCATGTCATAGTGACCTGCAGTGGTGCATGATCAGATAACGTCTTCCCCAGATAAGTAGCTTCTCTGAAATTGTGAAATTGGTATCTTCCCACTAAAATACAATCTATACGAGAATATGTGCCATGCGGGTGCGAGTAGAATGAGTACCCCCTCTCGTCTCCTTTGCTCTCACCATAGGTCAATTAAGTCGAGCCATGCATTGATTCAGTGACTTTGAGACTAACATCCCAAGTGTCGTGGTGGGTCCCGTTTTGTCTAAGTGTTGGTCCCACAGACAGTTGAAGTCTTCAGCTCAAATTACCTCCCTATAGCTATGTCCACCCATCAATCGCACCACTCCCGGGAAATATTTGTCTGTGTCAATATTAGGAGCATATGAATTCACTAGGCATACCCCCTTGCCCTCCAAGGAGCCCAATAGGATCAGCATTAGTCCTTCCTTATCCCATATAGCTTTGCACACCTGGAAGGGAACTCCCCCCCACCCACGCCCCCCCTGCCCTTGCTATCCATGTAGGAACTCCCCTGGAGTACGAGAAGTGGCTGCCATGTACCTCTAACCCCTAGTTCCCTTAATTTGTTTCAGCTTGGTAATCATTAAGTGCTTCTCCTATAAAAAGATATATGTATGCCCCATGTTTTTAGCAACCCTAATATTTCTCTGCTCTTAGTAGCTTGGCCCATTCCCTTCACATGCCGCGTTAGTATTGCAACAATCCCCATCGCTGGATAACTGACTGTCTCCCAAATCCCAGCCATATACATCACTGCAAAGGAATACTGCCCCTTGGACAATACTGGCTGAGGTCAGAACATCTTCACCCATCCCTCAAACCCCCACTACCCCTACCCACCCCTTCCACCCTTTCCCCAACCAATAATTTTGAACAACAAGGGGCCCACCCTTTAAAAACAGGACACGGTGAGCGTTACGCTGCCCACAGCAGAATAACGCAAAGCATGTTCTGCTGTGTGGGTGTGGTTTAAATAGTCTCAGGTAAAGTAGTCCAGGTAAAATAGTCTCAGGCCTGCCACACCCAAAAGACTAGACCGCATTGCTCAGTTACTTGTAAACTGAGCTATGTGTGTGCCTCCATGTTGGCTGAACCCCCACCTCCTACTCCACACAAAGTTAAATAGTCCCAAGTAAATAGTCCCATTCTGATGTTGGTCTACATGATGGTTATGAGCCTGGGACTCCAAGAGAGTCTTGGATGAGGTTTAAAGGCCTTTGACCTGGCCCTAACTGGAAGGCTGACTTGCCAGTGAGGGCCAGGGGCAGGGGTCATGACACTCAGACCTGCTGCCTATTCTAGGTACTATGCACCCGACAACTGGCCCAGATAATGTAATTCCCCCCAAAATGATTCTGGATAATAAGGCTACTTTTTTTGGTATGATTTATCAATGCCTCTTTTCGGACTAATGCAGTCCCCGATGGCATCAAAAATGTCAGCGGCTCCCCTCCTGAAAAAGCTAAGATTGGATCCCTATGACGCTGCCAATCTAAGACCTATTACGAGTACAATTTCTTCTTGAAAATCCTGGACAAAGTAGCTACTTGTCTAATTCAGTCCAGCCTCGTGGTTTTATTGGACTTCTCAGCCGCGTTCGATTTACTTGAACACAAACGACTTCTTCAAATCTTAAAGGACACCTGCCATTTCTCTTGGATGCACTCCTTCCTGACTGGAAGACAGTCGAATGTCTGCTGGGGTAACGCCTCCCCCTATCCCATTCTTTTCACCAGTGGGGTGCCATAAGGAGCATGTATGTCCCCCATCTTGTTTAATCTCCACATCTTATCTCTATGTAGCCCCCTAGAAGAATCCAGAGTCTTTTGGACCAACTACGCAGATGGCACCCAACTGGTACTAGAGATTTCGGGGGACTACTACGCCTCTGACATCTCACACCTCCAAAATATTTATAATCAAGTAGACACCTGAATGGTGGTCAATTGGATCCTTATCGTTGGCTCCCCCTAAACTATGGCTAAATTTACTTTTACCAGTCCTTTTCCATCCAGAACTGTAACATCTCAGTAAAGAGGAAAAATAAAACTCTCGGGGTACAAACCGACTGTACATTGAGTGCAGAATCTCAAGTGAACCTAGCTGCCAAAAACTGCACGTACCATCTAAAGCTACTTAGGAACATTTGTCCATACCTTATAGAGGACAACTCAGCTACAATCGCCCGGGCAACTATTCTATCAAGATTAGACTATTGTAATGCACTCCTAGTAGCGGCCAATACGCACCAAGCGTTCAGACCATTCAAAATGATGCGGTCCAGATCATTAAAAAGATTCGAAGACGATGCCATATCTCAATCCATCGGCAGGAATTACACTTGCTACCGGTCACGGCCAGATGTAAATTCAAAGCGGTGACACTACTTCACAGGTGTCTGTATGGGAAATCTCCCAGTTACCTAAAGTCTACTATTTCATGGTATAAGTCACTACCATCGTTAAGATAAACAAACACCAGTCTTGTTGCTCGTCCACCTTTCAAGAAATAAAAGAGGTTGGGCAGAGCATTTGCAAACTGTTCTTCTAAAATTTGGAATGGCCTGCCTTTATCCTTGCGATCAGACTCAAATATGAGCACGTTTAAGAAAGCACTGAAAACCTTCCTCTTTGCCTAGACTACTATGACCTGCTCCTGTCTGACATTGTCCTGTTCTTATCTGTTGTTTCTTGTGTTTGTGTGTGCCCTGATGCCTGCGGGCTCCGGTGTGGTACAAAAAAATAAATAAAATCTGCCAAGGGACGTGAAAAGTTCAGACTGCAGAGGGAGCTGCTAATAGCCAAGATGAGTAGCATCAGGGTGGCAGTGAGGGGACTGTCTGATTTGTTTCATGCGGAAACAGGGTCAGATGACGAGCAGTGCAGATTTTTACAATATGTTAGGGAGACTGGGAGATGGGAGGAGCTTTAACATCGGTGCTCGGCTGACAATGGTGAATAAAGGCGTACATCATCTATCCAGATGGAAATCGCCGGCTCCTGCCCTTGAGGACTCTTCCCAGACCAAAGAAGAATACAACAATTTATTGCACGTCAAATACAAAACCCACTTATTTCACGCAGGTGTCGTTGAAATAGTTATATCTCGCTGGAAACAACTTCTGGCTTCTAGCCACCATACCATTTGGATCTCTCCTATGTAGGAACAATCAAGCATGTAGATCAACCATTTCCCTTATCTGTTTCGTGTGACGGGCATTTTGAGCTTTGCAACTTCACTGTTTGAGCGTGTGTTGTACTTCTTCATTTAACTGCGCTCTAAATGCCCTTTCTTTATTTGAACAGCGCTGGCCAGTGGGCAAGCTTTTGCCGGGTCGGAGATCCGGTATCAGATATCTGGCCGAATTAGGGGCCCCTGGACATGTTGGATGTGAATCATCCATTGGGGCCATCAACTATCAACTTCTTGAGCCAGAGCCTGGACAGATATAGTATGGAACCTCAGAGACTGGGGAGAAAAGTGGTATTGATGGGTTCCAATAGCTTGATACTGTTGGTGACACTGGATTGTACACCTTAAGTGATGGAGTTCGGGGTGTACTGTGATGATGTTGTTGAGAAAAACAATACAAAATAAAAATAAATAATGTATACAAAAAAATATAAAGATATCTGGCCGGATCTCGGGACTCAGCCTGCCTCATCCCCGGCCTGGCCTTGCGGCTCACGGTCAAATCTGCTCTGTGCGAGCGTACACAGCACAGATTACATTACCGAGCCCCCAGCTTCCCCGAGGGAACACACACAATGCTGGGGGCTCAGTGAAATATATGGGGTTCTCGGCATCAAGGATTCTGGTATTTGTAGTCTCTAAATTCAAAATGAGGGGGTGGAATGTCAAAACTATACACGTTTTTCCTGCCATATTTCTCATTATGCTTATAAAAGATGGCTTGAAAAGTACACAAACCGTGGTAAGGTACTCACACAAATATACAAATCCTTAAATGCACAAAGGTTTGTGTACTTTTCAGGCCATCTTTTTATAAAGCAGAGCATTGTTAAAAGTTGAAAGCCAAACAGGGTGGTGAGTAGGGGAGATGAGAGTGTAAGTGAGCCGTGAATATTTGCCTAGGATGTCATTCGGGGCACGAGAGTTTACAATCCTGGAGACTTAAGCTGTTAATCCCACCCCTCCCCCCCCCCCCCCGCCCCCAATTGTGGCCCTGTGCTGCTTTCAGGGCACAAGGAAAGGATACATGTGGGTGGACAGTGTCTTTTTTTTTTTAGAGGGCAGACACCCCGGGTCTAAAAGGATGACTTTAGAGACCATCCTGGGGTCATCTGATGATCATCGAACTACACTAGAAGTCATTCCCACATCATCAGGTGTCATCACGCTGTTAAAGTCATCAGCAAATATGTCAGAATGGTGGATGATGATTTGGGGATGAGCTTAGGATGACTTAATGAATATGCTAACGTTATCCCCATTTTAGAAAACTCTTTGTTCCTGATGCTTTTAGGATGACCTACTGATCACTTCAAGAGATTGCACGGTTGTCCCTGATGATTTGGGGATGATTCTGGGATGACCTGCCGATTACTTCAAGAGCATTGCCATTAAACATGTTTGTTCTTGATGATTTGGGGATGACTTACTGATTACTTCAGAACATCGAAGTTTGTAGGATTATATGCGGACCAATACAGATTGTCATTCTGCTTTTGCTTAGTTGCACTTATGCTGAATGATCCCCCACTGTGGCATGGATAAAGCCAGAGACTATGTTGGGCCAAAGCGGAAGAAAGAGGCCTAAAAACATAGCATGCACCCCCTGGTGAGAATCCTTTGCCATCCCAGTCAAAAGCAGGACCCCGGCACCCTCACAATCAATACATTTCTATGCTGACTCATTAGGTAAGAATTGGTGTTGTCCCACTGTGTGAGACTGCACAACGCTTATCTGCTTGGTATTAGGTAAACCCACCTTTTGGTATAGGTCTGAACTACACAGGTTGGCAGTGCGACTGAGCAGCCAGGCCTATCTCAAGAGGGATAACTGTGAGCTGTACAAATGAAACCTGTAAATACAAGTAGCCAAGTAACACTTACACTCAAGGTTTCAGTTATAAATAGTTATTTAACATAGTGTTATGCTTGATTTATGCTTGATCCAAAATGGCTCGGGTGCGCAATGCAGTCTGAGAGTGCTCGGAGCCATGTTGGATATTTACTTCATACCGCAGTGAAACGCTACACACATTTTGCTGAGTGTTAGATTCACAGTGCTGAGACAAACACGCTTTTCCAAACCTGGTATGCGGTCAAGGCCATTTCTGCTGGGAAAGCTAACATTGTTATGGCTTGCTACTGTTCTCCTTGGAGCGTATTTTTAGAGAAGGGAGGCACTGTGCTTCTTGGCGGGGGAATATCTCGATTGACCCAGCTGGCAACCGACGGGTGTTCCTCAACTGCGCAAGTGCAATTTCCAGAATGTTCAAGAATTAACTCCCCTTTGTGGAGTGTGTATATATGCGGAAACCCGGAGGTGGTCAGGTGAGACTTCAGCCGGAGAAGGACGCTTACGTCCGGCCTTCCTGTAAGCTGTGGTGCTCTCGGCCTGGCTGTTCCCGGGGTCTTCCAGCCGCTTCTGGACGAGATGAGGAATCCTGTTACGCTCACGCTGATGTATTTCTTTTTTGACTTCTTTACTTCTTCTGTGATCTAGGTCCTTAATATTTTTGTGAGTTATTTCTATGTACTTATAATCTTTGAATAAATAGCCGATTATCTTCTAAAGAGTGCGTGGCTGTGAGTTATTGTGTCTGTCGGTTTATGGTTCAAAGTATTTGCTCTATAATTGCATTGGTGATTTATGGTGGTTCCGTGCACTTTTCGGGGAAGAGCAATACACAGTTTTTTTTAAATAAGCATTCTTTAGAAAGACAATTCATGTAACAATGGAAATATACTTTTAAATTACTTTTCAGAATCAGAGAAAGTTAGTGGATAATCTTTGGATATGCTTCATACACAACTGCTACAACGTGGGGTGACTTCAATCACAAGGACAGTAATGGCATTTATATATCACACTAGTTATACTTTGCAGAATCTGAGGTTGCAGAAAGGAAAGGTTGGAAAAAGGTTAAACAGGTTCTCAGTATATGTGAAGACAACTAAATCTTCCAATGAAATCTAGACAAGCCTTTCCCAGCAGTAACAGTCTAAAACAAGTTGCCACCTATGAGGGACACACCATATCAAAGTCAGTGGGCTAGAAGAGTCTTCAGGGACCCAGGACAGCCAAAGTCAATTTGAAACAGTCTATGGAGCTGAGGCAATTCTTTGAATCAAATGTCTTGCAAAGTTAGAGTTTGTTAGAAAATCACTTTTAGGGTCGCAAGCTATGAAAACAGAGTTGGAATCAACTCTAAAAGTAAGCCACTGCAATTCCCAACTGAGAAAAGCAAGCTACAAGACAGTGAGGTAAGCACCCTGAGTCTAAACAGTACCTCTGGTTTGAAGAAGAGTGATCCAGCTGGATTCTGTCCTGCTACAGCATTGCAGACCCAGTGTTCCTGAGCCTTAGTCGTGGGGACAAGAGGGAGGGCTCCTGCGGTGGTACTTCGGAGGTCGTTGGCGGCTACGGGCTCTTTTCGGTTCAGCGGCACTTTGCGGTTTCAGCGCTTAGTAAACAGCACTGTTGCGGATCTCTGGTACCGGTTGGGCTTCGTTCACTCCTTGGGTCTGGTGAGGGGACTCTAGCTCTGGTCGTCCTGCTTCTGTAGGGTCCTTAGGAGACTCCTGGGGCTTCTAGCCGGATTTCAGACGTTTCACTCGACAACAAATTACTCGACCCCTGGCACTTGGTTCTTGCAGCAATGAAGAAGTATAGCCAGACAGGGAAGATGGTCCAGTGGAGTTCGTCTCTGGGTTAGTTGGTCCCACTAACCCAAGGGGAGAAGTCCATTCCGGAGCTTCTCTGTCTGAAAAGGGAGTTTAAGCACAGCAGCAGGGCTTCGACGGGCAATTCAAAGGTCCAGGAGGATACAGCAAGCTTCGTTCACGGTTTCTTCATCGGGTGTTTCTCCCAGTGGTCGAATCTGCCTCTAGTCCCAAAACCCTAGCCTTTTAAGCAGGTTTCTCCCATTCATGCACAGCCTAGGCTGTCAATCACACATCAGGGGAGTTTCGGGACCCTCCCTCACATCGTGTCCTTCCAGACGCACTGGAGCCAGAGGTGGAACTCAGGGCTGAAGTGTGCCAAAGGCAAGACAAACAAAGGGCTTCAATCTGTTTGACGCACAGAGTAAAACCCAAGAAAGACCTCACAAACAGAAAATGGCACAAAAAGAAGACAGGGGCCGTTTTGATAAAATGGTCACCCCTGAGTGCTATACTGCAGCTGAGGGTTCAGCCTGCGGTAGAAAGCACAATGGTAGGAAAAATTAAACCACTGCCACTAGTCATTTAAAAGTAGGGAGGGCAACATACAAATGTTACATGAGAATGTAGGATAAGGGTGTACAAGGTAACCCCCCAGCACTCCACATAAAATGGTGTGTGCTGGACCCACAAAGAGAAAAGGTAAGTAAAGTCATTTTCACTTTACTATTCTTGGGAACAGTAGTTCACACAAGAAAAGGTATTTTAAACCTTATGAGAAATCTAAAGGATTTCTCAGTGACAATGCACTGAAGCTGATGTGCGTCACCATACAAAAAGTAGATGCATATGGAGTTTGTCAGTCTCCCAAAAACAGTGAAAACACATAATCCAAAGGTCAAAACACATGATGCAGTGGGAAAAGGGTCTCACTCACTCCAGGGTTAAAATTAAAAAGTCCTATAGTCCAGCAAAAGAGCTGGGACTCTCTAAGGTTGAAGGGAATTAGCACAGAAATGAGAATTCTCCCTAAAATGACTGCACCAATATATGCCAGTATTCACATGCACTCCTTCACACAATAGAAAAGGATCCAAAAAAGAAAGAAGCAATAAACAAACGGAACCACAAAGTCCCATCAACTACCCACGACCTACCAAATACAAGCACAACAAACCACAAACAGCAAAGACTAAACCCAAAAAAATCCCATGAAAAAAACACCAATCGAAAGAGGATGCCCACTAAGGAACACAACCCACGCATCATGCCTCGCCACAAGAAAGACAAAGAAGCCAGAAAAGACAACAGAAATAATAAGAAATCCCAAACCACTCAGGAAGGCACGGACCAGCATGATCCCACAACCCCAAAAAAACTCGACAAACATCTGAGATGTCCCAAGGAGACATACAAATAACAGAGCAAAGACAGACTACAATGCTCGCTACTTGTCCACATACGACAACATGGTAAACAAAAACAGCACAGCAACAATGAACTGACAGCCAACAAGCTTCACGAATACAGACCCAACCAGGACACCAAACGGATGACAACTAATAAACCATCCCAACCCGGTCTCCACCATGGACAATACCCCAACCAGAACAAGGAACACATTGGACACCATCACATTCACTCTGCACCCCCTATATCATCAAGACTGGAACAACAGAGGGGTAGCTACCCTATTTACCACCTGGAAACAAACCAACCCCGCCATAAACCTTATCGGTCTACTCGACAAAGAGACTAACCAACAAAGAACCACCCCACCCAAAAGACTCAACCGGGAAAAACCCACCTAGAACGGAAACCCAACCAACAACACACCGGTCAGAACAAGCAATACTACTAACACCACCACATAAGGGAAATCCAGCAAACTACACTGCAGCCTCCTCAACATTAGATCCATGGCAAAACACTCAACAGAAACCAATGACCTAAGCGAAAGAGGAACAGACGTGCTCTTCTTTACAGAAACCTGGCTATCAGACAACTATAAAGCCATTGCGAACGAAGCAATACCCGACAATTATAAATGAATACACACCGACAGAGAAAAACGAAGAGGAGGTGGAATCCCAATTATACATAAAAAACATGCCTGAGCATCTCGAATCATCACAACCAACGGGGAAGACTACGAATACCTTCTTATCAAGATAGAACTCAACGACCAATCCAACATAGTATTCCTACTGATCTACAGACCATCTTCTTACAATCCCAACTTTGCAACAAACTAGCGGACGAAGCCGCCATGCGATCAACCCACAACGACAACCTAGGTGAAAGAGATCCCCCTGATACAAACATAGATACAACAGAAGACACACTCAACAATTGGATCACCAAGGTCATTGACCAATTAGCACCAGCTAAAACATTCAAAGCAACACCAAAAAAACTGGCAGCAAAATGGTTCACAGAAGAACTGAAAAAACACCAAAAAACAACTGCAAAATGGAGAGAACAATACACCAGACAAGACTAAATAAAATACCAATGACAACTCAAACTGTACAAAGCAACAGTCCTCAAAGCAAAAAAATAAATAAAACACAACACTACGCCACAAGAATCGGCAAACAATTCACAGAAAGAACTCCATCACCCCCACACAAACACTTTGTGAAAGTCACTTAGACCAGACCAGGGTGTGTGTAGTAGCTGCACAGCAGTTACTGTGTCTGCAAGCATAAGCAGGTGCAGGTATTTATATTATATATATATATATATATATATATATAGTCTCTTACACCAGAGCATGGTCTGTGTAGCAGCTGCCCAGCTGTCACTGCCTCTGCGAGCATTAGCATGTGCATGTATTATTAGATATGTAGTCACTTACACCGGAGCACGGTTTGTGTAGTAGGTGCACAGTAGTTATTGCATCTGCAAGCATTATCTGGCACAGGTATATTATATATCTTTCTGGCACTGATTCACATCAGGCAAGGCGAGTGGCACTCTCCACAGCCGTTAAAACGAAGAAAACGTCCGGATGCACAAGATGTTCGTTTGCAGAAAAAAAGTTTTTCTTTATTGGAAATTACAACTCAGCAAACAAAATGTACAAGCCATCAAAATATGGCACTCCCGTATGCAATAAAGATTCGCGTTTGGGGCGTGTGTATATATGTGTATATATATATATATATATATACACACACAGTTACTGCGTCTGCGAGTGAGAGCCTGAACCGTACCGTAAATGAGCTTCGGAACAGCTATTGTGTCTATGCCAACAACAGGTGTTTTCAACCAGATGTTTAGAAAATCACGTACTTACAATATTTAATTTCAACAAGTGATAAGTACAATACAAGGAATTACAGGCTCAACGTGCATTCCTAGAGGCTGCAAAACGACTCCTCTTAATATAACAACAAAGGGGTGAGAACGTCTAAGTTGATGGATGCTAAAAGAAATGCATATAAAATTCACTGCAAGAGCTGGATCGCATGAACTCACCTGATGCTGCCTGGAAACTGGACACGAGCGTTTTCTAAAGGGTAGTGTCTAGTTCCCATTCGAGAAATGGACAGAAGCAAGACTACATCACTGGGGCTCCTCTGCACTACGAGGGTTTGAACGTCCGCTTCATCACGTGGGCAGCTCTGCATCACGTGGGTGTCAGCGTGCACGTCCTCATCATTTTTGCACGAGCTGGAAAGGCAAGGCGTTGCCAGAGCATTCCTCCTTTGCAAAGCACATTTCGAATGTTATTTGGTTTCTGGTAAGTCTTACATTTATCTCATGTTAATTGCTACTTTAATGCAGAGCGGCAATATTGGGAAGGGAGTATTTCTGTGTATTTTGGTGGTTTATAATGTGCATCATGGGTGAGATTTACTCAAAATACAGGCGGATTCAGTTATATTTGTTATTTCAGTGTATTTTTGGGATATGTAACGTGCATCACAGGGGTGAGGCAATATTGGGAAAGGGGTATTGTGTATTTTGGGGGGTTTGTAATGTCCATTGGTTGAGATTTACTTAAAGTACAGGTGGATTCAGTTCTTTTCGGGTTTTCTCATGCAGATGTGCGACTTGTGTTTTATGGAGTGGGGATGGGCACAGTGCGTTCCTCCTTTCCCAATGGGACTTCCACTGTCCAGTGAACAGTACAGCGAACAGTTATCCTTCCCGCTGGAGGATTTGGTATGTGCAGCAGATGGGGATATGTGTCTTATGCAGACAGACGCATTTGGGTATGAATTTCTAGCATAACTGTTCAGTTAATTATTTCTCCTGCACGGAGGCAGACAGAGAGGATGCTATTGTAAGTAAAGTGAAGGAGTGGACAACTGAGGGGTGGCCCGACAAAGAAAATCTGCAAAGGCGTTATGACATATACTATGAAGTGAAATTGGAATGAAGTCTATCTGAGGATGGTTGTAGACTCAGGAAGGGAGCGAAGTTTGTACCTTCTCTTAGCATTAGGGCCCGTTTGCTCAACCTAGCTCACCAAGGACATTTGGGCATGGGAGGCACGAAGAGACTGTTAAGACAGTCATTCTGGTGGCCAGGCATGCATAGCGAAATTTTTAAAAAAGTCCGGTCTTGCAAAGAGTGCGAAAAAAGTGATAAAGGGAAAAGTGTGAGAGAGGTACCTCTTTCTCCAGTGCAAGTACCCAGTGAACCATGGGAAAAGGTGGAGTTGGTGGGTCCTCTACAAGGACTAGGTGATGGATATACATTTCTGGTGGTTATGGTGTATTAATACCAAATGGTTGGAGTGGAGAGCACTTAGGGAGGCCACCACCACGGAAATTATTTCATTCTTTGAGGACATATTTTACAGGGAAGGATTTCCCACAGAAATAATTACTGACAACGGAGTACAATTTTGCTCTGACAGGATGAAAGAATTTTTAGGGAGGTTTGGAATCAAACATATTCGCACTGCATTGTATCTTACCTGGGCCAATGGGTTGTTTGAGAGAGCCAACAGGTTCCTCAAATGGGGGATACAGCAGCTTTCAGATCAGGGTTGGAGTGCATGAAAGTTCTCAAAGAAATGATGTGGAGGGGGGGCGTGGCTAACTAGCCATGGTGTAGGATGTGCCTGCCTGAGCAGCTCCTGTGGATCCGACATTGATCCTGGAAACTACGCTTTAAAAAGGATCCAAATGCCTCAGGATTGAAGGCACAGGCGTGTGAACAAGTGCCCTGCAATAACTGCAAACAGCAAAAGGGATTGTGTGCAGTATCAAGGAAGAAATTGATCACGAAGGATACGGCTGCGAGGATACAATGTAGCTACAATGGCGGACAACAAAGGAATCGTGGAAGCGGGAGCAGCCGTATCATTCTGGTTGGCGGAGCGAACGGAAGAATGCTGGCCTCTGGAGGTCGTGTGGAACTCTGCTGGTTGCACGCCGCGCTCCTGACATGAGCAGAGATCGATAACGTGGACATTGGGTGACTGTTTAGTAATCAGGAGCGGCGGGCGACTCAGGGCCACGGAAACAACAGCAACGCGAGCGAAGGGTGAGGACTGGCACCTCGTGCTCGCGTGTCCCCCGGCCACACACGACTGGTGTCCGTGCTGCTCTCTGCTGCTCGTGATACGCAAGCTCCTTGCCCTGTGCAACAACATGGATCGCTAAGCAGTGAGGACAGTGGCAACGTGCAGCAAATGCTTATGGACGGTAGCACACTGAGCGCTCATCAGATGTTTTACGTGAGCGCAGAGGTCATCTCTCACTAAAACAGCCTCAGGACAGAACGATTGCTGCTGCCCGCAATTGACGGGAAGCAAGCCGCGCTGTGTGAGGTCAGTGCAGCTCACAGGACATTGTTTCCATTCACAGTGGTGTGAGGATGATCAAACAAGACGGCAGCAGCAGCGTTGCTCTGCCACCAGGACGAGGGATAGATAACGAAGCGCTGGTGCATGTAGGGTGTTGGGGCCGGCTAATAGAGCACATTTTGTACTGGCTGGGAGACCTCAAGCTGGATATGCTGCTAGGTAAATGAAACTATAGGAGGACTTTGGCGCTGTAACACCTGGAAGGGATCAGAACCCAATAAGACAGAAGAAGCCAAGCAGGCTAAATGTAGATGCTGTGGGAAAATCCCTGTTAGGGTGGATATATTGCACCGGAGTCCACGGAGGTCCGAGGCACAATGGTAGTGGCTAGGAGGGTGTACCTATTGGCCTTCAGGAACACGTGAATGGGGCATTGACTACAGAAGTCAGAGGAAGGACGTGGGAGGACACAGCCCACTTGAAACTTAACTTTTTATGCCACCACACATTGCAGCCCTCTGAGGAAGATGCTCCGGCGCCTGACTGACCTGGTGTAGTCACAACAACATTGAGGGGCTGGAACCGGACATGCAGGAAGGATTGCATGATGTCAGTGAAAGGAGTGAGGGCCAAGAGAAAACGACTTGCAATGGAGACCTTCGCTAAGTCACAGCGGACTCCCACGACCCCGGCACAGGGCGCAGCGGCAGCTTCCGTGGATGGTACCCCAGAAGGAGAAAACCAACAGGTCCTAGCAGCCATAACGGAACTGAGTGCCAAATGGGGGACAGCAATGGCGGACCTATGGACGGCCTTGGAGAATAAAATAGACGCAGTAGGAATTGAAGTCACCCTGTTGCGACAGGACGTCAGGGCACTAGCAGAGAGGACAAGTGGCCTGGAGAGTGCGGTGAAGACCAATACAGATGTCAGCACAAATAATGCGAAAGAGGTCCACATACTAAAACAGCAGGTTGCCAACTGTTAGGCAAAAACCTGTGCAGTTCCCTCTGGGACCACTGCAAAAGATTTAGGACTACAGGTGTTTGGCAGTAAACCCACTTGGTAGCAGTCTGTACCACACAGATTCACTTGGTAGCTGTGGCTGAGCAGTCAGACATCCCTCAAGAAGAGTTAGGCAGTATACAGAGTATTCACAATAGGTCAAGAGAACACAGTAGAACATTAAACACTGACCAGGGCTTGGTGTAAAAGAGATATAATTATTTATTTAAAACCACATCTAGAAAAACACACAGGCACTAATAGTAAGCAATTCAAAAACACAGTCACTAAAAGATATACACTCCCTTAAAAGAATATTAGACAAGTCTTAAGTAAAGCCCCACTTATTTTCAGACAGCGGTGAGCGCTTAACGTAGATGGCACTCTAATAGTTTGTTTTAAAAAGGGAGAGAAAAGCAGAGAACAAGTTGAAACAGATCCCAACACATTTACCAGAACATAACAAGAGAGGAAGGCAAAGTAAAACCGTGAAGTTCGAGTTCAAGAGGCCGGATCCACTTTCAGAGGATCCAAACGAAATGTGTCCAAGGTCACACGGTTGCAGTGCACAAAAGTCTTGTAAAGGTTCAAAAAGGAGTTGGACCAAAGAAAGGGACCAGTTAGAGGGTCAAGGCGGCCAGCCCAGTCCAGAAGGTTAAGGGGTTATTATTACCTTGCAGCAATCTTTAGAAAGGGAGGCCTGGCGGACACTGTACCTTAAAGTGGTGAGAACGCGCCAGCGGGGGCAGTTGTTCCTGGCAGCGGATGCAAGTCAGTGCTTCGTCCGGGGGAAGAGAGGATGTCGCCGTGGAGGAAGACAGGAGCCCGTTGCACTGCCAGGGAAGAAACCAGGCGCAGAGTTTCTCAGGTACAAGGAGCGGTCCGGTGATTCGCGGTTCAGTGGTGAGTGGCTATCCGGCTGCCGGGGTGCTTGGCATGGGCAGTTCGACTACAAACCGGGCTGGGGTGCGAAGAAAGAAAGGTAAACTGGTTGTGCCCACCAGTCAGGGGAAGAAGCCTCTCCAGCCGGGAGATCTTCTCTGTCGTCGGGAAGTGGTGAGTCGGTTCTGCAGGGCTCCACCGGTGGTGTCGTCGTGGTAGGTCGGCTCAGCTTCTCCCTCGTCGGATTCTCAGGTCCTGTGGTGACTTCTGAAATTCCAGTCCCCAAAGCCCTGCTTTTATGCAGAAAACCCCCATTCACTCAACCTAGCTATCACTCAAACATGTTAAGTGGTGAGCCGGCCGGCTCACCCCTTGGGCCAATCACACAAGAGTGCGACTTGAGGTACCAAGGTAACTCAGTCCAGGTTGCCTAAACCCCCTCCGACACCCCCTGTGGTACCCAGACAAAGTGGCACCACTTTTGGAGGCCAAAAAGTGGAACAAAGGGCTCGACTTGGGTTGGAGTCACAGAAGAGAACAAAAACGCCATTTTAGAATCGAGTCTTGGCAGAAAATACCAACCAGAGAATTAATATTAATTAAATAAACCGGCGGTATGTTAGAGTTTAGTTTAATTTAGTTTAGTTTATTATTTATAGGGCGCGCCATACCCTGGGGCATCAGGGCGCACAGGACAAGAATATGCTCAGCTTAGTTACAAGTACATAATAAGTAGTAACAGTACAAGGGTTTCATACAATGTACAGTATATAGTAGACATATATATACACGGCCGGAACTAGGTCCAGAGCCAACGCAGTTTTACAGGTGTGGATATACTATCGGGAGTATACAATAATATATACAGTAGTAATATACATACAATATATAGTATACAATAATATATACTGTAGTAATATACAGGTATCAGGAACATTCCAGTGCAAAAGGAAGTTGACTTAGATAGTCTGGTATAGGGGTGCCAGTGGAGCTTCAGTTAGTTTACCAATGGAAACAGTCAGGACAGGGAAGTTAGTTAGGCGTCATTTACTCTCAGCCAATTGATCAAGTTCTGCCTGAATTTCGCAAAGGGCTGGGGTTCTCTGATGCCAAGGGGTAGTGAGTTCCACAGCTGCGCTGCCTTGACTGGGAAGCTCTGTCCTCATATAGTCGCGAGTTTAAATCGCGGGACTTGTAGGCAGTTAGCATTTGCTGTTCTTGTGGGTCTGGTCGAGGTTCTAGGGTGTAGCCTATCCTTGAGGTATGGTGATGCTTTGTTGTTGAGGCACTTGTGGGTGAGGGAGGCAATTTTGAGTTGAATTTTATCCTGTGTGGATAGCCATTTATGTTCTCTTCTTACCGAGGATATATGCTCCTTTCTGCTAATCTTGAGAGCTGCTCTCAGGGCATTGTTCTGGAGGACCTGGATTTTATGAATAGTCTGTTTATTAGCCCCAATGTATAGTCCATTGCAATAATCCAGTTTGGAAAGTATGAGGGCTCTGGCAAGCGTGATGCAGCTGTCTGTAGAAAGGAATTGTTTGCTCGCTCTGATGAGTTTGCATGTGTATGCGGTAGCTGAGGCTAGGGAGTTAACTTGTTTAGCAAAGTTCAAGGTGGCATCTAGGTAAAAGCCTAGGGTCTTCACTTCCTTCGCTACTTTTATGTTGTTCCCATCGATGATGAAATTGGCATAATCCGGGCTGAGTTTGGTTATGTATGTCGGGGTGCCTAGGATAATGAATTCAGTTTTGTCATCGTTAAGGCATAGGCCGTGTGTGGCCATCCATGCCTGAACGATGCTGTAGATTTTATTCACTAAAGCCAGATCCCTGACGTAGTCACCTGAAAGCGGGAGGAGGATCTGGGTATCGTATGCGTAATTAGTGTAGGCAATACCCAGATGATCCATTTCGTCAAAGAGTGGTTTTGTGAATACATTGTAGAGGGTGGGTGACACACAGGATCCCTGAGGTACCCCACATGTTATGGGGATCGGGTCTGCTGAGGCTGAGGGAGAGAAGACTCTCATAGTTCTGTTACTCAGGAAAGACTTGTTCCATATTATGGCCTCTTTGGAGAAGTGGGCTGCAGAGTCTAGGTGGCTACATAATACTGTATGGTCGACTAAATCAAAGGCCGCTGAGAGGTCTAGCAGTAGGAGAAGGGCTGCTTGGCCGTTGTCTCTACATTGATCTATTTGGGCCTTGAGATCAATTTGGGCTGTCTCAGTCCCATGCTGTGAGCGGAATCCGGATTGTCGTGGTCCAAGTAAAAGGTTGGATTCAAGGAAGTTTTGTATTTGCATGTATGCCACTTTGTCTAAGATTTTTAGAAGAAAGGGCACGGTCGTGATAGGCCTGAAGTTGGTAGGTGTGGCCGGGTCAAGGGTTTGCTTCTTTAGGAGTGGCAGTACCCAGGACTCTTTTAGGTTATTCGGTACAGTGCCTGTGGTAAAGGATGAGTTGATGAGTTTGGTTATGAATGGCGATAATTCTCTCGCAGCATCCTTGATTAATTGGGCAGGGCATTGATCACCTTTACAGTTGGATGGTTTAAGTCCCAAGATAACTTTTTCTACCTCAATGGTCGATACCTTAGCGAAGCAGAAACGTGATTCTTGTTTAGGTTTTAGAGGTGGAACTATATTCTGTGGAATATGAGGTGTAAGAGAAGCTTTTTTGAGGGCAATTGTAGTTTGTAGATTGGCTACTTTGTTGGTGAGGGCCGACTGTATGCTGGAGCACCAATTTTTATCCTTGGTGCAGTTTTCTTGGGGGGCAATAGGAGTTTCCAGTTCTTTGAGGATGCTGAACAATTCTCTGACACTAGATTTAGATTGTGATATTCTGGTGTTGTACGTTTCCTGTTTGGCTAGTAAGATGTCTTTCTTATATTGGGAAGATGCCTTGGCTAGGTTGCGTTTGTTTTCGGCTGAGGGAGAGAGTCTCCAGGTGGTTTCAAGATTTCTTTTGATTAGCCTGAGCTTTTTTAGGTGAGGAGTGAACCATGAGTTGAGATGTTTCTTCGGTTTACTATTACGTGGCTTGAGCGGAGCTATGTGGTCAAGGGCTGTGTTGATAGTTTCATTAAATTGTTCAACTAGCACATTTGGATCCGTGTTCGCTGGGAGCGAGTTCAGATGTGGTAGTATGATGGGCAGCAATTTTTCCGCCGTCATAAGTTTTTTGTTCCTCGTGGGCATGGGAGGGGCCAGTGGGGACTGAGCCGTGGCTGAGTTCGTAGCTACTGTGAATAGTAATAGATGGTGGTCAGTCCAGATCTGGGGTACAGTCTCTGTGATTGTTACTCCACAGTTATGTTCCGCTATCCAGTCTAGGATGCAGCCTTTGTCATGAGTGGGAATGTTAACTTTCTGGGAGAAACCCAGTTCTTCAAGGATCAGAGCTGTAGCTGTGGACTGGATATCCTTAGCGTCATTATAGCCTAGGTTGAAGTCCCCTAGCACTAGTGTTTGGGAGGTGCTTTTTAGGTTGTTGGATATGGTTGTAGATAGATCCTCAGCGAAGGTTCCAGTAGGACCTGGAGGTCTATAGATAAGGATGAGGTTCAGTGTTTGGGAGTTAGCGGTGGCAATTTTGACCGCAAGGCATTCGCAAGATTTCAAAATAGGGGTTGTGGTAATTCTCATGTCAAGACTAAGCTTGGCTATGATAGCTAGCCCCCCACCTCGAGAGGTGTCTGTCTGCTCGTAAGATGGTATAATTGTCTGGAACTGCTAATGATAGGGCAGGGCCTGCTGCATCATGAAGCCACGATTCTGAGATAGCCAGGAAATCGAGGTTGTCTGCGAGAATGATGTCTGAAATCTCTGTTGCATGTGCTACTAGCGACCTAGCGTTAATGAGCGCACCTTTGAGATGATGTTTGTGACTTTCAGGTTTGGGGTTCGTGGTGCTGAGACTAGTAGTGGTGATAGATTTGGAACAGTTTTGTGTGAGTTTTTTGGGATTGCTATCTTTCCTGGTATATTCTATAATTGGCTTCGACAGTAGGTGTTTTTTTTGTGGAGATTGAGTTGTTCAATTTTCTTAGCTGGTAGTTCGTGCAATTTAGGTAGGCGTGCGCGAAGTTTAAGGTTTCTGTCTGCGGTACTACAAGGCCTTTGTAAGATAGTATCTTCCTGATATTGGTTCACTATAGGTCCTATGATTTGTTGTGATATCGGCATGGTGTGGTATGGGAGGTGGGTAGGGAGTGGCCTGGTGCTGTGGGACAGTATGCTAACTTTAGTAGGTAGGCTAAGTGATAATGCTACTAATATGATGGAGGAGGTGATGAGGCGAAGTAGCTTAGCTATCCTACGGTTGGCAGCAATAGTTTGTTTCACTAGATTTAGGGAGTACATGCTAACTGGTTAAAAGTGAGCAGCCTGGATGCGACAAACAAGCCAGGTGCGGTTTGGAATTCAGGTACATGTAAGAATGCTTAGTGCCGTCAAGCTAGGAGCGTCTGACTGGCTAGGTACAAAATTGAGATATTTCAGTGTATTTTAAGATGGCTAGGTATAGGCGGGCTAACTGAGGCTAACAGGCATTGACAAGCTTTAAGGTGGCAGGATGTAGATAGACTAGGTGGCATTTCAAAATATACAGCAGTCTGAGTGCCCCTAGAATCAAATATGCAGAATACAGCGCAGCTAGATTCAAATATCAGGCACATCAGGGAATGCAGTGCACAATACAGCGCAGCTAGATTCGAATAGAGGCTATGAGAATTAAATAATTAAAGTTGGTAGCCTCGAACAATGGGAAAATCCCATAGGAAAATATTCGCGGTCGAATATAACAAGTAGTTTCCACTGCCACCAGCCAAAACTCGATCAGGGGGGACGGAGACGTGCCCCCTCGACTAACAGACCCCGGGGCAATCAAATTGCCCCGGCCAGTACGTCCACAATATGATGGTTTGTACTGGTTTCTGTTAATAATTTGGGACTAGCAAAGCCAATGGTGACTTTACATGCCCTGGGAGACAGTAGTCAGTCCCAGGGTATGGAGTCTATGGTGGGGTGTCACTATGACACCCCTGTGTTACTGCACGGAGGGTGCTGTGTAACACACATCGTAAAAACACATGAGACCCTATGGAGTAAAGGACCCCATAGCCCATAAAACACATTCACAGTCAAAGGAATACCATAAATCATGTCCAAGAGTGGGCGGAAAAGAGTCTCACTCTTGGCAGGAGGAAAAAAACAAACTCCAGAAATCCAGCAAAGCTGCTGGGGGACTCACTAGGTTAGGAAATTCAGCTTAAAGAGATAATTCTCCCTAACACCAACCTTGAAAACCGAGCGGAAGAAGTGGAAGGAAGGGCAAGACGAAACAACATCCGGGTGGTCAGCCTGCCGAAGGGAGAAGAGGGCCAGGACCCAACGGACTATGTGGAAAAAATGATCCTGCAAGAGATAGGAGCAGACAAGCTCTCACAAGGGTTTACGGTTGAACGTGCACATCGGGCCCTGATGAGAAAACCACGGCCTGGGGAACCACAGCGAGCGATAATTGCGAAAATCCTGAACTATAGAGACAGCCAACATCACAGCGTATCCTGATTATACTATGCTGGTGCAAAGACAGCGGTATAGCTATGTGGCGGTCAAGAGGACACTGCGTACGGCTGGTATCAAGTACATGCTTTTGTACCTTGCAAAGCTAAAAGTCTTGCACAAAAGTAGAGCGCTCTTTTTTGATACCCCAGAGGAAGCGGCGACATGGTTGGATTTGCAGGGCTGTCCGGAGCGAGATGGAGAGCAGGATCGCCAGGAGCACGATAAGTGAGGAGAATGTATTGTGAACACTGAAGGGATAAGTGGGGGGGAGTCCTAGTATGAGACTTTGGAACATTTGAACTGTAATTTGTCTCATTTGGACTCTAGGACCCGGTTGGACTGGAATATAGTGAATAAAATGCACAAGTGAACTGGATAGCACTAGGCGTAGCGAAATTAGAACAAACAGGAGCAACAGAATGGAGGCAACCTACCCCCAAGAATTAGTAGTAAGGCGGCCACTAGGGCGACTTTACCCTGCTGAGCTGCGAGTACAGGCTTTTTGCCAGAAAGGGCTAGATGCGGGGGTGCCTGAGATCCAGGTATGGAGCTGGGCAACAGTTGGGGAGGGTGTTGTTGGGGAAAGGTGGGGAGGTGGGAGGGAGGGAGGTGGGAGAGTTTGTTGTGTTTTTAGTTAGGGGGAGTTTAAGTTGGGGAACGAGCCAATATAGACGAGTTAAGCAACTGGAGCTGGACTGCACAGGCGGGAGGGGAAAAAGGACTCTGACATGCCTTGGGGAATCTGAAAATAGTCACTTGGAACGTCAGGGGGCTCAATAGTTACCTGAAGAGAAACAAGGTTATGCTATACCTACGGAGACAGAAGATAGATATTGCCTTATTGCAAGAGACGCACCTGACGCGAGATAAGATGGTTTTACGCTCACCTGGCTGCCACAGGGGCGTCGGTCGGACCCGGACAGCTGCGGTCTCCACCCACGTGATGCGTAGTGCAGCGATGACTGACAGGAGCTGCCCTCCTAATTTTGTCTGCTTAACCCGTAGTAATATTCTCCTGCAAGTGGAGAGATGGATTTAGCCACTTGTGGATTCAAGTGATGGCACCCCCACAGTCCTCCCCAACTAATCACCTCCGAAATGCCCTCACAGCAATCTCACCTTATATTCTTGAAAGATGAGCTCTCCATCCTGCGTGGATTTGCAGGGGCACCTCGATTCCAGTTACTTCACTGGTTTGAAGGCTCGGGAGAGTTCCGGAGAGTATTGACTCTGAGGTTCCTGGTGAGGACCAGTAAGTATTAAGTTCATAGAGTTCAATATGTGCGATGTGCACTCTTGTTCCCTCCTTCCTTTCTTGTCTTGCAGCTGGCTCGTGAAAAGATGCTCTTGTGGCAGCTGGTGGCGCTCAGGTAAGAGTCTGTATTACCCGGCACTGTCCGGTAAATGTTGCACGAGGAAAACGTGTTGTTTTGTCTCTCTTTACAGATGCGGCACGTGAAAATATGGAGAGTCACAAAAGGATGCCTCCGGTGGTAAATCAGGTAAGTCTATGGTGGTAAGAATTAAATTTGTTGGTTCCCTCGGCTCACCTTGTGGTTTTCTTTTGTCTCCTAGGTGCCGAAGTTCGGCGAAGAAATGATGGAGGCAGCGCTGAACCGAAGGATGCTGTGAAGACTGGTGAGTATGGCGCGGCGCTGCAGCTGGAGGTGCGGCGCGTGCAGAAATGATGTTCTTTACAGGTCCGGAGACAAGATGGATCCAGAATCAGGTGTGGAATAGAAATTAATTTATTTTCTAACCTTGTCCCTTTCTTTCCTCTTTGTTTTAGGAGCTCCGGATTCGAGGCGGGCGTGGCTGAAGACTGGATGCAGGCTGCAGGCACGGTGAGTGTTACGCTGCTGGATGCAGAATAACGCGAAGCGTGTGTTGCTGGTCGGGTGTGGTTTAAATAGCCTCAAAAGTAGTCCCAGGTAAGAAGTCCCTAGAACCACACCCGAGTAAAAAATAGTCCCTGTAGAAAAATAGTCCCTTTCAGGCTTCATGTTGGATTGGAGTCATTTGCAGCATGGTCTGCCCGAGGTAAGTAATGACTATGAGCCTGGCGCCTTAGTCGCCAGGACTGATTCCTACTATGAGCCTGGCGCCTAAGGCGCCAGGACTGAACCCAGATAGCCCCTAGCCGGGGCTGCTGAGGTTTCACTAAATGTCTAGATGCCTGCTCCCGGGGCTGATGGGCTTGGTCCGGATGCCTGGGGGTAGGCATCATGACAGCGGAGATGATTGGGAGGAAATGGAAGGGAACCGTGGTGGGTTCGCCATATTCAGCTTATGCTAGGGGAGTGCTCATTTGGGTGGCGCCACACGCCCCGTTTCAGTTGTTACAGACGCTGGTCGAGAAGGACGGGAGGATGGTCGTGGTGAGGGGATTGGTGGAAAATAGGGAAATAAGCTTGGTAAATACGTATGCCCCGAACCAAAACACAGCCGCATATTTCAAAACGCTGTGTAACAATCTTAGCATGTGTATGGGGAGTGCAGTGATTTGGGGGGGACTTTAATTGCGTATTAAACCCTAAGGTGGACAGATCAGATGGGGAAAATGGAAAGGCCTACCCCGTCTGCTAAAGCGTTGCAGACGTTGCTGAATGACTTTGGGTTGGAAGATGTATGGAGGGCGCAACATCCTCAAGAGAGGCAATACTCGCATTATTCTGCCGCACAGTAATTACACACAAGGCTGGACTATGTCTTCGTCACTCCAGAAATACTGACAGAGATCACGCAAGTTGAATATAAAGTGAGGGTCCTCTCGGACTACTCGCCTCTGATCCTTAGATGGCAATGTTGTCCCCTGAGAGCAAGAATTCCGAAGTGGCGCCTCAGGGTAGAGGTGCTCAGAGACCCCTTTTTCAGAGAGGACATGAGGGAAGAGATTGTTAGCTACTTTGAGACGAATACGGGTAGTGTGGATTCGACGGGCACATTGTGGGAGGCCTTCAAGGTTGTGATGAGGGGAGTGGCTATAGCGAAATCTAAAGGGCTGCAGGGAGGGATCATGCCGGTCCTGCGGGAAACCGAGGGGGAACTGGAAAGGGCACTTAAGGGAGAAAACAGTAATAAGGAAGACACCGAACTGATACTTAGGCTGCAGCAAAAGTGCGCAGAGCCCTGGGAAACATTGTAACCTTAACTACAAAAAGTATATAGAGAGGCAGCATGCGGGAGGAGATAAACTAGGAAGGATCCTGGCATGGTTATACAAGAGTGAAACCCCTAGACCCCCGATCAGATCGATAACAAGAGAAGACGGAGGGATGGTGGATACCCAAGAGGGAGTTAATCAGGAGTTTGCAAACTATTATGGGCTGTTATATGGAGATGACGGGGAGGATAATCGCGCAATGATAGTAGAAACACTGGAGGACATAGGATTGCCGCAGATCAGGGCTGAAGAGAGAGAGGAGCTGGACGCACCGATTACCTTAGAGGAGTTAGAAGAGGTGGTGTGACAGTTGCCAACTAGCAAGACCCTGGGGGCGGATGGACTCCCAATTGAATTTTATTAAATATTTAAAGATGAGGTGCTCCCCCCGCTGTTAGATATGTTGAATGAGGCGTATGAGCTAGGCAGACTGCCAAAGTCACTCAGAGAAGCGATTATAATACCGCTTCCCAAACCCAATAAGCCGGGGCATAGCTGTAGTTCTTATAGACCCCTGTCGATGTTAAATCAAGACAGTAAAATTCTGACTGCCGTTTTGGCAAACAGATTAAGGAGAGTCATAGGCAAATTAATACACCCGGACCAGATGGGCTACGTCCCTAATAGGAACATATCCAATAATCTTAGAAGGCTCCATAGAGTCATTGAATATGGAAACGATATTGGCAATTGTGTCGCTGGACACAATAAATGCCTTCGACTCGGTCAAATGGCCATGGTTGTTGGCGTCTCTGGCAGGCTATGGGATGGGTCCAGGATATCTACAGTGGGCTAAAACGTTATACAGTGAACCGCTCGCCACAGTTAAAACAGGGGCAGTAATATCAGAAAGGTGGAAACTCCGCAGGGGAACCAGACAGGGTTGTCCATGGTCCCCTATGCTTTATATATTGGCCCTGGAACCCCTAGCGATCTACTTAAGGCAACAATATGATACGATAGGCATCCCTGTGGGGGGTGAACAACACCTGATATCCTTATATGCAGATGACATACTATTGTACTTGCGACACCCAGAGGAAAACCTCCAATATATTTTGGAGGTGGTGGGAAGATATGCGGGAATGTCTGGTATATCGGTGAACCCTCAGAAGTCCCATTGGGTGGATATAAAGGGATCCCCTTAAAACAATTACCGGTGTTACAGGTACCATGGGCAACAAGTACATTTCGCTATCTAGGAATAGAGATATACCACACGGTGGAAGAAGAGCATAAGCACAACACAGAGGTAGCCATTAAGAAAATTGAGAATTGCATGCGGTTCTGGGTAAAGCTCCCTTTAGCAATGTTGGCACATGGGGCAATGTTGAGGATGGTGGTCTTGCCTAGGCTCTTGCATTACTTCAGGAATATCCCGCACTTGATACCAAAGAAGTTCTTCAGTAGATTGGGCAGCATGTGCAGGGATTTCCTGTGGCATGGTACACGAAACAGAGTGGCCCTCTGGAAGCTACAGAATTTCTATGAGAAAGGGGGTATAAAACTGCCTAATTATGAAGTTTATTATGTTGCAAGTCAGCTGCAATATGTGGACAAATGGCTTTCAGAGGAGGTCACCTCTGAATCCAGGTTGTTCAGGCCGGACTGTGTCCCATATTATCTAAAGGAGATTATGTGGTTGCCCCAAGCAGAGATGGAAAGGCGCCCAAAGATGATGGTGCTCGGATGGAGGATGTGGCGCAGGGCCTGTCAATTGATGGAGATTCCATTCCCGTGTTCCCCACAGATACCACTGGTTGCACTGGCGGATGGAGAAGAGCAGTTAAGGATGATTATTAGAAACCACTGGGAGCCGGCTGGGATAGCGACACTGGGAGATATTTGGCAAAGGGGGACCATAACAGATTTTGAAGAGTTAGGGGCAGAAACTGGGTTACACACTGGCCAGTATATCATGTATCATAGACTGGTGCGTAGGATTAAGAGAAGTGGCCCGAACTGGTGCTAGAGGAAGAACCAGATGCTACTATAGACATAATATATGACATAGCAGAGGGGGACATGAGATATCTAGAATATATGAGATGATGATGTCCAAAGTGGGAAAGGAGGTGGCACAACTAAGACTAGAATGGGAGGGAGAGTGGGAACCTTGATGGAGGATGAGATGTGAGGACGAGTCCAAGGGTATCACAAGAAGGTGCCGAAGAACGCAAGACTTAAACAGATGCAACTGTATATTACGCATAGGGTGTATATGACACCCCAGAGAATAGCCAAGTTCAAAAATGCAGGACGGCAGGCATGCCCTAAATGTGATGAGGAGAACAGGGGCATGGTGCATATGTTTTGGTCATGCCCGGTTATTGAGCGCTTCTGGAGCGAAGTGGCACATAAACTATCAGAAAGAGGTATTAAGATCGTGGTGGACACAGTGTGGGCCTGCCTGTTAGGGGGGTTCCCTAGGCCACGGAAACTTAGGCATGTAAGCAAACTGAAGGATTTGGCATATGCACTTGCGAAGAGGAGAATTGCTATGGGATGGAAAACATGCCACAAACCTCGATTGGAGGTATGGTGGAAAGATTTACAAAAGTGGGCGGAGGCGGGAACCATGGTATGGCAAGAAGCTAGCAGTGCTGGGGGGGGGGGAAGAGACTGAGACCCTAGTGGGCTGGAAATTACTGATAGCAGAACTATTTGGGTCAATCCGAGACCCATCGGAACCCACGGGGAGGAATACCCTATTACAAGTTGCAGAACATTGATAGGAGTAGGCCCGTAACGGGGGGTGGGATAAGGGAAGCAGTGAACACAATTGAATGATGTATAATTGAAATGCTTTTGTATACACTGCAAGTTTGGTTTTTATTGTTTGTTTGAATAACCAATAAAAAACGTTTAAAAAAAAAAAAGGAAATGGTGTGGAGTTACTGTACGACTCCTCACTCTATAACAAATATGTCTCCTTTTGTGTCGTTAAAAGGTCGACAACCTGCTACTAAGCTCTGCCCGGGATGGTTGGAGATGGCAGGTTGTGTGGTAGTGGATTGTCAGGAAGTTATGAGGTTGATATTGGAGGCACAATGCAGGTACAAACAGAGGTTTGATGATGTCTCTAAGGTTAGGAATGTGCAGTATGAGGTGGGTGACTTGGTTTTGAAAAAGAATCCTCGTGTTGGATCCAAATGTGTGGAGAGTAAATATTTAGGACCTAGAAGGATTGTGGCTGTGTGTGACAATGTGGTGATATTGGAAGGTGGGGAGTGTTGGTCTAAGGCAAGGTTGGTCAAAAGTTCATCCACGGTCGGTGAGGGAGAGACGATGGGCAATGGTGAAGGCGGCAAGGATGATGAGGCTATGGGAGAAGATGTAAATGGGAATGAAAGTGTACATAATGCAAAAGAAGGTGGTGAGGAAGGTCAAAAAGCAGACATAGGAACTACCAAGTGTAGAGCAAGGATAATGGCAATCCGTTTTGAAGATTTTTGTTGCGAGTGATATGCTCAATTTCTTGTTAATGTAAGGAGGGAGATGTGTTGGGTTTAGAAGTATTTTGTTCCTGTTTGCTTAAGCCTTAGTGGAGGCTGTACTAGGTCATGACATAATGGTGTCAGAGTGTCCTATGTGTATGTGTGTTTACATCTGACTTATGTTCCAGAATTGACAAAGGTTCTAATGCAGTTAGAGTTAGTGATCTGAGAGGCAGTGCCTGCTGCTTGTTGTATCTTACTTAATAAAACTTACTTTACCTCTTTCGTTGCCTCCGCCTCAATTTAACAGAGCACTCCACGCCATGCACGGGCAGGTACTTATTTTTTTTTGCGCATTCATAATTATTCATCTCAGAGAATTGCCAGATATATTTAACGATAATAATATTTTTATTTATATTGCTCTCATACACAGGTGTTTCAGAGCGCGGCAAGTGAGGGGAACGGGGGAGAACAAAACACCAATGGGTTTGTTTTTCCTATTTTGATTTCAGTTGCACCAACAGCGGATCTTTGTGCGTCTTCTTGGCTGGTATCCCCATCCTCGGCTGCACCCACCCCCAAACAGAAGTGGTTTATGGGCATGCCGCACACGCAGAGAGAATTTCAGGGCAGATTCGGCTGCCAGCAGCAAGTCGGGTTGTACCGCCATCTTCACCCTTATCCAGTGGTGGAAATTGAAAAAATGTGGTGGGTGGGTCCCACAAGGGCCGGGCTGGGGGCGGAGTTAAAGGGTTGGTGCCCAAAGAGGCTTGGTTTGGGGGGCGGAGCTGGCAATTGACCTCCGATCAAAGGAAATGTCCAGAATAATAGTTTAAAACAGTGCAATTTCTTTCATGCTGCTTCTTTTCCAAACTATATATCAATTCCACTTTAAACCACTTCCCTGGCACTGGCGATGAGTTACTTCACTATGCGAATAATAGTTTTGACCAGTGTTGCAGAGTACATTTTCATTAAAATGCACAATTTGCATCCCATTTTATAAAAAAACTCCCCCTTTTGTACCATTCAAACATGGTCAGGAAAGGAATGAATTGCCATTTACAACTATAGGCCACTTTTTTATTGGTGCCCGAGACAATTTTATGGCCCAGTCTGACCCGCACTTGTACAAGGGAGCAAACCGTACCAGCTATCGGTGCACCTAAACTACCAACAGCAATGTTAGTCTACACTGTGATCTGAGCTCATACAGAGGATTATTTTAAGCAGACTGTTAAAGAATCATTAAGAAGAGCAATTACTCTACCTAATGGTGAAAGAGCAGATAATCTGTGGGGAAATCCTGGTTTAAACCGAGAGATTGTCCTGCAACCTCATTCTTATAACCTGCTGATTTCTGTTCGCCATAAGCAACGTTTTCTTTTACTTGAACAACACCCGGCACAGCTCCTGCAGCTCCCCTCTGAAAGCAGTTGGGTGGCTGCATCCTGTGGGATGGTTTCAATGATAATAGGGGTATTTATTTATTCATGCACTGTTTGACGGCTACCTGTATATTTTTTTATGCAATGTTTGTTGGATACAAGTATCTGACAAACATTGCACAAATAAATGAATAATCCGGGTCCATGTATCCGACAAACATTGCATAAATAAACTGGGTCGTGGCTGAGGACTGTAACTTCCTCTGGTGACCCTGTGCACCCTGCAGGGGGTCACCAGAGGAAGTTACAGTTTGCTTTTCCTGCAACTGTGACCTGTATCAAAGTCCTGCTTTGTACATGTAGGGGGGCGGAGCCATCAGAGCGCTTATGGCGGAAATGAGCTGCTCCGTGCCCCTACTCCGTGCGCTGCGTGCGCTTTCTTTTCTTTCTTTTTTTTACAAAGTAGCACACAGAATGGGTTTGGGGTTTGCGGCGGCTGACTGGCCGGATCCTGTGATCCGGCTACACATCTGGTGCCGGATCTCGGATCCGACGAGAGCCGGCCCAATGACCCGTGCTGCCGTTATCTGCACAAGACAGCTTTCACTGTTATAACAGCAATGAGCTCACTACGACGGCATGCAGTTCCCTTGGAATGATTTCTGTAACTTTACTGCCTTTTGCGAGGAGAGAGGTTCTGAACATTGCAGGGAGATGTGCCTGACTTTACTGCTCAGTGCTGCCAGGCAGTGCATTGAGCTGTACCGGCCAGAGTCTGTTCCACAAGATGTCTTTCTTGACCTCCCTCACCCCCACCCCCATATTTCTTTCTTTCTGTATAGGACCGACTTCTTTCATTTCCATGTGACTTCCTTGATATACCTGCGTTGTCTCACTGACTAGGTGCCTGCATGTTGCTTTGCTAGTATGCAGTGAAAATGCAAACTCCTATGTAGTCTTGCCAGCAAGATAACAATGAGTATTTAGCCCTAGAAAATAGCCATACTGTTGGCAGAGGTCTTCAATCTGTGGGGCGTGTGATCCAGGTCAGTGAGAAAATAGAAAATACATGGTCAGTCAGTGCAACATGATGAGGCCGCGGGAAATTAAATGCAGCCTGGACGTGCTCTTTCCTGAATTTGGATTGCGTGTCCACGCTGCGTTGTTGCTTCCTGCTGGTGACGCCAGCGTCTTATTGCCTGGTAAGGGATGCCGCTTCTCGGCTCAGACCGCCACACCACAGTTGGAGGGAGTGCCGGGAAGCAAGCGTTTCAGGCCTTTGTAGGTCCCTCTGCTTCCCTCTCCCCCTTTGGACCCACGAAGACTAATGCATGGGGAAAGGTGAGCAGAGGGGCTGGATCACTGCAATGCTGGTTCCCCCTGCGCCCCTTTCCCTCTGTGCCCCCACCTTGCTTGGCCATGGGGGAAGAAGAGGCGAGCGGCGAAGGAAGCAGGCATTGCCAGTGTTGTATGATATCCAGCTCCCCCACAGCAGATTGCTGGGCTCTACAGCAATCTGCTGTGGGGTAGCCAGATATCGTACAACACCGGTCCCCCCTGCTTTGGCTGCCCCCTGCCTCGTCAACCCTCTCGTCCATGGGACAGCACTGGCCGGGTCCGAGATCCGGCATCTGATGTCTGGCCGGATCTCAGAACCCGGCCTGCCTCAGCCATGACCAGGCTTTATCAAGCCCCCAGCTTTGCAGAGGGAAGCTGTGGGCTCGCTGACCTAATCTCAACAGTGCTCCTTTCCCCAGCCGTCACTTGCGTATTTCTTGGCTCTGTCTGTTCATCCCGTTTGTTTTTTCTGTCCTGAAAGGGACACCACGGAAATCAATGGGCCATGAACATCACTGTGGCGGGGAGGGGTGTGGTCACTGTTGAAAGCAGGCATTCTACATGCTGGACACATTATTGTTCAACACATTCAAAGGAAAAAAGTAATTTCCACTCAAACGCTGCTGAAACTTGCGCTCACTCGTTTTCTTTGAGATGTGTTTTTTTTTCTTTTTTTTTTTCTTTTCTCTGAGCACCACACCAATACAATGTGTGTCCCCCTTGCTTTGTGTTTTATCACAGGTTATATTCATAAAGATGTTATGTTTACAAATAAATGCTTCCATTGTGCTGACAGCAGTTATTAGGAAATTAAACTGGGTTCATGGGTGCCAAACGGAGGCAGAAATACCCCAACCCATCCCTTGGCCAAAAACATTTTATAGCACTTCCTTTTTTTATAAGTAATTGCAAAAAACCCTATTGATTAACATGTTTTTCATATTTTTTTTTGTTTTAATTGTTTTGGTTAAACTCAACCTTAAACACAGTCTCAGCAATGGTCTGTCAACCTGCTGAGCTACCCTGGGAGCCATCTACTATAGAGCACGTCTATGCATCCCATGATATACTAAAATCACTGCATTACCAACAGTGCATTGGTTGCACTGCTGCCACAGAAGTGATTTAAAGTGGAATTCATGTATATCATCCTGCTGTGGGTGCCAGGCCTTCGCCTGCATGTGGCACCATATGTTGCAGAGAAGCCAGGGGCCCTCGTGTCTGGCATGGCAGCCCTGGCAGTCTGCTGCTACGTCAGCGCTGTCACCTAACTGCAGTATAAACTACATGGCTATTACTCGATGTTTCCAAAAGTTGGCTTGGTGAGTTAAGAACTACTGTGTCTTATTCTATGTAAGATATGTAGATGAATGATTTTAATGCCAGCAGGCTGGACTTCTCAACTGTTAAGGGTAACCTATAACAAGCTGATGCTCTTCCTCTCGCTCGCTCTATTATTTTTTTTTGTCTCTGTGACTGAGTATGAGTCACGTTTTCAGGTATGTGCTCTTGACTGCTTTCTCTACCAGCTGAGGTGGACTGGACTATAGGGAACTTTTGGAGATTTCCCGGTTGTCCCCTGCAGCCTAGGTCCCTTTTGTGTGCGGGGGAGGATGTGTGCCGACTGGCAGAGTGTAGTGCGCACATATTGGTACGGTCAATCTGGTACGTTTATAATATTTTTTTTATTGTACTTTTTCAATTGCAGGATCTCAAATTGGCTTAATCAACCCATCTTGGACAGCCAAGTCCCCAGCAGTAATGGCACCGTAAAAAATCTTGACATCTGTATTAAGACTTTCCGACGGTAAGAATGTTTTTTTTTAAAAACAACTGTATTTTGCTGTGGGTGATGATGGTGGGGTAATTTCAAAGGTATAGTAGGAGTCACAATCGGGGAATTCAAACCTATTTTTGAGGCTGTTCCTTTCTCATGTCCCGTTTGGGGCGGTACTGAAAGTTCACGTCTCAAGTGGGGGTTGCATTTACAGTGCACTGTGTACTTTCTCCTGGTTTCCCAGCGTTACGTCCTGCTTACTAGCTGATGCCTAAAACCCAAGAGCTCGTTTTAACCCCTGCTCATTTTTGAAGTCTCAGGTAGACCCATGTATCCTTGACTAACTGTTTTCATTGCAGCAGTATTGCTCCAAGCGTCGGTGTGTCAATCTAACCACGTGTGTTCCAACAAGAAAAATCCAGTGAAGCACTTGACCCAGTCACGCAGGCAAGTAAGGATTTCTTCTCCCTATGTAATATTGGTTGAGTAGACGTGCAGAAGGTTTATATCAGCCCTGTGCAATGTGCATCCAGGTGTGGTTTTCGCCGCCCTGTGGCCTAGTCCAGGACCACACTTCAACAAAAAGTTTGAGCTAGAACTTCACGGTATGAACAGGGAGTCTTCTGAGACTTGTATCATGTGGTGGTTTTTTAAATCCAAGCAGCATTTCTGACCCATTTCTGCTGAGTTTGTTTTTCCCCCAAGCTGTTCATATGGTTTTGTTTTTCTCCTCCCACCCCCCAGCCTTTTCACGTGGTTCGTTTTAAATCTTATGTGGTATGTGTCAATTTAAATCTTTTAAAGCATTTTTAATTTTTGAAATCTTGAAATGGATTTTAAAAAATAAAGTGACATACATTAACATGGGAGGTTTGCAATCTTTTCAGAGTCAGGTTCCTTTTTTAGATGGATCATTGGTACTAAATGAAAATAACTTTTTCACTGTACCGATTGAGGGGCGGATGTCGATTTAGAAAGCCCGCTCTGTGAGCGGTCTTTCTAAATCGAACGATCATATCTGTCAAACCCCTGTCACACATGAGTGCGCTCAGGTGCTGACAGGCGCTGTGAGACCCAGCAGAGTCGTCACAGGAGGCAGAGGTTTGTTTTGGACTGTGTGTGCGCATGTGGGTAAGATGCGTGTGCTGGGGGAGGGAAATTGGATGTTCGGGGGTCCCCCCCTGATTGACGAGTTAATGAGCGGGTAGGGAAGGAGGGGAGCAGTATGTGAATTCCGCACTTTAAAGTCAAAACAAAAACGGCCGGGAAAAAATCTGTCTTTTTTGTGTTCGGGCGGAAAGGTGGAGAGGTGGAAACAGACATGAGAAATGCAAAAACACAGAAATATGTCTTTTTTGCGTTTTGGGTTCACATGGATCACAGTTGCTGACAAGTTAAGCTGCAGTGTGTGGTTTGTGGCGCTACAATAGCAAGCCTGAAGCCAACACTTAAGGCGTATTTGGAAACAAAACCTTAGCAAAAAAGACCATGGCTTTGTTTGTACAGCTGCTACAAGACATATACAAGCAAAAGACACTGTTAAAACGTTGCCTCAGTACCTGCAAATGCTTGGAAGCTTCTTACCACATTATCTGGGGGGAAAAAAGCCCTTTACAGATGCTGAGAGTAATTCTGCCAACAATTCTCACTGTCAACCGGGTAATGCTTAGTGACGGTGCAGCAGAGAAATGCAAAAGTATCTTTATGTCTGACACCACAATTTTCCGCCGCATCACTGACCTGTCCTCTTCTATCAGTACAGAATAGATATCGTGCTTGAAATATTGGAGAAATATTTTGTAAACCAATTCAGGGCAGAATTGCAAAAGTGTTGATGGTAACTCCACATATATTGTGGACACACGCACTGCGTGATCCCCGGGAAGCTTTGCCTGTGCGCAATATGGGGAACGGACTCTCAGAGGTGGGTTTAAACCAGATGAAAGAAGAGCCTCTGTGTGATTCACACTGGCTTGTACTGTTAGCTTTCTATGGCGACCTCTTTGAAAAGCTACATTTATAAACCTCTCCCTGCAAGGCACAGAAAAGAAACCACATCATTGGCTATGAACGCAAAAATGTCAGCATTTAAGAAGAAGTTGGAGCTTTGGAGGAGGAGGGTTAATGTCTGAATTCCGACGTGTTTCATTATTAGCAGATGCTCTTGAGGTGGTGGAGTATGATCTTTTCATGTGTTGCTGAACTAATGGAAAACCATCTTAGAACCACTCTCAAAAGTACTTTCCAGAGGACAATTGTAGCATCAATGACTGAGTGGTTCAGCCTTTCCTATCGGACGTAGGTGTTCGCCCACCTCCCAATACACCTCCAGGAGGAACTAATGGAACTTCAAAGTGACCGCCTACTGGAGATTCAATTAAAAAAATTGTCCTTGGGTGGATTTTGGCAAAATGCAGTTTCCTCCTTTGCATCCAAATGCAGTCAATGTACTGTTACCTTTCAGCACCTGGTACATTTGCAAGATTGGATTTTCAACTTTTGCAGCACTAAAGACTAAATATCGGTCCAAGCTGGAAGAAAACCTGTGGTTGGCTATTGCAAAAATTGAACCCAATAGTGATGGCTGGCTGCTGAAAGGCACGCCCACCCTTCACACTAGCTCTCCAGTATGCCACTGTCCAACTTGCAAGTGACTGCATTGATAGTAATCAAGTTTTTGTACTTAAGTATGTCCGACGTTACTGTAGGAAATAAATATCCAACGCTACTTTTAGTCACGTCCCCTGTTGCAAAAAATTCTGAATGCTGCATTTACAAATATTTGCCCTCTAATTAATTTGAGTTATTACAAGCAAGGATTTTGAAAGAATGTTGTTTGGCACCCACACCTCCGTTTGGCACCATTCTACACCAGATAAATATTTTGGAGTCCATGTGGATAGAGGGGCCCAAGCCAGGTACCTTTTTCTTAGGGAGGGCTTGGGGGTCAAATAAGTTTGAAGACCACTGCCAATAGAGTGACTATCTTGTTATCAAGAAAATGTTTTTAAAAAATAAAGGCAAAAAACCTAATTGCTATCTTGCTGGCACCGCTATTTGTTAACATATATTTTGATTGCTAGTTTGGATGAGCACTTATCCTCCCTGGTCCCTAGGGGACAGTGCACGTGTGGGCTTAAACGGCAGAAGCTTAATGTACTAAACAAACCTTTGCAAAATCCCTGGTTGCTTTAAAGTGGTCCATTATCCACGTGCTTGCTGTGCCCTTGTGTTCGACGTTGCTATGTGTCCGGTATGTGCATATACAACTCGTACACATGACCGAATCTTCAGTGGGTAGGAGCGAAATCATTTCGGTGCTTTACTGTGAAGGAAAGAGTTGCACGGACCCAGCAATATTCAAGATTTGACTCTTGTCGTCTGCTTAAGAACATTGCAATGGAGAGACCACCAGGGGGCGCAGGCGAAATGGCCGCCTGAGCAAGGATCTCCGTCGGGACCGACAGCAAGTAGCGGAAAAACTTTGCTTGCCCAGCCCGCAAGTGTCCTAAGTTTCACGAGAGCGTGGATGGGGTCAGGAGGACCCGACTGGTGCTTTCCCAGTGAAATCGGTGGGAGAAAGTGGTCAAAAACTGTCGGGAGGATTTCACCCCTCCCCCACGGGGTTCGTGTTGGCGGGCCCGCAGCGCGGTCGGGAGGGAGGGGATGCGGCAGCTTCAGCGGTGAGGCCTGAAGGTCTCTGATGGTGGTTGTGGCTCCCGGCAGCGAGCTGGTGTTTTCGGCGGATCCTCTCTAGGAGCTCCTGGAAGATCGTGGGGCCGGTGAAGAAGACCTGGTGAGGCCGGAGTGAGGGAGCAGAGAGAGACGTACCAGCCGAGACATCAGCTGTGCAGGGATCAGCTTCCCCCGGCTCAGAGAGGCGGCGGACGCGAGCGGTGGGGAGATTCGGAGTGAGCGGACCGAAGATTGCAGTGGTGCGTGGAACTGGCACCCCCGCGGACTGCTGGAGCTGGAGGCGCTGCTGGGTCCGAGTGGCCTCGGCTTCCACACCAGCATTCAGAGACTAAGGTGCGGGCTGGGAGCGCGCCCCCTCCTTGCGCCACTAGCACCATTCCTTGGAGAGAGCGTCAGGAGGCCTTGGGGGGCTCTGGTGAGGCAGAGTGGTTGAGAGCGGTGGCCCGGGCCCCTCTCAACCTGACTCCCCAGGTATCCACAGAGAGACAGAAGGGGCCTGGTGTGATAGAGCCAGCTCAGGCACGGACAGCTTGGGGCCCAGGTGGAGGTTGGAAGTGCCCCCCTCCCACAGTGCAATTGAAAATCAGACGGGAGGTGATTAATGCACCTCCCTCCAGCTGTTGTGCGTGCACGGGGCAATTTGAAGACTGACACAAGAAACTCACACCCTCCGCCCTGAGACAGACTCTTTGGCTCCGGCTGGTGAGGCGAAGTGGAGCTGGGGAGAGGGTGAATGCTGGGCCCAGATAACGCGGCCCCAATGGACTGAGGGGTTGGGGGCAAGACATAGCGGGGAAGTCATTTTAGGGGATACCGGCGCGCCTTGAGGTCTGCGCCCCTCGCCATTAGTGAATTCTGGCGGACAAGAGGCACCCCGTCACTCTTGGTTGGTTTGTGATTCGGCCTAGGGTTGGGGCTCCGTAGAGCTCTGCTCAACTGCTTGGAGGCAGTCAGCGACACATGCCGGGACACCCCGAAGAGCGCAGCGCGCGAGGGAGGGAGTATGGACCCAGGGACCGCACAGAGGCTTCAAGGATATCAACGGTTGCAAACAAGCATGTCAGTCTTGCACCCCCAAGATACTCCTTTGGTCCTTGGAGGAAACCAGGAGACCTTGACCAAGGCAGATATCCGTCTCCTCTTGGATGAGATCTGTGTATTTCATATGAGCATGACTGCCACGGTATCAGCACTCCAAGAGAAAGTCCACAGGATAGAGGACAAGGTCGAGTACCTGGAAAATAATCAGCAGTCAGTTGACCTTGTAGAAATGAGGACAGAGGGCCGTCTGCAAGATAGGGAGCAGAGAAACTTAGACTTAGAGACCAAACTTGATGACTTGGAGAGCGAACATTCGGATGCACGGCTTGAAGGAACTCCCAAACGAATCTCCCGCTACCCTGGAGAGTAGAGTCAAAGCCTTGATAAGCACCCTGCTGCCACAGCCGATGTCCCCTTAGCTGGGATTTGAAAGAGTGCACCGGGCAGGTGGTCCCCCGGGAGGTCCCCGATCGGTACTGGCTAAGTGTCATTACTTTAAACATAAGATGGAAATAGTTCGGCTGGCCAGAGAGCGAGATTCCATTGATTTTGAAGGCTCAAAGGTTTGTATCTATCAGGACCTCTCTGCAGAGACCCTGGCAAAGAGAAGGGCATGCAGACCGCTAACTGCTTGTCTCAGAGAACTAAAGATTCGTTACAGATGGTGCCACCCCTTTGCTCTCACCTTCACTCGTGATGGGGTTGAATATCGAGTGGTCACGGTGGAAGAGGCCTCGGGTGTGTTGCGAGGCTTGCAGGCAGAAGGAGAGACCGCCGAGGGAGTAGAAGATATACCATCATCGTCGGAGCCCAGAAGGAAGCCTTCGGGTCTGTGGCTCCACAAAAACCATGTGAAAAAAGGGAGGACATTTGCAAAACTGAGTACTCTGTGATAATCACTGTCAGTTTAACCTGTTCTAGGTAATTGAGGCTTCCTGGGGGGGATCAGTAGTTTATTCTGAGAGGACTCAGGATGGGGCTTTACTTCTTTGAAGCTTGATGGGAGTCCTTCCTGACTGGCCCCTATGGTTTTCCTCAATTGAGCTCGCTGTTGGGCAAGCAAGCCAGGCTGGGCACAAACAGATGTTGTCTCCAAGCAATCCGCCAAATTGAGTATCGAATTTTCTTTAGGTGTCCACTAGGTTCCAGGGCTCCACCTGTTGAGTGGCCCTACGTGTACACCTAGGGTGTCTCCCATGTTTGGAAATGTTATCAACTGTTTCTGTCTTCTCTTCTCGGCTCTACTTTCTTCCTGTCTTTTCTTCTTTGTGGGGAGGGGGAGAGGGCAAGGAGGAAGGGAAAGGTCGCACAAAACGTTCTTTTACCTATGTGCTGACCTTCTTACTCCTTTTTCTCTTTCGGGATGGGTGGGGAGGGTGGGTACCCTGGGGTTCCGGGTACCCTGGGGTTCCGCAAAGGCTTGTGCCATATGTACCAAGTGAGCAGGAGATACACTTATTAGGACAAACTGAGTCCTTTTTGGGTCATCGGCTAAGGAAGAAAAGATTGCTTTGTCCTAGGGATGGGGGGGTGTAGACCTGTTAGAATTGGATCCCTGAATGTTAAGGGCTTAAACTCACCGCAGAAAAGATCATTGTTATTTCAAACTTTCAAGCAGGCGAACCTAGATATCCTTTTTGTCCAGGAAACAAAATTCAAACAGGGCAAGGAATTTGACTTGCGAGGCAGAATTTTAGGGGGTGCAATTTGGGCTTCCGGGTCGGAAAAGAAGGGAGGCGTGGGCATTCTGTATCGCTCCTCATTAGGTCTCCAAATATCACACATAAATAGAGACCCTGAAGGGAGATCGTTGGTATTACAGGGTTCGATTGGTCCAGTGTCGATCGTGGTGTGCTCAGTATACGCCCCCAACACCCAACAGTTGTCATTTACACGAGAGCTATTTGCAACCCTGGTCAGCGAACTGGGCCATTGATGTGTGGAGGGGATTTTAATCAAATCGTGAACCCGGCGTGTGACTGGAAATCATATAGGACGGGTGCTCTCCCCCCCTCCAGTCAATGATTCCTTCCAACACCTAATCTCCGGTCACCACCTAATAGATACCTGGAGGTCCATGCACCCACATAGTAAAGCTTAGACGTTCTAATCTCCCCCGCACCAAACACATTCCAGGATAGATTCATCTTTTTGGAAAGCAAGTTGGAGCATCTGATAAGAGGGTCCTCGAATGAGGTAGTGGGCAGGTCAGACCATGATATGGTCTCCTCAGACCTTGACCTGGGCCGAAGCATTCCGACTGATAGACGATGGATATGCAACGACACACTATTTAAGGACCCCCTTTTTAGAGAGTCGCTAGATACTGAGATCAGGGACTTTTTAAAGAGAAGCCATGTGGGGGAGGTCCCTTTCTGGACAGTGTGGAAAGCTGCGAAAGCGACTATAAGGGGCCTCATTATCTCGCACGGATCCTCGGTAAAGAGGCTGAAACTCTTGAAAGAGAAACAAGTAAAGAGAGCTATAGAGGCTAAAGAACTAGCGTTGGTAGGAAAGGGGGGGGGCGGTAGAATCTAGGGCAGAGATTCAGAAACTGAGGTCAGAGCTTAAAGAAATATGGAAGGAGAAGACGCTATACCACTTGAGATTTGTTAAACAAAATTTTTTTGAAAAGGGAGATAAAGCCCATACGTTGTTGGCAGCCAAACTCAGGAAGGAGACGGCAGATAGGGCAATCCCCAAGATAATACCGGCCGCCAATGAACTTTTGGTCAACCCAGTAGATGTAACAGCTTGCTTTGCCCAGTATTATGAGCAGCTGTACACGGCAGATGCACGTCCACCCGCGGAGAGTACAGACCCATACTTGACTAAGATATCCTTCCCAGCGCTGTCGGAGACAGACAGAGATCAATTGAATAGCCCAATCAACGCAGAAGATGTGAAGTCAGCAATATCCAAGCTCAGAGTGGGCTCTGCTCCGGGGTCGGACGGGTTCATGTCTGCGTTTTACAAAAGATTCAGTGGGGCGCTAATCCCATTCTTAACGCTCCTTTTTAATGACATTCCAGCGACAGGGAAGGCCCCGCCAACCTTCACAGAGGCCAGAATCGTCGTTATTCGGAAAGAGGGCAAGGAGAAAACGTAATGCTGCTCTTATAGGCCAATCTCGTTGTTAAACGTAGACGCGAAGATCTATGCGAGCATCCTGGCGAGTAGGCTGCAAGGGGTTCTTCCGTTGCTGGATCATAATGACCAGGCTGGGTACATCACCGAGAGGCAAGGGTCGACAATGTTCGTAAGACATTGGATTTAATGGCTTCAATATCAGATGAAGATGTGGACCCAATGCTAATCTCGGTTGATGCCGAGAAGGCATTTGACAGGGTCGAGTGGAGCTTTATGGCTCATGTTTTGGCTAAAGCGGGCTTGGGTGCAGACTGGGTAAGGGGCGCACAAGCACTGTACCGAAACACCTGCGCCAAAGTAGTAGTAAATGTGGTAGCTTCCGCCCAATTTAAACTGACTAGGAGGACAAGGCAAGGGTGTCCTCTCTCTCCCCTCGTTAATGTTTTAGTCATGGAACCCTTGGCTCAGAGTGTCAGAGGTAATAGTGCAATTAAGGGCTTCTCCAGGTGGAGCAGCGAATATAAGTTGGCGTTATTCGCGGACGACGTGCTGGCCTACATCACCCATCCAGCGCAATCAATCCCAGCGCTGTTGCAGGAGCTTGAGGAGTATGGCAGAAGATCAGGGTTTTGTATAATTCGGACCAAAACAGTGGTCCTCCCTCTTAGAGCAGACATTTCCCAAGGGGAGGTGCCCCCTCAGACTTGGGGATTGCAGATCGAGCAGTTCTGTCTACGATACCTGGGGATAACGATTACCAGGAGTCTTAGCAGCTTGTACCAAGCTAATTATAAGCCTTGTGGTCCGCTATCAGACGGGATCTAGACAAATGGAAGAGGCTGAATCTGTCATGGGCTGGCAGGCTTGTGGCCATCAAGATGAATGTTCTGCCCCGCCTTCTTTTCTTGTTTCAATACCTCCCTATAGTCTTACCAAAGGAGTTCTTGCCCATGGCTTAAAAAGCCTTGTTGGCCTTTCTCTGGGAAGGCAAGAGACCAAGGATTGGTTACAATACTCTAATTCTTCCAAAAGAGAAGGGGGGGGGTGGCCTATCCGGACATCTCTGGTTATTATGTTGCAGCCAAGTTACGTGTCTTGGTACACCACTTGAGAGAGTCAAGTTCAAAGCAGTGGGTGGACTTGGAGAACTGCCTCTTTGCTCCCATGTCACTGGGGGAGTGGTTTTGTGTGCCACGGAAGGCTTTGATTTGGTGATCTAGGGAATCGATGAAAGTAGAAGAGAAATACGTGGTGAAAAGGATTTCAAGGAGTCATGCTTTTCTAGTTAGGTAAGCAATGTATTTTTTTTGTTAATCTATTTGATGTTTGGGGGAGGAGGGTACATCTGACGTCCCTATGTGGAGTCGTTCCCCTTTTTCACACATGCAGGTGAATACTACACAATGCCCACCTCATTTACAGCATCTCCTTCCTCTGGAGTAACTATAGATAGTCTACTGATTTCTACTGATTTCTCTTATGTTATTGGCAAAGCGCTATGGGTTGAACGGCCTCGGGGACCGTAGTCCAGGTCAGAGTATGTGTGCAGGTAGGACAGAGAATGGCTTGCTATTGGCGAATCGCACTCTACCTCCTTAAAGTTAGGTATACAGTCTTTTAGAATGAAAGTAAAACAATATTATCAGGGTATTCATCTGTAGGTGAATTTATTCCCATAAAGTCAGCCGACACATGTTTCGACCTTAGCCATCTTCAAGGCCTTGAAATTGAACACTTGGTATGGTGACCAGTTTTGGAAGTTTATTGTGAAAATATCTTGAAACAATTTTCTGATAGTACTTGATGATTAAAGGGTTGAGTCCCGAGAGATCTGTCAATGGCTGGCGCGTTGCGCTAACAGTCTTTAGTGGTCCCGGCGCACTCTCAAGGGTATGTACCCATACACATTTGTATGTGTGCAGCTACACTGATTTGTGGCTAGCTCCATGGGGAGGGAGGGAAAGCGCCAAGGAGAGCAGGAATAAGCAAAACTCCAAGGGGGTGGATAGGTTCACGCTTAAGAGGAGTCACGCCAGTGTACAGCTCAGGCAAAATGTTTGTTGTATTGGTAGTCACATTATGATGCCTTTTTTATACCTGCAGCCAAGAAACAGTATTAAGACACAGGAAACATTTGATAAAATAACGAAAAGTTATAATTGAGGCTTTAAAAAGAAAAAGCAGCTACTGGTGGAATCTGGAAAAAGAAGATGCAGTGAAAAAAACAAGAGAATTATATTGTAAAAGCTGATGGCTGAAAACTGACTATTCCAAAATGTATTAATGGCTGTTCACAAAAGCTGGAAATCCTTTTTGGCAGGGATGGCTAGTGTTCTTCATTCCTCCTACATTCCTTACTCAGAACCTGCCTATTACTTCACCTGGACAGTTGATAGACACAGCATTAAATCGGCAGATGTCTGTGTAATGTTGCAGTTCCCAGATATGTAGCTGTGCAACAACTGCAAAATATTGGACTATAAAGTAACCCGTCAATTGTCTGCTACAAATGTTTTGTCGGACAGATCTAATTTGAAAATCCGGACAGATCTAATTTGACAAGCTCAACTCTATCACCACGGTTCTTAACAGTGTGTTCTTGTTGCAGTATGACGGTCATGCCTGTTTGGACCATGAAGTGACACCTACATGTTACCACACACCTGTGCAATCTTTCAGATTACGGTTTTTAAAAAAAACAATGGAATAGGAACATCCCCACTACCGAGTTTGGTTGATATGTCAGCCACTACTACTAATCTACGATGTAATTGTAGCTCACATGCTGCTCTGTGAAACTGAAGATGCAAGTGCTCTTGTGTGTAGAACTATTATAGTTGATCTGGTGAATTTGTAGGTTGGTGCCAACTTGTCAATGGTACATGTTTTTGTGCTATTGGATTTCTGTTGGCGGTCAGATAATGTTTTCTTGGGTGTGGTGAATGGTCAAACTAATTGCTAGCTGCTCATAGTGATATTCGGTGAAGTGATCGGCAGTCTTGTCATGCAGGTAGACCTTTAACGGATTCTGTTTAGGTCACTGAAAGTGTTTATTCTAGTGCAGTGATTTTGTAATTGTGGGAGTTTATTTGGTGTGATGCCATGTTAGCTAGAGGTGAGATATGAAATGAGGGAGTTCAGAGGTTGGTTTGTGACATTGTGGGGTGGATTTGTAGTTTTGTATACTAAATCAGCAAACCTTAGTTAATGACATTTGAATGCTCTAGCAAAGATGGCAAGTAACGGCTGCAAATTCCATGTTTTCCAGTACACTATCCATAAGTCTAACCCTATAGTAATACCACCCATCTTACACACAAGGAATCAAAACCCTTTTCCTAAATCGTTTGAAATCAACATCCAAGTTGTCTGCAATAATCGTTCACAATTTCAAACCCATCCTAAAGTTGTCACAGGGTCATCCTGGAGTAATCCCCCACCTATCCTGAAGTTGTCATGGGGCCATCCTGGAGTAATCCCCCACCTATCCTGAAGTTGTCATGGGGCCATCCTGGAGTAATCCCCATCCATCCCTGAAGTTGTCATGTAGTCATCCTGGATTAATCCGCACCATCCTGTAGTTGTCATGGGGGTCATCTTGGAGTAATACAAGATCATCACTGCAAGTAATCAGAACTCCTCTTGGAGTAGTTTCTGTGATAACTCTAGAATCATCTCATTTGAATATTTCAGCCTATACACATACTTAAGGATGGTTTTGGATGATCTCCCTGAACTAGCCATGGTTGACTCTAGGATGGAGTCACCTGATGACCCAAGAATGATTCCAGGAAGATCTTCCTTTTTGACTTGGGACAGCACCCCTTTGTTGTTTTTGAGGCCAGCAATTTTGCTGGTGTTTGGCTGCCAGGATTTCGTCCAGGTTGTACGTTCCCAGTGTTGACGTTTACCCACAATACCAAACAAAATTGTCATCAAAGTACATGTCTTATATTTGGATATTTTGTTTCCCATGAAATATTGCGCAATAGATTGCCGGATTTAAAAGGCACATTTTATATTTTGCCAGCGTAGTTATTGGAAAGAAAAAGCATGAAAGAAATTGCACCATTTTTTAAATTTTTTTATTTTTTATTTTTTAAACTTTAGCCCTGTGTGCAAAGGGCTGTGGTTTCTGCTGTTTGCTGTGGCGTGGAGGAAGGAGAATAAGGAAGAGAGGTGCGTGTGCCTGTGCCTTTAACCACCTGGCTGGCTGAGTCACCTGACCCAGTCCACTCGGCACTTAAGGCCGCCTCTCCCGCCCTTGTGGCGCTAAGCCCTGTGTGCAAAGGGCTGTGGTTTCTGCTGTTTGCTGTGGCGTGGAGGAAGGAGAATAAGGAAGAGAGGTGCGTGTGCCTGTGCCTTTAACCACCTGGCTGGCTGAGTCACCTGACCCAGTCCACTCGGCACTTAAGGCCGCCTCTCCCGCCCTTGTGGCGCTAAGCCCTGTGTGCAAAGGGCTGTGGTTTCTGCTGTTTGCTGTTTGGCGTGCGGCGACAGGTGATCAGGGACTCAACGCTACAAGCAATGGATCCGTCAAACCTCACAGCGAGACTCACAATCTCGAGAACAAGAGCCCAATCAAAAAGGGCCGCATCCACGGATGAAATACAAGAGTTAAATGCCAAACGGTCGAGGAAAAAACAACAAAGTCAATACTTTTCATGTAGCTCTGCAACCGATCTAGTAGAGTCTAATGAACAAGATACGCCAGCTTATGTGGACTTAACAACAGAAGCCTTCGATGGCGTGTTTACTAATACATGCCAAGAGGCAGAGTCGCAGCCCCCAAACGATGGAGAGCTGAATTTTGCAGTTCCTAATATAAACCCAGATGTATCTCACGCTACCACTGGCAGTTGTAAGGTCTCAGTGCTTGCTCTTTCAATGGAGTCGGAAACCAACGCTTTGGTAGTGCGTGACAAAATACTAAATGAGGAAGATCTAATCGATCACACGTATACAGATGCGACGGTGTCTCACTTACCGAGCGTGGTAAGACATGGCCGTTTGGGAGAGTCTGCGGCGTTGGAGCCTGCGGCGTTGGAGCCTGCGCGGAGAGATTCCGCGACGTCGCTGACTGAGGGGGAGGCACCCCCGACACTCGCTGGTGACGCGGCCGTCTGGAGGCGGTGCGGAGAGATGGACACTTCGCACAGTTCGTGCTGTGTCGAAAGCTACACCTTGATGAGGCTGGAAGAGGGCGGGAGTGCTATTGCGGGCGCTCTCCCAAAAGACGATCACGCCGATGATACCAAGCCTGCAGAGTCACCCTGGGAGCGCTCGAAGCAGATGAAAGAAGTAAGTGTCCATACAATGATGCTTGACTTCCCTAATGCCAATGCTATAGAAAACATCAACGTCTCATTCACTTGCCCGGATCTATCTAACAGTCCTGATCACAATAAGGGCTGTGGAGATGGTCCATACAAAGACGAAACATCGATAGGTTTGCAAATGTATGGTGGCGCTCAGAAGGAGCCCAGTGAGAGTAACATGACTGGGTTAAATGTTAATCCCCCATGTGGGAAAAGAAACTCGTTAGAATTGGTTTCTACCGTGCTGCAAAATTTGATAAACATAAATAAAACTAGGATTTGTGATAAACAGCCATCTTTGACACCCAGAAATGTTTCCACAACGATTGCGTCAACCAAAAAACTAAGTATGTATGACACAGCTATTAATCAAGACATTTGGGGAGAAGATAGACCGAATAACTTTAAAGCACAAGAGGCAGTATCCCCTATGAGGTGTATACAGACGCAGGAGAGACATGTGCCCATCTCACAGAAGAGGGCCTCTAAACAGGATCATGTAGAACAGCGAAAACGGGAAATAACACATGAGATTAGCAGGTCTAACTCGCATTTAGACGTTTCATCAGAAGAGGAGGAAACTTCAGACTCTTCGATCGGTGAACGCCCCTTTCCTAAAATAAGAAGAGAGGGGAGACGCTATAGTACCAACAGAGCAAAACCACTTGAGAGAAACGAAATCATGAATCGAGTGACATGTGGCCATGTCCCTCTAAACGATCTATTAACGACATTAACCGCTGCCATGGCAATTTCTCTTACACCGTTCACAAAACTATACGAATCACTAAACGACAATGTAAAGGATATGTCAACCCTGTTAGCATTGATGAACTCAAAACTGGTTCAATTGGAGGCAATGCAAGGCTTAGGCAGCCTTAAACAAAATGAGATGAACCAGCAGTTGCTGTCAGGCATACAAGACATGAACGTATCTAAACAAAATGACAGGATTGACAAGAAGTTATTTGCTGAGGTAGCGAGGGAAGCTTTGTCTTTATTTCGTAAATCTCATGTTGTCCACAAAGGGGAGACGCCGGGGGCAGCCTGTCAAGAGAAAGATGCAGGTTGGATCCCTAAAGTAGTGAGCCCCTGCGATGAAGCAAACATTCCAAATCCGGCATTGAATGCCTCCCTCCACCCGCAACTGGAGTCTCTACACAAATCCTCTCTACACCTGAAGACGACAATGGAAACGTCACAGATCGTGACGAACGTCACAATGAACGAAGGGGACAGGACAGAGGTTGATCAGACTATGTTGGAAGAGGATTTGCAAAATATTACTAATAAGACGAACAGGAACGTGGACAGCTATACAAACTCACTCGACCTCTCGTTCAATTCTGCGTTCAAACAGACACAAAATGCGATGAACCCAGCATTGGGGGACGTCCAAATGGCCTCCTGTTCTGCTTTGAGCCAGAATGCAATAGATTTGGTTGTTGACCCGCAAAGTGATCAGTCTGTGATATTAAAGCAATCGGGCTTGTTCCCTATTTTTGGAAATTCAAAGACAGAAGCGAGCCCAGGTCGTGTAGGGGGTAAAACGAAAAATGCGCCAAATACAAAAAAACAAAAGAACATGCCGGCTCGGAAAAAAACGCAACAAAAAGGCGCACGAAAGTTTTTGCGAAACATAAATATGCTCCACTTAGTTGATAAAGCGATTACCTCAAGCCTAAAACTAACCGACTCAATTAAAGAAGGCAAGTCGGTGTTTCTTGATCAAGAGGCGACAAAGGCAAAGGACCCAGAGAGCTAGTATCATGTTGAAGATGACGCAATGGCAATGAAGAAAGTGAGTGTACAAAACTATGAGGATGAGAGACTACAGGCCGAATTACTGGAACTATCGGTCTACGAGGAAAATGCTACAGATGAAGCAAGCTCTGGTATTATCCCTGAGGAACCTTTAGCTAGCCCAAGAGTAGTGGTTAGCATAGAGAAGCCCACTCCAGATAATGAAATACAGAAAGTGAGTGTAGAACCAAAACCCCAGGTTCTCCTAGAAAAGACACTTAGCGATTCTCAGGGCCGAATGTGCGTGATATTACCTCCCATCGTTGAGATTAAAAATGACAAGAAAGAACCAAGGAGCCCGGAGTTTGTCACACTTCAAGAAAAAAGAGCCAGACAAAGGAGGAGGAACCACGCAAAATCAACGAGCCCCAATGAACTAAGTCTGACCTTTGCAAACATAAATCCACTGGAAGAAAGAAAGGAAGCGTCACTGGCACTGATTCCTACTTTCAAACCGTCGAAGTACCGGAAGGTGGACCCCCAGCTATTAGAACCACTGGGACAAAATTCGAACATGAGACAACAGAGGTCTTGTACACGAACAACTGACTCCATGGCCCTGATTAAACTAATGTTGGAGCGCCTACATGGATATGAAAATCTAATTTTGAATCGCTCTAATGTGCTAAGACTATTACATCATGTCCCACAACTTCGGTCGCTTGATTCAAAAGACATAAAAATAATCGAATTTCCAGATGAACATCGAACTGACAGAGTAATTTTACATTTAAACTCATCCTTAATCGCAAATGTAATTCTAGAGGCAAATGAAGAACTGCATTCATTAGGCTTCGACGCCTATAAAATGGCGGACTGCGTGAGAAGAGGAAATAAGGACGAAAATAAAGACCATAAAGGGGAATTCGCTCAGCGTGATAATAACGACTACGGATCAGAGTGGGACAAGAGAAAGAGTGTATCTTCGCCCATAAAACAACATTTACAACTGGCAAAGATCGAAATGGATTATAAAAACATCCAATCCAGCTCCCAGTCGCAAGACTATAGAGTTGGAACACAGGATTCATCCATCCCAATGGAAAGAATTAAAATTACAATAAATAATGAGAATCTAATTGAGACCCCAGGTTTGGTACGCTCAAATAATCCACGGCGACCTATCTTAAATGAAGATTGGACCTGGATGGCGAGCGCACTGAATAGGAAGGCAACCAGCTAATGTTCAAAGTGTGAATCGCAACAAGATCTCACGTTTATTTCGTGGAACACACGCGGATTTGGTCATTTGATGCTCAATAACTGGGCTAGTAAATTACATTTGATTTGTCTTCAAGAGACCTGGATGTGCAAATCACCTACAATAGCAAATTTTGAATGCGCATTGAATCCTGCCATTAAGCCTGAAAAAGGTCGCCCGATAGCCGGCCTTTTGACAATGATAAATCGTTCGTCTGGTTACCGGCTGTTAAGATCTGATAATCATACGCCGTACATCCAGGCCTCTGAGATTAGCAAGTCTGTGGCCGCCGACAAGAAGAAGGACGTGATACATATCATTAATCTCTATTGGAACCATCAGCGCACTGGATCCTATGAGTTTATTGACCAAGTCACGAAAATTCTTGACAATTTATTAGAATCCGGCTGCGGCTCTGACATAATAGTTTGCGGGGACCTGAACATTGATTTCTTCAAACCTCAGACCTCTCTAAAATCTAATCTAGCAAAAACATGGAATGACGAAATGGAAGTAAGAGGCCTCACAATGTTAAATGGCTGTATGCCAGGTGATATTCCTCCGAATCCAACGTGGCAGCGCGATGGCCAAAGTTCCACCATTGACTATATTTTCGTGTCTAACAATATGCATGAGAAAATAAAGTCAATGCAAATATGTCCAATGACCCACAGCGACCACGAAATGCTCAAAATTACATTTCAAGATTGGAGAGACAAACCGAGGGAAAAATGGAGCTCAAAGGTCTTAGTAGAACCAAACAGAATTCGGTTACAATTAGTCGACAGGGAGGTCCTCGCGATTTATAAACAATTTACATCAACAGAGAAGGTCATTGACTACGTTCCAATACTGTGGCAATTTAAAACAAAATACATTGGTATGAAAAATGGGTCATGCGAGCCGAAATTCGTAAAAATAATCATGGCCCAGTTGGAGAAATTGTGGCGAAAAACAAATCTGCAAGCCAATCCTACAAAAACTGGATTAAAAGTCATCGAGCCATATTAATGCAAAACGATGCAGAAACAATGATGAAGACTCTTGTAAACAAAAATAGCAGAGACTTCTGGCGCATAATTAATGGCCTTGAAGCCCCGCAAGCTGCTCTGCAGACATGCCCAGTTCCTGAAAAAGAATGGGTAAACTACTTTACAGCTTTGTATCATAACGACTTGCCACCCTCTAAGTCAATGTCTAACATAACATCATGGGACCTACAATTTTCAGATGAGGAAATTCGCGAGATAATAATGAGAGCAAAAAACTCTCGGGCGCCTGGACCAGATGGTCTGTCAAACGCGATGATTAAACAGTTTCCTGACTTATGGACAGCGATATGCGCTGAGCTATTCAGACGAATCAATGACCAAAAACAACTCCCTGCATCGTGGAAATCAGGGATAATAATACCCATCTTCAAGAAAGGCAACCGATTAGCACCTGCAAATTACCGTCCGGTGGCCTTACTTGACGTACTGGGAAAAATCTTTGCATCGCTGCTCCAAAAAAAATTGATTACATGGGCAAAGACTGCAAACAGAGTTGATGTAAGACAGGCTGGTTTTGTAAAATCCGTTGGATGTTCCTTGAACTTATTGATTCTAAATCTTTTGAAAATGGAGGCCCTTAGAACGAATACAAGAGTGTTCTTAGCTTTTGTTGATTTCTCCATGGCTTTCGACAGGATCGACCGTGACCTATTGTGGCAGAAGCTAGAATTGTGGGGATGTCCTGAGGGATTATTGGCGGCAATAAAAGAACTACACAACGACACGTCAATTTTTGTCCGGTTAGATCAATCGGGGTCGCTTTCAACACAAATAAAAACATACAAGGGTGTGAAGCAGGGGTGTCCTCTGGCAGCAGCAATCTTTAGTCTCTTTATTTCTGACATTGGGGATACCATTCAGTCTGTCAGATCCTTTCCTCCGAAACTCAACGCATCAAAGATAAGTTGGCTACTATATGCTGATGATTTGGTTATTTTAGATCTAACGCCAATTGGACTCCAGCGTAAACTGGAAGCCGTCCAAAAATATGTGCATCAGAACAACCTAAAGATTAACACCACAAAGACGGAAATACTTATCTTTGAGAACCTAAAAACAACTCGGCTTCAAAAAAGCCCAAGACTGGTGTGGTCGCTGAACCAAGAAAAACTGAAAATCTCAAAAAGCGTAAAATACCTCGGAATGCATCTAAATTCAAGCATATGTGATGAACCCTGGGTGGCAGATTCAAAACGGAAATGTGCCCAATTGGCATGTCAAGGCCTGATGATACATAGGAAATATGGGAACTTTTCTATACGTCCTTTACGGAACTTCTACGAACAAAAGGTGGTTCCGATTCTGTCCTACGGTGCAGAAAATGCCTTTGGATGCTCGTCAACCCACTGGGCCTCGCTTGAACACATGTTTTGGACAAAGTCCTTAAGCCTGCCTCCAGGCATTTCAACGGCATGTCTAAGATACGAACTAGCCCTAACTTCATTACATGCAAGGATAAGTTGGAATCAACTTAGCTTGTATCGGAAATCAAGAGCAGAGGAGGGAATACTCCAATTTGAGATTTTAAACAATGCTTCATCCAAAGGTTCAGCCTTGCTCGCGCAATGGGTGAAACGATGCGAAGATCTGCTAAAGGTCTACAATATCAAGTTAGAAACCCTCCTCACAAATCCAACAGCTGCCAAGGTATCAATATGGCGCCTTGACTGGATAAATACATGTGATGAGCGCAAGGAAACCCATGCAATGAAAAACTCTCCGGGGGAAGCAAGAGGCTACGGAATTCTTCAACCATACTTGAGTCGCTTTCCATCCACGAAAGCAAGAAGATCATTCATGCTATTCCGCCTTAATGCAATGAAAACAAAAGACAGAACCAATCATTGGGCGGGAAACGTGGATTTATCTACGACGTGCCGGCTATGTGGAAAGGAGCCAGAATCTATAAAACATCTAGTGCTTTTCTGCACAATATTGAAGGACATACGATCAATCCACTTGGGAGGCTGGTATAGTGCACACCAGTCGGTATGTGCCGACGAATGGTGGAGTCAAATGTGGAATGGTTCTGACATGAAATTAATCCTACCTTTGACCTCCTTCCTTGCCGTCATAGAGGAGAGATTAAATGCAAAAAATGAACTAGCCTGAGATGGCTGGCCTAAGGTTGCACATGCGTTTAAAGACATAAAAAAGGATAATGGTCATGTACCTGTGTGGCAATGAGGGAGGGAGATGTTGAAGGAGGTGGTAGACGATGTTATTGAGTACTGTATGGTTTTGTGTTACTTTAAGTAAATATTTTAAAGGTTTAATTTAAACCAATAAAATAAAAAAAAATAAAAAATAAACTTTATTTTTCATGCACACAGGCAACATAGATGCATACGTATATTGTACATTGCTTCATTACATTATACAGATTCAATTACTTTCTGATCCTGAGTGGTCTCGTCCTGCCTTATCGCTCAGTTATTGTTTGTATCTATCCCATATATTCCTTGGTCTAGATTGCGGTAAGACTGAGTGTATGTAAAGTTCCTCTGTATCATTAGTCCATATCATAACCCTGTCCCAATCAGCCTTAGTTGTGGGGTATGCATTCTTCCATCTCAACAAGATTGCTCTTTTGGCTATTAGTAGACTCAAGTTCAATAGTTTGCACCAAGTCGGATTCATTTTCTCAACTACCCCCAACAAGCATATCCGGGGGGGACCATTCCACTGGCTGATCTGCCATCTCATCTAGGGCCGCACAAATTTCCTCCCAGTAGGCCCTTAGCTTTACATATGCCCATAACATATGATAAATATTTGCATCAGCTGTATTACATCTAAGGCAGGTCCCCGACATGTTAAGATATATTCGTTTGAGTTTTACAGGGGTATAATGTGTCCTATGCACTATCTTGTAGTGAATTAGCTTGTATCTGGAATTGCATGATATTTGTTTGGTGAGTGAGCAGATCTGTGACCATTCTTGATCGTCAATATGTTGTCCCAGGTCCTGTTCCCATTTACTCTTAGCTCTGCAATTCTCTGCAGGGCGTGTCTGTAGTAAGAGTTTATACAATGCTGCAGCCGAGACCTTTTGTGACCCCCCTGTGAATATATATCCTAGGCCCATATTTATCACCAGCTCATTGGGGAAGGTAGGGCAGGCCTTTTGTATTGCAGCTCGTACTCGGGTGTACTGTTGTTTGTGTCTATTTGTATTTCCCACTACCTCTTTGATGTCTTCCCACCGAACAAAGCACTGTTCTGGAAATAATTGTCCCCACTGAGTAATGCCCCTGGAGGTCCAATGCATCGCTATCTCCCCGTCAATGTTGAAGGGTGTTTGGGGGTCGCCCCAGAGTGGCATACTCGGATGATATAGCCTGTCAGCGTTAAACCTGTCGGCTATTTTAGCCCATGCAGTGGTAGTTACCCTCGTGGGTTCTATGGTGTTATAGTGCTTGGGAGTTGGTCTGCTCATTTTGTGGAGTGCCATAACAGCTTCCCGCTCAGATCGACCAGGTATAGGGGTTTCAGGATTGAGAAATTGTGTGGCCCACTGGGAGGCGTAATGTGCCTGCGCAGCTAGTTAATATAATTCGAGGTCGGGTGCCATCATACCTCCCCTAGAGTATGTATCAGTCAACATTTTCCAGCTCACCCTAGGATGACCTCCCCATACAAATGAATTACATGCACTGGACAGTATCGAGAACAGGGCGCGGCCCGGCCAGACAGGGATTGTGCTGAAAAGATAGAAGAGCTTTGGTAGTATAATCATTTTAATTAGTGCCACCCTGCCCATCAGTGATATGGGTGCGGCCGCTCCAACGTTTCATTTTTGTGCATATAGTGTCAGCTAATACGCTGTAGTTCAGGGCACGCAAGAGCTGTGCTGTTCTGGAAATGTGTGCTCCCAGGTAAAGAATATGCGTCGGGCTCCAGACGAGACCATATAGGTCCTGGGGTTTTGGTGTATTTTCTGTGATTGGGAATATCTCCAACTTGTTAGAGTTAAGACGTAGACCCGAGAACTTCCCAAACCGTGTAACTTCCGCCAGGACCCTACCCAAGGATCGATCCGGATTCCTTAGGTATAACAAAATGTCATCTGCGTACAGAGTTATAATGTGAAGTTTACCATCTAGCCTTAGTCCTGCTGTGCTGTACCGTGACCTAAGAATATCCGCCAAGGGTTCTATTACCAGGGCAAACAGTAATGGGGACAAAGGGCATCCCTGTCGGGTGCCTCCACGTAGCTCTAGTTTCTCTATTAGTATCCCGTTGATTCTTATTTTGGCATGGGGACATGTGCATAGAATTTTTATCCACTTCAAAAAATTGGGGCCAAACCCATAATTACGTAACACCCTGAGGAGAAAGGGCCAGGAGACCGTGTCGAATGCTTTTTGCATATCCAGGGAAACAGCTATGACCCGGACCTCAGGGGGTGTTGTAGCTAGAATTTTGTGACATTGTCTGACATTAGTTGCTTCCCCTAATAAACCCTGCCTGGTCTTCATGAACTATACATGGCATTAATGGTGTTAGCCTAGTTGCCAGTATTTTAGCTAGGATCTTCGTGTCTGTATTTATTAATGATAGCGGCCTATATGACCCGCACTCTTCTGGGGATTTCCCTGACTTCAGCGGTAGCATAATTACTGCTTCCCTGGTGGCTTCAGTCCACACAGCCATTAATCTGGGCACCAACAAGAGACCAAACTCCTTATAAAATTAAGCCCCTAAGCCATCTGTGCTTGGGGCTTTGCCGTTAGGAAGTGCTTTTATCGCCTCGAACATCTCGGCCTCAGTTATCGGCATCTCTAACAATTCCCTAGTATTGTTCGCCAACAGTGTCGTTGGTATCTGAGACAGATACTGTTCAATTTCTGAATCTGTGGCATCGGATTGCGGAGAGTAGAGTTTTTTATAGAATGCATGGAATGTTTCTTCTATCTTGCCTTGGTTAGTAGTGACTGAACCATCCGGCGTTTGTATGCATGGTATGGTTGTGAGTCTCCTTTCTCCCCTCACTGCTCTGGCCAGCAACCTCCCTGGGCGTTCCCCCTCACCGTATCGGCGCGCTGCTACCGGTTTATCAAAGTATCGGATTTCTTGATCTGCCCCCTCGATATATTCGTCTAATTTAACTTTTATGTCGGAACTGAGCTGAGCTGATGGTGTTTGTGCATATTGAGATTGCAGCGATGCTAATTGTGTCTCTAATCTATTCAATCTGCCCCTAATGTCTTTTAGGATTCCGCTTTCTGTCGATATGGAACTCCCCCTTATGAATACCTTAAATGCTTGCCACACTATTGCCTGACTAGACACAGAGTTTTCATTAATATCGAAGTATTCTTGTATTTGTTGGTCCATTGCAGTTCTGTAGACCAGATCTCGCAAAGCTGCAGGTTTGAATCTCCACGTTGGTCGAGTTGCTACGCTACCAGGGATGTGCAATGTCAACTGGATCGGGGAATGATCAGAGTATGTTCTGGGATAATTCTGAATGCCAGCGACCCAGGACAGGACTACATTGTCTACCAGCCACAAATCTATTTTGGAATGCATGTCATGCACCGTGGAGTAGTAAGTGTATTCTCTCTCAACAGGATGCAGAGTTTTCCAGGCGTCTTTTGTCTTTTAAACCTAGGTCTGCCATGTGTGTGATTATAGTCTGTGCCGCTTTAGTCAATACCCTGGGATGTGTCGATGTGCGGTCATTGTGGACATCTAGGATGGTGTTAAAATATAAAAATAATAGTTCGGTACCAGTTGCCCCCCTGTTGGGGCCCTACATGTGTTTCCTGTAAAAAGATTATCCGTCTCTTAATGTATGCTAAGGTTTTCCTTTTCTTAACTCTGGATCCTAAGCCTCGAACATTCCAACTCAATAGTTTGATATTATCAGTGGTGTCATCAGCCATTACCTATGAAGCGACTTTCAATATATGCAACAAAAAAAATGGGTCTCCGTTAGAAACTTGATGGTCATTGTGTTCATTGCCTGTATGCATTTTGATTTACTACCTTCCTTAACATAACCCCAACCAAACAAACCCAACTTGTCCCCCCCCTCACAGTTCTCCCAATCTCAACTGTGCTCTTAAGATCCCAACCCTCCCCTCCCATCATTGAATGTGCACCTGCTACAGGGGGGCCTGCGGCGTGTCCCAGTGCCCATGCCATCTCAAAACAAATGAAAGGTAGACCGGTTCAACATTGTTGCTGTCACACATAGTGAAACCTGTGGGGGTATCATACATTACCGTAACCAATAGAATTAACCTAATACACCCCCTGTGAGGCCCACCCCTAAGGGGGGGGAGGGCCACCACTTCGGGACATTTTGTTACATAACAGAAACGTGCTTGATTTTTACATAACTGCAGGAATAACCAGGCCTCCCCTATTCTGGGGAGACCAGCCGCAGTGGGAATGTGCATTTCAACAGAGTTCGCTGCTTCCTCTGGGAACGTGAAGAAATGTATTTTGTTCTGGAAGTTAATTTTAAGTCTCGCCGGGTAAAGCATAGCATACTGGGTCTGTCGTTCACGTAGTAGTTTTTTTAACCCCTGTAAAGAGTTTCCTCTCTTGTTGTACTGCCAAAGTAAAATCCGGAAAGATGCGTATGATGTTCGCTTCCCATCTTAACTCTTGCTTTTCTCTTGCAGCTTTAAAAATTAAGTCCCTTTAGTTCATCACTCGGGCTATTATTGGCCTAGGGTAAGCTCCCGGCTTCGGTTTCGGGGCAACTGACCTATGTGCCCGCTTGACAATGAACATCAGTGACCATCCCGGATCACCCAGGAGGGTTCGCAGAAGATCTTCCACAGGTTTTTCCATTGAACCTATTATTGCTTCCTCTGGAACACCAACAATGCGAATATTATTGCGCCGTGACCTCGCCTCTAAGTCCTCGCACTTTGACTTCACAGTCCTGTAAAGAGTTTCCTCTCTTGTTGTACTGCCAAAGTAAAATCTGGAAAGATGCGTATGATGTTCGCTTCCCATCTTAACTCTTGCTTTTCTCTTGCGGCTTTAAAAATTAAGTCCCTGTAGTTCATCACTCGGGCTATTATTGGCCTAGGGTAAGCTCCCGGCTTCGGTTTCGGGGCAACGGACCTATGTGCCCGCTCGACAATGAACATCAGTGACCACCCCGGATCACCCAGGAGGGTTCGCAGAAGATCTTCCACAGGTTTTTCCATTGAACCTTTTATTGCTTCCTCTGGAACACCAACAATGCGAATATTATTGCGCCGTGACCTCGCCTCTAAGTCCTCGCACTTTGACTTCACAGTCCCCAATTCTATCGCCATCGTTGAGACCGTGGTTTTCAGGGTTTCAAGGGTATCTTCGTGCCCGATATTCTTGTTTCAGCTTCGTCACGCATGAAGTTGTTTTGTCCAGCTGTGTTTTGATGGACGCCACATTCACTGTGATGCCATCTAATTTGTCATTGAGTGCTGAGAAGCCCTGTTGCATGGCGAGAAAAACCGCCTGTGGCTCCATCATCGTAGCCGGGGAAGTCTGTTGTTCATGTAAGAGCGTACCCTCTGCCATCGTGTTTTCAGTCTCTTTTTGTATTGGTGCTGTGTATTTATCAATGGCTCCTTTACCATTCTTGAGGCCAAAGCCCGTTGGCATTGTTTCCCTGAGGTGAACTATCCTTTGAGCTAGGTTGCAGTATACCAGTTCATGCACTTCACATTAGCAATGCACCAGGTGGCGTTACCACTGTCTTCTTGTGAGGCGTGCTGCCCAAGGGATCTACTCTGCCCTCCAATGAATGTCCCAGAGTTCCGGACCTTAGGTCCTTGTTCTAGTAGATCTAAGCTGTGCCCCTCTACAGGGTTCTGAATTTACGAGCTGTTACAGCTGTTGTGGTTCATAATAGAAATGTGCTTGCTTTTTACATAACTGCAGGAATAACTAGGCCTCCCCTATTCTGGGGAGACCAGCCGCATTGGGAATGTGCATTTCAACAAAGTTCGCTGCTTCCTCTGGGAATGTGAAGAAATTTATTTTGTATTGGGTCGCTATTGCCAGTGAGGAAGCCTACATTGGTGCTGAGTTGAGCCACGCCTATCTCAGGGGTGTTATAGGATTGCTTCTCAACTGCCTCTCTCCGTGTGACCCCCCTATGATACGGCAGATTCGGCGCAAGTTCGAAGTCTTTGCCAATCGTTTCGTCTCTAATGCGGTCCCCTAAGAGTCACATAGCCACTGTTATCCACAAGTTGAGCAGCTTTAGAGGTTGTGCCCAGCTATGATGGTGTCCTGTGCGAGGTCCTTCTCACTTTTTGCCACGTAGGAGCAAGCCTGCGTGCCTGCCTTATAGTAATGGATTTTAGTGAGAGTCTGCAAGAAATGAATGCTGGTCCTGCCGCGGTGATTAGCTCTCCCTGGGGAGGAGAGGGGGGGGGGAGAATGGCTGACAGGGAGTGTCTGGGTGTCCGGTTCCCCAGGGGGGGAGAGGGGACCCACTCCCCGCACACACAGGGAGCAGAAGTTTTTAATCTACACTGGGGCCCTGGCTCCACATTCCACAGGTCCCCCCCCCCCCGCTTTGGCATCCCCACTTATCTGAAACGGATCCGCCTGGGAACCGGCAATTTCACTTTCTCGGGGCACGCGGCCTCGTATCCCACACCCCTTTCGTGCAGTCCACGAACTGGCGCCCTACACGCCTCTCTGCTGAATGCAGAACGGCGATAGCGAAGTGTGGGGGGAGGTGGAGGGGCCACAGGCACTCAACGAAGAGCGGAGCGCCGCAGCTCGTCCCATGTAGCTGGTGAGCCGTCTGTCGCTCGGCCGGCGCTTGCGTAGTCCCACGCCAGGCTCCTCCTCTCAATCCGCGGCTTGTCCTCAGGCTCCGCTTCAGTTACGAGTAGGATTCGGAGAATGCTTTATCTCAAGAATCCCTTACTCTGCAGTCTTCAACTTTCCCATGGGTGCTCCACAAGTGTTGTTGCACGTTTTATGAATTATTCGTTACGAACCGGTCACCGGGAGTGCTTATGTCAGCATTACGGCCTTGGTCCTCACACGGGAGCTGCCATTTTCTCTCGTGCGCAACAGCGCCCCCTCAGAAATTGCACCATTTTAAAACTATTATTTTTAAAATGTTCTTTGAGCGGAGTTCTACTGCCAGCTCTGCCTCTTTGGAAGCCTTCCTCCAAACTCTGCTCCTACCACAGCTCATGTGGGATACCCTTTACATTTCCACCACTGTATATGAACATGCCAACCTCTTTACAGATCACTATATTCACTTCACCTTTTGAGATAACGAATGAGTTGCTCTTTAGTGTTCAATGAAAGTTTATATATTTCAATGTTTCGCTTGACCCTTATCTGAATTTAGCCGGTGTTAGGTTATCATCCAAAACTATTTCTGAAAAGTGCTTACCATTTTTGGGAGAAACTATAATTTTGAGTTCAAAAAGTTGTATTGTATTTTCAAGAGCGGTATCAGCAGACATTATGTAACTAATGCCAAGGCCCTCGCAAGGGCGAAACAATGTCAAAGTTAAATGGCAAAAGTGATATAGTATATAATACATAAATAAAAGGACCAGGTTACCGGTACGCAGCCGGGAGCCACAATATGCTAAGAAATTGCATAGAATGTTATAAAAAAGAACACATTAACCTTAATCAGTGAACGGAGGCTCTATAACATAGTGACAGTAAGGTCATTCGGGATGGATTTTTTTTAATACAGAGAAGTGAGGTGTTTATTACAAATACATTTTTTGTTTTAAATTTAAAAGTGCTGCAACTGTCTTCAAATGTCTGTCTGGGATGGCTCCGAAATACTTCTCGGACAAAATACAGAAAGCACCTATTAGTAGATACTTGCGATCCAACAGTAACCTTGATCTGCTACAACCTCGCCAAATCCTCAAAAGAGCAGGTAGTAGTAGGTTCAGCTTTTGGGCTCCTAAGACATGGAACTCAAGACGTGGTTGATGGTGGATCCATCAGCACATTTAAAAAACAACTCAAGACGTGGTTGTTCGATGGTGACACTGAGTAATTCATGCCGCCTACTGCTGGTTTGTGCCTTGCTGCTTGCTTTATGTTTTATGTAGTGTCTTGTCCATTTGAGCACTCTGAGGCCTTCAGGTGATTTTGCACAAAACAAAAACCAAGATAGATAGATAGATAGATAGATAGATAGATAGATAGATAGATAGATAGATAGATAGATATAAATTCAAGATACTGTTTATATATGCTTATACTTTTGGAGGCTGGCATGTCAAATGCTCAGTAGCTCAGTAATAGTTCTTTCGCTAACACATTTTCAGTAAAAACGTGATCTTCACCCATGAAAGTACATAAAAATATAAAGAAAACGTAAAAATAGATCGAACAACATTGCAAGATAACTAATGCCATATTACAGTATTCTTTTTTCCCTGTATCCTTTATTTAATTTATGTTATGTTTGTATCCATTGGTTAAGCGAAAAATACGCCAAATATTAATTTCTAAACTCCCGGTTGCTTTGCTGCTAATTTCTATCAGAGGAACGGACCAAGCAACTGGACCTGGACACGTGATTTACGCACTATGCTCCGATCATTGTACGTCACCTGGTCTCTCGTGATCTATCTGCGTCGTTACATCCCTTGTTGATTCAAGCAAGGGTCCTCGAGCAAAGCAGACGCACGCTCAAACGCCTGTTAACGGCACTAGCTTGGTTAATGTGTTGGCATTAGATTTTTTTTTAGCACAAGTCAATGAGCTAGTTGACACTGGAGTGTGATTTTACAGTGGCTGGATAACACGCAAGCAAAACAAAGATTTTGAAGCAACGAGGACATGTGTTTCGTTGAAGGTTCTGGGCGAGGAGACAAGGCAAAGGACAAACACACATGGGAGCTGCACCATCAGCTCCCCGAGTTCCCACTTCGCAGGCAACTGCTGGTTGCTGTCCTCAGTGCGGCACGTCACACAGGATCATTCAAAGGATGCTCCTGCGTGACCCGCCGCACGAGGGACAGCAGCCACCCAAGGACCCTCGAGGCCACAGTCAAGATGCGCGGCCACAGCCACACAATAAGTAAGCAACCCTCTACACGCCTCCCCCCTTAACCAAATATCGTGACACAAAGTCCTTGAATTTATTTGGTAGATGTCGCAATCACGCCCTAGGCTTCCATCCTAAAGTGACAGTTAACCAACCACTCGTAATCCTCTTAACCCTACTGCCTGATGACTACCATCCACATACAGATCACTCTTCACAGTTGCTTGCTGGGCCCCCTCCAGGACGAGTTCACTTCTGATCTCTTGCTACTACTCACACCCATCACAGGCACCTTATTGTTCTCTAAGGTTCGAGCAGGATCACAATCAAAAGGCATTTCTTGGCAGTAGGGGTAAGAGCCGAACATGGTATGTGACGCTTGCCACTGCATGTCCCTTCTGCAAGTGACACTGGCAGGTGTCACATGCCATGCCAACAAATTTCATTATTGGGAAAAAACCTCAGATGTGCATGTGTCACTGCATGCCAAACAATCTCATAAAAGAAAAAACAACCTTCGATCTATTGTTTTAAAATGGATATGAAAATCAATTTCTGGGACTCGAAATAAGGAGCCCGGACTCCTGTCGATATCCTTAAACACCAAGCCACCACGTTGCTGCAGCTAAGAATCTGTCAGTTTCCTTAAAACCCACTTCCTTGGTGCACTGTCATGTGTTTCAATGCTAGTCCTTTTTCTGTTTTAAGTCAAATCCTCAATGTAACAAAGTTTCATACAAAATCTGTTACTGTGTAATGCTTAAAATGTCCAATTGTATTGTTTACATGTTTTCCAAAACAGTATGGTAACAATATTGAAGTGTGTGTAGATTAATTCATACTTTTTACACTTTACTGTATGAAGTGTGTATAAACAGTACAACTACATTTTACTTATAACATTTATAACTTATATTGCAGAGTATATGCAGATTCATGAAAACGTTTTCATTTACAAATGTTGCTAAATCTTCAGATTTAAGTTAAACAGAACTTACATATGACACATTCAGTCTTGCCCAATGAAAGTTTTCAGAAGCTCTGCAAGGTAATTTAATAACATTTTTCATTTGTATAACGCCTTTTCCCATTGGTATGGTCTCAAAGTGCTGTAGGGGAATGCCCTTGGGGCACTAAAGTCCATGGTATGTGAAATTTGTCAGGTGAGTGTAGAATACGTATATGCATTGAGGTGTGGTCTCCTTTAAGGTGCGAAGACGGGGTATGTCATTGTGCTATGTCAAAAAATACAGCATTGTGTCAGCAGGCATGGCAGTGCACCAGTGGGATCGAAGACCATACACGCTGTGTTTGTGTCTCTGTTCAGGGAGGAGAGGGCATTCGTGCATGCAGGCTCACAGTTCCCATCGGGGCACCACATGAAATATGGTGAATACGAAGGAGGGTAGGGGTGGCCAAGTCTCGACTAGCTACCCATGTCGAGCTGGCATGTGGATGGCTGCTGTATGATCATCTGGATAGTATTTGCATGCAATGTCCAGCTAGACTGAATTTTTGTCATTGGGGATAGCTGCATTTTTATGGCAGAGGGGTTGTGCAATGTGTCTTAAGAGTGGTGTGTGGTGCAGATGTGTGTGGGTGGGTGGCCTTGCCCTAATTTATTTTCATGAGCATGGAGTTTGATATGTACCCTTGTGCTCTGGCTTGTTTCCTGGTTTCGTAGAATTGGCGTGCATTCTTGTCACGACCCTCGCCCAAAACCCCCTCTGGCAAACCCATTGGCCAGGTGGAGTCAGGACTTGGGCCTCTAGAGCCTGGCATCCTCTTCAAACGCCCTCATGGGGCCAGTCCTGTCGCCTATGGCGCCAGGCTCATACACCATGAAAAAACAATGTGCTTCGGAACTACTTTAATGTATTGTCAGCCAACATGGAGGCATCCACATAGCTTGGTTCCTAACAACCAAGCTATGCAGTCTAGTGTTTTGGGTGTGGCAGCCTAGGGACTACTTTACCTGGACTATTTTGTTGGGGCTATTTAAACCACACCCGAGCAAGACAACACGCTTTGCGTTACTTTGCAGCTTGCAACGTGACGCTCACCGTGTCCAGCTATTCCCTCGAACCTCGGAGAAGCAAAACCTGCAAGGAGACAAAAGGAACATCATTAGCAGCAGCATCTTACCTGCAGTCTTAATCTTTAAACACTCGCAGCTACTGAGAACAGCTTCCTCGAATCTGCACGCCTCCCGGGCAGAACGACCTGAAAGAGGAAGATAGAGGCAACATTAAAGAAAGCAGTAGAGACATTTACAAATTACGAACTGCTCAAAAGGCTTACCTGGCTGGTCGCCTCTCGGCTGGCACCACTCTGGACATTCCACTTGCCCTGAAGAACACCGCAACCTACAAGGAAGGAAAACGCAGGTTAGCAAAGGCAAGACTTTGCAGCGCTGCGCATAGCGCTTACTTACCGCATCATAGCGCTCTTAATGCGCCATCATTTACCAGTGGGGCTCAACCAAGCCAGTTCGCTGCGCTGAAGCTCTGCATACCTAAGGGAGAAAAAAGAGACATTTTAAACAAAGAAAGGCATGCAGGATAGCAACAAAACTAAAGAACAGCAATAAGACCTACCTGAACAATATCAAACGGGCCGGTGTCAGTGAAGTAACTGGACCACAGTCGCCCATGAAAGACAACGCGCCCCTGCAAAGAAGGCAGGACGGAGAGCACGCCTAATCCTACCACAAGGCAGAACCTTCCCCGTAGACCACATCAGGGCAAAACTGAGAAGCATACCAGCGAGTAACCCGGCTGGGTGGCGTCCCTGTGGATACCAGGTGAGCATAACAATTCTGTCCTGTTGTTTGCTGAAGTTTATTTTCTCTGGTCTCAGTACATTTTATTTGCAGGTTCATTGTTGCTGAGAGGTGCTTGAATAACCCAATGCGAGGCATGGGCTTGGTGCCTGATCTAAGGTTTCGGTTGTGTTGGTAATGGAGTACTTTCTGTTGGAGGTATTCTGGGCCTGACTTTGAAAGCGGCCTGTCGCCCAACAAGGAGCCAGTGGAGGACACAGTGGTGAGGTGTTATGTGCTCTCTGGAGCCAAGGTTCAGCAAGAGCCTAGCTGCAGTGTTTTGGACCTGTTTGATCGTTCTGAGTTGAAATGCGGGGCACCCAGGTAACAGGAATTGGCTCAGTCAAGGCTGAAGAGGACGATGGCCATGTTCGCAGTGACTCCTTGAGGTTATGAGAGGTAAGACAAGATACTTCTGAGAACGCGGAGGTGTAGATAGCAAGATTTGGGCACAGAGTTAATGTGGTGAGAGAGTGTCAGGTCAGTGTTCATGGTGCATCTCAGGTTCTTTACTGCGTTGGATGCGGCACAGGGAGGACCTAGGGAGGATGGGTAAGGGGTGGGTTTGGGGATTTAGAGCGCCGTTTTCACGCAGATCATGATTTCTGTTTTTCCTGGGTTGAGGAGGAGGTAGTTGCCGGGAGGTCTGTATAATATGATATTCATTTGTATTGCGCTCATACACAGGTGTTTCAGAGCTCGACAAGGCAAGGGAGGGGAAACAAGGGAGGACGAAACAACGATTTTACTAGGCCCAGTGACATTGAGAACATGCAAGTGCAGGGAAGGGGGAAGTGCGAGGGGCAGGGGTGGGAGTGAAAAGCGCTAAACATGTGATAGAACAACAGGTAGTGTGGCCAGCAGGTGGTAAATGCGACAATAAGGTGTAGATAACAGGTGTCTGATAATTGCTGAAAGGGGACTGTAGGGTTGCAGATACAGAGGCAGTGCGGTGGTGTGGTAGGGAGGGCAGGGATCGGGGCCCAAAATCAGAGGGTAACCATGTGCCCGGTGCCAAAGCAGACAGATTAGCAGGGGGAAGGAAGAGCGAAGGCAGAAACAAAGAGGAAGATCTTGAGGTGCTTCTGGAACTGAGGATGGTTCTCAAGTTTCAGAGAGGCAGGGAGGCCCCACCCGAGGAAAGGGATCTACACCCAACTCGTTGCTTGGAGAAGCGACTGACCGTAAGGGAATTGGAGGTGAAGGAGCAAAGAGCTGAAGTAGGAATGTATTTATGGAGGGAGAGTTGAAGGTATTGTGGACCCAGGCCCCAGAAAGCTTTATGGACAATGCAAAGGGTCTTGAATTTAATCCTTGCAGCCACTGGGAGCCAATGAAGAGATTTCAGGGCTGGAGAGATACGATCCCAGGGCTTGAGGCCAAGGACAAGTCTTGCAGTCCTGTTATGGATGAGCTGTAAAGGACGGAGGGGGGTTGAATGCAGATTTAGAAAGAAAAAGGCTTTCTGTTTGCCGCTGTTCGCAGCGAGACGCTGTAACGCTCACCTGATTCCCACGGAGGCGCAGGTCTGGCTTCGAGTGCTGATGCTTCTTCAATGGTGAAGCGCAGGACTCTGAAGATGGACAGGAAGGGCCCTCTACTCTGGCTTCTCCGGCTCGCAGGAATATTCCCCTGTGCGTGAAAAGGGAGTATTACCTACTGACTGAGTTATGCTCAAGCCTCCCACTCTCTTCCAACCCTCCACGATACCCTTCCACGATTCCCTGTGTAGTCTCACCTTAGGGTCTGAAAGGACGAGCTCTCCATCCTGCTTCTGACGCAGGGGCGCGTTGAACCCAGTTACTTCACTGGATTGAGGTTGGATGGGAGTTCAGGTAAGCTTGATTATACTGGTAAGGCACTGTAAAAGTTCTGTTGCAAGTTCAAAAGTTCAAGCTTTAAATAATAATGTTCATTGTCTTTTTTCAGGTGATGAATGAAGATTCCTTTGGAGACTTCTTTCAACAAAGCGCTGATGTTGATGTCTTTTCCCCATAGGGGCCGGGGTTCGGAATGCCGGAGATATGGCGCCGACCCGAAGTGAAACGTGCAGTTCCAGTAAAGATCTGGTAAGTCCTAGATGAGCGCTCAGGTAATGTTTTTGCATTCGCTCATCTAATGTCTTTGTCTTTTTTCCCCATAGGGGCGGGGTCCTGCTTGGAAGCAGCAAGACCCGAAATGAAATGGGAATGACCCAACAGGTAAGTCTTAGAAGGAAACTGAGCTTTTCCTATTCCCTTCCTTCTCTCACCTCTTATTCTTGTCTTTTTCTCTAGGCTCTGGGAAGTGGCTGTGTATCCGGATGATCGCTGCTGAAGATGGAGGAACCCAGGAAAGGTGAGTGAAATGCAGCGCTGCAGCGATCGTAACGAAATGCTTTTAAAAATGATGTCTTCCCTTTCAGGTTCGTCGGTGATGTCTCCGTGGTGCAGATTAGCTGGTAGGTCTCTTGTCTCCTTTTGCAGGTGACCCAGGATGCTGACAGGCGTGGCTGAAGTCCAGATGCAGGAGCTGACACGGTGAGCGTCCAGCTGCGAGGAGCAGAACAACGCGAAGCGTGAGTTGCTGATCGGGTGTGGTTTAAATAGCTTTGGAAGAAGTTCCAAGTGTGTATCCTTCCTCCGATCAGGTATGTATCCTTCCCCGACCACACCCGGGTGGAAAGTAGTCCCACAGGTAAAGCAGTTCCTATTCAAGCCTCAAGAGGGCCTGGACGTGGCAGCATGGTCTGCATCAGGTAAGCGCACATTAAAACACTTGAACACATGTCTAGCTTTATGAGCCTGGCGCCTAAGGCGCCAGGACAGAGGTCCAACATGAGCCTGGCGCCTAAGGCGCCAGGACTGAGTCCAAAGGGCCCCAGCTTGGCCCCGCTGGCACTCCCCTGGGGGAAATGATGCCTGCCTCTGGGGTTGCTGGGTCAGACCTGGCTCCTTGGAGGTAGGCATCATGACAGTACCCCCCCCCCCTCAAGGCCCCTCCCAAGGTTCTTCCCTCCGGGGGTTTGGGCTTGTTCGGAAATCTCCGGTGAAACCTTTGTACTAATCGAGGTGCGTGGACATGGTTACTAGGCTCCCACGATCTCTTCTGAGGTCCATATCCCTTCCAGTCAACAAGATAGAAGAGTTTCGACTTTACCACCTTGGAGTCTAAAATGTCTTTAACTTCGAATTCTAATTCCCCTTCAATTTGAACTGGATCTGGAGGCTTGGACAATCGGGTTCCTGGTTGTACTGGCTTCAAAAGTGATGCATGAAAAACTGGATGAATACGCATGTTGGACGGTAGATCCAGTTTAAAGGCCACTGGGTTGATTATAGCTTTGATGGGATAAGGTCCTATGAATCTGGGATTGAAGGTTCGCGGGCCCTTGAGGGGTAAATGTTTAGTTGCTAGCCATACCTGGTCTCCTACTTGGTAAGGAGGAGTTTTACTTCGGTGCAAATCAGCATTTTCTTTATACTTTTTCTTGGCTTGCTGTATATGAGTTGCAGCTTCTTTGAAGGCTCGGGTTATTGTGGAATGCAGATGATTTACTGCGGGCATTTCCAGGGTCAGAGGTGGATCTAGATCAGAGGTCCGAGGATGGTGACCATACAAAGTATAAAAGGGGGTGTCCGGTTCCAGAATGCACTGAATTGTTGTATGCATATTCTGCGATCCAAAGGATGTCTTTCCAATTTAACTCGGATTGGTGTAACATGCACCGAATATATTGCTCGAGAGTCTGATTGGTTCTCTCGGTTTGTCCGTCGGTCTGGGGGTGGTGGCTGGTGGATAACCGCACATCTATTTGTGCTAGTTGGCAACACTTCTTCCAAAAATGTGAGATAAATTGACTTCCACGATCCGAGACTAAAATGGAAGGGAAACCATGTATGCAAACTATATTCTCCAGGAATTCCTTGGCCAAGGTGGAAGCTGAAGGCAAACCCTTTAAAGGGATAAAGTGGGCCATTTTGGAGAATAAGTCCACAATTACAAGGATTGTGTTGTAACCAGCACAAGGAGGCAGATCTGTTATAAAGTCCATTGACAGGGTGTGTCATGGTGCCGGTGGAATATCCAAGGGTTGAAGTAGGCCGGCTGGCCTTTTCTTTTGAGCCTTGTTTTGGGCGCAAATTCCACAAGACAGTACAAAAGACTTTATGTCTTTTCTCCAAGAAGGCCACCAGAAGTGGCGTTTGATTTTTTCCTCCGTTTTAGCGATACCAGGGTGGCCTTCCATTAAAGATTCATGATGATGGGCAATAACAAGTTCTTGCAATTCTTTACTTGGCAGAAACAACCGCTCCTGGAAGTAGGGTAAGTCATCCTTAACGGTGTAATGAGGACCCTTTTGACTCCCTTCCAGTAAGGTTGAAGAGTCTAGAAGTTGTTTTACTTGCGTTTGGATATCCTCAATAGATTGCAATGAAGTTAAGCCTAAGATCCTTTGCTCAGGTATGATGGGCACAGGTTCTAAGCTCGAATTAGGTTCTTCCATGCCAATCCGGGATAAGGCGTCTGCTTTTCCATTCTTGCAGCCAGGGCGATAGGTAATTACAAAATCAAATTCTGCAAAGAATAGAGCCCATCGGAGTTGTCGTGAAGATTGAGCTTTGGCCGTCTTTAAATACTGTAAGTTTCTGTGGTCCGTAATTACGGTGATGGTGTGTCTTACCCCGAGAAGGTAGTGACGCCAAACCTTGAAAGCAGATTTGATGGCCAGTAACTCTTTATCGGTAATTGCGTAGTTGATTTCAGGAAGAGAACATTTTCTGGACCAAAAGGCCACTGGGTGTAGTTGGTTAGTTTTTGGGTCTCTTTGCGACAGGACAGCTCCCATGGCCGAACTGGAAGCATCGGTTTCCACTATGTACGGGAGATCTGGGTGCGGGTGCTTCAATACAGGTGCAGATGTGAATTTGGTTTTCAGGTCCTGGAAGGCTTGTTCGGCCTCAAGAGTCCATTCGAAGCGTTTGTTTTTCTTTAGGAGAGCGGTGATGGGTTGGACTGTTCGGGAAAATTCCGGGATGAATCTTCGATAGAAATTGGCAAAGCCGAGCATGCTCTGAACTCCCTTCACCGAGCTTGGAGATGGCCATTTGAGGATGGCATCCACCTTTCGCGAGTCCATTCGGGCTCCTAGAGGTGTCAGGATGAATCCGAGAAACTCAACTTCTGTGGTATGAAAAACGCATTTTTCGAGTTTTGCAAATAGTCTGTGCTGGCGCAGTTTCTCAAGAACTGCCCTAACATGTTTTCTGTGATCAGATTCTGAAGAAGAGTACACCAGGATGTCGTCAATGTAAACAATGACGCAGACATCGATAAGTTCCCGAAGAACATCATTCATAAAGTACTGAAAGGCGGCAGGTGCATTGCACAAACCGAAGGGCATCACCTGATATTCGAAGAGCACAAATTTGGTGCGGAATGCAGTCTTCCATTCGTCGCCTTCTTTTATGCGCACCAGGTGATAAGCTCCACGGAGATCTAACTTGGTGTACACACAAGCGTCTTTCACCTGGTCGATAAGCTCAGGGATCAAGGGCAGAGGATAACGATTCTTAATCGTTATTTGATTTAGGACGCGATAGTCTATACACGTTCTAAGGTCGCCTTCTTTTTTTGGCACGAAGAACAGAGCTGAAGAGACAGGAGACTTGGACGGGCGAATAAAACCATTGGCTAGGTACTGATCTAAGTACTGACGCAAATGCAGGTTCTCAGGTTCCGTAAGAGCATAAATCCTACTACAAGGTAGTTGAGCATTGGGTACCAGATCGATCTGGCAATCATAAAACCGATGGGGAGGTAACGTGTTAGCCTGTTCTTTCTGAAAAACGTCTTGGAATTCTTGGTATTCTGACGGTAGCTGTACAGGGGTGGAAGTTGCTATGGCTAGACCCATAGCTGGATTTCTTGGATAACAAGTTGGTTCACAATCAGGAAAACTTATCTTCTTTGCTCGCCAATCAATTCTGGGATTATGTGTTTCTAACCAAGGAATTCCAAGAATTACTTGAAATTGTGGGGCCTTGATCACATCAAACACGATTGCTTCCCGATGTCCATCCTGACCCACCAGTGTCACTTCAACAGTGGAATGCGTTACAGCCCCTGAGGCTATTTCGGTTCCATCTACTGTAGTAATGACATCTTGGGTTACTTTCAGGCAGAGAGGAAGCTTAATCCTGGAAGCCAATTCACGGTCTATGTAATTTCCAATAGCTCCACTGTCGATGTATGCTTTTATAGCATGCAACTGCTGAGGCTGTTTTGGGTCCACGAGCACCATTGGCATGACGAAATGCGAGATCAAAGAGTTAGTTTTCAAGCTCGGCAAGCGGACCCCTACGCTTGCCGGGCTAGGTCGTTTCCCGAATCAGGTGTCTCTAATTCATTATCAGTAGTTCCAACCACCTTCTTAAGTGGTTTAACTGGACAATTTCGAAGAAAGTGACCAGAAGTCCCGCAATACAGACAAAGTTGCATTTGCCGCCTTCTCTCTCGTTCTTTCTGCGTTAATGGTCCTTTAACATCACCGATTTGCATAGGTTCAGATACGTCGGTACTCTTGGAGGAAGCGTGGGTTTTGATCGGTGCTCGGTTTTCATACTTGAACCGATCTGCTTTTCTATTTTGAAGTCTGTGATCAAGTTGAACCACTAAGTCAATGTAGTCTGCGTAGACCTGGGGTGGGTTTACTATCTGAGCTAGAACATCCTTAAGCTCTCCGCGCAGGCCTCGATGAAACAATGTGATCCTTTTGCTTTCTGGCCATCCAGTTTCCACAACCAGTCTGTTAAAGGTGGCTATGTAGGACAGAAGATCCTGATTACCTTGTCGTAAGGATAGCAGTTCCTTATTAAGGGCCTGTCCTTGAGAGTGTCGAGCGAACAATCTTTCCATGCTGGCCTGGAAGCCCTGAAAATTCTGGAGAATGGGATCATCCTGATTTACCAATGGAATAGACCAATCGGCAGCACTGCCACTGAGGTAAGATAGTATAAAGGCTACCTTGGTCTGGTCGTTAGGGAAGGCTCCGGGTCTGCATAGAAAGTGTAAACGACATTGGTTCATAAATGCGGCATATTTCTTGGGATCCCCCGCAAAACGTTCAGGCGGGGCCAAAGGCATGTGTCCAGGTAGATTAATTTGTACCGGGTTACTCAAACCCATTGATGTGGAAATGTCTCCGGAATTAGGTAAAGGAGTGTGCCCTGCCTGGGCCTGTAATAACCTTTTGGCTAGGTCATCAGTTCTTTCCTTAGATAAGATCAGTTCTCTTTTGAGAGCGTTAGTCTCCTGGCGGGCTGAGTGCACCTCTGCCCGTAATTCCCCCAAAAGCTGGGCCAGCTGGTCAGTCTCGGAAGTCTCCATAGCGCCCGGGTGGGAAATTGTGGGTAGGCTTCGCGTTCTGTAACGCTCACCTGATTCCCACGGAGGCGCAGGTCTGGCTTCGAGTGCTGATGCTTCTTCAATGGTGAAGCGCAGGACTCTGAAGATGGACAGGAAGGGCCCTCTACTCTGGCTTCTCCGGCTCGCAGGAATATTCCCCTGTGCGTGAAAAGGGAGTATTACCTACTGACTGAGTTATGCTCAAGCCTCCCACTCTCTTCCAACCCTCCACGATACCCTTCCACGATTCCCCGTGAAGTCTCACCTTAGGGTCTGAAAGGACGAGCTCTCCATCCTGCTTCTGACGCAGGGGCGCGTTGAACCCAGTTACTTCACTGGATTGAGGTTGGATGGGAGTTCAGGTAAGCTTGATTATACTGGTAAGGCACTGTAAAAGTTCTGTTGCAAGTTCAAAAGTTCAAGCTTTAAATAATAATGTTCATTGTCTTTGTTCAGGTGATGAATGAAGATTCCTTTGGAGACTTCTTGCAACAAAGCGCTGATGTTGATGTCTTTTCCCCATAGGGGCCGGGGTTCGGAATGCCGGAGATATGGCGCCGACCCGAAGTGAAACGTGCAGTTCCAGTAAAGATCTGGTAAGTCCTAGATGAGCGCTCAGGTAATGTTTTTGCATTCGCTCATCTAATGTCTTTGTCTTTTTTCCCCATAGGGGCCGGGGTCCTGCTTGGAAGCAGCAAGACCCGAAATGAAATGGGAATGACCCAACAGGTAAGTCTTAGAAGGAAACTGAGCTTTTCCTATTCCCTTCCTTCTCTCACCTCTTATTCTTGTCTTTTTCTCTAGGCTCTGGGAAGTGGCTGTGTATCCGGATGATCGTTGCTGAAGATGGAGGAACCCAGGAAAGGTGAGTGAAATGCAGCGCTGCAGCGATCGTAACTAAATGCTTTTAAAAATGATGTCTTCCCTTTCAGGTTCGTCGGTGATGTCTCCGTGGTGCAGATTAGCTGGTAGGTCTCTTGTCTCCTTTTGCAGGTGACCCAGGATGCTGACAGGCGTGGCTGAAGTCCAGATGCAGGAGCTGACACGGTGAGCGTCCAGCTGCGAGGAGCAGAACAACGCGAAGCGTGAGTTGCTGATCGGGTGTGGTTTAAATAGCTTTGGAAGAAGTTCCAAGTGTGTATCCTTCCTCCGATCAGGTATGTATCCTTCCCCGACCACACCCGGGTGGAAAGTAGTCCCACAGGTAAAGCAGTTCCTATTCAAGCCTCAAGAGGGCCTGGACGTGGCAGCATGGTCTGCATCAGGTAAGCGCACATTAAAACACTTGAACACATGTCTAGCTTTATGAGCCTGGCGCCTAAGGCGCCAGGACAGAGGTCCAACATGAGCCTGGCGCCTAAGGCGCCAGGACTGAGTCCAAAGGGCCCCAGCTTGGCCCCGCTGGCACTCCCCTGGGGGAAATGATGCCTGCCTCTGGGGTTGCTGGGTCAGACCTGGCTCCTTGGAGGTAGGCATCATGACAGTACCCCCCCCCCCCTCAAGGCCCCTCCCAAGGTTCTTCCCTCCGGGGGTTTGGGCTTGTTCGGAAATCTCCGGTGAAACCTTTGTACTAATCGAGGTGCGTGGACATGGTTACTAGGCTCCCACGATCTCTTCTGAGGTCCATATCCCTTCCAGTCAACAAGATAGAAGAGTTTCGACTTTACCACCTTGGAGTCTAAAATGTCTTTAACTTCGAATTCTAATTCCCCTTCAATTTGAACTGGATCTGGAGGCTTGGACAATCGGGTTCCTGGTTGTACTGGCTTCAAAAGTGATGCATGAAAAACTGGATGAATACGCATGTTGGACGGTAGATCCAGTTTAAAGGCCACTGGGTTGATTATAGCTTTGATGGGATAAGGTCCTATGAATCTGGGATTGAAGGTTCGCGGGCCCTTGAGGGGTAAATGTTTAGTTGCTAGCCATACCTGGTCTCCTACTTGGTAAGGAGGAGTTTTACTTCGGTGCAAATCAGCATTTTCTTTATACTTTTTCTTGGCTTGCTGTATATGAGTTGCAGCTTCTTTGAAGGCTCGGGTTATTGTGGAATGCAGATGATTTACTGCGGGCATTTCCAGGGTCAGAGGTGGATCTAGATCAGAGGTCCGAGGATGGTGACCATACAAAGTATAAAAGGGGGTGTCCGGTTCCAGAATGCACTGAATTGTTGTATGCATATTCTGCGATCCAAAGGATGTCTTTCCAATTTAACTCGGATTGGTGTAACATGCACCGAATATATTGCTCGAGAGTCTGATTGGTTCTCTCGGTTTGTCCGTCGGTCTGGGGGTGGTGGCTGGTGGATAACCGCACATCTATTTGTGCTAGTTGGCAACACTTCTTCCAAAAATGTGAGATAAATTGACTTCCACGATCCGAGACTAAAATGGAAGGGAAACCATGTATGCAAACTATATTCTCCAGGAATTCCTTGGCCAAGGTGGAAGCTGAAGGCAAACCCTTTAAAGGGATAAAGTGGGCCATTTTGGAGAATAAGTCCACAATTACAAGGATTGTGTTGTAACCAGCACAAGGAGGCAGATCTGTTATAAAGTCCATTGACAGGGTGTGTCATGGTGCCGGTGGAATATCCAAGGGTTGAAGTAGGCCGGCTGGCCTTTTCTTTTGAGCCTTGTTTTGGGCGCAAATTCCACAAGACAGTACAAAAGACTTTATGTCTTTTCTCCAAGAAGGCCACCAGAAGTGGCGTTTGATTTTTTCCTCCGTTTTAGCGATACCAGGGTGGCCTTCCATTAAAGATTCATGATGATGGGCAATAACAAGTTCTTGCAATTCTTTACTTGGCAGAAACAACCGCTCCTGGAAGTAGGGTAAGTCATCCTTAACGGTGTAATGAGGACCCTTTTGACTCCCTTCCAGTAAGGTTGAAGAGTCTAGAAGTTGTTTTACTTGCGTTTGGATATCCTCAATAGATTGCAATGAAGTTAAGCCTAAGATCCTTTGCTCAGGTATGATGGGCACAGGTTCTAAGCTCGAATTAGGTTCTTCCATGCCAATCCGGGATAAGGCGTCTGCTTTTCCATTCTTGCAGCCAGGGCGATAGGTAATTACAAAATCAAATTCTGCAAAGAATAGAGCCCATCGGAGTTGTCGTGAAGATTGAGCTTTGGCCGTCTTTAAATACTGTAAGTTTCTGTGGTCCGTAATTACGGTGATGGTGTGTCTTACCCCGAGAAGGTAGTGACGCCAAACCTTGAAAGCAGATTTGATGGCCAGTAACTCTTTATCGGTAATTGCGTAGTTGATTTCAGGAAGAGAACATTTTCTGGACCAAAAGGCCACTGGGTGTAGTTGGTTAGTTTTTGGGTCTCTTTGCGACAGGACAGCTCCCATGGCCGAACTGGAAGCATCGGTTTCCACTATGTACGGGAGATCTGGGTGTGGGTGCTTCAATACAGGTGCAGATGTGAATTTGGTTTTCAGGTCCTGGAAGGCTTGTTCGGCCTCAAGAGTCCATTCGAAGCGTTTGTTTTTCTTTAGGAGAGCGGTGATGGGTTGGACTGTTCGGGAAAATTCCGGGATGAATCTTCGATAGAAATTGGCAAAGCCGAGCATGCTCTGAACTCCCTTCACCGAGCTTGGAGATGGCCATTTGAGGATGGCATCCACCTTTCGCGAGTCCATTCGGGCTCCTAGAGGTGTCAGGATGAATCCGAGAAACTCAACTTCTGTGGTATGAAAAACGCATTTTTCGAGTTTTGCAAATAGTCTGTGCTGGCGCAGTTTCTCAAGAACTGCCCTAACATGTTTTCTGTGATCAGATTCTGAAGAAGAGTACACCAGGATGTCGTCAATGTAAACAATGACGCAGACATCGATAAGTTCCCGAAGAACATCATTCATAAAGTACTGAAAGGCGGCAGGTGCATTGCACAAACCGAAGGGCATCACCTGATATTCGAAGAGCACAAATTTGGTGCGGAATGCAGTCTTCCATTCGTCGCCTTCTTTTATGCGCACCAGGTGATAAGCTCCACGGAGATCTAACTTGGTGTACACACAAGCGTCTTTCACCTGGTCGATAAGCTCAGGGATCAAGGGCAGAGGATAACGATTCTTAATCGTTATTTGATTTAGGACGCGATAGTCTATACACGTTCTAAGGTCGCCTTCTTTTTTTGGCACGAAGAACAGAGCTGAAGAGACAGGAGACTTGGACGGGCGAATAAAACCATTGGCTAGGTACTGATCTAAGTACTGACGCAAATGCAGGTTCTCAGGTTCCGTAAGAGCATAAATCCTACTACAAGGTAGTTGAGCATTGGGTACCAGATCGATCTGGCAATCATAAAACCGATGGGGAGGTAACGTGTTAGCCTGTTCTTTCTGAAAAACGTCTTGGAATTCTTGGTATTCTGACGGTAGCTGTACAGGGGTGGAAGTTGCTATGGCTAGACCCATAGCTGGATTTCTTGGATAACAAGTTGGTTCACAATCAGGAAAACTTATCTTCTTTGCTCGCCAATCAATTCTGGGATTATGTGTTTCTAACCAAGGAATTCCAAGAATTACTTGAAATTGTGGGGCCTTGATCACATCAAACACGATTGCTTCCCGATGTCCATCCTGACCCACCAGTGTCACTTCAACAGTGGAATGCGTTACAGCCCCTGAGGCTATTTCGGTTCCATCTACTGTAGTAATGACATCTTGGGTTACTTTCAGGCAGAGAGGAAGCTTAATCCTGGAAGCCAATTCACGGTCTATGTAATTTCCAATAGCTCCACTGTCGATGTATGCTTTTATAGCATGCAACTGCTGAGGCTGTTTTGGGTCCACGAGCACCATTGGCATGACGAAATGCAAGATCAAAGAGTTAGTTTTCAAGCTCGGCAAGCGGACCCCTACGCTTGCCGGGCTAGGTCGTTTCCCGAATCAGGTGTCTCTAATTCATTATCAGTAGTTCCAACCACCTTCTTAAGTGGTTTAACTGGACAATTTCGAAGAAAGTGACCAGAAGTCCCGCAATACAGACAAAGTTGCATTTGCCGCCTTCTCTCTCGTTCTTTCTGCGTTAATGGTCCTTTAACATCACCGATTTGCATAGGTTCAGATACGTCGGTACTCTTGGAGGAAGCGTGGGTTTTGATCTGTGCTCGGTTTTCATACTTGAACCGATCTGCTTTTCTATTTTGAAGTCTGTGATCAAGTTGAACCACTAAGTCAATGTAGTCTGCGTAGACCTGGGGTGGGTTTACTATCTGAGCTAGAACATCCTTAAGCTCTCCGCGCAGGCCTCGATGAAACAATGTGATCCTTTTGCTTTCTGGCCATCCAGTTTCCACAACCAGTCTGTTAAAGGTGGCTATGTAGGACAGAAGATCCTGATTACCTTGTCGTAAGGATAGCAGTTCCTTATCAAGGGCCTGTCCTTGAGAGTGTCGAGCGAACAATCTTTCCATGCTGGCCTGGAAGCCCTGAAAATTCTGGAGAATGGGATCATCCTGATTTACCAATGGAATAGACCAATCGGCAGCACTGCCACTGAGGTAAGATAGTATAAAGGCTACCTTGGTCTGGTCGTTAGGGAAGGCTCCGGGTCTGCATAGAAAGTGTAAACGACATTGGTTCATAAAGGCGGCATATTTCTTGGGATCCCCCGCAAAACGTTCAGGCGGGGCCAAAGGCATGTGTCCAGGTAGATTAATTTGTACCGGGTTACTCAAACCCATTGATGTGGAAATGTCTCCGGAATTAGGTAAAGGAGTGTGCCCTGCCTGGGCCTGTAATAACCTTTTGGCTAGGTCATCAGTTCTTTCCTTAGATAAGATCAGTTCTCTTTTGAGAGCGTTAGTCTCCTGGCGGGCTGAGTGCACCTCTGCCCGTAATTCCCCCAAAAGCTGGGCCAGCTGGTCAGTCTCGGAAGTCTCCATAGCGCCCGGGTGGGAAATTGTGGGTAGGCTTCGCGTTCTGTAACGCTCACCTGATTCCCACGGAGGCTCAGGTCTGGCTTCGAGTGCTGATGCTTCTTCAATGGTGAAGCGCAGGACTCTGAAGATGGACAGGAAGGGCCCTCTACTCTGGCTTCTCCGGCTCGCAGGAATATTCCCCTGTGCGTGAAAAGGGAGTATTACCTACTGACTGAGTTATGCTCAAGCCTCCCACTCTCTTCCAACCCTCCACGATACCCTTCCACGATTCCCCGTGAAGTCTCACCTTAGGGTCTGAAAGGACGAGCTCTCCATCCTGCTTCTGACGCAGGGGCGCGTTGAACCCAGTTACTTCACTGGATTGAGGTTGGATGGGAGTTCAGGTAAGCTTGATTATACTGGTAAGGCACTGTAAAAGTTCTGTTGCAAGTTCAAAAGTTCAAGCTTTAAATAATAATGTTCATTGTCTTTGTTCAGGTGATGAATGAAGATTCCTTTGGAGACTTCTTGCAACAAAGCGCTGATGTTGATGTCTTTTCCCCATAGGGGCCGGGGTTCGGAATGCCGGAGATATGGCGCCGACCCGAAGTGAAACGTGCAGTTCCAGTAAAGATCTGGTAAGTCCTAGATGAGCGCTCAGGTAATGTTTTTGCATTCGCTCATCTAATGTCTTTGTCTTTTTTCCCCATAGGGGCCGGGGTCCTGCTTGGAAGCAGCAAGACCCGAAATGAAATGGGAATGACCCAACAGGTAAGTCTTAGAAGGAAACTGAGCTTTTCCTATTCCCTTCCTTCTCTCACCTCTTATTCTTGTCTTTTTCTCTAGGCTCTGGGAAGTGGCTGTGTATCCGGATGATCGTTGCTGAAGATGGAGGAACCCAGGAAAGGTGAGTGAAATGCAGCGCTGCAGCGATCGTAACTAAATGCTTTTAAAAATGATGTCTTCCCTTTCAGGATCGTCGGTGATGTCTCCGTGGTGCAGATTAGCTGGTAGGTCTCTTGTCTCCTTTTGCAGGTGACCCAGGATGCTGACAGGCGTGGCTGAAGTCCAGATGCAGGAGCTGACACGGTGAGCGTCCAGCTGCGAGGAGCAGAACAACGCGAAGCGTGAGTTGCTGATCGGTTGTGGTTTAAATAGCTTTGGAAGAAGTTCCAAGTGTGTATCCTTCCTCCGATCAGGTATGTATCCTTCCCCGACCACACCCGGGTGGAAAGTAGTCCCACAGGTAAAGTAGTTCCTATTCACGCCTCAAGAGGGCCTGGATGTGGCAGCATGGTCTGCATCAGGTAAGTGCACATTAAAACACTTGAACACATGTCTAGCTTTATGAGCCTGGCGCCTAAGGCGCCAGGACAGAGGTCCAACATGAGCCAGGCGCCTAAGGCGCCAGGACTGAGTCCAAAGGGCCCCAGCTTGGCCCCGCTGGCACTCCCCTGGGGGAAATGATGCCTGCCTCTGGGGTTGCTGGGTCGGACCTGGCTCCTTGGAGGTAGGCATCATGACAGACGCTGCAACTAGTCACTCTGCTGGGTAAGTCCCAACAAATGCTATTATTGATACACAACGTGCTACGCAAGTCTCTATGATGCCACCCTTATTCTTTCTGGGATAGCACCATCCATTCGGAATTAGATTGCCGACGGCAATACGGACTCCTGATTAGTATACCTATTCAAATTGACAATTACAATACCACTATACTTCTACCCCAGCCCTGAATAAACCTAATTGATCTGATTTCGACAGACTTTATTATATCTTCTACACTGTCAATATTGTTAACAACGAGCTCTATCACAACTTTTGTCGTGCACAGTGTCTATCATCTGCCATATGTGCTTGTGTTGCAATTTCGCTTCAATGCTCCATTTGTCTCCAGATTAGATTGTTAGTACTGATACCTCCTCAATTAGCACTCTGTACTCTATCTAAACTAGCCCATTGTATATGGTCTATATTATTAGGGCGCAGCATTATTGTTACTCTTTCTTCGCTTCCCAGTTGAACAGCCTACTGCATTATATTGCTCTGTGTATTTAAACTCAAGCTAACCTATTGCAACGCTTGCATCAGACCAGCCTTTGTCTTTATGCTGAACCTACCTTTTACCTTCCAGCTGATCTAGACTATTGCTTGTGCTACCCAGCGCACATATCTCACTAGCCTACTACACTGATAGGTTCTACCAGTTCAAGCACTAATGGCGCGTTTACCAATCATCTCTTAGCAGATCGACCCCAATGTATTATGTGGACCACTTAATCTAACTCAAACTAGCCCACTGCATTGTGGTACTGCATCAGCCATCGGTTTCCCCATTTAATCCGACCATAGATCCTAAGTGGAACTAGCCCACCGGAGCCTTGCCCACCTCATTCAAACTGCATTTACTTGTTATAATATTGTTGGCACACCAAACCACAACATTATTCGCTGCACCCACCCACTGCCTATTAGCTCTTCCACTTACCAGTGTTTGCTTACTTTACCCCATCAAGTAAATGATAAACCGTTGCTTTCATTTGACACACAGTACCCCCGCTCTGACCCAGGCAGCTGGAACTGTAGCACAGACGACAATAGCCTACTTTCTATCTTTTTCTTAGAGCATTCAGACATGCTTAGCCCGCTAATTATCATCATGTTCCCTTTTTGTATTGTACCAGACTATTTCCCTTGTCTAGGCAGTTTCTACACAATACATGGAAACGGCCTCTCTAGACCACTCTGCCCCCGACACCATCCTATACCTTTTCCAACACTGTTTTTACCCACCACTCCTCCATTTCGGACTACTCAGAATACAGCTAACACTTTAAACATCACTGCAAGCCCAAAGACAGCTTTGCCCATCAACCCCACATATACGACTGACCAAAACCGCTTTCTTGACAACCTGTCGGAATTAACAACCTACCCAATTCAGGGTAGCATCGGACTACGTAGATTAAGATCACGTACCAATGTCTCTATTACTGACCTGATCTCAGCCTGCGCCCTGCCTAAACAATTCAAGAATAACAGTAAACAACACAAGAAACCCACAAGAGTTACCACTAAACATCCTTCTATGGCCATGGATGATCAAACTTCTATTACTATTCAAGAGTTACCTACTGACCATGTATGTAACATAAAAGGTGCCCTTATCAATGCCCGTTCGTTAGGAGCACATGCCATTGAAATCCATGGCCTTATTATGGAACAGAAATTGGACTTACTAGTAGTCACAGAAACTTGGCTACACCAAGCATCTGGACCACTACTAGCTCTGGCCATCCCCACAGATTATAACATCATCAGATCGGATAGAACCACTGCACCAGGAGGTGGTGTAGCCATAATAGCCAAATCAAAGCTGCAAATTAGAGCATGCACTACTGAAGAAATAGTAGGTTATGAACTATTCTTAGCCAAATTTGCTACTGACCAAAAAACCACATTTAACCTAGTGGTCATTTACATATCTCCAAACTGCAACACTCTTCCAGACCTAGATATACCCCTACTGTTGGCACCATTCATTAAATCTAACACCAAATGTCTTTGGGTTGACTCACTAGACTGCTGGTGTGGTGCGAGAAGCGGCAGTCTGTTTACCCTAATCATTTTATTTTTAAACAATTTTTATTGGTTTTTACAACAAACAATAAACAATCAACAATAAACCAACAACCTCAGCAGTACTTTGTCTTGTCATTACATCATTGCGGACGTGTGTTTAGTGTCCAATGCGTTCCCTTATCCCACCCTCCAACAAGCCTACCCTGCTCCGCCCCCCGGCTCTTTATTCGTTGGAAGTATCTCCTCGTCTGTGTTCTCAGAGGACTCCTCGTTTGACAGTAGGTGTTTCCAGGCCGTCAGACTTACAGCTTCTTCCTCTCCCCCTCTGTTGGGCGCCTCGCTCCATACTACTGTTTCAGCTTCGGACCATTTACGGAGGTCGGTCCACCAGACCTCGATATTGGGTCTGTTGGGTGCTTTCCACCCCATGGCAATCCTACGCTTGGCAAGTGCATAGACCAAGTCTTTGAGTTTACTGACATGTTTCAATTGGCGTGACCTAGGAAACTCTCCCACCATGCATGCCCATATTGAATCTACATTGAAATTGATCTCTTTCTCGTGCAATCGTTGGGCCACTTCTTCCCAGTGTCTCCTTATTTCGGGGCATGCCCAAAACATGTGTATCAGCCCAGCGTTTTCTTCCCCACATTTGGGGCATGTTTGTCGTTCTGCACCCTTAAATCGAGAGATTTTCTGGGGGGTCATGTGTGCTCTGTGGGTGATATATAGCTGTATTTGTTGTAGCCTAGCGTTTCTAGATACTTTTTTGTGATACCCATGTACCCGTTCCCATAGCCCATCTGTCATCAGCTCCCCTGCGTCCTCCTCCCATTCTTGCCTCAGCTGGGTCACTTCCCTTCCCACCCTAGTCATCAATAATTCGTAAATTTGGGAAACCTCGTGCCCCCCCCTCTGCAATATCATACAGTGTTTCGATGGTCGTGTCTGGCTGTTCGTCTAGCATTATTTCCGACCACGTCTCCTTCACTTTCTGCACTAGTCTGTTATAGGTTATGTATTGCCCCAAATGTAAGCCTGTTTCGTCCGCCAGCGCGTTAAATCCCTTTATTGCCCCCTCCTGCCATATGTCTCCCATTGTTACAATCCCCACCTGTTCCCAGTGTTTGCGAATCATCTTTCTTAACTGTGCACCTCCTCTGGTTAGTGTCACTAGCGGCACTTGCGGGGAGCATGGAGTCGGACTCTTTATGGTCTGGCATACTTTTTGCCATATTTGCCATCCTAGTTCCAGCATCCCTGAGCTCCCTTTCATATCACGTTTAGGAAGCCAAATCCATTCTTTTAGGAAGTACGGGGCACAGTCAGAACTCAACAGTCTGGACCCTGATGTGGAGTCCTCTGCTAGTGACTCGGTCATGTATCGTAGTTGGCTGGCCAGGTAATAGATCTCAAAGTTAGGCAGCCTAATGCCCCCTTTGTCGTATGTGTTTTGTAGTTTCCATTGGGCTGTCCTGTTCCTTGTTTTGGCCCATCGAAAGCCTCTGTATATGCTTTGAAGTTTGCAGAAGAAGCGCCTAGGTATTATATATGGTATGTTCCCGAAAAAGTGTAATAGTCTGGGTACTACAACCATCTTCAGTAATGCCCCCCTCCCCATCATGGCCAGTGGGAGTTTGGTCCAAAACTTCATACTATTCTCAACATTTGTCAGTGCCTTTTCGGTGTTGTGTGTATTCTGCCTCTGTTGTGTGGTAGATGTCAATACCCAGGTATCTGAAGGTGTCGGTCACCCAGGGTATTTGTAGTACTGGTAGCTTTGCACATGAGACCTATTTGTACTGTCCCAGGGGGAATATACAGGACTTTTTGGGATTGACTGCAATGCCTGAGAGCAATGCGAAATGCTCCATCACCTCTAGGATATATTGTAGATTTTCTTGTGGGTACCTCAGGTAAAGTAACATATCATCTGCATATAACGATATTAGGTGCGGCCCCCCTTTTGTGTAAATCCCCACTTCCTCATATTGTTGGGTCAGATATTTCGCTAGTGGTTCTAATGCCAGAATGTACAACATTGGGGACCAGGGGCATCCCTGTCTGGTGCCCCTGCTGAGCTGCCATCTCTCTGAAATAACCGCTCCCGTTCTGACTCTGGCCAATGGTGAGCTGTATAATAATTTCACCCATTTCAGGTACCCCGGTCCAATCCCATATTCCTTTAGGGCCGCCAGCTGTCATGGCCATTTGACTGAGTCAAAGGCCTTCACTGCTTCTAGTGACACGATGGCCAACTCGCCAGAGGCACCTTCTGTTTGTTCTATGACGTGGTGGAGCCTTCTGAGATTGTTGGATATTTTTCTGTGTGGAACATATCCAGTCTGGTTGGGATGTATTAATCTGCCAATGACTCGCTTCATCCTATTTGCCAACACTGCCGTGAGTATTTTGCTATCCTGATTCAGCATAGATAGTGGTCTGTATGACCCACAATCTGTGCTTGGCTTATTGGGTTTGAGGAGAGGGATGATAATCGCCTCTTTAAGGGATTCTGGCAATGTCCCTATTTCTAATGCTTCATTTAACATTGTCAGCAGTGGGGGAAGCACTTCTTTCTTGTACATTTTGTAGAATTCACTGGGGAGTCTGTCTGCTCCTGGGGTCTTACTAGTAGGTAGTTGCTCCACCACCGCCTCTAGCTCTTCTAGTGTGATTGGGGCTTCAAGACTTTCCCGTTCTTCAGCGCTTATTTTCGGTAAGCCAATATCCTCCAAAGTTTCTACTATTTCACTCTCTTCCTCACATTCTCTGTTACTATACAATTGTTTATAGAATTCAAGGAAACCCTCATTCACACCTTCTAGGGTGTCTAGTATTAGTCCACTCTCTCCGTATCTCTCTAATCGTTTGTCTAGGGGTCTCACTTTTATATAGCCATGCTAATAATCTCCCCGGTTTGTCCCCCTCACCGTGCTGCCTTTCTATGTATTTTTTAAAGTTTAAGTTGCATAGTCTTTCCCAGTGTAGCATACATTCCTGCTGTAGTTGGATGATGTTTCTAGCATCCTCCTGGGAATAGCCTCCACTGCTTAGCATTATCTCTAGTTTTTTCTCTGTATTCTGTAGTTGTCATAGAGTACCCCCTGCAGTCCCTTGGATTTGGCTATAGCTGCGCCTCTCACCACCACCTTGAAATCTTCCCATAGGGTTCCATCCGACTCTACACTCCTCGTGTTATTTTCAAAGTATTCTACAATTTCGTCTTTGAGGACTTCTCTAAACACTGTATCTTTCAGTGCATCTGCTCTAAGTCTCCAAGTAGGGATCTTAGCTCTCAGGGCTATGTATTGCCATGTTAAGGTCAATGGCGAGTGGTCTGAGAGGACCCTCGCTTTATATTCTGAGCGCACAATTTCCCCCGTGATTTCCTGTGTGGCGAACACGTAATCCAGCCGTGTATACAAGTTTTGTGGGGCTGAATAATGTGAGTAGTGCCTATCATGTGGGTGGTGTAGCCTCTATATGTTTTCCAGCTGAAGATCTTGCAGCAGAGTCCTTGGGACTCTGGCAGCAGGGGTGGGTTTATCAAATCTCGCGTCTGACCTGTCCACTTTTGGGTCCAGCATGCAATTGAAATCACTGCCCCAAATGACTGCGCTCCCCAGGTACGGGCTCATTTTCCTGTATAGGGTCTTGAAGTAGGTCACTGTGTCTTGGTTCTGGGCATATGTATTAACAATGCAAACTTCTCTGTTTTCTATCAATCCCATTAATATTACCATCCTCCCGTCTGCTTCGGTCATGGACTGAAGCGGTTGGAATGGGACGTGTGGTGCCACCCAAGTTACCACCCCCCTGGCATAGTCCGAGTATGTTGCACCTATAAGGGTGCCCTTCCATTTTCTCTTTAGAACTTCTAGTATATCTTTCGTGAAGTGTGTTTCTTGCATTAGGGCGATATCTATTTTCTGTCTCTTTAAATACATCATGACCTTATTTCTCTTTAAGTAACTATTGAGTCCCCTGACGTTCCAGGTCATTATCTTAAGGTCTCCCATGTTTTAGTCATACCCTGTCCCACCTCTAACTCCTCGCCTTATCCACTTCCAATTCGGGTGCGCGCGTGCGTAGTCTTGTTCACTAACTATTAACACCCCAAACCCCCCAACTCCCCTCCCTCCCTCCGCCCTTCCCAACATTTGCCCAGCTCCATCCCTGGATCTCAGGCGATCCTGCATTTAGCCCTATCTCGACAAGTCGGTGTTAGGAACTCAGCAGGAGGTTACCTATCTAAACTATCTATGGGGTTATAAGTTTAGGTCCGCTGTACCTCCCGTTAATTATGTCATAGTGTATTATGCAGTCCCTTACATTCTTTGTAGCACCAGACATGTGTACACCTGGTATTGTTCTAGCCTATATTCAAGTCCCAATGTCTGAAATTATACGGCACATCATTCGTAGGGTCCGCCGTTGCACTTCTATGTTCAATCCTCTATTTGTTTGTCGCTCCCCGACGGATAATTCTGTGCACCCAGCCATTCTGTTGCATTTTCTGGGGTCTCAAAGAACAGTGCTCTTTTCCCATGGAGCACTTTGAGTTTCACAGGGTACATCAACATGTACCTGAAGCCCACTTCTCTCAGCCTTTTCTTCACTGTCCCATAGTTCAGTTGCCGTCTTTGCACCAGGAGTGTATAATCCCGGTACGCTGTAATGGTTGCAGATGCTCTCTGTATCATGCCCCCTTTCTGGAAAATTTCCTGGATCTTCTCCCTGTCTCGGTAGTTCAACATTTTGGTGATTATCGGTCTCGGAGGGGCAGAGGGAGTGCTCCTGGCGGGGGTTTCCTAGTAAGGGCTCTGTGTGCTCTTTCCACCGCGAACCCTTGTGTGAGCATCCCTCCTCCAATTTCCTGTAGCAACATGGTCTCAATGTAGTCCGTTGGGTTCTGTCCTTCTTCTCCTTCCGGGAGCCCCACATTCTGAATATTGTTTCTTTGGGCCCGTCCTTCCGCTTCCTCCGCCCTATTTTCCAGGTTGGACACTTTTTGCTTAAGTATGTGGATCTCCGTGGCATGTGTGGTACATGCCGCCTCGTTCGAGGTCACTGTTTTCTCCAGGTTACTTGTGCGTTCTGATATTTTCTTGACAACCTGTCTCAGTAGGTTGACATCTTCTTGCACTGCCCCGATTTTTAGGTCCAGTGATGTCTTAAGTTCCGCCACAGCTGCCTCCAGTTTGATTTCCCATGTGACTTTTAGATCCGCAATGGGGTCTAGGATCTGCTGGTCATTACGCCCTGGTGTAGGATCTAGTGGCGGGTTTTTCTGTTTGTTCCTGGGATTGTCAGCTGGTATTGGTGTTTTCGTGTACTCTTCCATTGTCGGCTGCTTCCCTTTAGATTTGGGTAGCTTGGATGCCATTGTGGTGCCACCCGGATTCCCGGTTCCCCTTGGTTGGGGCTTGACCTGTGGGTCTATCCGTTTGTGCAGTGCGTCTAGTGTTGGATGTTGTTGCGGGGCTGTCTGCAGCGCCCGCGGCATCTGAGAGAGGGTCACAGGGCTCAGAGCCAGTGGAGGAGCGTGGTTTGGTTGTGGGGTCTCGGCAGTGGGCTTATTGTTCTCGCCCGGTACTCCTTTTGACTCTAGGCGTGCCTCTTCAGTGTTGTCCCTGTTCCATTCCTGCAGTCAGGGGCCTAGTGTTGGCGTTGGGTCGTGGCCCTGATCGCTGGGCTTCCTTGCTGTGCTGTATTCGTTCTGCCTCCTGGTGCCCTGTTACCCTACCCTTCTTCGAGTGAGCTTATGTTGCTCACCTCTCCTCTAGTCGCCGGCTCGTGTCTCTATGGGCCCTTACTTGGCACGTGCACACATCTCTCAGTTCTTAACACACTAATGTTTGCAAGCTAGTTGATCTTGGGCACGCTAGTGTTGTGTGTCTTTAGATGGTGGCGCGTGTGTCCCGCCGTGGGGCTGGTTCTTCCTGCGTCCATCTTCATTGCTTTAGGGGACTGTTCCTAGTGATTAGGTGTATATGGGCTCTTCCAGGGTCTTGCCATACGTTCTAGCCCTGGATTGGCGTGATGTCCAATGCTTCTTCAGCTTTCTTGGTGTGTGCCTCTGGCTGCCTTCATCATGTGTGTGTTTGTATGGCGTTTCTTATCTGCCAGTGTAACTGTATGGGCCACGCACATTCAGTTGTGAGGGCTCCCCAAGCTGTTTGGGTGTTCTATTGTCTCCCTTTTTGCCTCTCTTGGGCCTTTCTGTTCACCACACCTCCTGCTCCCTGCACTCCAGTCTGTTCCGGGGGAGCGATAGTTCGTTAAGGGCTCACTATTTTCCCGCCGGCGTGCGACTGCCGGTGTGAGTTGTCGCTCTGCCGGGGGTGGAGGGGTGGTGCACGCATCTCAGGGTGGGTCCGGAGTGGTTACGTTGCATTTCTTCTACAGCGGGTTATGTCCGCTCGCTGCCAACACAACAGGACCACTCGAATGGCCAGCCTACGGACCACTCCTATTGTCCCGTTTTGCTGGTGCGGTCTCGCAGCCATCAACTGTGCTTCGCTTCGGGTGGCCCTACTGTCTCTTTTCATGGAGGTGGCCGCACTGTCTCTTTTCACGGCACGCCCCGGCCAGTCGATGGGCCCCACTTGCTTTCAAGTTTCGGCTGCGAGGCAGCGCGGTCCCCCGCTGTGCCGCTTTGCAGTGACTGTCTTCATGCCGCTCCTCCTCACTCACCAACGGTGGGGGCCACGCGTTTTGCACCCTTGCAGTGCTGCAATGGCAGTTGCCGAGCTGCCACTGCTCTCCCTATCCAGCAGTGGGGCTGCGCTGTGGTAGACCGCGGTGTGCTACAGTGTCAGGTCATGACACAGTGTAGCCACATTCGGTCCTTTGTTCTTCATATGCCGCCATCTTTTCACCTCTTGTGTCGTCGGGCTCCGTCAGCTGACTCCGCTATATTGTTATTGCTAGCTTCATGGGGCCACTTAAAACTCAGTCCTGATGTGTACCGCGTGTTCTCCCAAGAGGATGTTTGTTTCTGGTGCGATTTCGCCTTCTATTGAGGTGCTTGTGCAAGGATATTTGTCGGATCCACAAGAGCTTCTCCGAGAAGCGTCCTATCCCATGGCTGCTAAGCCATGCCCCTCTGCTTACCCTAATCATTCATTGAAAAGCAGCTGGTTCCCGCGTAGCGGACGCGGAGTCTGCGTAGAGTCTTTGGGTTGACTCACTAGACTACTGGTGTGGTGCGAGAAGCGGCAGTCTGTTTACCCTAATCATTCATTGAAAAGCAGCTGAAACCGCTGACTAGCTTTTTTGATTCAGTTCCCACACAGACATTAATTCCTCGTTCCTTCTTGATTCTGTGACATTGTGAATTGGAAAACTGTGACAATGTTACGTTTACCTGAGGGAGGTCTGCTGACACGCCAGAAACTGCAAAGCCAGCAGCAGCGCCGGCGAGAAACCGAGTCAGCTACGCTTGTTACCGAACCACATGCCGCAGCTGAAACTGCAGCTGAAACACCTGAAGAGCTTGGTAAACCCGGTGAGTGCATTAATGAATGCGGGCATGTCATCAGTGTGAGTGACTCAGATTGCAATAACTCAATGAGTCTGTTAGCTGACAAACCACCAAGTGTTTTGAAGCCTCAATCCCTTGCAAATGCTGTCAAAGACGCTATAAACAGCGACGTCAAAAAATGCTGTATTCCGACCGAGCTTGAGCATAAAATCAAACTAAGTGACCAAACAAGTTCAAATGACCCAAGTGTATTTACAAACAGCACTGACGTGGAATTGCTAGAACTAACAAAACAAGCAGAAGAAATTTTCTCCCCGCGATGCGTGGCACCCCGGGGAAAATGAACTGAACGCCACTGATAAAAGTCTTTTGTGCCTGAGCCACGATGTTGGTGCTCCTAACTGCAAGTTGAATGAGACAGAAGCCTGAGAAGCCCCACAGTTGTGTAACTCTCACATTGTAGAGTCTGCCAATATGTGCCCAAGATCACACGACAGTCCAATTACAGGCAGTGAAGCAAGAGCCTGTGATTCACCTACTGTTGAAACTCAATGGTTATCTAATAACACAAAGAACACTGTTCAATCAACGTTTATAGCGCCTTCAAATAAACAGAGGCTTTTTAATCTTCATGCAACAACAGAACTACTGCTGCGAAAGGAGTCAGTACGGACGCCTAATGTACGCCATAAAACATACATTAACAGCGTCAACAATGCCAATACTATTAACTGCCCGAAAGGCAGCAGTCTTAACACGCCCTCTTGTCTTGAAGTAGCGAATTTACAAGCCACAGACTACAAACTTCCCAGTCTTCCGTATGCCGAAGCAGCTGCGCGTGAAGCCCGCATTTCAGAACGATTGAATGCCAATTTTCTAGCGATAAAGAAAAGACTTGAGAGTTCATGCAAGATAGCTGAAAGAAGACCTATTGGGAAATGTACTGACAAAATGACCCAGTCTTCATTCTTGCAAATACCTGTCCATCCTGGATCTGAAGCAAGAGTGTTGCATAACTGTGATGCTGGAAATGCATTGGAGGGACAGGGCCTCCCTGTCCTTATCCTGTAGTCCTTTTTCCTTTGTGTTCTGTATTGTTTTCTGCCCGGGAGTCCATGTGGGACTCCTGGCAGTGCAGCTCTTCCTGTTTTTGGTTTGGTGTACAGACCCATGGGATACCCGTATGGCACCCATGGGTGGGGATACAACCCTGTGCCCCTAGTGTATGTTTTTGGGCACCTGTGTGTGACCCACAGAGCAGGGTATAGGCTAGTGGCAGCTCTATGCTGAATTTGACAGGTGCTCTGAGTAGCCTCCATTTTGGGATACCCAGGCCCTGCCATTGGGATCAGTTGATTCCTGATAGGAAACAAGATGGCCCCTGGGGCCTCTTGCTTTCTATTACCTGTTACCTTGTTTTCCCAAAGTCCTGTGAAGCCCTGACTCTGTCCCTTCCCCCTGACTGGCTGTTGGGTGGAAGTTCCATATATGGTGTTGTTGGGAACCCCAGGCCAGACTGGCTGGAGCCTTCCCAGTGACTGTATGTTGTGGGTACACCCTGTGGGTGGGACCTGGGTGAATGGAGTGTGTGACCAATATGCACTTCTTGTTGTGGATGTCTGGTTTCTGGTATGAGAGACAAAGACTGAGACAGCCCTGCCCAAAACTGGCATGAATGCAGTGTGTAGTGTTGAATGGCTGGTGACTTGTCCCAATACACATTCCTTGTTGTGAGTGGCTGAGAGGGAGGAGTATGGCCTGAATGCACTGTATGCCTAATTGGCTGACTGACTGCATGAATGGCCTTCTGTATGATTGGCTGCGGAGTCTGGATGAGAGACAGAATAGTATATCTGCGGACCTCTCACCACTGGAAATTGTTCAGAAACTGAGTCAACACTTGAAGAGTAACTGGAACTGCTTATCCTCGATGCCCAGCTGGAAGAAGAAGACCTGCTGCTGCATTTGCTTTGACGCGATCCAAAAGCTGCCGAGTTCATCGAGGACTGATCCGAGAGAGGACCTGGCTAGGTGTCCTCTTCCTGTGCTCCGAGGGACCATTGAGCAACTGCTAACCTTCGTCAGAGCTCCCTGGAAGTCACACCCTCAAAAGGCTGCCGACCGAAGACGGGGAACGCCGTCGAAGTCCATTGCCGTTGACCAGGGTTCGGAGTATCGCTGTAACCGCTGGAGGCCCGTCGAAGCTGTGTTGCCCAGATGAGGGGACCTCTTGACGCTGTGCCGCCGACGACCGGAGCCGCCCGCTCCTTCGCCTAAAACTGTTGAATCGAAGGACGCCCTTGTCCGCACCGTCAACTGCTTTCTCCCGCCGGAGAAAGTCGGGGACACCGACGTGCCGAGGAGAATCCACCGGTGGGTTTCTCGCCACATTAAGACCACAAAGACTTCGACAACTCAACGCCCTTGTCGGGCCACAGTTCTTCAGAAACTCTTTGCGGTCCTGAACTATCAATCGCTGATGTGCCCCGCACACCTCATCCTCGCAGGACGTTGCCGACGAGCACCGCCTGGATCGACACCGTGGCCTCGGCACCCCCGAACTTTTCATCAATGCCGTTGACGCCAAGTTCACCTTCTTCGATGCCTCTCGACGATCCGTGGCACCTGCTTTAAAGGGAGTCACTCAAGAAGGATCCATCAACGCTTCTTCGAAGAACTCGGATTCACCAGGTACATTGGGGGGGTAAAAACATTATAGGAGAGAATAAGACTCTTGATCCATATATGGACTGGGCTTGTGCTATATCTTTATTTTACAGGTTGCCCAGGTGGGGGGGATCTCCACACAGAACTGAGTCTAGTGGTAGGGGCCAGTAATGTGCCTATTGTTTCAACCATCTTGCTTTCCTTCCTATGCCTATTGCTGGTTTTCTTTTTATTGGTCTGTGTTACATTTGACAGTATAGTTGATTAACTTTAATGAGATCTGATAATAATTGTGGTACCACTTTAGAACTGTATATATTTACCATTGTTGATGTTCTGAGCACAAAGTGAGTTATTGTGATAGTGTACATAACCTTGAATATTAATTATATAACGACTGTGTTTTAACTAATACAGGGTGTGGACATTCCTATGTGGGGGCTTGGGGACTACACTGTACTTAGGAACCAGCCTGCATCACTTCCTGAGAAGCTAGGCCTTGATTGCTCGTCCATTGCTACCGTAATAGAGAATCTTCGCTGGGGTCCTCTGTGCCTCTCCTCTAGCATATAAAGAGCAGAAGTACAAACCCCCCGCCAGTCTTTACAATAACGCCCATATTAAGCACACTCAGGATTACCACACAAGTTCTCTGTTGTGTGGGAAAGCATTGCGGGCTGGAAATATAGACAACATAGTGAACTCAGACACTCCATACGAAGTAGGATCTTATGATCACGTTATTAATATAAGCAGAAATACAATTGAGAAAGGTCCTTTCACTACTAACTTTAGCCGCAATGTTAACATCTCACGACCGTCTGCTGCGGAAACAGACCAAAATGACAAACAAAATCTATCTGTGACTGCTGGTTTACAGATTTACAATAACGTGATGGCGGCAACCTCGACGTCATTGATGCCATTTGTAAAGCTTTATGAATCGCTACATGATGCCATAGAAGACCAAAACACCTTGTTGGCGTTCATTCATACCAAAGTAAACACACTAAAAGCGGTAGCTGATCAAACGCATAAAAGATTGGATACTGAAGCAGAAAATTCAACCAAATGGTAGCTCAGACTTAGCGATCTGGCGAGAAGTGAGATTGCTCAGAAATCCGACCTGATGGACGCTGTCTTGGACTGCACCAAATGGTTGCGACACAATCCGCAACAAGTGTTAACCCAACATAATTGTACATGTCCTTGCAAAAAAATTAATGACTCTGGTTACACGAAGCAAGGTCCCACCAACAGTAGGTCACAGCAATCTGAGCTGAGCCCCTTCGATGTTAATCAGCCAGATCAAGAGAAGGTCACGTCAAATAAAAGACCAGAGTCTGGTCAAAACTTGGCGATAGTAACAATACCTGACTCTGCCGGTTGCGTAAACTTTGACTCTAACCAAACAACGAATAATATTGATAATTATGGTGACCAAATCGGAGGTGGAAATCCCTTCTCAATCCGTTGCAAATCGTTGCGAGCTGTGCCACCAAGGAGTGAAGTCGAGAGTGACTCAAGAAAAGGATCTTGTAACTCCTTATTTCCATGACCTTATCATCAATTGCCATACCTGTGACATTCGGAATCTTCAACGATAAAAAAAAGGCGGTGAAGGAACAGAATTGCGCAAAGCCAAAACTGAAAGCAATAAAAACTGTAATGCAAAGTGCAGTTGGCAAACATAACAAATCAAACAACGTAAAGAAGTTCATTAGAATTCTGACAACTCCTCCTGTAGTCTCAATGTTTGAACGCACACATCATAAGACGTGTGATGTGGCAAAAAAAGCAGAGAAAAGCGTTGCTCAACCGCAGCGAGAAACTAAGCAATTAAGTGTAAATGCTAACAAATGGCAGATGCTAGATGACAGTGAGATAGAAGAGCAGATATCGATAAACTCTGCAGATCTTGCCAATCTATCAACATATTCAATTGACGATGATGAAATCGAAGATCTGACTGAAGCTACATCAAACTATTCAAAAAAAGATAGTAGATTACAAGAGATCCTTAGTAGTGATCGAAGATTGCCTCCAATTGATCTCTTAGTGCCGAGGCATCGTGAAGCATTGAAGCATAATTTGCCACCAAACCGTGAGAACAATGAGTCAATGGTTACAAAAAATACCTGTAAGAACAAACCTAGATGCACAATGTTGTTTGGAGGCTGACCAGAAATTAAATTCGAAATGTACTGCTGCACAAGTGAATAAGAGAGGGTTGACTAAACAACCGGAGCAAGAAGCTCATCGACATCAAGTCTCACACATGAAAAAATTACAACTTGAATGCGTGCTACCTGACAAAAGCAAAGTACCCTAAATCGCAAAAATATCATGAAATTGTTAAACTGCGTTCCATCCTTGAGGACTATCAAGTCAGACAATATTGATATTGTGGAATATTTGTCTGAAAAAAGATCGGATTGGGTTCTCCTGCATGTCCATTCCCAACTCGTTGCAAACACCTTAAGAGCTGCAAAAAATGAGCTTTTAATATTTGGATACGAGATAAGTGACGACGTGAGAAGCCTAAGAAATTTAAAGGCAACTACCACCCAAGAGACACTATCGAATTGCAGGAATCTAACTGCAAATGAGCAAAGAAGACGCTCTCTTTTTGAGCATTTTACCCAAGACAATATAAGGCACGATTCAAACAGACAGATACCTGAGAACAGTAGACGTTCCACTGAGACAACCAACTCCCAGAGGTCCTACCGGTACTGAATCTGCAATCGACAAGGGAGGAATGTTCTCTAATTTCCTGGAACACGCAGGGTTTTATCATTTGCTGCAAGACGATGAACTATCCAAAGGAAATTATGTAATAATTTGTTTGCAAGAAACGTGGATGCGAACAGTTCCAACATGTGAAGGGTATAGTCTATCTCTAAATGCAGCATTGACGTGGACGTCCTTTCTCAGGATTATTAACCTTGGTGAAGAACATCCCAGGCTGGCACGTGTTAAAATCATTGCATCCAAATGCTGTTGTGCAAGGAACTATCATAAGAATAATGCATAAAGCACCAACAATGATGAAGTACACGGGGCGTAGCTTGGCGGCCATGCGGTAGGAGGCATTGCTGGGAAGCTCCTACGAGATCCTGAACAAGATCCAGACAAACTGGTTTAATTCAACTTAAAATGTATTCTAGATCAAAGAAACAGACGTCTGAACATCTAATGATCACTCAGTGAGCCTCCTGAACAAAATCGAGCGGTAATCGCGAAGAAAACAGCAGATAAAGACACTGCTTGCAAAAAACAAAATGGCAGCGCGAGCGGCCGACCCGCTAAAGAGAGCGTCGGTGCTTTGTGACTTGGAAGCGCAAAAAACACAGGCGGAGGGCTGCAGGCTGTGCTTAGACAACCATCCAGCATGGCAAAAGATATCCTCTGGAGGGGCGGACGAGGACGGCCTGGCTGCGAGAGACGTGAATGGGGAGAAGAGCCCAAGGCGCCGACACGGACATCTGGAGAGTACCCTCGGGCCGGGGGCTCCCGGGCTGCATAGCTGAGACACTGGAAAGAGTGATCACAATCATTGAGGCGCTCAGAGGACAAATATTGACCACATAATTAAAAGGACCAACAGACATTAACAGGCTGGTGGAGAAACCACACTCTGCAATCTGACACCCAGAGGCGGGGGGGGGGGGCAGAAGGAAGAGGAAAGGACGTGCAACGGAGCCAAAAGAAAGAGTAGACCCCATTGCAACAGCGCACGGTGATCCGCAGCTCACAGAGGAATACAAGCTGGGAAGAATGTACAATATCAGGTGAGGAGACTGGGCAACATTTAGAGGAGGCGGGTGCACAAAGAAACAAGAGCCAATATAAAGGGTGGGAACACAGGCCACAGGATGAAAGTCCAGACAATAAGTGGGACTAGACCGTCACCCACCCGCCAAGCACAAGTAACCACTGCCACGGGAAGAACTACTAAGGCATACACACATCAATGCGCACAAAGGGGCCGGCCCAGGCTCCACATAGGCACCAGAGAGGGTAAGCGCCCCATGTCCTACAAAGAGATCATGCCAAACCGGAAAACAGAGGTAAATCCAAACAAATCAGCATAGACACCTTCACTAAGACATCTGGGAACAAGCAACCTGTTCAGTCAAACACGGCGATGGCTGCAACAAGAGCTATACACCAAGCAAGAAGCACAAATGAAGGACCGATCCTAGAAGCAATTGCTGCCTTGAAAGCGTCCGTTGAAACTAAAATGGACACCGCAAGAGGTGCCCTCAAAGCATCCCTAGAAAACAAACTAGATACAGTCATGGCAGACGTGAGTCTCCTCCGCCAGGATGCCGGGAATCTAACAGACAGAGTAACGATAACGGAGCAGCAAGTGCAGCAAATCACCACTGATGTTGCTGTCACACAGACACAAGTGTCGGAGGTGATGCAGAAGGTCAAGGTACTTGAACGAAGGGCGGAAGGAAGGGCACAGAGGAACAATATCTGTATAATCGGGCTTCCGGAGGGCAAAGAAGGCAGAGACCCCACGAAGTATGTCGAAAACATGTTGCTTCAAGAGATCAAGGCTGGAGCTCTGTCTCAGGGTTTTGTAGTTGGAGAGAGCGCACAGAGCCCTGACCAGGAGACATCAACCAGGTGCCCCTCCGAGAGCGAGGATCGCCAGGATCATGAACTTTAGGGACAGGGAGAAGATACTGTCATTCTCAAGAGAAAGGGGAGTGATCACCAGTAACTCCTCCAGGATTACCATATACCCAGACTACACAGTCATGGTCCAAAAACAAAGAGCGAAGTTCGGTCCAACAAAGGAGCGCCTCAGGATGGCAGGAGTGCTTTACATGCTTCTATAGCCCGCCAAACTCAAGGTGATACACCAAGGGAAATTGCGCTTCTTTGACTCGACCGAAGATGCCCACGCATGGAAGGACCAGCAAGACATCCCCCAGCAAGTGCAGAAAAATGTGAATAACAATGAGAATCAGCCCTGGTGAAAAGGAGCGTGGACTGCCAGGAGCAAGACGTCAAGCATAAAGTAACTTAACCAAGCCAGATGGACGGTATGAAGGAGCGACTGGCTCCAATCCAGCCGTGATGGCCGAGGAGAATCACACCTAGAGAGAGAGTTTTGCTAGTTTGGATGCCAGTTTTGAGACATCAGGCTGCGGCGGGTCTGCTCCACCTCGGTGGCCAGGGCAAGAGAAGTGGAGAGGCCGGAGTAGTGGGAGGGTGGCTGTGCGTTAGTGTGCAAATTTTTGTGTTGGTTAGTAACTGGTATGAGTGGTTGGCAGATGGCACTAATAGTGGAAGGAACAACATTTGCAATAACGGAACAACTCGAGCGAGAGGCGACTAGAATGACATACAGCAACAAACTCGGGGATACAACCCCAGATGCAATGGAGAAAAAGGCAAAAGGAGAAGATATGGGGCAGTAAACAGGAAGAAGGCTATGGGACAACAGGGCTGAAAAAAACAATGTATACATGGGCCCAGATGAGTTAACAATAGCAACCTGGAATGTGAGAGGACTTAATGCTTATGTCAAAAGGCGAGTTTATGCCTGGTTGAACAAGATGAAGGTCAAGATAACAACGTTGCAAGAGACTCACTTAACATCAGAAAAACAGACCAATGTGGACAAGAAATGGGGAGGTTAGGTGTACAGCGCTACATATTAGAACTATGCAAGGGGAGTAATAATATGGATTGCCACAGGAGTACCATTTCAGCTAATAAAACGAGAAAGCGATCCAGAGGGGAGACTAGTGCTGGTGCATGGAATGCTGGAAAGCAGAGAAATATGTCTGATCAATACTTACACCCCAAACCACGACGCAACAGAATTCTTCAGGAAATTAGCACCCAAACTGGCACAATACAGAGAAGCTACATTCATCTGGGCGGGAGACTTTAATTGCACCCTGGACCCGCTCTTCGACAGGTCGGACGACAAACATAGGAAGCCAGCACCCCCTGCTAAAGAGCTACAAAAGGCCCTTGCACGACTGCAGCTGGTGGACGTCTGGAGGCAGGTACACGGAGGCGGGAGAGGATACACACACTACAGCGCACCCCATGGAATATTTACACAAATAGATTATTTATTCATGGGCATTGAGTCTTTTAAAGAATTCACGGGGATTGATATAAAAGCATGCACACTTTCAGACCACGCCCCGATACTAGCAACATGGACACACACCCATAGAAGAACCCCGATACCAACGTGGCGACTCTGGGCAGGGGCAGGGCGAGCTTGACGAACACTTACATGAGGTGATAGAAGAATATTTTGAGCATAACGAGGGAAGCGTAGAAAGTAATTCCATGCTCTGGGACGCATTCAAGGTGGTGATAAGAGGGGCTGCAATTGGAAAAACAGGGGGACTGAAAGGAGCAGCTATAGAGGAGCTTGGCGAGCTGCAAAGGGAGATAGAATCAGAGGAACGCCGAGCGGGGAGGGCGGGCGAGGAACCTAGAGAATTGATGGAGTTGAGAACGAGATGCATAGAGCTCTGGGAGAAACTAGGAAAGCTGAACTATGGGAAATATTTACAGCGGTTGCACGCAGAAGGGGATAAACCTGGCAGGCTCCTGGCCTGGCTCACCAAACAGGAAACAAAAAAAGACCCCGTAATCGTACTAAAAGATGAAATGGGGACAGAGGCTAGGAACCAGGAAGATATTAATAACCTCTTCGCTTGCTTTTACGAGCGGCTCTACGCTCCTAATCCAGAGGTCGAACCGGAGGATATTGTAGACGCCCTACCTAGCAGAGATAAGACTACCGAAACTAACTGCAGAACAGGACCAACTATTAGATGCCCCTCTCACAGTGGAAGAAATAGAGACCGTAATCTCCAAGCTCCCCTTTTATAAGACGTATAAGGGCACTATTGCCCTGAAATTGCTAGGAACATACCAAGAGACACATGAGAAAATACAACTGCAAGACAGCATGTTTGAATCGATAATTGTACCGATCCTCAAACCGGGGAAGTTGCCGGCGAAGTGCGCCTCCTATAGGCCGATTTCCCTCATTAATGAAGACGCCAAAATACTCACTGCGGTCCTAGCTAACCGCCTAAAACTAGTAATACCCACACTGATCCACCCAGACCAGACGGGTTATGTCCCGCTGTTACGCCTCGGCAGGCCCGCAGGAAGGTTATTGCCCTCCGTAAGGGTATGCGTCATATTGCAAACCCATTCTACGCCCACTGGCAACTGCCCTGGAAAATAGTGGCTTCGGCTCACCCCGCAGCACTTTGCGGCAAGTATGGACTACAATTCCCAGCTTTCCGCCTCCCGCTGTCAGCTCAGAGCCGATGATGCGTGAGCCTCGGTTTCGTTCGGTTCCGCCTTCTCCTTCCCGATTTAAACCTCGGAACCAGGCGGAACGCTGCTTCTGATTAAAGTTGCATCCCGGTATTTAGAAGTTCTGTCTTCAATCCTACTTTAATTACCCGTGTACCAGACCTATTTCCTCTTTCCCGGACTGCCTTTGCCTGCCGCAAATGGAAAACTACTTACCCGTGTACCAGACCTGTTTCCTCATTCACGGACTGCCTTTGCCTGCCGCTTTTGGAAAACTACTTACCCGTGTACCAGACCTGTTTCCTCATTCACGGACTGCCTTTTGCCTGCCGCTTTTGGAACCTTGTGATCACGGCATCGACTTCTATTGGACATTCTTCAGTAGTGCACAGGGACGCTTTGCGGATAGTGCACCTACCCGACTCTAGTGCGGCCCTCGTTCCGCCCGGGTTTAGTTTCCCTAACTAACCTACCCATTTGTTATTTTGCACTTCCGTTTTCATGAACTCTTTGGACATTACAGATTTAACAGCACATCAATGGTAAGGGTTTTCTTTTTGTATGATTACCCATTCTCCTTATCTAATGGACAACTATAGTCAGGATAGGTTACATTTTCCTCTCTTACTTGTAGGTGGTTCCGGTGGCCTTGAAACAAGGGGAGGGCATAGGTCAGGTACTACTAGAAAGAAGTATCGAGGGAAAGGGATCTTTCTTAAATTTCCAATTGCTCACCTCTTGTTTTTCCTTTACAGCTAGGTTCTTCGCGGCGTGTCCTCCCCGCCCTTTTGAGTTATCAGTCGCTCTGCCTGGTCCTACCCAGCAGAGAGTCATATCGTTAAAAAGGTCTTGTGCCCTCACAGAGAGGAGGCTAGGTTGGAGGCCCCGACCTAGCTCTTCAATCAATAGTTCAGTCCTGTGCCTTCCGGCCACCGATTTGGTATACTTCCCGTCCGGTGAGTAACACCCAGGGCGGAACACGTCATGGAATCTCTGCAGATTACACTACGTGATAGATCGGACAAATCATAGACAGGGCGAACGAGCAGTAGTGTCACTAGATGCTGTCAAAGCTTTCGACTATGTGAACTGGGGGTGGCTGCTGAGTGTCCTCGCCAACTTTAGTATAGGAGAGGTGTTCCTTAGGTGGATTAGGCTGCTGTATAAAGACCATAGAGCCAGAGTGAAAACGGGACGACATGTCTCAAAAGCCTGGAGAATATACAGAGGAACCAAGCAGGGTTGCCCACTATCACCAATGTTATATATACTGGCTCTGGAACCGCTGGCGGTCTTTCTTGGAGCAGAGTATGGGGACACAGGGATAGATATAGATGGAGTGGTGCATCAGATCTCGCTGTACGCAGATGACATGCTCCTCTTCGTAGAGAACCTGCGCATTAACCTCCCCTGCCTCCTAGAAGCGATTGATGCATACACCAGACTTTCGGGGATAGCCATCAACAAGAAGAAGTCCGTGCTATTCCCCTTGGCAGACTTAAAGCAGGTCCCCCGAGACAAACCTCCGGATATGGGTCTAACATGGGCACTGCGCTCCTTCCGATATTTAGGAATAGAGATACATCACAACACCGCAGATTCACACAAATGCAACACTCAGGCGGCCTAGATAAACACAAAAGGCCATGGACTTTTGGGAGACACTTCCGCTGGGGATGATGGTAAGGGTGGCCCTCCTGAAGATGGGGGTACTCCCACATTTGCTATACTATTTCATCCCGCACGCCATACCCAGGGCCTTCTTTACGAAATTGAACACAATAGCACGAAAGTTCCTGTGGGGAGGGGGGAGGAGAAGGATCGCTATGACAACTCTGCAGAGAGAGTATGAAGAAGGAGGCATCAGACTGCTGGACTTCGAAAAGTATTACCTGGCAGGGCAACTGCAACTTGTAGTCAAATGGCTAAGGGAAGAAGAAACAATAGACACAATACTTTTCCAGCCAGTGCTGAAACTATATTACGTACGCGAACTGCCATGGGTCGACAAATCCCTGCTCAGGTCCCTAACAAACATGCTCAAGCTTGCAATAGATCTGTGGACCAGGGTGTGGAGACTCCAGGGGACAAAGGATCCCTGTTCAGCACAGATCCCACCAGCAGGATTAGTAGGTACAGACACAAGTACACTTGGAATATACAGATCCCAATGGAAGCCAAAGGCGTAGCGCAAATAGGAGATCTGAGGAAGGTAGGAACAATGGGCGGGGTTCCAAGACATGGTGGAAGATTATGATATAGATGAAGGCCAATTCATTTTATATAACAGCATGACACTGACAATCAAGAAAAGATGGCCGGAATGACCAGAGCAAGAGCACATGGTAGGAGGATTAAATGCATGGTATGATATATCAGAAGGAGGACATACAACCTCCAGGCTATAGGAACAATTGCTGAGATCCAATAATTCACAAGTGCTACACATAAGAGAACATTGGGAAGAGGAACATCAGAGGCCCCTTAATGACAAGGAATGGATCAGGGTGCTGAGATACCCAAAAAAGTATCTAGGAACACAGACAAGCACAATTATATACCACGCATAGGGCATACCTCACGCCCAAGAGGATGACTATGATGAAGCTGAGAGACCCCCGTAAGTGCCCGCGCTGCTCTGACGAGGAAGCAGACATGGTACATATGTTCTGGACCTGCCCAGTGATACAGGTCTTTTGGGACAAAATCAGAGACAAAGTGGCAGGGAGTGGACTCCAAATACAGGCAGAGAACCCAGAGCTGTACCTGCTGGGCCTCTTATCAAGAGGAGGCAGGCATAGGGCGCACCTTGCGAAAATGAAGGACCTAATATGCATATTGGCCAAACGGCGGATAGCAATGGCTTGGAACTCCAGGAAAGGCCCAACAATAGATTCATGGTGGGCTGATCTCCGGAAGTGGGCACTGGCGGAAACTGCGGTGTGGATAAGGGCGGTGCAGAAGGGGTAAGGGGAAACGGGGCAAAAAATAGCAGCATGGAACTCCCTGATGCAGGACCTATTTGGACAAAGAGAGGAGAGTGATGCGGAAGATCCCAGAAGAGAAGAGGAACAAAAGAGAAGGGAGGAAAAGGTACACTTGAGGCCCCCAAGTGCAGGAAGGGATAAGCGAGAAAATCTGAAACTGCCCACAGGGACAGCGGCAGTCAAAGGTAGCATGGTCACCTGATCGCTCTAGGATTGAAGATTTAAAGTGATATCCACGCAAAGTGGCAGAATGCCGGTTATGTTGTGTGTTTTGTTTGTTACTGTTAAGTTAACATAAAATCAATAAAAAGTTTTTAAAAAAATGATGGAGTACATTTTGGTGATAAATGTTTATTGGAACCCCTCCAAAATCTCAACTGCTAAATCTCTGACATCAATAACAACATTAATTGATGATTTCATGTTGGAATGTATTAACTTTGCTGTGATTGTGTGTGGGGATCTCACTTACACCTGGGTTGATAAAGATGGTTACATTAAAACATCCAACAACGAGCCCCTAGCCTCATGTGGGAAACAATGGCTGGATGCTCTAACTAAAATTAACTGTGTAATGCTCAATGGACAAACCATTGGGGACATTCCGGCACGCCCAACTTGGCATAGGAATAATTCATACAGAATTTTAGATTATATATGGGCATCAGTCGAACTAATACAAAAAATCATCACATTTGGAGTTAGGAAGATGGCAAATAGTGATCACGATGCTGTGACAGTCTATTGCCATACAAAATCCAGTCAAATAACATTGAATGAAGTTTTATACAGCGACGTTGGAGATAAACCAAGGTCTAAACCGAGTAAGACTAATTCCAACTCAGATCGACGAGCTAACAGACACGCTAGTACAGGCCAATGTACGAGGCGATAGCCCGATCAACTATGTTCCACTATTATCACAATTTCACTCACAACCAAGTGGCTTCAAGACAGCCATTCTCAAACATAAACACCCATTCAGTAGGAAAGTCCTTACTGAAAAGAAAAAATTATCAGAAGAATTTAGGAAACTTAAGAAGGACTGTTAATTGGCAGACTTCCGAATTAACAAAAAGAAGCGTCAACAACAATACAAGAACTGGTTGATCTTGCATACACTCGCGATAAAGACCAAGCAGAAATCATGTTAAAAACAATATGTCAAAGACAGAGCCGTGAAACCTGAGCGATCTAAAATTCTGGCTCATTGACACAGGAAGCAAATATGCTGGTTGGAGTGAATGAATCAGCCTGGGTGGAGCATTTCAATAAAGTATTTAAAGCGCTGTCAGAAGATGATTCAGGCCCACTACAAATAACAGATATAGCATGGAACTTTGAGTGGGACAGCCTCGATTATAGAAAATGCGATCACAAGGCTTAAAAATTCTGGGGCACCTGGCCCCGATGGGTTAACTCACTTAATGTTAAAGAAAAACAAAAGCCAGTGGTGTGGGCCGTATTTATCAAAACCTTATTTGATCATTTTTTCAAAGACTAAAGAAATTGCAAGATCTTGGTAATCGGCGGAAGTGGTTCCAATCTTTAAGAAAGGAGATCGTACCGATCCTGTAAATTACCGTCCGATTGGCTTGCTTGATGTCATTGGGAAAATCTTTGCGTCATACTTGCAAAAAAAATGTTGGCTAATTGGGCAATGGTGTTACACCTTTCCGCCGCTGGTCATTGTGGCAGCGTCAGCGGCTGTGCAATACAACTCTACGATATTCACCTAACATGGCCGACGGTACTGTTGGCTGTTCTACGAGCAACGGTGCTGCCGATGTACGCCTACTGGATACATACAGGCTTCGTCACGTGACTCCATATATGGAAACCGGGAAGTCAAGCAAATGCGTTGCTACTCTCCTGCACGGCGCTTCGTAAGTTCGTTCCTAGGAACTGCTGCTTTCTGTGTCAAGTTGTGAATTTCCTCTTGTCTGACTTTCTCTATTACTATTCATCCGTCTACTATTTCCTCTGCAGGTCTTTCTTGCTCGCTAGCTTTCAACCAGACCATCCCGCTTCTTCATCGCTCCTTACTGCTGTTTCCCCCGCCACTGCTGGGAAGTAAGTCGCCCGGGTCCCATACCCATTCGTTTCCACTCTACTTCTGTTCTTTTCCCGATACAATCCTAACCTCTGTATTTTGACATTCTATCCGTGTTCTTTCCCATGTTGTTAGGTGTAGAGATCGCTTTGCTCTGGAATTAAGCTCCACTCTAGTTGAATAGCCTATCCGCCTCAGTCCTGGGAGTAAGTTTTTCTTTCTTCCCTTCTAACTAACATTACCTCCCTTCTTCCCTCCACTGAGTACTTATGTCTCCTGTCTCTTACTTTTGGACAGCACTCACCGTCTTCAAGCTATCCTGACTTCGGCGAGACATAACCAAGAGAGCGACCATCAGACCACATCATTCCCCCGTCTCTACTCAGGGTTTTTCTTCCCCGGAGGGTTTTCCCTGGGAGTCGTGTCCCTTCTTTCACTGAGTATTCACTCGTTGGTGGGGAGGGGGCAGGATTTTCCGGGAAACCTTTCTTTCCTACAGTGTTGTCTCCTCTGGACCCTGCTGACTGCCCAGGTTAGTGCTCACTACAATTGCTTACGGTTTGGACCTGAATTCAAGTTGGCAATACCAGAAATACTGGCATTTCTGCTGACTACATTTAATATTAACAGATAAGCGTAACAAATGGACAACAATGTAATTGACGACAGGCAGACAGGTTTCACCAGAGGCGTTGGTGTGAAACTAAACCTCACCTTATTGAACCTCTTAAAACTTGACGCATTGAAAAACAACAAACAAACTATTATTGGCTTTCATAGATATGCATCAAGCGTTTGATCATGTTAACAGAAGGTGCCTGTGGACCAAACTGCATAGTTGGAACTGCCCAAGTGATTTATTGCAAGCCATTATACAACTGCATTCAAATACTTCAATTCGTGTGAGACTAAATGCAAAAGGAGAACTGACCGAAAGCATTCGAACAGAGAGAAGCGTAAAGCAAGGCTGCCCTCTTGCAGCCCTAATTTTCAAATTATACATTGCAGATAGGCCTGATATGCTGTCGACAGCAATTACCTTTTCTCCACGAATAAACAGAAACCAAATTAGTTGGGCTACCTATGCCGACGATCTAGTTTTGGTTGACACAACTGAAATAGGGCTACAGCGTGTATTATCAAAGTTGAAATCCTATCTTGATGAAAATGACATGGAAATAAATATCGAAAAATCAAAAATTGTAGTCTTTGGCACAAAGCTCGGCGCAAGAGGGAAACATTTTAAGTGGTACATAGCTGGGAGACCAATAGAGAGAACATAAGATATCTTGGGATCATTTTTAACACCTCGATCCTAGAATGCCAGTGGACCGAAGAGTTATTGTGAAAAATGACCAACTTGAGACTTCAAGGCGCAAAACTCCATCACGAATATGGAAAATTTACGTGTATACCTATATTGATGTTTTACCGGCAGAAAGTGGTGGCCGCCATAACCTTTGGAACGAAGCTGGTTGGAACATCAATTTCAGTTTATGGAATCCGCTAGAAGGCCAATTCTGGCGAAAAAACCTAAAATTATCCAAAAGTGTCTCCATAGCTGCCATTCGATATGAATTGGGACTACGGTCTTTGAGTTCGCTAGTGCTGTGGAAATCAATCTCCCTGTGTCGAAAGATGACAATCAGCGACTCAGCCCGTCCATATGGAATCTTAAGAGATTCTTTGGACAAACCGTATCAAGGACTTCTAAAAGACTGTTATGGAAAAATCCTTAATGTTCTTGAGCAGGTTGGGTCGAGCATCGAACTTTTGCATTCAATTCTATGCAAAGTGAAAAATAAATTGATGCATTGTGACTGGATAAACGCCATCAACCAGAGAGCCATCTTAAAATCAAGTCTTGATTTGAGTGCCGAAGCTCGTCGTGTTAATCAACTTCAAAGTTACCTGAAATAATTTCCCTCAAGATATCACTGAGATCAATTCATGCGGATGAGATTAAACCAACTACCGACCAAGGAGATGTTGTTGTTAAATCATGATGAAAAAACCATGAATAACCAATGTCGATTCTGTCAGTCAGAAGTTGAATCCTTGAAACACTTAGTAGTTGAATGTTTAACCTTAAATCCTATAAGAACAGTGGCCTTGTGGAAATATGCTCCTTTTAATGGAGAGTTGGAACATTGGTGGCTATATATCTTGTGAGGTCACAATCAGATGCCAACATGCGCAATTATCAACTATTTGAACAGCTTATTAAAAAATGAGGCTTGATAAAATGATAGCAAGGGACCAGATTAGTCAGGGGAACGTATTAGCTTTGGTAATTTATTTCTCCTTGAGGTCTCTAAATCTGTTTTAAACTAATTTAATTTAACATGCAGTATGTTATTACTAATCAACTTTACTTAGCGGATGGTGGAACGATGGCGAGAAATAGGTTGATAATGCGCAAAAGTTGTAAAGCTGTAAATTGGAAAAATGAAGATTTAACATCGGAATTTAGGAATTTATATGTTAATGTTTTTATGTTTTTTGTAAATGTTTGTAATAAACTAATCAAAATAAAATGTACTATCCTTGGAGATATGAATCTAGGTTTTAATGATAGACAGGATACCAAAGCAGAAACTCTACACATGGCACTCAAAGATGAACTTCACCCAGCTGGTGAATGGCCCTACCCATATCAAAGGTCGAACATTGGATTGTATACTAACGCTTAATTCCAAAATATCCATTGAATCGATCATACCCCTGCACTGGACTGACCACTACATCATAAACTTCTCCCTTACCAGAAAGGACATACGCTCCCAAAAAACCAAAGCTACAGAAACCTACGAAGCAAAAAATATTCGGAAACTAACACCCAAGAATCTAGCCCCTTTTATAACAAATGCATTGTCTTCCAATTTGACCACCAGTAACAGCCCCGCCCTCATATCTGAGGCCTACCATAAGCGCCTTACCAATACTATTGACACGGCATCACCGCTAGTGACCAAAACACAATGTACTATCAAACGGAAGAGCTTCTGGTTTTACGAAGAATTAGTTATACTTAGACGAACCAAAAGAGCGCTTGAGCATATTAATAAAAAATCACCCACCCTAGATTCTGCCAATGCCTTCAGAATTGCCAATAAAAACTACAAAATCTCCATCATTACCCATAAAGCCAAGGCATACAACACCCGCATTAGCAATGCCACCTCCAACACTAAAGAGCTTTTTTCCATTCTCAAGGAATTGGAAAGTCCCATCCCATACACCACTCCTACTAACTCCATTAAGGAATGGTGCACCACTATCCAAAATGCGCTAGCTTCTAAAATCAAACTACTTCAAAAGAAAAATCCTAGATGAAAAATATTTAACAAACACTAACTTAAATAAAACCAATGCAAATGTAGACCTGCAGTTCCAATTTACCCCAGTCACCCAAGAGACAGTGGCTGACACCATAGCTAAACTAAAATCTTCAAATTGCAAAGGGGATAACTTCCCTGTGCATTTAGTTAAACTCTGTGCCCCCCTCCTCACACCCGTCATCACAAACTTCGTGAATGCCTCATTTAAAACAAATGTAGTGCCGGCAACTATAAAAGAAGCCTGGGTCACCCCCTTGCTAAAAACAACCATACCTTGATGCAGCGGTTCTCACCAATTACCGACTATAACTTGCCGTTTCTGCTCATAATTATCGCTAAAGTAGCCTACATGTTACGCTCTCCTGGCTCCCACAGGGGCTTCGGTCGGACCCGGACGGCTGCGGTCTCCACCAACGTGATGCGTAGTGCAGAGATGACTGACTGGACTGGCCCTCCTAATCTTGTCTGCTTGACCCGCAGAAGTATTCTCCTGCAAGTGGAGAGATGGATTTAGCCACCCGTGGATTCAAGTGATGGCACCCCCACTGTCCTCCCCACTAATCACCTCCGAAGTGCCCTCTCAGCAATCTCACCCTATATTCTTGAAAGATGAGCTCTCCATCCTGCGTGGATTGTAGGGGCGCGTTGATGCCAGTTACTTCACTGGTTTGAAGGCATGGGCGAGTTCCGGAGAGTATTGACTCTGAGGTTCCTGGTGAAGACCAGTAAGTATCAAGTTCATAGAGTTCAATATGTCCGATGTTCATTCTTGTTCCCCCCTTCCTTCCTTGTCTTGCAGCTGAGTTTGTGAGAAAATGCTCTTGTGGCAGCTGGTGGCGCTCAGGTAAGAGTCTGTATTACCCGACGCGGTCCGGTAAAGGTTGCACGTGTTTAACGTGTTGTTTTCTCTCTCTTTGCAGGTACGGCATATGAAGATGTGGAGAGTTATAGAATAATGCCTCGGTGGTAATTAGGTAAGTCTATGGTGGTAAGAGTTATATTTGTTGGTTTTCTCGGCTCACCTTGTTGTTTTCTTTTGTCCCCCAGGTACCGGAGTTCAGCAAAGAAAGGATGGAGGCAGCGCCGAATCGAAAGATGCTGTGAGGACTGGTGAGTATGGCGCGGCACTGCAGCTGGAGAAGCGACGCGTACAGAAATTATGTTCTTTCGAGGTCCGGAGGCGAGATGGATCCAGAATCAGGTGAGGAATTCAAAATAAGTTTGTTTTTCTAACCTTGTCCTTTTCTTTCCTCTTTGTTTTAGGAGCTCCGGATTCGAGGCGGGCGTGGCAGAAGACTGGATGCTGACTGCAGGCACGGTGATCGTTACGCTGCTGGATGCAGAATAACGCGAAGCGTGTGCTGCTGTTCGGGCGTGGTTTAAATAGCCTCCAAAGTAGTTCCAGGTAAGAAGTCCCCAGAGCCACGCCCGAGTAAAAAATAGTCCCTGTAATAAAATAGTCCCATCCAGGCCTCACGTTGGCTTGGACTCACTTGCAGCATGGTCTGCATCAGGTAAGTAATGTCTATGGCGCCAGGACTGATTTCTATGATGAGCCTGGCGCCTAAGGCTCCAGGACTGAACCCAAACAGCCCCCAGCCGGGGCTGTTGGGGTTTTAATAAGTATCTGGATGCCTGCTCCTGGAGCTGATGGGCTTGGTCCTGATGCCCGGTGGTAGGCATCATGACACTACAATCAAATCCAAGTTCACCTTGAACAAAACCAGCTTCTTGGAGATAGACAATCCGGGTTCAGGCACAACCATAGCACAGAAACGGCTCTCTTGGACCTGAAAATCCAGGTAGATACCATCAAGGCAAACTTCGAATACTATTGCTGTTAGACCTATCTGCACCATTCGATTTGGTGGACCATGACAAATGATGTGCCACTCTAACTAATGACTTCTGCTTCTCCAAAGATGCAAACCTCTGGGTGAAATCATTTCTATCCGAACGCACCTCTAGAGTAAGCATCGGTAAAGAAGCTGCCAACCCCATACCAGTCCTCATTGGTGTACCCCAAGGGTCATGCCTCTCACGCACTGTATATAACGCCTACACTAAGCTTCTTTTTCCGGCCTTGGACGCTATGGGTGTCATCTACACCAATTTTGCAGATGACACCCAGATCCTCATACCGATCTGAGGTGATTATGCACAAGATATGACAACTATCAACAAAATGTGTGTCATAATCCAAAATTGGATAGCCCTTAACAGCCTCTGCCTCCCAAAATAAAATCAATGCACTCCACTCAGACTATACAACCATTAAAATAGACGGTTCACTGATCCCAGTATCAAAACGGGTCAAACCCCTAGGAGTGTATCTTGATTCTAATCTAACAATGACCAGACATGTAAACGCTCTGTCGTCATCTACCTCTTACACTTCTAAACTGATCGCCCTCAGTCGACAGTACCTCACACCAACAAACTGTGTCACCCTAGCCAGAGCCCTAATACTATCCAAATTGGATTCCTGTAATGTTCTACTACTAGGGACATCCAATACTAACATAGAGAAATTGCAACTTATGCAAAATAAAGCGCTACAATCAGCATTAGGAATTTAAAAAATCTGACCGTATCTCTAACATTAGGAGGGAGACCCACTGGCTACCCATCAAGGTGAGAATCATATTTAAATCACTGTGCATTACCTACAAATGCCTTACCAATAAAGCATGCACCTACCTAAACAACTCAATAAGCAAAAAAGTACCTAAGAGGACACTCAGATCCAACCACAAATCGCTCTTGGATGTCCCCCGATTCAAAAGCTCTAGAGCAAGAGGCAGCAGTTTCCTAGTCATGGTCCCTAAACACTGGAATGAGCTCCCACTTAACATCAGAAATGAAAACTCCTTCCTTGGCTTCAAAAAATGGCTAAAATCTGGCTTTTCAATCACTATTAGCCAACCCAACGCTAGTGGCTAAACCACCCCATCGTAGGCCCTGTTACATGCCCTTGCAGGTAGACTTACAACAACTCCGAGAAATAAAGTTGGTACCCTTTAGTGCGCTCCTTGGGAAGAATTACTCAATCACTTGGTTATGTTAATTCCAATTTGTTTATTCAGTATAGGTTCTGGATACTCCATACACTTAAAGTTTCAATAAACAAACTTTGTCTCCCAAATTGTCTCCCAACACGTGTTTCCCCATGACTTTAGCCACGGTTCCTCAGGGGAGATTCTTGTGTGTAGATTCTTGTGGATTCAAAGATGTTCCTTTCTCTCGGTACGATTGCCTCTGTGCATCCGTGGTTACAACAACAACTGTAAATTTTGTAATTGTAAAATTACACCAACAACTGTAAATATTGTATAAATGTACCAATATGTTCCAAATATTTGTTTCATCCTTTTATGTACTTGTAATCATGTATTCAAGCTGTCTGTAACAACGCCGTGATAACCCAGGGTCTAGGCGTTTAACAAAAGTAATAAATAAATTAAGAAATAAATATAATAGGCTGTTGCAATAGTCCAGCATAGAGAGAACCAGAGCTCTGGAGACAGTTTCTGGGGAAGGCGAGGAACGGAAGAATACCTCTGAGGAGGTGCAGTTGGTAGTTTTTTTTTAGATGTCAGAGATGTGAGGAGAAAAGGAAAGCGTGGAGTCAAAGATGACCCAAGGTTCTTAGCTTCGCAAGTGGGAGCAGGGAGAGGGCCAAGGGAGGCCGGCCAGAGAGTCACAGGAAAGGAAGGTGCAGGTGTGACGATGAGCGGGATTTCTGTCTTGGCATTAAGGCAGAGGTCGTTGGCGGCGCACCACTCCTGGATTGCAGACAGACAGTCAGAAATGAGAGAGGTAGAAGAGGTGGCAGAGGGGAGCCTGAAAACAAGTTTGATGTCATCCGCATAGCATTGAAAGTTTGAGCAGAGAGCAGCAATGCAGTAGGCAAGCGGTGCCAGGAATTGGTTGAAGAGCCAGGAAGAGAGGTTAGACCCCTTGGGGACACCACAGGTAGAAAGTGAGATGGAGGAAAGGAAGGACCCAAGTTGCACCTGGGAGGGTTGGTGGATGAGTAAAAGCTGTGGGTAAGAGATGGGTTTATGAGAAATTTCACAAGGAGAGATTCACAGTCTGCATTGCAGGCTTGTTGCTCAGAGTGTGAGATGGAGAGGCGTGATTTGTGGAGGATGACGATCCCGCCTGATCTGCAAGTTCTGTTATGGGTGATGAGTGTGTAGCCTGTGGGGAATGCCTTGTGTGCGATGGGTCGGAAGTCATCAGAGAACCAGGTTTCTGTGATGAAAGGGATGTCTGGACTTTCAGAGGAAATGAGGTTGTATATGTTGTGTCGCTTTTTGGCGACAGATCTGGTGTTAATGAGGTTGCATGAGAGTAAGGAGCGGGGCCGGGTGTTGTTTGCCCCCGGAAAGGCAGGCTATGGTGTGCCTTTGTGGTGGTGGTGGAGGGCGGCGAAGGAATCCCCTGGTGGGGCCCCCATTTTGCGGTGCAGTGTGATTAAGGGAGAGTGTAGAGACTAAAGGGAGTGGGAGAGAGGGTCGAAGTAGAAGGGAGAGTTGGTTAGGGTTGGGTGAGCTGTCGCTGATGTCAAAATGGGATGGGAGGCTCTGAGTATTCTTTGAAGGTCAGAAAGGAGGGCTTATGATGTACGGTTCCAGTCCCACAAACAGTCAGACAAACCGGGCAGATTGCTGGCCTGGCTGTGCAGGCGGGAACACCCCAAACACCTGCCTACGGAGATAAGGGATGAAGAAGGAGTATCCCACAAGACGCAAATGCAGATCAACGAGGCATTCGCTAAATTCTACTCAAAACTGTACGCCCATGAAGCCCAGATACTCACCGCGGCATTAATAGAAACCCTAGAGTAGATAGGCCTACCCCAAATATCCAGCGAGCAGAGAGACGAACTGGAGTTGGAGATCACTGCCAAAGATGGGAGAGAGGCTATCAGGTCGCTCGCCATCAACAAGGCCCCTGGTAGCGACGGCTTTCCGCCGGAATTTTATAAAACATATGAATCTATTATCACCCCCATCCTGCACGAAGTTTACCAGGAGGCCTACGCAAACAGGATCTTGCCCAACACTATGAAAGAGACTATAATCATCCCCATGCTAAAGCCGCACAAACCACCCACTGATTGCGACTCCTATCGACTTCTGGCCATGCTAAATTATGACAGCAAGATTCTCACCTCGATATTGGCCAGCAGCTTGATAGAGTGATGAGGTCCATAATTCACGAAGACCAGAACGGATTCGTCCCCGGACGAAACACCACAGCTAACCTGAAGAGGCTTCAGCACATCATGGCTGAAGCCTACGAATCCGAGGAAGACCTAGCGATATTGTCACCTGACGCCATCAAGGCCTTCGACTCCATCTATTGGGAGTGGCTTGTGGAGGTCTTGAGGAATTTTGGTTTTGGCAAGGGATTCATTAGATGGATCCAGATACTCTACAATTCTCCAACAGCCAGGGTCAAGACAGGCAGTACAGTCTCGGAATCCTGGGAAATACAGAGGGGTACGAGACAAGGATGCCCACTCTCGCCCATGCTGTATATACTGGGTCTAGAACCGATCGCCATATACTTCCGGCAACAGTTCTTCGATGCTGGCATTAAGGTGGGCAATGTCTATAATATAATATCAACGGCATTTAGAAGTGTACCCAATTGCATTCAGAAGCTGCACCCAATAGCCTCTCTGTGAAAGTTGAATTAAGAACTGTTCCCCCTCGCAACTAGAACTGTACCCCGCACCTCCTCAGAGAAAGTTGAATTAGAATTGTACCCTCTTGCAATTAGAAGTGTATCCAACAGCATTTTAGAAATACACCCAATTGCATTTAGAAGCTGCACCCAATAGCCTATCTGAAAGCTGATTGTAAAACCGTTCCCACCTGCATTTAGAAGTGTACCCAATAGCATTTTAGAAGCATACCCAGTTACACCTGAAAGTTGCACCCAATAGCCTCTCTGTGAAAGTTGAATTCAGAACTGTTCCCAGCAGCGTTTAGAAGTGTACGAGGGTGTGAACTAGACGATGATAATGACTGAACGAATGTGTGGAGCGGACGAATATGAGGAACGGACGAATATGTACAACTGATGATGCTTAATATGCTTTGGAATGAAGGAAACACTTGAAAACATACATCATTACCACACCCCACGCTTACTCTCCCTCTTACACCACCACTCATCTAGAACACAGAGATACTATGACACCATTCGGTATAACTGTTCTCATATCCACATCTCCCTCTTACTCCACATCACTCTAAGTAATCATTGCTGGATTCACACCCCACAGCCAGGCGTTCTCCTCAGGCCTAACGCAGCCACACTCGTTCTGGGTAAAACCGACCAGAGCAAACACATACTCCTGACCTCTCAACCACCACACCTACAACTAAGAAGCAGCTACCACTCGATTTCCGCACCAGCTGCACACATACCTAGTGCGCACACGCACTTTTGGACTCCCTCTACTCTCTATACTGACCTGAACTTCGGTTCCCGAGGGCGTTCAACCTACCAGCGCCTTCAGACCATACCAATGGTATATAAGGCGCTATATAAATGCAAAATAACAATAACAATAACAATAACAATATGCAGATGACGTCCTTCTCTACCTAAGGAACCCCGAGGTCAATGCACCGACAGCACTGGAGGTACTTGATAACTTTGCAAAATACTCTGGAATACAGTTTAGCAGACACAAATCCTCTGCACTCTCCCTAGCCAGATTATGGGACATTCCAGCAAACGATCTCCCGCCTACAGGGATAAAGTGGCAACTAGACAAGTTCCGGTACCTAGGAATCAATGTGGGCCACACTCCGCAGCTCACACATGAGCACAACACTGAAGTTGCAGTCACCAACCTCCGGCGATCTATAAAATTCTGGTCCAAACTCCCACTAGCGATGGTGGGAAGAGCGGCGATTGCCAAAATGATAATTCTCCCCCGATTCCTGTACTTCTTTGTGAACATTTCCCACTATGTCCGGCCGCACTTCTTCAAGAAACTAGAGGCTATCATCGGGGACTTTCTGTGGGGCCCCCACAGGCACAGACTGTCACTGGCCACGTTAACTCTGCCACATAAAGGGGGAGGAATAAAACTCCCAGATCTCCAGCTCTACTACCTGGCCGCCCAGCTCAGCCATATCACGAAGTGGTTGTCAGATGAACCATCAGCCGAATTAGGGCTACTGAAGCAATTTCATATCAACCTAATCCCCAAAGAAACTCTATGGTACCCTCTCCGGCAACCCTTGGACATCCCCCAAATTGTTGAGCTCGGCAGGAAGATATTGGCCAGGACCTGCTGCATAAGGAAGGTGAAACATCCGTACTCTCCTGATAACCCTATAATGGTTGATGTGTGCAAAACTAAGGCAGAGCTCTCCACAGCTAGGAGATGGTATGAAGCTGGCATATACAAGTGGGGAGACTCGTTCGGAGAAGGGTGATTCAGGGACTTTGAGTCGCTACAGGACAATGAAGGACTATCCAAGGGCCAGTTCCTCTGGTACCATAGGCTCAAACAGGCCGCCAAGAAGCAGTGGAACAGCTGGCCAGAGGAACCCACCCCGGATCCGCTGCTGCAGGAACTGCACAACCTCTCGGATGGATGGAGACCAATCTCCAGGCTTTACAACAAGCTCATCGATAAACCTAATCCCAAAGGAATGGCACTGAAGGCGAGATGGGAAACAGATCTTGAAACACCACTCACCGATAAGGAATCGGAGAGAGCATTAATATACCCCAAGAAAGTGTCGAGAAACTCCAGATTTGGTCAAATACAACTGAACATCCTTTACCGGACATACATGACTCCTCAAAGGGTTGCTTCATTCAACGAGAAGGTCTCACCGGTGTGCCCATGGTGCGGGAACGACAAGGCGGACATGATCCACATGTTCTGGACCTGTACTAGGGCGATGTCACTCTGGTCCAAAGCTAAACAATCTTGCATGGACGCCGGAATGGAAAGATACGACTGGACACCCAGAGAATGTCTACTAGGAACTTACCCCAGACCAAGTAAACTCAAACATATTGTGAAGTTGATGGACATTTCAATTATATTAGTTAAAAGAACCATAGCAATGGCCTGGAAGACACCTGCAGGTCCCAGGCACGAACGGTGGTTAAACGAAATGGCGAGATGGACGGCTGTCGAAACCAGGGCCTGGCAGAAGGAACCATATCCAGTGGTGACGTCACAAGTGGCACTCTGGACTCCTGGAAGGCCCTCCTGAGAGACATGCGCTTCAACGTAGACCATAAGCCTCCCTGAGAACCCATAACGCTCTGTAGTAACAGATCTCTTGCACATCACAGAGTCAATGCCCCCTGAAACTGTTTCCCCTCACTTCCCGAGTAACCAGTATTTTGTTTTTCACACGCCATCCCGGACTCTAAACACATCACCACACTAAGACTGTTGTTTATGTTGTTGTTCTTTCTTTTTTGTTTTAGTTCGTAAGTTTGTATTGTTTTATTTTTGCTCCAAAACCAATAAAATACTTAACAAAAAAAAAAATGATGTACGGTTCCAAGGGAGGAGGATTGGAGTGGGAGAGGGGGTAAAGGGAGAGAGAATGTAAGAGGGATTACAGGTGTGGAATCAGGTGGGTAGGGGGCCAGGGGAAGGTTCAGGGTAGTGATTGGGGTCACTGTGGGTGGTTGTTGATGAAAGGGGTTTGGAAGAAAGGAAGAGTGTAAGATCTTACATGAAGCTGTGTTGCTGATTTCCAGGGGATTGTCGAGAGGGCTGAAGGGGGTTAGTGCTGAAGGAGTTGAATGAAGTGTTGAAGATGGATTTCACTGGGTTGGGAGAGGTGGCGGAAGTCGTAATGGTGTAGGTGAGGGGTGCATGCAGGGAACCAGCAGAGAGATAGGGAGACGTGTGCAGACATGAGAGGGTTCGGGTGTTTCAAATTCTGTGTTTGAGGGGGTTCTTTGGTACCTGTGGCGTGTGTGTGAAGGTCAGCGTGGCGGCCCAGGAAGGGGTGTTGGTAAGGGAAGCATGAGTGGCTCTAAGGGATGCAAAGACTGAGGAGTGAAGGGGTCGGTGAAGGGTGGTTGAAAGGGTGTTAGTGGGCAGTGTGGGACCGTTAGGGCAAAGGCTTGTGAGGGGGTAGAGGTAGGTGTCTGGTCGGGGCAGTTCTTCCCCAAGGTCTGGATGTGTGGAGGGGGGAGGGGACCGCACAGCAGTTGGCCATATTTTGGGTGCGCCAAAGTGTCTCTGTGATCTCGGAGTTGGTTTTCAGGGTGGATAGCATATTGCGTCTGCTCTGGTGGCTAGAAAGGCTAATGGGGTGGGCGTGCCCCACTATCAGTGTACTCCAAGGAGGCTAGATTAGGGAAGGAGGCAAAGCTTTAGGCTCTGCTGTAATCAAGTTTATGGCTACCGTAAGGTTCAATGCAATTGTTATTCTCAGAATGCAACTAGATTTAACACAGTAGTGAACTCCGAAGCGTTGCTAGCGTAGGAGTGCTGGAGAAGTTCAAGTACAGCTAGAGTTAAACAGTGACTGCACTCAGAATGCATCTAGGACCAATGCAGCTCAGTGGCAATTAGGTTCAACACAGTGCTGTGGTTCAAGCACCGCTAGAAATAAAGCAGATGCTACCCTCAAATTACAGCTAGCTTCAGGGCAAAGAGAACTAGAAATAACACAGTGGCAGTTTCAAAGTGCAGCTGAATTCAATGCAGCTATGTTCAACACAGTGGCTATACTAAAAACATCTTTTTTATACAGTGGCTATTGTTAGGGTGCAGGAGTACACTCAGGACACAAAGGTGGCATGCTTGTTGATATAGACTTATATTGGACTGGAAATGAGCAAGAACCCTACCTGTCTCTATGACTAAGAGGATTTTCCCTGCCTCAACCAAAACTAAGGATAATGCCAGAATGCCTGTCAAAAGTATAACGTTCACTGTCCTGTGTCCTGTGCGATCGCTGGCCCCCATCAAAGGCCCACTCCAGGCCCTGTGACTGTTGTCCTGTCCCTCACTTCCCCCTGCGACTTAATTACATTGGGGTTGCATTTCTGGGTGCTTCGCCGATGTGGCGATCCCACGTATCTGCAGACTATAAACTCACCCTCCGGTAAGCCTACTTTGGTTCTGAACCACTTTAGAGCATTCTCCTGGCTCTGATTTATTCTGTTTGTTCACTTTGACTTTGTTTGCATCAGAGGCACAACTAGATCACTGGAACTCCTTGACCAGCCACGATGGCCGACACACACACAAGCACTGGAGTGCTTCATGCCCTCACTTGATGGCACGGGGGATTGGCTGTCTCTCTCTACAACTAGCCAATTGGGGTCACCAGCAGGCGAACCCCAGCCCCCACCAAAGGCCCACTCCTAAGGCCCCTGTCTGCTCTCTTTCCGCTATCTGGATGGCCTGGGGGCCCCATCGGCTGACCTGAATAGCGACCTGCTCCCACTATCCTCCATGGCTGCTGACATTTTTCATGACATTCCTCCTCCTGTGGGTTAGTCGCATCTCCGCCTCTCAACCCTTTGGCTCTTCCTCCATCATTCCTTCTTCATTGCACCTCCATCAGACTTTAAACCCCATCTCACTAAGTCTGGTAGGAAGAAGTTCAAGAAGGATATACGGTCTCCAACCCAGGTTTACCCATTGCTGGTACCTACACCAGCGCTTCCACCAGACAGACTCTCACCGACATCCTCTTTGTCATTCCTTCACCTAACCTATGTACTCTTCATATGGTCTCTGTGCTCTCCCCTTTCTCCTCCTCTCCCATTAATGGTGGCACCCGCTGGGAGGCCCTCCTCTCTTTCATTCACTCCTCTAAGATCATTATTAATGTTTACTGCAATGTGACTGTCTTGGTCCAAAGCCAACCTCCTCCTCTTTGACAGACGCTTCCCATGCCTTATTAATTTCATTTCTGCTCCCGCTATCCCCTCTGTCCCTTCTGTTGTTTTCCTGCCTTCACCGTCCACCACATCTTCGGTGTCCTCTTTGTCTGCTACCTTGGCTACTCTGCCCCCTCCTCCTCTGCCCCTCCTCTGGCTCTTCCTATACCTCCGCAGGGAGTATCTCTGATTTGCACTACTCACCGGAAGTCTTTCAAGGATGGCAACCTTCTCCACCTTGCCACTCTTTTTTTTAAAACAATTTTATTGATTTTATCACAAACAAACAACATACAACAAAACCTTGCAGTACATGTCCTAACATTTCAAAATGTGCATATATCATTCAGTGTCTACTGCCCCCCCATTCCCCTCCCCCCCATTTGAGCCTACCCCACTTCGCGGTCCGCGTCTTCTTCTTCCAAAGGGGTTCCTTTTTCTATGTACTCAACAGAGTCCTGGTCACTCGACCTGTCCTGGGTAGGCCCGTACAGTGTGGCCACTAAATGTTTCCAGGCTGTCAGGGTTTCTGACTCTTCCTCCCCTCCTCTATTACCCGCTTCTTGCCACGCTGCTGTTTCAGCTTCAGTCCATTTCTGAAGGTCTTTCCACCAGACTTCTATCCTAGGTCTGTTGCATGCCTTCCATCCCATGGCGATTCTACGCTTGGCAAGTATGTATGCCAAGTCCTTTAATTTACTTACATGTTTTAATTGGCGTGGCCTAGGGAATCCTCCTACCAAGCATGACCATACTGATTCAACATCTATCTTGATCCCTTTCTCCGCTAGCCGGTGGGCTACTTCTTCCCAGAATTTCCCAATTTCAGGACATGCCCAAAACATATGCGTAATCCCCACGTTTTCTTCCCGGCATTTGGGGCATGATTGTCGTTCTGCATTTTTAAATTGAGCTATCCTCTGGGTTGTCATGTATGCCCTGTGGGTTATATATAGCTGTATTTGCTGTAGCCTCGTGTTCCTAGATACTTTCTTATGGTATCCTTGGGCCCTCTCCCACATCCCGTCACTCATGGGTACCCCAGCCTGTTCTTCCCAGTCATATATTAATTGTGCCACTTCCTTTCCCACTTTCGATATCAATAGCTCATATAGTCTGGATATCTCATGCCTTCCTTCTGCTATATCATATATAGTTTCTATGGCAGCGTCAGGTTGCTCTTCTAGTGTTATTTCCGACCATGTCTCTCTGATCCGCCGTACCATTCTGTTATATGTGATATATTGCCCAGCATGTAACCCTGTTTCCTCCGCCAACGTCCCGAATACCTTTATCTCCCTTTCTTGCCATATGTCTCCCGCTGTTACAATTCCCACCGGTTCCCAGTGCCTCCTAATCGACTTCATTAGTTGTCCATCCCCCCCATCAATGCGACCAATGGCACTTGTGGAGAACACGGGGCTGGGTTGTCCATGACCTGACAAGCTCTATGCCATACCTTCCATCCCAGTACCAACATCTTTGAGCACTCTTTCACCTCTGATTTGGGCAGCCATATAATTTCTTTCAGGAAGTAGGGGGCACACTCCAGTCTCAACAATCTTGATTCTGAGGTCGGGTCCTCTGATAACCATTTCTTCACATATTGTATTTGACTAGCTAAGTAGTAGATCTCATAGTTTGGCAGTTTTATACCCCCTTTATCATGCATGTTCTGCAACTTCCAAAGGACGATTCTGTTCCTAGTCCCGTGCCATAGAAATTCTCTGCATATGCTCTGTAGCTTAATAAAAAATCTCCTTGGTATCAGGTATGGTATATTCCCGAAAAAATGTAATAATCTCGGCAATACAACCACCTTCAGCAGCGCCCCTCTTCCCATCATTGCCAAGGGGAGCTTAGTCCAGAACCTCATACTATTTTCGATGTTCTTTACTGCTTTCTCTTTGTTATGCTGGTGTTCTGCCTCTACCGTGTGATAAATGTCTATCCCCAGGTATCTGAACGTATTTGCCTCCCATGGTATTTGGAAGATTGGTAATTTATCCCGTGGGACTCCTATATACCTCCCCAGTGGGAATATGCATGATTTTCTGGGGTTCACTGCTATGCCAGATAGCGACACAAATCGCTCCATCACTTCCAGGATATATTGGAGGTTTTCTTCAGGATATCGTAAGTACAGCAGCATATCGTTTGCATATAGCGAGACCAAATGCGGCTCCCCTTTTATGCTAATCCCTATTACCTCGTACTGCTGCCTCAGGTATATCGCCAGGGGCTCTAGTGCTAAAATGTACAGCATCGTAGACCATGGGCATCCTTGTCTAGTACCCCTACTCAGTTGCCACCTTTCCGGAATGATCGCCCGTTTTGACTCTGACTATGTTCGAATGCCTCATTTAGCGTTGCTAGCAGCGGGGCAACACCTCAGTTCTATACATTTTGTAAAACTCACTAGGGAGTCTGTCCGTCCCAGGGGTCTTACTAGTGGGTAGTTGTACTACCACCTCTTCTAGTTCTTCTAGCGTGATTGGGGCATCTAGGTCCTCTCGCTCCTCTGCACTTATTTGTGGCATACCTATTTCCTCCAGTGTGTCCATTATCACCCTGCTGTTGCTCCCTTCTTCATCCCCATACAGTCTTTCATAGTATTCAAGGGACTCTCGGTTAACGCCCTCTTGCGTGTCCACTAATTGCCCATATTCCCCCGTTATTGCTCTAATCACAGGTCTGGGGTCTCACATTTATGCAACCATGCCAACATCCTCCCTGGCTTGTCTCCACCTGCATGTTGCCTCTCTACATACTTTTTATAGTTCAGATTACATAATCTTTCCCAATGTCCTGCACACTCCTGTTGCAGTTGGCTTATTGTTTCAGCATCTTCCTTAGTGCTACCTCCCCTGCCCAGGACTGTTTGTAGCTTGGTTTCTGCCTTCTGCAGTTCCCTTATTATGCCTCCCTGCAGCCTTTTAGACTTGGCTATAGCTATCCCTCTCACCACCACTTTGAAAGCTTCCCATAGCGTACCGGCCGACTCGATACTTCCAGTATTGGTCTCAAAGTAACTTATAATTTCTTCTCTCATGTCCTCCCTAAACATTGTATCTTTCAGTGCTTCAGCTCTAAGTCACCACGTTGGAATCCTGTCCTTTGGAGGTCGGTATTGCCATGTTAAAACCAAAAGCGAGTGGTCCGATAGGACTCTCGCCTTGTATTCTGTCTGTACAATTTCCGCCATCACCTCCTGCGTGGCAAACATGTAGTCTAGTCTTGTGTACAAATTCTGTGGAGCAGAGTAATGCAAATATTGTCTGTCTTGTGGGTGGTGCACCCTCCATGTATCTTCTAGCCTAAATTCTGTCAACAGAGTTTGCAGTGGCCTGGCAGTAGGGGCAGGCCTGTCTTGTTTCTCATCTGAACTATCTACCTTTGGGTTTAATGTGCAGTTAAAGTCCCCCCCCAGATCACCGCCCCCCCAAGATGCAAGCTCAATTTGTTGAATAGGGTCTTGAAGTATGTCACTGTGTCCTGATTCGGGGCATATGTATTTATAATGCATATTTCTTTATTTTCCACCATCCCCTGTATTGCCACCATCCTCTTCAACCGTGGACTGTATTAACTGAAATGGGACATGTGGTGCTACCCAAGTAATCACCCCTCTGGCATACGCTGAATATGTTGCACCGATGACAGTCCCTTCCACTTCTTATGGATCACCTCTAATTTTTCTTTTGTGAGGTGAGTCTCCTGTATTAGAGCTATATCTATGTTCTGCCTTCTTAGATACATCATGACCTTGTTCCTTTTTAGGTAGCTATTGAGCCACCTGACATTCCAAGAAATTACCTTAAGGTCCCCTATATTCTGGCCGCGTCCTGCCCCCCCCTTTGTATATCTTCAACCTCTATCTGGAGCTCTAACGCTCGTGTATGTAAGCTTGTTCCCCTACTTAAACTACCCCTACCCATTAACACTGCAACTTCCCTAACTTCCCTTCCTCCCTCCCCCCTCCCTTCCCTGCCCCTCAATCTCCAACTCCCTACATTCCCTCCCCCATCCCAACTGATGCCCAGCTCCATCCCTGGATCTCATGCACCTCCGCATCTAGCCCTTTTCTTGGCTATTGCCAGTACTCGGGGCACAGAAGGGAGATATCGCCCTACTGGCGCTTCAACTACTCTACCGACTGAGGATAGGTCGTCTACATCCAGTGTCTCCTATGTTGGCCCTAGATCACAGCGCACTTACTGCTCATATTGGACATGCACACTTCTATATTCCAGTCCAACAAGTCCACCTTTTGAGTGTGTAAGTTAATTAGCATTCGCACTTTTCTAACGCGTCCCTTCCACCCCCTTCATGTATCACCGCTGCAATTACACCCGCCCCAGCAATATCAGCATGGCGCCGGGTCACTTATCCTGTCCATCTCGCTCCTGACACTCTCCAGACTCTGGACAGCCCTGGGCGCCCATCCAGCATGCCGCCTCCTCCGGGGTGTCGAAGAAGTGTGTTTTGCCTTTGTGTAGGACCTTAAGTTTTGCAGGGTACAAAAGCATGTATTTGAAACCGGCTGTTTGCAGTCTTCTCTTCTCCGCCACGTAGCTGTAGCGCTGTCTCTGCACCAGCATGGTGTAATCCGGGTATGCAGTGACAGTCGCCGACGCCCTCGTTATTGTTCCACCTTTCCGAAAAAATTCCAGGATCTTTTCCGTGTCTCTGTAATTCAATATCTTTGCTACGATTGCACCGGGAGGAGCCCCAGGTTGAGGCCTTGTTGTCCGGGCCCTGTTCGCCAGTTCAATCGCGAACCCCTGGGAGAGCTTGCTAGCCCCAATTTCCTGGATTATCATGTTCTACACATAGTCCGTAGGATCCGGGCCTTCTTCTCCTTCCGGTAGTCCCACCACACGTATGTTGTTGTGTCTTGCTCGCCCTTCCGCCTCCTCTGCTCGATTTTCCAGGTTGGACACTTGTATCCTTTTTGGTTTTTACAGCGCTGTTTAAGCCACTCGTCCTTTCCGCCAACGCTCTTACATCCTGTCTCAGTAGGTTGACCTCTATCCCTACTGCGTTGATCTTAGTTTCCAGTGCCGATTTCAGATCTGCCATCGCAGTCCGCCACGAGGATTTCAGTTCTGTGATGGCTGCAAGGATCAGGTAGTCATCCCTTGGTAAGGTCGTCTCTCTTGGCGTAGTGGCCATGGCTTGTGCAGGCGTGGTTGGGGACTGCTGGGGTTTAGTGAAAATGTCCATTGTTGGCTGCTTGCCTTTGCCTTTGCTCCCCTTGAGAGCCATTGCACTGGGCGTCCCGGCCCTGCCCGTCTACTGCACAAGGTTGCATCTCATCAGTTGTGTATTGGTTCTTGTGTCGGCCCACGGTTCTAATTTCGCTGGTGCGGGGCTTCCGGTGGCGCCTCCTGCTGTTTATACCTATTCCATGGTGTGCGGGTCCACCACGTGCGGGATCTGCAGCTCTTACTCACTGGCCTTTCAGCCCTGCATGCTCTTGATTAATCAGTGGGAGCCCCAGCACTTCCTCAGTCCAGTGCTCATGCCCTGGCTCAGCGCCCCCTGGGCACCACCCCTATATGTTCCGTGTGTGCCCCCACTCCCAGGCAGCGATGCGTACTGGCTGTTAGTAGTGTACCCGGTCCCTCCTCCTGGACTAGGGTACTGTCTTGCCAGCGTAAGACGGGCCAAATGTTAACTCAGCTTAACTCCTGGCATGTCGCGGAGTCACCTGTGCCATGTTTTTGTCCTGCGCCCATGTTTAGCGGTCTAGTGTTCCGCACGCACTTCACCGGGGATGTCTGACTCGTCTGACTCGTAACCCTAGAGCCTTCCCGTTTGCCAATATTGTAGTTCTTATGCCGGTCCACAGCCCACACTTCGCAGGTGCGGGGCTACCTGTGGTGCTGCCTTTCTCTTACTTCTCCTTCTCAGTGGCCGGGGCCGCCGTGTGCGGGATCCGCTTCTCTCATTCACTGGCCCTCTGGGCCTGCTTGATCATGGTGCTTCTTCAGTCCAAAGTTCAATCACTGGCTCATCGTCTATAAGACTCCGCTTTGATGTGCTTCCATATGCGCCAAAGCTGACCCCTAGTTATGGGCCCGGTCACATCTCCTTAGATTCAAGTTCTAGATTAGGGTCGAGCTTGGTGGATCATGTTGGGCCGGGCAACTGCTCAGCCGAACTAATGGCGCTGCGTGGGGCGACCCATGCCGCCCGGTGGTCCGGTGATCGTCCTGGGTGGTCCAGTGACCTCTGCGCACTCCTATTAGGATGTCTTGCTTTCACCTTTCTGGATTTTCTGTTTGGCCCAGTCTCTTGGTTCTCAGATGTCCTTATGTCCACTTTATCAGGCTCACACACCACTTGACTTTGCACGCCCTGGCTCTCTACATCCTTCAGCGAATATGGATGGTATTCCGCTTCCGGGTCTTCCCGGTAAACAGGGGGAGGCAGGGAGGTTGGGAAGTATCTGTGCTGTGTTCAGTATGCCTATCAAAAGACACAACAACATCTGCCTCTCACCTTATCCCGGAATGTCCTCTGCCAAGCCTCTCTATTGTAGGAGGTGCGTCCTCTGGCAACGGACTCCTGATGTTGCAGGGCTTGCTACCTGGCAGCCCCTGTCTGGGGCTTAGTTCCTCCACCCTCCTCCTACGTGGCGTTGCACACGCCTGTTACTTTAAGCCCTGATCCAATGTCCCCAAGTGTGATCTGGTCGGTTTGTTGCCAATATTGTGTATTGTCATTAGCTAGCGAGAGGGGGGGGCACTGCAGCAGTATTCTACAGCGCCTCCCCTCTGGCCAAGCCGTGTCTGCCCCCTCCACGTCTCGTCAGCCAGTATGGGCCGGCGGGGTTCCATTCAGCCTTCTCGTTGTGCCCTTCTCCTTTCTTGCGGACGTTGTGTCTGCATCCAAGGTTTCTGCTTGTCACGTGCGGTCACCTGTTGCTTATAGGCATCAGCGGCGTCCTCTAGCTCCGCTTAAAGGTGCGCCGAGCGTCCCAGTGTTTGTGCTTTCCGTGCCTTCCCTGCCGGATCTTCTGGTTTTCGGAGCGCTGTCTTCTCCGCGCTTCTCCAGGGGACTTCCCCTCTGCCGGCACGAATGCCCTCAGGCGATGTGCTGCAGCAGTGGTCCCCCGGGCGCACCGTTGCAAGTGACTCTATTCAGCCAAGTTGCCCGGGGCCCCCGCCGTATATATGTTGTGCTAGTCAGCTGGGGTTAGCGCCCACAAGGGTTGCCGGCTTGCTCCACCTTGCCACTCTTAACTCCAGCTCAGCTGTCAAACACTCCCCTGACATCTGCCGTCTCCTAGAAGAGCATGACCTTGATATTCTTGGTCTCACCGAGACATGGTTCACAGGCGGCTCTGTTACGAGTTTCGACCCTCTCCTCCCCGATGGCTACAAGATCCTCTCCGCGCCCAGAGCCAACCGCAGCGGCAGGGGTGTAGCCTTGATCTTCCCTGAGTGGATTCCTGCCTCTATTATTCCCACTCAGGCCTATACCTCCTTTGAATGTCTGATCTGTAGACTTTCCCTCTCTCCTGGCCACTCTCTCACAGTGGCTTCTATCTACCGGCCACCTGGTCAGATCACCTCCTTCCTCTCTGAGTGGGCGGACCTTTCCTCCTCCCTCCTTGCCTCGACCACTCAACTCCTCCACCTTGGAGAACTCAACATCCAACTGGATGCTTCCTGTCCTTCCTCTCAACTCTCTCCTCTCTCTATTCTTCCCTCCAGCTCGACTCACTCTGCAGGGCACACTCTAGATGTTGGCAAGAATTCTAATCGGGCGTCGCACATCAGACTAGGGGCCTCATTACAACCCTGGCGGTAAGTGAAAAACGATGCCGGTAAAGGATTACCGGCTTCGCTTACCGCTAGGTGAGATCATGACCCGCGAAAGTGCAATTAGCGGCACCGTAATCAACGGTGCCGCTAACAGCACCAAGTGCGCGGGCACGCGACCCCCCCATGCCGTAAATACCGGCATGGCGCAAAATGGGGAATATCACGAGTCAAGCGGACATGCTCTTAACGCCCTCGCGAAGGCCGTAAAGTACCTTAGCGCCATGGTGCTAATACCGCCATCGCAAACCAACCGTAAATGGCCATGTGCAGTGCTCCTAGCTGCCACAGGTGCACACAATGAGCACAGGTGGAGGCAATACAGACTGGCCAAGTACAAAAAGAGCACACCCCACCCCTTCCCACACCCAGGCACATTCCACAATGATTCCAATACGACTAGCAATGTTGGGGCTGGAGGATCTGATTGCAATGCAAGTGCTACAACAACAGCAACAACTACAGGCAGCACAGAGGAGACGCAGGAGGAGAAGGAGGGCAAGGCAGGGCCAGCAAACCCCACCAGCACAGCTAGTGCCACCACGCAGGCAGCCCCCAATCCCACGCATCCGAGCCAGTCCATTCAACCTCACCGCTGAACAGATCCACACCTTGTACCATTTGGACCGGGACACCATCACCACCATTGTGGACATGATACACGACGACATCGTCAGCATGATTGAAACACCCACCGCCATCCCCCCTACTGAAGGTAGTGTCTGTGCTCCACTTCCTGGCCACAGGCACCTACCAGCACACAGTGGGGCACTTGCATGGAATTTCACAACCATTATTCTCACATACGCTGATCCAAGTGCTCGATGCCCTCCTCAAGCACACAGACGACCACATTTCCTTACCACGGTCTGCCCATGAGATTGCTAACACTAAAGTGGGTTTCCATGCACTAGCCGGCATACCTGGGTGCATTGGTGCCATTGACTGCACCCATGTGGAATTGGTGGTCCCACATGCCATTGAGGTAGCGTACCGCAACCGTAAACCATTCCACTCAATCAACGTGCAAATGGTATGTGACTCAAACAAGATCATCACACATTGTTGTGCCCGATACCCCGGATCAACCCATGATTCAATGGTCCTGCATAACTCCACAATACCACGCTACATGGAGCGACATGCAGGGCCAAGATCCTGGCTACTCGAAATGTGAAGTGGGCAGGTGATTGACGTATGCATAATTTACCTGGCTGAAAGGGGGGGGGATGCATACTTTACCTGGCTGAAAGGGGGGAGGGTGAGATGCATACTTTACCTGGCTGAAAGGGGGGGGTGAGATGCATACTTTACCTGGCTGAAAGGGGGGGTGAGATGCATACTTTACCTGGCTGAAAGGGGGGGGGGGAGATGCATACTTCACCTGGCAGCGACTACCAGAGACAATGGAGCCAGGACATACCCCAAAGCAGGCCAAACTTCAGCAGACACCTGAACACATAATGCCCCATGTAAGCAGCCCTACCATGTGATTGAAGGTGTCTCCCAACCATGACACATCCATCCGCAGGTGCACTGCATTGAATCGGACCCCATCCACCTCAACGAAATGCACCTACATGCAATGACTCCAGCCAAAATACGGCACCCAACACCGTCAACTGAAAGGGCAGTCCCCAATAACTGCGCACAAAGGAGGCAAATGACGGTCATCAACCTCAATACACCACTACACAAACACTGAGGATCATCAAAATAGCATAACGACATTTGAAGTCCCCAGTGAGGTCAACATGAGGCTGACAGCAATGTTGCCATGATGTGAGCATTGATATCACTGTACACCTGCTAGGCCACCAAAAGAAACGCAATGGACTGACAGAGTGGATGGGCACACACAAGGCACTGGACCCCCTGCATACACTGGCTGACGGCATGCAAAACTGTCCATGAGAGGAATACACATATACCGGTCTCATAGTGTGACTCCAATAGTGCATGTAAATGTAGTACACAGTGAGAGATGAATGCATGCCATGTAGCCAAGTCATTAATGGAATCTAATGTCATGACTGACACATACATTGTTGCCCACATACAGGTGATGCAGGCTATCCCTTGAAGAGGTGGCTCCTTACCCCAGTCCGGAACCCACAGAACCAGCACGAGGAGGACTTTAATCGTGCACATACACGAACCCGTGTGGTGAATGAGCAGACATTTGGCCTATTGAAGGCACGGTTTCACTGCCTCAGCAGGTCTGGTGGGTCAATCCTATACCGCCATGAAAAGGTGGCAAAGATGGTCATGGCATGTGTAATGCTACACAATATGTGCATCAGACGAAATGTGCCCCTGCCCCCTGACGCTGAACTGCAACCACCTGACGATGAGGATGAGGAGGGTGCAGATGGGGCCGCACCTCATGGAAGAGGCGATGCACAGCAGGGACGTGAAGTGCGTCAAAATATCATCAACCAATGCTTCTAGCACACACGGCTGGTGTGTGTCACATGGAGACGGCACTTGGGGCACTGTGTGTGTCTGTGACATGCACACTGTGGACTGTACACCAATAAAGCACACATACGCAATGAACAATGTCCACACATTTGATTAGTGCAAAAGTGAAAAGTGTATTGTAAATGTGAATTTGTGTAACACGCCCACTCTCCCCTCCCACCTCCCCCTGAACTCCCCAACACACCCCCTCCCGCCTCCCCCCTGAACTCCCCAACATACCCACTCCCCCCTCCCCCCTGAACTCCCCAACACACCCTGTGATTAAGTGGCTAATGTATTTTTACACTGGGCAGCCACTATTGGCAGCCCCCTCTCCAGGCCCCCGGGGCACCCCTGCCTGTGCTACGCAGGTTCCTGCCCGATCGGCAGACGGGGTTGCTTGGGGTCGAACTGGCAGCGGAGGATGTGACTGGCTGATCATTGGGACGCATGTCCCGAATAGAGTGAGCTAGCTCAGAGAGCACGTGCCGCACAGCGGCAAGTTCGCCACAGATGTCCTTTGTGGAGGACTGCATTTCAGCCCTCAGGGTCTCGGTGCTTTGCTCCATTGCTGCCCTCAGGGTCTCTGTGCTTTGCTCCATTGCTGCCCTCAGGGTCTCTGTGCATTGCTCCATTGCTGCCCTTCCACCCCCACATTCTGCAGCATGGTCAGTCAGGAGTGTCGAGATTTGCTGGCGTGTAATTATCTCCTCCAATGACTGTTGGTTCTTCTGAGCCATGGATATTGCCAGTGCTGTTTCCATGGGGCTGCTCCCCTCCTGCAGATTTTCAACAGGGGATGGGGGATGGCCAATCCTCATCATCTAATAGCCCCTGTGTGGCATCCTCATGCGGGCTGCTTTGGGACAGGTAGGGGGAATGAGGGTGGGCTGTGGGGGGTCCCACATCTATCTCCGCTTCATTCCCTGCATCGCTGTCGGAGCAAGCTGCAATGGCAGCAGTTTCACCCATAGTGCTGCTTCCTGCAGAACCTGTCCTTTCTGTGGGCACCATTTGGGGGATGTCTGCTGCTGCTGCTACCGTGCTGCCTGCTGGGGTGCCTGTCAGTGGCCTGTCCTGTGTTTTTGCAACAGATTTTGTCTGCTGTGGGGTTTGGGTCGCTACAGCAGAGGTGGTGGGTTGTTGTGCTGGCACTGTGGTCCTGGCCCTCTTTGCAGGTGTGGTGGTAGGGGTGTCTTCGTCGTCGAGGTCAGAATTTGAGCCTGTGGTGGAGCAAAGGAGGGAGAGTGTTATTGATGGGTTTGCGGACATTGAGCGGGCATCGTGATGACTGACAGCATTTTGGATACTAAATGCGGCACATTTGAGGCAGGGGCATACAGGTTGTTTCCCTTTTGTGTGGAAGTAGCATGGAGGTATGTGGGTGCCTGCAGTTAGGGTGTGCATACTGCATGTGTACAGGATGGAGGTCGGATGGGGCTGTAGGCAGTCTCCTGCTGATGTGTTGCATTTACACTATGGGGCAACATTGTGATTCACATGAATGGACTTCTGTGACTTTTGCATGGCTTGATTTGAGGCACCTACCTGCATCGCCTGAAGTCGGTGCTCCTCTCTCCATTGCTCCTACCCCTTCAATGCTCTCCATGCCGATTGTAGAGGTGCAGATTTCCTCCCAGGGCTGGAGTTTTATTGGGGACTCCGATCCTCCCCCGGTTGCCATGCCCATGTTCCGGTTTGCTGATAGGATGCTCCTGGCGCGGAGGCAGAGATCATCCCACCGCTTACGGCACTGTCTCGCGTTGCGGGGTACGGTTCCCACAGCACTAACCCGCTGTGCAACTAGGGCCCATATGGCCTTCTTCTTTGCAATTGCTGGTCTGGTCATTTGTGTTGAAAAGACCACAGCGGCATTCTCCTGGAGGGTCTCAGCCAACATATTCAGCTCCTCCCTGGTGAAACGGTCTTGCCGCTGGCGTTCACAGGATTTCTTCACAACTTTTGGCATTTTCTGGCAGGAAATAGGTAGCTAATGGTTTTTGCCGGGTCTCAGGGTCGGATGTCCACTGGTTGCGGAGGATGCCAATGGATTGTGTTTTTAAAGATGGCCGCCGTGCTCTTTCCCGTTCCGCCGTGATGACGCTACTTCCGGTTCCGCTTATTTACGGTGACCGCTAATTGCGGTGACCGCTAAGATTGGTGGCCAGGGTGGCGGTAGTGCACCTTGCGCGGCATACGATGGGGGCATTACCGCCATGGCGCAGTTTACGTTACCGGCATGGCGCAATGCTTGAGCCCGATGGGTCATAATGTCCCGCTTTTTACGGCTTTGACCCAGCACGGAAACGTTAATTACGCCATGCCGGTAATGTAGAATACTTGCCGACAGGGTTGTAATGAGGCCCTAGGGCTCTTGCCCTTAGCCTAGGAGGTAGCGCACAATTAAAATACTTTTTCTTTATTTACTAGAATTCGGATTGAGCTGGCACCCAACCCGTCTCACACCCCCTTTTACAAATACCCTGCGTCACAATGGACCATGAACCAGTTCGGTGGGTGGTAATACAATATTTATTTATTTTAAATTCAAAGGAAATCACACAATTTTAATATTGCACAGCAGTCACCAATGGGGTGATAATTACAAGGTTAAATGAGGAAATACTTAGTTTGACCTTCTACTATAACATATCCAAAGCACACATGAATGGGAACAATTTTACTGTTTAGGTAGCTAGCACCCGAGTTAAGATTTCCCCCTGCAATGCTCCCTCAAACCCTATTAATCAAATTTCGAGTGAATAGAAAGGAGCAGCAGGGAGTCAGGTATACTAGGCAGCAAACAGAATTCAAAACCCTTTGCAATTGCATAAATAACACTCAGAATTGATAAATAATTTACATGTGCAGTTGAATAAATGAGGTAAATATGAGTTACAACAGCATCAGAGATGTAAGAACACTTAGCAAACGACAAGGCAAGATATTAACAACAGGCATACAGTTCAGAAAATCCACTTTGAAGTGACAACACAGTGCAGCCAAAATCACACGCTAGAAATTGCACTTTCTTACTTTCACAGGTTTAAATGTCAAAACGGTTTGAAAAACGGGTGAAATAGACAGAATCGGAAAGCAGTTTTTATGTTAAATGACAGATGCACATCACAGGGATAATATGCAAGTGAAAGAGTGTCTCTAACTTAATGACAGGATGAGAGTCTCAAGGGGAAAGTAAATTCGGTTTTAAAAATAAAAGCAGTTAACAGAGAAAATCGATTTGGAAAAGAAAGAATGAGTTTCACTTAAACTAGATTTAGTGGCTAGAAAAGAGAAACGCCACCCGTGAATAGAAAAGTTACGCTGCAGTTGTAACCCTTCATGCAGTGTGCCTCTTTTTAGTAATATTACTAAATAAATATTACTACGGACTTACAAATGACGGAAATGAGTGGAATAATAGCGCTAACACTAGGAAATCAAGGACACGATGCACAGAGAATTCTGACAGTTTTAAGCAAGTAATCAGGTTATGGATGGGATTACTTAGAGGGTAGAACAAAGACAAGGTATCAAATTGGGGTATGCTACGTGTTGCTATGTGATGGGGTGATACTCACATCAGTACTTGAGTTTGGGATTTGGGACAGCCAACCGGGTTTCTGGACACCAAGGCAATATCTGGTCACCGCGGTGGGGCTCTCCTAGAAAGAAACAGCTGGGCAAAGGTTTGGTCACCGCACAGCGGCCACTCAGCAGGATGGATCGGGTAGCAGGGCAAGCGGGCAGCATTGGATAATCCCAAACAGGGTTCAGCCACCTTTCCCCTTTCTCCCTGAGTTATTGGGATTTTCAGTGGGGTTTCTTTCTGGATCAGTGGTCCTGCCTCTATAGGGTCAGCTATGCTCTGGCCTGGCAGTGGGATCTGGAATCTGGCAGGATGAATATGGAATATCAGGATATGCAGGAGCTGGAAAATTCAGAAGAGTGTCTTGTTTCTGTGAGCTTCCCCCTTTTATAAGGCGGGTGACATCACAGGATTTTATTGTTGGGCAGATCTAAACTAGATCTACCCCTAAGAATCGCATAGGTCAGCCTATGTTATGTCACCTCCTCCTTAGAAGCAGATGGGACTGAAGGACGGGACTCAGTTTTATGGGGTTGTGTTTTCATGAGGTACAGAACCATCCCACAGTAATTCTTGCCAACAATCAGTCAGGACATAAATCGCACATTTTTACAGTTGTGCCACTTTTGCAAATCACATAGGCAAATGACATATTCCACACAGAGCATAACATTCCAACTCCCAGGTCTGTACAACATTGTTTTGTCCTTCTAATATTCTTTCGCCTTTTTTGGTGGGAAATATTTCACCTAAAATTCTATAACTTTATACATGTGTACATATTATCATAGAGCATGTTTGCATTCATTTTTAACATTCCACTATGGATACTTTCCCCATGATTTACCTTGTTCTGCTGTTTGCGTCCCCTGCATCGTAGGGAAAGCTACAATGTCTTGTTTTAACACCCCCAAAATCATATCTAAACTGTTAAACTTTTGCATTACTGTGTTGTCTGGTTGCAGAAATAAAAGTCCAAAGTTTATTAATTCCTAACAGTCTTTTGCCCCAGATGGTCCAGGTTTTGTCTCCCATATAAGGGCATACTTCCAAATGTTGCTCTGAAGTTGCCTTTGAAGCTCCCCAGTTTGGTTTAAGGTAAGGTGCTGCTCACAGTTTCATACCTAGGTGTCCCATAAATCCATTGTACCAGGCAGGAGCACAGCCACAAACCATTGTCTATTCATATGCCCCGGAGGCTGATCCAGTTGGGGGAAGACAGATCCTGTTCTCAGGAAGCAAATGTCCTTTGAAGCCAGGCCAGGAAAAACCTTTTCTGTGACTTCTGCACAGTAAATGCATTTATTTATTTATTTATTTATTTCATTCTGAACCAGAAAGCAAATCTGTTGGAATTAAATATCCCATATATGTTTACCAACAAAACCCCCCTCACATTCTGTGCAAAGACAGGGCGCTGACTCAACATTTCACTTTTAAACAGCATTTTCTTTGTTTGTCAAAAGCACATTTTACACGTGGGTTAATTCTGCTGGGATGTCACTTTCAAATGCGGCCTTCTCACATTCATTTTCTGAATCTTTCCAAAGCCCCAGTCATCTTTCTAATGCACAGGCATCTGTCCAAATAAAGATCCGTTGAAACTGACATGAACTAGGAGAGAGAGGGCTTTTTTATAAAGAATTTAGTTGTGATATTCTGTTGCAAAGTAAAGCGTTCTGCGCATGGCTTGAAGTTAAGTTTCTTTGTTATTTCATAGATCTTGGCTGACACAGACTGTCATTCAGTGAGAAGTGCTTTATTTTGCTGGAGCACAACCTTAATATGGCTGGGCATTGCTGGGTCTCACTGGAACCAACTGTGTACTGATGAACAGATGAAAAAGAGCATCAGGTGCAGTTACTTTAAATGTAAAATATATCCTTTTTCAATGGGAAATTTTGAGCTAGCAGCAAAGCAGGGCTGCTTTTCAATTCTTTTCTTTGGTGCACATAAGAAAAACACTGGCAGCCTTTCTCAGGGTGTTCCATGTTCCATCTCGCCCAATAGGTGCTTGGCAAAGACAGCGCAGCCATCATTTCCTTAGCTGCAAAACACAGTTTTGATGCAAGGCAATGGTGCTCCAAGGAGCCAGCGTATCCATTCTGCTTGTACTGCTGAATTGCAGCTTGATGATGTAGGTAAATTCTGCTCGGTTGGTGAATGTACCCCACAAATTCCCCCCCACCCGACTCTCCTGAGACATCTTGTTGAGGGAGAGTAGGACAAAGTGGGGTTTATCAGGTGTTCTTCTTCGATCAGGGAGCAGTACACCACGATCCTCTTGTTGTCTCTCGTAGCAGTGTGGAACGACGCCCCCAGATTTTCCTTCGGTCTTTTCTTTCCAGGTACCCGGGGAAGTCCTCCTTGGTATATGAAGGAGCGGAATCATTACTAATCTGGTGAATAGTTAAAAACAGGTTACAACATTTTCCCAATGACTGTCTTCCGGAAGGTTGCCAGCAGTGGGACACACATACATTACAGTCATTCAAGTACTCGGACAAGAACAACAAATAATTCCTTACAAGACACAGATAACTATCGATATTTGCACCACGGTTTTTGTGATATCTTTTTTGCATTGACAATAAAGAAAAGTACTCCCTGTTAGATAGATATACCTATCAACCTACCTGTTCCCTTCTGGTTCTTCTTTTTCTTCTCCAGATGTCTCCTCTATTTGACTTTCTCTTGGCTCCTCAATCAGCTGCAAAGGGTATCTGGGGTGACAACTCTTTAACTGATTAATATGGACCCATTTCTCTTCTGCCAGCTCTTCTTTGGTGATGCAGATTTTGTAGGCGACAGGTAAAATGTTATCTACAATTTCAAAAAGGACTGCGCCAGCTAGGGAGAAATTACACTCCTTGGTCTGGTTCCTTTGAAAATTGTACAAGTAGACCCTGTCACCTACTTGGTACTCCTTTTTGGTTGTTTTTGAATCATATTAAGTCTTCATCCCCTCTGCTGATTTTTCCAGGTTCTGCTGAGCGTACGCAAAAGCATGTTGAAGGTGTTTTCTTAGATTCTCAACATATTCTTGTGTTGTGGAGCCGTTTATCAGTGTCTGCTCTTTTGCTCTATAGAGCAGATGCTGAGGTAGCACCATCCTTCGCCTAGTCATTAGCTCAAATGGAGACATTTTGGTTGCAGAAGATGGTGTAAATCTGATGGCCATCAGGAGAAGCGGTAATCGGATGTCCCAACTTGGCCCATAATCTGCCACAAACTTTTTTAGAATGCTCAAAGTTGTTTTATTGTACCTCTCAACTCCCCCACTAGAGGATGAGCGGTATGCAATATGAAGTTTCCTTTTTACCCCAAGTATCTCCCACATCTTGGTCATTACTTTGCTTGTAAAGTGACTTCCTCGGTCTGACTCAATCCTTTGGGGTAGGCCAAAACGCGAGAAAATCTGGTTCATCATCAGGGCAGCTGTTGTTTCTGCCTTGCAATTTGGGGCCGGGAGACATTCCACCCATTTGGTAAACAAGTATGTTACTGTTAACATGTACTTGTTCCCCCTAGAGGCACGAATCACGGGCCCGATGAAATCTACTTGTAAATCTGACCAAGGCAGTGTCATCCCCCTCTTCTGCAGGGGAGCTCGGTTTGTTAGTGAACTTGGCTGAAATTGTGCACACACAAGACACCCCTTCAAATATTGGTCGAGGTCCTGCCCCATTTGTGGCCAGTATGCAACTTCCCGCAAGATTTCTAGAGTAGTATGAAACCCCTGAGGATCGGCTGTGGTCACGTCATGGGCGTGAATTAGCATCAGGCTTCGGAATGAGGTAGGTACCACCCACTGGTCACAACCAGAGATGGATCTCGTTACCAACAAACCATCTTGGATTCAGAACATTTTGGGACACTTCATCAACACACTGAGGTCTTCTTTCCCAATGTAATCGGTATCCGTCAGAGGAAAGTTCTCAGGGTCCTCAATGTGTTGATAACATTTCTGAATAATCTGATCCCCTTTCTGGATCTAGTGACAGCAGTGATCTGGATTTCCCCCAACAGGGACTCGATCTCAAGGAGATCCCCTTGGATGGCCAGCTGATCAGCTAGGTTGTTTCCAGTTTTGTCTGGCCCCTCTATTCTGGAATGACCCTTAATCTTCTTCCAATAGATGGTTATCCCATTAGAGGTGACCAGATCAGCAATATTTTGCATTAGCTTGCCATGTTTAAGTGGTTTGTTATTAGCACACATCATGCCTCTGGTTTTCCAATTAACCAGGTGCTCCATAAACCCGTTCCGTACATAATCTGAATCAGTGATTATGACCAGCTCATGGAGTTGGTGTTGGACGACAGTGAGGATGGCCTGATGAACTGCCATCAACTCCACCACCTGACTACTGCAGGGACCGATTTTGTACCCAGCGGAGGGTTCTGGGGCATCATTCACTCAGGTATTCCCAACGCCGGCCACCAGTTCCTTTTCCCTGTTGTTACCAACATGGTAGGAGCACCCGTCCACATAAACTGTGGGTATTCCCTCGCACTTGTCTTCATAGATTTTGTGCAGGGAATTCAGGTATGCCTCCATGTTGTCCTGGGTTTTGAGACTTTTGTCCTCGAGACAGTTTTCTCTGGCACAATCATGCAAGTCAGCCAGACCTTGCGCGAGGGGACTCTTCTTGTTTTGGCCATATCTGACCTCCACAGGAAAGCCTTGCATGGACAGAATCCACGAAGTAATTCTGGAATTACTCACATTTCCGTCCTGGATTCTGTCGCTTTGGAGTTATTGCAACGGCTTATGTGGAGTCTCCACTATGATGCGTTCCCCCTGCATGAACGGGCGGTAATTTTTCAATGACCACACCATTGCCAGGAGTGCCTTCTCACAATCCTTGAATTTTTCCTCCACAGAGGATAAAGTCTTGCTTGCATAGGAAATGACTTTATTGACCTTGTCATGTTTTTGATATAATTCTGCTGTCAAGCACGTATTCGAGAACCTTGTCTCCAAGAAGAACTCCTTGTTTTTGACAGGGTAAGCTAGACAAGGCGATTGCGAGAGACTTCTTTGAGTAGTTTTACTGCCTCGGCTTGTTCTGGACCCCACTTCCACTTGACCCACCCCTTCAACAGATGGATCAGTGGTCTTGTGACGTCTGCGTAATCCTCAATGAACTTCCTATTGTAATAAGTCAGTCCAAGGAGGCTTCTTAGCTCACGCAGAGTTGTGGGGTCTTTTAGTTTTAATAGTGCTTCCACTTTCTTCTCCTGGGGACAAAGACCCTCAGGAGTTATTTCATGTCCCAAAAAATTTACATGGGTCCTGCACCACTGTGCCTTCTGGAAGGACAGTTTTGCTCCGGCAACCCTCAACTGGGTCACAACATAACGGATTTCCGCTATGTGTTCCTCTACAGTTGAACTTTTTATCAAGAAATCATCCACATAGGCCAGGTCACCCCTTTCACCCAAGTCGGGCATGGCCTTATGTATGAAGATGTTGAATTTGTTGCCAGAGTTTATGTATCCGAAGGGAGTCCAGGTCCACATGTACTGCACCCCTCGAAGGTAAAGGCCAGCTTGTATTCGTCCTCCCTATTGACGGACACGGTCCAGTATCCATTTGTCAGGTCAATAGCGGCGTATACCTTTGACCCCCTGGATCTGGGCCAGCCGTTGGTCAATGTAGGGGAGAGGCCATCGGGACATGTGGACCCATTTGTTCAGCTCCCTAAGGTCTGCACAAAGTCTCCATTGTCAATTTGGTTTTAAAATCCCCAGCACCGGATTATTGAAGGTGCTGTGGACTGGATGAATTATCCCACGGGCTCAAGGTTTTCCGTCAGGTACCCCATAGATGTGAGAGGCAAGCGATATTGCTTCACAAACACAGGAGTAATTCTGGGGTCCGTGGGTATTGTTGTAGTATGGATCTCGGTGCGACCACAGTCGTACGAGTCCACAGCAAAGATATCTTGGAAATCTAAGAACACCTGTTTCAACTTTTGCTTTTGCTCCTCAGTCTCACAGGCATCAGCGAGGTTGACCCGCTCTTCAACCATTTGCCTGAAGCCTGGAAAGACTTCGGGTTTCGCTATCTCAGCGGCCTCCTCCAATTGTGTGGAGAGGTCTCTGGTTAGAGTATTGACCTGGACAGAGGGTTTTAGGTAGGAGATGCAGTCATTGTGGACTTGCAAGGTCACCTCATCCTGCCTGATGTCACAGGTCACCTCTTCCTCCCTGTAAGGGCAGGAAGAGTACACCAGGAAATTCCCCCCTTGCCGGGTGAAGATCCTATCTGGTGGTATGTCATTGTCATTATCATAACAGTCATTGGGGATTGGTCCTATCAGTTCATTTCCTAGATCCATGGAAAAATGTCAGTCATCAACCGCCATTCCAATAATGGTGCCTGCGCCCAGAGTGATACTCCTAGGGTCGCTGTTATCCATCAATATTGGAATGGTGTTGTGTTCTACAATATTGGAATGGTGTTGTGTTCTACATTGACTAATGGTGTTGGGTTTAACCCCAACCCCTGCTGTTGGAGATGGGCATTGACATAGCGTCAGGATTTTGTAATTTCTGTCCTCTTTTAATTTTTAATTCAAGTGGGAATTGTTGGGTCCATCCTGGGACGGTGACCTCCTCTCCAGCTTTAACTTCAACCGCATACGGCAGCGATTGGGCTGATCGAAATGCTTTTTCAGAATAATCAAACCCCATGGGATTGCCCCCTAGTCGGGACCAGGCCCTGTAATTTATAAGGTCCAAATTAATTGCAAACCGATTGAGGATGTCACTACCTAAATAGAATGCAGCAGGGACATCTCGCACGACCCAACAATTATGCTCTATGCTTTTGTCACCTATAGGAATTTTGAGCATACACTGGCTAGGCAGTAGATGTTTTGAATTGGGAGTTTCCAGGCCCATTTCCCACTTATCAATCAGTTTAAATGTGGGAATGGTTGGATTTTTTTGGGAGCTTTCTGAACATGGCTTCGCTGATGAAGCTCTTTCCGCTGTTCAAGCACACTCGGGCGAGACTAGACTCCTTCCCCTCATTTAACTGAATATGGAAGAACAGCTGTTCTCTAATTTTCTGAATGTCAGCTAAACTTTGAGCTGGTTTCTAATCACTTTTGACTATAGAATTGGGATTTGCTGATTGTGAATCAGTATAAATTTTCAAAGTATTTCCTTCCAGTGTGGAATGCCACTTAAAACTGGAAGGTTGATTTTCAGGAATGGAGAGGAGTTCCCATCACCTTTTTGTTGTCCTACAGCAATTACTGTAACGTCAGGTATTTGATTATTTTGGAAATGAAACTCAATATGATCAGACTTTTGTTCAACCATGTGGCATGTGCCATTTAAACTAACATGGTTGACACTTTGTTTTAATGTTATTGTCCTGTTAGTCTGAGTGCAGAGGACCCTGTTCACACAGTCTATTAGGGCAGACAACCTGCGAAGGATGTCATTCCCTAATAGACAGGGGGTTCCCTCTGGAGTCACGACTATGACTGGGTGTTTCACCTTATGTCACCCAATGTTTATTTCCAGATCCACAGTCCCCTTGACAGGAATTTCATTCCCCTCTAAGTTCTGGAGTTATCCAGGAAGAGGGGTGAGAGGGATCTGGTGTCTCTCCCCCTTCCAGAATTTAGCTACTCAAAAGCCCTTTTTGACAGAAGAGTGCCTTGGGATCCAGTGTCCACCAATACTGAAAATGTGCATTGCCCTTGCACTCGAACAGGGGCATAGAATCGCCCCTCCTTCTTCTCAAGTGGGCAACGGTAATGGGCATTTTGGGCAAGTTGGGTGGTCAATTTCTTTATTTTGGACTCCGACACAGTGGAGTTTTGGACAATTGTCTGTGCCGGAGTCTGGGAATCTGTAATACAAATTTGGCATCCTGAAATAGATGGGATTTTGGAATACCCTTTTTCCCTTAGCTCTGTGCTGCCCCCTCTTACCTGGTGGCAGTGATTAGCACCAATTTGTGGGGAGGATCCCTCCATTCATATTTTTTTCTCAGGATTACAATTCTGGGCTTCAGGGATGGGTGACTCTGAATCAGTCCCCACACCCATCCAGTCTTCATTCAGATCTCTTGGGACCCATTTTTCTTTGGGAGGAATTCCCCCATCCCTGAACGAGAAGATTTTCTTCCCAGAATCCTCTACGGATTATTCTCCTTCAAATTGGAGGAGACTAACTTCCTCCACAAAATGGGCCTTTTTGATGTCCCCTCTGTTCCCTGGGTTGCAGATTTTCGGGGGCAGGAGATTTTAGTTCTGGTTCCGGGGTGTCCAGGGGCTTTTCACGGGTGAGGAAGGACTAGGGCTTTAAACCCCCCTTCCCCCATGCCTCCTCCTCTGAAACCGGTGAGTTGTCGGGGTTCTCTCCCCGTCATTGTTCTGAGGTGCCAGACCCTTGGTTTGAGGGGTTCTGAGCTGCCATGTTCATCTGAGAGTTCTACTGAGCCCTCAACATGCGACTCAGATCCTGCGTGAGGTCCTGGAGCTGGTGCTCCAGTTGGGACGCCCGTTAGGGCTGGCACGGGGGTCCCTGTTCATACCTAAGTGCTTCTCGGGAAGGGTAACTATCCCTTCTCCGGGAGTACCCTGGGTATGGGGGATTTTGGTAACCCTCCACCCTTGGCCTTCCCTCTCCCGGATTGGGTGGTCTGGACTCCTGAAACTGGGGAAAGAAAGGAGGGTTGTCCTGCAGGTTGGGGTTTGGTATGTACCGGGGAAATAAACTTAACCCTGGATTTGGGGAATTACTGCCCTCCTGAGGGAAGTTAGGAGGGACGTTTCTTGGGGCAGTACTCACCTCGTTGGATCCCCCCCTTGGGCTGGTGGAGTCCATATATACCCCAAGATAGGTTGGTTGCCCTTATATCTGGGGCTTATGTAATCAGGAGAGTTAGGGGTCCCATTGTTTGGGGTTGTCTCCCTGACTGCCACCCGTTGCTGATTGATCAGATGGCCTTATTTGCCTCTGATTTGGCTGATTTTGGGATGGTTGGTTTTTAGGCCCCCCCCCCCATTTCTAGGTCTAAAATGGGGCATCCTTTACCTCTGCCACCTTAGCACCAGCGGGGGTGTTGGTTGTTTTTTTTTTATCTGTTTTTTATTTTCTGCAGATTTTTGGACCTCATAAATCCGGGTAGCCTGCTCTATTACCCAGTCCAGGGTCCTTTTATCATGAAAATCCCTCACCAACTGGGTCATTATGTATTTTGGGAGCGCATGGAAATAAGTTGTTATGAATTCCCTGGAATTAGTGCGCACCCGCCTGGTAGTTTGTGCAAAGGCGTATTTTAGCTCCTGCACACATTCCCTTGGGGCCTGATCTTCTCCGTAATGCAAATTGTAGGCCGCTTTGCGAGCCTCCTGGGGGAATCTGTGGGCGTAAAAAGTGTTTCAAGATGGCTGCCTTATAGGTGGACCATCTTGAATGGTTTTGATCTTCCAGTCCAGCAAAGAAGCTGTAGTACTCCGGAGAGAATAACCATTTAGCATAATCTATGCAGTTCTGGCAATCTTTGATGTGAAACGTGTCCATCATTTGTTCATAGAGTTCCAGATGCTCCCAGACAGAATATTTTGTGTTTTTGTGGTACAGTGTTATGAAATTCCTAATGGCCTTGATCTGCCTAATGGGGTCTTTCACCAGAACTCTCTTAAGTTTATTTGCCTTCTTTTGCCGCGTCACCTGAGTCCACTCACCCTCGGACTCAGAGCAGCTACTGTTTGAGGTCCCCTCATGATCTTCTAGGCTCTCCCTAATTCTGTGACAATTCTGTGAGCTTGTGAGGGGCTCGCAGAATGGTGGGGGCTAGTTTCTTCTCCCCTGTGGCGCACAGGAAAGTAGTCTTCTGACTCTTCCCTGCTTCCAGGGTTGGTGGAGTACCCCCCCCCCACTGCCCTGATTGGGTGGAGGTGTTCAGAATGCTCTTTTGGGGCCTCATTTCATGCTGTTTTACTGCAATTTGAACCAAAATGGCCCCTTTGGACATAGTGCTTCTGTAGGTCTAATTCCCTTACTTTCTCCTCATAGGAGGCTTCCTGGTCAGAGACATCAGCCCTAATATTTTTGTATCTATACAGGGATGCCAGTCCATCAATTTCTGAGGGGTGCTGACCTGTCTGTTGAAATATGCTAAGCCTATTTAAGTCTGACTGCCCCAAGACACCCAGTTGTTGTGCTCAAAGTATTAAATGGGTTTGAGTCCCTTAGTACAGAGGGCATCACACTGTGATCAGGGGTTGCCTTGTCCCTCTCTACTTGTTCGGGGTCCCTTCAGTTTGGATTTAATCTTGCACACTCTTTTTCTAACCTCCCTCGTTTCTTCTTCTCAGCCCCTACCTCTTGATAGTAAGCAAGTGTCTGAGCTTTTTGCTCCGCAATCAGGGCTTGACTTGCCTCTATTATCTGCTCTTGAGCAGCCACTGGCTTGTGGAGTCCAGTGTTCTCCTCAGAGAGGACCTCATTGTCTTTTTGTGCTGCCTGTATGGTTTGGGAACACTGAGACCATATTTGTTGCAGGAGATTCACCTCCTGAGTTTGCGCATTTTTAGTTTGGGTGTTCTCTTCCAGAGCACCTTCTACTCGTCTAGTGTGCTCCAATCACTTTTCGTATTCTAATTATAGTTCATTTAGTTTCTGGAGTCCTGACTCTCCTTTATGTAGTTCTGTTTTTAGGTTGCATACTTCCTGACATCTTTCTCCTGATTTAGGGTGCCACTCTGTTCAGCCAGGTTGTCCCTTTCTTGCTTGATAGCATTTAATTTCTGGCATTCTTGATCAAATTCTGCTTGCAAGTGGAGTTCTTTTAATAATTAATTTATTACTTTCCTCTTCCACTTTCTCAATCTGCTTTTGTAACACGGTTATTTGTTCTGAGAAAACTTTATTATATTTTAGTTGTTGATTTAGTTTCTGTTGACTCTACTCTTTTAGTGCATCTAATTCTGTCTCTTGTTCTGAATTATTTTCTTGTTTTAGGGCCAAGTCCTCCTTTATCTGTTTATTGTAATTTCCAGATTCTACCTCAGTCTCTTTTTCAATTTTTCTTCAACTAATTTTAATTCAGTCTGGATTTGGTTTAAGAGCATGGACTGGTTTTGCGCAAAGGTGCTGTTTTCTTCATGTTTTGCCTGCATCACTCCCATATGGAGATACATGTAGGCTGTGATTCTGACACTTTTAATCTGCTCCTCTTTAATTTTCAGAGTCATGTATAACTCGCTCAAAGCTTGATATAATAGACCACTGTCCTGCCACGTATCCATGTCCATGGCGGTGACCTGTTGCATCATTTCTTCTAGCCAGACTTCCTCATCTTGCTCTGCCCATTCCCCCCTGACAAATAGCTTGTGCAGAAGGTGCTGTCTAGCCATGTTGATCTCTACTGTGGTCATTTTGGAAAGTGTTCTTTCTTTAATAATTTATTCCTATAAGGGTAACCTGTATTCTTTTGCTTTTTGTCTAGTTTGGGGTTGATTTTGCTTTAGTTTTATACACAGGCCTGGAATTTAGGGTTTATGTTTTGGGGAGGCACTTTATACAGCGTAACACAGCTTTCTAGCCACACAAAGTATCACTACCTTGAAGGTTAGCCTGCTGTGTGAAGCTGCCACGGTCGGCAACGCTTGTCTCAAATCCCGGCACGAGCCCCCAATCTGTTAAGGATTCTAATCAGGCGTCACACACCAGACCAGGACTTTTGCCCTTAGCCTAGGAGGTAGCGCACAATTAAGATACTTTTTCTTTATTTCCTAGATTCCGGATTGAGCTGGCACCCAACCCGTCTCACACCCCCTTTTACCCTAGGTCACAATTGATATTTTATTTCTATCGCGCTCGTACACAAGTGTTTCAGAGCGTGACAAGGCAAGGGAGGGGAACAGGGCAGAATAAAACAGCGATCTTACTAGGCCCAGTGACATTGAGAATGCGCAAGTCCATGGGAGAGGGGGAGGGGAAAAGTGCATGGAAGGGGAGAGAAGTGGAAAGTGCGAAGCAGAGGAGAAACCGATAAATAACAATGAATAAATAATAAAGGCAACAAACAGTGGTAGTGCAGCCAGCAATTTGCAAGTGCTAGGTTTAAGGCCGCAGACAGGGTAGCTCTGATAAGTGCAGGAAGAAAAGGGGGGGCTGTATGGGTACAGATACAGACCCCAGTGCAAGGGGTAGCCCGGAGGCAGTGCGGGAGGGTGGCAGGGTGAGCAGGTACCTGGGCCCGGAGGACAGAGGGTGGCCAGGTACACGGTGCCAAGTGAGAACAGATCCGCAGGGGAGAGGGGGAGCGAAGGCAGAAGAAAAGAGGAGGTCTTGAGGTGCTTCCGGAACCAGAGATGGTTCTCTTCAAGTTTTAGAGTGGCAGGGAGGCTGTTCCAGAGGGAGGCCCCAGCCAAAGACAGAGATCTACCCCCAGCTCGTTTCTTTGAATAACGACTGACCCTGAGGGAGTTTGAGGTAGAGGAGTGAAGAGCTTGAGAGGGGAGGTATTTGCGGAGGGATAGCTGAAGGTATTTTGGACCCATGCCCCAGAAAGCCTTGTGGACAATGCAGAGGGTTTTGAATTTAATCCTTGCATCCACTGGGAGCCAATGGAGAGATTTAGAAACTGGAGAGATACAATCCCAGGGCTTGAAGCCAAGGACTTGCAGTCCTGTTCTGGATTAGTTGCAGAGGGCGGAGAGTAGAGGCAGGTAGATTTAAAAAGAGGATGTTACAATAGCCCAAGCTAGAGAGAACCAGAGCTTGGGATACCATGAGCTTCTGGGGGAAGGAGAGGAAAGGCAGAGTACCTCTGAGGAGGTGCAGTAGGAAATTTGACTTTTTAGAGACCTCAGAGATGTGGGCGGAGAAGGAAAGGGTGGAGTCAAAGATGACCCTGAGGTTCTTAACCTCACAGGTGGGGGTAGGCGGAGGGCCAAGGGAGGCCGGCCAGAGAGTGAGGGGAAAGGATGGTGAAGGTGTGCCGATGAGGAGGTTCTCCGTCTTGCTGGCATTCAGACAAAGATCATTGGCGGCACACCAATCTTGAATGGCAGTTAGGCAATCAGAGATGGGAGAGCGAGAGGAGGTGGCAGAGGGCAGCCTGAAAATGAGTTGAGTATCATCAGCGTAGCACTGGAAATTTGAGCAGAAGGTGTCAATGCAGTGGGTGAGAGTTGCCAGGTATTGGTTGAAAAGCCAGGGCGAGAGGTTAGACCCCTGGGGAACACCACAGGTAGAGAGGAAGATAGATGAAAGGAAGGACCCAAGTTGGACCTGGGATGGTCGATCTGAGCGGAAAGAGGTCAGCCAGGCCAGAGCCTGATCAGTGATACCCAGGTTTTCACGGTGACGGTTGAGCAGGATGGTATGGTTGACCGTGTCTAAGGCAGAAGAGAGATCGAGAAGGATGAGGACAGAGGAAATGTTAGAGTCAAGGTTGGAGAGCAGATCTTCACGGATGTTTAGGAGAGCAGTTTCCATGCTTCCGGCAGCTCTGAATCCCGTCTGGTGGTCATGGAGACAGCCAACAGAATTGCAATGAAGGTTAAGCTGAGAGATGGCCAACTTTTCCAGGAGTTTGCCCAGAAAGGGACTAATGGAAATTGGGCGATAGTTAGCTGGACAAGAAGGATCAGCTGTGGGTTTCCTGAGAAGAGGATGCACAAAGGAGTGCTTCAGAGGGGAGGGGAAAGATCCCGAGGCAAAGGAGTGCTTGCAAAAATCAGCAAGGGCCGGAGCGAGGGAGTCAATGTGGTCCTTGATGGTTTTAGAGGAACAGGCAGGAACCTGTTTTGACAAGGCTTTAATAGATCAGACTTGTCTAGCGACCTCGTCAGGGGAGAGAAGAGGAAAGGACGAGAAGGATGGTGGGGGGGGTGGCTAAAGAAGGGTCAGCAAGCACAGATGGGGAGAGGGCAGTGGAGGGGTGTGGGTGGAGAGGGTGGACAGGATGTCCTGGATGTTTTAAATGAAGTGAGAGGCAAGGGCATTGCAAAGAGCCTGGGAGGCAACAGGAGGGGTAGAGACTGCAGCAGGGTTGGATCATTAACCAGACCGGTGGGTGGTAATACAATATTTATTTATTTTAAATTCAAAGGAAATCACACCATTTTAATATTGGGCAGCAATCACCAATGGGGTGATAATTACAAGGTAAAATGATGAAATACACTTAGTTTGATCTTCTACTATAACATATCCAAAGCACAAATGAATAGGAACAATTTTACTGTTCGGGTAGATACAACCCAAGTTAAGATTTCCCCCTGCAATGCTCCCTCAAACCCCTATTAATCAGATTTTGAGTGGATAGAAAGGAGCAGCAAGTTGTCAGGTATACTAGACAGCAATTAAAATCCGACCTTCCCCCACGAAATGAGAGGCAGAATTGGGTTCAAAACCCTTTGCAATTGCATAAATAACACTCAGAATTGGTAAATAATTAATTTACATGTGCAGTTGAATAAATTAGGTAAATATGAGTTATAACAGTATCAGAGATGTAAGAACACTGGCAAACAACAAGACAAGATATTAACAATAGGCATACAGTTCAGAAAATCCACTTTGAAGTGACAACACAGTGCAGCCAAAATCACACGCATAGAAATTGCACTTTCTTACTTTGACGTGTTTAAATGTCAAAACGGTTTGAAAAACGGGTGAAATAGACAATCTGAATGCGGTTTTTATGCTAAATGACAGATGCACATCACAGGGATAATATGCAAGTGAAAGAGTGACTCTAACTTAATGACAGGATGAGATTCGCAGGGGGAAAGTAAATTTGGTTTTAAAAATAAAAGCAGTTAAAGGCATGGTCCAGTAAAACATTTTACTGTCCCTACGGGCCGGCCATGTTTTTTTAAGCCTAAGTGGCTCGATTTTAGAAAACTTTCCGATGGACCTTACCCGAGTTTTCGTCCATTAAACGCAAGCGAAAACAGGCACCGGGGAGCCGCCATTTTGTGATAATCCTATCACTTGCCGCATCGCCCTGGCTGACCTGCTTCTGTGGCACTAAATCAAATCCCCGCCCCTGAGCCTGACATTATCAAAACATTCATATTCCCCGCCTCTCTCCGTGACGTTTCTGTGCTGCGTAGGCAAACGCGCCCAGTCGTCTTCTACGCGACTCCACACAGAACCCGGAAACCAACACAGACCATCTCACAACACAGCGCGCCACAATTCGGAATATGAAACTGTACTTTAAAATCAAACAGCAACACGGTACATTTGGTAAAGTACATTTATTTGACCTTAAATGTTTAGAGAATATTCAGCAATTGCCATATGAACGCCGAAAGCCATTTATTTTCGTTTCTGTTCCCACCCCTCCTACCAATGTTCACACTCTCATTTTTGTAACTTGTTAGTTTTTCATTCCAAACTCCGGTATTGATATGTATGTATTGTTTTGCTATATCTTTTATACTCTGTATGTAACCCAAGCTTAAGTAACCTTGTATCTGCTGCGCCCGGCTACCCCTGGGTTTTGTGCGCATTATCAAATAAACAAACAACAAAACAACAACAACATTTTCTTTTATCTGTATCCGCAAATCCTTAAAATGTTATCGTGAGTCACGCGCTGTTCCTTTATGGTACACAGGGTGTTGCTTTTCGTTAAAAGAAGCACTTTGGAAGCACAGTGAACCGCAAGGCTGTTCCATCAACTAGGCACTAGTCCACCGTAAAGGTTGATATGTTGCTTCTAGCCACTAGTACAGCGTAAGGGCATGTGGGCCCTTGGCGATCGTCCCATAATATGCTTAACGGGCTCCAGTTGTTCACACGAAGCTGCAGGTGTCTATTGAAGAATCCGTCTGCCGGTGTCTCAAACCGATGACAGTAGCAGAAGGGGAGCAAATACCTGTTATGAAAACAAAAAAATTATAATTAGTCTCGCCAGCCGATCTTCATTAATATTACTCATTTTATTTATTACGGCCGATCAGAAACTATTTGCTTGCAAGGATAGTTCAATGGAGTATGTTCAGGTCTAAAATCAATGCGAAATGTAACGAAATAAATTGAGGCCAACACACAATGAGAAACGACAGTTAGTCTACATGCATGTGGAATGATATGATATCTGATATGGCATTTGTAACGCGCCTATACACAAGTGTTTCAAGGCGCGACGAGGCAGGGGGGAACAAGGGCAGACAGACAACGATCCTACTAGGCCAGGTGTCTTTCAGATCGCGCAGGGGGAAGTGGAGAGGGGGGTAAAAGTGCTGTACATGGTTAGTAGAATACAAGATAAATAATAGGGCCAGCTGGTGGCAAGTGCAAGGTAAATGCCGGGAGAAGGGTCTGAAGGATACAGAGACAGTCCGGTAGTGCAGGTAGGCAGTGCAGGGAAAGGTGGCTGGGCCAAGGACCGAGATCGGTGAGACCAGTGGACCTGCATGCCCATGTGCCCACTACGAACACGTTTTCCTTGCTTTTCCTAGCTCTTCATTCATTCATTTATTCATACATCCATTCATTAATTCTTCATTCCGGGATAAAAGCGTCTAAAGAATTACTCACATTATATTTGAAATTTCCATTGTGTATCTGCGTAATGCAGTCTGTAAATCGGACCGTGCTCTTGACAACGATTTTTCGTATACTGAACTAAAATGAAACTCGGTCTAGTTTCTGAATTTTCTGCCTTATCGTCTCTTACGTTATTGCACACCCCCTTCAAATGAAATTCTTTCGGCATGGTCCCTGTCTCAAGGTCAAAAAACAATAGACCCTTATACTTCCAGTGCGACTTGTGGGCCTCTTCTGGGCGCGGGCTGAAAATCAAAGCCGCTGTCCTTCGCATTCTTTATTTGCAACATCCCGTAGTAAAGGCATCTGTGAGAACTTGAAGTTTAGAATCCCTCTATGTAGTGCGTCACAATGTGCAAATGCGAGCTGGCTTCTCTCCCAAATGCCACGGCCCGCTTGGCGCGTTCTAAGGCCCCCAATTTTGTCCCCGTTGTCTGCAAGCTTTGCAGCCCAAATGGAGACATTTAATTTTTGGCGGAAGGTCAGGGAAAGTGTAAAGTACCACAGGAGTTGAGTTAAAAGTGAGATTTATTGTTTGTTTGTTTGTTTTATTATTTGCATTACGCAAGCCTCCCCTGCGTTAACAGTGCGCAACAGTGCACAGCATTCACATTTACATGAGATGAGACATGAGAAAAATATATACATACACATATATGAGGTGAATAGAGAGAATTCAAAGATGACACCCAGCTTGTTCGCCACCCATGATGGTGAAGGTAGGGGTTAGGGTTAGAGGTACACTGTACAATAACATTTATTTACAAAAAGATAATCGTATTGCAGTTATTTAAACCGGGGTTTGTACTTCACAACCAGCTGTGCTTCTGGTGGACATGGCACAATTGCAATGTTCGGTTGCAATGGATCACTGCTCTGCACAGAAACGTCCAAAATTCCATATCTGTGCTTCTCTAACACAGCAACAATAAGGCCTTTCACAAAGTCGAACTGCATTTCATCATAGACTGGTTTGATCACCCATTGCTTAGTTCGTTTTGAAAACACCTTAGTGTAGCGAGGCATCCTTACTTTACCCCTAGTCCTAGATGGTTCACGTCCGACATTGCTGTTATGGGCCAAGACCGCTAGTAGAGTGCGATGTTTCATGCCCCGAAAGCTAAAATGCAAGCGCTTTGGCCTGTACTTTAGGCACATAATGTGGAACACCTCCAAATCTCCTGTGTGACAGAATTCTGTCAGTCCTCTCAAATCTCTTGATAGAGTTTTGTCGAAAACAATCTTCTCAATGGCTCTGTGTGTCGGTGAAGATGGAATCAACCACTCCTTCTTCCTTGCCTCCTCTGGGGACAAAGAGCCATGTTCACATTGGTGGAAATGTAGGTTTTCTGACCAGCGGTGCACGTTGGTACAGTGGTGCATCAGTGACCGCCATTTTTCAAGTAGTATTTCCACTGACCCTTCACAAGTTTTTGAGCTCCACCAAAGATGGTTGGTGATAGACTGGGACCACTGCAAAATACTTTCAAAACCTTTTTTTTTCCCTGCAGCCGAGATTTTCTTACTGGTTGATTTAGCAAGATGCCATACGTCAAATTGATGATTAATAAGCGGGAACTGCTCTCTCATTGTCTTGGCAATTGAAACGTGTCTGTCCGTGGCTATGAGGTCGATGTGCATTCCCCTTGATTGTAGATATTCCACTGATTTTATAAATCCTAGTTTCTCCATGGCCACTGAGGATGTACATTGTGTTACCTGCACGACCACCAAACTCACAATTTTCTTACTATCCATGTCCTGAAAGTGGTAGGTGCAGTACTTGGCAGAAAATCCAGGGCTGTCGCAACTGTCCATCGCCGGCTAGCCTGAAACGTTTCCCTTCGAATGTACTTGCTAGAGACAATTGTTCAATTTTCCAAGCATCACTAATGGCCGGAAACAGATAATCACGTTGGTATATGTAGTACAACGATTTAGAAATGAAATGGAGTCCCACAAACTGAAAGAAAGCCTCTAACTTTCTAAAACTGGAGCCACTAAAAAGTGATGCAGCTGCACACAGTAGATTGCCTGCTGGCATTTTCCCCAGCATCGTTTGTGCAGACCATGAGAACCTATGATTTAATCCACAGGCAGCATTTATTTTGACGTTACTGCCTTTTATTTGACAAGTCACATTAATCAATGGCTTCCCACATACTTTCCCTCTAACTGAATGCCCACATTTCAGCATACTTATAATTTCCATCAAACAACTGTCGAATACAATGTATTTGCTCTCTTTCATTAGACTGTCATCCTGCGTCAACGTTGTTTCGGCATGTGACGTTGCAGAGATTTCAACACATTGGAAAGTAATATCGCTGCTATCAAGTTCTGATGCGTCTATGGATGCTGCGGCTGGTTCATTCTCTGTCATTTCGACATCTGCTACTTCAACATTGATGGGAGAACACAACAATGTCGACATGTTTTTGGGTGGCAATTTTTTGGCGGGTGTAGATTGTGTGAATTGATCTGCAACTACTTCAAAGCTATCTTCAATACATTCAATATCATCTTTTTGTGGTGGGGCGTTCGCACTGCAGCAATGGTCCAATGCAACTTTGCTGTATTCTCCAAACACAGTTAATTCATGTTCTGGCCATTGGACATGAGCATCTCGAGCCTGAACACGCCTCGCCTCAATTAATAGTTCCTCCATAGTGTACATAGTCTGGCAAGCAACATCTCTCATTCGCTTCACTGTCTGTGTATGTATAGTTCTGACACTCACGGGTAACTAGAGGAGAGATTGGAAAAGGGATGTTCAGTTTAAACACAAGATAAAGTGTAGTCCAATTGAGTGGAAAAAAAAAGTTATTAACTGTTTGTAACTAACCTTTTTTTGTTTTTTTTTCTTTGCAACTTTTTTGACTCGACCTTCAACATCTGCACGCTGTAGCTCCGATTAGTTTCCGCATGTCCTCCCTTCCTCTTGCAGTGCAACAACTATATTTTCTGTATCCGCATAGACAGCACGGAATGAGGCTCCATCGTCTCCCTGAAACATAGTACTTTCATTACTATGTATCAAAATATTGTTAGCATAAAACACACGTGAGGACGAACACACAGGTACAACTCAATAGCCAAACACGATTTAAACATTGTGTGCAACAATCAAACGACAAGTATTTGACCAGTGATGATCTATTTCGATGGAGCTGTCAGTATCCATACCTCTGGCTCTGCATGGACTGCCATGAATGGTTGTATTGGAGAGGAGGCATCAGCATCTCCCTGAAACACAGTACTTGCATTAGTATGGTTTTCAATATTGGAAACATAACACACACTTGGGGTCGACGGCACAGGTACATATAAAGAGATAACCACAAATGATGCATTGTCTAAAACAATCAAGGAAAATATAAATATGCAGATTTCATCGACTTATTTCTCCGATTCCTTTACACCTGCATCATCAAAATGGGATGTTGTGATTGTAGTGGAAGCTCCGTCGTCTCCCTGAAACACAGTACTTGCATTAGTATGGTTTTCAATATTGGAAACATAACACACACTTGGGGTCGAACGCACAGGTACATATAAAGAGATAACCACAAATGATGCATTGTCTAAAAGAATCAATGAAAATCTAAATATGATCACATTTCATCGAGTTATTTCTCCCGATTTATTTACATCTGCATCATCTAAATGGGATGTTGTGATTGTAGTGGAAGCTCCTTCGTCTCCCTGAAACATTTTACAGAGCCCAAGCCATTATTTCGGCTGAAATAGCCTTCCACGCCCATTCCACTCTGCTTTACTCCCCCTGGCCGCAGTGCAACCTTTAATACTGAATCTTGCTAAAAACGTGGTTTTCATGCCACTTTTGCTAAAATCGAGTGTTCGCCGCCATTGAATGCCACAAGGACTCCCCACACTTCATCATGGCCGCCCGTGCCTCCTGCACCCTCCCCACTGGTGCCATTGAGCCAGGAAGCTCCCGGATTGGCTGCTAGTCTCCACAACTAGCCAATCCACACCGCCGGCAGGCGAGCGCCGGCCAACGAATGAAGGCACAGGAACCAAGGCACCTGACTGAGCCTTCTGCCTTCCAGTTCCCTTCTCATCAGAGCAGGAGCTCTACCTGCTCTCCCAGCTGCAGGAGCAGCCATACCAGCACCTTCACCCTTGACGGATGCTAAGGTAAGGCCTGGAGCATTTTACGGAGCCCAAGCCATTATTTCGGCTGAAATTGCCTTCCAAGCCCACTCTGCTTTACTCCCTCTGGCCGCAGTGCAACCTTTAATACTGAATCTTGCCAAAAACGTGGTTTTCATGCCACTTTTGCTAAAATCGAGTGTTCGCCGCCATTGAATGCCACGAGGACTCCCCAAACTTCATCATGGCTGCCCCTGCCTCCTGCACCCTCCCCACTAGTGCCATTGAGCCAGGAAGCTCCCGGATTGGCTGCTAGTCCCCACAACTAGCCAATCCACACCGCCGGCAGGCGAGCGCCGGCCCACGAACTAAGGCACAGGAACCAAGGCACCTGACTGAGCTGACCGAGCTGAACGTGCTGCGGTCTGCGCCCTGTCCCTAAGCCCTGCAACCTGACCTTCCCACAGTTTTATGCATCAAGGTAATGCAAGACTCGTTTGTTGCTGCAACTGCGGGCTATCACGTGTGCTACATTGCCTGACTGTTATGCAAAGCCAAGCTTCCACACCAGTCAGCCTACTAGACCCCATTGCTACCCCTCCATACGGAAGCCACGTTGCCCTGCCCTAGCCATATGTCACAAAGTACCTATTCACTAACTAGTCTGTCTCCAAATGCAAAATTCTGATTTTCATATGCCATGTTAAACTGTGATTCAACGCCACTTTTGTTGCCTTGCCAGATTTGAATTTAGATGTACCCTGCATACACTGAGATTTGAACTTAGATGTGCCTTGCATACACTGTGATTCAACGCCACTTTGGCTGCCCTGCTAGATTTGAACTTAGGGGCACCCTGTTTACTCTCTGAAGCAGTTCTGCCTGCCCGCACACTGTTTTTGTTCACTGTTTTTTGCCCCATTGCTGGATTTTCAAACCCAGGTAAGCCGCAATAGCTGCCTCAATCCACCTACACACTGCTCTGTACCCTTTTTATGACCTCCTCACTGAGTTAACAAAATGTTCCTCCCAGGCATCTATTCAATTCTGCTGAGAATCATTCTCCACCTCGTCAAATCCGCATGCCCGCATAGTTCTGCCCCCAGCACTGCCTGCCCAAACTACACCCTACCCCACCTCATAGAGCCCAGCAACACCTTCATGCTTCCACAATTCTTTCCTCCAAGCCTATCAGATAGGCACACTAGATTACGGTCCAGACTACCTAGACTACACGAGCCCCGAGCCAGAGATTCCACCCAACCCAAACTCACCAACCGAACCACCATTAACACATACGCCAACCTCACACTAAAAAAACTCAAACCTCAGTCACTCAACACTATTACTAGCAAAAACAAAGCACGCATTACAGCAACTACCCCCACTCCTACAAAAACCACCACACCTCCGATTAAAGGGGCCCTCATCAATGCACGTTCCATAATTGCCCATGCCATGGACATCGCAGACCTCATCATAGCAGAAGACCTAGACTTCCTAGCCATAACAGAGTCCTGGCTCCATGCAGCCGCAGACCCTGCCCTATCGCTAGCCATCCCCAATGACTATACCATCATCCGAGCAGATAGAACTGAATCTAGAGGCGAAGGCCTGGCCATCATCGCCAAAACCTACCTCAACATCAGACTAGACTCCGCTACACACCTTCCATCATGCGAAGCACTCACAGCCAAGCTACCCACTGCTAACCCGCAAACAATATCCATTCACCTACTTTATAGACCGCCTGGACCCCTGGGATCCTTCGAGGAAGACCTCAGTGCTATCCTCACCGATAACCTAAAAAATTCCTCGCAATGCCTCCTCCTAGGAGATTTTAACCTAGGCTACAAAGACCCCAAAGACCACCAGGCCACCCTCATTAACAACACCTTGTCAGAACTAGGTTTCACACAAAAAGTATCCAGCCCTACCCACAACAAAGGAAGAACCCTCAACTGGGTAGCAGACCATAACTGCGCGGCACTCATCACCAATAACTCACCTCAATCTTGGTCTGGCCATCACCTCCTCTCCTTCTCGCTTGAAGCCTCAAGCCCCATAACCAACTCAACATTAGCCGAAGCCATCCCCACGAGAAGCAAGAAAAATATCACAGCGGAAAAACTGATCCTACTCATCCTCCCCACGCTCAACCGACTCCCTGCTTCCAACCCTTATGACCTCGTAGAAGGATACAATAATACCATGCGCACAGCCTTAGACTCCATCGCACCCCTTAAGCTCAGAAAAAGCAAACCAAAAAAGCACCTTAACCAATGGTTCTCCAGCCACCTTAAAGCGCTTCGACTAGAAAAAAGTAAAATGGAACAAATCTGGAGACAGTCTCCCACTGACCACAACAAATTATTACTAAACAAAATCAAGGCCAATTACAAAAAATAAATTATAGCTGCCAAACAACAATCCTATAACCAGAGGATCGCACATTCCAACTCTAGTACCAAAGAATTGTTTACAATTACCAAAGAATTGGAAACACCAGTGCCTGTCCCAGATACTTGCGTGAAGAACAAACAATGGTGCACTAGTGTCCAAAATGCACTAAACAACAAAGTCTTAGGCCTTCAAACCAAAATTAAAAATAAGAAAGATTCCCTCTCCAAATCAACCAACCACAGTAATACCCCCCTAGTACTCCACCCACTCACATCCCACCCACCAGTACTCGCTTTAGCTTCTCCAAAGTCACTACCCTAGAAGTGGAAAAAATCATTCTTAGCCTCAAACCTTCCAACTGCAAAGGCGACCTCTGCCCCCCACAAATCATTAAAGATACGGCAAGAGACCTATCGCCATTCATCACCAGACTCATCAACGCCTCATTCGCCTCAGGAACAGTCCCCAGCAACCTCAAAGAGTCCTGGGTCCTCCCCCTCCTTAAAAAACCTTCCCTTGACCCCTCTATCCTGACCAACTACAGACCCATTACCACCGTCCCCTTCCTGCTTAAGATACTAGACAAGACAGCATACCAACAAATCCAAAAATACCTCGAAACTAACCACCTCCTAGGTACGCGACAATCAGGCTTTAGACCCCTACACGGGACTGAAAAAGCCCTCATTGATCTGAAAGCCCAGATAGACACTATCAGAGACAACGGTAAAACTGCACTACTTCTCTTATTAGACCTCTCTGCGGCGTTCGACCTAGTTGACCACAAAATCCTTTGTAATCATCTAGATTCAGCCACGCACTTCTCCCAAGAAGCCATCAGATGGATCGAGTCATTCCTGAGCAACAGATCCATGCGTGTCTTCTCCACCACTGCCGCTGCCGACCCCATCCCCATCACATGCGGAGTCCCTCAGGGCTCCTGCGTCTCCCCTACTCTGTACAATGTGTTCACAAAGCCCCTGTTTGATGATCTAGATGGCCTGGGTATCACCTATACTAATTACGCTGATGATACACAGATCCTCATCCCGCTGACGGGAGACTACAACCAGGATTTGGCCTTGGTGAACAAGGTGTACCTCATCATCCAGGCATGGATGGCTTCGCACAGTTTATGCCTGAATGATGACAAGACGGAACTCATCATCCTTGGGTCCTCTACAAACATAACCAAATTAGACCAAAACTATACCAACTTCATCATAGACGGGACCCCGATCAAGGTTGCCAGAGAAGTGAAAACTTTAGGAATATACCTCGACTCCGCCCTTACCTTCCATAAACAGGTTAGTTCCATGGCATCTTCCACGGCTTACACATGTAAGCTTATAAGAGCTGCCAAACCCTTCCTATCTCCCCAGAGCTGCATTACACTAGCCAGAGCCTTAGTATTATCCAAACTGGATTACTGTAATGCCTTCTATGTCGGAGCCAGCAAGCAAATCACAAACAAAATTCAGACGCTCCAAAACAACGCTCTCAGAGCTGCGCTTAACATCCCCAAGAGAGCACACATCTCCAACATCCGGAAATCCCATAACTGGCTCAACACCTCAGACAAAATCTTGCTCAAAGTAGCAGCGCTAACGCACAAATGTCTGAACAACGCTGCCCCATGCTACCTTGCAGACAAAATATGCAAATACACCCCCAACAGACCCACCAGAACCTCTAACGCAAACCTACTCATAGTCCCTAGGTACAAACGCACTAAAATGGGCGGCAACAGCTTCCAGGTGAAGGCACCCCAACTTTGGAACGCCCTACCACCATCCCTTAGGTCACCTATAACCTTTACTCACTTCAGACGCAATTATATCCAATGGATAAAGAACAAAGCGCTCTAATTCACCTAACCCAACACCACATGGCCGCCAACCTAGAACGAATGCTTATCTGCAAACTCCCTAATATATCTGCAATGTAGGTATATGATATGTATAAGCTGTAAGTGATATGTGTATGATATGTATAAGCTACCTCACTGTAACACTGTAAGTGATATGTATATGTTATGTATAAACAACCTGTAACCAAGCTTTGAATAATCTGCTGCTCATGCGCCCACATACTCTCGGGTCTGGCGCGCAATACAAATGAATAAACTAAACTAAACTAAAACACAGCACTTGCGTTAATAGGGAAGAAAGTATAGCAAATGGAATCACGTTATATGATCACGCATGATGGAGCTGTCAGTATCCATACCTCGTGCTGCTGAAGAATATCTATGGATGTTGCAAATGTAGTGCGCACTTCCGAAAGCTGTTGCGCCGATTTGTATACGCATGGTCCCGCTTCCACTTCCCCTGGAATTACTTGACTGTCAGGCTCAGCATCAAGTGCAGGGGTTACGCTCCATCAACTACCTGAAACATAGTACTTGCATTAGTGAGGATTACAATATTGAAAACATAACACACACCTGGGGTCGACAGCACAAGTACATATCAACCGCTAACCACGAATGAAACATTGTGTAGGACAATCAAACGATGGAGCTGTCAGTATCCATACCTCCTGCTGGTGAAGAACATCTAGAAATGTTGTAGATGTGGCGGACGCTTCAGCATCGCCCTGAAAGACATTACTTGCATTAGTATGGATAACACTAATTATAACTGAAAACAAACACCAGTGGACGATAACTAAGGTGTATATCAATTGGAAAGCACTAACCAAACATTCGGTAAAATAATAAAACGATAGAATAAAACTATTACTTGACATGCATAAAAGAAGTCTGTAGCGGATTAGCCTAGTAAGATTACCTGATACGCGCTAGAAGTGGTTGATAACTGCGACCACGTCAAGGATGTAGAATGTTCTTGCTTCAGATTCAAGGGATAGTCAAGAAGTTGTAAATGTAAATTAATGATTGATAATGAAATGCCAATATTAAAAATAGCCATGTAAGGCGACAGAATACTTGAAAAATGCTCAATACAGCACAGTTCCCTGTTCCCATATATATACATTTCGTTTGTGGGTTATGAAATCGAAAAAAGAATATATTGATAAATGTCATTATTCAAAAAGCTATACACTCATATCAATATCGAAATTATTACAAGGGATAGAACACCTACAATATCAATTAATCCATTCGGCTACCTACACACTACCGCAAGACCTAAAGCTAAATCCGGACACTTGACTCACCGGTGGCGGAATGTGGACGAATAGAGTGGGAGTAGCGTTTTCAAGCAATTTCCGTGTCGTTCGCCGTTTATTCTTCTTTGTTACCCAAGATGTTGTGTACATGTCCAAGGAAAAGTGCCGGCTGCAGATGCGGTATCGATCACCCCTCTTGTCCTGTAAGACTTGTTGGACTCTACTTTCCAGCTCATCCAGTGGATATCCGCAATGTCTGACCCATTCTCTTATTCGATCAACAGTTTTCGGGTATACATGCATTGTAGTGCCTTCAGATTTCGCATGGGTCTTCGTAGGGCAACCGCTAATCGAACAGGCAGGCATTGTTGATAAATCTGAACAGTAAATATCAACATTATTATACAATCTTCATGAATAAAGATTTGATACAAAAGTAAATGAATCATACAATGATCAATGCAAGGTTTGTTTTGTTCGCCGGAACTATACCAGTTCATTATGTGCGGCTTAGTATTTGCATAAGTTTCAGAAATGTATAAATGATGTGACTAAAATCTGAACATGTGACTCGTCCCTTGGATGTTCTGTCTTGCACGAGAAGGAAACATGCTTACATTATAGACTGGACCCCCGAAGGATGCAATTCGATGACAATAGACAAAGATGAAAATAAATAGATCTATTGATAGCATAGCAATGGAAACTCAAGTCAATAGCAATGAGACCAATGAACATAGCACTATTGTGTACTCTACTCGCAAATAGATAGAAATTTAAAAATCTGCGAAATATGACTAGGATACATGGCCTTACCTTGACCAACAAACAGTTGGATTCAGCAAGCAGAGCAGTATGTTGCAGGAGAATAGGTGGGTGGCCACAGGAAGCACACTGATGGGTGTGCTCTAAGCGGTCACAGAAGTTCACGGATAGCATGACGACAAGCAGATTAACGTAGATCTCAGTGGTTGCCAGGTAGCACGTTCAGGAGTTGACTTGCAAAGCACAAAGATGTTCTCATGAGACATATCAAGTGGTTTATAAAGTATTAGAAACAGGGGTGTGTTTGTGAATGAATGACATATGTATGTCGTGGTTTTAGGGGGGCGGCCTGCTTGAAGGGGAGGCCTGGCTGGAGACACGGGTCTGAGGAGGCCATGTGAGCGATGGCCCCTTGGCGCAGGATACCTTTTGAAGTGTACATGCTGTTTGGCACCTTGGCCGTTTGCGCCCGTGACAGCCCCCCATGCCAGCGCTCATCCCCGGGTGCGAACCGCCTTTGATAGAGGGGGTGGGATGGATGGGCCTGGGGCGTCCAGATAAGGCACAGGAAGACTGCTGAATGGAGACACACTTATGTGGATTGCAGGGGGGCGGCCTGCTTGAAGGGGAGTTCTGGCTGGAGACACGGGGTCTGAGGAGGCCATGTGAGCGATGGCCCCTGGGCGTGGGATACCTTTTGAAGTGTACATGCTGTTTGGCACCTTGGCCGTTAGCGCCCGTGACAGCCCCCCATGCCAGCGATCAACCCCGGGTGCGAACTGCCTTTGATAGAGGGTGGGTGGGATGGAGGGGCCTGGGGCGTGCAGATAAGGCACAGGAAGACTGCTGAATGGAGATACACTTATGTGGATTGCAGGGGGGCGGCCTGCTTCAAGGGGAGGCCTGGCTGCAGACACAGGGTCTCAGGAGGCCATGTGACCGATGGACCCTTGGCGTGGGATACCTTTTGAAGTGTACATGTAGTTTGGCACCTTGGCCTTTCGCGCCCCTGATAGCGCGCATCCACTGGCGCGAAATGCCTTTAATAGAGGGTGGGTGGGATGGAGGGGCCTGGGGCGTGCAGATAAGGCACAGGAAGACTGCTGAATTGAGACACACTTATGTGGATTGCAGGGGGGCGGCCTGCTTCAAGGGGAGGCCTGGCTGGAGACACAAGGTCTGAGGAGGCCATGTGACCGATGGCCCCTTGGCGTGGGATACCTTTTGAAGTGTACATGTTGTTTGGCACCTTGGCCGTTCGTGCCCCAGACAGCCCCACATGCCAGCGCTCATCCACGGGTGCGAACTGCCTTTGATAGTATATCGTTGCTTATCAATAACAAATGCCACATACCGGAGATTCTTGTGAGCACAGACCCACACTTCAACCAGTGTATTATAGTGGTCAAGACCCTAAGGCCTGTATAATCCAATGGTAATTGTTAGTATAGATATATGTGTGACTTTTATAGAGACATAACCTACTGAAAGACCTTGAACAAGTGTTATTTAGTGCATGCATTATCGAGAATATGTTATGTTAGCTTAGATAGATAGTGACCACCCTGCTTCACAGCGACCAGACCTTCACCCATTCAGGGCACAGATGTCTGACGTCCATCCTTGAATGGAGACACACTTGATTCATTTAAAAAATCGAAACAACCGTTGTTAAAATATATGTGGTGTTTTATTTTGTATCTTATTTTCATAACACAAAAATACAAGACTTTAAAGATTATACAGGTCAGGTTGCAGCACAGCGAGAGGAAATCCCCTGTACTGACCGCTGTCACTCGGGAACGTTTCTCTTATGGCACGAACGGCACAGGCGGGTATCACTCTTCGAACGCGGAGTCCAAGCCTCCCGTGGAGCCACCATGTAAAGGAACGATAGGCCACCAGCCTGTACCACCTGTGAAAAGGAATAAAACAAACTGTTTTTAAATGACCAAGATAAGTTTAATAAACGTTTGTTGTCAATGAAAATTCTTGTAACTAATGGCATTCTGCATGGACAAATGCTATCTAGACAATGCACACTATTGAACGACTTTCATGCGTTACTATGATATGAATATATAATTTTGGATATAGTAGAAGAACATGAAATAGGAGTGGCATGACAAGCAGAGTATACTTACTCGTTACTCGGATTACGAAGACGAACAGTTGCGCGAAGTTCGTGCATAAGCACCATCATTATTCTCAACACGGCCCGTGTGAGGCAGGCTGCCCTGAAGTCTGGCAGCTCGGTGATGCATTGCGGTCGTGGCTTGCCTTCCGAAATGTAGGCCAGGCATCCCGAGTTTTCTCGGCAGCAGCAGTTCTCGTCCTCGGTTGGCATTAGCTCGCACCGATTGCATGTGCACCAGGTGGAGACGCCGGACATGCGAATAGGCCCAGGCTCTTCATCTGTTGAATCGTCCTCCCAACTGCCGTCCAAATCCGCATCGTTTTCGCGAGCTTCCCTTTCCAGTAGTTCCTCCTCGGTATACTCGGGCTCATACATGTAGGGCATTATTGTAGCCATTGTGTGGTAAACAAAGTAAAATAATTTACAGAGATGGTACAGGTGTTCACACGGGGTACAAGCGGCGAAGGTTGCTGACCAGAGCACAGAAACGAGTCACAGAATACTCAAAGTAACACAGAGAGAGGAATTGAATCGAAAATCTGCTGCTGTGCGTTGGGAAACGGTCTGTTTATACTTATTGAGGAAAGAGGCGTCCTGCCATTTCCATGGCGACACGTCATTAGCTGAGGCGCAGTGATTGTTGACACGAGACGTGCTTTGGCGTTGGGAAATGGGCGGTACGAGTCTGCTGATGACAGGCTCAGGGGCCAGGGCGATGCGGCAAGTGATAGGATTATCACAAAATGGCGGCTCCCTGGTGCCTGTTTTCGCTTGCGTTTAATGGACGAAAACTCGGGTAAGGTCCATAGGAAAGTTTTCTAAAATCGAGCCACTTAGGCTTAAAAAAACATGGCCGACCCGTAGGAACAATAAAAAGTTTTACTGGACCATGCCTTTAACAGAGAAAATCGGTTTGGAAAAGAAAGGACGAGTTTCACTTAAACTAGATTTAGTGGCTAGAAAAGAAAAACGCCACCCGTGAATAGAAAGGTTACGCTGCAGTTGTAACCCCACGCAGTGTGGCTCTCTTTGTAGGGAGAATTAATTTATTTAATCAAAATATTACTAAGGACTTACAAATGACGGAAATTAGTGTAAGAATAGCGCTAACACTAGGAAATCAAGGACAGGATGCACAGAGAATTCTGAAGTTTTAATCAAATTATTAGGGTATGGATTGGATTACTGAGAGGGTGGAACAAGGTATCCAATTGGGGTATTCTATGTGTTGCTCTGGGATGGGGTGATGCTCACAACAGCACTTGAGTTTGGTATTTAGGGGAAGCCAACTGGGTTTCTGGACACCAAGGCAATATCTGGTCACTGGTCACCGCAGCAGAGCTCTCCTACAAGGAAACAGCTGGGCAAAGGTCTGGTCACGGCACAGCGGCACCTCAATTGTATGGATCGGGTATCAGGGCAAGCGGGCAGCACTGGATAATCCCAATCAGTGTTCAGCCACCTTTCCCCTTTCTCCCTGAGTTATTGGGATTTTCAGTGGGGTTTCTTTTTGGATCTGTGGTCCTGCCTGGATAGTCAGCTATGCTCTGGCTTGGCAGTGGGATCTGGAATCTGGCAGGATGAATATGGAATATCAGGATACGCAGGAGCTGGAAAAATCAGAAGAGTGTCTTGTCTCTGTGAGCGTCCCCCTTTTATAAGGCGGGTGACATCACAAGATTTTATTGTTGGACAGAACAAAGCTAGACCTACCCCCAAGAACCGGATAGGTCAGCTGTTATGTCGCCTCCTCCTTAGAAGCAGATGGAACTGAAGGAGGGAACTCAGTTTTATGGGGTTGTGTTTTTATGAGGTACAGAGCCATCCCATTTATTTTTGCCAACAATCAGTCAGGACATAAATCGCACATTTTTACAGCTGTGGCAGTTACATAGGCAAATGACATATTCGACACAGAGCATAACATTCCAACTCCCAAGTCTGTACGACATTGTTTCTTCCTTCTAATAATCTTTCGGCATTTTTGGTGGGAAATATTTCACCTAAAATTCTATAACTTTATACATGTGTACATATTATCATAGAGTATGTTTGCATTAATTTTTAACATTCCATCATGGATACTTTTCCCATGATTTACCTTTTTCTGCTGTTTGCATCCCTTGCATCATAGGGAAGCTACAATGTCTTGTTTTAACGCCCCCAAAATCATATTAAACTGTTAAACCTTCGCATTACTGTGTTGTCCGGTTGCAGAAATAAAAGTCCAAAGTTTATTAATTCAGAACAGTCTTTTGCCCCAGATGGGCTAGTTTTCTCTCCCATATAAGGGCATACTTCAAATTGTTGCTCTGGAGTTGCCTTTGAAGCTCCCCAGTTTGGGTTAAGGGGAGGTGCTGCTTAGAATTTCACACCTAAGTGTCCCAGAAATCCATTGTACCAGGCAAGAGCACAGCCACAAAGTCTGATGGGCGTGCGAGGTCCACCGCCATTGTCTATTCATGTGCCCTGGGGGCTGGTCCAGTTGGGGGAAGGCAGATCCTGTTCTCAGGAAGCAAATGTCCTTTGAAGCCAGGCCAGGAAAAACCTTTTCTGTGGCTTAAGCACAGTAAATGCATTTATTTTTCTTTTTTTTTTCTTTCTGAACCAGAAAGCAAATCTGTTGGAATTAAATATCCCATATATGTTTACCAACAAAACCCCCCCCACACATTCTGTGCAAAGACAGGCCCCTAACTCAACATTTCACTTTTAAACAGCATTTTCTTTGTTTGTCAAAAGCACATTTTACATGTGGGTTAATTCTTCTGGGATGTCACTTTCAAATGCGGCCTTGTCGCATTCATTTCTGAATCTTTCCAAAGCCCCAGTCATGTTTCTAATGCACAGGCAACTGTCCAAATAAAGATCCCTTGAAACTGACATGAGCTAGGAGAGAGAGGGCTTTTTTTATAAAGAATTTAGTTGTGATCATTTGTTGCAAAGTAAAGCGTTCTGCGCATGGCTTGAAGTGAAGTTTCTTTGTTATTTCATAGATCTTGCATGTCACAGCCTGTCATTCAGTGAGAAGTGCTTTCTTTTGCTGGAGCACAACCTTTAAATGGCTGGGCATAGTTGGGTCTCACTGGAACCAACTGTGTACTGTTGAACAGATGAAAAAGAGCATCAGGCGCAGTCACTTTAAATGTAAAATATTTCCTTTTTCAATGGCAAATTTTGAGCTAGCAGCAAAGCAGCACTGCTTTTCAATTATTTTCTTTGGTGCAAATAAGGAAAACAGTGGCAGCCTTTCTCGGGGTGTTTCATGTGCCATCTCGCCCAATAGGTGCTTGGCAAAGGCAGCTCAGCCATCATATTTGTAGCTGCAAAATGCAGTTTTTATGCAAGGCTATGGTGCTCAAAAGAGCCAGAGCAGCCATTCTGCTGGTACTACTGAATTGCAGCTTGGTGATGGAGGGGAATTCTGCCGGGTGGGTAAATGTACCCCACAATGTTCTAATCTCCCCCGACCTGCCCCTCTCAAACCCTCTTACCACTCCTCTCACTTGGAGTTATCACTTTCTCCTTTCCTCTCATCCCTCTCTGCCCCGCAGGCCAAGCCAGCTCCGGCACTGCCAGCTACCTTCTCAGTCATCTGACCCATGAAGCGGGTGTCAGCTGCGACTTTCGCTGCCACTTTCTCTCCTCCTGCACCTCCGGCAGACTCTCATCCTGACACTGCCCTCTCCGAGCTCCACTCTGCTATCTCTGACACATTCGATGTTCTTGCCCATGTCATGAGGATTCAACTGAAGCCTAAGGCCAAGTGCAACTCTTGGTACGGCTCCGACCTCATCACCCTGAAACGCAAGTGTAGGGTTACTGAGAGGAAATGGCAGGCTTCATGTGCATCCTCTGACGAACTGGCCTGCCACCCGCTCGAAAGACAGGTCCATACTCTGTCCATACTAAGAAGAGCCCACATCCAAGCCCGCATTTCTGCGGCATCTAACAACTCTGCCGAACTCTTGAAAATATGCAAGGAGCGGGCCAATCCTGCTGCAGTCTCCACCTCGCCTGTCCCCTCCCAGGCCCTCTGCACCGCCCTGGCCTCTCATTTCATCACAAAAACTCAGGACATCTTGTCTCTCTTCCTCACGTCCTCTTCCTGCTTCTCTCTCCGCTAACTCTGTCCCCCTCACAACTGCCCCCCCTCTTTCTCTTCCTTTCCTCTGTTCTCACCTGATGAGATTTCTGGACAAGTCCGAACTATGAAAGTCTTGTCAAAACAGGTTCTTCCCTGTTCTTCAAAAACCATCAAGGACCATATCAACACCCTTGCTCCCGCCCTGGCCGATTTCTGCAACCACTGAAGCCTTCCCCTCCCATCTGAAGCACTCTCTTGTGCACCCTCTTCTCAAGAAACCCTCAGCCGACCCCTCCCTTCCGGCTAACTACCGTCCGATCTCCATCACCCCCTTCCTGGGCAAACTCCGGGAAAAGCTGGCCATCTCCCAGCCTAACCTCCACACTGACTCTGTTGGATGCCTTCATAACCATCAGTCAGGTTTCAGAGCTGCCAGGAGCATGGAAACTGCTCTCTTGAACATCTTTGAAGATCTGCTCTCCAACCATGATTCCAATCTTCCCTCTCAATCTGTTCTCATCCTACTGGATCTCGCTTCCACCTTTGACACGGTCAACCATGCCATCCTGCTCAACCGCCTTCGTGATAACCTGGTTATCACTGATCAGGCCTTGGCCTGGCTGACCTCTTTCCTCTCTGATCAACCCTCCCAGGTCCAACCTGGTTTCTTCCTTTCCTCTATGTATCTCACCTCCTGCGGTGTTCCCCAGTGGTCTAACCTCTCTTCCTGGCTCTTCAACCAATACCTGGCACACATTTCCCACCGCATGGCAGCTCTCTGTTCCAACTTTCAGTGCTACGCGGATGACACTCTGCTCGTTTTCAGGCTCCTCTCAGCCACCTCCTCTCCCTCCCTCATCTCTGACTGCCTGTCTGCAATCCAGGAGTGGTGTGTCGCCAATGACCTCTGCCTCGATGTCACTAAAACAGAGATCCTTCTCATTGGCACTCCTACACCTTTCTTTCCTGCCACTCTCTAGTTGGTCTCCCTTGGCCCCCTTTCTGCTCCCACCTCCTCAGGGTCATCTTCGATTCCACGCTCTCCTTCTCTCCACACATCTCTGACGTCTCTAAGAAATCAAACTACCAACTGCACCTCCTCATGGGTATTCTTCCTTTACTACCCTTCCCCCAAAAGCTCACTGTCTCTAGAGCACTCGTTCTCTCCAGACTGGACTACCGCAACAGCTTCTTTCTAAATGTGCTTGCCTCCACTCTACGCCCTCTGCAACTCATCCAAAATAGGAATGCAAGAATTGTCCTTGGCCTTAAGCCCAGGGATCGTATCTCTCCTGCCCTGACATCTCTCCAGTGGCTGCAAGGATTAAATTCAAGACCCTCTGGATTGTCCACAAAGCCTCTGGGGCCTTGGTCCACACTACCTTCAGCTCTCCCTCCGGAAATACCTTCCTATTCGAGCCCTTTGCTCCTCTACCTACAACTCCTTCAGGGTCAGTCGCTTCTCCAACCAACAAGTTGGTGGCAGGTCTCTTTCTTTGGCTGGGGCCTCCATCTGGAACAGCCTCCCTGCCTCTCTCAAACTTGAGGAGAACCACCTTAAGTTCTAGACGCACCTCAAGACCTTTATCTTTGCTTCTGCCTTCTTTCTTACCCTCCCCTGCTGATCTGTGCTTCTATGACCTTGGGCTCCTGCTTTACCCTCTGTATCCAGGCCCTGTCCACCCGTCAGCTTACCTGCACTGCATCTTGGCAACCTTTGCACTTGGGTCTTTATCTGCAACCCTAATACCCCCTTAACAGCATTTATCTGACACTTGTGTCTGCGCTTATATTGGCACTTGCCGAATGCACTTATTTTTTTTATTTTTTTTAACACCTGCTTCCTGAACTTTTCCATTCCTCCCCTCCCCTTGCACTCCCCCCTTCCCTCTCCCCTGCACTTGCGCATTCTCAATGTCACTGCGCCTAGTACTTCGTTCTGTTTTTATTGTTTTTATCACTTTCTCCTTTCCTCCCATCTCACCCTCTACCCCTCAGGCCAAGCCAACTCCAGCACTGCCACCTACCTTCTCGGTTATCCGAACCATGAAACGTGTCAGTTGAGGCTTTTGCTGACACTTTCTCCCCCCTCCTCTACCCTAGGCTGACTCACACCCTGACACAGCCCGTTCCATGCTCCACTCTGCTATATCTGATACTCTCGATGTTCTTGCCCCTGTCATGAGGATCCGCTTGAATTCAAAGCCAAGTGCAACTGTTGGTACGACTCAGAACTTGTCACCGTTAAACGCAAGTGCAGGGTGGCTGAGAGTAAATGGCATGCTTCAGGTACATCCTCTGACAAACTGACCTGCCGCCTGCTCCAAAGGCAATACCGGCTCTCTGTCCGCACCAAGAAGACAGCCCACATCCAAGCCAGCATCTACCCTGCATCTAACAACTCGGCCGAACTCTTTAAAATCTGCAAGGAGCTCGCCAATCCTGGTGCAGTCTCTACCTCTTCTGTCCCCTCCCAGACCCTCTGCACGGTCCTGGCTTCTCATTTCATCTCTAAAACCCCGGACACCATGTCCTCTCTCTCTTCCTCTCCCCCTCTTCCCTCTACTCCCTGCTCTTCCTCTGGCCCTTTTTCGGCCATCTCTCTTCCCTCCTTCTCTGCCTTTCCCCTGTTATCCTCAGACAAGGTTTCTAGACAAGTCTGATCTATGAAAACCTCATCAAAACAGGTTCACCCCTGTTCCTCCAAAACCATCAAGGACCACATTGACACCCTGGCTCCTGCTCTGGCTGATTTCTGCAACCACTCCTTCTCCGCTGGAGTCTTCCCCCTCCTCCCCCTGAAGCACTCCCTTGTGCATCCTCTTCTTAAGAACCCTCTGCCGACCCTTCCTTCCCGGCTAACTGTCGTCCAATCTCCATCACTCCTTTCCTGGGCAAACTCCTGGAAAAGCTGGCCATCTCCCAGCTTAATCTTCACACTGAATCTGTTGGTTGTCTCCATGACCATCAGTCTGGCTTCAGAGCTGCCAGAAGCACGGAAACCGCTATCCTTAACATCCGTCAAGACCTGCTCTCCAACCTTGATTCCAACAACCCCTTTGTCCTCATCTTACTTGATCTCTCTTCTGCCTTTGACACAGTCAACCATGCCATCCTGCTCAACCCTCTCCGTGATAACCTGGGTATCACCGATCAGGCCCTGGCTTGGCTGACCTCCTTCCTCTCTGATCGACCCTCCCAGGTCCAACTTGGGTCCTTCCTCTCCTCTATCTCCAGCTCTACCTGTGGTGTACCCCAAGGGTCTAACCTCTCTCCCTGGCTGTTCAACCAATACCTGGCACTTCTTGCCCACCACATTGCCGCTCTCTGCCCCACTTTCAGTCCTATGCGAATGTCACTCAACTCATATTTAGGCTCCCTTCCACCACCTCTTCTCCTTCTCTCATCTCTGACTGTCTGTCCGCCATCCAGGATTGGTGTGCCGTCAATGATCTCTGCCTTAATGCCAGTAAGCCCGAGATTCTCCTCATCTGCACATTTGCTCCCTCCTTTCCTGTCACTCTCTGGCTGGCCTCTCTTGGCCCTCTTCCTGCCCCCACCTGTGAGGCTAAAAACCTTAGGCTCATCCATGACTCCACACTTTCCTTCTCTTTTCACATCTCTGATGTCTCTAAGAAGTCACAGTACCGGCTGCACGTCCTCAGAGGTATTCTTACTTTCCTCTTCTTCCCCCAGAAGCTCACTGTCTCCAGAGCTCTGGTTCTTTCTAGGCTGGACTACTGCAACAGCCTCTTTGTAAATCTGCCTGCCTCTACTCTCCGCCCTCTGCAACTCATCCAAAACAGGACTGCGAGACTTGTCCTTGGCCTCAAGCCCAGGGATCGTATCTCTCCAGGACTGAAATCTCGGCACTGGCTCCCAGTGGCAGTGAGGATTAAGTTAAAAACCTGCTGCATTGTCCACAAGTCCTTCTGGGGCCTGGGACCTCAATACCATCAACTCTCTCTTCCTAAATATCTTCCCTCTTAAGCTCTTCACTCATCCACCTACAACTCCCTCAGGGTCAGTCGCTTCTCCAAGCAGCAAGCTGGTGGTAGATCTCTTTTTTTGCTGGGGCCACCCTCTGGAACAGCCTCCCTGCCTCTCTGAAACTTGAGGAGAACCATCTTCGGTTCCGGAAGCACCTCAAGACCTTCCTCTTTGCTTCTGTTTTTTCTCCTCCTCTCCCTTTCTGATATCCTGGCTGAATCTGAAACTGCACTGGTTACCTGGCTACCCTCTGATCTTGGGACCAGGTCCCCTCCCCGCCAGTTGCACACCTGCACTTCCCCCTGGCAACCCTTGCACTCGGGGACTGTTTCTGTATCCCTACAGCTCCTACTAGCACTTGATCCCTGATGTCTGCCCCTATCCTTGCACTTGCCACCAGCTGCCCACACTTTTATTTATTGTCTTTATTTATTTTACTGTTGTCCTATGTACAGCACTGCCCCTCCCCTTTCCCCCGTACCTTTCCCCTTGCCCCCTCCCCTGCACTTGCACAATCTCAATCTCACCTGGGCTAGTAGGATCGATGTCTGTCTTCCCTCTGTTTCCCCTCCCTTGCCTCGTCGCGCCTTGAAACACTTGTGTATAGGCGCGTTATGAATGCAATATCATATCATATCCCTTGTACCCCTCCCGTGCGCTGTTGCACCCTGGAACCGCGCAATATAAATAAACTATCATATGACATCATAAACCTATTTCCGTCCCTTACACTTTAACACAAAACCTATAACTAAACTACACCCTGCTTAGACCAAGAGGACTCCCTTCTTCAGGGCATCTCCCTTCCCCATGTGTTCCTCAGCTTCTCTTTATCAATAGTCTCTTTATCACAGTCTGTCTTCTGCCAAAGGATATGACTCCCTTCCTCTGGTCTTCTCATGATTTGTGCTAAAGGGGTCTCTCTTTCCCCCTTGGACTTCTCGCAAAGGTTCTTTGCTCCTGGTCTTCTCGTAACTTATGCCAAAGGTTCTTTTCCTCTGGACTTCTCGTGCTTTATGCCAAAGGTTTTCTTCCCCTGGACTTCTCGTGCTCATGCTAAAGGTTCTCTTCCCCTAGACTTCTCATCTCATCCCTTTTTCAGTTCTGTAATGTCTCTTAACTAGCCTCTCTTTCTGTCTCTTTGGGGTGCTCTTTTACCCATCCCTTCTCACCTTAGCTCTGTTGATGTTTGGGTCCTTGACCCCTCTTGCAGCTTTGCAATCTTTTTTAACTGGGCCCGGTTTGCTACCCTGCCAGGCCTCTTTTTCAGACTCTTTGGGGCGGTCTTTCACCCCTCCGTTCTCAACTTGTGTCTCTTTTCGGTCCCACTGACACGAGGAAGATCGCTCTGCACTTCCTCTCAACCACAGCCTCTGGGGTATCCGTGTGTCTGCCCGGTCCCCCTCCGCATACCTTTGTACTTGGTCTGCGAGGGTTCTGTTCCTCTGCCACAGCAGACAGCGTCCCCTGGGCTCTTGCTGTCTTCGTTCAGTGTTCATCGGCTGTATCATGCTGGTTTCTCTCTGTGCGTCGGGTATTGCTTGGACCACTCAGGAGACTTTGCTTCTGCCACCGGATCCCACAACCATTTAATTCATGTTGCTTTCCTGCCTTGCGGTTCTCCGCCTCTCTGTTCCAGGCAGCCGGGTCTGCCAAGGGACCTCATCTCAGCATTTGGCTCCCCGGCGGGAAGCTACTCTGGGGCAAAACAGACCCCATGGGGGACACTTGTTAGTGTTTATTTCCTGACTGCTTTCTAAATTTCAATAGCTAGCATGCTTGTATCGGATCCGCGTAGGGCTCTGCATTGTCCTGCTCTTCCTTGTGACAGTACTTTTGAAGTTATCTATATTCACTCTTCCCTCATTCTTCCTTGTCATAGTGTTATTTGCGTGATAAACACAATTGCTATGTATAAGGAAATTAGTGGAAGCAAGAGAAGAAAGAGAGGATGGGGGTATCTGAGTGCTACATATAGAACTGGATACCTCATGTCTAACAGCATGATGGTGTGGATCCCGCATTCCCCCTCAACAGTCTTCACTCCTCCCAGAGAGTGGGTCCCCACCCATGGGATCCTCCCACTGTGTACCACCCCCAGGGGGACTATCAGGTAGCAACCTCACCTCACTGGCCCCATGGGAAGGGTCCTCCTCCCGGGGAGAAGTGACGACATCGAGGGATTCATCACACAATACTCAGAGATGCTGCCAAATTCAGTGGCTATACTAAAAAATACAGCTGAAATGTATACAGTGGCTATATGACATTTATACGGTGTCTGCCATGGTAGCACGTAGCCTGCAGCCATCGACCTGCTGCGACTGATCAGGTAAGTCTGATCTGGGTGTTGTTTTGCGCTGTGCTAAAAAACTTGCCTTTTTCCTCTTCTGGGAAAGTCAAATCAGGGTGTGTTGTATTGTGCTGTGCTAAAAAACTTGCCTTTTTTCCACCTTCTGGGAAAGTCAAATCTGGGTGTTAAGCATTCCGGTAACTGTGGCATTGTTGTGGTTCTCTCTCTAGGCTCCCACCTAGACCCCCCCCCCCCGCAAGTCGTGCTGTTCATTATTGTGAGTTACTTGTTCCCCTCCTGTGTCTTCCTTTGTTGTGACTCTGGCCCTCCTCCTTCTCCCCCTGTGCTTTCTGAGTTGTGTGCCACATGCTGTACGTCTCTCTTCTCCCACTCCCTTCCCCTCCACCTACCTCCTTCGCAGCCCCCATGGTGTGCTCTGTCGCTCCCATCTTCTCTAACTGCTTCCTCTATCTCTTACCCTATCCATCTCACAGTATGGAAGGAAGAAGTTTAAGAGGCATATCCTGGTCTTCAACCGAGGCTTCCCTATCGCTAATACCTACACCAGTGCTTCCTCCAGACAGACTCTCACTAACATCCTCTTTGTCGTGCCCTCTCCAGACCTGTGGACCAATTATATGGTCTCTATTATCTCTTCTTTCTCCTCCTCTCCCATTAACGGTAGCAATTGGTGGGATGTCCTCTTGGCCCCCTTCCACTCCTCCAAGACCATCATTAATGTCTATCTGAACTGCACCATCTTGGTTCAGGGCCCTCAGACCAATCGCCTCCTTTTTGATAGGCGTTTCCTTAGTCTTATCAACTTCCTCCATTCTGCTACTCCTTCCACCACCTCTTTGGCAACCTCATCTTCCTCCTCTACCCTTCTATCACCACTGCAGGGTGTACCTCAAGCCTGTACGCCTCACAGGGAAATCTTTCAAATGTGTCACCCTGCTCCACGTCGCCACTCTCAACTCTCATTCTGCTGTCAAACACTCCTCTGACATCTGTCACCTCCTCAAAGAACTCGACATAGATGTGCTTGCTCTCACCGAGAGAAGTCTGTCACGAGTTTTGACACTCTACTCCCTGTGGGCTACAAGATCCTCTCCAAACCCTGAACCAACCAACCTGGAGGTGGAGTAGCCCTGATCTTTCTGGAGTGGGTCCCGGCCTCTGTCATCCCTAGGCAGGCCTATTCCTCCTTCGAATGCCTGGTCTTCAGGCTCTCTTTCTCTCCTGGCCTCTCTCCAACTGTGGCCACCAAATACAGGCCACCTGGCCAGGTTGCCCTCTTCCTCTGAATGGGCCGACCTCTCTTCTTCTCTCCTTGCCTCTACTTCTCAACTTCTCCTCCTCAGAGATCTCAACATCTGCCTAGATGCTTATAATCCCTCCTTTGGGCTTTTCTCCAGCCTCTGCGACACTCTGGGCCTCATTACGAGTCAGGCGGTAACCAAGCCGGAAAAACCGGCAGGCTACCGCCGGACTCGTATTACCATTCCGCCTCTGTGATTCCCGGAATTACCGGGGCATTACAACCTCGGTGACCTGGGAATTCCGGAGGCGGAATTCTGTAAGTCCCCATTCCCGTGGAGTCCAACAGGACTCCACGGGAATGGGGAAGTGCAAACACCCACCGGCACCATGCTGTAATGGTGCTGGTGTTTCCACGTCTGCCTGTAGGCGGGTGGTGTTAAACCCGCCAGGTCAGACCTGGCGGGAGTGACACCTCCCGCCTGCAGAACTCGAGATCAGCCGGTCCGGAAAGAACGGTGGTGGCAGATTTACCACCAGCGTTCTTTCCGGACCGGCAGACTTGTAATGAGGCCCTCTCTCTCTTTCCATTCTGCCCTCTGTCCTGACAAACTCTGCCGGGCATACTTTGGATGTTCTCATCACCACAGACATCCCCTCTCCAACCCTCTCACCACTCCTCTCTCTCGGACTGACCACTTTCTACGCTCCTCTCATCTGAAACTCTGCAGTCAAAGCCCCCCGCAGCACTGCCACCTACCTTCTCTGTCATTAGACCCAAGAAGTGTGTGTCAGTGGATGCCTTTGCCTTTACTTTCTCTGCTCCTCCTACTCCTGCGGCTGACTCACACAGTGACACAGCCCTTTCTAATCTGCATCTTTCTATTGCAAACACCCTGGACATCCTTGCACCTGTCAAGAGAATCCAGCTGAAGCTTACCTGTAAGTGCAACTCTCGGTATGATTTCAACCTCGCCGTCCTGAAATGCAAGTGCAGGGTGGCTGAGAGGAAGTGGAGGGCTTCGGGGGCATCCTCTGACAAACTGGCCTGCTGCCTGCTCCAAAGGCAATACAGACTCTGTCCTGTCCAAGAAGAGAGTACACACTCAAGCCTGCGTCTCTGCGGCCTCTAACGACACAGCTAAACTCTTTAAAATATGCTACCGGTTTCAGTGGTTTGGTGATTGCACCACTTTCTTCAGGGCCTCAGCACCCTGCGGTTACTGACACAAATCAAGAGAGGCTCAGCTCCCACTGATCACTGCACCCTAGTTGCAGTGACAGCCATGCCAGATGTAAGAATGCGCCTCTTCCAGAAAACAGGGTTTCTTAGTTGACCCACATGGACCTTGGTGTAGTGTAGTTCTCTTTTGTGCGGCGCCCTGATTAGATCAGTACTTTGGGATCTCCTAAGGACTCTCTCCTGCCATTTTGCAGCACCCTCCTGTACACGCGATTTAAAAAATCTGTGCCGATTGACTCCAACTGCAGGGGAAAAAGCAGCCCGCCTATGCTGCCTAATTCTGAGGCATGCTGGAAGATGTATTTGATCACGCTTAGAAATTATGCGTCCTGAAGAAGATGGTCTAACCGAAAGGCTCTACCACAACTAACTAGATACTCCGTACACTTACAGGGGGTACAATCTAGATAACTATTCTCAAATGCTGTGAGACTTTTAAGTGCGTCCCATCCTCATGGGCACTATCTTTTAATCTTTTTACTTGCTTTTCCAGCAAGCAATATGTGTCCATTAGTAGGCCTTAGGGTGAATAAAAACACAGATGAAATTCCCATGGCACCACTAACCACATGCTAGCTTTTCAGCCTTTTCCCTACGAGATTTAATCACAAATCCTGCAGTGAATCCTTGTAGGTAGTTGTTGTCAGACTAATACTGTTTCTGCTGAGAGCAAGACAACATTCATCCCTTCGCACACATTGATTAGAGTTAGGGTCAGTCTCTTTTACCTATCCCACTTAGATAGGTGTTGCACCATCCGCCATGTAGGGACAGGCACCCCTGCTAGGGCTATGGTGTTCTTCCTGAGGGCCAGATAGCTTATTGTCTTGCCCCACTGTTTTCGCTCAATGTCCTGACAGTCATTTGTTTTGATTTTAGTTACATTTTTTCTCCCAAATAACCGTTTATGTTGTGTACCATTACTGTTATTTAACGGTTAGGGAAGGCAGTTGTCCTTCAGGCCTTTGTGCCCAATAAGCCCTGTTGTTATTTTCTGTGTAGCAAAACCAAAACATTTCTTCTCACTCGCCATGTAATCTCGAAGAAAGTGGTGCAATCACCAAACCACTGAAACCGGTAGGCCTATTCAGACCTCCTAGTAACATGGGACCATACTCAAGGTCCAGAGTTGAAACAAGTGGAACCAATACCACTTGCTGGAGAGATACACTACTTCGGAATTACCACATTAAATGTGGACCTCCCAAGTATTGACTACAAACATTAATAAGCTTTTCCAATGTAATTTATTTTTACATGCCAATCCTAGGGAAAAAGAAAAAGAAAAATGTTTCACCTGAAAGGCACTTTTTGGGTTCAGTGTTGGTAGGCATGCTCATAGTGGGGTCTTTGATGTTAAAGAAATCTAACAAAATAGTCAATTGCCTGGAGGATTTAGAGTAAGCTTCCTCGTATCTATCCCCTAACCCTAGATAAGCGGCCCACCAGCGCTGTCTAGGGCCAGGCACCTCACAAATTGAACTGTACTTCTCCTTAACCATGTAATCAGCCAGCTTCAATTATCCCAATCCAAGATGGAGTATTGCCTGCACAGCAATGATTGATCCAAAGCCTACTGTGAGGTAGTTTGGAACCTCTTGAGAGATTCTAAACTGCCTTTCATTCGAGTTCCTTCCTAGAGAGGTCACAGCTAAATAAGTGCCATTAAAAATAAAAGGAGAACTTAAGTAACCAGAGATCTGAAGTATTTCAAGAAATCTAACAGCTGGAAAATCCAGTGAAAACTCTATCTCAGATAAGTGACTATAAAATTACTGACAAATGCAACTTGTTATGACATATGATTGATGGAAAATTGATCAGTTAGTTAAAAGAACTTTTAAAAAGAAGAGGTGATTGAGCAAAAATAAGACTGTCAAGTAAAGTTTAGTCTTTAATGGAAAGTCAAATGTGTGATCTTTCAAAGGTTATGAAAATGTACGCTCTGTAAATTCACATGATCATCAGCAGAAAAGCAAGGAAACGTATTCCATGGCTTGCGCGCTCTTCAGCGATCTGTAAACAGTTTCATTGTTTCAAATGTGCATTAGAGGAATGTACATAAAGACTCAGTCCAGCGTCGTGTTGTAACGGTGGAGCAACGCTTCAGGAGTTTCTCAGCCTGCGGAAACGGCACAGCAGGGAAGCCATGCATTGACCAAAGATGTTGTGGAAGCTGCCAAGGATTAGTGGATATCTGTCAATTTCACATCGCGTTGCGGGCACAAGCAGAACTTTAAGGAAAAGCATGTGTTATCTTTCTTCAGTTGGTTTGTTTTTTACCCTCATGCAGTAAGAAAGTTTCAAGGAGAAGGAGAACGTTGAGGTAACCTGGCAATAAGGTTTCCAGTTAAACTTGTCAAATACATATACCCTGAGCAAGCTACTTAATTGCTGTTTACAAAGAGACTCAAAGAGGCACATGTGTGTTTCTTGCAATTGACAACGGCAAATGTTTCTGAAGCATAAGCAGTGCAAGCATCATAGAGAAACATAGATAGAAGAGAAACTTAACAGTAATTTTCTTTTTCACATTGGCCTCCAGGCTTGTGGTAGAGGCAGTAAGGTAACAAGGGAAGGTGGGATAAAATATAGGAAAGTGTACTGATTTGTTAAGATGTCTAACCATGGAAATATTTATTGCAGGTTTCCTGAACACTGAGAGATCCTGAAGTAGGAGGTTCATGGAGAACTGTTCTTTGTTGTTTATCCACTTCCCCTTTCCCCCGTCCTAGTCTGTGCAGTAGTTATATGTAATTGATTGCTGAGTGAACCGGACTAAGGGGTCTGGCTGACTACTCGTCTGCTCCTGCAGGTTTTCGGCACTGGGACCTCACACCTGCGCAGATAGAAGAAAACGGGAAATACCACAACCATGTTAACGTTAACTGTGGGTGGGCGATCGCTGCTTGGCTGCGCTTCTTGCGCTTGCAGTAATCATGCATCTTGCCTCACTGTCACAGATTTGAGCGATTGGATGGGTGGGATAACACTTCACCTCTGTGTCTTTAATAGAACCATGACTTTCCAGAATGTTAGTATGGAAAATGTATATTATATGTCAAGACCAGAGACTCGTATTATGCTTGTTTAAAACTTACCAACAACGAGGCAACCTGGTCGACTGGCTTAAAAAAAATGATCTTAAAAGTAAACTCGCTCAACCAGTGTGTAACCTTGAGGATATCCTGCAACCGAGCTCTGCAGGCAAAGGCTTTGGAAGTCCTAGCCCCTCGCGTGGAATGCGCTCCGAATCAACAAGTGTTTATGCCTTCTTCTTGCGTGACCCATTTCACCCACCTGGCTAGGGTGGTGTTGGACACTGCCTTGAAAGCCTGACGGAGCGTGATGAATATGTGACTTTCTATGTGAATATTTGGGTAATGGGCAGCCAGATCATTCTCACACCCTTGAGCAGTCTGACAACTAGGATGTATTCACTAAACGGAGCTCTGTCAACTTGCTCGTGACCCGCAGAAATGGCAGAGCTGAACGTGTTCACTGTTCTTTAGGCCTTAACCTGGGCAGCTAGGCTTGCCAAGAGGTTTACTACGTGGATCACATCCGCGGTAGGCGCATGCACGTCCATGGCCATACACCACCTGAGCCATCTTTTCCAATCCATCCTGTAGGATTTGGCCTGCTTGGGTGCCCGGGATTCTTGAATTCAGCGCTCAGCCTCTCTCAATAGTCCTGGCATTCTCCAGGCACTCCTGAAATCACTCAAGCTACCAGCTGTAGATTTCCCAGCATGACCAGAGGGTGCTGGAAACCTTGCGGGTCTGCCAGAATGCCCGGCTCATGCAGTAGAAGAATCTGGGTGTCACAGGTGAGCTCCATCATATCTGGGAACCAAGCCTGACTCATTCAAGCTGGCGTCACCAGAAGTAATCTTGTTTGCTGTTGACTTACATACACCAGCGCCCTCGCAATCATTGCAAAGGGGATAAAGGCGTAGTTCCTGTACTGACCCAATTGCTGTAAGAAGGTGTCTGTTGCCGCCGCCTCCAGCTCTGGCCTCCAGCTGATGAATCGTTCCAGTTGGTAGTTCATCCCGGATGCAAAGAGGTCCGTCTTCATCAGCTCACGAAAATAATTAGCTGTTCAATTTCCAGTCGCTGGAATCCCTGAAGTGACTGGAGTTACAGACCGCCACTTGGTTGCTGATTCCTGGAAGGTACTCTGCTGTGACACTCAGGCATTTCTCCAGGCAGAGTTGCCATTAATCCTTGCCTAACTAAGCTAACAATTTGGAGTTAGTCCCTCACATATGATAGATGCACTGTACCGCCAAGACATTATCAATTTTCAATAGTATGCAGCTTTGCACTCTGTCCCAGGTTAAACATTTGATCGCGAAGGAGACCGCTAACAGCTCCATGCAGTTAATGTGATGCCGGGATTCCTCTAAGGACCATCACCCTCCGGTAGTCAGCTCTCTGCAGCGGGTTAACCAACCCCTGTGGCTTGCATTCGACTCTATCAACAGGTCCGCAGCAGAGCCGAAAATTGACCTTCCTTTCCACGCTACCATGTGTCGATGCCACCAGGCCAGTTCCGTGCTCATGTCGTACAACCTCGGCACAGTGTGCTCGTAAGACATTCCCTGTCAGAGGTATTGAATCTTGAGGCACTCGAGGGCACGGTAATGGAGGGGCCCGGGAAAGATCCCTTGGATGGACGAGGTCAAGCGCACCACTGTCCTCGCTAATTCTTTGAGGGAGATCTGATCTTTGGACAAGACTGATCTAATCTCCTTCTTTATACCATTCATTTTCTACAGGGGCAGACACAGTGTCCCAGCTTTGAGTCTGTGATAAACTGCAGGAACTGTATTCTCTTGCTGTGAGCTGGTCTCGGATTTCTTCAAATTGATGAGAAACCCCAGCTTCTCTAGGAGACCGTCGTTTGGACCATTTGCTCTCGCAGCTGCATCAGATACTGCACCATGAGACATAGATCGTCGATGTATACAATCAGTCTCACTACTGAGTAGCTTTGTGAAGCACTAGTGCTGAAGTTAGTCTGAAAAGGGAGACACATAAACTCCCAACTTTGGCCTCGCCAGAGGAATTCTAATAATCCCTCGTGCGTCTCGGGAATGGGTACTGCTAGATAGGCATACCTCAAAGCTATGCAGGCTAGCCAATGCCCTTTCTGCAAAATGTCCCTGAAGAGCTGGATTTCATCCATCTTGCAGTGTCGGTACACGAGAAAGGCGTTGAATTGTCTGAGATTGATAACCGGCCTGACCTTTTGTTTCTGTTTCTCTAGGAAGACATTGCTTAGGAAGCTTTGTACCACCTGCTGCGCTGGCCTTGTCGCCATTTTCTTTAGAAGCTCTCCTACTTCCTTGTCCATGAGGCTTTGTTCCTCCTCTGAAATTGCGAAAGGTTGTTGCAGTTTAGTTTGTCTGTGCTCTTGAAAAATTACAGACAAAACCCCTGCACAGTCTCTGAGACCCAAGCGCTTGGGTGCACCGCTAGCCTGCCACCTATAGCGGGAATTGCATTTCTTGCTGCTGCGCTGTGTGCATGCGACTGTACTCTCACCTGCTGCCGCAGAGCCAGCCCTGGCCCAAGCCTCTTCCACGGGAGGAGAAGAAAGTATTCACCCTTCTGTCTTCCTGCTGTCACCAGTTGTTTCCTCTATACGGCCTCTGGCCTCCTCAGTGGCTGGTGGAGCCACCCCTGCTTCTGCTAGCCCTGGCGAATACGCAGGGCACAAACACTCTTTTTAACAATGTCTGACATTTGTCCAGAGCAGCGAAGGTGCTAACAAATCTGGACATGTCTTTGACAAAAGCTTCTCCAAACAAAACCCCTTTAGCTACTGCAGCGGCCTCAGAGATTGCCAATTGATCTGCACTCCGCTGCTATCGCACAGTTGGTGTTACCTATAAAACAAACTGCTCTTTGTGCCCAGCCAGCCAGAATATGCACATCTATAGGCGAGGCCTCTTTGGCCTCTTCCACCATTTTTAAGATCTTGGCCAATGGTCCTATGGAATCGGGGAGTGCGTCCTGGCACGCTGTCCATGCCCTTTTTCAGGTCTTTGGTGTGCCTCGCCATGAATGTAAACATACAGGGGTCCTTCTCCAAAGTGTAAGCTACTTTATCCGGCAGAGAAGGTCTAGGATATTGTGCCTCCAATTTGCTCCTCACCTCCTTATTTAGAGGCGTACGCAGTCGCTTGCTCAAGTACCTTGTGGCCTTAACCGGGGCCTTCTCCTCCGAGGATCTCGGGTAGAGTAGCAGGTCTGGATGAAAGGGGGCGACCAGGGAACTAGCTCTGCATTTCTAAATGTTCTTATTGTGCCTTTGCCATGGTTTTCCTTCCTGAGGAGTGGCCGAGCTCTCGGAAAAGTGAGAACTCTCAGTGCTGCTGGAATCCCATGCAGTGCCCTCTGGGTCTTCCTCTGGGCTAAAGAGTATGTCACCTTGTCCCTTCCATCACGTCTTTCCCTTAGCATGCTTCTCTTTTATGTGTCCTTTGCGTGATGCAGAAAGTTTTGCGCCACTGGCCTTATGTTCCTCCTGCCATTGCCTCTTGCGGGTTATGGCCCTTACAGCTCTCGGGCCTTGCAAAAAGGCGACACCGCCCAGGAGAAAGTCCCGCTTATGGGATAACAGCCCTAGGCCTGGTCCTGCCCATGCTGCTTTCTCCATCAGCTGTCCCAGAGATGGGTTCTGCAGAATATTGGAAGGCCCTTCTGTGCTTTACTCACTGTCAGAGGATTCTCCTCCCACCCAGGCCATATTGTGTAATGCACAGGAGACAGACAGCTAGCTGCCGCAAGGTGACCCACAGGCTTAATTGGGGCCTGTACTCATGTAGTAGTTAGTCTTGGGCTTCCACTTTTATTAATATAATCATACCTCTCAAATCACATTCTTTTGGCGGGTGTCACCCGGCCTGCAGGCAGCTCTCTCAACCGCCAAGCCCCCTACCTGTTCATAAAAGTCAAAGCCAAAAACAAAGTCAGGTGTTTTCACCCACCCGGAGGCCATAAAATGTTGAGAGCTATGTATAATATATTATAGGCTGGTGTTGAGCAGTGCTTGCGTGCTGTACTAACCTCAGGAATTCTTGAGTCTGCCACGTTCCACTTAGTGACATGCTCTCTCACTGTTCACTATGGGCAGTGCCCATGCACCGCTTACTGTGTGGAGCGCTGTAAGTACACTCGGAACTGCCTTAGCACAATCGGCACTGCCAGCGCGGTATGTTTTTGCAGCCACTAGGTGGCCTTGCCACTGGGCTGCGGACTTCCCTTTCATCGTGGCCATTGCTGAATACCTTCAATGCAGATGGTCCGCTGTACATAGCGATCAACCGGCTCCCTTACTGAATGCGGGAAGAAAAACTGCGACGTCTGGAACTGTCAAGAGTTCTGAACGCATAACTGTTTCACTTCCCTGTCAGTCGTTCCACAGCTATGTGCTGCCTCCTGTAAACAAACCACTAACCAAGAACAAGAAAAGGTACTCTGCATTCCTAACTATGAGTACCCTGCACTCTAAAGTAACGCTGTAAGTCAGTCAATCAGTCACACACAAGACAATGAAAATAGTACTTATCTGCTACTCAAGCAGAAAATAAAGGGGAAGTGGGGAGGAGGACACATGAGGGGATAGGACCGTAACATCATCATTGTCGGACTAGGAGACGTGTCATGCCTGAGGGCAATAGTTTCAAACTGCAAAGACTACATTGTCACAGAAAATGTTGGTTTTCTTTGAGTTCTTTTGAATGTCTTTTTCTTTGTTAATATTGCTGCTCGAGTTTTAGTGAAGAAGATCACGCATAATACGAGCCTCCGGCCTTGACATCCAGGGCTATCATGCTATAGCTTCAGAGTTTGAGTGCACCGACAGAATAATAATTTTTTTAAATTTAATTCATAATATACCACAATGGTTCTGAGGGTATTTTTCTCTTGATAATGTCTTTGAAGTTATTTAAACAGTACATTTTACATCAGCTAGTCCCATGATTGGAGACATGCTGTGGCATGCTGGTGTTATAAGTGCTTTAAACCATTCAATTGCTGAAAGTTATTTAATGTAAGACAAGAGACTAAGAGAAGAGATGCCTGCAGTACTATTTGAAGCAAGGAAAAGACTGATTTCAAGGTGATATGAAGAGAACTATAGGTGCCATGACACTCTATGGAACACATTGACAGTGAAAAAGGACTAGCAGAAGCTGCTGTCTGATAAGGTCATAAGAATTGGCTCTATAGCATATGTTATGCACTCCATTTGTGCAATGGTAGAGCTTCGGAGTGTAGTGCATGAGGTTTGGAGTTCTGAGGTTTGTGGTCTGTCCTGACAGTGAAAGGAAAACCCCAAAGGAAAAAATGTAAGTGATTGATGGCCCAGAAACAAGCTAGCACCTCTCTCTCAATGGTGGATTCATTTTTTTCGGCACCCTGCAAGGCCCTGGAGGCGAGCGCAACTACACATTCCTTGCCCTTCTGTACTTCCTAGCTTCAGTCATAAAGAATGTCTTGCAGCAGGGATTAAACATGCATTGTATGGGGCATTCACAATACTCTTCTTTGTTAAGGCGAATGCCCTCTGGCATTCCTCGTCCCAGACAAATTTGCCAAATGTCTTTATTAACTCCCTCCGCTAGTCCCAGAAATTCCCGCAACTCATCCTTGCCCTCGGGCGCAGGGGCCCACAACACAGCATCTACTAAACTCATTTTAGGCCTGGTCCCTCTCTGGTCTATGACATATCCCAAATAAGACACTTCGGTCAACCCACATTTGCACTTTTCCTTTTTTGCAGTTAGTTCTGTCCGATGCAAAATGCTCAGTACTCCACGCACGTATCTCTCATGACACTCAGGATCAGGCACAAACACAGGGATATCATCCTGAAAGCATTTGACGAATTCGAAACCCCTAAATAGTTTCTCCATTACACCCTGAAACACAACAGCAGCGGCAGCTGAGGTAAGCCAAAAGGGCAACCTCTAAAATTGGTACGCTCCGAAAGGTGTGACAAACAAAGTTAGTGCCCTCAAGTCTGGGTGCAAAACAATTTGGTAGTATGCACTGGAGAGATCAATTGTTGAAAAATATTTGGCACCAAGCCACAATGAGATAATTTCTTACACCTTGAGTAGCGGGGGTCTGTCTACCCAGATGTTGTTGTTAAGGGACCTGAGGTCTACACACATTGTTATATTGCCGTACCCTTCTGTTCAGTTACCACAGTGGACAACCACTCTGCCGCTTCTATGAGCTCAATCACATCATTCTTACAGAATTTGTCAAGCTGAACTTTAACTTTCTCTCTCAACAGCAAGGGTACAGCACAAACCTTGTGCACTACAGGTTTAACTCCCCTCTTCAAATTGATTCTGTGTCAGAATCCCTTTAAGCACCCCTATTGGTCAGATAATTTTGGAAGCTGTTGACAAATATACTGCCCTACGAACATCACTGGTTCTGGGGCATTTGGGTTCAAGATTATTTGCAGCTCTTTCTGGTGCCTCCAGCTAAGCAGCGACACGTCTTTATCTGCCACATACAATATACCTCTGATTGCCCTGTCTTTGAATGCGATCTCAACATGCTTTGAACCAACAATTTTGATTGGGGCACCTCCATATCCCCTAGTGCATATGTCAGGGGCGTCTAAGTCGTCCACGACAATGCCTAAGGTTTCTAGGGTATCCATACCTACAACAGTGTATTTGGAGCCAGAGTCTGCCATCATCCTCAGTATGTGACCATCAACTTGCAACTCACACCTTGAGGCATCTGCTTCACTCCCTCCTGAAATACATTCTCTTCCTCCAAATATCTTACATCACCACCGGCCCTGCTTACTTTGGCCAGGTGCCCCTTCTAGCAATTCCTGCACACAGCATTTCTAGCTGAAGCCGGGGTTGGTAGATAAGTGGTCACCTTCTTCGCACATGTAGCATGCAATGTTCACCATCGCCCCCTGCATGAGGTCCTTGAGGCGGACCAGACCTGCAGGAAGGGGAGGCTGCACCCTGAAGTTCCTTGATGGCCTGTTGCTCAAAGAGTAGATCTCGCCCTGGGAGGTGTTTAGGGCTGCTGAGTAGGTCGACTGCTCTGCTAGTTTGGCCATGGTAATGGTCTGGTCGCAGGAGAGGTCCTTTATCATCAATATTCATTCCTGCAGCTTCTTATCCACAGTGCCTCTGACAATTTGGTCACGCAGAAGACTGTCAGCGACAGTACCAAATTCATAATTCTTCATCAACCCGCGACGGGCCGCTACAAATAGTCCCACTTTCTCGCCACGGTGTTGCTGCTTCCCCTGGCCCATCACTAAAGGGAAATACAGGAGGAAAAGTCCCAAATATCCTGCATCTTTCCACTCCTAGACATTAGAGCAGGATGGCCTGTTTCCTTTCTGCTTCAAATTGATTCCCCACAATCACAATGAGGTAAGTGTCCAAAATCTTTTTCCATTCTATCCAAGGAATGGCAGGCTCAGCAAGAGTTGCTTGGAAAACAGGCAGAGCCTGTATGGTTGCCTCCATCTTGTACCTAGCGCAGCTCCCTTAATATTAATTCAATGTCCAAAAAGCAATTACAGAAGAAGACAGAGAAAACTGTTGCTGGACTCATAGGGTTGCCACTTCTATTAATCCAATGTCCAAGAGGCCAATACAGAAGAAGGTGAAGGAAATCATCATAGAGACCTTTCAAAGCTACCAATTCCAGTAGTTTAAAGCCTCAATACCACCATCTGTCAAAAGATGGGACCAGAAGCCCAGGAAACATTGTGTTACACTTGTGAAATCCTTCAGACTCCAGCAAGGGTTTCACAGCTCGTCGCCAATGTTTTGCGTTGAAGGTTCTGGATGAGCAGACCAGGCAAAGGACCACACTGGAGACGGGGACTCAGTCAGATTTTCTAGGCAGAATGTGCCCCAACATCGGAGCCGCACCATCAGCTCCCCGAGTCCCCGGGCAACTGCTGGCTGCTGTGCTCCATGTGCACGTCACACAGGAGCATTCAAAGGATGCTCCTGCATGACCCGTCGCACGAGGGACAGCAGCCGCCAAAGGACCTTAGAGGCCACAGTCATGATTCGCGGGCACAGCCTCACAATAAGTAAGCAACCCTCTACAAGATGTATCCTGCGAGCCAGGAATGGTATCAAGAGATGACACAGACAACAACTGTAACAGTTTCAAAAACCTTGATTATAATATCAAGATGGATGTAACACCTAGCCTGCCCTACAACTATGGTGGGGATTTCCCTACCCAAAGACTCCAGGGAACGTCAGTGTCTAAAGGTTCAACACTAAAAGGTCAGTTTCACAACCTTTGCTTGCCCTCACATCTAACACCTTAATGTAGTGTAGATATATTCTAACTCAAAATAGTGTTTTAAAGTAAAAGACTGGAGCAATCTCTACTTTCCTTTTCCACCTTTGGGATACAGCTCAAAGGGACAATGTTCTCAAGAGGCTCGGGCTCCCCTTCAACAAGCTTCAAGTTCTGATGCACAATGAACACAGTTCCAAAGGAGCTCAGGGCTCTACCGCAAGCTAAATGTACAGTGAACACAGTTCCAAAGGATCTTGGGGCTCTTCGCCAAGCTGAATGCACAATAAACACAGTTCCAAGGGTGCTCAGGGCTCTTCCTTAAGCTTCCTGCCTTGGTTAATAAGACCGTTCCAAGGGCGCTTAGGGCTCTTCCCTAAGCTTCCCAAATTGGTTCATAACAAAGTTCCAAGTGCTCAGGGGTTCCCTTACCCAAGCTTTAGCCTCCTTCTTAATGGGCTGGGACCTCCCTGGTCTATCCACAGTGTATGTGCCACACGGCCCACCCATTACAAGTCAAAGAACCAGTAGTGCTTGCCCCACGTCCTGCCACCTTGGCAATGCTTTTTTTTAAAAATTGTATTTATTTGTTTTAGTTGTATTACAACTTTTCAAATTTCATTAACATATAAATAACATTACTATACAAAACACAATAATTGTCAATCTTACAAGGCTAAAAGATAACACATTCTTGCAATACCCGTTATCACATAATTAATAACAATTCATTTTATACAACTAATCACACTAATTCATACTATTTACAAAATTCCACTTAAATGCTAGTTGACTCGACTTTTCCTCTTACAACCCACCAGTTACCTGATAGCCTTATAGATAATACATTACCCGTTTCACCCCTCTAACCCAGGGAGCACAATCTGAAAGAATTGGACTATGGCAATCTGGATTTTCGGGCAGGTACTAGAAAACAGCTCATGCCATCTTTCATCACTCTCCATCGGTCTTTGTACTACCTGAGTATGTGCAAAACATCTGGTTCTTATATCACAAAGTCCTACACATTCCACAAGCAGATGTTGCAGAGTCTCTCTTTGTTCTTTCACAGAACAATATCTACAGTAATTTTGTGCTTGTTCCAACATTTTCCTCTTACAAAGGACATCCCTTGTATACCATAGATTTAACCGAAATCTTAAGTATCCCCTTCTTACTTTAGGAGAGGGACTTTTTAACAAGTAGTCTGACATCAACCCATATCTTTTTTATACCAAATAAGAGGATGTCAAAGTCCTTATATTGGGAACACCTTGTCATATTTGCTACCCAATCAGCCAGATGTACTTTTTCCTTTGCTCTAACAGGCTTTTATAATAATAACTGTACCGTGGTATCAGCCTGGGCTAATTCATTAAATACATGCTTCCTCCACTTTGCAGTGAACAGATTTACAGATTTCAGCAGATAATCCGCAATCACTTTCAAAATATTATTACTTCCGTTTTCCAGAAGGCATTTGCGTAAAAGGCACACTGTTTCCAGGATACTTGAGCATACATAGATGTCAATCCCAGCTCATAACGCAAAATAGCTATCGGTACAGAATTAGGCAGGCATAGAATCTGTTTCCAATAACTTGACTCTAGTTGATCCCAATAACACTTTTCTCTTGGCAAAAACCCTTCAATGCCGTATGGCAATATTGGGAGAACCTTCATTTTATAAAATAAAACAACATGCTTCATGGAAAACTTCACATACTTCCCGATCAACAATCGGGATTGCAAAACAAGCTGTTGCATTTTATGCTTTCTTACTAGGTCTTCCGTTTGTTTGCATATTACATTGTTGATAAACACCCCAAGATATTTATACTGGGTTGTAGTCTGTAAATTCAAAAGTCCCTCTGCTGCTTTAATGTGGCTTTGTCAGTTTAACAGAAATCTGCTCATTCACTATTTTGCTCCCACTTCACTGGCTCCCTCGGCTTCACGTTTACACTGCCAGCGTCTTTATAGTTTATTTCAATTGGAGGCTTTTAAAGACGTGCCGGATGCACACAGGCACTCCAGAACCTCAAGGCTTTTAGTCTATTTCAATTGGAGGCTTTTGGAGACATGCCGGCTGCACGGGAGCACTCCTAATACAATATAGAGCTTTCGATTTTCAATCAAATTCATATGGAGGCTTTCAGAGACATGCCGACTGCACGTGAGCACTCTTGATACATTGCAATGTCTTCGCTTTGCTTACGTGCACCGTGTTTCAGCACAACTCTTTGAAACTCACTGGTTGTTGTGTTCTTGTTTGTAGTCAGCTGCTTTCTGCGACTTGAGGGCAGGGTCTTATAGCCTTCCCCTCAGACACTGCTTAAGGACTCCTTCATTCAGGGGAACAAGCACTTCTTGGCCATGTAAAAGGGACCGGCCAACTTCACAGCTCCCTTCTTGCTCTTGTACTCCGGCTTCCTGGAGATACGGCTCCCTCGCCACGCATTGACACTACACTGCATAGGATCTTCCTCTAGCATCTCAGCTTCTCATTCTCCACGAGCTGTGCTGGCCTTCCTGCTGCTTCTTTTGCTGCTGATTCACCTCTCATTTTATACACCTGTGTCTCTTCAAGTGGTTTCAGCTGTGTACAATTCTCCTTGTTTGCCTGACCACAATCAGGCCAATTATTGGGGGGATGTGCATGATCTACAGAACTGTAACTCTCAGGCGTCATCTTCTTCGTCCCAGTACTATAATGGAACTCATCCTAGGTAAACTGCATTACCCTCGGGATGGTCTTCTTCTTCCCAGTACTTGCCTTCACTTTAGTGGGAGAAGTAGGATAAAAGCTGAGGGAGGGTACATTGTGCCACTGTCAGAAAAGGGGGGATACCATGTCTCGCCCTCTGGCACTCTCTCCCAAATCCCTAATGACCCTCTGCCCAGGTGATCCTCCCTTGCTAGTCCACCCCCAGGGTCAGGATCCAAGAGCAATGGCTCTTCCTTGGCTGCCTGAACAGAAGATCCCTGGAGAGTAGATGTGAGAGTACCTTCAGGTTTGTCACATACCCTTCCGCAATGCAGGTTGCACTGAGGTGTTTTACAAAAGACCAAGAGGGCGGGGTCATCTCTCCTTGCTCTCGAGGTGCTTCAGTAAAATCACCAAATCTATAGTCCAAAGACTCCTGCATTTTGTTAAGGTTAGGTTCCTTTAATGAAACTTTCAACTTTGTTTCCCATTGTGGAACTTTTTCCCTCAATGGGACATGAAATTCAACCCCAAGATTTTCTGAATTTATTTGGGCTATTCGATCGAAATGAGGGGTATCTCTTCCTAGGATTGAGTTGGCAGATTGGAAACTACTAGTATCGGTAATTGTATTTTCTTTCCTATGATAGATATAGGAATTTGAACCAATTGGTATCTCTGAGAATAACCATGCACACAAATTACTTATTTCCATCCCTTTGAAATTACTTCTGTTCTTATGTCCAATTCTGCCCAGACCAGTTTCCCCTCCAAGATAACCAGAATTCTGTATGTGGTTTTGCCTTTTGTATAAAAAAAAGTAGTAGACTTTCTTTGAGAGGAATCGTGTTGAATGGAGGGCCTGGCGTTGACAGTTTCAATTACTGGACAACTTTTCATTAGATGTCCGAACCCCTTGCATGAATAACATTTCCGATAGGAATCAAGGGACGGATTTATTACTGTCAAATATTTTTCTTTTCCTACGGGTTCTCTCTGGGATTAATCTTTTCCAGTCCATGTGTAAAAAAGGGTTTATCTGGGGAAGATTAATATCCAGTAATTATCTTTTATTTTTTTTATTGGCTTATACACACCTTTAAAAACAAGAGAAAAGACAGTTCAACACATCAATTACAAACACTCCACCTGGCATCAGAGTCTGACATCCACATAATTATGTCTGTTGCAACCGTGGTCAAGTCTTAATTTTAGCCATTAAGTTGATTTACTCCTATTAATGCTGTAATAGTGAGGCACACACTGTTTCAACCTCTTGATCCTTCAACATCTACAGTTTCTAAGCGTTTCTCTAATTCCACCAAAAACAGGGTTAACGCAAAGGTCAGTTTTTTGTTCTCCCCAGAAAACATCAATTGCCACCATTCTTCAGTATCCATCATTGAATGTCCTACCATCAGTGGACCCATGTGTATCATTCTTTGAGCTTGAAGTGCGGGGCAGACTAGTGTGAGGTGTTATGTCGTCTCTTCATTGGTGTTACAAAACCTACAATTTGCGTTCATCTCACCCCTGCCGGCCCATTTGCTGGTTCTGTCTTGGTTATTGATCAAATTTAGACGAAACCGCATACATGTGGATCTTCTCTTATTTTCAGGGAATAAGGTCACATAATTTTGTAAGCTATTGTAAGCTCTAGCTTCACTGGGCACATCTTTCATTGATTTTGAAGCCCTTCTGTTTTCCCCAGTTAGGATCCAGTCCAGTTTCCATATTTCTTTCTTCACCAGATCTGGGTTTTCTTGAAGGGTTTTCACGTCTGTTTCATACATTTCTAGAATATCCTCACTCTGTTTATTCCATGGAGATAGTAAGCGCTCAGGGTTTCCACTGCCAGGATTGTGTATGATTCTGAACTGAGTTGTTACATCTTTCAAGATGGTTTTTCTAAACAGTGCTAAGGTGTTCCAGCTGATACAAGCTTTAAGGGAGATCAGGTTTAACTCATATCATATGCAGACTGTGGATGTACCGTTGGGTAAGTGGAGGACTTTTGCCCAAAATATGTTTTTTCATTTTTGAACACCTAGAATGTTCTGCTCTCTCCTCAAAATGTTTTGTTAAAGTTACCTTCTCCTCCTCTTCTTCCTTAATCTTAGATATTCCCATACTTTTATTTTTTCCCTTACTGAGATGGTTTTTTGATCATTTTCTTTTGATTCTGTACAGGAAAAGGGTTCTCATAACAATTCATACCTTAGACCTCCTAGTAATTGTCCCTTGGAAATCTTAATGTAATTAACAGAAAATTTCAAAAGGACAAACTTTAACTCCTACTCCCATGATAGTATAGGTTGAATTTCTAGTCCTATGCCCTTGGATCTTCCTGGGATTGGACAGTCATATGGACAAACGAGATGATAATCATTTCCTTCTACATATTTTCTGATGGGGAATATGGCCTGCATAGTTAACACCCGAAAGGTTAATCCCATCTGAGGAGTCTTCTGGGTGGAAGAATAGCCCTTCTCTTCCTCATTCGGGTTTTTTAAGATTGTTTCATCAAAAACATTTTGGTTTGTGTCCATCCCTTCCACATAGGTACACACAGGTAGGAGGTGTGAATCAATCTTCTGACAAGTTTCACAGTTTTGCATCAGAATTTTAATATCGGTCTCCAATCCAAACCAAAAAAAACTCTCTATTAAGAAATGTTTACGTTTCCTATGGTTTGTATTATCTTTTGTTAGATGGGATTGGACTTTTTCCAAGATAATTTTTTTATAACTTTCTGGGATCACCATTTGGGATTTTATCCTCCCTTCTGTAATTGGTTTTCCGTTATAAAGAAATCCTACTTTTAAAAGGGAAAACTGTTCCCCTCTTTCACATCCCTCCTTTTCATGAAGTACTTCTGAAAACATTTTAATCAGAAGGGGATATTTTCTTTGTGCCATGGCTAATTCTGGAGGGATAATTGATTCCCCATGGTCATCACTTTTAGAATCAAGAGAAGAGAAACTCATTTATAGTTTCCTCTCCTTCCCTAAAGTTTTGAATCTCCTTTTCAATATCTTCTTTCTCCACTATTTTAGGAAGCATGGCTCTCTCAAACACCCCTTTTGTCTTGCCTTGGTAAACCCAGAAGGATTTCTTCCTGTGATTTTGTGTTAACACTTTAACCTCCCCTCTGAAATGTCGGTCTATTTCCCTTGCCAAGACATTGATTCCGAATTGACAGGCCAACCCTGGGTGCCAGTCGAATATAAGCTCCAGGATGTGGAATTTGGATTAAATCATTATGTATCAACCTCCTTTCCCCAGGGAGTATATTTACTTGTCTGCAACTACAAAAGTTGAATCCAGTGGAGCCTTTAGTAGCTACCGTGGGATCATATGCTCTGTCACTTAGCTTTTCATATCTCAGTGTCCCCCAACCTGTTTTGATTTAGCCGTATCCCCCTTCTCACACAAAATGTGAGACAGCCATGGTATCAAGAGATGACACAGACAGCAAATGTAACAGTTTCAAAAACCTTTATTGAAATATGAGGATGGATGTAACGCCTAGCCTGTCCTACAACTATTTTGGGGATTGCCCCACCCAAAGAAACCAGGGAATGTCAGTGTCTAAAAGTCTAAAAGCAAATGTCTGTCTGTGTCACAACCTATGCTTGCCCTTACAATTAGCACCTTAATGTAGTGTAGGGATATTCTTAATCAAAATAGTGTTTCAAAGTAAAAGACTGGAGCAATACCTAGCTCTCTTTTCCATGTTCAGAATACAGTTCAAAGAGACAATGTTCTCAAGAGGCTCGCGCTCCCCTTCCCCAAGCTTAAAGTTCTGATGCACAATAAACAATGTTCCAAAGGAGTTCAGGGCTCTTCCCCAGGCTGGATGCACTATAAACACAGTCCAAAGGAGCTCACGGCTCTTCCCAAGCAGGATGCACAATAAGCACAGTTTAAAAGGAGCTCAGGGCTCTTCCCCAAGCTAAATGGACAATTAACACAGTTCCAAAGGAGCTCAGGGCTCTCCCCAAGCTGGATGCACAATAGTCACAGTTCCAAAGGAGCTCAGGGCTCTTCCCCAAGCTAAATGTACAATGAACACAGTTTCAAAGGAGCCCAGAATTCCTCCCCAAGCTAAATGTATAATGAACACAGTTCCAAAGGAGCTTAGGGCTCTTCCCCAAGCTAAATGTATAATGAACACAGGTCCAGAGGAGCGTAGGGCTCTTCCCCAAGCAAAATGTATAATTTTTTATTTGTATTTAATCAAAATAGATTTTTACAAAAAGACAAATAGAAAAATAGAGTCTTGAAGATCCAGCAAAGAAAAAGACAGTTGAAGCCACGGAGACAGCCAGCTTCTAAAGTCAGATGGCTTAGTTGACTGTGCTATCTATACCTTTTGGTGTTCTGGGCTTGGATGCAAGGGTGTGTTGAAGGGTTTTAACTAGAGCCATTTGCCAGGAAGCTCTGTCTCCTCCTATCATCCTAGACCACCACTGTTCTTCTTCCATCCGTTGAGGATCAGTGCAGAGCGATTTTAAATAAACAGATCTTATTGTACAAGTTCCTGAGCAAGACAGGAGCAAGTGGCGAATTGTCTCTTTTTCTTTTTCGCAGAAACGGCAGTCGCTGGTTGAAGAAAGACCTCGTATTGCCAGAATTTAATTTGTTTCCAATAAATTCAGTCTGGCCTTTAGAAGATAGTTGGGTGCCGGTCTGCTCGGAAATTTTGCTATGTAACCTTGCAGTTCATTAAGTTTTCTTGTCCTTGGAGGAAGGTGTGTCGTGAGTTTATTTGTTGCAGCTGCGTCTAGAGTCATGCACCAGTCCAGAATTTTTAGTTTCTTTATTACTCTGATGGGGTTTGTAATCAAGTCATCTTCGTTGCACACAACAGAGTTCAATAGGGATGTGTTGTCGTTCCTCCAAGATGTTAACATTTGGCAATTTTATTCCTGCATTTCTCTTCCTATCAGAGTATAGATTGATTGGCTGGGTTGGAGCAAACATTTCCTATAAAAGAGCAGAGAATTGCAGTAGATAGTTCCTAGTAGAGGGAGGAGGCTTAACTCTCGTCGTATCCATGACACCGGTGTAGACGTGGGGAGAGACAGAACTGTCCTCCAGAAGTATGCTTCCAGCCTCGGACAGATTTTTTTTATTGGTTGCATTGCATCGGCTCCGTAGGTGATAGTTGGTACGACTTTCATTTTATAAAAGTTCATTGCCGGAATGGTGGAGAATCGGCCAAACTTTAAGTCACTCGCCTTGCCTTGAGTAGCCAATTTCTTTATTTTTCCTTGTAAGAACTGTTGCATCATGCTTTCTTGTTTAGAGCTGTCGAGGTTTACGCCGAGGTATTTTAACTCTTTCACTTTCTCTATCTCACTCTCTTCAAGGTACCATCGCAGTTTTTCTGTTTTCTTAGGGGCCTTCTCGAGTATCATTACTTTTGTTTTTTCTTTATTCATTTCAAGATAATTTTTTGTAATGTAGTGAAATAGACTGTTGAGTTGCCTCTGCAGACCTATTGGCGTCTGGTCAAAAAGAATAAGATCATGCGCATACAGGAGTCGACAGATTTTTGTGCTGGCCAATTTTGGTGGAAACGATCTGATGGATTCTTCCGTTTGCTGATAGTCACCCATATAGGCTAGAAAAAGGGCTGGAGCCAGGGGGCATCCTTGTTTAACCCCTCTTGCGTTGGGGGTTTCAGGTGAAAGGTCCCCCTGCTGAGTTATGCACACTCTGAGAGTAGTACCAGTGTGTAGGGCCTTTATAGGTGAAAGTATCTCTTTCGGACAGTTCCACTCTACTAATTTCAAGCAGAGACGGGTTCTGTCGACCAGGTCGAACTCTTTTGTTAAATCAATGAAAGCCACAAATAGTCTTGGGCCTCCCTCCAGTACTTTGCTTTTCAGGATACTTATTGTTAGAATATTTGCTGTTGTGCCTGTGTTTTTTTTTTATCCTGCTTGGAAGATGTCATTGCAGGGAGCACTTATTGCCCATGACTAGAATCTTTTCAATAATAGGGCTCCAAAAACTTTCCCAATGCAATCCAAGAGCGCTATGGGGCGATAATTTGATGGATCGCTGCTGTTCCCCTTCTTGTATATTGGCACGATTGTTGCTGAGGTTCAAGATGGTGGTATGGATTTTTGCTCGGCACATCTAGTAAAGACGTTGCTTAGGAAGGTTGACCATTCTTTTAGATGATTTTTAAGGTCCAAGTTGGTAATGCCATCAGGGCCAGCCGCTCTGGAATTTTTTGGTTTTTTGATTTGGTGTAAGATCTCTTCATGGTCGTTAAGTATTACCCATGCAGAAGTATCACACTCCAGAGTTAGTTCTGTCCATTGGTGAGGTAGTTTGAAGAGCGACTTGAAGTTATTGATCCATACAGGTTTGCCTATGCTGTTTAAGATTTAATTTTTACTCATATGAGTTGTCGGTCTTAGAAGCGACCAGAGAATTCTCTGGCGTTCCTGCCGCAGATTGCTTTCAATATTTTTCTGTGTCTTTTTCGCTCTGGTACAATTGAAAGCAATGGTTTTTCACCCAGGTTCGGTACGTTTTTGTAGCCGCCGTTGTTATTGCAATGGCCTGTTCAGGTTCCATGAGCTTTGCGTTTCTCTTGATTTTGCATAGTTCTCGTCTTTTTGCTACTAGCAGGGTGTCGTATGAGTGGAAGTTCTGTGCAGTTGGTTTCGATTTCTTAGAGCCCTGTGCAGTATAAGTTAGAAGTAGAGGAATGTAGTCCAGTTTGCTTTTGCGATCTGGGCTTCCAGTGTTGGTGGATCTCCTGGTCAGCTCTTGAGTCCGAGGTAAGTTTTAGACAATTTCCTTGGTTGTTTGGTTCTATCCGGAAATTCGAAGTTGGAGTTTTGTTGAAGCTATTCATCCAAGCCATTGCTAGCAGGGTGTGGTCGCTGGCCGTCATACCACGGACCTCAGACCTCGAAGGACGCGGTCATTTGCAGAAAGGGTCGAGAAACATAGATGTATTCTATGGTGGCCTTCATTTCAGCCTGCTCCCATGTTGGTAGACGGTTTTTATTTTCAAACACAGATTCAAGGTTGAACAGGTTTCTCAATGCCATTAGCTTGGACCATAAATGGCCTCTCTGGGTGGTCCCTGTTGGTTTATTTGTTAACTCCTTTATGTTGTTTCCCGTTTGGCAGGACGCATTCAAGTCGCCACAGATTAGAAAAAAAGATACCTGGTGTATTGTCTGGATCTCGTCGATCGCCTTCTCGATCATGTCAAGGAAGACCACTGCGTCTGCAGCTACTGAGTTCCAGTAGGTATTTACAATTGCGATTGGTGTGTGAGAAGTTGTTTTTGTTGCCGCTGCCATTTGGGACCAATTTATCAATACTATCAACAGTGACAAATTTGACTGAAGAATTTCTTTTATCGTGAGTCCTTGACCCTTGCGACAGGCTCTGAGCAGGCCTGACGACGGACGGTTTAGAGGGCCTTTTCTTGCTGGAGCTAGGGAGAGGTCTTACCCGTCCAAAATTGGCTTTTCTGTAAGCCAAGTTTCTTGTAGGCAAATAATATCGAAGGAGCCAAGGTTTGCGTCTCCGAAAGCTGTTAAGTGTTGATGCCCTCTGGGGGCGTGGCTAACTAGCCATGGGATAAGCTGTAAATCTCGGAGCCTCCCACTGATCCTGTCACGATTCAAAGAAGCCCACCAGCTGGAGGAGTCGTGCATGCCTTTGAACCAGAGACATAGCCGTATGAACAGGAGAGGCATGCAGCGCTTGCCTTTCGAGGCTCATTCCGACACACAGGGAATGAGTTATGAACAAAAGAAAGGAACCGAAGTCCTGCGGAAGCCGGGGCAAAATGGCCACCACCCGCTAACAAAGGAACCGAAAGATGCCCTCGGAACCTGTGGCACGGAGATCAACGCCATCGACCTTATTTGGACTGATCAGGCATTGCTCGGCAGCCCGAAAGAGAAAGCAGGAGCAGAGCTGTCGGAGAGAGGGGCCAGGCCCCTGAGACACGTATCTGTGGAACGAAGCAGCTTGTGGACTGTGGATGAGACACCGTCTGAATGTGACAGGGAAGACGTGGATCAGGCTGCCAACGGGAGCGCCAGAGCGGCGGTCGGACGCAGGCACGGGGTGAGCGAAGTGGAGAGCTCTGACCCGTGCGGGCAGCTGAGCCTGTAGCTCCTTGAAACAAGGCGGGCCGCCCCCACTCAACAGGGGGAATAAATAAATGAAACAAAATGAAACACAAACTCATATGGAGCCTAACGAGGCATAGAGTCCAGGACACAGTGCTTGGCATTGAGCCAGCAGTCCCCAGGACTGCAACTGTAGCACGCGGGAGCATAAGAAAGCCCGGCAAGCCTCATTGAAACTGAGCCGTCAGAGAATTGCCGTGTGTGGCTGAGACTACACCAAAACACCACAATCAATGGAAGGAGCCAGAAGCAAAGAGAGAAACCTGCAGACGGACACCACACCAGTGCGCAGTGATCAATAGATTTTGGAGGCGATAGCAAACCTAAAAGTTGCATGGGAAACTAAACTAGAAGCTGCCATGACCAACCTCAAAATGTCCCTTGAATTCAAGATTGACGCAGTACAAGTGGACGTTAACCTACTGCGGCAGAACATACGAGCCATAGCGGAGCGCACAAGCGAGCTGGAGAAAGATGTCAAATCGAATACAACCACTTGCGCGGCTAACGCCTCTGAGATCCACATACTGCGTCAACAAGTGAGCAATCTGGAAAACAGAGCTGAGGCGGCGGAAGGGCAGGCCTGTAGGAACAACATACGCATAATAGGGTCATCGGAGGGCGCAGAGGGATCTAACCCCACAGACTACATAGAAACTATGCTGTTGCAAGAAATCGATTGAGGGGCACTCACCCAAGGATTTGCAGTGGAGAGGGCACACCGGGCACTAACACGGAAACCAGCGCCAGGAGCCCCCCCAAGGCCGATCATTGCCAAGATCCTAAATTACAGAGACAGGGAAAACATCTTGGAACATTTCCGGAAAGGGGGCACAATACGGAGGGCTTCTGCATCAATAACGGCGTACCCGGACTACACTATGCTGGTACAGAGACGCCGCCTAAACTTTGGAGCAGTTAAGAGAAGACTATGGGAAGCAGGCTACAAGTATATGCTGATGTACCCAGCGAAACTGAAAGTCTTTCATAAAAACATGGCAATGTTTTTCGAGACCCCGGAAGAAGCCATGGATTGGTTGGATGAACAGAACGGCCCGTCGGAGACGAACGAACAGCGGGAAGGCGGAGGCGACAAGTGAAACTGCGATGGCAAGGACTGAGGTGCTGTATATACAATAACAATGGGACTTGAATATAGATCTGTATATGGCAGAGAAAAGTAGGGCAGGAAACACGGACTGGCGGGACACAATGTACCATAAATGTGGGATACGTAGACCATCCAACTTGCACCCCATTAGATTACTCTTGCACCTCTAGAGATAGTTTAGTTGGGTTGCCAATAGTGTGGCAACCCCCGCTGTGACCCTAGCACCGGCGTAGCTGTGTGGCGACTAAATGCGGGAGGGCCTGAGATCCAGGGATGGAGCTGGGCAACAGTTGGGAATGGGAAGGGAGGGGAGAGGTAGGGATGTTGGAGGATGGAAGGGAGTTGGGGAGTTTGTAGTGGTAGTTATTAGGGAACGAGCTTGCACCCATGCGATTCTGTGCAGAATCCACCCCAAGTATACATGGAGGGGAGGACAAGGAAGGAGGGAGGAGGGACGGAATATGGATGACAATGGGAAACCTTAGAATAGTAACCTGGAATGTCGGAGGACTCAACAGCTATCTGAAGAGAAATAAGGTGATGATGTACCTGAGGAGGCAAAGAGTAGATATAGCCCTATAAAGACAAGAAAGAACAGGTTAGCATTCCGGCATCTGAAAGGCAAAGGCTTACCTACTCTTCGTGCGCTCCGGAGGTCTTCACACTGCATTCCGGCATCTGAAAGACAAAAGCTTACCAACTCTTCGCACGCTCCGGAGGCCGTCGGTGCTGCATCCCGCATCTGAAAGACAAAACAAGGTGCGTTTAAAGACATTGGGGAACTTTAATACTCACGTGCCATTACTCCTTTCCATATCTAACCCAGTGGGTTTCCCGGCACCCTGCAGCCGCTCCGAACTTGTACCTGCAAAATAAAAGACAGTTAGAGCGCATCGTGAAGCTGGCAACAAGCGCTTACTTACGTGCTTCCAGGCGCTTCTATTCATCACACGGGCTCCATCTTCAACTCACTTCAGCCCGTCATCCGCCATCGCCGGAACCCTGCAAAACAAGAGACATCATTATTAAAGACTTTAAAGACATTTGAGTTACTCGAAACTTGCCGTTCGTGCAGTAAACGACGGACAGCAGTCCTCTGAAGTCAAGAGGCCTGCGCTACCTATCCAGTGAAGAAACTGGTTACAGCACCCTGCCCCGAGGCAGATGGAGAGCTCGGCATTCACTTACCTAAGGTGAGAGCGTTAACCTGTGGGGGTCTACAGGAGAGGAGAAGAGGAAAGAGATAGGGACACCCCAATAACCCCAGTTCATTAACCCCGTATTTTCTATCTGCAGACATCTTCTCTGCACGTCAGGCATACAGGGCACAGAGGTCCAGCCCAAAGAGCCAACCGGGTGCTGCACATCACCTTTGAAGATACGGTAGTCGCCCAGTCAAGACCGGCGCCTCTGCGAGAATCAGGTGAGCGTTACAGAACGCAAAGCCTACCGCAAAACTCTCGCCCAGGCGCTATGGAAACCTCGGATACTGACCACCTAGCCCGGTTACTTGGGGAACTAAGGGCAGAAGTGCATGCAGCTCGTCAGGAAACAAACGCTCTAAGAAGGGAACTAATTATTTCCAAGGAGAGAACAGATGATCTTGCTAGACAATTGCTTCAGTCACAAGCCGGACAGACCCCGCTACCCGCATCAGGGGCAAATCTTCCTTCAACATCCTCTATGAATCCAGTACAGATCAACCTACCTGGGAATCTCTGGCTCCGCCCGAACGATTTTCTGGTGACCCAAAGATGTTTGCGGTATTTATCAATCAGTGCCGGTTGCACTTCTTATGCCGGCCAGCAGCCTTTCCAACTGATCAAGCTAAAGTAGCTTTTGTACTTTCGTACCTTAGTGGCAATGCGGCAGACTGGTCGATCCCTCTAGTTAATCAAGATGATCCGGTTCTCCATGATTTTCAAGCCTTTCAGCTTAGTATGGAAAAACTGTTCGCAAGACATGCACAGGGGCAGGCCTTGGACAATGAGCTTCTTTCGTTGCGACAGGGTAATCAAGACCTTTTGGCTTATATTGCATCTTTCAATAGACTAATAGTGGAAACTCAATGGCCTGAGGACAAAAGGATTACGATGTTTTATAGAGGTCTACGTGGAGAGCTCAAAGACGTTTTAGCCCAAGTAGTGAATCCCCCACAAGACTGTTCGGATTATATAGACTTGGTCGTTCAAATAGATCACAGACTGCAGAACAGGAAGGCCGATCGTTCCAAGTTTGATGCTCGAGTATTTTCCAAACCGCCAACTCCATCCAAAGGAGTAGACTCCGGGGAACCCATGCAAATAGGGGGTCTGAAAGGTCCTCTAACACAAAGGGAGCGGGAAAGGAGAAAACAGTTGCAATTATGCCTATATTGCGGAAACTCGGGGCACTTTCTTCGAGACTGTCCGGTGAAACCTGCCAAGAAGGCAGTAGGAGCTGCAGTTACCACAGTTACAAACTCTGAGCAGGGAAACGACCTCGCCCGACAAGAATAGAGGTCCTCTTGCCGAGCGTGAAAACCAGTTCCGTGACCTCGCATTTCGTGATACCTATGGTCCTCATTAGCCCTGATAATCCGGATCGATTACATGCAATTGAAGCTTACGTCGACAGCGGTGCCATCGGCAATTATGTGGATCATGAAATGGTTTTGAGGATGAATCTAACTCTTTGTCCCAAGGCTGTAAAGGACGTCATTACTACGGTGGATGGTACGGAGATAGCCTCCGGGCCAGTAACGCATACCACTCAAGAGGTGACGCTAGTAAGTCAAGATGGACACCATGAGAAGATCGTGTTCGATGTGATCAAGGCCCCTCAGTTCCAGATTATTCTAGGAATACCTTGGTTAGAGAAACACAATCCTCTGATCGATTGGCGAGCAAGAACGGTCCAGTTTCCAGAATGTGTCTCTACTTGTCACCCTCCACCTGGTGTTGCACTGGCAGCAATTTCTTCAGAGACTCCCCAGTTACCTCCCGAATACCTAGAATACCAAGATGTTTTCCGGAAGGATCAGGCTAACTCTCTACCTCCTCATAGGTCTTATGACTGCCAGATAGACCTGATACCTGGATCTACTCCTCCTTGTAGTAGAATTTATGCCCTCACCGAGCCTGAGAACCTTCACCTTCGACAATACCTGGATCAATACCTGGCAAATGGGTTTATTCGTCCTTCCAAGTCCCCTGCCTCTTCAGCTTTGTTCTTCGTTCCAAAAAAGGAAGGAGACCTTAGAACTTGTATCGATTATCGCTCCCTGAACCAGATCACCGTTAAGAATAGATATCCGTTACCTTTGATCCCTGAACTCCTGGACCAAGTCAGAAAAGCATGCATATATACAAAGCTGGATCTTAGAGGAGCTTACCACTTGGTACGAGTAAAAGAGGGCGATGAATGGAAGACGGCCTTCCGCACCAAGTATGGGCTATTTGAATATCAGGTCATGCCCTTCGGACTTTGCAATGCCCCAGCCGCCTTTCAATATTTTATGAACGATGTCCTCAGAGAGCTCATAGATGTGTGTGTTGTTGTTTACATCGATGACATTCTCGTTTATTCTTCATCGGAATCTGAACATCGAAAACACGTGAAAATGGTCCTCGAAAGATTGCGTCAACACAAACTTTTCGCTAAGTTGGAAAAATGTGTTTTCAACGTGACTGAAGTTGAATTCTTGGGATTCATATTATCATCTGGCGGAGTGCGTATGGATTCAAAGAAGGTCGATGCAGTTCTCAAATGGCCATCACCATCCTCCGTAAAAGGTGTGCAAAGCATGTTAGGCTTCGCTAACTTTTACCGCAGGTTTATCCCCGCGTTCTCTCGAATAGTCCAGCCCATCACTGCCTTGTTAAAGAAAAACAAACGTTTTGAATGGTCTACCAAGGCGGAACAAGCTTTCCAGGATTTGAAGACTAAATTTATCTCTGCACCAATCTTAAAACACCCTCGCCCCGAACTCCCCTACATCGTGGAAACTGATGCTTCAAGCCTTGCCATGGGGGCAGTTCTATCACAAAAGGACCCGGTAACCAATCAGTTGCATCCCGTGCCATTTTGGTCCCGCAAATTCTCGCCTCCTGAAGTCAATTACACGATTACTGACAAGGAACTTCTGGCTATCAAGTCTGCCTTTAAGGCTTGGCGGCATTATCTGCTGGGGGCCCGACACACCGTTACTGTGATTACGGATCACCGAAATCTGCAATATTTGAAAACCGCAAAAGCCCAATCCTCTAGACAACTCCGTTGGGCATTATTCTTTGCCGAGTTTGACTTCATAATTACCTATCGACCTGGTACAAAGAACGGTAAAGCCGATGCCCTTTCTCGGATGGGAGTGGAAGAACACTTGATCAACCCTAAACCTGTACCAATCATTCCCGAACAAAGAATTCTGGGTGAAATCGCCACAGAATCCATAGAGGAAGTTAAGGATAAAGCCAGGCAACTTGTAACTCCAGCAGACATACAGAATTGGCATCTGCAGGGAAAGGACTTTGCAGTAAAGGACAACTTATTGTATTTCCAAGAACGATTATACCTACCCAGCACAGATTTACAGAAAAAAGTAATCTCTTGTTATCACGACTCTTTAATGGAAGGTCATCCCGGTATAGCCAAGACCTCAGAAAAGATAAAGCGCTACTTCTGGTGGCCGTCTTGGAAAAAAGATATCAGAGACTTTATAATGCCCTGTGGAGTATGCGCCCAAAACAAGAGTCAAAAGGAAAGACCAGCAGGCCTCTTACGCCCTATTGACATCCCACCTCGCCCTTGGCATACGCTTTCTATGGACTTCATCACCGATCTACCTCCATGCTCCGGATACAATACGATTCTAGTAATCGTGGACTTATTCTCCAAGATGGCGCATTTCATTCCGCTCAAAGGCTTGCCAACAGCAGCAACTCTGGCCCGAGAATTTCTCGAAAACATCGTCCGACTGCACGGTTTTCCTTCGGTTCTAATTTCGGATCGAGGTAGTCAATTTATTTCTCATTTTTGGCGAAGTTGCTGTCGGTCGGCTCAAATTGATGTGAGACTATCGACCAGTCACCACCCTCAGACCGACGGACAAACCGAGAGGACCAATCAAACTCTGGAACAGTATTTACGCTGCATGCTGCAACAAACTGAAAAAACTTGGAAAGATATCCTTTGGATAGCCGAGTATGCCTACAATAACTCTGTCCATTCGGGAACTGGGAAAACCCCGTTTTTTCTTTTGTACGGCAGTCACCCTCGAACCTCGGAGTTGGATCCCCTCCAAGATCTTGAAACACCAGCAGTAGACTACCTGCATTCTACAATCACCCAAGCCTTTAAGGAAGCTGTTTCTCACCTTCAAAGGGCTAAAGAACAATACAAGAAAGGAGCAGATCAACATCGGAAGGAAGCCCCTCACTACCAAGTAGGGGATCAAGTCTGGTTATCCACCAAATATCTATCTCTAAAAGGGCCACGCACATTCAACCCAAGATACCTTGGTCCCTATTCCATCACTACCATCGTAAACCCAGTAGCGGTCAAGTTGGACTTGCCCCCGCACATGAAGATACATCCGGTCTTCCACGTCTCTCTATTAAAACCCGTGCAACCTCAAACCCGACTAACCAAATCTCCAAAACCTATCCTAGTTGATGGAGAACTCGAGTTTGAAGTCAAAAGCATTCTGGACTCCAAGATCTCCAAATCTAAACTATTCTACCTAATTGACTGGAAAGGCTACGGCCCCCAAGAGAGATCCTGGGAACCTGCTGAATATATCCACGCTCCTCGCCTAATCAAAATATTTCACCGAACATTTCCTGACAAGCCAAAACCCCCGGAGAAGCCCGGTTTGGGAGGGGCCTTGAGGGGGTGTACTGTCATGGTCTCTGCTTCCAAAAGGTCAGGGTTTTCCCAACTCCCTTGGAAGCAGATCCATAACCCAGGTTCCGAGTGCCAACCAGTCCCAGTTGGGACCTTTTGGACCCAGTCCTGGCGCCAGTGGCACCAGGCTCATAAATATGCCCAGTCCCAGCGCTGGAAGCGCCGGGCTCATAATGCTTGGGTGGACTTACCTGCAGCAGACCATGCTGCTTACTTGCCTGCCAGTTGAGTCTCTGATCCTCTTCTGTTTGGAACTACTTTTCCTGTTGGGTGGGGCTGGAGCCACTCCCTGGATTCAGAACACTGGAACTCTTCTGGAAGGCAGGAACTCTTTTCTTACCAGGAACTCTTTTCTTACTTAGGCGTGGCTGTGGAAGGAGACACCTAAGCACTACAGGAGGCTATTTAAACCACACCCGGTGGATGAATCTTGCTTTGCGTTATTCTGCACCCTCTGCAGCAGAACGCTCATCGTGTCTTCTGCATCCGGTCCTGGGCCTAAGGAAAAAGGCTTACCATCCTGAATCCAGTCTTCAGCAACTCCTATAAAGACAAGAAAGAACAGGTTAGCATTCCGGCATCTGAAAGGCAAAGGCTTACCTACTCTTCGTGCGCTCCGGAGGTCTTCACACTGCATTCCGGCATCTGAAAGACAAAAGCTTACCAACTCTTCGCACGCTCCGGAGGCCGTCGGCGCTGCATCCCGCATCTGAAAGACAAAACAAGGTGCGTTTAAAGACATTGGGGAACTTTAATACTCACGTGCCATTACTCCTTTCCATATCTAACCCAGTGGGTTTCCCGGCACCCTGCAGCCGCTCCGAACTTGTACCTGCAAAATAAAAGACAGTTAGAGCGCATCGTGAAGCTGGCAACAAGCGCTTACTTACGTGCTTCCAGGCGCTTCTATTCATCACACGGGCTCCATCTTCAACTCACTTCAGCCCGTCATCCGCCATCGCCGGAACCCTGCAAAACAAGAGACATCATTATTAAAGACTTTAAAGACATTTGAGTTACTCGAAACTTACCGTTCGTGCAGTAAACGACGGACAGCAGTCCTCTGAAGTCAAGAGGCCTGCGCTACCTATCCAGTGAAGAAACTGGTTACAGCACCCTGCCCCGAGGCAGATGGAGAGCTCGGCATTCACTTACCTAAGGTGAGAGCGTTAACCTGTGGGGGTCTACAGGAGAGGAGAAGAGGAAAGAGATAGGGACACCCCAATAACCCCAGTTCATTAACCCCGTATTTTCTATCTGCAGACATCTTCTCTGCACGTCAGGCATACAGGGCACAGAGGTCCAGCCCAAAGAGCCAGCCGTGTGTTACACATCACCTTTGAAGATATGGTATACGCCCAGTCAAGACCGGCGCCTCTACGGGAATCAGGTGAGCGTTACAGAACGCAAAGCCTACCACAAAACTCCCGTCCAGGCGCTATGGAAACCTCGGATACCGACCAGCTAGCCCAGTTACTTGGGGAACTAAGGGCAGAAGTGCATGCAGCCCGTCAGGAAACGAACGCTCTAAGAAGGGAACTGATTATTTCCAAGGAGCGAACAGATGACCTCGCTAGACAATTGCTACAGTCACAAGCCGGACAGACCCCGTTACCCGCATCTGGGGGAAATCTTCCTTCTACATCCTCTATGGATCCAGTGCAGATCAACCTACCTGGGAATGTACCTCTGGCTCCGCCCGAACGATTTTCTGGTGACCCAAAGAGGTTTGCAGTATTTATCAATCAGTGCCGGTTGCACTTCTTATGCCGGCCAGCAGCCTTTCCAACTGATCAAGCTAAAGTAGCTTTCGTGCTTTCGTACCTGAGTGGCAATGCGGCAGACTGGTCGATCCCTCTAGTAAATCAAGATGATCCGGTCCTCCATGATTTTCAAGCTTTTCAGCTCAGTATGGAAAAACTGTTCGCACGACATTCACAGGGGCAGGCCTTGGACAATGAGCTTCTTTCGTTGCGACAAGGTAATCAAGACCTTTTGGCTTATATTGCGTCTTTCAACAGACTGGTAGTGGAAACTCACTGGCCTGAGGACAAAAGGATTACGCTGTTTTATAGAGGTCTACGCGGAGAGCTCAAAGATGTGTTAGCCCAAGTAGTGAATCCCCCACAAGATTGTTCGGACTATATAGACTTAGTCGTTCAGATAGATCACAGACTGCAGAACAGGAAGGCCGATCGTTCCAAGTTTGATGCTCGAGTATTTTCCAAACCGCCAACTCCTTCCAAAGGAGTAGACTCCGGGGAACCCATGCAAATAGGGGGTCTGAAAGGTCCTCTAACACAAAAGGAGCGGGAAAGGAGAAAACTGTTGCAATTATGCCTCTATTGCGGAAACTCAGGGCACTTTCTTCGAGACTGTCCGGTGAAACCTGCCAAGAAGGCAGTAGGAGCTGCAGTTACCCAAGTTACAAACTCTGAGCAGGGAAACGACCTCGCCCGACAAGAATAGAGGTCCTCTTGCCGAGCGTGAAAACCAGTTCCGTGACCTCGCATTTCGTGATACCTATGGTCCTCATTAGCCCTAATAATCCGGATCGATTACATGCAATTGAAGCTTAAGTCGACAGCGGTGCCATCGGCAATTATGTGGATCATGAAATGGTTTTGAGGATGAATCTAACTCTTTGTCCCAAGGCTGTAAAGGACGTCATTACTACGGTGGATGGTACGGAGATAGCCTCCGGGCCAGTAACGCATACCACTCAAGAAGTGACGCTAGTAAGTCAAGATGGACACCAGGAGAAGATCGTGTTCGATGTGATCAAGGCCCCTCAGTTTCAGATTATTCTAGGAATACCTTGGTTAGAGAAACACAATCCTCTGATCGATTGGCGAGCAAGAACGGTCCAGTTTCCAGAATGTGTCTCTACTTGTCACCCTCCACCTGGTGTTGCACTGGCAGCAATTTCTTCAGAGACTCCCCAGTTACCTCCCGAATACCTAGAATACCAAGATGTTTTCCGGAAGGATCAGGGTAACTCTCTACCTCCTCATAGGTCTTATGACTGCCAGATCGACCTGATACCTGGATCTACTCCTCCTTGTAGTAGAATTTATGCCCTCACCGAGCCTGAGAACCTTCACCTTCGACAATACCTGGATCAATACCTGGCAAATGGGTTTATTCGTCCTTCCAAGTCCCCTGCTTCTTCAGCTTTGTTCTTCGTTCCAAAAAAGGAAGGAGACCTTAGAACTTGTATAGATTATCGCTCCCTGAATCAGATCACCGTTAAGAATAGATATCCGTTACCTTTGATCCCTGAACTCCTGGACCAAGTCAGAAAAGCATGCATATATACAAAGCTGGATCTTAGAGGAGCTTACCACTTGGTACGAGTAAAAGAGGGCGATGAATGGAAGACGGCCTTCCGCACCAAGTATGGGCTTTTTGAATATCAGGTCATGCCCTTCGGACTTTGTAATGCCCCGGCCGCCTTTCAATATTTTATGAACGATGTCCTCAGAGAGCTCATAGATGTGTGTGTTGTTGTTTACATTGACAACATCCTCGTTTATTCTTCATCGGACTCTGAACATCGGAACCACGTGAAAATGGTCCTTGAAAGGTTGCGTCAACACAAACTTTTCGCTAAGTTGGAAAAATGTGTTTTCAACGTGACTGAAGTTGAATTCTTGGGATTCATATTATCACCTGGCGGAGTGCGTATGGATTCAAAGAAGGTCGATGCAGTTCTCAAATGGCCATCACCATCCTCCGTAAAAGGTGTGCAAAGCATGTTAGGCTTCGCTAACTTTTACCGCAGGTTTATCCCCGAATTCTCTCGAATAGTCCAGCCCATCACTGCCTTTTTAAAGAAAAACAAACGTTTTGAATGGTCTACCGAGGCGGAACAAGCTTTCCAGGATTTGAAGACTAAATTTATCTCTGCACCAATCTTAAAACACCCTCGCCCCGAACTCCCCTACATCGTGGAAACTGATGCTTCAAGCCTTGCCATGGGGGCAGTTCTATCACAAAAGGACCCGGTAACCAATCAATTGCATCCCGTGGCATTTTGGTCCCGCAAATTCTCGCCTCCTGAAATCAATTACACGATTACTGACAAGGAACTTCTGGCTATCAAGTCTGCCTTTAAGGCTTGGCGGCATTATCTGCTGGGGGCCCGACACACCGTTACTGTGATTACGGATCACCGAAACCTGCAATATTTGAAAACCGCAAAAGCTCAATCCTCTAGACAACTCCGTTGGGCATTATTCTTTGCCGAGTTTGACTTCATAATTACCTATCGACCTGGTACAAAAAACGGTAAAGCTGATGCCCTTTCTCGGATGGGAGTGGAAGAACACTTGATCAACCCTAAACCTGTACCAATCATTCCCGAACAAAGAATTCTGGGTGTAATCGCCACAGAATCCATAGAGGAAGTTAAGGATAAAGCCAGGCAACTTGTAACTCCAGCAGACATACAGAATTGGCATCTGCAGGGAAAGGACTTTGCAGTAAAGGACAACTTATTGTATTTCCAAGAACGATTATACCTACCCAGCACAGATTTACAGAAAAAAGTAATCTCTTGTTATCACGATTCTTTAATGGAAGGACATCCCGGTATGGCCAAGACCTCAGAAAAGATCAAGCGCTACTTCTGGTGGCCGTCTTGGAAAAAAGATATCAGAGACTTTATAATGTCCTGTGGAGTATGCGCCCAAAACAAGAGTCAAAAAGAAAGACCAGCAGGCCTCTTACGCCCTATTGACATCCCAGCTCGCCCTTGGCATACGCTTTCTATGGACTTCATCACCGATCTACCTCCATGCTCCGGATACAATACGATTCTAGTAATCGTGGACTTATTCTCCAAGATGGCGCATTTCATTCCGCTCAAAGGCTTGCCAACAGCAGCAACTCTGGCCCGAGAATTTCTCGAAAACATCGTCCGACTGCACGGTTTTCCTTCGGTTCTAATTTTGGATCGAGGTAGTCAATTTATTTCTCATTTTTGGCGAAGTTGCTGTCGGTCGGCTCAAATTGATGTGAGACTATCGACCAGTCACCACCCTCAGACCGACGGACAAACCGAGAGGACCAATCAAACTCTGGAACAGTATTTACGCTGCATGCTGCAACAAACTGAAAAAACTTGGAAAGATATCCTTTGGATAGCCTACAATAACTCGGTCCATTCGGGAACTGGGAAAACCCCGTTTTTTCTTTTGTACGGCAGTCACCCTCGAACCTCGGAGTTGGATCCCCTCCAAGATCTTGAAACACCAGCAGTAGACTACCTGCATTCTACAATCACCCAAGCCTTTAAGGAAGCTGTTTCTCACCTTCAAAGGGCTAAAGAACAATACAAGAAAGGAGCAGATCAACATCGGAAGGAAGCCCCTCAATATCAAGTAGGGGATCAAGTCTGGTTATCCACCAAATATCTACCTCTAAAAGGGCCACGCACATTCAACCCAAGATACCTTGGTCCCTATTCCATCACTACCATCGTAAACCCAGTAGCGGTCAAGTTGGACTTGCCCCCGCACATGAAGATACATCCGGTCTTCCACGTCTCTCTATTAAAACCCGTGCAACCTCAAACCCGACTAACCAAATCTCCAAAACCTATCCTAGTTGATGGAGAACTCGAGTTTGAAGTCAAAAGCATTCTGGACTCCAAGATCTCCAAATCTAAACTATTCTACCTAATTGACTGGAAAGGCTACGGCCCCCAGGAGAGATCCTAGGAACCTGCTGAATATGTCCACGCTCCTCCTAAAGACTTTAAAGACATTAGAATTACTCGAAACTTACCGTTCGTTTAGTAAACGACGGACAGCAGTCCTCTGAAGTCAAGATGCCTGCTCCCCTTATCCAGTGAAGAAACTGGTTACAGCACCCTGCCTCGAGGCAGATGGAGAGCACGGCGTTCACTTACCTAAGGTGAGAGCGTTAACCTTTGGGGTTCTACAGGAGAAGAGAAAGGGAAGAAGAGAGAGACATTCAATAACCCAGTTCATTAATCCCACATTTTCTATCTGCAGACATCTTACCCTTCGAGCCAGACATACAGTGCACAGAGGTCCAGCCCAAAGAGCCAGCCGTGTGTTACACATCACCTTTGAAGATACGGTATACGCCCAGTCAAGACCGGCGCCTCTACGGGAATCAGGTGAGCGTTACACCCACCCCTGCAGCGAAAATGCTACAAGCCCTGCTAAGAGACTTTAGGCTGGAGGACATATGGAAGCAGCTACACCCGAACGATAGGCACTACTCACATTATGCCGCCCCACACAACCTACACACGAGATTGGATTACATGTTCGCGACCCCGGAACTTGTGGGGGAAATGACAAGCTCAGAATATAAGGCGAGAATATTATCGGACCACTTGCTTCTGGTTCTGGCGTGGCGACACCAGCCCCCCAGAGACAGCATCCCAACATGGAGGCTTAGAGCTGAGGCATCGAAGGACGCCGCATTCCGGGAGGACCTAAGGGAGGAGATAATTGAGTATTTCGAAAATAATACTGGAAGCGTGGAGTCAGACTATGGGAGGCTTTTAAGGTGGTAGTGAGGGGGGCGGCTATATCCAAAGCTAGAGGGCTCCAAGGGGGTATAGCGCGAGAATTACAGGAGACAGAGAAGAAACTAGAAGTAATTATGAAAAGAGGGGGCACCCCACAGGAAGACGTCGAACAAGTGAGCCAACTACAACAGGCATGCGCTGGGCTCTGGGAGAGGTTATACAATCTGAATTACAAAAAATACATTGAAAGACAACACGCAGGGGGTGATAAACCGGGAAGGCTGCTCGCATGACTATACAAGAACGAGACACCAAGATCAGCCATTAGAGAGATAAAGGGAGAAGCGGGCCAGGTCTGGAACACCCAGGAAAATCTGAACGAGGGAGTCCTTAGATTTTACAAACACCTCTACGAAGACACAGGAGAGGCGGCAGAGCAGGAGATCCAAGAGACGCTAGAAGACATAGGGCTAACTAAATTGAGCGAGGGAGAACCTGGATGCCCCAATCACAATAGAGGAACTATAGACAGTGGTAATGCACCTGCCCACGATTAAAGCCCCTGGGACAGACAGGCTCCATAGCGAGTTCTATAAGACATATAGACACGAAGTGCTCCCTTCGCTATTGGCAATGTTTAACGAAGCCTTCGAGAAAGGGAGACTGCCGGAATCACTGAGGGAGGCGGTAATTATTCCACTCTTCAAACCCGACAAGCCAAGCACAGACTGCGGGTCGTATAGACCACTATCCATGTTGAACCAGGACAGTAAAATTCTCACGTCTGTGCTGGCGAATAGACTCAAGCGGGTAATAAATAAGCTCATACACCCCGATCAAACCGGATATGTCCCAGGCAGAAGCATATCCGATAACCACAGGAGGCTCCACCATATCATAGAACAGGCAGGGGCTACCCAAGTGAAATAGCAGTGGTCTCGTTAGATGCAGTAAAAGCCTTCGACTCTGTAAGGTGGCCTTGGATGATGGCGGCCTTGAAAGAATACGGGATGGGACCGGGGTACCTACGGTGGGTAAAGATGGTATATAGCTCCCCAACAGCCAGGGTCAAAACGGGGGTGATCATTTCGGATAAATGGCAATTTAGCAGAGGCACGAGACAGGGCTGCCCTTGGTCCCTGATGTTGTACATCCTTGCTCTAGAACCACTAGCAATCTGTCTGAGACAGCAATACGAAGAAATAGGGGTACACACTAGGACCGCATTTGATATCATTGTATGCGGATAACATGTTGTTATATCTGCGGTACCCAGAGGAAAATCTGCAATATATCTTGGAGGTGATGGAGCGCTATGCGACTCTTTCGGGCAAAGCGGTGAACCCCAATAAATCGAGCATGTTCCCCTTGGGGAGGTTCAGAGGAGTCCCACAGGAGAACTTGCCCATCCTGCAGATAGCCTGGCAGACCAGAACATTCAGATATCTGGGGATTGACATATATCACACGATCGCAGATGAACACAAATATAACACGGAAAGGGCAGTAGAGGTCATCAAGAACAGTATGGGTTTCTGGGCAAGGCTCCCTCTAGCCATGGTGGGAGGGGCGGCCTTGCTCAAGATGGTGGTCCTGCCTAGGCTACTACATTTTGTTGTGAACATCCCACACATGTTGCCCAGACATTCTTTTATTAAACTCCACAGCCAATGCAGAGGTTTCCTGTGGCTGACCTCCAGAAATAGAGTGGCCCTATGGAAATTACAGAATACATATGACAGAGGGGGTATAAACCTGCCGAACTTTGAGATATACCACTTGGCAGGGCAGCTACAATATGTCGCTAAGTGGCTGTCGGAAGATGAGACAGCCGAATCTAGATTGTTGCGGGGAGAATGTGACCCTTATTTCCTAAAAGAACTGATATGGCTGCCCAAACCAGAGATGCAGGGGCGATCAAGATTGCTGGAGCTGGGCTGGAATACATGGCACAAGGCGTGTCGTGTTATGGAAAACCCGACCCCATGCTCCCCGCAGGCGCCACTCGCGGCGCTATGCGGGATGGATGAAAAACTGAAGAAAGGGATCCACAAATACTGGGAGCCGGTAGGCCTAGCGACTCTGGGAGACATATGGCAAGAGGGGAGGGCACGGGACTTCCAAACGATAGCTGACGAAACTGGGATAAATACCAGGCAATACATCACATACACTATAATAGTTAAACAGGTGAAGGAAACGTGGTCCGAACTGGCACTAGCAGCACAACTCGAAACTTCTATAGAAACGATGTATGATATATCCGAGGGAGGGCACGAGACATCCCGGATTTATGAACTGGTGATGTCCAGAGTGGGTAAGGAGCTGCTCCAATTGAGACGGGACTGGGAGGAGGAAGCGGGAGAGCCTATGCAAGACGGGCAGTGGGAAAGGGCTCAGAGATATCATAAAAAGGTATCCAGGAATGCGAGGCTGCAGCAGATTCAGTTATATGTCACCCACAGGGAGTACATGACCCCCCCGAAAGATCACCAGATTTGGGAGTACAGAAATACAAAAATGCCCCAAAAATGCCGGGGAGGTGGATGCAGGTATGATCCATCTGTTCTGGTCGTGCCCGGAGGAGGTCAAGCTACGACTATCTGAAAAGGGAATCAAGCTAGATGTGGAATCCATGTGGGCATGCATGATGGGGGCATTTACCAGACCACGTAATCTGAAACACATATTCAAACTCAAGGACCTGGCCTACATTCTGGCCAAAAGGAGACTAGTCATGAGCTGGAAAGCAGCTCATTGACCTAGATTAGAGGTATGGTGGAACGGTCTTCTGAAATGGGCAGACGCTGAGACAGTAGTATGGCATGAGGCAGCCAATAAAGGGGAGGATGATGAAGTGGGACCTCTGATAGCATGGAGACAAATGTTAGCCACATTGTAGGGAACCTCCCATGCCATATCTAGTGAATTTGATTCGTCCGAAAAGGGGGAAGGGGACTAGTCCCAACAGCGGGGAAGTCGGAAGAACTGAAGGGGAAGCTCGAGTTAAAGGGGGGTGGAAGGGAGAGGAATAGTAATAACATGTAAATGTATGCTATGAAGCTTGTGGCTGGAAATGTCGGGTGTGTTGGTTATGTTGTGTTTGTGGTGAAAACAAAAAATTAAATACATTTTTAAAAAGTGTTAATGCCCTCTTGTGTTCCAAGAACACAGTTTTAGGTCGTTGGAGGGTGTATGGGCTGACGCATCGTCTCTTTTGTCACCTGACAGACAGGCGGGTTGCTATTTCTTACAAGGTAATATCAGTGCCTTCGGCAGCCAGGACCATATGCCTTGTTGAGTTTGTCCTTTCCCCCCGATGTTTGAGGGTCTTTTCCTCTCTCGATTGTTTTGTGTGCAGGATCTTTTCATTTCTGAGAGTTGAACAGACCCTTGCTAGCTGGAATAGCTTGGGTTTTTCCTGTCCTCTGGTTCGGGAGGATTTAACTGGTTTACACTGCACCCTCCACGGTCTGAACGAGATGTATGGTGAGTATTTGGTTTCTTTGGGACCAGTAAGTTACTTTTGGAGTCCTTTTTCTCCTTCGTTCTGACTTTTTCTTGGATACTCTTCGGAGGGTCTTCTTCCTCATTGTATTTGTGCTTCCTTGAGTTGCTGGGAGGTGTATTTGGAGATGTTGGTCTGTTTTCTATGCTTCGGGCTCTTGGCCATCGAGCTACCTGTTTTCTGGATGTCGGTTCCATAAGTGCGTAGCCCAGCTTTAGAAGCTCATGAGACTCCTGTCTTATTAAAGTTTTCAGCCTTGTTGAGGGAATATGTAAGTAGGCTTTGGCAGTGCGATGTCTGTTGCTTGGGTCCACAATCTTTAGGTCGTCTAACTTAATCCGTCGAAGAGTTGGAATAAGGTAGAACAGAGCTAAGACCCCTCTTCTAATTAGAATAATTTCATCATGATTTTCAGGGATCTGCTCCAATTTTAGTGCCCATGTTGTTTTTTCTGAACTTACTAAGGGTCTGTGGTAGGCCTCAGTTCTGGAACTATAGTGGAAGGTTTTGGATTTTATTTCGTGTGGAGAGTTTTGGCTTTCATCTGCTCTCTGAGGATTTCTTGTTTTAGGAGGTTCCACTCCTTGGCGTTTACTATCCTTCAAACCATGATCATAACTCTTACGTGGCTGTGGTGTCCTGGGTGGCCGCAGCGACTTGTCTTTTCTGGGAGGTTGAGAGACTTGTTTGGCTGGAGTTTGATCTTTTAACCTCCAGTTACTGGCCTGCAAAAGTTTTTTATGCCGATCCTCCAGCGTAAGAAAGGGAGGGACAAGGTCCTCTTTTTTTTCTTCAGTGCCCATGCTTGAAGCAGGTTCCTCAGGGCCCGTGGACGTGTTATGGTCTTCTGTTTCCCCCTGTTCCTGACCAGTAGCAGCCAAGACGGGATCATTCTCAAGATGTTGACTTATATTCATTAGATGGCCAGTTGCTAGAAATTCCTCTGTCGTTTTAGGTGATTCAGGCACAGGTCACTTTTCCCAGAATGGTCTTTTTCGAGCACCATTTTCAATTGCTTTCGATTTAGAGTGCACAATGTGGCTTCCACTGTATATACTAGGTTTGATGGGTGCCGAGAACTCGAAGGCCTTGTCTCTGTGCATAGGACACTTCTGGTCTCGTGTGAAAAGTCAGGGTTTTCGTCTTGACTAACTTTTGTTGTTGAAAAAATCGAGTACGCCCGGTCCTGAACACTTGTCCCAGGGGATTTGGGCACCCCTTTTTGATGTTGGTCATCGACAATGAGGATTACATCACATGTCTCGGGCCGGCGATCTTCTTTAGGCCTCTGGTCGCTAGGGGCCACGCCCACACTTGTGGCTTTCTGAGATATGACAGGTGTTGTGGTAGTTTTACCAATTTCAGGGGCGATGTTTGAGATGCTGGAAACAGTCGCCGAAAAGTACTGGGTCGTCTTTTAGGGGAGGTGAGTGTCCAGACAGGTGGTTCAAGTTTATATTGGCAGTCTTCGAACGTTCCTCTACTGCCGTGATATAACCCTCCATGTAAATTAATTTTGTGTGCATCATGGCCTGTATGGTTGTGTGGTCCTTTAGAGTCTCGTTTATTGACTCGTACAACTTTGTGAAAGGTGCCAAGGATAGTGACTGCCGACATAATTGATAGAATGTCTTTTTTTTTTAAGGTGTTTCTTTTATTGTTAGAGAAGGTTGAGTCTGGTTTCTGGAAGGTGAAGTAAAATGTTGAACGTCCTGAGTTGGCTGGTTCCGAACGGTCGGTCCGTGGTGGAAGTCCAGCGAACTTCGACGGTCGTTGTCCAGACTGAGTTTTTGCTTTTGTTTTCCTCTGAGCTCTCCGACCTGTTGTTTTCCTCAGGGTGACCAGTGGCTATTATCCCTAAATGGAGTGTCAGAACAGCCTGGAGGTGGCGTGAGTTGGATCTTGTTTTGAACGTCTCGGTCCTTCTCCAAAACTCGTGCCTCCTTTTATTGAGGTGTTTATTTTCCGACTGAAGCTGCGGTTCTCTGTATAGGGAGTTGAGTTGGTAAAATCAACTTCTCCCTGCATGATTGATGGAGCTGTGGTGGTGGTCTCGGAGGCACTAGTACCTCACGTAGAACTGTTGCACGTTGACTCTGCAATTGTAATGAGGAGGTAAGTGGGGGCACTATGTCCAGGAAGCTCTCCTCTCGCGGGTAGGTGGGAGGGGTTCAAATGGTCCCTCCTCTCCCACAATTTCCGTGACCTGCGACTTCGCCTCTTGTGGGGTGCCATGGGGAGAGATGGTTCTAGATAGTTTCTCAGAAGTGGGATCCATCCTTATGTGCTTGTCTAGTGGCTGGCAGACCTTCACCACTTCTGTCAAGGGTTACGCAGGTCTCAGGCGCAGGAGTGGAATTAACCAACCACCCCCGCATTGGTCTTGATGCCTGCAAGTCAGTGCTTACATAGACATTCGCGACCAGAGCAGGGAAAGAGGGTTAGGGTCTCGTTGGTTGGATGTGTAAGGGAAGTTAGGGTAACCGGAAAAAGGATTAGGTAGAGGTTATGGACAGGACTGGGGAGATTGGGGATAGCTTGATTGCTGCACACCTTTATCTTCTGTTCAACAAGGCAGCTTCCATGATGCCGAAGGTTGGCACACAGTTTAGAACTTTACCCCCAAAGCAGCCTTGACTACTATGTTGAGAATCACGTAGACCTAGGCACAATATACAGTATGTCAGTTAATGAGTCACTGACACTAAACATCTATACATGCACACTTAGCTTTTAGTTGTCCAAGTCCGGTAACATGGTCCTTAGCGTCACCAGTCGGGAGCTGTCAGTCTCATGTGACGTCTTGGAGGTGGTTCAGGCAGGATTCAGGCTACAAAGAAAGAACACAGTGTTATTGCCTGTATGTTGGCTTCATATAGTCATTCTCTTTCCATCCCACACTCATACATTCACACACACACTTCCAATGACGTGTGGCACCGCACGTGGTTTCCCGCAGACTGTCCTCACTAACTTCCCCCAAGTGAGCTGCCCAATAATGCTAGCACGAACGTCGCCGCGCACGGCTTCCCCTTCGTTCCGTGGTGTCGGAGATATGTTCCTCCTTGACACACGGAATGCGTTTTTACACGTGTTCCAATAGTATTCCAACCCGGAGCCAATATCCTCCTCAAGGCGGGAGTAGAATTAAACATAAAAGGGAGTCGCTTCAGATGCGGCTACTTATCTTGGTTTGCAGGCGGAGGGGCGATTGGTATGGGCGGAATGAAAGATGCCCCCTGCGCTTCCCCAGCTCCCTCTGCAGCGCTTCCCGAGTCTTTTCGTTTTGCCTCCCCCCTCCCTCTGCAGCGCCTCCCCAACTTATCTTTTGGTAGGCGAGGGGCCGGAACCTTGATCTGGTGGGGCAGGGCCCCTTGCGTGTAGTTTTCGCCGGAGCTGCTCTGCGCATGTCCTCCTCCGTTGAGTTCTTGAGCACAAGCCCCGTGCCCTGTAGCTCGCGCATGCGCAATGACTTGCACCACACCTGGTCTGCTTCCTGATTGGTTGCCAATGCCCAAAGCATGCTGGGCAATGTAGTTTTGTTGTGCTTTTTGCTACAGAGAGAACAAAGCTGCCTCCTGTCAGGCAGTATACCCGTCTTGGCAGTATTCAGAGTTAGCAATGTTTTTAAATGGAACATGGTGCACAGCACCCACACTCCTACCTGTCTTGGCATTGTTTGTATGTTTTACCTGCATGTTTTGTCTTTTCTTTGGTCTGCCCCTGACAACTTCCAGTATTTCTGCATCTGTGAGGTCCTCTCTGCTTCCTGTAGACAGGTGAGTGTAAGAATTAAAGAAGTCTGTCTCTAGGCTCAGTGCTGAAGGTTGGCCTGAATCAGACTTCCAAGGTGTTTTGCTGGAACTCCACCGTCCGTTTTTAGACTGTGCATGTTTTTGTATTGCGCCCAGTCGCTGTCTTCTAGTTTTACTTTGGACTCTTGCTTTTATTTGTCGCTTCCCCCCATGAACGGGGGAGTCCATCTGATTTCTTTTACGCTTTTTGTTTTGGGAATTTGTCTTATTTCCTCCTTCTCCTCCTTCTCCCGGGCCAGGTTGTTGCAAATTTAAGGCCGCTTGGTGCAAGGGAGTTTTTGAGTATACCCATCCCTGGTGAGGTCTAATGTTTGACAGACTGCAGGGAGGGAACCCTTCTTTGTTTGTTCTGTGTGAACCATCACGTTTACCTTGAACAAGTTTAAAGGATTGCTGAATTTTTGATCCTCACAATTTGCCTCTGCTAAATTGGGCGGGGCTCTGTTCGTTTCGTGAGGTGACGTTATGATAACATTCCGCCGGCCATCGGATGATTCGTTGGTGTTGCTTCTCTGTGCCAGTACCAGAGACTGCACAGACTGGGGCACAGTCACAGCCCCCCTCGATTCAACAGCAGTCTTGTTGGGTAGCTCTTGCTCCCGGCCTGTGTCGTGCGCGGCACTGCTGTGGACTTCAACTGATTCCAGACATTCCACGTCGTTGGAGTGAACCTCGCAGGCGTCGTCTGCCTCTGAGCTCCTCCCCCCTGCTCCGGCCGCTCGGCCCTCCCTTCAGAGGTGTCTAATGGCCGGGCTGGAAGGGAAGGAACCAGGGGTTGGACGGGGGCCACAGCCACCGTGAGTCACCTGAGGATTCCACTCTCCTCGGGGAAGTCAGCTGTGGCTCGCGTTTCCACTGGAGCAGCGGCAGTTTCCTAGGTAAGAGGAGCAGCTTGTATGGGATCTTCTGCCGCCAACGAGAAAGTTGATGTTTCTTTCCTCGTGGTTTTTAGAGCCTTGTGCTCTCCACGTTTTGGGCCTAGAGTTGGTCGGTCCAGGGTCGGGTGGGAATCAGCAGATAGTGATCTGGTTGGAATTACGCGAGAGCATGCGCTGCAAAGCTGGCGTCCCTCCTCCTCCTGGCCAGACCGCGAGCAGACAGTTTCAGCAGCTGTGGCAGCAATGACTGTCAGGACTGCAGGACTGCCACTCGCCACCACTCCGCGTCCGCTCTGCGGACAAATACAGTCTTTATGGAGGCAAGAAGGCACACCTCCTCCCTGGAACAATGGTAGACAGGGAAAGCAGACCAAAGATCTGTGAAGAATAGGGAGCTGCAGGACTGCCACTCGCCGCCACTCCGCATCCCCTCCGCGGACAAATACAGTCTTTATGGAGGCAAGAAGGCACACTTCCTCCCTGGAACAATGGTAGACAGGGAAAGCAGACCAGAGGTCTGTGAAGAATAGGGAGCTGCAGGACTGCTACTCACCGCCACTCCGCGGACAAATACAGTCTTTAAGGAGGCAAAAAGACACACCTCCCTGGAACAACGGTAGACAGGCAAAGCAGACCAGAGGTCTGTGAAGAATAGGGAGCTGCAGGACTGCCACTTGCCGCCACTCGGCTAAAGGTATAATGAACACCGTTCCAAGGGTGCTCAGGGCTCTTCCTTAAGCTTCCCGCCTTGGTTTATAACAAAGTTCCAAGGGCTCAGGGGTTCCCTTCCCCAAGCTTTAGCCTCCTTCTGGATGGGCTGGGACCTTCCTGGTCTAGGCTCAGTTTATCAGCCACACGCCCCACCCTTTACAGGTCACGTAACAAGTAGTCCTTGTCTCACTTCCTGCCACCTTGGCAATGCTTTTAAATTCAAAGGTTTGCAATAAATTGTATGTTAGAAGTCTCTCTATGTTGCTTTAATGTGGGTTTTCTGGTTTAATATAAATGTACTCATTCTGTATTTTGCTCTCTGGCTCCCAACAGCTTCATGTTTATACTGCCAGCGTCTTTATAGTTTATTTCAATTGGAAGCTTTTAAAGAAGTGCCAGTTCCACACAAGCAGTCCTGAACTTCAGGGCTTTTAGTCTATTTCAATTGTAGGCTTTTGGAGAAGTGCCGGCTGCACGCAAGCACTCCTGATACATTGTAATGTCTTTGCTTTGTTTACGCGCACCGGGTTTCAGCACAACTCTTTGAAACTCAGCGGTTGCCGCGTTCTTGTTTGTAGTCAGCTGCTTTCTGGGACTTGAGGTCAGGGTCTTATTGCCTGCCCCTCAAACATCCCTGAAGGACTCCTTCCTACATGGGAACGAGCAGTTCATGGCCATGTAAAAGAGACCGCCCAACTTCACGGCTCCCGCCTTGCTCTCGTACTCCGGCTTCCTGGAGAAACTGCCCCCTCACCACGCATCAACACTTCACTGCACATGGTCTCCCTCTAGTGTCTCAGCATCCCGTTCTCCTCTGGTTTTGCATGAGCTGTGCTGGCCTTCCTGCTGCTTCTTTTGGTGCTGCTTCATCTCTCTTTTTATACACAGTTGACGCTTCAAGTGGTTTCAGGTGTGTACTATTCTCCCTGTTTGCCTGACCACAATCGGGCAAATATTGGGACTTTCCTGACCTGCAGGTCTGTAACTCTTAGGCTCCGTCTTCTTCGTCCCAGTACTATAATGGCACTCATCATAGGTAACCTGCATTACTAACAGATTGAGACAGGTCATGGATAAGCTCATACATTCGGACCAGACTGGATATGTGCGACACAGAAGCATATCTGACAATCTTAGAAGGCTTCACCGCATCATAGAGCAATCAGAAGGGGATACGCAGGAAATAGCAATTGCCTCACTAGATGCGGTGAAGGCCTTTGACTCAGTCAGATGGCCTTGGCTGATGGCAGCCTTGAAGGAATACGGAATAGGGCCTGGGTATCTAAAATGGGTTAAATTGATGTACAGCTCCCCACTAGCCAGGGCCAAGACGGTGGCGCCTATCTCGGATAAATGGAAGCTCAGTAGGTGCACCAGACAGGGTTGTCCCTGGTCCTTGATGCTGTACATCCTCGCATTAGAACCCCTAGTGATATATTTGAGACAACAATACGAAACAGTGGGAATTTATACAAAGGGGGGACTACATCTCAAATCACTGTACGCCGACGATATACTGCTATACCTAAGATATCCATAGGAGAACCTGCAATGCATTTTGGAAGTAATGGAGCGATTTACGTCACATTCTGGGATCGCAGTTAGTCCCATGATATCTAGCCTGTTCCCTCTGGGTAGATATACAGGGATCCCGCAGGAGAACCTACCAATATTGCAGATACCCTGGGAGACTAGAACTTTTAGGTACTTGGGTGTAGACATTTATCACAAAGTGGAAGATGAACATATACATGATACAGAGAGGGCAGTAACAAACTTGGAGAATAGCATGAGATTCTGGGCAAAGCTCCCCTTGGCCATGGTAGGGAGGGTGGCACTGCTGAAGATGGTTGCATTTCCCAGGCTACTACCCTTTTTTGTGAACATCCCCTTTATGATACCCAGGCATTTTTTTGATAATTTACAAAGCCTATGCAGAGGCTTTATCTGACACAACACCAGGAATAGGATAGCTCTATGGACATTGCAAAACATGTACAATAAGGGGGGTATAAAACTGCCCAACTTTGAGATTTTACCACCTGGCCAGCCAACTACAGTATGTGGCGAAATGGCTGACAGAAGACACCACAGCGGAGTCCAGACTGTTAAGATCTGAATGTGTCCCGTTTTTCCTGAAAGAGATGATATGGGTGACCAAACCAGATTTGAGGGGGCGATCAAGGCTGTTGGAACTGGGATGGGAGGTATGGCATAAAGCTTGCCGGGCCATGGAGAACCTGACCCCATGTTCCCCACAGTTGCCGCTAGTGGCAGTGGTGGGTGTGGACGAGCAACTAAGGAAGACGATTCGCAAGCACTGGAAACCTGTCGGCATAGCAACATTGGGAGACGTATGGAAAGGAGGGAAAGTAATGGAATTTGAAGAGCTAGTAGATGAAACTGGACTACACCCGGGACAATATATAACCTACACCAGAGTGGTGCGGAGGGTGAGAGAGTCATGGCCTGAATCGGTGCTTATGGATCAACCCGATGAAGCTGTAGAAACCTTTTATGATATCTAGGAGGGAGGACATGAAGTCTCCCGAATCTACGAACTCTTGATGTCCAGGGTGGGAAAGAAGGTGACCCAGTTGAGACGGGATTGCAAGGATGAAGTGGGGGTGCCTATGCATGATGGGTTCTGGGACAGGGCCCAGAGATATCACAAAATGGTGTCCAGAAATGCGAGGTTGCAGCAGATCCGACTATATATAACTCATAGAGCCTATATGACCCCCCAGAGGGTCACCAGATTTAAGAGCAAAGAAACATAAGCATGCCCTAAATGCGGGGAGGTGAATGCTGGGATGGTACATATGTTCTGGGCATGCCCAGAGATTAGGAAATTCTGGGACAAAGTCACCCACCGGCTAACCGAGAAAGGGATACAGTTGGATGTGGAATCCGTATGGGCTTGTATGATGGGGGGCTTTGTAAAACCCCGCAACCTGAGACATGTGAGCAAACTGAAGGACCTGGCCTACATACTGGCTAAGCGTAGAATTGCTATTGGTTAGAAAGCGAGCCATAGACCCAAAATAGAGGTGTGGTAGCATGATCTCCTGAAATGGGCAGATGCCGAAACAGTGGTATGGTATGAGGCGGCCAACACGTGAGGGGTGGAAGAAACAGATACTCTAATGGCCTGGAGAGACTTAGTAGCCACACTGTATGGATCCAGCCAAGGTCTCCCAGATGATCAGGACTCCTCTGGAAATACAGACGAGGATGAACCTCTAGAAGGAACTGAAGTTGGAAGCAAAGGAGAGTAAGCTCGAGTTAAGGGAGGAGGGTAAAGGGAAGACAGTGGCCATTTTATGAAAATGTGTTTTATGCTTGATAATCTTGACATGCACTGTTGGACTTGTTGTTGTTGACTGTTGTTGTTCAAATAATAAAAATTGTTTAACAAAAAAAAAACCTGCATTACTCTCGGGACGATCTTCTTCCCAGTACTGGCCTTCACTTTAGGGGAGAAGTAGGATAAGAACGACAATATCCTACAAAAGCTGAGGGAGGGAGAATTATACCACTATCAGAAAAGGGGATACCGTGTCTCGCCCTCTGGCTCTCTCTCCCCAATTCTCAAGGACCCTCCACCCAGATGGCCCTCCCTCGATAGTCCCCAAGGGTTGGGATAAAAGAGCGATAGCCCTTCCCTGGCCATCTGAAGAGAAGATCCCTGAGGAGTAGATGTGAGAGTACTTTCAGGTTTCTCACAATGCCAACATTTAGTAGCACCTTAGATGGATTGTTGGGATTGGGAAATGTATCACACTTAGGTGGATTGTTGGGACTGCGAAATGTATCGCACTTAGATGGATTGTTGGGGGTAGGAAATGTGTTGCTCCTAACTAACCATACTAAAAACTTATCATTCTGTATACTCACCCTCAACCTTTGACCTAAACATAACTGTAACTCTACCGCACACAATTCTCAACACCCAACATGAAACCAAATCATGCACAATCATACCTCAACACCACATGACACTACCAATCGAGAACACACCAACGCTCAGTGTCCAGTTTCTCCGAACTGAAGCTGCCAACAGCACATCAAAGCTGTCTTGCTCTTCTCCTTCTCAATCCCACAAACAAACCCAACCCTCCTTTCATTGCAGATCTACCACAGCACCAAGAGACCACGCATGTGGCAACAGTGTGCAGTACAAGACCCAGTAACGTTAACATTAACCGCACCTGAGAGGGAGATTGTGTCACAGAAAGGGGGAGAATTAGATGTTCCCATTCGATTACATATTAGTTAGAATTATTTTAGGAGGGAGAAAGTAAAAAAGCAACAATTTTTATTTTAAAAATCGTGAGGGTTGGCATGTATGTGACACAAATTAGATGTTCCCATTCGATTACATATTAGTTAGAATTATTTTAGGAGGGAGAAAGTAAAAAAGCAACAATTTTTATTTTAAAAATCGTGAGGGTTGGCATGTATGTGACACACATCCTCTGTATCCAAAAATGCCACTGACAGATTGAAACTGTCAGCAAGATAAAGAAAGGGGGCAGGAGCAGGACTTGGGCAGACCTTAGCAAACAGACAGATCATATGCGTTATTGTGGCTTCGCATCCTGTGGCCCCTGCCCTGTAAAAATATAAAAACATGTGATCAATGCTATTTTACCGCCATTGCATGCGCCAGAGCATTGTGCCGGTGTGTGTGAGCGAACACTAGCGCGCGCGCGGCAGGCTGTGCTCCACCTGCCCCTCACTGAACATTGATCCTGTGTATTCCATGGATGTGGTGGAATGTAAGAAATGTGAAGAATTGAGGGAATTCTCCCCAAGGGGGAGCACCTCCCCCTGTGAGGCTAGGGAGGTGAGCCTGCTCCGCAACACCCTCCATAGGGATTGAGACAAGTGGGACCTCATCGAGAGAGACTCCCCACACCCCTTGAGGGACAGTGACTCCCATTCCCATGAGGAACTCCCTAATGCCCTCAAAGTGATGGCCTATAAGGATTTGTCTAACATAGCAGAACATTAACAGTTCCATAAAGATGAAGTGGACTTATGCTATTGACAACAGAAAACAAAGACTTTTCCTTTAAATCAGTCCCTCTAGTGGACTGTGCCAAGGATGCTGAAAAGGGATGATATGACAAGGGAGAAAGGTAAGGTGACAAAGGCCAGAGAAATACAAACAAAAGCCAGAAAGCAGAGAAAACAAGGGAAAGCCCCCTGCATAGCAGAGCTGAAGGAGGTGGAGCTCTTGCAGAGCCTGCATAAGCCAGTCAAGCTCTGATGTGGAGCCAAAGATAATGGGAGAACGTCATATGAGAATGGAAGAAAGCACAATGCAATTGAAGAGAGAATTCAGTGGTGGCGTGACCACACAGCAGTGGTGGTGGGCAGTCTGCCCGCAGAACAGCACCAATACCAGTGACGGGAGAAATCTACTGCAGACCCGAGATAGAGCGCAAGTTCAATTTGGAAGATGAGAAGGAAACGCACGTGAAGCAGACGGCATGACAAATGAGCCATGGAACCAAGAAAAAGCAGAAAGAGAATCCAAGACCTTACCTGTGCCAGTGATGTAACCCCTCAGAATAGAAGGTAATACGGGGAACGGGATCACCGGAACATTAAGAGGGACTCATATCTCGAACAAACGTTCCAGTGCTGATGAGAAAAGTATAGGAAATATGCTGAGGAATGAGAACCATGTTCACGAAAGGCAATGCTACATGAAATACAAAAAAGTGCAAGAGGAGTAGAGTTGAAAACTCATTGCCTTAGGAGAAGTGAAAAGTCAACCGAGGTCCCAAAGATGAGAAAGAGAATATAATAAATGAAGACATTTAGGAAACACACACCCAGGAGGCTAGGAACCCAGGAGACTAGGAAGTCAGAGCTCCTACATGAAACAGCACTCTGGGAAGACAGGATAGAACCTGACAAAAAAGAGAGAAGGAACTTATACAAACGTAAGAATGTTTGCATCAAAGGGAGAGGAAAACCATCAGTCGCCTACAAGAGATACAGAACTTAATCCAGAAGATAACAAGAGACTATTTGCGTATGGTCTATTGAATGGAACAAAAGAACAAATAAAAAAGTGTTACAGAAAACAGCAACGAGGAGAAGGGAGTCATTCACCTGTCCTTAGTTACATTAGTGGTAGGGTCAGATAGGTTAGATTTGGACAGTGGACAGACTTGTTTTTGGGTATTCACCCTGACAGACGAGCACCTTAGTAAAATAGGTAGGGAACACCCCATAGATATAGGGAGAGTGATGCCTTATTTTACTTTAGAATAAATAGCATGCTTAAAATGTCTTCACACCCTCTGTGTCCTTCTTCTGATCCTCCACAGAAAATGGAGGGCATTTCAAGTACACAGTGTCTGCAATGTGACATTTTTCTATACTCCCAGGAGGTATATTCCTCTGGAACACAGGTTTTTAGCCTGCGAACAAGGGTACTCATGCAACCTGCAAACATCTAACTTTGCATATCAACAGTGAACGCTCCTGTCCATGTGAAAGGTATTTGTGTTGCCTAAAGTAGTGGCAACCTCTGCCGCCTACCACCTGCCATTCCCTACAAAATGCCTGAGGAGGATTACAGAGTTGCTTCTTATACTTCCAGGGATTCACCTCACCCTCCCTCGGGAAGTCTTCAAGATTAAGTGGCATAGTAGTGACATCACAGGTGGCACCCTGGGGTCCCCCATCGATCCAGAGTTTATATATTCAGAATTTGTCATTGTGGAGATGCTACAACATTCAAATGTTTTTCATTGTGTCTAGATAAGATGACAACTCTGCCATGTGATCCAAGCTCTACTTTTATGCTGGCTGGGAAGAAGCAAACAAATCGATTTCTGTGAGAAACCTGAAGGTGTCTCTCTAGCTAGTCCCCGGGATCTGGCATCCAGGTGGCCAGGACACGGCTATCGCTATTGGATCCAGTTCCTGGGGGTGGACCAGTGAGGGAGGATCACCTGGATGGGGGGTCCTCAGGGAGTGGGAGTGAGACACTGACAGGTGAGGCATGGTATCCCCCTTCCTTCAACGCCTTTTCCCCATCGTACCACGTAGGACATTCAAAACCACCTCCCCTCCTTTACCGACACAAACACTTTCACACGACACACCAGAGAACCGACTAACACCAGAACCCTTTACCTGACATGTCCCAATACAAAGGTCAGGCAAAGTCAGACGATTGATCACAAACACACAAACCTGACAGCCCTTTCCCTTCCCCACAAGGATAAAAGGTGGAGCAAGAGAGCACAGTACGAGCAACGCAGACCGCACAACGAGACAGCGATCCAGGTCTGGCAGTTCAAGAGGAGGAGAAAGTTAGCAAATATCTAGAGGCTCACAAGGAGAGACACAACCTTGCCCTTTTCGACCCAGACCTACGAACCCTCCAGAGAGGGAATCGTAAGACCAAGGACAATAGCCCGAGTGTGCTGCAACAGATGTCAACGGAGCGTGTCAACGCTGAGAAGCGGAAGCGAGGGAAACTCCTGCTATCGGCCTGGACTCCAGTTGCAAAGAAAGCCAAGTGGTTCATCACAGCCGGTGAGTCGAGGGGAGAGCCGATAAGAGCCAGGCTGTGGTGGATGGAAGATGCAAAGTGTCAAAATGAACTAAGTTCAAAAGAACTGTAAAGTGTTGAGGGGAGACCAGCTGCAGAGGGAACTGACAACACGTGGGTGCTAACTCGAGAGACTCTGGTCGATCCCCGTCTGAATGAAAACTACAGAAACCAGAAGGCCATAGGAGAGCTGCCAAAATAGGTCAAAGTGGTCATACAGGAGGTCAAGCAAAATCCCAGTACAGTCGAAAGCCTTTGATCTACAAAGGTGGAAAGTCAGGGAAGTGTATCCCACAAACATTTATGAATGTGAAGTTGGCAAGAGTGAACCCGACCGAGGGATGCTGATGGGAAGGGGGCATGTCTAAAGTCCCAGGAAATAGTGTGCTGACAAGCTGGAACCCAGCAGAGGGATGTCCAATGGAACTGTTTAAAAAGACATTAAGATTTGTGAACGAAGGAAAAGCCTAAGTGAACCCAGAGAAGGGAGGCTGAAAGTAAAGAAGGGTCAGCGCCCGGAAGAGGGTGGCCCAGGGGTGAAAATTCCTCACCCAAAGGTAAACCAGGAAATTAACTTTCATTTTGTTGAAGGAACTTTCGTTTTGTTGTGCAATACATCAGGCCCTCAAAGCCAAGAGACTTTCAAGTGAAACGAGACTTAGCTGTCGATGGTCCTGATAGCTGCAGGTGGAACTGTCGAATCTGGGGAAAGCTTGAGTGTGTGCTGTGCTCCAAGATCCTATCTTACCCCATGTTCAAAACATGGGGAAGGGAGATCCAAGCTATCATATCCTGACATATTATTTGCGGACACTTCTTTCTTTTTTTGAAAACCATCCCATATCCTTTTGATATTAGTTGTAAGGTTTGGCAATAGGTTTCTTAGTATAGGCCCTTTTTATTTGACACTATGCCACTAGGACTGCCTTATTTTCATTTGATGGTCGACGCTTGCTGCCATCTTAGATTTAGGTGTAGATTAGACGTTTTTCTAACCTGCATACAGTTTATTAACCACCCTTGAACTGTCATCACTTGTGTCTGTACTGTTGCCACCATGAGTTCTGTCACGATCCATGCCCGTGACCCCCTGAGGTATAACAGTCCCCTGGCAGCAGTGGGGCTAAAGCCCTTCACACTGGCCCCAAGGGCCTTAAAACCCCATCAGAAACATACATGGAGTCAGTCCTGGCGCCTTTGGCTCCAGGCTCATTATCAGGAAGAAAGCAATACCAGTTTTGGACCTTAATCCAACATGGAGGCCTATTATACAGCTCAGTTCTTTAGAACCAAGCCATGCGGTCTAGTGTTTTGGGTGGGGCTGGGCCTGGAACTACTTGGCCTGGAACTACTTTACCTGGGCTATTTAAAGCACACCCAAACAGCAGAACACGCTTCGCGTTATTCTGCACTCCTGCAGCGTAAAGCTCACTGTGTCCAGCTCCTGCTCATCTGCTTTTCCGGCTGCCCGATCCTGCAGCCCTAGATCCGGATTCCATTAATAACCTGTAAGAACAAGAACAGAATTAGCGAGCAAGAACACTTACCTGTGAAGTAACCGGTCTTGAATCCATCCTGCGCTTCGCTTACCTCGCCCATCTCCGGATTTCGCCGCAACCTGCAAAGGTAAAGAAACAAGGACAGCATTAATAACAATTCTTACCTGGGCAAACAGCAAGTCCTGGCAGCACCCTGTGCTTCTCTTACCTCGCCCATCTCCGGGTTTCACCACAACCTGCAAGGGAGAAGGAACAAGGTCAGCATTAACAAAGCATTTACCTGGGCAAGCAGCGCTTCGATCGCTCATCACTCCAGAACATCACCGCAACCTGTACAAAGAGAAGAGAACACAAGTTAGCAATTAACACCAATAAACTGCGCTCCGTGCATCAATAACTCACTGTGGTCTTTGCCATCGGCGCGGCAACTCCGAGATCGAAACCATCCCTGTGGAAACAAAAAGAGACATTGTTAGGGAACAGCGTAGTGGAGCAAGACGCTGAGAAGACAGAGAAAACAGAGGGAAAGAAAGAGACAGAATAAAGACGGAAAAGACATTATAACTCACCTGGAAGACAGCAAGCAGAGTCAGAGTCACAGCCGGTCTGGACCCGACATAAGGGCACACGGACCAGTGAAGCAACTAGGTCTACGGAACACCCGCACCAACCACGTGCCCCTGCACAGAGACGCAGGACGGAGAGTTCAACGCACAAAAACCTAAGGTGAGCAATAACCCCAAGGGAGGATATTTGGACCAGAGGGAGGTGGGAGTCCACCCATCACAGAACCAGTATCTTAACCCTCCATTCTCCTGTTATAGGCGCTACCCAATGTCTGGCACATAACCAAGCAGAGAGGGGTCCGGGATAGCGCTTAAACCTTCATCCAGTATCGTGTGGTGCCCCTGTGGATACCAGGTGAGCGTAACAGTTCCTCACATATGGTGTCAGATTGGGATGTGCCTCAATTGAAACAAATTGGGGAACCCTACAATTTCAAAAACGTAGTCAGAGAGCATATAACCCTTCTATCGCCACCCAGGAATCAATAGGGTTTGATATCTGTAGCAGTAGGGAAGCTATTATACTCCCTGGTGAAAAAGGAATAATTCCTACAGACTTGGTCTTGATACCCCCTCTGCGGTGCTATATAAGATTAGCGCCAAAATCTAGCTTAGCATGGACGTTTGGGATAGATGCCTTAGTGGGCATTATTTATTTATTTATTTATATATTCGCATTTGTTGAGCGCACAGCAGACCGGAGGCATCGTGGCGCTTGTTACAGTGTTGCTTAAACTTAGTTACATTAAGTTCATGTCCGCAGGTGTTACATAGGACAATATTCTTATTAAGTTACATACATACATGCATTCAGCAGTGGAGAATCAGGTGACAATACAATGTTAGTTGAAGAGGGCGGTTTTGAATTTTTTGCGGAAGGAGAAGAGAGATGTTTCAGCTCTGATGTCAGTGGGCAGGGAGTTCCAAAGCTTAGGTGCGAGGAAGGGAAAGCCTAAACCTCCTGCTTTTGATCTGTTGATGCGTGGTATAGTTAGTTGATTAGTGTATTGTGCTCTGATCGGTCTAGTGGATTGAGCTCTAAATACTGTGTCAGATAGGTAGGAGGGTGCTGCTAGGTTGATGCATTTATGTGTGGTAGTGAGAATTTTGAAGGAGATACGGTCCTTGACTGGGAGCCAGTGAGCTGCCTTCCTGGCTTGTGTGATGTGTTCTCTTTTCGGTATGCTGAGGGCTGCTCTGAGAGCTTTGTTTTGGGTAGTTTGGAGCCTAGATAGGTTTTTTTTGGAGGTGCCGGCTAGGAGCGCATTACAGTAATCTAGTTTTGCTCTTATCGTTGCTCTGGCGATGGAGAGACAGTTATTCTTAGTTAAGAATGGTTTTATTGCATTTATGAGTTTGGTACTCAGTGCAGAGGCCGAGACTATGGCGCTGACTTGTTTGTCCATGGATAAGGTAGCGTCTATGTGAACCCCCAGTGTTTTTACTGAAGGTGAAACTTGCATGATACAGTTATCTATGTTGAAGTTGAGGTACAGCGGGTTGAGGTTGGAGAGTGTGGATTTCTGGCCTAGTATGAGAATTTCAGTCTTGTCCCCATTCAAGCAGAGGCCGTTGGTGGCCATCCACGCTGGTATGGTGGAGTAGATTTGCTGTAATGTAGTGGCGTCTTGATGATAATTGCCCGTCAGGGGAAGGAGCACCTGCGTTTCGTCGGGGTAATTTGTGTAAGTGATCCCTAGTGCGTCTAGTTTATCAAAGACAGGTTTAGTAAAAAAGATTATAGAGCGTGGGGGCAGTACATGAGCCTTGAGGGACACCACAGTGGATGATGGAGGGTGCTGCATGAGCAGTGTCAGAGAATACTTTCATAGCTCTGCCCTCAAGGAATGAGGTTACCCAGGACGCTGCGTCATTAGAGAAGTGAGCCGCCTGAGTTAGGTGACTGGTAAGTGTGGTGTGATCTACCAGATCAAACACCGCTGAAAGGTTGAGGAGAAGGAGGAGAGCAGGTTTGCCTTTATCCAGGATGTTGGTGATTTCCTTTTTAAGTTCTAGAAGGGCGGTTTCAGTTCCGTGTCCCTTGCGGAATCCAGATTGTCTTTTACCTAGGATCGCGTTCGATTCAAGGTAAAGTTGAATCTATTTGTGGGCGGCCTTGTCAAGTATTTTCAGGAGGAAAGGAACTGTAGTTATTGGTCGGTAGTTGTTGGGGTTAGCAGGGTCTATCGTTGTTTTTTTTAAGAGGGGGAGCACCCAGGCCTCTTTAAGGCTGTCTGGGAATATGCCCGTTTTGAAAGACGCACTGATGAATGCCGTGAGAAGAGGGGCGAGCGGTTTCGCGGAGTCTTTTATGATTTTAGGGGGGCATACATCACCCTTACATTTTGAGGGTTTGAGGTGTCTTAGGATGTCAATGACCTCGGCTTCCGAGATTTCGGAGAAGGCGAATTTGGGCGTGTTGCTTGTTTTAACACATGGTTTTGTCTGTATGTGTGTGTGCTTTGCTTAGGTAGAGTATTGAAGTGTTGGGATATCTTGTTCTGGAGGAGGTTTATTTTTGCAAGCATGGCTGATTGTATGCCTGTGCACCAGGCCTCGTCTTTGATGATCTCATCAGGGCAGGTGGGTGGTACGGTTAATTCTTTAAAGATGCTGAAAAGTTCTTTAGAGTGGGAGTTGGCAGCGGAAATGCGGTGGTTGTAGGCTTCAGATTTCGCAATGAAGATGGTGTCTTTATATTTTTTTGCTATGGATTTAAAAGTTATCTTTTGTGGCGTCACAGGGGTTACACTGCCAGTTTTTGAGGGCCTGGCGTTTGTCTTTGCGCAGATTCTGGAGTTCCTCTGTGAACCAGGAATTGGAGTGGAATTATTTTTTTCTCTTTTTTGCTTTCCAAAGGGGCAACAGTGTTGACAGCCATTGTGATGGTATCTTTGAATATTTCTGCGTGGGTGTTAGGATCTGTGGAGAATGAGGGCGCTATACATGGCAGATTAAGGAGTGTACTGATGTTCTCTGCGGTGAGTTTTTTGGCACTTCTGGCTAGGGTGGCCGGTGCTGCGGCCGGCACTTTAGTGCTTAATGAGACGGGGATGTTAAATAGAAGAAGGTTGTGGTCTGTCCATGGGAGGCTAGTATTAGCGTTGATGGCTGTGTTACAATTATGGTCTATAATCCAATCTAGGAATGGGTCCTTTTGCGTGAGTAGGCGATGTGATCTTTTGAGAGAAGCCTTGGTCTTCTAGGTCTTTGGCTAGAGAGATAGCTGTTTTGTCCTTAGGGTCGTTGAATCCTAAGTTAAGGTCTCCTATAAGTAGAGATTTAGTGGATTTTTGAATATTGTTACCTAGGAGGTGATTGACTTGGCTTATGAAATTGGTATTGGGGCCAGGTGGACGGTAAATGGTGTGAATATTTATAGTGCTATTTGGTGAGAGTGCTAGTTTGACTGATAGGACGTCAAAATTACCTTCCTCTTGGTGGGGAGAGGTTCTGATGGAAAGAGTTTCTTTGTGTATAAGAGCTACCCCCCTCCTGGTTTGGCAATCTTATCTTGTCTAAGGATGGCATACCCTTGTGGTAGGGCTAATGTGATGGCTGGGCCGTTAGCTTCGTTAAGCCAGGTCTCTGTGATAGCGAGAATGACTAGGTCTTGGGTAGTTATTAAGTCATTTATTTCTAGGGCGTGGGCATTGATTGATCGCACATTAATTAAGGCGCACTTGTAAATCGTAGGGCAGAGGTTCTTTGTGGGTGAGGTAGGAGCGTCTGATTTGGGTACAGTTGTACGTTGAAGGTATGAGTGGCTGCTAGGTGTGGTGTGTGTTTTCTTGGTGTTGTGGCATATAGAGGTATTGTCACGGAGGTGGCGTGAGTTCACTCTGGTGGTGCGTGAGCTAAGTCTGCAGTTTCTGTGTGGTATGTGTGTAGGGGTGGCTTGGTGGTGGGTGGGGAGGGTGCGGTTTCTGAGTCTGTCTAATCTCAGGCTGAGGTTGGGTATCAGTGTGTCTGTTGTGTTTTTAGGAGTGCATAAGTGGTTGGGCAGGATGTCCATAGTGAGATGACAGCTGTAGGTGCTTTGGTAGTGGTGGTTGAGCTCTAGGCTATAGGGGTGTAGTGTGATCATTAGGGTGAGTAGCGTGCTTGCTAGGCATACGTGGACGGGCAGAGGGTACATACTGTATGTAAGTTAGTTATTCCTATGCAGGTTATACAATACAGGCATGGAGGGTAGAATGTACATGACACAATAAAGACCTGGAGGGTAGGATGCACATTACACATTAGCCTAGAAGCAACTTAACTAAAGCAGACATAAATGCGATTTTGCTAAAACAGGCAAGAATAGGTGGGTTGGTGGATAGGTACAGGCAACCTAGATGCAACTTTACTAAAGCAACCCTAAATACGATTTTGCTAGAACAGGCAAGAATAGGTGGGTTGGTGGATAGGTACAGGCAACCTAAATGCGACTTTACTAAAGCAGACCTAAATACGATTTTGCTAGAACAGGCAAGAATAGGTGGGTTGGTGGATAGGTACAGGCAACCTAATTGCAATTTTACTAAAGCAAACCTAAATACGATTTAGCTAGAACAGGCAAGAAAAGGTGGGTTGGTGGATTGGTACAGGCAACCTAAATGCAACTTTACTAAAGCAAACATAAATATGATTTTGCTAAAACAGGCAAGAATGGGTGATGTTGCTGGATAGGTACAGGCAACCTAGATGCAACTATACTAAGGCAAGCCTAGATACGGATTTGCTAGAACAGCAGCAAGGTGAGCATAGTTAGGCAGGTAGCAAGTGGACAGCTAGGAACAACCTGAGTGCAACTTTGCTAAAGCAAGCGATCTAGATACGAGTTTGCTAATGCAGGCAGTAGTAGCTAAGCATTGGCTGGTAGTTCGTGGGCAATTGTAGACAACTTAAATGCCTATTTGTTAAAGCATGAGGGTGAATGCTAGGCATAGGAATGCATCTATTGTGCATGCATAGGCACCTAAATGCAGGTACACTAGGGTAGGAAAAGTCAACAATGAAAATACATTTCCGAGAGGTTTTTGTTGAAGTACCGCGGGTGAGTGGGCAGGGTGGTAAATTAGCAATATTTGTGTAATGCTAGTAGAGGAGAGGCAATGGGCGTATGATAGTTAGCTGGAGAGGAGATAGTAATATAGGGCTTTCATTCTATTGTCCATATATGATCGCCATGCGCATGCGTGATCAGCAGTGCCTAGGTACCTGAGGGCGCGTAGCGCTATATAAGTCTTCCGGCGGGCGGCATCATTGGTATAAGTCCCAGGATGAATTTGCGCGGCAGTGCCGTTCTTTGGATGCGGCCGAGAAAGAGGGCTGGCCCCACAAGCGCCACAGTGCGCAAACAGGGGCTAAACAGGCGCTTTTCTTTGAGGCGCTTCTCTGGAAGGCGCCGGCTTCCATCAGCCGGCGGATATGCCTTGTTGATGAAGGTTGCTGTTGCTAGGCAACAGGGCAACAACGACGAGGAGCGGCCATTTTAGGCGGCGGCGTGCAGCGTGTGACCGATTTCGTCGGACTCAGTGGGATAAAGCGGAGATGAGCCGGTGGTCTGGGCGAGGGGCAGGGGTGCATAAAATAGCACATTGCAGCAAGTCCAGGCTAATTCAGATAATGAGATGTGGCACGAGCATCGTGCTCACCTGTTGGGCTCCTGTTGGTGCTCTGAAGGCACGGTGGCAGGCATCAGGGAGGGGCTCCTGCCCGCTCCGATGACCCCAACTTCTGGGCAAATGTGAAGGTTCTCTTACAGAATTATAGTAAAGTCCCTTTTGAGGTACACCGGGGAGACCAAATTGCGCAGGGAATTCTGGAAAGGGCTCTGCTCCCTCAATTCAAAGAAAGTGAACCAGATAAAACAGAAAGAGGCAACTTAGGCTTTGGGGAAGCTGATAAATATCTTAACATCGAAGATAAGAAAGGAGAAGAACCCACCTTTGCCCAATGAATTGATCCTGCCCTCGCTGAGGCTTTCTTACAAGCAATACCAGAAGAGGAAGGCATAGAGAAGGGAAGTCCCTTTTTCTTCTTAAAACTTGGGTTACTTTAACAAAGAGAATCCTCCCCAGAAGGTTTTATAAAAACCCAGCTGGTAATACCAAAAAGCCACTGAAAGGTTGTGCTAGAGATCGCACATTCCCATCTCACAGGAGGGCATTTGGGACACGTTGAAACTCAGGTGCATATTAGTGGAAAGTTTTACTGGCCAGGTAGCCACACCAATATAAAAACTTTCATACAAACCTGCGAAATATGTCAAAAGACTAGCCCCCACAGCACAGTGCCTCCCCCTCTGACCATGCTACCTATCATAGAAGTCCCCTTTTCTAGAATTGGTATGGACATAGTAGGACCTCTAGAAACATCTAAATTGGGCAACAAGTACATCCTGGTGATTGTAGATTATGCAACCCAATATCCCGAGGCAATCCCAATGTGAAATAAAACGACTCCTCAGCAGATCCTAAAACATCTTCTACCGTATTTCTCGAGTCGGTTTTCCCAGAGAAATACTAACCGACCAAGGTTCACATTTTATGAGTAAGCTTATGGCCGAAGTCAAAGAGCTACTCCATATTACCACCTTACGAACTTCTGCATACCATCCTCAAACCAATGGACTAGTAGAAAGATTGAATAAGACCTTGAAACTAATTCGACGGAAACTGGTAGACAAGGACGGGAAAAACTGGGATTAAATTATGCCATGGGTACTATTTGCAGTGAGGAAAACCCCCCAAGCTTCCACAGGTTTCTCTGCCTTTGAGCTACTCTATGGAAGAGAACCTAAGAGATATCCTGGACATGCTCTGGGAAACCTGGGAAGAAAGAGAGGAGGCTCCCATTCCAATATCACAAACTGCCACTAGAATGCGATAACACATGAAGTTGGCTTGGTACTTAGTTTGTACTGTGGGATGTATTGACCCACTCAACAGTATTTCCACACATCACTAAGCTGCATTTGCGCAGAAACAGCCAAATGGCTGCGCTGGCTGAGCGCCATGGCTCAAAACTGCTTTTTGCAACAACAACAAAAATGGCTGCACCGTCCCGCCAAGCACACATCGGGCAGGATGGAACCAGGGGGCACATTGAAGCAGATTGCCAGTGGGTTCCGACATAAACAAAAGGAAGAAAGTGGAAAAAGCAGAGTTGCTTTGCTGCAAAAGCCAAAATCTCCATTGAAAAAAAAACCTTTTCACCTTTAAAAAATGTGGCTATTTCCCTCTGCTCCTTAAAGCCACCGGGATTAATAAGCCCTACCAAGCCCTGTGTGTCTCACTGTGCCTCAGCAAAACCAGGCATGATTCTGAATGAACAAGCCCTCTCAAACCAACTCTAAAAAAAATCAACCTGGAACTTTACTTTCACTTACACAGGAAACGCGTTCATTTTCTTTGCAAAAGTATCCAAAACTCAGCTGTTCAGAGAGAGACTCTAACTAGCTGAGCCATGTCTGTTTCTATCCGTGCTTCAGACCAACTCTAGCATTCAAGAGAATAACTATAGCTGCAAGACAGGGTGTGAATCTGCTGGAGATGAAAAGTTGAATTTAAAAAGGAAAGCCAGATGCACCACGTGTAAAAAGAAATGGGCATTTGCAAACTAAAGAAAAACAAATGCCTGTGTGTTGGAAACGTACACTGGTGAATGTAAGCCTGCCAGTCTTTAGCAACATGAAGGGGTTTGTTGCTGGGGAGACTATATAACATGGGTAATTTTATGCAACAGGCTTGCTTTAATTCTGGATCTAAGATCAGAAAATAAAGGTTAAAACTATGGTTGCTGTAGTTGCAAGTTGAAAACAGGTTTTCTGCTTGGAGGGCTGGCACCAAAAGGAGGGCTCTCTCTCAGCAGATACTAACAACCCCCTGATAATTACGGGGTTGAACAGACTTTCGTCTCTGCTGGTATCCTGACAATGAAGCTCCCAGGGAAGGAAGTCTGAAGTGTGAAGGGGAAATAAAACTTCAATGAAGGGAGAAACCCCCACCATGCTCTGAAGGAAATGACAGTTGACAGGAGTTGAAGGAAAGAAAAGAAATGACCCCCAGGGACAAAGGACTGCCATTTGTTCTCCAAAGACTATTTCATGAATAAACTTTAAAGACTTTTATCTCTGCAGCAAGACTTTGAAAAATTGTAAAGATTTCACAGTTTAAAAGTGTTTTTTTGTGCTTTGTTTTGAGACATGGTAGAATTCACTGACCTTGGGGACAGAAAGGCCAAAGTATTGAGGATAAATAGAAAAGTATCAATGTTGCAAACATATATTTTTGTACATACATCCCTTTGGATAATTCGCATCTGTGTATAAAGTTATGGAATTTTAGGCCAAATCTTTCATGCTCAAAATTACCAAAATGTATCAGAATGGCGAAACAAGGTCCCACAGACTGGAGGATTGGACTGATATGTGCTGCACAAAATATATAACCTGTGTATATAATTTGCTAAGAGATTGCAATTGTATAAATGTATGTTTTTGGCAAAATCGGATTTTAAGTAAAGTAATTGTGGGAGTTTTTGGACATTGTAGAACTCCCATCATAAATTTGACATTCCCTTGGAAATCCAACCAGTTGAGAGCGAGGCAGGGACTAGCACCCCTGTCCAATCCAATAGTTTAGAGGCGTGCTTAGTTAACCATGCCTAGCCTATACTTTGATGATGTCATTATGCATTATAAATAAGAGTCCCTGACAAGACTCTAGACACACACTCTTCCTGATTTCCTGCGCTGTGTTCCTGTTCCCGTCATCTTCCAGATCCAGACTCCAACTGCAAGGCCAAGTATTACTGATCCTACTCCAGGACCGACTGCAAAACCCAAGCAGTGCTGATACCATTCCCAGCAAGGCCTCAAATCTGAAAACCCACTAATCTTCCATTAACAAGGGGAAAGCTGTGGTGTTTTTGGGAAGCATCCTAATACCACTAACTGCATGCTGCTGAACTCCTGCTACCCTGATGGCCTGTAGTATCCAGTGACCAGATTTACCCGTCCAGTCTTTGCCAGCCGGTGACCAGAAGCGCACAGCTGTTTGCTAGGTGCCCTGCCGTGTAGGGACCAGACCCGGTTGACTGTCCAAAAAGCCCAAAACTAAAAAGTGGATTGTGAGTATTTCATCACCCCATAGAAATCCATAGTATACCTTGTCTTGCCTTGTCCTTATCCCACTCTCTAAGCCATCCGCTCCTTATCCTGATAACGTGTCCAACTGTCAGAATTCTCTGTGCATTTTGTCATTAATCTCCAAGCATCAGCGCTATTTTTCTCTTCATTTCTGTCTTGCATAGATCATATGTCATTAGCGATATTTTGATTAAATCAAGTAATTTTCCTTAAAGAAAAGGGGTACACTGTGTGAAGGGTTACAACTGCAGCGTAACTTATAGAATTCACAGGTGGTGTTGCTCTTTTCTTAGCCATTAAATCTAGTTTAAAGTAAAACTGTTATTCTCACAAACTGATTTCCTTTCCAATTTCACCCTTCATTTTACTCAAAGCGCACCTTTTTCTATCTTGCATAACTCGGTAGGTTTACCAGCTAGAAACTTACTTTCACGTCCATTCTGTACCTGTGATATCTACCTATCCCCCAACATAAAAACCACATCCAAGTTAGTGTATTTCACCCATTTTTATTAAAAAGCAATTTGGGTAATTTTAGGCAGGAATTGCAAAAATATAAATTTTAAACATGTTATTAGACTGCAAGCTGTTTAAAACTTTCCACTCATTTCTGAACTGTATGCTTTTGGTAATCCATTCTTTGTGATTATTAGTATCTTTGCATTATTGCTTTAGTAAGGAATTGTATTTGCTTCAAGGTTTATCACACACATTCATTATTTATTTATCCATTTCCGAGTATCATTTCACAACATTACAAGGGGTTAAAAATCTGTTTTTGTCTTATTTGGGGAGGGAAGGTCAGATTTAGATTCTGTTTTCAGTTTCTTATTCCTGAGTACCTGCTGCTTCATTGTAACCACTCGGAATTGATTATTTGTGGGTTGAGGGAACATTGCAGGGGGAAATTCTAACTTGGGTGCTTTCAGTCCTAAATCAAAAAGTGCTCCTATTCTGCGGTGCTCCGTGTATATACTCCACTAAAAAGTCAAATCCAGTGCATTGCTCACATTCTCATTGGAACTATCACCCCATTGGTGATTGCTGCCCCATCTTAAAAAGTTTGTGATTTCTTTTGAATTTTAAATAAATAAATAAATAAATATTGCAGTCTGGTCCATGGTCCATTGTGACCCGAGGTATTTGAAAAGGGGGTGTGATATGAGTGGTGTATAATCCCAAAATTGAATCCACATAAATAAGGAGAAAAGCACCTCAGTTGGGCGCTACATACTAGGCTGAGACCAAGGTGTGCGTGTCACCTGATTGCAATCCTTAACAAACCTGGGGGCTCATAAACCGGGATTTGGGTTTTGGTTGCCACCCGTGACAGTCTAACACAGCAGACTAGCCTGCAAGGTAGTAATACTTTGTGTGGATGGAATACTAGGTTACACTGTACAAGCGCCTCCCAAAACAAATACTTTAAGTACCAGGCCTGTGTCTAAAATTAAAGCTAAATCAACCCCAAAATAGACAGAAAAAGCAATAGAATACAGGTTAACCGTACATAAATAAATAAATTAATAAAGAAAGAACATGTCCAAAATGACCATAGTAGAAATCAATATGGCCAGGGAGTACCTTCTGCATAAGTTATTTGTCAGAGGTGAGTGGCCAGAACAGGATGAAAAAGTCAGACTACAAGAAATAACACAACAGGTCACCGCCATGAACCTGGATATATAGCAGGACGGTGGCCTATTACACCAAGGTCTGAGCGAGCTATATATGACCCCAAAAATGAAAGAGGAGCAAATCAAAATTGCCAGTATCACGGCCTACCTGTATCTGCACATGGGAGTGATGCGGGAAAAACAGGAGGAAAAGGAAACTCTAGCACAGAATCAATCTGAATTATTAAATAAAATCCAGACTGAACTGAAATTAGAGTTGGAGGTAGAATCTGCAAACTACATCATAAAATTAAAAGAAGATTTGACTCGCCAACAGCAAAATAATGCAGATCAAGAGGCCCAATTAGACGTAGTAAGACTAGAGTGTCAGGAAAAGGTTGACTCTCTAGAAGAGAGAAATTGAATTTCTGTCACTCTTCATCAAATTCTGTTTGAGAGTGGAGGTCTCTCAAAATTTACTTATTATTTTCCTCACCAGAAGCTGACTCAACTATTGACCTATAACAGGGTCTGCACAGAGCAGATAGTTACCCTACAAGACCAGATAGAGAAATTGAAAGAGGAAAATAATAAGTTAATTTTGAGAGACCTCCACTCTCAAACAGAATTTGATGAAGAGTGCCAGAAATTCAATATCATCAGGCAACAAAGGGATGACCTGGAACGGAGAGGCACCCTAAATCAGGAGAAAGATGTCCTATACCAGGAAATCAGCAAATTAAAAATAGAGTTACAGGGGAGTGAGTTAGCCCTCAAGAAACTCAATGAACTAAAAACAGAGTATGGGAATCTATCGGAGCATGCCAGACGGGTAGAAAGTGCTCTGGAAGAGAACACCCAGACCAAAGATGCTAAAACTCAGGAGGTGAGTCTCCTGCAAAGAAAGCGTCTCATTATTCCCAGACCATACAGGAAGCGCAGAGAGACAATGAGGCTCTCTGTGAAAAGAATGAAGGGCTCAACAAACAAGTGGCAGCGCAAGACCGGGTCATAGAGGCCAGTAAAGCCTTGATAGCTGAACAAAAGGCTCAGATCTTTGCTTCTTATCTAGAAGCAGGGCTGAGAAGGAGAAACTAGCAAGTTTGGAGAAAGAGGGAGCTAGATTTAATCCTAACTGGAGGGACCCCGAACAGATAGAGAGGGACAGGGTAACCCCTGATCATAGTAGAAGGACCTCTGTGCTAAGGGACACCAACCCATTTCATACTGCCAGAAACCATAAGGCCGGCAGAATTCAATTGACCAAGCATGATGGAACTGACAGGTCAGCACCCCACAGAAAGTGATGGACGGGCGTCCCTGTATAGATACTCAAACATTAAGGCTGATGTCTCTGACAAGAAAGTCTCCTATGAGGAGAGGGTCAGGGAATTAGATCCACAGAAATATTACTTTCCAAGGGACCCATTGTTCCAATTTGGTGAAAACCCCAATGTAATGAGGCCCAAAAAGAGTATCCTGAAGGCCTGTACCCAATTAGGGCAGTGGGGGGAATATGCTGCCAACCCTGGGAGTAAGGAGGAGTCAGAAGACGACTCTCCTGTGCCCCACAGGAGTAAATAAACTAGGCCCCACCAGTCTGTGAGCTCCTCTCAAGCTCACAGAATCCGGGAGAGCTTAGATGATCATGAGGGGACCTCAAGTAGTAGCGCTTCTGAGTCTGAGGGCGAGTGGACTCGGGTGACTAAGCCAAAGAAGGCAAACAAACTCAAGCGACTTATGACCAAGGACTCCATTAGGCAGATTAAGGCACTTAGGAGTGTCATAAGCCCCTACCATAAAAATGCAAAATATTCTGTTTGGCAACAACTGCCGCTCTATGAGCAGATGATGGACACTTTTCATATGAAAGACAACCAAACCTGTATAGAGTATGTAAAATGGACATTCTCATCTGAGTACTCCAGTTTCTTTGCTGGACTGGAGGACCAGAACCATTCAAGATGGTCCACCTCAGGGCGGCCATCTTGAAACACTTTTCAGCCCACAGAAACCCCCAGGAGGCTCGCAAACAGGCCTACAATCTGCAGTGCAGGGAAGATCAGGCCGCACGAGAGTTTGTGCAGGAGCTCAAACGTGTCTTCGCACAAACCATTAGGAGTGTGAGCACGGATAGCAGGGAGTTTGTAACCACCTTCTTTCATTCACTCCCCAATATATTATGACCCAGCTGGAGAGGGACTTCCACAAGAAAAGATCTCTGGACTGGGTCATAGAGCAGGCGACCCGCATTTCTGAGGTCCAAAAACCTGCAGAAAATAAAAATCTGAACAAAAACCCCAAGCCTGCCAACACCCCTGCTGCTGCTAAGGTGGCGGAGGTGAAGGTTGCCCCCATTTTAGACCTAGAGATGGGAGAGCCTAAAAATACACCTGCACAAAGTCAGCAAAATCAAAGACCCAGAAGGCCTTCAGGCCAGTCACAAACAAGTGGCAGTCAGGGAGGTAATTCCACTAATGGGACCCCTAACTCCCCTGATTATATCAGCCCCCGATTCAAGGGCAACCAATCAATCCTGGTATATGTATGGACTCCCCTGGCCCAAGGGGGGATCCAACCAGGTAAGTGCTGCCCAGGAAACTTCCCTCCTAACTTCCCTCAGGAGGGCAAGAATTCCATAAATGCTGGGTTAAGCATCTTTCCCCGATACCCACAAAACCCCAAACTGCAGTACAACCCTCCTTTCATTCCCCGCTTTCAAGAACCCAGACAACCCAATCCAGGAGAGGGGAGGCAAAGGGTGGAGGGTTACCACAATTCACCATATCTAGGGGACGACGGTAGAAGGGATAGTTACCCTTCCTGTGATCCACCTAGGGTTGACCAGAGACTCCTGTACCAGCCGGAACGGGTGTCCCAACTGGAGCACCAGTTCCAGAACCTAACCCAGGATCTGGGTCACATGTTGAGGGCTCAACAGAACCCTCAGATAAACATGGCGGCTCAGAACCCCACAAACCAAGGATCTGGCACCCCAGAACAATGACGGGGCGAGAACCCTGACAACTCACGGGTTCCAGAGGAGGAGGCACAGGGGGGTAAGGGGTGTAAAGCCCTAGAGGAAGCTTCCTTCCTCACTCGTGAAAAGACCCTGGACACCCAGGAACCGGAACCAAAATCTCCTGCCCCAAAAACCTGCAACCCAAGGAACAGAGGGTGGGTAGGAGAAATAAAGAACTCAAAAAGACCGAGTTTGTGGAGGAGGTTAGTATCCTTCAATTTGAAGGGGAAGAATCCTTAGAGGATTCTGAGAAAAAAATCTTCCCCTTCAGGGACGGGGGAACGCCTCCCAAAGAAAAATGGGTCCAAAGAGATCTAGATGAAGGGTGGGTTTGGGGACTGATTTCGAATCACCGATCCTGGAACTCCAGAATGTGCATCAAGAAGACATAGGGCCTCATTACGACCCTTGCGGAAATGGAAAAATGATGGCGGAAATGCAATACCGCCATCGAACACCGCTCGTTGCGATCATGACCCGTCACCGTAAAGTACGATGCCATTAGCGACACCGCAGTGAACGGCAACGCTAACTGCACCAAGTACGCGCACGCGCGCCTTGCAAAACCGGAATCACCGCCATGGCGCAACGGTACGCGAATCCTGACCCTAGCGGACATGTACTGAACGCCATCAAGCACGTCGTAAAGTACCATTCCGCCATGGCGAGAAATACGGCAACGCGAACCAACCGTAAATGGCCCACTGAGTGCCAGTACTCCACTCCCTGGCCTCATTGCACAACTCCTGGCAGGCGCAATGTACTCACACTATGCAACCAGTGAAATCCACAATTCACCCATGCATGCCAACGTAGAAAAGCATGCAGGGGCTCAAAGCGCCCCGTGAGTGGGCATCCATTTACGGCATGTCACCATAGCCGTACTGACGCAGCACAGGCATGTGAAGGTACAATACATCAAAATGAAAATCAAGAACACATGACACAAAACAACAGTAGTCCCCCATCGCTTGCCACCAGCGCAAGGCAACATCCAAAACAGCATCCTGAGGGGGATTGCACCAGCCCTGTACTCATGCCAGTAAACAAACCAACCATCAGCAGAAGCATGTACCACACAAGTCGGCAGAGTGACTGAGCAGCCAGGCTCATCCCAAGAGGGGCCGATGGGAGCTGCAGGGCACAGATGGCATCAATACAGAAGCTATTCCAATGGACATGACCCCAGTCCCCCTCAAACAAACGCACGCAAACACAGTCACCTGTGACCAGCCACATTCTGAACAACCCATCATTCCACCAATCGACCTGGCTGACAGGCACCAGTCGGCCAAAAGCCAATCCCCCGCCCCTGAACAGCACATCATGTAAACAGTCACAATGGCAGCCCCTATCCGTGACCATACTGTGCTACGTAGGCAAACGCGGCCAGTACTGTACCACACAACTCAACTCAGAAGGCGGAACACAATGCAGATCATCACGCAATACATACCGCCACAAAGCGAAAATCGCCACATCACCTGCAAAGAACAACGCAACACGACAAATTTCGGAATACAATTTAAATGCACATCCAAATGACAAAGGCCCCACAGCAATTTGCAAAATACCACCAAAACAACCATCATCACCGAGGGCTGCATCTGCAATAATTGACCGGCTTCCACTTGTGTGACGCCCTGTACCATCATGGCACACAGGGCCTACATCAACGTTCCAAAAGGCAACATGGAAGCGGCAAGAACCGCAGGTCCGTCCCATGAGGCAGGCACTAGTCGAGCTGAAAGGCCGAAATGTTGCACCTAGCCACCAGTACAGCGTAAGGGCATGTGGCCCATTGGCGATCGTCCCATATGATCGAAATGGTGCTCCACTGATTCACCCGAAGCTGCAGGAGTCGAGAGTAAAAACCATCTGGAGGAGTGGCGTAGAGATGGCATCTGCAATAGGGCAGGAGATACCTGTCACCCAAAAGAAACACAAATCAACCGATTGCATTACGGGACTCATGATGCATTACAATCTTCATTCAACACACCAAATCCACACCCATATGCATGCTAGCCCACTCCAAAGGAATATACACACCCCTAAATCAGTATCGAATCATAACGAAATCAATCGAGCTAAATACACCATTGTCAACGTCGGTTACTGTGCATGCGTCCGTCAAGATAGAACCCATTACATGGGATTAGTAACGTGCCTAGACACAAGTGTATGAAGGCGCGTCGAGACAGGGAGGATCCGACAAGGGCAGATAGACGTATGTCCCACTATGGCAGCCTTGCATCACATAACGCAGCGGAAGGGGAGTGAATCAAAAAACCCATGTACATGGCAGACCCTAAACGGAATCATCAGTCCATGCATCCACACATCATTCCCTCATCCCGCAATGAAAACGCATGAATATTCACTCACATAATATGTGAAACTTCCATCGCGTCTGTGCGTAATGCAGTCCGCAAAAACCACTGTGCCCCTGGCCGGATCTGTAGTGTTGTGAAGCAAGATGGATTTGGGAACGTCCTGCCTTATCGTCCACTACGCTATTGCGCATCCCATTCAATTCATATCATTCATTGCCTGCTCGTTATGGGCCATGTCCCAAGGACATTCTACAATAGAACGTTACATTTCCAGCCAGACCTGTGGGCGTATCCTCGCCGCTACTTCAAAACCCAAAATGCTGGCCTTCGAATTCCTCACTTGCAACATTACGTCGAAAAGGCTTCTGTGAACGCTTGCATTCACAATTACATCAATGTAGTGCGGCTGTGTGTCATGATGCTAACTGGCTGCAATCACAAATGGCACGCCACGCCCGTCGGTGAAGTACGTTACTGTGCTGCATGAGGGTCGGCCATCGATCGAGCCCTACATACCACTGACTCTTCACAGGTATGTAAGCGGCTGCAATCATAGCATGTGTTACAATGGGAGCATAGCATGAAGATCAGTCAAAGTACATCACACTGCCATCGGGATTTGATACATGAATCAAATCCCAAGATGCCATGCGGCCAAATGCAGCCTTACGTGCGGGACGTGCTCGGCCAGAAGGGATTGCATCTGCCACAGATTCATTCAATCAGCACAGGTGGAGGCCATACAGGCCGACAGCACATATATTGCAGACCCAAACCCCTCCCACAACCACTCCCACTCCAAAATGCTACCGGCAGGACTAGCGATGTTGGGCCTGGGGTACCAGATAGCACTGCAAGTGCTACAACTACAAGAAGACGACGAACAACAACAGGTACAACAACCGGGCGCACAGGGGAGACGGAGGGGAAGGAGGAGGAGGAGGGCAAGGCAGGGTCAGCAAGGCCCACAAGCACTGCCACTACCACCACGCAGGCGGCCCGCAATCCCACGCCTCCGAGCCGATCCGTTCAACCTCACTGCTGAGCAGATCCACACCCTCTACCGTTTGGACCGGGACACCATAATCGCCATTGTGGACATGACACATGCTGACCTCGTGAGCATGATAGATAGCCCAACCGCCATCCCACCCCTACTGAAGGTGGTGTCTGCACTCCACTTCCTGGCCACAGGCACCTACCAGCACACAGTGGGACAGTTGCATGGCATTTCACAGCCACTGTTCTCACGGACACTCTTCCAAGTGCACGATGCCCTCCTGAAGCACGCCGACGACCACATCACACTACCACGCACGTACCAGGAGATTACCAACGCTAAAGTGGGATTCCATGCACTTGGCGGCATCCCGGGTTGCATTGGTGCCATCGACTGCACCCATGTTGAATTGGTTGTCCCACATGCCATGGAGGTCCAGTACCGCAACCGGAAACAATTTCATTCAATCAATGTGCAAATGGTGTGTGACTCCAACAAGATATTTACGCATTGTTGTGCCAGATTTCCAGGATCTACCCATGATTCTATGGTCCTGAGGAACACAAGAATACCACGCTACATGGAGCGACACGCAGGGCACAGATCCTGGCTACTCGGTGAGTCTCATTCCATGCATGACATCGTGGCCCATTTGATGCGTCAATGACCTTGCAGGGGGGGGGGGGGCTACTTAGCACTATCATTCCACTGACACCCTTTATTCGTCTCATACAGGTGATGCCGGGTATCCACTGAAGAGATGGCTCCTTACACCAATCCGGAACCCACAGAACGAGCATGAGGAGGACTACAACCATGCCCACTCACGTACCCGTGTGGTCATTGAACAGGCATTCGGCCTACTGAAGGCTCGTTTCCGCAGCCTCAGCAGGTCTGGCGGGGCACTCATGTACAGCCATGAGAAGGTTTCTAAGATGGTCATGGCATGTGTCATGCTGCACAACATGTGCATACGTAGGAATGTGCCCATGCCCCCTGACGCTGTACTGCATGCACCTGAAGATGATGATGATGATGAGGGTGGGGATGTGGAGGCACCTCAAGGAGTCCATGAGGCACAGGATGTACGTGCAATCCGACAGAGCATCATAGATGCATGCTTCTAGCAACCACGCATGGTGCCTATTACACGGAAAGGGGACCTGTGGCACTGTGTGTGTGTAGTACAGGCACATTGTGGACTGTACGCCTATGAAGGCCTCGTACGCAAATATCAATGTCCACACATGTCATTGGATGATAATGAGGTGCTGTATTGTTAATGTGATTTGATTTATACACCCTATGGACCCGCCACCCAGTGAAGCCCAACACACCCCCTCCACCCTACTACCTCCCCCCCCAACACCAGTGTCCAATTATGCATGCTGTCCGTGGGTAGACGCTATTGCAAGCCCCCTCTACGGGTATCAGGGGCACCCCTGCCCGTGGAGCGCAGGTTCCTGCCAGATCTGCGTTGGGGGCTGCCCTGGACGGAACTTGCCACGGATGATGTCTCTGCCTGCTCGCGTCCATGCATGTCTCTGAGGGTTTGTGAGAGCTCCGAGAGCACACGGCGCACAGCAGCAAGTTCAGCACAAACGTCTTTGGACGTCGCATGCAGTTCCCCCCTCAGGCTCTCGGTGCTTTTCTCCATTTGTGCTCTCAGGCTCTCGGTGCTTCTCTCCATTTCTCCCCTGAGGCTCTCACTACTTTTCTCTATTTGTGCCCTGAGTGTCTCGGTGGATGTTTCCATGGCTGCCCTGGAACCCCCGCATTCATTTGCATGGTCCTTGAGTAGCGTGGACGCTTCCTGCTGTTGCTCGATCAGCAGGTCGAGGGACTGTTGCCTCTGCTGGGCCATGGACATTTGCGGTGGTGTGACAGGGGGGCTGCTCAACACATGTTGCCTTGGCACAGGACTTGTGGGGGTTGGCCAGTCGTCGTCTTCAGGGTGCCCCTGCGTGGTTTCGTCATGGTGTAGGGGATGGAACATGCAGGGGGATTGGGAAAGGTCATGGATGGTACCTACGTCGCCAGCACTGTTTTCCGTGTCGGAGCATGCTGGCATGACAGCTGTGTCACCTATGGTGCTGCTACCACCAGAGGCAGTGCCATCAGATACGTTCTTGGGGGGGACCTGTGGTGCTGGGGTTGTGGACTTGCTGGCTGCTGGGGTGCCTGTTGCAGTCCCCTCCAGTGTGCTGCCACTTGATTCCTGCTGCTGCCGTGTCTTGATCCTTGCACCTGAGGTGGAGGCTCTTGGGACGTTGGTCCTGGCCCTCTTTGCAGGCGTGCTGGTAGGGGTGTCCTGCAGCTCGTCGTTGGTATCGGACCCTGTGGTGGAGTAAAGAGGGGCGAGCGTTAGTTATGGGTCTGTCGGATTTGGAATGGCAACGTATCAAATGCATTGGGGTGGTACATGAGGCTGATTTGGGACTGGGCCTTGGAGGTGGTCTCATTTTCGTGTGGATTGAGGATGCATTCATTTGGCTGCCTGCAGTTAGGGGGTGCATGCTGCACATGTAGGGGTTGTTTATGGCTTCTTGATTGATTTGTTTGTTCATTCTGACTTTTAGAGGGCGCTGTCAGGGCAAAGTATGTATTGCACTATGGGGTCACATGGTACTGCACATGTTCGTGGTTTGTGGATTTCGCATTGTTTCTCTTGGCCAACCTACCTGATTCTCCGGATGTCGGCACTCCTTTCTCCATCCCTCCGACTCCCTCTATGCTCTCCATTCCTATGGTGGAGGCGCAGATTTCCTCCCAGGGGGTCAACTTGATGGGCGACTCTGAACCCCCCCCGGTAGCTGTGGCGATGTTCCTGTTCGCAGAAAGTATGCTGCGTACGCGGATCCGCAGGTCGTCCCACCGCTTGCGACATTGCTGTGGCGTGCGGGGTGTTGTCCCCACCGCACTTACGCGCTGTGCCACCAGGGCCCATATGGCCTTCTTGTTGGCAAGGGCCGTCCTGGTCATTTGACTGGAGAAGACGACGGCGGCATTTTCCTGGAGGGTCTCGGTGAGCACGGTCAGTTCCTCTCGGGAGAAGTGTACCTGCCGCTTGCGGTCACACGCTTTCTTGGCTACCTTTCCCATATTTATTTTTTTGACTGGGGTTGCTAACGGGTTGGGATGTGTGTCAGGGTCGGATTTTTATGGTTGTGTTGGGATTCGGATTTTATAGTTGTGCGGCGTGCTGTTTCCCGTTCCGGCCACATGCTTTTACTTCCGTTTCCGTATATTTACGGTGGCCGTAATTTGCGGTGCACGCTCGTTACGGTGACCGCTCATTACGGTGACCGCTAAGATGGGTGGCGGTATTGCACCTGGTGCAGCGTACGGCGGCGGTAAGGGCCGTTTTGGGGTCATTTCCGCCATCGCAGCCTTTCGGATTCCGCCATGGCGTAATGCTCGTGCCCGATGGGTCGTGATTGGCCGCACTTTGCTCCTTCGTGCAATGGCGGAAACGCTATTTACGCTGTTGCGGTCCGGTCAGTCAATTTCCGCCAGGGTCGTAATGAGGCCCATAATATTAAAAGAGGATTCCGGAACTTCCAAAATCAATTCTGGTGACTGTCTCCAAAAAGGGCTGGGGGGGGCAGCCCAGAATCAGAAAAGGAGGAGCCCAAAACTCCTCGAATCTCCAAGTGCAACATTTTTCTTTCAGATTCCCAAACTCCTACACAGAATTATGCCCAAACTACCCCTGTGACAGAGTCCAAAATAAAGAAATTGACCACCCAGCTTGCCCAAAATGCACATTATCTTTGCCCCCTTGAGGAGAAGGAGGGTAGCATTTATGCCCCTGTCCAAGTGCAGGGCAATGTACATTTTTGGCACTAGTGGACACTGGATCCCAAGCTACTCTTCTGTCAAAAAGGACCTTTGATCAGATAAATTCAGGAAGGGGGGAGAGATACCAGATCCCTCTCACCCCTCTTCCTGCACAACTCCAGAACTTCATGGGAATTAAATTCCTGTTGAGGGGACTGCAGAGCTGGAAATTAAAATAGGGCGACATAAGATGAAGCACCCAGTCATAGTCGTGGCTTCAGAGGGAACCCCCTGTCTATTGGGGAATGACATCCTTCGTAGGTTGTCTCCCCTAATAGACTGTGTGAACAAGGTACTCTGGACTCAGACTAACAGGCCAATAAAATTGAAACAGAGTATCAACCATGTTAGTTTAAATGGCACATGCCACATGGTTGAACAAAAACCTGATCATATTGAGTGAGTTCCTGTAACGCTCACCTGACTCCCACGGGGCGCTGGCCTGGTTCGCGCTGCTGTGACCTCGTCTAAGGTGATGCGCAGGGTTCGGAAGACGGACTGGACCGGGCCCCAGATCTGGCTTGTCTGACTCGCAGAAGTATCCTTCTGTAGGTGAGAATAGGGGGTTAACTGTCTGCGGGGTAATGCAATCGGCCTCCCACTTACCCCTCTCACCCTCCTCAAAACCCTTCTGTGCTTCCCCGTAGCGTCTCACCTTAGGGTCTGGAAGGACGAGCTCTCCATCCTGCTTCTGATGCAGGGGCGCGTTGGTATCCAGTTACGTCACTGGATTTTCGGATGGGTGAGAACCAAACTTGCTTGGCTTCCAGGTAAGTTTTTCTATAAGGTGTTCCCCTTGTGTCCATGCATTAATGTTCTAATGCTAATGTCTTTTTCCCCATAGGGGCCGGGGTACGGAATGCCGGGGAACAGGCACCGACCCGAGGTGAGCGGTGAAATCCTTGTGGAAATCAGGTAAGTCTTTAATGAGTGTTTTGGTAATGTCTTTTCATTCACGCTGATGTCTTTTTCCCCTTAGGGGCCGGGGTCCGAAAATGCCTGGATGCGGCGCAGACCCGAAATGAAAAGGGAATGACCCAACAGGTAAGTCTTGACATGGAGTTTTAGCTTCCCTTTTCCCTTCTTTCTCTCACCTTTGTTCTTGTCTTTTTCTCCCTAGGCGCGGGGGCGCGAATGCGAATCCGGATGGTCGTTGCTGAACATGGAGGCGCCCTGTAAAGGTGAGTAGAATGCGGCGCAGCAGCGATCGATGCGATGTGCTTTTAAAAATAAATGTCTTCCTTTTCAGGATTGTCGGCGAAACGTCTCTGGGATGCAGATTTAGCAGGTGAGGCCTTTTCCTTCTTCTGTTCTCTTGTTCCCTTCCTTTGCAGGTGATTCAGGATGCTGGCAGGTGTGGCAGAAGTCAAGATGCAGGAGCAGACACGGTGAGCGTCCAGCTGCTAGATGCAGAACAACGCGAAGCACGTGTGGCTGATCGGGTGTGGTTTAAATAGCCTTGGAAGAAGTTCCTAGAATGTGTCCTTCCTCCAATCAGGTATGTATCCTTCCCCGACCACGCCCGGGTGGTAAATGAGTCCCACAGGTAAAGTAGTTCCTTTCAGGCCTCAAGGAGGCCGGGGTTCTGCAGCATGGTCTGCATCAGGTAAGTGCACCCAAACACTTTCATAATGAGCCTGGCGCCTATGGCGCCAGGACTGACGTTTTCTATGAGCCTGGCGCCATAGGCGCCAGGACGCTGTCCAAAGGGCCCCTATAAGCAGACTTGATGTCTGCTTTCGGGGACGCAGGGCCTGAGCCGGCTTCCCGGGAGCGGGCATCGTGACAGTTCCATTTTCAGAACAATCAAATATCGGACGTGACAGTAATTGCTATAGGACAACAAACTGGTGATGGGAACTCCTCTCCATTCCTGAAAATCAACCTTCCTTCCAGTTTCAAGTGGCATTCCACACTGGAAGGAAATACCTTGAAATTCTATACTGGTTTACAATCTGAAAATCCCAATTCCATAGTCAAAAGTGATGAGAAACCAGCTCAAAGTTTAGCTGACATTCGGAAAATGAGAGAACAGTTATTCATCCCTTTTTTTTTTTAAACAATTTTATTATTTTCTTAAAACAACACACCAACTTTAACCAACATGTAGGACATTTCCATATACATGCTTCTTAATGTACATCAACATGATACACTTTGCAGTTCTCCCCCCTCCCTCCCCAATAACTCGCGCGCTCACTTCGATACCACAAGGTTCATTTCTTTGGGTTTATCTCCTTGACTATTGCCAGACGTATCACCTTCACTAGGTCTGGCCTGGGAGGGTCCCGACATCTTAGCCACCTTTTGTCTCCATGCTATCAGGGGGCCCGCTTCCTCCTCCCTCCTGCTGACTGCCTCATACCATGCCACTGTCTCCGCATCTGCCCATTTTAAGAGGTCATTCCACCACACCTCTACTTTAGGTCTTTGGGCTGTTTTCCAGCTCATGGCAATTCTCCACTTGGCCAGGATGTAGGCCAGGTCTTTCAGTTTACTGATGTGCTTAAGGTTACATGGTCTGGTGAATCCCCCCAGCATGCATGCCCATACTGAATCCACCCTTAACTTGATCCCTTTTTGGGACAGACGTTGTTTGACTTCCTCTCAGAATCTCCCCACCTCCGGGCACGCCCAGAACATGTGAATCAACCCAGCTTCCACCTCCCCATATTTGGGGCACCTCTGCGGCGATGTGCTTCCGAACCTAGCATTTTTACTGGGGATCATATATGCCCTGTGGGTAACATTTAACTGGATCTGCTTCAACCTCGCATTCCGGGACACCTTCTTGTGGTATCTCTGGGCTCTTTCCCATTGTCCGTCCTGCATAGGATCTCCCACCTCCTCCTCTCAACCCCTCCTCAGTTGGGACAGCTCCCTGCCCACTCTGGACATCAATAGTTCGTAAATTCGGGATATTTCGTGTCCTCCCTCCGAGATATCATACATTGTTTCAATGACCAGATCGGGTTGTTCCGCTAGTACTATTTCGGGCCAATTTTATCTCACTCGTTTAACAATTCTGGTGTATGTAATGTTTTGCCCTATGTGTACTCTGGTTTCCTGCATTATTTTTTGGAAGTCTAATACCTCCCCTTCTTGCCAGATGTCTCCCAGGGTCGCGAGGCCCACCGGGTCCCAGTATTTGTGGATCCCTCATGTCATTTGCTCGTCCTCTCCGCACAGCGCCACGAGTGGCGTCTGCGGGGAGCATGGGGTCGGGTTTCCCACCACTCGGCTCGCTTTGTGCCAGGTTTTCCAACTTAGTTCTAGCAATTTCGCTCATCCTTGCATCTTTGGTTTGGGTAGCCATATCAGTTCTTTTAAAAAGAATGGGGCACAGTCCCCACTTAGCAATCTGGCCTCAGCCGTTTCTATTTCCGACAACCATCTGGCCACGTACTGGAGCTGCCCCGCCAAGTGGTTCATCTCGAAATTCGGCAGGTTTATGCCCCCTTTATCATACAGGTTCTGCAATTTCCATAGGGCCACCCTGTTTCTGGTATTATGCCACATGAAGCCCCGGCATAAGCTTTGGAGTTTCATGAATAAGTGTTTGGGGGGAATATATGGGATATTCGTAAAGAAATTTAACAGTCTGGGCAGGACCACCATCTTGAGCAAAGCTGCCCTACCCACCATGGCCAAGGGGAGCTTTGCCCAGAACACCATGCTGTTCTTGATTCCTTCCACCGCCCTCTCCGTGTTGTATTTATATTCGTCTTTAATCGTGTGGTATACATCAATCCCCAAGTATCTGATTGTTCTAGTCTGCCAGGCTATCGGCAGGATCGGTAGGTTCCCCTGTGGGACCCCTCTGTATCTCCCCAGGGGGAACATGCATGACTTTTTAGGGTTTAGCGCTATACCCGAGAGGGTTGCATAATGCTCAATCACTTCTAGGACATACCGCAAGTTTTCCTCTGGGAAGCGCAGGTATAGCAACATATCATCCGCATACAGTGATATCAAGTGGGGTCCCCCCTTCGTGTGGATCCCAATCTCCCTGTACTGCTGTCTAAGACAGATTGCTAATGGTTCCAATGCCATGATATATAACATGGGGTATGTTATATATCATGGCAGCCCTGATATGTAACAGCCCTGATATATAGCAGCCCTGTCTTGTGCCCCTGCTAAGTTGCCATTTATCTGAAATGATTGCGCCTGTTTTGACCCTAGCTGTCGGGGAGCTATATAGCATCTTCACCCAGCTCAGATACCCTGGTCCAATCCCATATTATTTCAAGGCCGTCATCATCCAAGGCCATCTCACAGAGTCAAAGGCTTTTATGGCATCCAGCGAGATTATCGCCATTTCACTATGGTCGCTCTGTGTCTGATCTATGATGTGGTGGAGTCGGTTGTCGGTTATGTTCCTGCCCGGGACATAGCCTGTTTGGTCAGGGTGTATGAGTTTGTTGATTACCCTTTTAAGTCTATTTGCCAGCACTGCAGTAAGGATTTTACTATCTTGCTTTAGCATAGATAGGGGTCGGTACGATCCGCATTCTGTGCTCGGCTTACTGGGTTTGAGGAGCGGAATGATCACCGCCTCCTTTAGGGACTCTGGCAGCCTTCCCCTCTCGAAAGCCACGTTTAACATAGCCAGAAGCGGGGGGAGTACTTCTTGTCTATACGCTTTGTAGAATTCGCAACGGAGCCCATCAGACCCTGGGGCTTTGCCAGTAGGTAGGTGCAGTACCACTGTCTCTAGTTCCTCTATCGTGATTGGGGCCTCTAGGTCATCCCTTTCTTCCTTGTTTAATTTGGGTAATCCCATGTCTTCTAGTGTCTCCAGAATTTCCCGTTCTGCAACCTCCTCTGTGTCTTCATAAAGGCGTTTATAGAACCTAAGAAACCCCTCGTTCACTCCCTCTTGGGTGTTCCAAGCCTGGCCTTCTTCTCCTGTTATCTCCCTGACTACTGGTCTTGGTGTCTCGTTTTTGTATAACCATGCTAGCAGCCTCCCCAGTTTGTCCCCCCACGCGTGTTGTCTTTCGATATATTTTTTATAGTTCAGTTTGCATAGTCTTTCCCAGAGCCCCGCGCTGACTTGTTGCAGTTGCCACACTTGTTCGGCTTCCTCCTGTGAGGCGCCTCCCCTATGCATTATTTCTTCTAGTTTCTTTTCTGTTTCTTGTAATTCATGTTCTATGCCCCTGTGTAGCCCCCTAGATTTGGATATGGCCGCCTCTCTCACTACCACCTTAAATGCCTCCCATAGGGTTTCTTCTGACTCCACGCTCCCTGTATTAGTGTCAAAGTACCCAATGATCTCCTCCCTTGGGTCCTCTCAGAATACTGAGTCCTGCAAGGCCCCTGCTCTGAGCCTCCATGTCGGAATTCTTGCTCTGGGGGGTTGGTGTCTCCAATCCAGGATTAAAGGGGAGTGATCTTGCCTTATATTCTGAACCCATCATTTCTCCTACGAGGTCTGAGGCGACGGCAGCGTAGTGTGAATAGTGTCTGTCATTCGGGTGTTGCTGTCTCCATATGTCCTCTAGCTCAAAGTCTCACAGCAGGGCCTGTAATGATTTTGCGGCGGGGGTGGGTTTATCTAGTTTCGTGTCTGACCTATCCATTTTAGGGCATAGCGTGCTGTTAAAGTCCCCTCCCCATATAATCGCGCCTCTCATGAGGGGGCTGATTTTGTTATACAATGTTCTAAAGTAGGCTGCTGTTTCATGGTTGAGGGCATACGTTTTTATGATACTCAGTTCTCTGTTTTCCAGCAACCCTCGCATCATTATCATCCTCCCATCTGGCTCCACCATAGCCTGAAGCAGCTGGAATGGCACATGGGGTGCCACCCAGGTAACCACCCCTCTAGCGTAAGCTGAATATGTCGCTCCCATGGTGGTCCCTCTCCAATTTTTCTTGACCACCTCTAGTTTCTGTTTAGTGAGGTGGGTTTCCTGCAATAATGCTATGTCCACTTTTTGCCTTTTCAGGTAGATCATAACTTTGTTCCTCTTCAGGTAGCTGTTAGGGCCTCTCACATTCCACGTTACTATTCTAAGACCTCCCATTGTCCGGCGTTTCTCATTCCTCCTTCCTCCCCACTTATACCTCCCTCTGGCCTTGTCTGGCATGAGTGTGAGCTCGTTCCCCTTCCCTTTTCAACAATAACTCCCCAACTAACCCTCCGCGCCCCATCTTCCCCAACTATATTCACTGCACACGTTCCCTCCCCACCCTCCTCCCTGCCCGTCCCCAACTGATGCCCAGCTCCATCCCTGGATCTCAGACTCCCCCGCATTTGGCCCTATCTCGGTATGCCGAAATCAAGAGCACAGCAGGGTGTTACCGGTCTAACGGTAACCTAACTAATCTATTCTCGGGGGTATGAGAACATGTTCCATGAGGCTCCTGCAGTTATTGTACTGTATCATCGTGCTTGAGCTTCGTATTTATACAGCACATGTAGCGTGTCTCCCCACTGTCTCTGCCCTATCTTATATTCTAGTCCCAGTGTCAGAGTCTGCCGCACCATGGGTACTGCAGCCTCTGTTTTACTTAACTGCGCCATCTTCCTTCTGGGCACCAGTTTCCAATTGGCAGTTCTGTGAGTCCAGCCACTCAGATGCGTCCTCCGGGGTGTCAAAGAACAATGCTCTGTTTCTATGGTACACCTAACATGTACTTGTAGCCTGCTTCCCGCAGTCTTCTTTTCACTGCACCATAGTTCATACGACGTCTTTGTACCAACAGTGTGTAGTCCGGGTATGCCGTGATGTTCACCAATGCCCTTTGTATCGTGCCTCCTTTCCAGAAGTGTTCTAATATTTTTTCCCTGTCTCGATAGTTCAGGATTTTGGCGATTATTGGTCTCGGTGGGAGGCGGGGGAGCCTGGTGGTGGCCTCCTTGTGAGGGCCCTATGTGCTTGTTTCACCGCAAATCCCTGGGTTAGCGCCCCTCCTGTTATTTCTTGCCGCAGCATCGTTTCAATATAATCCGTGGGATTCGGCCCCTCTGTTCCTTCTGGGAGTCCCACGATACATTTCTCCGGGCGCGTCCCTCTGCTTCTTCTGCCCTATTTTCCATGTTGCTCACACGTTGTTCCAGGATATGGATCTCCGATTTGTGAGACGCACATGTAGCTGTGTTCGGGGCCATTTCCTTTTCCAGTTCGCCTGTGCGTTCTGGTAGTGTTCTGACATCTTGCCTAAGGAGATTCACCTCTTCCTGTACTGCGCCAACTTTAAGTTCCAGTGCCGCCTTTAATTCGACCATAGCCGATTCTAATTTGGTTTCCCACACTAGTTTCAGGTCCGCAATGGCTTCCAGGATCTGTTGGTCTAACAGTTATTCATCCCTATTCAGTTAAATGAGGGGAAGGAATCTGTTCTCGCCCGAGTGTGCGTGAACAACGGTAAGAGCTTCATCAGCGAAGCCATGTGCCGACAGCTCCCAAAAGATCCAGCCTTTCCCACATTTAAATTGATCGATAAGTGGGAAATGGGCCTGGAAACTACCAATTCCAAACATCTCCTGCCTAGCAGGTGTATGCTCAAAATCTCTATCGGAAACAAAAGCATAGTACATAATTGTTGGGTCGTGCCAGATGTCCCTGCTGCATTCTATTTAGGCAGTGACATTCTCAATCGTTTTGCCATTAACTTGGACCTGATCAATTACAAAGCCTTGTCTCGACTAGAGGGTAATATAATGGACTTTGATGATTCAGAAAAAGCATTTTGGTCAGCCCAATTGCTGCTGTATGCAGTTGAAGTTCAAATTGGAGAGGAAGTCACCAACCCAGGACGGACACGACTATTCCCACTTGAATTAAAAATTAAAAGAGGACAGAAACTGCAAAATCCTGACACATATGTACACCTCAATTCACATCTCCAACAGCAGGGGTTGGGGTTAAACCCAACACCATTAGTCAATGTAGAACACAACACCATTCCTTATTTTTTAATTTTTTTAATTTTTTTAGTGACCTAGCTGATATAAATCAACTTTACAATATTGTTATTAGAAAAAGAAGAAAATAAGATACAGTGGGCCTCATCACGAGTTCGGCAGTAATGCAGCGGTTTTCCCGTCGAGCGTAAATAGCGCTTACGCCAAGCCCCCCCAGCGGATAGTCCGCCAGATCACGAGTTTTCATGCAGGCGCACAGGGACATGGCGGTAGCGCAAATAGCGCTCGATGGGTAGAACCCGTAAATCCGGCACACCGTGCGCTACCGCCATACTGGGCTAATAGCGCGCACGAAAAGTGTAACCACCGGAACGGGAAACAAAGCGGCAGCCATCTTGGAAATCACAATCTGTCGCAAATCACAGCCCCTGAAGCCATCCACCCCTGGGAACACTGAATAATGTCACAGGAGCGCACTAGGGGCAAGTCTGCCCTGGACAGGTTGAGGAAGCCCAAATTTAGCGACCAGGAGCTGGCCGTACTGGTGGAGGAGGCTGAGATCCACCATGAAGAGCTGCAGCAGCGCAAAACCAGTGGCCAGCGCCGAGCACAGATTTGGCGCAACATCAGCCAAGGGTAACTGCAATGGGGCGCGTGCCTGGGATGGCGAGGATTGCCGCAAGCGCCTCCACGACCTGTATGTGAGAGTCTGCAGCATCCTCTCACAGCACAGGAGTGCAAGCAGGGGCACTGGAGGAGGGCTACCACTACCCCCACCCGAAATCACACCCTGATAGGAGAAGATGACTGCCCTGATTGACATCGGCACCATCGAGGGAATTGGTGGAGCGGAGCAGGCACTGGCATTGATCCGACTGCAGGTGAGTCCCGCCCCAAATGCATGCAACTGAAAGTACCACAAATGCAGACGCTGAGTGAACAAATGTGAAGAAATGCGTGTGAGGCACTGCAGACACCCATAAGTGATCCCTTGATCCATTGAACCGTAGTGCTGCCTAGACTACCCTTCACGTGCAGTGCAGCAATAGAAGGGGCAGGGGACAGACATCCATAGCCATGGGACAGCTACGTAGAGTGTGCAAGAATACACCCCCAAGACCCTGAGCGCAGTGCACCCCAACCCCGCATGTGATCTAGTCACACAAACATTCCCATGCAGTGTACCTTCACACTCACACATCACACCAATCACCACATGGTGACTGAACAAAATGCAAGTTGAATGCATAATTAATACTGTCTACAATCCCACTTGATGGCATGAACTGCTTGATACTTATGTAGGTTGCCTTGAACTCAATCCACACCCTATGTACCCCACAGGCACACGGCAAACCCCACGGGATGAAGATGATGGGGAGGAGGCCACACATCACGGCGCCCGAGGCAGCGTGCCTCGACCAGCACCACCACCCCACAAAGGGGCCACACGGAAGGGAACCGATGAAGGCCACATCCCACATCACCACAATGCAGCCCAAACAGACCGCTGCAGCACCCACATGTCGGCAGAGAGTCCACGGCCAGCTCGCCCCAAGCCACCAGGCATAGCCCCGATGCAGAGGGAGTCACCTGTGGATCGGAGCCCGACGTGGGAGTGACACCTCCACGTGCGCATCAGGCAGGACGTCTGCATTCACCTGGAAGCAGTGACGCTGAAGGGATGGGCACACCACAGGGGACCCCAGGGCCAGGCACACAGCTGGCACAAAAAACCCCACCTGTGCATGTGCGTCGAGTCCGCACACCACAGCCAGACGAAGACACGCCATCATATGGCAGCCCTGAAGACCGGCACTCAGAGCCCGGCAGCCCAGTCCCAGTCGGCAACATGTCCCCATGCAGCCCCCCCCAACAGCCCACAAGTGGCAGGCCGGTACCTGCCACAGCAGGGGTACCCTTCATCACGGGGGCAGCAGTGATGGGACGACTGGACGTGATCGAGGCCAAACAGGCCAAAGTTGAATCCATGGCCAAGGTGCACAGCCGGCACATCAAGGCCATCAGTGCATCCATACGCCATGGATGCAAGTACATTGCGCGAGACAATGCGCGCACACAGAGTGGTGGAGCAATGCACCGCAGCCCTGACAGGGTTTGGACAAAGGGTGAGGGAGTTGTGCGAGGCAGTATCAGCACTTGCTGAGCAGACAAGGGAGGGGAACAACCTTCTCCATCAGCACATGCAAGCAACCGGGTCAGTCCCATCAACCTCCACTACACCCACAGAGGGATCCCTTGAGCCGTCTCCTAGGCGACGTTCACTCCGCCACCTGAGGTCACACACACCAGAGGGGCCTGGGCATGGAAAGCGCCCACGACTATCGTAGTTGAACATGGCATCGTTGTGGGTGCCCTGATAACAAACATGCACCTACCTGACTGTTGTGGGGAGTTCACTGGGCGGAGGGGGGATTGTGTGCTGGGTGTTCACTGGGGGCAAGGGGGATTGTGTGCTGGGTGTTCACTGGGGGAAGTGGGGATTGTGTGCTGGGTGTTCACTGGGGAGGGGGGATTGTGTGCTGGGTGTTCACTGGGGGAGGGGGGTTTGTGTGCTGGGTGTTCACTGGGGGGGAGGGAGATTGTGTGCTGGGTGTTCACTGGGGGAAGGGGGGATTGTTATACTGTGAATAAATCACGTTTCAAAATTCACAAAGCATGGACAGTAGTGATTGTGATAAAGTGCTCTTTAATGTTGAAGTGACATGTGTAAAAAGTAGCCGTCAACTGTTTAAAAAAAAACATCAATCAAGCCCTGTCTGGCCAACTTCCCCTCTCTCAGCCCAACCCTTTGTGCACTTGCAACACCTTCAGGCACGTCAGTCACCGTCACTCCCATCCTCAGGTGGCTGCACATGAGCATCAGAGGGCAGTGGCACATTCCTGCGACAGCAGATGTTGTGCAGCATGGCACATGTCAGTACAATGTTTCCAACTTTTTCAGGTGCATACATCAATACCCCTCCCGTACGGTCTAGGCACCGGAAGCGTGCCTTCAGCAGTCCAAATGCCCTCTCCACGCAGATCCATGTACGAGTATGGGCAATGTTGTATGCCCGCTCTGCTGCAGTGTGTGGATGACGCACAGGGGTCATGAGCCATGTGTACTGGGGATATCCAGAATCACCTGCAGGGGAGAGAAAGCAGGTTTGGAGACAAGGTAAATTCAGTGGGTGTACAGGGCTCCGTCATCAGTGTCATTTTGCCATACTTGTCATTTGGTCACTAACATTGTGGAATGTGCTGTGCTACAAGCAGCATTGAATCAATGAGGTACTCACAACTTGGTACGCCTCTGTTTCAGTATGTAACAGAACTCATTCACTTGTCACTGGGGAAGGGGGCACTTCCATCTGCTTGTGCATGCGAGAAGTGGCTACCTCATGTGTCATTGACATTCCCTTTGGCTGCTGTTGCATTTGCTGGTTGTCACTATTGTGTACTGTTCTCCAGGCATTTCATTGGCCATTCAGGGGACAGTGTTTGTGGGATGTACATTTACATTACTCAGACTACTTATGTGTGGTGCATTTGTGGATGTGGCGACTTTTGTGTAACATTTGCATGACTGTCGGGTGGGATGTCTGTACTGTGTCAGGGTGGGAAGCCATAGTGCTACGCACACAGGAGGCTTTGTCGTGGTAGGCCTTCCATATGTCAATGTGCTGCCACATGTCTTTTACATCCTGAATGGGTGTCTTCTGCTGTGTTGGACATGTCCAAGGTTTCTCGTGCAAGGTGCTTGATTAGAAATGCTGCACTGATGGTGCTGCCTATTGACATTCAGGGATTTCATTGTGTGTGACCAGCCCCATCAGCTGTGGATTAACATGCATTACGGTATACATTTGTACTCACCCAGCAGCCATGTGTTTTGCCCTCGGTGCCTTTCCATGTACGCTGGCAGGGTACTGTTGCGCAGGACCATGGAGTCATGGGTAGATCCTGGGTAGCGCGCAGCAGTGGCTGAAGGTGAGGTCAGGGCCACATGTCATCTGCACATTCAGGGAATGGAAATGTTTCCGGTTTCTGTAGACTGCCTCGTGTGCCTGGGGTCGTACGAGTGCTACATGTGTGCAGTCCAGGGCTGCTATTACATTCGGAACTTGGGCAATTGCATGGAATTGACCCTTCAGCTGGTTCACCTGTGCCTGTGTGGCTGGCAATGCGATGTGCTCTTTCAGATGATTTAACAGTGAATCCAGCACCTGTCCCAGCATGGCACTGAATGTGGACTGGGCTATGCCATGCATCATGGCAACGGTGTGTTGGTAGCTGCCAGTCCCGAGGAATTGTAGCACAGACACGAGCTTCACTAGCAGAGGTACTGCTGTGCTGATGGCTATGCGGCTGTCGATGTCAGCCTGGATTGTGTCCAGCAACTGGGTGATGGTTGCCCTGTCCAGCTGAAATTCAGTCACCAACTGGCCATCAGTCAGGGCCCAGGGTGTTGGCCTGACCCTGGGGATGGCTGGCCGCCTTGCTGGTGCTGCTCTCCTCCTCCTTCTCCTCATCCCCACCACCCCCTGCGCTCCCAGGGCCCTGGCCTGGTTGGCTGGCCTCTGTAGCTCCAGTCGCAGCAGGTAGAAGTCCACATCAAGGCTCCCGGCTCCAAATGGCAGCATGGTGTTTGGCAGTGTGTGTTATGCATGGGTGGGTCCTTTGTAGGCCTCTGATTTGCATTGGTTTCACCTGGGCCCTTATTGCTGTCTCCTCCTTGCTCCTGCTGGTGGAATGGTGTTGGGGAGGGTGTGTTGTGCATGGGTGGGTCCTTTGTAGGCCTCTGATTTGCATTGGTTTCACCTGGGCCCTTATTGCTGTGGCCTGTGTTCTTTTACCTCCAGCATTTTGCTGGGGGTATTTTCGGCAGATTGTCCGCCGCTTTTCTGGTGCTAATTTCCCCTACGCCGGACTCGTGATTGCAGTGTTTTAGCGCTAATGGTTACTGCCGCTTTTTTTTTTACCCTTAAAATCGGCGCTGATAGCGTTACTGCCGATTTTAAGGGTTACCGCCGAACTCGTGATGAGGCCCAATGTTTAAATCCATTATACAAATTAAAGATTAAGAAAATAAAAGAACGCTACAATTGCGTACATTAAAACACAAATCACAATTAATCGACCATTCATATAATGTTGAATAAGAATTAATCAGAGCTAATTCCCAAGACCAACTTAACAATGCTAGCAGCAAAATATAATCAGTTCATAAACCAGCATCTACTTACATGAGCCGAATTACACTCACATCTTCTGCACTGTTCATTCATTTTTTGTCTAAACTCGGTTAATCTCACGAAACAGTGTTCACATTGCTCTCGTGTAGTTTCAAACCATGAAGAAACGCAATTGCTCTTAATCTTGTCTGCGTGTAAATGCCAGAATGTATTAGTTTCCATAAAGTTTCAGGATTGAAAAGCCTAAAAAGCTCCATCAAATATTTAAAGTGTGTAAGCCGCTGATCAGTCAGTGCAAAAGATGGCATAATGTTTCCTCCTGGTTTTGTCTTTTACAGAAGCGACAATAATTGGCTGAACTCTTGATAATTTTCCGTCAAGCCAAGACCTGTCTGGTGGGCCACAAATTGAACCTTAAACGAATAAAGTTGTTTCTATGCAGTTGCGATGGCGATTGCAGCATATAGGGCTCCGGTGCACTGTGTTTTTTTATGGCAAACAATTCAGGGTCAGAGTTTTGTCTTGACTTGTACTGGATTTTGCAAGAGGGTAACAAGAGAAACATCTGCAAGTGCGAGGGGGTGGGTGACTAACTTAAGCCATTTTTTTTTAAACAAATATTTTATTAGATTTTCAATTTATAACACATAGAGCAGTAGTGATAAAACAGTTCGATAAAGTTCCTTCTGAGTTCAATCAACAAGGGTAAGCATAACAGTAGGTCATCTCATAGAGCCATTGAACAATTATTAAACAATAATCGACTCCCCCCCCCCCACTACATTTAACAACCTTATTACATAATCCGACTTAACTTGGGATCGAATATACAACATATGGGGGTACATTCGGGAAGAATTTTGCCCGCAACAATGGATTCTGACTTAAGGTTCCCGTTGTGAGACTTTACAATACATTGCCTTCCCTGCTTCATTTCCCCGCCAATGTTTTACTGAAGCGTTTATACATTCGGAATACCTCTGGAGGCATTGTAAATGACAACTCTATTCCTCTCAATTAATTACCACCAGGGCTTAGTTCGAAATTGACCACGCTTCACCCTCCATTACAAGTTAAGTGGCTTTCGTAAATGAGTAAGTCCATCATTTGTCCTTAGGCCATGCTCTTAAGGTATTATTTCGAAGAGAAATGGTGCTTTTAACCAACTTTATATGTACAAAATCAATTTCACTTACATACGTTATATAGGACCGAGTTGTATCTTAGTGACATCCCCTTCTAAGGCTGTTGACGTTACTATTTCGGTCTAGCTTCCATGTCTATTTTTGTTCGAAGGCATATAAGCAATTACAGTATAGCTTTTGACCACATTAAACTTTCATGTTCTTCATTTTACTCATGTTCCTGTCTTACCGAGCGTTATAACTCGCATTATCTCGAGAGAGTTCATGTTACATGTGTGTTTCGGAGCAGCCGGGGTTTGAAGAAATGGGCTTCTCTGTCCCGTATATGTTCATGAAATGGATTCCATATAGTTAGAAATCTTAGGTATTTGCCGGTGCTGATGGCGCATATCTTCTCCATAGCCATTACCCCCCAGATCTTAACCCACCAGCATGCAGAGATTTTGTTTTGTGCAAGCGTCATTCTAGCTGCTGATAGTAGATGGGTGATGAGTTTAGCTGACGCTCCTGACATTGCATATTTCCCTTCTATAGGGACTCCTAAGAGGATTGTCTTCGGAGATCTCGGTAGATCCACCCCTGAGATGTCTTTTATGTAGCTTAGTATTTCCTTCCAGTAGGCAACAGCTTTAGGGCATGTCCACCACATGTGAAACAGGTCTCCCTTCTCACCGCAGTTTCGCCAACAGTTTGGTGAGTAAGACTTTGCAATTTTGTGAATGCGGTTCGGGGACATGTACCATCTGAGGCACAGTTTGTACGCCGATTCCTTTATTGTGGTGCATCTGGAAGTGCCGTGTGCACGTGCCCATATTTGGGACCATTCCTCCTCCGTTAGTGACTCTTGCATATCTCTCTCCCAATTCATTTTGTATGCGAGATGGTCCGTTGGCTGGTCATTGGAGAGGAGTTTGTAGAGTCTAGAGACCCCCTTCGCCGTATTGCCGTCTTGAAGCGACATTTCTAGGCCTGATGGCGTTCTCATGCCCGCCTTCTTCACCGTTGGGTGGGTAATCCAGTGCCTGACTTGCGCATATCTATAGCGTTCATTTTCCCCTATATTGAATTTTAGCTGGCAATCTGTGAAGAGAAATGGAGCGCCGTCTTTGTACATGTCCTTCAAATGTGTCGTTTCTGCCCCTGCCCAGCTCACCCAGTATCCCCGCTGGAGACCCGGTGTGAAGTCTGGGTTGCCCATCATTGGCGTATATGGGCTCAGTCCACTAGGAATGCGTTTCTTTTTCCGGGCTTTATCCCAACTTAGTAGAGACCATTTTGTCATTTCTAGTAGAGCTTCTCTCTTGTTCCGGTTTTCTTTGCTCAGGCTCAAGAGGGCTATTAGGGGGACGGATGAGACTGATTGTTCGATTCTGCACCATCCTTTATAATCCTCTGGTTTCACCCATCGCAGCATTGGTGCTAGTTGTGCCGCCATAATGTATCTGTCCATTTCTGGGATTCCCAGACCGCCCAGATGAGGGGAGCGCATTAGGATTCGTTTCTGGATTCTAGGTTTCTTATTATGCCATATGAATTTGAATACCGCATCTTGGAGTTCTCGGATCTTAGGTGGTGGTATTGGCAATTTAAGCCATTTTTAAATGAATTTGCCAGTCGATGAAAGAACAAATTCTGATAATATGCCCCACACAGAACGAGTTTGGAAGGCTAACAGACATTTTCTGAAAAGAGCAACCAGCTGCCACATGTACCGAACATGCAAGGAAATTAATCCTAATTCATTTAGTATCAAAGCTACTGGAGTCGAATGTGGGAGCTGCAAGATACTTCTCCAATATTTGCCCTCAAGCCTTGACCAAAACTCTTTTGACAAAGTCGGTTTTGACTCAGATGCATAGAGAAGAATAGGTGTGGTCTTCTGCCGATAGTATGTCAGTGCTGGAACAATAGTGAATTTGGTAAACTTAGCTTGAATAAGTTTTGCCTGCTGAATTGAAGTAATGATTTTGTCTTGCAATAACTGTTGGTAAATTAAAGTACCTCTTTGACTAGTAATTAAGGTACCTAGATAAGTATAATATTGCACAATTTCAAGTTGAGTACCACCAAGAAACCATTTAAAGTTCTTCTTGATGGACTTTTTGGCTGGAAGGAACTGCATGATGTTAGTCTTCTCTAAGTTTATTGTAAGAAGAATCTCTTCTGTATAGATAGCTAATGCATCCAAGGCCGTTTGGAGACCCTTTGGCGTTTTTGAAATTAGCACAAAGTCCTCCGCATACAGAAGAAACAGAACCGCCTTGTTGGCCAATTTAGGAGGGTCAGTGAGAAGATGCAAAAAAGCTCTTCCAATATCTGAAATAAAGAGGTTAAAGAGGGGCGAGGCCAAGGTACAACCTTGTCTCAGCCCTCTAAACGTCCCTATTGCTTCAGATAATTTTCCATCAGATGTTAATCTCACACGAATGGTGTTTTGCGTGTGAAGAGATTCAATAAGAGACACTATATAAGAGGGGCACCCATGATGATGCAATTTTTCGGACAAGAGCTCCCTCGAAACTGAGTCGAAGGCAGCTCTTAGATCAACAAAGGTGGCATACAATGGTTGATTCAGGGTGCAATGATGTTCTTTTATTGAGGTGAGTGTTAGTAAATTCACACTGGTGCCCATGCCTGGAATAAATCCAGTTTGAAAGGGGTCCCTCTTATAGTGATCTAATGTCCATTTATGAAAGTCTTGCAAGTTGAATTTGGAGAAGAGCGTACCAGGTGCGTCCAAAAGCGCAATTGGTCTGTAATTGCCAGGATACAAACAATCACCCTTTTTTAAGATAGGGACGACCACTGAGGTGCGCCATGACAGAGGAATTGTGTTTGTGATAATAATTTGATTGAATACACTAAACATGATTTTAGACCAAAAAAGAGGATTCTGCTTAAACATTAAATTGCATAGCCCGTCAGGGCCCGGCGCCCGCAAGTTATTGAGTTTGCTAATGAAAAACAAAATATTTTCCTCAAAAATCAATAAGCCCTCCAATTTTGGCACCTCAGGGATCTGTCCATCTTGATGGAGCAGTGACCTCATGTAAAGATTAGTAAAAAAAAACTACACCCACACCCACTCCTTCTCATTCCCCCATTTAGCTGTACCGGCTTTTGAGCAGCATTGGTAGTAATATTAATGAGAGACCATGTTTGAGCAGTATTCTTTTGGGAAATACTACGCAGCATGGCCTCCCCATCAGATTGCATCATAACCATTCAAACAAAGCCAATTCCTGTATCGACATTGTAAAGATTTTATCTCTTCATTGTAAAGATTTTATCTCTTGATTTCCAGGGGCAGCAGAACAAAGATGACCGAGGTGTGACGTGACGGAAGCTGGAATGTTACATATGTTTTGGACATGCCAGTGATGGGACTTTACTGTAGGGAGGTGGCAGTCAGATTACAGAAAGGGGGAGAAGTACTGGATGTGCTTTCTCCGGGTGCATGTTTGTTGGGTTGTTTTCCATGCCCCAAGGACCAGAGACATGTTGCCAAGCTAAAAGACCTGGCATGTATTCTAGCTAAATCTAGAATAGCTATGGCATGGAAATAGGCAAAAGGCCCGGGCATAGAGGAGTGGTGGAGGGACCTGCACAGATGGGTAGAGGCGGAAACCGTGGCATGGAAAGCCGTTGCGCAGCGAGACTACGGTGGAATTAGAGATTTGGAAGGCTTTTTACAAACCTTGTTTGCTTGTGCACCCACTGAAGAGGTGGGATAGGATGGACCTGAGTGAGAGTGCATGAGGAGTTCACCAGGCGTAATTCAGAGTGTCGATAACATTAATGAATGTAGGCAACCCACAGGGTTGGAGATGGAAGGGTGTGGGAGGAGTTGGGTGGGGGGAATGGGTAGGGGTTAAGACATGACATGTTATGGAGACGAGACTGATTGATGTGTCATATGATCAAGGAGTGTTATGCTTTTGTTTGAGATTTTCTGGAAAATAATAAAACAAATAAAAACATTTAAAAAAAAGAAATAGTATCTTTTCCACTGGCTTTGGGTGACGACTTTCACCCTGGGATTCCCCTCTTCTGGGCGCAAATCCCTAGAATGTTCCTCAGTGATATCAGGAGACCGGATAGCTAGGTTTCTCTCGCTTTCGAGGACCTGTCAGGTTCCAAAATAAAGTTCAAACAAATGAAAGTTTGTTTCCTGCTTTCACTATAGGGTGAGTATTCTCATTCACCCCTGAGCCCCCCTCTTCTGGGCGCTAACCCTTCCCAATTGTATTCCTCAATTTACATATCAGTTCTTTTCTCAATGAAGTTTGGATGATAGCTTCACCCCTGTATCTCCCTTGGTCAGCTTCAGACTCCCCTTGACTGCCAATACTTAGGTGAGGGCTTCATCCCTGGATCTCCCACGGTTGGGCTCCGACCCCTCATGAATGTTAATTTCTTTTTAAACAGTTTGTAGTGTACATCCCTCGGTTGAGTTCACGTTTGTCAACACACTGTTCCTTAGGACTTTAGACTTGCCCCCTTTCCATCAGCATCCCTTGGTCGGGTTCACTCTTGCTAACTTCACATTCACCTCACTCTCAAGTGTTGTGGGATTCATGTTCATTACTTTCTCTCAATGCGGGATTCACTTCCCTTGCATGCGTTCTCTCAATATAGGCTTCACTTCCCTTTCTTTCACACAGTTTGTAGATCAAAGTCTTTTGATTGTACAGGGATTTTACTAGATCTCCTGTATGAGCACTGTGACCTCTTTTGGCGGCTCTCCTAGGGCCTTCTGGTATTTCTAGTTTTGCTTAAATGGGGATCGACCAGAGTCTCTCGAGATAGCACCCACGTGGTGCCAGTTTCCCTCTGCAGCTGCTCTCCCCTTAACACTTTTCACAGTTTATTGAATTTGCCACTTTGCGAGTCTCATTCAACACAGCCCGGTTCTTATCGGCTCTCCCCTCGACTCATCGGCTGTGATGAACCGCTTGGCTTTCGGCTTCTCTGGAGCCAAGGCCGGCTTGCCCCGTGCACTGTTGACATCTGCTACAAGACACTTGTGCTATTGTTTGCCGTCTTAGGCTCTCTTCCACAAAGTTTCAGCGGGAAACATGAAAAGGGAAAGCTTACTTCTCTCCTCGACACCCTCTCGATTCCTGCCGCCTTTCTCCTCCTCTTAAACTGCCACGCTTGATTAGCCGTCTCGCCGTGCTGTCTGCTGTGCTCGCCTTGCTCGAACTGTCCTCTCTTGCTCCACCTTTTATCCCTGTGGGGAAAAGGAAGGGTTGTCAGGTGTTTGTGATTCAGGTTAATTGACTGACTTTGCCTGACGGTATGTCAGGTGAACAGGTTGTATGAAGTCCGTTGTCTGTGCTGTCGTGCGAAAGGGTTCTTGTCGGAAAAGGGGAAGGTTGGAATGTCAGAGTACCCTACAGCGTCGGAAGGGAAGGAGGTGTTACATGGAATTATAGTCTTGTTATTTGGGTTCGGGGTGATCTCGGAAGGGTACGTTTTGTAGGGTTTGTGTAATAAACAGAAGGGTTTGTGGGAATTGTAGTTATTGGGTACATTTGATTGGGGATTTGAAAAGTGATAATCAGAGACTGGTAGGATGTGGGAAGCAAACAGGTGTAACTGGGATCGTGAAATGAATGGAGGGGATTGTGTGAACTGTAGTGTTTGGTCAGGGTAAACTGGGTGTTCGGGACCAAATAACCAGAGAAATGTGGAAAAGAATGTCCGGGGTTGTTTGGGTGGGATGCAGGAAAACAGGGATTCTGGGATGGATAATCCTTGGACGTAAGTGGGTTTGAGATTTTAGGGGATTGGTTATATACAAAGTGTCAGTGGATTTGGGTAAGAGAGATTCAATGGGAGGAAGGGGGGCAAATGTGGCACAGCCCATAAAGGACTCGGGGATCTCACTCTCCTTGTCTTCTTCTCCGGTAACATACCGGTAACATACCGTGTCTCCCTTTGGGCATTCTCCTGAGCATGATCTTTCTCCGCTCGTCTGCCTTCTGGGTTGGGATAAGAGAAGGTCCGCCCTTTCTCGGCCACCTGAATAAGTGACTCTCAAGGTTTGCTGGGGAGAACACCCTCAGGTTTCTCACACAAGTTATTCCCACATGAAATAAACGACTCCGTGGTAGAACATTACCTATTGGGATGAAAGTTTAAACTGGTTACCGACTACTCACTCTTATTTTGGATTAGCCAACGTAAAGAGTCCAACCCTCGGGTAATGTAATGGTTTCTAGACCTACAACCCTATTGTTTCACAGTAGAACACCGCAAGGGAATAGACCAGGGATACATGGATTTTCTTCCTTGGTTCCCCTGTGAAGCAAATGCAGCTACCTCGCATGGAGGAAGGGCATGTGAGAAACCTGAAGGTGTCTCCCTAGCTAGTCCCCAGGATCTGTCATCGAGGTGGCTAGAACATGGCCATTGCTATTGGATCCAGTTCCTGGGGGTGGACCAGTAAGGCAGGATCACCTGGATGGGGGATCCTCGGGTGTGGGATTGGGACACTGATGGGTCAGATGCGGTATCCCCCTTCCTTCAACACCTTTTCCTCATCCTTCCACGTAGGACATTCAAAACCACTGACCCCCGACCCCCTTTTCCGACACAAACACTTTAACACGACACACCAGAGAACAGACTAACACCAGAGCTGTTTACCTGACATGTGCCAATACAAGGGTCAGGCAAAGTCAGGCAATTGATCAGAATCACACAACTGACGGCCCTTTCCCTTCCCCACAGGAATAAAAGGTGTAGCAAGAGAGCACAGTATGAGCAAGGCAGACTGCACAACGAGACAGCTATCCAGGTCTGGCAGTTCAAGAGCAGGAGAAAAGCAGCGAATATTGAGAGGCTGACAAGGAGAGACACAACCATGCCCTTTTCGACGCAGACCTGCGAATCCTCCGCAGAGGGAATCATAAGACGAAGGAGAATAGCCTAAGTGTGCTGCAACAGATGTCAACTGTGCACGGAGCGTGTCGACGCTGATAAGCGGGAGCAAGGCAAACTCCTGCTACCGTGGTACCGGCCTTGACTGCAGGTATGAAGAAAGCCAAGCGGGTCATCACAGCCGGTGAAACGAGGGGAGAGCCAACAAGAGCCGGGCTGTGGTGGATGAAAGACGCAAAGTGGCAAAATGAACTAAGTTCAAAAGAACTGTAAAGTGTTGAGGGTATACCAGCTGTAGAAGGAACCGGGACCACGTGGGTGCTAACTCGAGAGACTTTGGTCGATCCCTGTGTAAATGAAAACTACAGAAAACAGAATGCCGTAGGAGAGCTCTGCCAATTTAGGTCAAAGTGGTAATACAGGACATCAAGCAAAATCCCTGTACAGTCGAAAGCCTTTGAACTACGAACATCGGAAAGCCAGGGATGTGAATCCTGCAAACCTTTATGAATGTGAAGTTGGCAAGAGCAGTGCTCAAAGTGTACGAAAAGAAGTAGTGGAACTATGTCCCTACCGGCCTGCACCGACTCCCCACAGACCCCATCGCCGTGCCCCCTTCCATGCACAATAAAAACCCCAAAAAACATGTGCCTGCTTGTTAAGGAAACGTCCTGTGCAATGCACTGAAAGTGTAAGTTTCAACTTGTTCCTACACTTTTATTTTGAAAACGAAACCGTTCCAGAACGGTTTCTGTTTACAAGAAAAGTATTGGAAATGTGAAACGTAATAATAATAAGTATAGGAGCACCGCTCTCGCCCACTTCGACCACTGGGCAAGAGTGTACCCGACCGAGGGATGCTGACGAGAATGGGGCAAGTCTAAAGTCTCAGGAAACAGTATGTTGACAAGAGTGAACCCGGTTGAGGGATGTCCACTGGAACTGTTTAAAAAGACATTTAGATTTGTGAACAAAGAAAAGCCATAGTGAACCAAAAGAAGGGAGGCTGAAAGTAAAGAAGGGTCAGTGCCCAGAAGAGGGGGAACCAGGGGTGAAAATTCCTCACCCAAAGTGAAACCAGAAAACAAACTTTCATTTTGTTGAAGGAACTTTTGTTTTGTTGTTGAATACATCAGGCCCTCGAAGGCAAGAGACTTTCAAGAGAAACGAGACTTATCCATTGATGCTCCTGATAGCTGCAGGTGGAACTGTCCACTCGTGCTGGGGAAAGCTCAAGTGTGTGCTGTGCTCCAAGATTCCATCTTACCCTGTGTTCAAAACATGGGGAAGGGAGATCCAAGCTATCGCATCCAGACATATTATTTGTCGACACTTATTTCTTTTCTTGAATACCCTCCCACACCCTTTTAGTATTAGTTGTAAGGTTTGGCAATAGGTTTCTTAGTATAGGCCCTTTTTTTATGACACAACGCCACTAGGACTGCCTTATTTTCATTTGATGGCCGACGCTTGCTCCCATTTTAGAGTTAGGTTTAGATTAGGCGTTTTTCAAACCTGCATACAGTTTAATAAACACCCTTGAACTGTGATCACTTGTGTCTGTCTTTACTGTTGTCGCCATGAATTCCTCACATTTGTTTCTATCTGTTTGTACCGGAGAAAACCTTTCAGCAAATAAATGATGTTAAATGGTCATTACATGTGACTGTTTGGCACTTTATAACAAGATGGTGTCACTTAATATGAGATGTTTAAAATCTAGAGCACATATGGTCATACTGTAAATAGATAGGAAAATCGTTTTGAGACATTTTGTGTTTAAATTTGTCAAACAATTGATTGAAACACAGGTATGACAACGGTTGTTTTGATGCAGATTGTCACCTTTATTTAAAAAGTAAAAGTGACCAACTTTAGTAATAGTCTGAATAGGTACACACACTAATTTTCATGTGCGACACATTCCGTGTTGATAAGATTTTCTCGGTCGCCCAGGGGTTATGGGAGGTCTGCTGTCCCAAAGATAAAATGAAAGATATAAAACCTGTGCATCAGTCCTACGACGCAGTAAAAATGACACACACAGACTATTTCCCCTCCCACTGGTCAATTATGATAATGAAAGGTTTTCACTGCAACATTAAACAGGACTCACACAAATCTCTAGTTGTATTCCAGGCTCATCTACGTTATCCAGCTTTGACATGCACTGAGTGAGACGCGGTAGCCGAAGTACAGATTCTCAATCAGAAAACTCTACAAAATCCTGATGGAACCAGCAATATCTCTTCAGGGAATCCTAGACTTGGGACATTCTCATGAGCTAACCGACTGAAGAGCTGACCAAATGAAGAATGCTCAATGCACTGTCCACATAGGGGGAGCAAAGGCCTTACTCACAAGTCTCCCCAAAAGTAGCAGACCTAGAACTAAGCTACTGCTCCCAGCAAGTGGGTGAAACTACTGTGGTAGCACTCTGCCTAATGCGGGCAGTTGTGCCATACCTGCAATTGCCCAACATTTGGGCATACATGCGGAAGGTGCCAGAAACCAAACCACTTTGCGAGGGAGGCCAGTCTTCCAATATAAAGAACATCACAGTTAGCAGTCTCCTGTACCAGATTGTTAAAGTTCACAGCTCTGACAATGGAAACTGCTGCATATCTGACCATGCAAAAGCACAAGGTGCACTAGATCAGGCACATTTTACTTTCTGTGTTTACAAAGCAGACTTCAACCTTCTTTTGGATCAAAACTCTAATCTCATTAAAGGAAATGGCTGCTTACATGACTTAGAAATAAGACTGTATTGATCGGTGAAAAACCTGAAGGTGCCTCGCCCGCTAGTCCCCAGGGATCTGTCATCCAGGTGGCCAGGACACTATTGGATCCAGTTCCTGGGGGTGGACCAGTGCAGGAGGATCACCTGGGTGGGGCATCTTCGGGGAGTGGAATTGGGACACCGAAGGTGAGACGCCATACCCCCTTCCTTATGACACCTTTTCCCCATCCTACCACGACAATGGACTAAAACCAGAGCCGTTTACCTGACATGTCCCAACACAATGGTCAGGAAGAGTCAGGCAATTGCCTATAACTACACACACCCGACGGCCATTTCCCTTCCCCACAGGAATGAAAGGTGGAGCACGAGAGCACACTTTGAGCAAGGCCGAAAGCACGGGGAAGCAGCTATTCCAGGACGGCAGTTCAAACGGAGGAGAAAGGCGACGGAAACTGAAAGGATGACAAGGAGGGGATCGCCCTTGCCCTTTTCAACACAGAGCCACGAACCCTTTCATAAAGGAACAGTGAGACCGGGAATTGCAGCTGGCGATTGGTGTAGCAGATGTTAACGGTACACAGGGCCCTCCCGCACTGATAGCCAGGGTGGGGAAAAGGGCTTGCCGCTGTGGTACCGTCATTGACTCCAGCGGAAGAAAAGCCTATGAGTTAAGCACAGCCGGTGAGCCGGAGGAAATTGATAGTGGCCTGGACTCTGTTAAGCTCAAAGTTGCAGTAGCAACATTTGCGTGAAAGAAAAGAAGATAATAGACAAAGGTCTTTTGTAAACAACCGAGGTATTAAGGTTAGAGTAGTCCGGCGTCACATGGGCGCTCGTTCGAAGGACTCTAACGAATGCCCCGCTCCAGAACAAGGAGGATATGTTGCGTTGAGAAAACCACAAGAACCAAGAGGCCCTAGGGGAGGCTGGCGAGAGATGTCAAAGTGGTCATACAAGGGTCGAGTCAAAACCCCTTGTACAGTCGAATGTCTTTGACACGTTGTGATTTGAAAAGCTAAGCACACTGCATTTTGGTGACAAACATGAACCTAACTGAGGGATGTCCACAGTGAGCTGTTGGTCTGAGCCTGATTGAGGGAGGCTGACACAGTGAAGGGGATCAGAGCCCGGCTGAGGGGATCGTCGGGTGAAGAGTAATAGCCCACTGTGAAGAATAATAGAAGGAACTTTTGTTTGTTGTTTGTGATACATCAGGACCTCTGAAGCAAGAGACTTTGCATAAAAGAGACTTGGGCACAGAAGGCCCTGATATTGTAAGAAGGAACTGTAAACTCGGGCCGGAAAAGCCCAGATGTGTGCTGTGCTTGAGAGTCCCGCCTTGTCCCATGCTTCAAACATGGGCAAGAGAGACCTCAGCCATAACATCCTGATTTATCATTTGAAAACACTTCTTTCTTTGTTAGTGAACATTATCCCACACTATTTTGTAGCATAGCGGTAAGGATTGGCAATAGGTTTTTTCTTAGTATAGGCCCTTTTTGTTTGACTAGACTCAACTAGGACTGTATTATTATTGGTCGTAGTTTGCTCCCATGTTAGATTTAGGTTTAGATTAGGTGGTTATCTCGCCCATTTTTACAGTTTAATAAACACCCTTGAACTGTGATCACTTGTGTCTCTCTTACTTTGATACCATGCCTTCCCTTACATATGGTGTCAGCGGTGGGATGTGACTCAATTGAAACAAATTGGGGAACCCTTAGATTTCAAAAACATGGTCACAGAGCTTCTAGCCCCTCTGTTGCCACTAAAGAGTCAATAGGTTTCGATATCTGTAGTAATAGGGAAACTGTTATTCCCCCCTGGGAAAAGAGGAATGATTGCTACCAGTTTGGTTTTGATACCCCCTCCGGGGTGTTACATAAGGTTGGCTTCAAAATCTGGCCTAGTGTGGAAGTTCAGTATAGACGTTTTAGCAGGCATCATCGATCCTGACTTCCGGGGAGACGTAAAGGTTCTCTTACAGAATCATAGTGAAATATTGGTAACAAACATGAACCCAACTGAGGGATGTCCATAGTGAGCTGTTGATCTGAGCCTGATTGAGGGAGGCTGACGTTGTGAAGGGGATCGGAGCCCGGCTGAGGGGGTTCCTCAGATGAATAGTAATCGGCTAACTTGAAGAATAATAGAAGGATCTTTTGTTTGTTTGTTGTTTGTGATACATTTTGAAATCCCATTGAAGTACATCGTGGGGATCAAATTGCTCAAGGAATTCTGGAAAAGGCTCTGTTTCCTCAGTTTAAGGAAAGTGAACTAGACAAAACAGAAAGAGCTACACTAGGCTTTGGGGAAGCTGATAAACCTGTTAACATCGAAGAAATGAAGGGAGAAGAGCCTACGATCTATCCCTACCTAGCCTTCGCCCAGCAAAATGATGCAGCTCTCGCTGAAGCTTTTCTACAAGCTATCCCTGAAGGTGACAGTATGAAGAAGGGAAGCCCCTTTTCCTTCTTAAAGCAGGGGTTGCTATATAGAAGATAAACATCTACAGAAGGCTTAATAAAGATGCAGTTAGTAATCCCCAAAACCCACCAAAAGGTTGTACTGAAAACTGCACATTCCCATTTTACCGGGGGGCACTTAGGACAATACAAAACCCAGGCACATATCAGTTGGAAATTTTACTGTCCAAGTATTCACGCCATTATAAAGACCTTTATCCAAACTTGCAAGATCTGCCAATTAGTGTTTATTACTCCTAGTCACCTCTTCTTCGTCCCAGTACTATAATGAAATGAATGAGAGAAATTGAGGGGAGTGGGTTTGCAATAGCCTATAAAGGCAGGGGGAGGGTGGTGTTGGCAGCCATTTGAAAAAGGGTAAACCATGTCTAGCCTGTGGATATCCTCTCCCCAAACCCCATGTACCCTCCACCCAGGTGATCCTCCCTCTCCTCTCCACCCCCAGGATCCAAAGGCAATGGCCTTTCACTGGCCACCTGAGAAGAGGATCAAAGGGAAGTAGGTGTGAGGATACCCTCAGGTTTCTCACAGTATGCAGGACAATAGGGAGTTGAACCATTACTCGTTGACAATCCCAGACTCAGTCTCCATGATCACTTTGAGTTTATGCAAGGCAGCAATGGTTTGTGTGAGGGTACCGTTCTCTGTATCATTGGGAGGCACAAATGTACTGCAGGTGCTCCCGATTTTCTGTCATACTCAGCCTTACACTGCGGTCAGAAGTTTAAGTATGTACCAGTTCTGCAAATTCATTAGCCTGAGTGCCCGCAACTCTTCCCTAATGGCACTTAACACTGACTCAGAAGAGTTCATGAAAAGCAAAGGCTGGTCACCTGGAGCCATTTGGCATTGGCTGCTGCTTGTGTGCCAGGTGCCAGAAGGGAGGCGCAGAAAGTCTCAGTGTGGCAAAACAGCTGGTATCAATCGGGAATGTCCACTAAAGCCTTTGATGATTCTGCTGAAAGGTAATTGAATTGTCTCCTACATTGCAATTGTTCCTGATTTCCACCAATAAAAATAATCTTTGATTGATCCATATACAGTGATGAAAGGGACGCAAAGGGCACAGAGGACAAAGGGGGCACAGATGTAACTTTGGGCTTTGGCCGGGCCAAAACTAGATGTTCATTGTGGATTACGAGAACGGGCACATGAAGAGTAGAAGAACTGCATACACCTCGCCAGTCTGAAGGCAACTGCCTGTACGCATTGTGTCCACAGGTCCAAAAGTTATCTAGAAGAGCAGCCATACCTCCAGCCCGATCTGCGATGCAAAGCGTGCAGCTGCAGTTCCCATGTGTGCCAACGGGCACTGTGCCATTGCCCTTAAAACACAGAGAAGGAGACCACCAGGGGGCGCAGACGATATGGCCGCCTGAGCCTTCGTCATCCCCGAAGCCCATGAGGGAATGGCAGCGCTTATCAGCGAACTCAGCCTGTTTTTGAAAATCAAGCAGACCAGTGGAAAGGGAAAGCGGCTGGCACCTCGCAGGTCGCTTCCTGGACAGATTCAGTGGAGGATACCACCTGAACGCAGCCAGGACAGGTTTACGCTCCTGAGGCCCGGCCACAGCGCTCGCTGGCACCCAAGCATGCACATAGCCCCACCCAGTGCCTAACGAGGCAGATCGAGAGAGGGAGGCCGTGGTGGCATACTGAGGAAGAAGGTCGTCCAGAAGCAGCACACGCACATAGCGCAGATATACAGAGCAGAATGCCCTGTCATCATGGGCCCAGCACCTAGTGAGGAGGAGCAGGCATCGCTCGGCGTAACCCTGGATGTGCCGTCCTAAGAGAGGTCAGTGCCGTGGGAGCGAACGAGGGGGGATACAAGCTAGTGTCGCTCTGAAAGCGTAAGCGGCAAACAACATCCAGCTCTGCGGGGCCCCTGGCTCCCGGAGTCCGCTCGCCACTTTCCCACTGCGCATTAATAAATTGATAATCCTGAGCACTCTCTCAACTGGCCGGTACGAAGCTGTGTCTCTTTGAAGGTGTAGGAGGCGAGCAACAACCGGCACAGCGGGGCTCTCGGAGTCTGCTCGCCACTCGCTCACTGCTCATTGGGAGATTAATGGATCAGAACACTTGCTCAACTCACCGTCCCGATTACAAGAGCCTCCCTTACCTGTTTCAACGACCGTGGCACACTGGCCCTCTATGATGACATGGCGGCCCACGTGTCCTAGCACAAGCAACAACACGAGCCAAGCAAAGGATCTCGGGTGGGGGGACACTGTGCAGTGCCCGGTAGGTTGATAGCCCCCCTGACCACAGTCTGACGCACAATTGGGGTGCCCTCAGCGTGCAGCACAAGCGGTGAGGAGGGGACTGCACAGCTGCATAAGCGTACATAGTGTTTCGTTACCACACCTAAACATTAGGGAGGCTGTGGAAAAACAGGATCACACGTCGACTCAGCCTATTTGGCTCCAAGGATCATCTGCTCTAAAACAAACTTTGCACAGCAGCAAGCACACCCACGCACCCAGCCACCACACAACTGCGGTGGTGCATCCGACCGTCGTCGAAGGCACCCAGAGCAAGGGTCCATAATCAAAGGCTGGCTCAAGCGCACAGACGAAAACACCGCCCACCATCAGCACCAGCTGTCAGATAGTGTACATGCACGGACAGCTGGATCCTGCAACGGCACATAAGTTGCAAGAGTTTTGTCGCACAAGCTCAAACATGGGGACTCAACCTCCTACAGACCCACCAATCATACCTGATGCCTCAGTGAAAGCAGATATTCGTTTACTCCTGGATGAAATCAGGTCGTTAAAAAGCAGCATGATAACAACAGTGAACGCCTTACAAGACAGTGTCAACAAAATCGAGGACAAGGTTGAGGCTCTGGAAATTACCAATTGTCAACCGACCTGTTGGAAATGAAAACGGAAGGTCGCTTCCAGGACTTGGAGCAGAGAAACGCAGACCTGGCGGCTAAGGTTGATGACCTTGAGAGTCGGGAGAGGAGGTCTAACATATGCATACAAGGCCTCAAAGAGACACCAAACAAAACCGCATTGGGCTTGGAATGGCAAGTGAAAGCCCCAATCAACTCCCTCTTTGCCTCCCCCCTAACGCCAGACTTGGAGTTTGAAAGAATGCCCCGGGCACGAGGCCCCCCGAATGGTCAGAGGTCAGTCCTAGCAAAATGCCATCATTAGAGGCACAAGGTCGAAATTGTTCAGCGGGCAAGAGAGTAGGTTCACATCCACTTCAAGGGTTCATGTGTCAGAATCTACCAAGATCTGTCAGCATCTACTCTCACCAAAAGGAGAGACTGTCGCCCGCTAACCACCTGGCTTCGCGAACCCAACATCCACTGCAGATGGGGGTTCCCTTTTCCTCTTTCCTTTGAACACGGCAACAAGGGATATAGGGTAGTCTACGCAGAAGACGCAAACAGTGTGCTACAAGGTCATCCTCTGAGCCACTCAGAAAACCAATGGGCCTCTGTCCCAAAAGGGGACACGCTAAGGGCACCAGGAAATTCAAAATTACTCAACACCCCATGCCTTGCTAGGGGCGGATAAAGAGACACGAGCAGACAATCCATCAACCTAGGAACGCTGTAGGATGCTTCTTGGCAGGTGATCGAGAACTCTCGGATAAGGCCAGTGCACTGACCGAAGACAAAGGCTGAAGGCCTGCCTTTTTTCGTTCTTTTTTTCTTTTCTTTTTCTCCTTTTCTCTTCTTTTTTTGGGCTGAGTGGTTAAGAGTTGGCTATAGAATGTTAATGCTGACTAAAAGTAAGCATTTTACTGTTAACAATGTTGTGGGCTTTGTGGAGCCCCCTTAGTGTGGCACTATGTTTTTCCTAGGGCGCCTCCAGTTATAAGGGGGTATCACTCTCTATGTTCATTGGGGTGTTGGGGGTAAGGGGAACGGGGAAGGAATAGTCACAGGGGGAAGGAGGGGGAAGACATTAGGGAAATTCAGCACGCTTCACACCTTAATAGATCAGCACACAGCGCACACCCATGGGTAGTACACCGGACGATTGACAGAACACTTCGAGCAATAACGGCCTGGGGTAAGAGTAAACAAACATTGAGGCTAAACGCACGGCCATCCATGAGATTTAGCATCAGTCACGGCTATGGCAAATAACTAAGTTCGATTTGGGTCCCTAAACGTGAAGGGCCTTAACTCGCTGCAAAAGAGATTGTTGCTGGTGAGGACATTCGGCCATTCCACGCTGGATGTCCTCTTTGTTCAGGAAACCAAATATAGGAGTGGTGAGGAGGGCACCCTAAGGGGACAAAAACTAGGAGGAGCCATTTGGGCTTCGGGACCAGTTAAAAAGGGAGGCGTGGGCATACTATATCGGGGCATCATTGGGGTTGTAAATAAGACAAACCCACACAAGCGCGAATGGGAGGTATCTAGCAATAAATAGGACCATCATGTCAAGGGCAGTCACTTTATGCTCCTCTTATGCACCCAACAGCCAACAAATCGCATTTGACAAGGAGCTCTTTACCTTTCTCAAAAAATGGAGGACAGGGATTCTGATTAGTGGTGGGGACTTTAACATGGTGATGGACCCAGCTCTGGACTGGTCTCATACAGGGAAGGGGTCATTCCGCCCCCGGGGAAAGGGCTTCTCCAGCCCCTTTTGCAAGAACACTTCTTGGTAGACTTGTGGAGAACCAGCCAACCGCAAACCAGAGCATACACTTTTTACTATCCCCTGCATCAAATGTTCACTCGCATATATTACATCTTTCTGGAGGCGGCACACACGCATAACATTGAGAGAGCAGCCATTGAATTAGTGGGTTGGTCACACCACGACATGTGCACCAGAGAGTTGAATTTAGGCCCAGGGACGGTGAGAGACAAAAGATGGATCTGTAACGACACACTTTCAGGGTTTTAGGGAATCGCTTGACACTGAAATTAGGGAATTTTTTTACCGAAACGACACAGGCGAGATCTCACGTCTTACAGTATGGGAAGCAGCGACAGAAACAAGAAGGGGGCTCCTGATAGCGCAGGGGACATTTAGGAAGAGAACCAGATTGTTGCCAAGGCATTCCTGCAAAGTGATAAGAAGCGAGGAAGCAGCTTTGTCAGGCGGGGTGGGGAACACCATTAACACATTAGCAGAAATAAATGAGCTTAGACAGGAGCTAAAAGAATTGTGGAGTGGGAAAGCACTGACATACCTTTTGTAGTCAAACTAAAGTTTTATGAAAAAGGGTCTAAAACACACACTACTGGCAGCTAGACTAACAGGGCAGAGAGCCGAAAGAGCGGTGTACAAAGTTAAGGATCTGAAGGGTGCAACGCTGAATAAACCCACTGAAATCAGGGCGCGATTTGCCTAGTTTTATGAACAATTTACACCTCAGATGACGCATCCACCCCAGAAAACATAGAGAAGTACTAGTGAAATGTACAGCCGAACCATTGCAGAGCCCAGATAAAGACCAACTGAGCGCCCTAATAAAGATAGAGGAAGTAAGTGCAGCCATCTCGAAGCTTAAGGCGGGATCTGTACCAGGGCAGGGCGGGTTCACACCAGTGTTTTATAAGACCTTCAGTGGGGCTATATCCCGCTTCTTGACCCTTCTCTTTAACAGCATAAAGGAAACGGGTCAGGCCCCAGCATCCTTCACAGAGGCCTGCATCATTGTTCTCCCCAAAGAAGGGCAGGACAAGCTCGAGTGTGGCTCCTACAGGCGAATCTCCCTGTTGAACGTGGATGAAAAGGTCTATTCTAGTATCCTCACAAACAGGTTGAGAGGGGTTTTACCAAGGCTCATACACAATGATCAGGTCGGCTACGTGAAAGAGCAACAGGGTTCAGACAACATACGCAAAACACTGGATCTAATGGTGTTGATTGACTCTCATGACTCATACCCCACCCTAGTCTCAGTGGATGCTGAAAAAGCATTTTACATGGTGGAGTGGCTGTTTATGTTGAATGTCCTGCAAAGGGCTAACCTGGGGGCACGCAGGATTATGGGGGCACAAGTTCTATACCGCAACATGAAAGCAAAGGTGGTGGTCAATGGAGTGGCATCCCCTCTCTTTGCCCTGAGTCGGGGGACCGGACAAGGCTGTTCCCTATCGCCTTTGATATTTCCATTGGTGATGGAGCCTCTGGCCCAAAACATCCGGGGCAGGGCCAATATTACTGGGATTAGTAAATTTGGAAAGGAATACAAGCTGGCGCTGTTCACAGACGATGTCTTAGTCTACCTAAAACACCCATCCCGGGCCATTCCAGCACTCCTAGCCGCAATGGAGAAATATGGGACCCACTCAGGTTTTCTCGTCAATCGAAACAAAATAGTCATCCTTCAACTGAAGAATGGCAATTCGCTCCCAGACAATCTATTGCAAAGCTGGGGCCTGAAGCTGAATCATGATGGTATCCGATACTTAGGGGTCACCATCAAGAAGCAATTAGGAGACTTGTACCAAGCCAATTTTGCCCCACTTTGGATTGCGATTAAGAAGGACATCCAGAAATGGTCTAAGCTAGAACTCTCCTGGCCGGGAAGGTTCACAACAATTAAAATGAATGTACTTCTGCTGCTTCTCTTCCTTTTTCAATCACTTCCGGTGGTGCTCCCAGATTCTTTTCACGCGGAAGTCAAGCACTCCCTGTTAACCTTCCTGTGAGAAGGGAAGAGGCCCCGTACTGCTTACAAAATAATGACCCTTCCAAAAAATATAGGGGGCATGGACATTTATGAGTACTATAAAGCAGCACAATTCCATGTGTTACTAGACCATCTGAGAGAATCAGGGAACAAGCAATGGTACACCTAAAGAATGGATATTTTGCGCAAGTTACGCTGGGAGAATGGCTATGGGTCCCCAAAAAATCACTGCCAAGAACAATACGTGAACACCCGATCCTGGCTGTGCTATGGGCCCTTTGGAAGAGGAAACCAGATATGAGTGGCGTCACCACATGGCCCTTCCCCTAAGCTGCATCTGGGCAACTCCATGTTGGAGTTCTAATAACAGACAATTCACTTTCAAGTGCAATATGAGCAGAGTTTGGTCGGGGTGGGGCAACTGTGGAAGGAGGGGACCTTTCTGACCAAGGAAGCGCTCAAAAAGGCCAACAGATCCAACCATTGTTATACATGCAACTAGAAAGTGCACTTACAGACCCACGGTGGAACAGGCAGCCCCAGAGACAACTAACCCCTTTTGAGAGCGTGCTTAACACCCACACAGGCTCCAAGGGGTTGATCGCTAAATTTTATGGAGCCTTGCCTACCAACACCACACACGCAGTTTCAGTGGGAGAGAGTCTTGGGATGAGATGGCAACTTGAAGGGTTGGGCCACAGTTTACAGAGCCGTCTGGAACTCCACCATATCAGTCCAATATTAAATGCACAACAGCAGCCCGTCATGCAATGGCACTTCACAACCCCAGAGATTGGCAAACATGTACGCAGGGATACGCCCATACTGTTGGCGATGCTGCTCGCAGGTTAGCGACTACTGGCACCAATGGTGGGATTGTCCTAAAGTTTGAACCTATTGGAAGGAAATCCTGGGTTGGATTCACGACATAGAGGGTATCGGGAGGGTGGCAGCCCAACTCCTGGTTTGGTTTGGTGTTGAGTTTATAGGAGACCAATATTTAGTGTTGCAGCACATGCCCAGGAATCTCCTGCTAGCAGCTTGGGTATGTTTAACGATACAGTGGAAGAACAGTATCCGCACTTAGACACAATGTTGCTCCCATTTCTAGAGTACTTGGACCGGAACAACCTAGCTCCCTAAGTTAGAGAGGGCTATAAAATGAAAATAAGATCAAAACACGTGCACTGTTTGGAGACTGTAATGTAATGTAACTGACTGCACTTGTTGATCTTCAATAAAATTCTATTTTAAAAAGTGTCTGTATCTTAACAGGTTTTCCTGGCTCCTTGAGCCACGTCAGATGCTGCAAGTGATTTCTCCATACTGTCCCACACTCTTGATTTATTTGTGCCACCCCTTCTTCTGAGAATCGCCTCATTCCTCTGCACCCCTTGCTCCCATCGATTCTTAGAAATAATAGCTCTTTCTAAAGTCAATTGGGCTCTTTGGACACACCTTACATTTTTCTGCTCTGTACGATCGGCAACTGAACAGTCTTCATTGATTGGCAGGATTGATGCTGTAATTGACTGCCCTTTAAACTGCCCTCAAACCATGCACAGGGCCAGGTGCACTAGGCATAGCGCATCTGATGCCTCTGCCTCGCTCAGGATGAATACCCTAGGAACGCCAGAAGCATGGGGGATGAGAGAGCAGATGTAGCAATATCCTATGGATCTCTCCCTCCCCACCTTCCTCCTACCATATGTTATCCACTGTGAAAACCATGTGCATTCATTGTGGGAACTAGTTCATCATCCTCATTATCAAAAAGATAGTGGGCCTCATTACGACCCTGCTGGTCCGGTAAGAACGGTGGTGGTAAAAACGCCACCACTGTTCTTTCCGGACCGACTGATTAAGAGTCCTGTAGGCGGGAGGTGTCACTCCCGCCATGTATGACTTGGCGTGTTTAACACCACCCGCCTACAGGCGGACATGGAAACATGGAAACACTGGCTCTGTCATAGACCGAAACGGTGTTTCCGTGGTCCCCATCCCCACGGAGTCCTATGGGGCTCAATGGGAATGGGTCTTACACAATTCCGCTCTGGAATTCCCGGGCTCATAATGCCCCGCTTTATCCAGCTTGGTTACCGCCAGGCTCGAAATGAGGCCCAATGTTTTAATATTTCTTTCTTCTCTTTAAATTTTCTGTGTGTACACTGGTTGTCATCTTCAGACATGATGACAAAAAAGACCATAAAAACCATAAAGACATTCATTTTTATACCATCTACAAGTTTAGACAGTTCTGTTCCTAAACAAAATTATTTAAATTCTAGGTCTTCGTTAGCACCCCCCTTTGCACTGAAATGAACAGGGAATCCTTAGGGCATACTTAACTTTTATGCCTGCTCATGTGCTGGTGGAGGGCTAACGGTATCTCCTTAGGTATCACTAAGGTGTATCCAATTCTCCTTGCCCTCCACCTTCACAGCAGTCAGAGTTGAGTAAATCACTCGGGGAGGCCAATGGAAACATTGCTCGTTGCAACGATGCACAAAGGTGCGAACGTAGATGAGGTCTCCTGGGAGTAGCTGTGTCTTACATTGTCTCAACCTGTGAAGATATAATATTAACACTTTTCATAAAGCCCTAAGGTACTCCCTAAACTCCTCTCCTAGGACCTCGGTGGTCTTGTTTACATCTGATACCATGCGTACAGGTAAGAGAGGTGTGTGCAGACTACGCCCATCACGATTTCATGGGGGCTCAAGTGGTGGTCCTTCCATGGCTGTTTTATCAAGTAAAAATGCCAGTGGCAGGCAATGGTGCCAGGATTTCTTTAATTAATTTTGGTCAAACAGGCCTTAAGAACCCCATTGAGCCTCTCCACAATCCTATTGGCCTTCAGGTGATGCACTGAGCACAGCCTGTGCTTGATTCCTAACAGTGAAGTCGTTTCTGTGAACAAGGTATTAAAGAAGTGGGTTCCATTGTCAGATTTTAGGACCTCACAAATTCCCCACCTCTCTCACCAGAAATCTTGCCACCGGTTTAGTATCATGATGTACGCCGGGACCAACTTCAAGCCACCAGGAGAATGAACAAGCTACCATGATTAAATATCTGAAATTACTACACCTGTAATCATGTCCACAAAATCTATGTGGAACTGCTTGAATGGACTATAGAGCCTGAGCAAGACCCCCCTCACTGGCCTCAAGGTATTTCCGGGATTGAGTTCCTTGCACACTTGCCAATTCCATACAAATCTATTTACCTGTTCTGGTAAGTTAGGGATAAATCAGTCCTCCTGGAGCATTACTACCTTCCCCGTCACCTCCTGTCTCCATAGAAAATCTTTGGGTGAGAGAACACATCCTCTCTTTTTCCAGTGCTCTTGTTCTTCTCTGGGGGCTTTCGCTTGCATTTCTATCATCTGAAACACTGGGATTGCAGTGTATAGGGCTGGTAACTGTACCTGTTGGGACATAGTTTCAATTTTCTGGGAATCTGTAAAAGTAAATATGCCGTTTCCTTCGCTGTGTTGTCTGTGGCATCATTCCAGAGAGCTATTGAATTAGTGCGGTTAGTGTGGGCAGCTCATTTAACTAATCTTCTCTGTACTGGCAAAGTTAACACTTCAATTAATCGGGATAGCAGTGCAGCATGCTGGACATGGGACCTGTCAGGCCGCCTAAACCCTATTCTCTGCCATCTGTTTTTTTTATAACTATGTTTATTGCATGTAAACAAAACAGCAGCAGGCATGGGGACTGGCCTCAGGTCGCCCAAAGTGGGTGGACATCGAACAATCTTGCCTACCCTTGCCTCTTCGCTTCCTCCCGTTCCTTCACAACGCCTTGCGCCGGAGTTGGCCAGATGTGCTGATGGCCACGAAAAACTCGATAAAGGCATGGGAGTGGGCTCGCAGATACAGAGGGATCCCAAGCGACCTGAGCGCGCTCTCCCCAATCTTCCACAACCCGGCCTTTTCCCCAGGAGCTCATCCAGCGAACTTCAGGAACTGGGTCGCAGGAGGCCTTGAATCGCTGGCACAGCTCTTCGCAGGAGACTCCCCCCCTTAACTTCGAACAATGTAAATCCTCCTTTCAGCTAGCGGAGACGGACAGATTCTCCTATGCCCAACTAAGACACTGGTGCTCCAACCCCCAGACCCGGATGGCAGCAGCTCGACCTCTCACTCCCTTGGAACTCACAGCGGCTGACCTGCCTGCTCGAGGGAAGATTTCCGCCCCCTACAAGCTACTGCTGGACGACCCTCTTCTCTCTAAACCCTCCTACATGTCCCTATGGGAGGCGGACCTGGGTCATGCTATAGATGACCAATCCTGGGTGGATATCTGGACCAGGACGCGCACGGCATCCCGCTGCATCACCAACTGGGAATGCGCCCACAAACTGCTTTTGCGATGGTACTACCCCCCTTTACGTCTTCACCACTTCCAACAAGCCCTGGACCCTCACTGCTGGCGTCTATGCGGCCACTTGGGATCCTACTTCCACATGTGGTGGATCTGCCCTAAGGTAAAGGAGTTTTGGACCCAATGCCTAGCCACTATAAAAGCCATCACCCAAGTGACCATTCTGCTAACACCCGAACAGGTCCTTCTTGGGATCCTGCACCCGGACGCTTACCCGAGAACGGGGAGGAGGGCCACGCTCAACTCTTGCTGGCTGCCAAAATCACGGTAGCCCGCACCTGGAAAACTGCGGAAGGCCCCCTCATGCCCCTATGGTGGATCAAACTCTGGGACATCCTAATAGCTGAAAAGGTCACAGCAGCTAAGGCGGGCAGACTCTATCGTTTCTTGGACGTCTGGGCCCCGGTCCTAGACTATGACCAGAAATATCCGGCGCTCACTTTTAAGCCGCGCCTGATCGCGAACACTCTCCATTCTATGGGGGACATCTCGCCGCCTGGCGGAACGGAATGAGGCCCGGGAACAATGCCTTCTGCAGGCGTAAGGGTTGGGGGGGGGGCATTTCAAATGTCACATGTTGTCTGTAACAAATGTAAGTTTACCATGCTTGCTCCTGTGCGCTGTTAATAAATAAACAAGTTAACAAAAAAAATGAAAAAAAACAGCAGCAACTTACATATTAATCAAACATTCGTCAGCAAAGGAAAAAACAAGGCAATATCGACAGCGGCAAGAGCACAGCAGGGCCAAGGGGCCATGAAACGGTTGCGAGACAATGAAATGCTGGTAACCCAGGTTGCCCCCTACGTCCTTGCGTCAGGGGGGAGGAAGGGAGGGAGGGGAAAAAGAGGGGGGGTGAGAAGAGGGGAGGGTGGGTTTGCAGCGAGCATCAAGCCATTTACCCCATATTTTCTCAAATTTACAGGGACAGCCCTGTGCGCTCTAACGCCGCGCATCTGTCTAGTTCATTACACCATCAGTTCGGGCACAGTGGGTCTGCAGAGACCCAGTTGGCCGATATGAGTCTTTTACCCGCCCCCAGCGCAACTGCCAAAAACATTTTTTCATATTTCGTCAAGTCCACTTCTCCCCAGATGCCGAGGAGTGACATTTTAGGATCCCTAGGAATTGGCGTCACCAGGACCGTAGAGATCGTATCAATACAGGCCCCCCAGAAGACTTGTAACACCCGACAATCCCAGATCATATGGTAAAAGGTAGCCGGCTCGGTTCTACATCTGATGCATGTCTCATCCTCGGATCCCCCCCATCTGGCCATGTCAGTGCGTGAGTAATAGGAGCGGTGGAGAATTCTCAGGTGTATTAGCCTGAGCTTGGTTTCTATCCCAGTCTCTCTAGGGGACATTAATGCATCTATCCAGTCTTCAGGTTTCAGTTCGCCCAAGACCCTTTCCCACCTTTCTTTGAGCCTATCCAGTTGTGTGGCCCCAAAGGAGTTGAGGGCCTGATAGAGGGTAGAAGTGACCTTGGAGGGGATTCGTTGCGGGAGGACATTGGTCTCAATGGGAGAGCAGGGGGTATAGTTGTCGTGTCAGGGAACTGGGTGCGGATGGCATGGGTCAGCTGCACGTGTCGAAACTGGTCCACGGGTGCCAGGTCGAATTGCACTTGCATGGTTTCAAAGTTTAGGAGGCGACCCCCCTGGATCACGTGGGCCAGCGTAGTTATCCTAGAGGGCTCCCCAATGTGCAAAAGAGCCCATCTTCACTATTTCCGGGAGGTGCGCGTTCTGCCATATGGGTTGGGATAAGGTTGGTCTCCCCTTCCAGCCGACCAGTTTGTGTGCTATTCTCTGCCATCTTGATAACCCAGAATGTACAGTGGAGGTACCATACGCCGAGTCAGAATAAACAGTAACTGCTTTCCCCTTACTCCTTTCTAGCACTTCTATGAGTGCCCCAAGTTCCGCTGCTTGTGCAGAGTAATGAGAAGGCAACCGTCTCTTCAGTCTGACCCAGTACTCCCCATCCACAAGACCCACGAAAGCTGCACCTGTATGCCTTTCATTGTCTCTTGGTTGATGGATGAAGACCCATCAACAATAATCACCTCACCCCTCTACAGAGCATCCTCTTTCACATACACCCCCTCTTCATCTTCTCCCTCATGTGGCACAATCGTGAACAGTGTCCTCATGTTTCACTGGTTCGGCTACAAATGTTGCAAGATTGACTCAGTGACACCGCACAGGATGTATTGACACATTTTATAAAACAACCTCCTACCCTGACCTTCTCTGTGTTGTTAACATAGACTTAGACTTTTCTAGAATCTCTAAGACCGCATGCTCCACGTACAATGTCACTGTGCAACCCATAGTAAGGGTCAACGACTTTTGAATCGCAAAAGCTGCTGCCGCTAAAGCTTACTCACAAGGGAACTCTCCCTGCATCACTGGGTCTAAGAGTCTGCTGTAATACGCTAAAGGTTTGTGGCCTCGCAATGTTTTCTGGGTCAGGACTGCTCTCATCACCTGCCCATTCGAATGAGAAAACAGATAAAATGGCTTCTTGTAATTTGAGGTCGCCAAGACCGGAGCTTTGCTACTCGCTGGCTTGAGTTCACGAAAGCACGTTATCATTTCTTTAGACCATTCTATCGGACATTTCACCTTCTGTACTTCCTCACTGATTAGCTTAAATGGTAATGTTTATTCTTTTGAATTTCCCGCAGGAAAGGCTTTTAGAACGCATTTAACAATCACTACTCTACTACATACAGGAACAGTGAAGTCCCCACCCTGAAGATGGATCATTCGATCAGAAACGCGTTGGTTACCTATGTCACCTATTAAAAGGGGCTTCCCTGAATGGTGTTACTTCACAATACAAAAACCCTAAGAGTGAACTTATTGCTGTTTGTTAAATTTATATCGCTGGTTTACAATTGGTTAATGAAATGTATACATGTCCCTTTGAACATTTACAGGATGTGAATAATAAGGCTAAGCTTTGAGCTACTTGCTTTCTGCTTTTGTTACATTTATGTACCTTTACAAACCAGGTTATACTCTGTTTGTTAATTGGAATGAGAATTCCTGGATGCTTCACCATTGTCTGAATAATTCTTTTGTACATTGTTTATTTGTTTGAAAAAACAGACCTTGAGAGGTCTATTAAAAAGTATTAAAAAGTATCAAAAAGTATTGGTCAGTACCAGATCTGTATAATTGGTTACATAAGTGATCTTACATGCCTGATTTATCCTTTATTGATGTTATTTATTTTCTATTTTGTAATTTGTTAAAGTCAAGACTCAATTAACACTCTCTCCACATGAGAGTATTAATTGATCAACTAAGAGTCAACATTTAACTCCCGAACGAAGATTCGGTAGGAGTGCATTTGGGCTTACTGCCTAGCAATAGGTAGTTTAGGTTGTTTAGATATTTTGTCCCAAGTGGTCTTGTGACGTTAGCCCGCCTGCACCCGAAATTTCACCATAAAATTCATTGACATTATTTCTTTATTTAATAGTGTGAACTAACACCTTTGGTGTGCTTCTACTCCACATCAATTATCCTGATTTACATGAGCTGTGCATTCCCACCCCATAGTTCTTTTGTGTCCCTACAGTAAGGGCCTCACGTAACTAGAGTAATCAAAGATCCATGATCTACAATAGTTACAGAGCTTCAAAACCTGCTGCATCTGTTTCACTGTGACTGACTGAGGCGTATTCTGAACTGCGGTGGCTCTGTTTGGTATTATCGGGGTGTATGGGGACAGAGAAAAATGCATTTTGTAAATTGATCACGTGAAATGGGTTGACCCAGTAGGGATGTTATAGAGAATGGTGGCAGGATTCGGTACCAACGGAAATTCCACCTCAACAATATTATTGAGGTGGTACAAATCATGGACCATCCTCCAACTTGACCTCTTTGTTTTTTTTCACAGGGTAGTTATCCGTATTGCATGGGGACACAGACGGCTGTATTATGCCTTGCTTCAACAACGCCATGATGGTCTCATAAATCCCCTCATCCGCCTCTCTAGACATGAGGTATTGCTTAACCCGTGGTAATATCGCACCAGGTTCCTTTTTTATCCTCACCACTCCAACACTCTTTAACAGCCCCACATCATGAGGATTGCTGGTCCACAAATGGTCCGGCACCTTTCCCAAATCCTCCTTCCAATATGGCGATGTACTTTTAACGATGAGTCTGTGGTATTTCCCTTTTCTCTATTGCTATCTGGCAAGGCACCCCAATTTCAAAGACCATCTCTCCTGTGTCTTTGGTGTCTTTGAACAGTTACTCATCGGACACGTCCCTTGGCGACAAGGTCAGAACTGTGCGCCACTCTCCACCTTCCTCATCCGTGCCTGAGAGAACCACCCTGTTCTTCTTGATAACTTCTGCATCTAGGAGAATCGTAACAATAGTGCCTGATGTTACTTCCTGCAACACATAAGGCCGAAATAAAAACATAATCGGTACTTGGCAAGTCTGATTTCTGATCCCCGGGACCCAACCTAACAAAACCATCACTCCATAGAGAAACAATACCGAATGCATGGGAATCCACCTGATCATGCTATCGCTACAATATGCCTGAAAACACGCTGCTTCCCTTACTGGATACAACCCTGGAGTCGAGCATACAATACCTTTCTCCGTAAAAGCAATTGACATCTGTAGCTTACTTAGGATGTCCCTTCCCAAAAGATTTGCTGAGGTGTCCGAACAATCCAATAAACTGACAGAAAAAGTTTGAGGACCTACCTTAATATGAAGATCTTCCGTATAAGGAACCAACAGGATAACCCCAGAGAATCCCTGTGTGTCCATTGTTCGGTCACCTACCTTCACACCTATCCGGGGTTCCTCTTTGGGATCAGGGGTAACGGATAGGACTGGACACATTACAGACCCCCGTGGGCTGTCCTACACCTTTTACATTTTAGCACCGGGGAAAGAAATGGGATTCCCTCCAAAAACACTTGCTCCTATTTAGTGAGTAACTGTTCCTTGGGGTAAAGGATTCTTGTCCCATGTCTGCACCAATGCTTGTGCTGGCATGGTCGGTGGGATGCCATAGGTCTGTGCAGCGCCAGTCGCTTGGTTCTGTTCAATCCGTGCCTGCTGTGATTGCACAGAGCCTAGGGCATATGGCACATATGGCAGAGCCGCGGATTGCATCTGCTGTGCTACCATGTTGAAATACTGTGACCGCCATGACAATCTCGTGACACATGTCCCAACCTTCCACATGACCAACACTGAATCCCATAAAATCCTCAATAATTATTCCCATGAGGCCATTAAAATGGGGACACGTGAGACCACCAGGGGGATCAGACATAATGACGGCTTGAGCTGTCGTCTCCCTCACCAAGCAAAGAGTAATGGCAGAGCAACCCGTGAATAGCAAGGTTTAATGCGGATAGAATGCAGAAGCCGAGACCCGACACACTGGAGCGCGCAGAGGTGGAATTGCAAGCACAGCCGAGCCTCCACTCTGTATGAACGCTGCCTGGATGAAAGAGCTACCTTGATAGTGAAGGAAACATGGCGGCCGGCATGGGAATATAGTGGCAGAGTCCCACTCTGTCGGCACCTAGCAGGAGACAAAGTCGTCCCCCAAAGACAGTGAAGGGAGAGCCCCATTCTGCCGGTGCCCAGCGAGGGACATGCCTGGCCCACGAGAGCACGAACAGAGAGCCCAGACTTGCCGGCACCCAGGGAGGGAAGATACTGCACAGCGTGCCGGACGGCTGCAGGACCCAGCCAGACCTGTTGCACACCCGGTAAGGAAGGCACGTGCCACCCCAACCTGGCGAGCGCCGTTCTTGTACAAAGCCTCTTGCTCGAATGAGCTGCACTGCTGACACACACAGCTGGAAGCAAAAGATTGGTTGCAAAAGGCAGGGGTACGGCCCCATACAACAGGGGAACATAGCAAATAGCAGAGGCTCATCGAAACGTTGCAGCCGTGTGCAGCTTGAAATGTTGGGCTGATTGCATAAGCAGTCGTGTGGCCTCGCACAGCAAGGAAGCATAGTAACCAGCAGTGACCGGTCGTGGCTGCGTCAGCATGAGCTAACAGCCTGATCCAGTATAAAGTGTAATGTCTTTACGTACCGCATAGAACACCTTCAAAAGTGGGAAAGCTACTGCAATAAATTTGACCTGTAAGGGGTCCCTGAAGAATGGCCCTCTTACTTAAGGGCGTCTCCTTCAACACTGCGGCTGACTGACCAGCAAAGCTATCTTGAGGCAGGTGGTGGTGGAGAGAGCATACAGAGGGAGCATCAGCTACAGGCACGCTTGTTCAAGATGGGGGTACAGTGAGCTGAAAGAGCAGTTAGCAGTCAGTGTGAGTGCCGTCATATCCCCCAACCCAGCAGGGCAAGACAAGCGTGTACGACTATTTTCACCCTGGACCCGCGCACAGAGCTTGTGTTACGCATTTTCCACTGCAAACCAGCAGCCATGGAACTGGAGCAGGAAGCGGACCTGCCGGATATTCCAGGCAAAGACCACGATAGCTTGACTAAAGCCGACATCCGCTTCCTCCTGGGAGAAATCCTATCAATCAAATCCAGCTTTGCCGAGAAAGTCACTGACCTGCAGGCCAGAATGATTAAAGTCGAAAACTGCATAGAGGCCCTGGAGAGTAACCAACTGTCAGCTGACCTCATGGCAATGAATAACGAAGCACGGTTCCTGGACTTGGAACAAAGGGAAAGAGATGTTGAACTAAAGTTGGGTGACCTCGAGAACCAAGAACGAAGATCAAATATATGTATAATGGGCCTTAGCGAGAAACTGGAGAAACCCCATCCTCATTGGAGAGTCGGGTGAGAGCCCTGATTATGTCATTGTTCGATCCCACAGAGTCAGTCAACTTCGAATTTGATAGAATACACAGGGCTGGAGGTCCAGCGAATGGCCTGAGACCAAATGTCATTATTTCAGACAGAAACAAGAACCCTCAAAAGGCAAGGGAGAAAGAACCAATTGACTTTGAAGGATCCAGCATTAGAATATTTCAAGATATGTCAGCCACCACAATCATTAAGCGGAAAGGCTGCCGCCCGCTGACGACTTGGCTTCTGGAGCATGAAACTCGATACCGATGGGGCTGCCCGTTTTCACTGAGTTTCAAGTATGACGAGGGATACCGGGTCACATCGGAAGAAGAGGCTCGAGAGGTCTTGGAGAGCCTCCAATCTAGCGCACAAGGAACAGATCGAGATAAAACCCGAATGCCTAGAAGTCTAATGCACAAGGCCACGCCCTCCTCCCCAAGGAGAGGCTGTACCCGAGGCACCAGGAAGTACAAGCAGTACAATACGCCATGAAGGTTGGATCCTCGGCGAAAGATTTCAGAGACAAAGAAGCGCCTCCACTCTTACAATTGTTTCTTCTTTAACCCCGCGCCTTGTTGAGGCACTATGTAGAGCAGTAAGGAAACATGTTTTCAGTTTCAAACTGTGATGGGTAAAGAATGTGTGTCACGTTATGTTTGGTCAGGTTCGCGCCAAGTTAGATTATGGTCGCAGTATGTTACCACCGTTATGTTGATAAACAGGTCTTGGTAGCATATTGCTTGGTGAGGGGTCCCTGAAGTGTGGCCCTTCTTACTTAAGGGCATCTTCGTAGGAAGAGAAGTGTCAATGGCGGCACTTTTCATTGGGGTTGTGGGGCTTGGGGAAGAGGGGTTGCACATCTGGGGGGAAACATGGTTCATGTCAACACTTTTGCGACCAAACAGGAAAAGCGTGACATAAACGAGATCTACAGATACGTCTCACCATCTAGTACTATCACTCGGCAAATAGATCAAACAACCAGGGCTAGAATGAAGCAAAGGACGAGTCATGGTAGTTGTAACTGATATCAGGTTTGGGTCCCTCAACGTCAAGGGCCTATATTTGCTGCAAAAGCACTCCATGTTAGCAAGACAATTCAAATTCTCTTATTTAGATGTGTTGTTTGCCCAGGAAACAAAATTCACACATGGAACGGAATTCAAGGTAGTGAGTAAGGAGATAGGAGGGGCACTATGGGCGTCAAGCCAGCACAAAAAAGGGAGGAGTTGGCGTTAAATATAAAAAATGCTTAGATCTCCAAATAACACAGGTACATTGAGAAAGGGAGAGTAACGTTCCGAGGTGTGACTCTCTGCTAGGCCTATGCACCCAACCAAAATCAGCTGAACTTTAGCAGGGCTTTGTTTGACTTCCTCAAACGTTGGAAAGCGGGATTGTTAATATGTGGAGGGGATTTTAACATCATATCTGATTCCGTCATGGACTGGGATTCAATGAGACAGGGTGCACGCCCCCATCCTGCCCGGCGGGCAAGGGACTTTCTGGCGTTCTAAGGGTTAACCATTTAATCGACACGTGGCGAAGGGTGCACCCGCAGGAGAAAGCGTTCACTTTTTACTCCGCCCCCACATCTGACATATTCGCGAATAGATTAGATACTCGTCGAAGCTGCATATGAATACACTGTGCGAACTGCAGCTATTGAGATTGTAGCATGGTTAGACCATGAAATGTGCCTACTGGAACTCGACGTGGGCGTGCCCCCACACACAGATCGTAGATGGATCTGTAATGACACCCTTTACAAAGACCCCCTGTTCAGAGAAACCCTTGCCGAGGAAATAAAAAGCTTTTTTATTACTAACGACACAGGGGAATTGACATTAAACACAGTATGAGAGGCGGCCAAAGCTACAATCAGGGGCGTCCTGATAGCAGAGGGGACATTTAGAAATAGAACCAGATTGATGAGGGAATTGGTGCTCAAAAAAGAAATTAAACAGAAGGAATTGTCTCTTTAAACCCATCCGAACGGTATAGAAACCCTAGCGTACATTAGATTGCTCCAGAAAGAATTGAGTGACAAATGGCAAAACAAGGCGTTGACGCAGCTGCGTTATTTAAAGCTGAAATTCTATGATAAAGTCGATAAAGCCCACACAATGTTAGCTACACACCTGCAGAAACAGAGGGCAGTTGCCAAGGTAAAAGACAAGAAGGCGAGATTACTAGGCTCTTTTCGCAATTTTATGCAGCCTTATATACTGCAAACTAGGGAGGCACGGACTAGGACACTGCACGATACCTATCAAGGTTTCCTTGTGCACCAATACCATATGATAGCCAGGCGATGTTAAACAGCCCAATAACAAATATTTCCAGATTGAAAGCAGGTTCAGCACCAGGGCAAGACGGGTTTACGCCAGCCTTTTATAAAGTCTATAGCAACTCCTTAGCACCTTTTCTGGTGAAACTATTCAATAAAATCCTAGAAACCAGCCAAGCCCCAGCCTCATTCACAGAGTCAAGAATCATAGTCATACCAAAGGAAGGCAAGGACGTAACAGAATGCGCCCAATTTCACTTATAAATGTTGATACTAAGATCTACGCAAGGGTCTTCGCCGGCCTTCTTGCCCAGATATTGCCGCAACTAATACACACAGACCAGGTCGGATATGTAAGGGGCAGACAGCATATGTAAGGGGCAGACGGCATAGACAACGTCCGTAAAATGTTAGATCTGGTCACTTCAATTGATGAGTGCGACGACTGCCCTATCCTAATGGCCATCGACGCAGAGAAGGCGTTCGACAGGGTCGAATGGCCTTTTGTACGGGCAGTGATGCGGTGGGCAGGGCTGGGCCGACAATGGACGTCAGGGGCACTGGCGCTATTTCGAAACCCCATAGCTAATGTAATGGTCAAGGGTATCGCATCAAAGTCCTTCCCCCGTAACAGGGCACACGGCAAGACTGCTCCTTATCGCCCCTTGTGTTTGCCTTGATCATAGAACCGCTAGCACAGGTGATTTGAACAAATGACCAAATACAAGGGTTGGTTAAGTCGGCATGAATATAAACTTAAATTATTTTCCGACGACATCTTAGCATATATCACTCACCCTTCAGAGTCGATCCCAGCCCTCTTCGACACTTTAGCGGAATATGGTGCCTTATCAGGATTTCATGCTAATCTACATAAAACAGTAGCACTCACACTGAAGCAATCTTCAGCCCTTCCGAGCCACCTGGTAGCAGATTGGGGATTCCAATTGCAAACTGAGAGAATTAAGTATTTGGGTGTAGAGATCACAAAAGATTTAATAGGCCTGTTCCGTGCGAACTACATGCCCTTATGGAACACTATGAAATCAGATCTGGGGAGGTGGGCCAAAATAGCACAATCCTGGATGGCCAGATTCAGATCAATCAAGATGATCCCAGAGGCATTTCATGCAGAGGTAAAACGTTCCCTACTTGCATTTCTGTGGGCCGATCAGAAACCCTGGATACCATACACGTTGTTGATAACACCTAAAGACAAGGGTGGTATGGGTTACCCGGATCTCTTTGAGTATTATAGGGCTTCGCAACTTTGCGTTCTGATAGACCACCTGTGGGAAAATACTGAAAAGCAGTGGGCCAGCCTCGAGAATGGGCTATTCGCACCAGTAACCCTGGGCGAGTGGCTATTGGTCCTTTACAGAGCCATGGCCCGTAGAATCCGGGAGCACCCAGTCCTGGTGGTATTGAGGTCTCTTTGACGCCCCTCACAAAAAATGTGTGAGTGATGTCCTGGCCATCCCCACTCAGTTGCATATGGCCCCCCCCATTAGAGACTTGTTAGTCGACCCAAACCGCTTTCAAACCCAGTATGAAGGGGGTCTGGTTGGAGCGGGGCAGATGTGGAAAGATGGTACCTACATAACAGAATCAGAATTTGAGGATCCAAGATGGCCGCTGTGGTGCAAAGACACACTTCCTTGTGCTTCGTGTTGGCCTAAGATAAGGTGGCAACATAATAAGGAATAAAAAGTGTCTCTACAAGAAGGATACGTTCCCACAGTAGAAGGAAATACACTTCCGACATCCAGATAAGAAAATATCCCCCACGTACCCCATTGACCGAGGGACAAGCGAAGGCACTGAATGGGCGTAGTGTGGGGCTACAGGTGAGCCGTGGCCGCTGGCTTGGGAGGACCACTGGGCTGCGCAAAGGCAACCCGCTTTGGAAGGAGAGAGTGCTGGAGGAAGCTAGAAACAGTCTGGAGCCGCGTCGTGTGAGGGAGTGGGGCCCGCGGATCTCCCTATCCACCGAAGAAGTCAAGGAGACTGCCCGGTCCCAGAGGCACTGGTGCGGTTATCCGCAGGAGCGGAAGGGAAGTGGACCACCCACCGCCGTGAAGCGAGAGGTATGGAGCAGCACCAGGGGAGAGAGGAGGACCGCGGCAGTGAGTCTGGGGAAGGACCGAAGCAACAGGCGCCCCTGGGACCGGCAGACAGCAAGGTGTGAAACCAGAGGGGAGGCGAGGAGGGACAAAGCGCACAGCAGGAAGGAGGCAAGGCCCTATGGTGAAGCATCAAGGAGGGGCAGTGGCGGTGCCTCGTACATGAAAAGGGAGCCAACACCTATCGGGGGACCGGAGGAGACCCAGGGGTCCCCAAAGTCAGACACCCAAAGATTTCAAATCACTGCACGGTGCAAGCCGCCCCAGGCACATAGCATCGGGGTAACAGGCGGGTAGGAATCCCCCCTGGAGGCCCGCTTACCCAGAGCAGCACTGGGCACGATATGCCAACAGCATCCGCTCCACTTAAAGGCAATTATCACCGGGTCATGAGATATATGGCTCCGGTCGGAGAAGGCATAGGAGGCCACCGGTAGGGATACAGGACAGCCCAAAAATAGCATATTACAGGCAATGCGCCCGCGCAACAGAAATCGGCGGTCAGGCCTGTTGTGACAGCTACCAAGACCTGCACAAAAGAGGGACAATTACGCCTCAATAGATTCCCCATCCAGGAAGGAGAGCGCCTGGGGGGCACAGGAGGAGGTGATTCTACTTATTTACCCCATGTGGACTCGGGACGAATCACCAGAATATCACAAAAATACCAAAGAAAGCACACAGAAGCGTCCCCTGACAGTGAATACAGAAGGGCAGGCTCGGTGGTGGCCCTATATCCCAACCCCAGAACGCATAGCAAGCCTGCACAAGCTGGGAAGTCTTCCCTAATGCCAAGACCCAAAGGGAAACAACCCCCATTTTCGCAGGGAGCCACCAAGGCAACGAGAAAAGGCCAGCTAGAAAAGTATTGGCATATGTATTGGCACAGTTTAACCACAGATTAAATTTTGAAGAGAGGGGCACTTAAAGTGGGTGGTACGCATGGGTTTGATTTTGAGACGCAGGCTCGCAAAAAATAAATGCGGGGGGAGGTTAGAACAATAAAGAGGGTTTTAACACATGGTCACGATAAGGAGGTCCGTAGGGTAAGACGAGAGTAAAGAAACTGAATGAAGGGAATGCAATTTGTGTTGTATATTAATGATGCTGAAAAGATGCTGGCCTGTATGTCAGGGAACAACTCGGGCAGATTTTGGCAATTAATCAAGCCTCAAGGCAGAGATCGTTTTTTGCAGTCTCATTCAATTCTGGAGGAAACTTGGGTTAATCATTTTACCGACCTGTACATGAAATTAGGGCATAATGGGCCTCCAGTGTGGTCACAGGCCGGGTGGAAGGGGGCTATTAAGTAGGATCTGGAGGATATTGCTTTTTTGATAAAAAAGGAGCAAGCAATCTATTGCTCTGGGCCCTGATGGCCTATCAAAATTGACATTCAAAGCAAATGTGGATGTTTGGTCCAAATTATTGTCAGATTTATTTGCAAATATTCTTGCTAATAAAGCATTCCCTGATACCTGGACTACTGCCACTATAATTTTGATTTTTAAAGGCGGTGACCGGTCTTCCCCTCCATTTATAGACCTATATCTCTGTTGGATGCCTCAAATTAAATCTTTGCTAAAATGATGCTAGAAAAGCTCCAACAGTGGGCGTGTTAGTCTAACAGTCTGGATCCCGTCCAGACGGCTTTCCGACAGGGAATGGGGACAGTCCTAAACAGCTTTGTGCTGGACTTGCTGGCAGAGCAAGCAAAAGTCCAAGCTAGACTCGTGTATTTTTGAATTTGTGGACATTAGCAAGGCCTTTGATCATGTAAATAGGGCCTTGCTATGGAGAAATGTGTATGAAAGAGGTTGTCCACGTGCTCTGGTGTGGTTATTGGAGGCAATGCATGTGGGTATAAAGGTTAGGGTGAGACTTGATGCAAATAGAGGATATACAGCATGGATTGAGACTAACAGAGGCCTACGCCAGGGGTGTGTGCTGGCCCCCTTCCTTTTTTGCTTTTATATACTAGCTATATCTGGCCACTTAAAGGATGTAAGAACAAATCCTCAGAGGTTGGGAGAGTTGAAAGTTCAGTATTTACTGTATGCGGACGATATTGTAATTTGTGAATTGACAGCCATTGGTCTCCAAAGAGCTTTGAGTGCAGTGGAAGAGTTTCTAGATGGTTTGACCTTGTCGATAAACACACTGGGCCTCATTACGAGTCTGGCGGTAGCTGTGCCGGAAAGACCAGCAGGCTGCCACCAGACCCGTAATACCATTCCGCCTCCGTGATTGCCGGAATCATCGGGGCATTACAACCCCGGTGACTCGGTAATTCCAGAGGCGGAATTCCGTAAATCTCCATTCCCATGGAGTCCGATGAGAATGGGGACAATGGAAACACTGGTTCCGTCTATGACGGAACCAGTGTTTCCATTTCCACCTGCATGCGGGCGGCGTTACTCCCGCCAAGTCAGACCTGGCAGGAGTGACACCTCCCGCCTGCAGGACTCGGAATCAGCCTGTCCGAATTAGCCCCACTGTTGTTTCCGGAGGCCCACTGAAATCCAAGGTACTGGTGTTAAAAGGGGGAAGGAAAAAATGTAAAGTGGTTCCCTGGAGATTAAACACCGGTAGACTTGAGGTGTTCAACGTGTTTAAATATGTGGGGACGTCCGTTTATAACAATTTGGATGGGCCTGAGATTTTGACAGATCTAAAGGCTCAATAACTGGGAGCACTGGTGAAATTACGACATTTTGACGTCACATTTGGTAGATTTTCGGCCCTCCCAGTTTTAAAACTTTATAAGCAACAAATGGGGCTGAAACTAATATATGGAGCTCAAACCAGGAATGTGCGAATCGACTGGCCGAAATTGGAGGGATTAATCTGGCGAGGGCTCCTCTGTTTACCCCACTCAGTTCCACTTGTGGGGATACTCTGTGAACTGGGTCAGCTCCCCATTCACACCATGATTGACTGGCGGAAGCTTCAGATGTTTGCAAGTGTCCTGGACCCTACGGTTGCCTCAATCTACAAGAGTCTAAATGCTTTATGGAAAAAAAGGCTTGTGTAAGGTCTTGGTAGATTGGGGTTCAGAGCGTCTAAAGACACTACAAACAATAGGAGCATCATTGGAAGAACTGGGAGCAATACCTAGATTGGTCAAGACAAAACTATCCAGATATTTGTGGGTCAGTCTTCGAGAAAGCTTAATGCAACACCAATGCTTTGGAGATCACTTTGCCTACCTAATACTATCTCTCCCTATTTGAAAAAGCACCCATCAAGTCACTTCAGGTCCCAAATCCTAAAATTCAGATTAAATGTAGTGCTAATGCAGGAAGTTGTAGGTAGGTGAAAGAATGTGCCGAGGGACCAGAGATTGTGCTGGCATTGTCACATGGAAATAGAGACTCTAAAGCATTTGTGTGTGTATTGCCCTAGTTTGTGGCCAGTGAGGGCTCACATTTTATCTTTGAATTGTATGCCTACAGAACAGGGGCTGTGGAGAGGGATTTTAAACACTAATGAACTGTGTTTAGCTATTCGTATTTTAATGTTTTTAAAGGCATGTGCAGTGGATTTTTAATTTACTGAAGCTGGAAGTTTATGATATTGTGAAGTAGTTATGAATGTATCTATTTATTGATTAGGAATTGTTAATGTATTTTTTGTTGTTGTAATGATTTTTTTTGTCAAAAGAACAATTTGTACTATAATACTCAATAAATAAATAAATAAATAAATAATTGGCAGCCGCACTCAGAAGCCGACCCACAGAAAGAGACCAGAACCCTACAGCAGGAAATGGAAGACCAAGGGGAGAAGAGCAGTATGGCCCTCAGCAAAGAGGACTTGCAAGAATGCCTCAGGGGCATGGAAGATCGGATGATGGCATCCTTCAAGGTACAATTTGCAAGCCTGAAGGAAGACTTGAAAACCTCTATAAAAGAAATTACGGATGAACACGCTCGGCAGCAGGGTGGATACCGCAGAACAGGGCCTCTCCGAATTGAGCAGCGAGGTTCACCAGACTTGCGGTGGCGACCAGAACCTGGAAGTCCAAGCTGAAGACCTAGAGAACTGCTCTAGAAGATTGAACATAAGGATCAAAGGCCTGGCGGAGACAAGCGGTGACACAGAGCTGAAATTACTGGTTCAACAATGCTTCGCCACACTTACGGCAGGTTACACCATGGAGGACATTCACATAGATCACATCCACATGGTGGGCACCAGAAGATCAGGGCTGGGAGATAGACCAAGAGACATGTTGGCCGCTTTAGCCTAATACAGAGAAAAGGAAAAAATCATCAGAGCGGCTAGGGGCCAGACATCCATCTCAATAAACGGCTCCCAAGTCTCCTCTTTCAGGACCTTGCGGTAACAACGCTGCAGAAGAGAAGAGCTCTGGGTCCAGTGACGAAAGCCCTCACCCCGGGAAAAATTCCATACAAATTGACATTCCCATTTGGCCTATTATTATTGTGGAATGGAAGACAACGGAGAATCGATTGCAAAGGGAAAAGGCAGGCACCACATTAGTCTATTAAGTTCAAATAATTTCCTATTGTAATAATCCTTTGTGAAATTTGTAGGAACTATCTGGAATAAACTGATCCTATGTCACAGGGATCCAGAGATACCGACAAATGGAAAACCAACGATCCTTAAGTACTTTAGGAAGTGTGTAAAAGTTTGGAATACTGGGATGATCATACATCCTTCAAAAATGTATGCGTGTGTCACGCACTCACGGCTCCGTTCAAGTACGCCAGTCATACACCCCTCATCCTCACACAACTCTCACACACGCTCTCATGTCCGGGGGGTGTCACGTGAGCAGGCTCATCTATGGGGTCGGAAGCACCAAACAACCAGGTACAATAGGAGCTTTCCATACCTCCACTGGCGGCTTCCATGGCGCTTACGGGACAGCAACTACAGACAAACGCCTCGGCATTCGTCAACACAGTTCCAGCGTGCACTTCCTGGTCCCGGGTCACGTGACACGCTCACCGGTCCCGCTCGCGGATCAGCTGACACAGGGACACACAGGATTTAAACGCTGGACTCCCGCGAAACAGCGCTTCACAGCTGTTCGCACCGGAGGACTCTGTTCAGCTATTCACGGCTTTTGACACAGATTTCGACTCTGGACCTTGCTCTGCACTTCTGCCCCTCCTGACTACTTGTTTGCTTTGGAACGTTATTCGGAATTGCCTTTGGATTGCCCCTTACGGATTTTGTGTCTCGGATCTGGCTTCTCGCCATTCCAGCTTGCGCATATATCTCTGCAGGTTGGTTGGGTGGACCCTCGCACGACATTGGTCTTGAAACTACTGGGAGGCCAGCTCACTTGATCACCCCCCCTCTCCACGAAGTACCCCATTATAGGTATACGGCATACCAACTCTCCACATAGGTAAGACTCTGCCTTCTGTTTTCATCACTGTGTTTTATTGTGCTCGCTTGGTAACTAATCAGACCTTTTTCTACAGCTGTCTGGGGTCAGCAGTTTCGAGGTATCAGACCGGCGAGGGAAACCCACCTGTGGCCCCAATAACCGCAGAGGGAGTGCTTTTACTCTTCCTCTGTGGTGCTTGGGGATGGAGGTTCCATACTCTGCACGACAATCAAGAACAGAACAGCGTGTGATGATTAATCCATCGTAGATCTTCAGCTTTACAAAGCAACACCACTAAGTTCTGTATTATTAATACAGTGGGGTCATTGTCTAGTGGTGCATCAATATTTGTGCCACTTAGTTGATTCATGCACTCTGCATCGTAGTCAGTTGTGTTCATAATCACTCGTGCCCCTCTTCAGCGGGTCTAATAGTGATCTCTTTATCGCTATATAGATTCTTGATAAGTAAAACTTCATGTCGTTTCAAGTTTCTGCGTGAAAGGCGTTTGAAACTCACTGATTCCAGATCTTTTATCACCTGCTCATAAAAATCTGAACTGATGGTATGGTTATTGGAGATATAAACAGGGTCGGACTGGGACAAGCAATAGGCTCAGTCACCCAAAAAAAAGTGGTCCACCCCTCACGATCCTTGACCTCTGATGACATCACAAGAAATGATGTCATTTGACCCCACACCAAAGTGACATCCCGGGAAGCGATGAAACACAACCTTTCACCCCTTGACAAAACAGGAAATGGCATCAAATAGCATTGTTCCTAAGTACACTAAATTACTGTGAATCCAAGCAGACGTCCAAGGCCAAATGATAATATGTTATTGTATAGCACTTACGCCTAAGCTCTTTTTTATAGAACAAATATGAATACAATGTAACCCAACCTGTGCTGGTACTCATTTTTTTTTTCTTCCAAACCGGCCCAGGCATGGCCAGAAACAGGCCCCCACTCCGCAGGGACGATTTTGGCCCAGCCACGGGCCGAAAGGCAGAGGGGCCAATCCGACCCTGGGTATAAAGGTACTCTTGCTTCTAAATTCCTTTAATTCCCAGTCATCCTTTTCCAATGGTGTCTGTACTTCGTCACCCATTTCATCAAAAAATACTTTTTGAGTTTCATTTTTCTGACAAAGCAATACAATTCAACCTTGGTGTCAAACAGAGTACTGCTATAGGTGGGAACAAAGCTGAGTCCTTTTTGTAATGTTTCCCTTTCGGTGTCAGATAGGGTCCTGGAGGATAAATTAATGACTACTTTTTTGGGGATTCTGTCGAGGGAGAGGGGTGGGGGGAGGTTTGGGGTGCTTATGTTGTAAAAATGCTAATAAAAAAATGAATACATAAAAACAGAATTGGAAACAGCGTAGCAGGGCGTCACTCACTATCTCACAGCTATGTTACTTACAGCTGAAAAGCGTGATGCTGGACCCACGCTGGGGTGACTCCCTTCGAAGACCGCTCACTCCCTTCGAGCGCACCCTGAGTGAACGTCGCGACTCTAGAGGTTTGATAGCACACTTGTACGCCGCACTAATCACTAGAGGCCACCTACCACAGCCATGCACACAGGCCAAATGGAAAACAAAGCTAGGGTTGCAAGGTTGCCCGGACACCTGGGCAGTGATACACAGAGCGGTATGGTCCACATCAATATCCATGCAATATAAAATGCACAATGGGAGGTTACTAATGCAATGGCATCTGACTCCTCAAAGGTTAGCAAAAATGTATCCAGGGGTCAAGCTATACTGTTGGAGGGGTTGCCCAGAAGTCAGCGATTATTGGCATCAGAGGTGGGGTTGTGCAAGAGTACAGATGTGCTGGAAAGAGATCCTAGGCTGGATACAGGCCATAGACGGTATCCGCAGAAGCTTGTCCCTGCTACTAATATTGTTTGGTGTAGAAACAGACGCAGAGGGAACACGCACAGTGCTCTCACGCATGCCCAGAAACCTGCTCCTAGCTGCTAGAGTTTGTCTAACAGTTAGATGGAAAAGTAACACCCCACCAACAAAAGGGGAATGGATGAATGAATAAAGCCCATACAATATATCAGATGGAAAGCATTACAGCTGCATTATTAGAGATGCATTCTTATATTGATATGACCTGGCTCCCCTTCCTGGAATATTACACTGCACACAAAGATGCACACAGGCAAGCAGCGTAGAGACATGCGACAGGTGACCCAAAATGAACAGAAGGACTACAGTACTCACTGACTAGAATCAGCCCTGGTAGTGGGGAAAGACGTGTAAACAATCTGTTAGTCTGTTCTTCACAATATTATAGTGTTGTGAATAGGATAATTGTGTTGAAAGCTAAAGTTATCACTCAGAGGTGTAAGGGGGGATGGGTGGGAGTGGGGGAGGTCTGGAAGGATGGGGGACGGAACCAACTTTTTCTCGGGGTTGCCGGAATAGGCATACAGCCACTCAGGTTTTAAGTTAATAGTTCACACTTAGGAATGCATCCTGAAAAGAGATTTGATTCCTGCTTGTATATTCACGCAGTATGTATGCTTTTTTGCTTACTCTGTATTGTTTTCAAGGGAATTCTGTCAATTTCGGTAATTAAATCAATAAAATCAATTAAATCCTGTTTAAAAAAAATGGGAAGACACCAAGAGTAGCAAGGCGTAGAAGAACGAAGGAGGGCTAACACTCCCCCACTTTAGGAAATACTATGAAGCGGCACAGCTACGGGTTATAAAAGAATGGGTGGCACAGCCCCATTAACATATATGGGTATAGCAATCAGGACAGGAGGCTGTATTGATGCTTAAACAATACTTTATTTTCTTAATGTTCACTAAGTCCTTCTGTGTCCATAAACAAACAATAATGGTACTTGGAGGCAGTTACTTCCCTGCGCTCAAAGTCTTGGAGTCAGGCTGTTCCTCTTAAGTCTCCTCCTACTCACTCGAGCCCGGGTAGGCCCACCAGTCGCTTCCTCTCTCCTCTCCAGCCTTCTGCAAATGAGCAACACAGGAGAATCCGCGTTGCTCCTTTTATCCCCGTTGCTAGGCTTGGGCCTAAACAAATCAGAGACGGTTCATAGGCGCCAGGCTCATAGAGTAGAACCTACCTGATGCAGTCCAGGCTGCAAGAGCTCCAAGCCAAATGAGGCTTGGAAGGGACTATTTTACCTAGGGACAATTTTATTCTCGGGCGGGGCTGGGGAGGAATACTTACCTGGGACTACTTTGGTGGCTATTTAAACCACGCCCGAAGAGCAGCACACGCTCGTGTTATTCTGCATCCAGCAGCGTAACGCTCACCGTGCCTGCAAGTCTGCATCCAGTCTTCTGCCACGCCCGCCTCGAGTTTTGAGCTCCTAGAAAAAGGGAGAAAGAAGGAGAAAAGGTTAGAACAAGAGCAATACCTTTGATCCGTACCTGAATTCCCGATCCATCGCGCCTTCAAGCTGGAAGAAAGAAGTTATTTTATGCAAGTTATTTTATGCATGTCTCCTCGCCTGCTGCAGCGCTGCGCTGAACTCACCGGCCTTCGCAGCATCTTCACATTCCACCGCATCCTCCTGCATGTTCCCGCCTCATTCCGGCACCTAAGGAGTAGACAAGAAAAGCAATGGGAGCCAAGGGACTACACAGAGGAGTATTAGTAACCCCCCCATAGACTTAACTGATTTTACCATTGGGGGTACTATTCCTCTTCACGGTTCGGCGCAGCTTCCACTGCATCTTTGCCAAACCCCGGCCCCTAAGCGGAAACAAAAAGACAGCAAGGTGAAACAAAGGGACTATCAAGGGGAACCCTCCTCACCACATTAGACTTACCTGATTTTACCGCCGGAGCTATCATTCCCAGAGACTTCATACTTTCTCTCAGCGCCTGAATAAGGGAGAAAGCAACAGGTTACATATTGACATTATTTATCGAACTGTGTTGGAAATACAAATCCTTACCAGAATATTACCGGTTGCCACGAGGGACTCTTCACTAGGGTCAAGCTACAATCTGCAAGGAATCGGACAAGAGTGAAAGTCAGGCATTTGAACTCTTACGAACTACATACTTTTCAGAGTCAATATTGTTCTGGAACTCACCAATTCCTTCGAGCCAGTGAAGCAACTGGTTATCAACGCGCCCCTGTGCACAATGCAGGATGGAGAGCTCATCTTTTCAAACCATCAGGTGAGACTATAAGAGGGGACATCTAAGGTGATCCGTGGGGAGAACAGCGGGGGGTTGGGGGATTTACACTCAACTCCACGGGTGGTTAATTCCCTTTCTCCATTTGCAGAAGAATATTCCTACGGGCCAAGCAAACAAAGCTAGGTGGGCCAGTCCAGTCCGTCATCTCGGCCCTACGTGTCACATTGGTGGAGACCGCAGCTGTCCAGTTCAGATTGACGCCTGTGTGGGAGACAGGTGAGCGTAACAGAACACGAAGCCTACCCACAAATTCCCACCCGGGCGTTATGGATACCTCAGAGACTGACCAATTGGCCCAATTACTAGGGGAATTGAGGGCTGAAGTGCATTCCGCCGTCAAGAAACCAATGCTCTTAGGAGAGAACTGATTTTGTCAAAGGAGCGAACTGATGACCTTGCTAGGCAACTATTGCAAAGCCAGGCTGGACAAGTAACCCTACCTGGTTCCGGGGGAAATCCAGCTCCTGTGTTATCGGGTAACCCTGTGCAAATAAACCTACCAGGAAATATTCCATTAGCTCCACCCGAACGCTTTGACGGAGATCCCAAAAGGTTTGCCGTGTTTATGAACCAATGCCGCTTGCACTTTTTATGCAGACCTGGAGCCTTCCCAAACAATCAAGCCAAGGTAGCCTTCGTATTGTCATATCTCAGTGGCAGTGCAGTTGATTGGTCAATTCCACTAGTTACTCAGGATGACACAATTATTTGGAATTTTCAGGGCTTTCAAACAAGCATGGAAAGACTATTTGCCCGAAACTCCCAAGAACAGGCCCTGGATAACGAACTTTTGTCCCTACGACAGGGTAACCAGGACCTTCTAGCCTACATCGCGACCTTTAATAGGTTGATAGTGGAAACTGGATGGCCGGAGGTAAAATGAATCACGTTATTTCTTCGAGGGCTTCGAGGAGAACTCAAGGATGTCTTTGCTCCAGTCGTGAACCCACCTGAAGACTGCACTGAATATATAGACTTAGTGGTCCAGTTAGATCACAGACTTCAGAACAGAAAGGCTGATCGAGCCAAGTTTGAGAATCGGGTGTTGGTCAAAACCCACGCTAACCCCAAAGGAGCAGATGCTTCAGAACCCATGCAAATCGGAGGGGTTAAAGGACCCTTAACCCAGAAGGAAAGAGAAAGGAGACGGCAAATGCAAGTGTGTCTATATTGTTGAAATTCTGGGCATTTTCTACAGGATTGCCCTGTAAAAGAAGGTGGTAGGAGCTGCTGATAAAAGCTATATGGTGTCAGACTCGGGAAACGACCACGCCCGACAAGCGTAGAGGTCCGCTTGCCGAGCTTGAAGAAGGATACTTAGACCTCGCATTTCATCATACCAATGGTCGTCGTAGATCAAGGGCAGCCATTGCGTATGCACGCAGTAAGGGCATACATTGATAGCGGGGCCATAGGAAACTATGTGGACTATGAATTGGCTTCCAGGATGAATCTACCTCTCTGCCGAAAAACCACCTCAGATGTCATCACCACAGTCGATGGAACTGAAATTGCCTCTGGGCCTGTAACTCATTCCACTTCAGAGATGACACTATTGGGTCAGGATGGGCATCGAGAGACTATTGTGTTTGATCTAATCAAAGCCCCACAGTTCCAAATAATACTGGGGATACCTTGGTTGGAAACACATAATCCTTGTATTGATTGGTGAGAGAAGAGAATAACCTTCCGGATTGTGCACAAACCTGTTACCCAAAGAAAAATCAGAACGCAGGCCTGGCCACAGTAACCACAACAGTCATGCAACTACCTCCAGAATACCAAGAATTCCAGGATGTCTTCCAAAAATAACAGGCAAACACCTTACCTCCTCACAGATCGTACGATTGTCCAATTGATCTCATACCCGGTGCACAACCCCCTTGTAGCAGGATTTATGCCCTTACGGAACCTGAGAACCTCCACCTACGACAATACTTAGACCAGTACCTTGCCAATGGCTTTATTCTAAATTCCAAGTCCCCTGTATCTTCAGCTTTGTTCTTCGTGCCCAAAAAGGAAGGTGACCTCAGAACGTGCATAGACTACCGCGCATTGAACCAGATTACTGTTAAGAACCGATACCCATTGCCTCTGATCCCTGAACTACTAGACCAAGTGAAGGACGCTTGTATATACACTAAATTACATCTCTGGGGGGCATACCATCTGGTACGTGTAAAAGAGGGCGACGAATGGAAGACTGCTTTTTTCACTAAGTATGGGTTATTCGAATACCAGGTGATGCCTTTCGGGTTGTGCAATGCACCAGCAGCCTTCCAATACTTCATGAACGATGTCCTTCGTGAACTCATTGACATTTGTGTTGTCGTATATATCGATGACATTCTAGTATACTCCTCTTCAGAATCTGACCATGTGAAGCACGTCCGAGCAGTCCTTGAGAAATTGCGCCAGCACAAACTATATGCAAAACTAGAAAAATGCATTTTTCATGCCACAGAAGTTGAATTCCTTGGATTTATCCTGACCCCAAAGGGAGTCTGAATGGACTCACGAAAGGTGGACGCAATCCTTAAGTGGCCATCACCAAGTTCAGTTAAAGGAGCACAAAGCATGCTCGGCTTTGCCAATTTCTACCGCAGAATCATCCCAGATTTTTCACATGTCGTACATCCCATCACAGCACTCTTGCGAAAAAATAAACGCTTTATGTGGGCTGAAGAAGCTGAAAATGCCTTCCAAGAGCTGAAAGCGAAATTCACATCTGCACCTGTATTAAAGCACCCGCGCCCTGACCTTCCATACATAGTGGAAACTGATGCATCCAGTCTAGCCATGGGAGCGGTCCTGTCTCAAAAGGACCCTGAAACTGGCCAGCTTTACCCAGTAGCATTTTGGTCCAGAAAGTTCTTGGCACCAGAGTTAAACTATGCGGTTACCGACAAGGAGTTATTAGCCATTAAATCCGCCTTCAAGGCTTGGCGGCACTATCTTCTCGGTGCCAGGCATACCATTACTGTGATCACCGATCACCGGAACTTACAGTATTTAAAAACAGCCAAGGCCCAATCGTCACGTCAACTCCGATGGGCATTGTTCTTTGCCGAGTTCGATTTCGTGATAACCTATCGACCAGGTTGTAAGAATGGTAAAGCAGGCGCCTTATCCCGAATAGGGATGGGAGAGGCAGAAGTGAACCCAGAACCAGTACCTATAATTTCCAAACAAAGGATTCTTGGCATGACTACTCTACAGACACTAGAGGACATTCAGGTAAAGATCCAGCAACTCTTTGATCCTACAGCCCTGCAGGACTGGGTAAAGAAAGGCCCGGACTACTCTGTCACCAATGATCTGCCTTATTACCAATGGCGGCTATTTCTGCCACGCAAGGAACTGCAAGAGCTAGTCATTTCCCGTTATCATGATACCCTAATGGAGGGGCACCCAGGTATTGCAAGAACTGAAGCTAAAATTAAAAGACAATTCTGGTGGTCCACCTGGTGAAAGGATATTAAATCATTTGTGATGTCTTGTGGCATTTGCGCCCAAAACAAAAGTCAAAAGAAAAATCCAGCTGGACTCTTACAACCTTTAGACATTCCGCCTACACCATGGCACACCTTATCGTTAGACTTTATTATTGATCTACCTCCTTGTAATGGATTTAACACCATTCTAGTTATTGTGGATTTTTTTCCCAAGATGGCCCACTTTATTCCTTTAAAAGGATTACCTTCAGCCTCAATCCTGGCCAAAGATTTCCGCGAAAACATTGTTCGCATACATGGATTTCCGTCCGTGTTGGTCTCTGACTGGGGCAGTCAATTCATTTCACATTTTTGGAAGAAATGTTGTCAATTGGCGCAAATCGACGTGAGATTATTGACCAGTCACCACCCCCAGACCGATGGTCAAACGGAGAGGACCAACCAGACTCTTGAACAATACCTGCGTTGTATGTTACATCAAACTGAAGTAATTGGAAGGACATTCTTTGGATCGCAGAATATGCATACAATATTTCAGTACATTCTGGAACTGGACAAAGCCCCTGTTATACCCTATATGGGCACCATCCTCGAACCTCAGACCTTGACTCACCCCAACACTTAGAAATGCCTGCAGTGGACCATCTACGCGCTACGATTACACAAGCCTTTAAGGAGGCAACTGCACATTTAAAACAAGCGAAGGAGACATATAAGAAAGATGCTGATCGGCATAGAAGTGATACTCCACAGTACCAGATAGGGGATCAAGTATGGTTGGCCACAAAACACATACCTCTCAAGGGAACGCGGACCTTTAACCCTAGATATTTGGGACCTTACTCTATTAAGGCCATTATCAACCCGGTGGCCGTCAAGTTGGACTTACCTGCTAATATGCGAATTCACCCCGTCTTTCATGTGTCACTTTTGAAGCCAGTGCAACCAGGGACAAGACTAACCAAGCCACCAGACCCCATCCTTATAGACGGGGAACCCGAATTTGAGGTTACAAACATCCTGGACTCCAAGATGGTGAAGTCAAAACTTTTTTTATTTAATCGACTGGAAAGGTTACGGACCACAGGAAAGGTCTTGGGAATCTAGTGACCACGTGCATGCACCTCGATTGGTGAAAAGATTCCACTGAAATTTCCCAGACAAACCAAAACCACGGGGAAGAACGACTTTAGGAGGGGTCTTGGATGGGAGTGTTGTCATGATGCCTAACCCTGGGGACCCAGACCAGGTCCAGCAACCCCGGAAGCAGGCATCAAGTTATTTTGGGCAAGCCGAAAAACCCCTGCTAGGGGCTGTTTGGGTGCCTATGGCGCCAGGCTCATATGGAGAGTCAGTCCTGGTGCCATAGGCGCCAGGCTCATAGAGTAGAACTTACCTGATGCAGTCCATGCTGCAAGAGCTCCAAGCCAAATGAGGCTTGGAATGGACTATTTTACCTAGCTACTATTTTTTTACTCGGGCGGGGCTGGGGAGGAATACTTATCTGGGACTACTTTGGAGGCTATTTAAACCACGCCCGAAGAGCAGCACACGCTTCATGTTATTCTGCATCCAGCAGCGTAACGCTCACCGTGCCTGCAAGTCTGCATCCAGTATTCTGCCACGCCCGCCTCGAGTTTGGAGCTCCTAGAAAAAGGGAGAAAGAAGGAGAAAAGGTTACAACAAGAGCAATACCTTTGATCCTTACCTGAATTCCCGATCCATCGCGCCTTCGAGCTGGAGGAAAGAAGTCATTTTATGCGCGTCGCCTCGCCTGCTGCAGCGCCGCGCTGAACTCACCGGCCTTTGCAGCATCTTCACATTCCACCGCATCCTCCTGCATGTTCCCGCCTCATTCCGGCACCTAATGAGTAGACAAGAACAGCAAGGTGAGCCAAGGGAATACACAGAGGAATATTAGTAACCCCCCCATAGACTTACCTGATTTTACCACCGGGGTACTATTCCTCTTCACGGGTCGGTGCAGCTTCCACTGGATCTTCGCCAAACCCCGGCCCCTAAGGGGAAACAAAAGGACAGCAAGGTGAAACAAAGGGACTATCAAGGGGAACCCTCCTCACCACATTAGACTTACCTGATTTTACCGCCGGAGGTATCATTCCCCGAGACTTCATACTTTCTCTCAGCGCCTGAATAAGGGAGAAAGCAACAGGTTACATATTGACATTATTTATCGAACTGTGTTGGAAATACAAATCCTTACCAGAATATTACCGGTTGCCACGAGGGACTCTTCACTAGGGTCAAGGTACAATCTGCAAGGAATCGGAACAAGAGTGAAAGTCAGGCATTTAAACTCTTACGAACTACATACTTTTCAGAGTCAATATTGTTCTGGAACTCACCAATTCCTTCGAGCCAGTGAAGCAACTGGTTAACGCGCCCCTGCGCTCAATGCAGGATTGAGAGCTCATCTTTTCAAACCATCCGGTGAGACAATAAGAGGGGACATCAAAGGTGATCCATGGGGAGAACAGCAGGGGTGGGGGGATTTACACTCAACTCCACGGGTGGTTAATTCCCTTTCTCCATTTGCAGAAGAATATTCCTACGGGCCAAGCAAACGAAGCTAGGTGGGCCAGTCCAGTCCGTCATCTCGGCCCTACGTGTCACATTGGTGGAGACCGCAGCTATCCAGTTCAGATCGACGCCTCTGTGGGAGCCAGGTGAGCGTAACAGCCCTATCATTGCAAGAGGAGATTGCGTCCCCACCCCCTCTCCAGCTGTATCAGTCTGAGGGCCAGGATCTCCCTCTCCACCCATGTGTTCATCTAGTCCATGACGCTCCTGCAGCTCTCTACCTCTCCAGGCTCAGCCTCCGGAGTGCTGCGGGCCGTTAGGAGCTTCTCCCCTCCTCTACCATGCGGGCCTCCGGGTCCACCCCCTGTGTGGGTGCCTCTCGAAGGGAGCCATGGTGGCCATGGAGACCGTGCTCGCCGGCCGCACAGGTAAGTGTCTGGGATATGGGGGTTGCGGCGTGATTTTTACTTGACTTACCGCCCTCCCTTTAGGTGTCGGTCCGGCAGGCTGCGCATGGGACATTGTTTCCCTTTTCATGCCGCCGGACCCCACCGGAGTAGGAGGACGGTCCTTCCCAAGCAGTTCGGTGTGAGCTTGGTAAGGGTAGACCCCACCCTGCTGTTGCCGAACTCGGCTTCAGGTTCGGCGGTGCTTCCCATGCACTTGCACCGTCCACAATCCTATCAGCCACAATGCCAGTGTCCGCACCGTCCACCTCTCCCTCACAATGGGCGAGACAAGAGGAAGCAGTCGCCAGGGCACCCCTATCAGACCTACTATGGAGATACAGACATCCGAACACCAGAGTAAACAAAATCATGGGGGCAGGATTAGAAGCAGGGGACACAGCGACCAAAAGAGGGAACTTGACGACATACCCGTCACCCTTCACCCCAATGTTTGGAAATCTGGACTTCCAACCAGGAATGGAATCCAAAGCATACACCAGCTTGGTACAAGGGGGATGTACGAAAATACGAGGCATGTATAAAGGGCCGACGGTTATGTCACTCCAGGAATGCATTCAGGAGGTAGGAGTAAAGCCAACGGAAAAGTATCAGCATCTGCAACCTTACACACTGGCTTTTGGCCACCGCCAGCAGAGAGGCCACTACGAGACAACTAACCCAGTTCGAAACATTCATGACAACGGACCCGGGATCCCACAAACTGATATCAAACCTGTACAAAATCCTGAATGAACAAGGTGAGGAGATCCAGTGGAGATACATGAAGAAGTGGGAAAAGACACTCGGGAACCAATATCGCGAGACCAATGGAGAGAGGTATGGAACAAAATTCCCAAGATGGCGCGGTCTATACAACTAAAAGAAATGTGGCAAAAAATCCTTCTCCAGTGGCACCTCACTCCTGAAAGACTTCACACAATGTATCCCACCACCGGTAATGAGAAATGCTGGCGTGGATGCCAACAAAGAGGGGAATGGAAACACATATGGTGGGACTGCCCGGTCATAACAAAATATTGGAAGGAAATAAAAGAGCAAGTGGGGAACATGATACAAGGAGCCAAAGGGCTAGAAGATAGGATATGGCTGGCGGGCATGTGGGACCCAACCCAGAAAACGTACACAAAACAACAACCGAAAGGGATGATGATGCTGATCATAGCGGCATGGCTGACAATAGGCCAACACTGGAAACGGAAAAACCCACCTACACAAATAGACTGACTCCAGAAAATATGGCATTGTGTCTCACTGGAATGGATGACGTGTAAGATCCAAGGAATACCAGAAGTCTTTCAAGCAAACTGGGGATCTATCCTGTTATAGCTACAGAGCGACTACATGCTCCAATGGTGCCCACACAAGATCCGAATCCTGGACATCTTATAACTCAAGTAACAATAAGGAACTATGGACTGCAACCGCAATCTGGAGGGAGGGGGGCAAAGAGGGGGGAAGATGGAAGGGAAGTTGTGGTTATTGATATGTACACATGTAAAACCAATAAAAAATAAAGAAAAATGGGGACCAGTTCCTCCGAACCTGCAAAATTACTCACTTCCCTGTGGAAACCCGGTTCACTGTGTCCCTGTTGTCCTGATTGCCCCTGCTGTCCCTCCATAGAATATGTAATTACTGCCCCTTCTAGACAAATCTTCGCCAATTTATTTTTTATTTTATTTTAGATATGTTTGTTCAACTCCCACCTCCCTGAACCCCTCCTTTCACCCCCTTTCCCCAATCCTCCACCACTGATCTTCTCCAGATTCCATATGTTGAATCGTCCAAAGTCCCATATAGTCTATGCTCCTTTTGTGCCAACTCTTTATCTTCTCACACCCCTCACCCATTCCTCAAAGGTGATACCCTCTTGATTAAATCAGTCCCAAAAGTTTCATATTCCTTGGGCACCAAGCACCTCGAGAGTCCTTCTGTAGGAACTTCATCACCAAATCCCAGTCCGTCACAAAACCCCCATGATCTCCTTGCAGGGAATAAGCTACCCATTCCAATGCCACAAAGTGCCACACCTTTCCCACCCATTCGTGTTATGTCGGCAGTTCCTTCGATTTCCACTTTTGTGCAATCACCAGTGCCCCTGCTATCATTAGGACACATACAACTTTCGCTGGGTTTTCAAAGCTAATTGCCCAAGCGGCCCTCCTACCCCCAAGATAGCCAAGCCTCTATTTACCCTTCCCTTAATCCCCAAAATATCCTTTGTGGCCTCTCCAATCTTATCCCAGAACTATAAGGTATGCTGACATTGCCATCAAATATGCTTTGACGACCCTTCCGCCCCACAATCCCTCCAACATTCCTTGGATACCTTCGGAAAAAACATATGGAGTCTCACTGAGATGAGATGCCACTGATACATCAGCTTTACCCATATCTCCTGCAGCTGGACAGATCTCGTATGTTTGGGAATATTTACCCATAATTGTGCCCACTCCACCTCCCCAATCGGCAAGCCTACTGATTCCTCTCATAGCCTAATGTAGCGTCTGAATCCTGCCTCCTCATTCTGTTTAATATATTTATAAATTGTACCCACCATATGTTTGTCCCACGAGTCTGATACCAATAGTTTTTCAAAGGATGTTAGGGATCTTATTGCCCGCCTCCTTAATCATTGGGTTCATCACCCAATGCCTTATTTGTGTATATCAAAATCTCTTCCTTCCCCCAATCAGAACTCAAGTTTACACTGGTTGAAGGATTCAATCCCCCCTGCCCCCAAACATGTCCAGTACCTTAAGACATCCACCCTTTTCCCAAATTCTAAAACTGGACCCTCTCGCTCCCAGAGAGAATTGCATATTGTGAAATATCAGAGTACATGGCGAGGGATACATAGTAAATCCTGCTCTGGCTACCAATTCATCCCACGAGTCACCCACCAAGGACCCTATCTTACTGTAATACATATTATATGGTCTATCCCTTTTTGGTTTCTTTCCACAGGACCTCCTCCAGATGACCCCCCACTACTGCTTCATCTGTTTCTCTCCAAACCTTCTGCCTATCATCTTTTAGCAGTCTCTAAGCACCTTAGTCTGTGCCACCAAGTAATATGCTCTAACATCTGGCTCTCCAAAACCCACCTATTTCTTGGCATAGTCATTACTGAATGTGCAACTCTAGGTTTCTTATTATTCCATATACATTTCCCAGTTTGCTTTTGGATGTCTCGGAAGAAGGACTTGGGCACCCTTGTTGGGAGCGGTTTAAAATAGTACAATAGTTTTGGTAGAATTACCGTTTTCAAAACATGAATCCTTCCTATCCATGATATATAGTCAGTGGGCCCACTCAGGGTAACCTTTTCCCAATTTCCCCTACTAAAGGGGGGTAGTTTGCTGCGAATAACGAATCAATATCTTTAGTGATGTTAACCCCCAACTGTATTATGGCCTTAACAGCACAGTTATACCTAAAGGACTTTTTGAGTTCCTGTTCCTTCCCCAGCAGAATCGTCAGGTTCAATACCTCAGATTTGTGAATATTAATTTTTAACCCTGCTACCGACCCAAACTCATGCAATTCCCTATCCAAAGCCTTAATAGATCTTTCCGGATCCTTAAGTGTTAATAACATGTCGTCCGCAAATGCGGCTACTTTGTGAGTCCATTTTCCAAATGGTATCCCTGCAATATCGGCCACCTCCATTATTGTGGCCATTAGCGGTTCCAAGTGAATCACATAGAGTAATGGCGACAGGGAGCACCCCTGTTTAGTACATCTAGACACCCTAACTGTGCCTGATAGTTGTCCATTAACCAACAATCGCAGCGTTGGATTACAGTAATTTGCCTTTATCTTCGAAATAGGTTTGGACCCAAAGCTCATTTTCTCCATAGTATGAAATATGAACTGCCACTCCACTTTATCGAACGCTTTTTCAGCGTCCAAAGCAATCATGAGATCCGGAATGTTATTTTTGTTGATCTTTTGTATTAAGTGTGTTATTCTTCTGGTGTTATCTCCCGTTTGTCCGCCCTTTATAAATCCTGATTGGTCGGTGCTATGAGTTTCGGAAGGAGAAGCTCTAACGGGGAAGATAATATTTTTGTATACATTTTTGCATTTATATTCATTAGTGCAATAGGTCTGTAAGATTTAGGTGAGGTATCCACTAAGAAAGCCCTATATGAAGTATCCCAGAAAGATTGATGGTCTCCTGAGAGAAACGCCTGAAGAAGTGTGAAGATGTAAAAAGGAGAAGCTGGTGACATCACGAAAGATGAGAGTGATGCACTGAGAAAGATGACCAGAGAAGAGAATACATAGGTGATATTAAATCTGATGGCGAAGTAAAGAATCGAGAAGGCTTTCATGTGCGGAATGAAGATTGTACATGTGAAGAGAACTGCAGAAACACAAGCCATTTTATAATTGTACAGATGCTGTAACGCAAGTAGTCTAAGTATTCATGAGGCTGGCTATACATAGCATATAGACTGCAGGCAGTGCGCCAACATATATGTATATAAAGTTCTGGACATTCGATGATACAATTTAGTAAGCAAGTCTCCATGTAAGAAGACGGATTGAAAGCTATGTGTGTCGCAGCAAAGAATAGGCTCGAATTCAAAGCAAGACTAAAGAGGCTGACTGGGTTGATGTCAAAGACTGGAAGTAGCCAAGAACTGATTATCAGCTGCGAAGAACATTAAAACGTGAGAACCAACGGCATCCCTTGTTAAGTTGAGAGAGAACACCATGTGTGCCAAGTTTCTTCATTAAAGACTATTAAATCTTAGAATACGAGCAAATTCACGGTCTCTGATCACGTAAACTGAGGATGGAAATAGGCGAAGAGCATAGTGCACTCCCTTATATTCCCAGGGGCGAAAAGCTACTACAAGGCTGAGTTCAAAGACAATGTGAATGGCAGACGGCATGAGTGATGAGAGATGACAGGCTAATTGGGTTGGGGAGATACAGTCAAGTTCACCCACCAGCACTTGGGGTACCAGCTTACGTGCTGCTGGAGAATCGAATGTTCCAGAAGGGTACAAGCATGCCAACCAATTGTAGAAGACCGTATAACGAAGAGCCTTATAGTTTAAGAGCCAATTAAATGTTCTGCTTCTAATTACTGTTGAAGATGACTTGAACTATGACTTGCACTAAGCGAGGGCATGAGTGATCCTATCCCATATAGAAAGTATACTTAGATGTCCCCTTAGAGCCAACCACAATCTCCTGTAGGTTTTCTCAGTTTGCCACGTAGTATGACGTCATGTATGTTGAACTTTTAGTATATAAATGTGATTTTTTACAAGATATGTTGAGATTATGCTGTGCGACGTTCGTTGTTGTCCATTGTACTCTGTGTTTTAGATAATTGATATTAAAACAGAGTTATTAACTTCCCGAGTCGTCTTGTTATTTAGTTCGAGAAGTTATTCTCCGTCCCATCCATAGTACGACATGTTACATTGAGTAAAAGGGCCTCTAGAGTTCACATGGTAGCATGTCGGATGGTTGACGACAAGACCCATCCACCTATAGACTCTAGCGCTTTGGACGATCGAGTGCCCTTTGCAATCTAGCCGGAAGATCGCAAGGTTTCCTGTGGAGCGTGGCCGATATAGAATTCTTGCAAGAAGATCGATACCGGTGGGGCGGGTCCCTCTTTGACGAAAACCATCCTGGTTTCCACAGGTGCTTTGGGGATGGAAGGCGAAAGTGGTCAGTTGGTGAAGGGAGTCGATGCCGAAGGTCTCGAGCTGAAAGAGCGAATGGTGAGTAGACTAAGTGGAATGGCAAATTGAGGGGATGGAATTGCGGTAGTTTAAAAAAGTAATGGGGGACTTAGAAAATAATGTAAGAAAAGTAATGAGTGATGTTTTTCGTGTATATAGATAAGAGATAAGGCGATAAGCCCGAGAAGTCCTGGTTCAAGGGAATTTCAGAAGAAGTTGTTATACACTTCAGTCGAAGTAATCTAGGCTACGCAAAGGATGGATCCCTGTAGGATAACAACTTACACCCCTATCAGGGTATATTTAGGGGCAGAGATAAGGAAAAGGCGCTGGGGATCAATGTGAAGAGTCAACTAGTCTGTTTGTATTTGTGTTGTGTTCAAGTGTCGAAGAGCGACAAAGGAGAAAAGAATATTAAGAAAAGGCTGAGAAAATATAGCATCTGTTTAGAGAAGTTGTCGGTACCGGCTTAAAGATAGACTGAGACTATTGGAAAATAAAAGGTTTGAGCAGCAATTTGCTGGAGCACGCTCATATTTGTTGTTTTTATAAACGTATTTTTTTGTAAAGCACCGGTAAGTGTTGTCAGTCAGTTGAGACTTGTCACAATGGAAGATGTTACTCCTTTCATGCACTTGTGTAAAACCCTGTCAAAACACATGCCCAAGCTCCAACAGTATAGTGCAAAATGGGTGAAAGGCACGGCAGATAAGATGTTAAAGATGATAAGATGTTCATGCCGTGGCCACAAGGGGGATCTCTGGCAAAGGCAATATTGCAACACATGACCACATACTTGCACGCTGCGTACACAGGAAAGAAATTAGAAAAGAGGTTAGCTATTTTAGAGCTTTGGAAGATGTACCAGGAAGAGAGAGAGGATCTGCCACCTGAGGATTGGATGCTCCCCTTGCTCCCCTTGCCTCGCCTGACATAAAAAGCGTTAGTACAGAAAGCACAGGATTGTATGCATTGAAGGGGCTGAAAGCGACGATGGGGTATAATAATCTGCTATATGAACCGCCTGTTTATAGCAGTGACGATATTCCAGAGGAGACTAAGAGAAAAGATGAGACCTTTAAGGCCTTACAAAACAGGGAAGAGAAAGGTGAGCGACCAAATGTATCGACAGACATAGAACGAGAAATTAAGAGATGCAAAGGAGAAAAGGAGAAAGTTGACGTGGTAACACTCATACAGAATGAATGGATGGGGGGACAGATATTGCTCAAGCTAGATGGGAAAAGCATCGAGGAAGTTAGGCAAAGGGAAGATCGAGACGAGCAAGATAGAAAAGACAGAGAACGAGATAAGAGGTTAAAAGATGAGCAGAAACGGAAGAGCCGACAGCAGTGAGAACAGCTGTATCAGGAGGAGCAACAAAAGAAAGAAAAGACAGAGTTACAAAGAAAGTATGACAACAGACAGAGAGCAATGAAAGCACGGGATATACAGGATAGAAAGAGAGAAGAAGAGGAAGCACAGAAATTGAGAGATAAGAGGATACAGAGACAAAAGGAAAAGGGAGAAAGAAGAGCAGGGGAAAGGAGAGAAGAAATGCAAAAGGAAGAAGAAAGAGTTAGATGGGAGGCAAGAAAGCAAAGAGAAGTAAATGAAGAATTAGAGCGAAAGAGGAGATATCGGGAACGCAAGATTGATTGCATTCAAAATGAATTAATGGAGCCAAGTCCAGTGATACAATGGAGCGACATAGAAGAGTTCCTCCCGTTACAGGGAGCAACATCTGGGCCATCTAACGTTATATTAGATGAGGATTTTGATATAGGGAGCATCGGAGATAGGATCGAGAAAGCTTATCAGGATTCAAGAGAAAGAGGCGAGGAAAGGGAGATTGATTTATAATCTCCCAATCACTAGGTGAAGAGGGAAGCACATTTGCTTCTGAACATAGAGCCCTGTCTCTAAACAGGCTAACCTTAGACAAGGGTGAAATAGAAGAGAGCCATACCAGTTGGGGACTAGACATGTCAGATGAAGAGAGACAAACCTTCAATGGTGAGGGAAGGAGTGTGTGTGGCCCTGAGGGAGGCTCACAGGCAGATAAGGGAGTAAGATGGTTTTACTTAGAACAACCTAAGGATAGGACACCAGATCCTATAGCATTTCCAGAGCACCCTAAAGGACGATCGTATAGAGAGAGGGGATAATCGCCGCCATATGTAAATCGGTTAAGATCCCTGCCAGGAAGAAGGCGATCAGGAACTATTGTTCCTACCATGGATAGGCAGACGATGGCAGCGGATTGTGGCATATGGTTTATGCAGTTTCCCCTATTGGATAAGGGAGGGGCGTGACCACAGTATATTCCATGGCCACAGATGGACAAGGATAATTTAAGGTGCAAACTCCTCAGCTTAACGGCGGGTGTGGGAAAATGGATTTATGAGTTAGAGAAAATGACTGGAGGAAATACCTTGACAAAAGGGGATAAAAAGGGTCTCCTAGCAGCTATCCTTGGGGAAAGAGCAGATGAAATTTGGATGAGAGCAGGTTATTCGAGTGTCACGGCACAGAACACGGCGCACAATGGAGCTGTAGAGGAGGAACCAAGTATTTCTACCGGAAGTCCTGCCCCCATACTGCCTATATGTTGGCAACCGGAAATTGCAACATGCTCAAAGCCAGTAATGATACCTATACCGTTAAATGTTCTTGAAACAAGATATCCATTGAGAAAACCCTATATTTATCCGCAAAGAAATTACAGTCTTCTGAAGGAAGTTCTAAAAGAAGTGTAAAGATGAGTGAAACAGAAGACTAGTGATGTTACAGGAAGCAGAAATGACGTGCCTAGAAGAGATGCTGATGAAGAAGGTGAACAGACGGTATACAATCTGATGGCGAAGTAAAGAGTTGAGCAACATTATGGGAGCAAAATGAAGATTGCATGTGCGAGGAGCACCAAAGTAAATGCAAAGACTTTTTATAATTGTACAGATGCTGTAACGCAAGTAGACTAAGTAATCACAAGGCTGGCTATACATAGTGAATAGACTGCAGGTGATGCGCCAATATATATGTGTATAGAAACTGAATGTTCCACAACGTATTTTAGCAAACTTGGACCCTGTGAATGGAAGGGCGGCAGGGTCGGATTGGCCCCCCGACCTCTCGGCCTGTGGCTGGCCTGAATTCGTCCCTGGGAAGTCAGGCTGGTTTATGCCCATGCCGGTTTTGAAAAAAAACAATACACCTGCAAGGGCATCATTCATCAAAGCAAGATTAACTTGCTTTGATGATTGATTTGCATGCATGGTGTGTGCATCATAAATTATGATGCATGCATCATTCACATGCTGCTGCAGCATGCAAAATTGAGGGGCTGAGGGCCGCCGCTGGGCCGGGGGCTGTCACCATGCCACCACTCCAGGGAGTACGCTGCCCCCTGGAGTGGCTGTGCTGTTGTATTAGTGATAAATATGTATTAGGGATGTTAGTGATAAACGACCAATTTTAGAGTAGAATAAGCATCTATTTGGGACTATGTATTTTGCCTTTCGTAAATTGCAGTAATAGCATGGTTTTTTTTCTGCCGTTGTCTCTGACATTCCATCTCGTTGTCCTCGGTCACTTGACAAAATCTTTTTGCCTAAAAGTTTCTGTACAGTGTAGAAATATTTGACCATAGCACATCAAGTGGCCATTGACTTAATTGTGCCACAATTAATGCTTTTTTGTAATGTGTCTATCTTTCCCATCTCCCTGGCATGCTGTTCAGGATGTTTGTTTGCATGTATGAGATAACGAGTGCTCAGAGTATGGAATGTCCTGTGAGTGCGCTGCTTCCCCCATTTTGCCAACGTCTGAAGCCTGAAAGTAGATGCATGCAGGCTTGACATGCGGCCAACTTTGCAACAGACCTGCAGATGAACTTATCTGGTCTGCTGTTAAATCTTAGTTACCAGTTTAATGGTATCCACTACAGAATAATTGCTCATTTTACTATAGCCGATATGATAGCTAAGTGGGTTGAGCGCTGGCTTCTGAGATGTGTGTGTGTGATCTGCAGGTTTGAATCCCAGCAAGGCCATCTCAGCCTTTCATCCTTCTTAGGTTGATAAATGAGTACCAACACAGGTTGGGTGATATTGTATTCATATTTGTTCTATAAAAAAGAGCTTAAGCGTATGTGGTATACAATAACATATTATCATTTGTATTGGACGTCTGCTGGCAGTCACAGTAATTTGACAATATGGATCTATACACAGATATTAATGATACATATGGTGATCCATTCTTGTATGAAATGTATATCACATTAGTGAAATCATAACCATATTTTTTGTAGTGTACTTAGGAACAACGCTATTTGATGTCACCTCCTATTTTGTCAAGGGGTGAAAGGTCGTGTTTCATCGCTTCCCGAGATGTCAATTTGGGGTGGGGTCAAATGACATCATGTTTGGTGATGTCATCAGAGGTTAAGGGTCGTGAGGCGAGGGGTGGGCCACTTTTTTGAGGCGAGGGGTGGGACACTTTTTTTTGGGTGTCCAGGCCTATTTCTTGTCCCAGTCTGACCCTGAAGGGCTGAAAGTGTGGCGCAGTTGAATAAAGCAGCTGACGGCGAAGGAAGATTCAAGAAGGCTTGTCTGGCCCAGTGTCAAGAGTTGGGCCGCTGAGAGCCTGGTTATCTAATCGAGGGGGATACAATGAACATGAGAAGTAAGTCGTGCTCATGTTTGAGGTGCAATGGAAAAACACCAGAAGTGGCAGGTTTTCTTCATTTAATAGTGTTAAATGCAACGAAGAAGCTCAAAACGTGGTCTTCTGTCACATGGTCAGATGAAAATAGACTTTGGGTCGGGATACACTGAGACCAGAAGATAAGGCTGTGCTCGCACTCCCTTATATTCCCAGAGATGAGAGGCTACTGCAAGGCTTAGTTCAAAGACGTAATTGACTGGCAGCCAGCAGGAGTGATGATGGATGTTGAGCTAATTGGGTGGGAAGGCATGACCAAGCCAACCCTCCAGCACCTGGGGTACCAGCTTGCGTTCTGCTAGCAAGTGGAATATTCCAGAAGGGTACAAGTGTGCCAGCCAATTGTAGAGGGCCATGTAGCAAGGAGCCCTATAGTTTGAGAAGCCAATAGAATGTTGTGTACTAGTATGACACAGCAGATGGCTTGCACTAGGGGTGGGCATAACTGTACACCTGACCCTAGAGACCCAATCACAACCCCATGCCCCATAGAAAGTATACTTAGATGTTCCCTTTAAGCCTACCACAATCCAGTTTAGGTTTTTCTTATTTTGCCACGCAGTATGACGTCAGTGATGACAAATTTTTAGTACAAAGTTGTGTTTTTTGTTTTTCAACATGTCTTTTTATTGGTATTTATAAATTACAAAAGCTTTATCATGCTTTATGACATTCTGTTAAAGTGTAACATAACAAGAGTCAACATGGCCAACTGAGGCGAATGTGAACACGGGGGGAGGGTGTTCCGGGGTGGACCAGAGGGGGAGGCAACCGTCTCGTATCAGTGTTACAGGGCTTTAGTTCAATGAATGCGGTTGGTTAGACCGTTCTGTGACCAGGCCGGGGGGCGATTAGTCTGTTAGTCCATTTTGGTCAGCCAATGGAGAGATGGTGGTTGTCTGGTCACGACTGGGAATTTCTGCACAAAGTCGAAAAAAGGGTCCCAGGTGTTGTGAAACTTGTTACTGTTGCGGCTGTTATTTTCTCGGCTGCGGCGATGTCCCAACACTTTACCCACCACACAGGGGTCGCCCTCCTGAAATTTACATAGCTTTGCGATTGAGATTTTAGCTGCGGTTAGCAGGTGCGTGCAGAGATCTGACAAATTACCAGTCATCGGGAACTGTCCTTCTCCTGTGTATCCCAGTAGAATAATGCCTGGGTCCCACGGGATCGATAGGCCTGTGATCTATCGGATCTGTTCCAGGACCTCCCTCCAGAACCTTTCCGCTTTTGGGCATGACCAGAGGAGGTGAAACAGCGTTCCTGTCTCTGCGCAGCCTCTCCAGCAGTTCGGCGGCATGGCAGGGTTGCATTTATGTAGCCTTTCTGGTGTCATGTACCACCTGTAGCAAACCTTAATGGCTCCCTGTTTATTCGTCACACATATGGAGGTCTTGTGGGTTCTTGTCCAGATTCGATCCTAGCTGGACATATCTAGTTCTCTGCCCAGGTCTCTCTCCCACCGTTTCATGTAGGGTTTCTTGGATTCGGGGTCTGTTCTGTCCAGTAACCTATACAGGGTCAATATCTTCCCCTTGGGAGGGGTTGCCACTAGCGTGCGTTCCAGTGCTGTGAGTTCTGTGTGCCCGTGCTTCCTCATCGTGTCGTGGGACAGCCAGTGTCGGAGTTGGGTGTAGTGGAACCTCTCGCCTTCCGGCACCTGGAATTTCCTTTTGCAGTCCTCGAAGGTAAGTAGGGTGTCCCCCTCGTAGAAGTCTGCCACGTGCTTCAGGCCTCCCGCCTTCCATTTGGGGAAGTTATTTTGCCCTTGACCTGGGGTGAAGTCCGGGTTCTCCCAGACTGGGGTGAGTGGGCCTACCGTGCTTCTGCATTTCCACCTCTTGGCCGCCTGCTTCTAACTGTTTACTGTGTTCCTGGAGGTCGATAAAGGTCCGGCGTTTGGGGGGTACTTGGGCCATGTGATGTGTTGTAGTGATTCCAATGGGTATTGACTCCAATCTTCCTCCAGCTTCAGCCAGCGGGGTCTGTTGGTGCCCTGTTGCCACATAAATGTCGCTGAGAGCTGGGCGGCTAGACCGTACCTCTCGACCTCGGGGACTCCCATGCCTCCTGATGCGGGGTTCCTGAGCATGACCTTCCTCGTCACGCTGGGTTTTTTGCCCCCCAAACGAATTTTTGCATGTTTGCTTGCAATTTCTGCTTGGCTTTTTTGGGGATTGCTACTGGGAGGGCTTGGCAGTGGTATAGCAGTCTGGGTATCAAGTTCATTTTGAGTGTTGTGATTCTCCCCAACCAAGATATCTCTTGATCTTGCCAGCGAGACATGTCCGACTGCAGATCTTTCAGCGGGGGTGGGAAGTTTAGTTTATAGGTACGTTCTGCTAACTTGGGTAGGCGAATGCCGAGGTAGTTTAGGTGGGATCTGGCATAAGGGATCGGGAGACTGGCTGATAGTGAATCCAGCGTTGCTTTCGGAATGTTGATCCCTAGTGCTGCGGACTTCCTGAGATTGATCGAGAATCCGGATGCCGCTTTGAAGCTGTTCAGTGCTTCCCAGAGCATTGTTAGGGATGAGGCTGGTTGAGTCAGCAGCACGTCATCGGCGTACAGGGCCGCTTTGTAGGTGTCGTTCTTATACTTGAGTCCCTGGATTACGGGGCTCTGTCGGATCCTGGCGGCGAACGGCTCCATTGACAGGGCAAAGATGAGAGGTGATAGGGGGCAGCCTTGACGGGTTCCTCTGGTGATTTTGATCCTGGATGATATGGCTCATTTTATTCTACGGTTTCTGGTGGGGTTTTTATAATTTGCCATTGTCCATTTTCGAAATTTCGTGCCGATCCCATAGTGTTGCAGTGTCTCTTCTGTAGCCCCAGTCCAGCATGTCGAACGCCTTATGTGCGTCGAGCGATACCACTGCCAGTTCCCTTCCAGTCCTGTTGGCCGTCTCTATGATGTTTAAGATGCGCCTAATGTTGTCCAGGGTGTTGCGGCCTGGGATGAAGCCTGTTAGGTCCGGGTGGATGAGGTCTGGGAGGAGTCTGGCGAGTCTGCATGCCAATAGTTTTGAAAAGATTTTGGAGTCCACATTCATCAAGGCGATGGGCCGGTATGACAAGCAGAGTTCTGGGTTTGCTCCGGGTTTCGGGATCAGGATCGTGATTGATTCCTCCATGGAGGGAGTGGTGGAGCCCGTTTCCAGGAAGTAGTTGAAAAGTGAGGCTAGATGGGGGGCCAGGATGTGGTTATATTTCTTGTAAAATGGTGCAGGCAGTCCGTCGGTCCCGGGGCCATGTTCTTCATTGAGCGGATCACTTCCGACACTTCCTCTGTGGATATGGGGTCTTCCAGGGTGTCGATCTGCGGATGGTGGGGCGGTTTTGGGGCCGTTCGCAGGTAGGTGGAATGTGCAACCGCCTCTGTGGGCTTCCCTGACATCACGTTCCTGTGGTGCTCGATCATGATGGTTAGCTTTTCGGGATCCGAGCAACGGGGGATTCCATCTCGGTCCCATAGGATTCCGATGTTGTTTCTGGTGTGCACTTTCTTGAGCTTGTGCACGAGCAGACGATTGGCTTTGTTGCTGTTCAGATAGTAGTACTGCTTTGTGTATGTTAAAGCTCGAGCTGTTCAGTCTGCTAGGTGCATTTCCAGGGTTACTTTTGCTTTGCGTAGCTCATTCCATGACCTTGTTCATTGGCGTTTTTTGTGGTTTGCTTCTTTCTGTGCCACCTCCGTTTCCAGTTCTTCTAGCCGGAGCTGGTGTCTGCGCCTGTGTGCTGCTGAGCAATTCATGGCCACCCCTCGAATCACCGACTTCATGGCGTCCCATACCGTAGCCTTTGTGGGTCCTTTGCCTATGTTCTCTGAGAAGTAGTTGATTAAAGCTTCCGAAAGTTCCTGACTGTCTGCTATAACCACTAAGAGGTAGTCCTGAAACTTGCAGGTCCTTTGTCGCAGTGTTGGTAGACCCTCTGTCTGGAGTTGCGCGATAACTGGGGCATGGTCGGAAATTACCCTTAGCCCAATGTGGATGTCCGCGATGCAGGGGAACAGCTCGCTTGATACGAGTAGGAGGTCTATTCTGGAGAGGCCCCTGTGGACATGCGGGAAGAAGGTGTAGTGGCAAGCTTTGTCATCCGCCAACCTCCAGGCGTCCACCGTTCCCGTCTCTCTCAGAAATTCTGCGAGCCCTAGTGCCTTTGAGAAGTCTGTTCCAGTGAGCAGAAGGGTTTTGTCTGTGGTTGGGTCTGGGGTGAGGTTGAAGTCACCACCAATCAGTAGTTTGCCTTCTGTGAAGTATGTTATTACTGGAAGAGTCCTGCGCAGGAAGCGTTCCTTTGCCTTATTTGGACAGTAAATCACTATGATGGTTATTGGGAGTTCGACTAGGAGGCCCCTGATTAGCAAAAACCTTCCCTCGGGGTCCATCTTGACTGTAACCCTTGACAGAATCGCTGATTGGCTAAGCAGGATCGCCACCCCTCCTCTCTTCTGTCCAGAGGATGCGAAATACCTTTTAGGGAATCTTTGGTATTTGATGCGATGTTCATCCGCGGCCAGGAGGTGGGTTTCTTGTAGGCAGACTATATCTGCTTCCAGTTGGGCTAGGCGGTGCTCCACGGACTTCCATTTCCTGGGGGAATTTAAGCCCTGGACATTCCAGGTGATCATCATTAGATTTTTTATGGGTGACGCCATTTTTGGGTGATTTGGATGCAGATGGTGGGTGCTGCTGTGCTCTCTGTTCCACCGGCCCGTGTGGGTGTCCTTCGATTGAGTTTAGTTCTGTCATGGTGATTAGTGCCCCTTACGGTGTCCACCCCTCTTCCCCCCCTAATAGAACAAAACTTGGTCGTTTGGGCCAGCCTTCGACCAACGGGGACTCCGGCTGGGCCAATGCATCCTGCATAAGGTGAGGCTCTTAGGCCTCTGCTGTATGGCTGCGAACGTTAAATGTAAGATTAAAGTGTTGTCTTTCTTTGGGGATGCAGAATGTGGCCAGCGGTCGTGGCTGGCGTTTGGAGCTTGGTGGTGCTTATTGGATCCGAGGGTTCGGGCCGTCAGTATCGCCCCGCTTTAGCCATCTTTACTTGGCATTTCCCTCTGAGTGGGGGACGCCTGAATCTTTGGCGCTGCCTCTCAACTCGCGACCATGAGCAGTTGGGGTTCTGTGGTTCTTCCTGCTCCAAGGGGGCCTCTTCATTGTTGGATCCTGATCCCGCATCTGGGTCCAGCAATCTCTCCGCTTCGTGCACCTTTCATATGTGGCGGACGGTCCCGTTCCAGGTGAAGATTAGGGCCGTGGGGAAGCCCCAGTGGTACGGTATGCCTTTCTCCCTCAGCCATTCCGTGACTGGCTTCAGTGCTTTCCTTTTCAGCAGTGTGGATGCGGCCAGATCTTGGTATAGGGACATGGAGGTGTCTCTGAATAGTATTCGCGGGGAGTTTCTCGCTTCCAACATAATTTCTTCTTTGACTTTGAAATAGCATAGTCTAGCGAGGACATCTGACGGGGCCAAGGAGTTGGATCTCACTCTGGTTCTGTGGACCCTGTCGAGCACCAGGGGGGAGTTGTCTTGTAGAGTTAGGATAAAGTGAAAGAGGTCTCTCACATTATGTTCCAAGTCTGCTTCTGGGATAGATGTGGGGATTCCTCTCAGGCGTATATTATTGCGGCGGGAGCGGTTCTCTGAGTCCTCCTGTTTAAGTTCAAGGGTTTCGCACCTGGCCTCTAACGCGGATGGTTGTTTCCACCTCCGTTGTCCTTGTCTCCAGTTCCCCCACTCTCGCTTCCAGGGCCGTGATGGTGCTCTTATCCTCTTCGGTGCCCCTCTGGAATTCCTTGGTTAGTGCTGCCAGAAGGTCCTGGAGGTCTGATTTTGTGACCGACTGGGCCGGGGCTTCCCGGGTTGGTTCCGTATGCGAGCCCGCGGTGCTTGATTCCCCTGGCTCCGGATGGTCCCCTCTTCTGGATCTGTCTGCTGCCGGGGTGGATAGCAGGGTTGCTATGTCCACTTGTTTGGTTGTCTTTTAGCCATGGTGAGTTCCGGGCTGTCGTGCTGGTTGGACTGCCATGAGCTGGGGTTGCAGGTGAGAGCGATGGGCGGGTATTCGCTTTCAGGCTAGGGGGTTTTGTCCGGTTATGCCTGGCTGCCTTTGGTTGGGCGCACCTCAGTTGGGAGGCTCGCAAGTGTGAGAAGGTTGCTTACCCCTTGGGGACTCCCTGGGTGCTGCTCCTCCCTGTCGTGCTAGTGCAGATGACCTCGGCCGGGAATTGGCCGCAGACGGCGTGCTTCCTGGGTTGTGAGTCACTCCGGTGTGCAGGGGGATCTGTGGGTCCCTTGTGAATTTGCGTGTTGCTGGCACCGGACTCCGTCGGGGAAAGTTCAGTTAGATCTTCCCCATTGGTGTCGAACAGGACCAGCCCGGTGGGCAGGATTCCCAGAGGGATGGCCTGGATCTTCTTCTACCGGCCGCCGTCGTTTGCATTATTGCCTGGTGGGCTTAGGTATGGCCGTGGGTGGTTTGGCCCTGTCTGAGTGTTGTTGGGGTGGGGTCTCCTCCGAGGGCCTTGCAGCAAGGGTGGCGATGTGTCCTGGTTCCTCGGGTTGGATTGTAGTGTGTGGCTTGGGGCTTACTGGTAGGTGTTCGCTTCGGTGGGCTTTCTGTCCCCTCACGGAGTGCTGCTTAGGTCCAATGTTTCCAGTCTGGGGTTGCTGCATGGGTGCCCAGGGCGCTTGTGCTGTTGAGCAGCCCCCCTGCTCTCTCCCTGCTGACCAGCCCGCTGCTTTATCAGGGCTAGGGTGTCGCTGGTGACCGGGTGCCCCGGGGCCTCCTCTCCCCTGTCTCGTTGATGGAGACCTCCAGATCCCCGGATCCCCGCTCCCCAGTGTCTGTGTACTGTAGGCAAGGGTTCTCTGCCCCCCTTAGGGGGGGAGGTGATGTTGTGGTCGGAGCCCAGGCAGCGAGTGGGTCTGGCTCTGCTTCGGTGGTGGGAGTGGTTGCGTGGGCTGGGGAGGCGGCCCGCTTTGCCAGGCTGGAGTGCGCTATCTGGTGCAGGCCTGAGACCGCTGCGGCTCCCTCCGCGTTGGGGGCTACTTGTTCCCTGAGCTTCCACTACCCCTGTGGTGCTCAAGTGCCCAGGGTTTGTTGGCCCTCTGTAGGGGGGAGGGGTCGCTGCAGATCTCACCCGCTCCTCACCTCTTCAGCACGGTGTTCTACATGGGCTGCTGTCGGCTCCCAGGGCGTGCTGCGGCCGAACTGGGTGTCGGTGAAGGCCCTTCTGTGCTCCGGTTTGCTGCCACTGATTTGGCAGCCCTCCTGGGGTTTTTCTGGAGAGCCTGTGCCCCGACCGTCCGAGGGCTCCACAGTGATGTGCAGTGTTGGGTTTTGCTCAGCCTCCTACTGCAGGATGACAACGTCATTTTGCTGGACTGGCTGGGGTACCTCTTATAGAGTTGCCTCCCCTGTCGCGTTGTTGGATGCCTTCGGACCACCAGGTCCTTGCTCGCCCTGTGTTCATGTCCTGTGGGCCGGAGTTCTCTACCCCCCTGGGGGGGAGGTGGCATTGAGGTGGGGGCCCGGTAGTGAGTGGGTGGTCTGGCACTGCTTTGGTGGTGGGAGCGGGTGCGTGGGCTGGGGCGGTGGGGCGCTTCACTGGGTCAGAGTGCGCTGTGTGGTGCAGGCTTGAGCCTGCTCCGCGTTGGGGACCACCTGTTCCCCGCGTGTCCACCACCCCTGTGCCACTCAAGTGTCCGGAGCTTGTCAGCCCACTGCAAGGGGGGTGGGTCGCAGCAGCCCTCTCCCGTTCCTCACCTCTTCAGCATGGTGCTGCGCGGGCTGCTGTTGGCTCCCATGGAACACTGCGGCCGAGCTGGATGCTGCTTGCCACTCCGCTCCTCTCGTGGCTGTGGAAGCTCCTCCGCACTGCCGCTGGTTTGGCAGCCCTCCTGGGGTTCTTCCGGGATGTCTGCACCCGGTCCGTGCGTTGGCTCCACGATGGTGCGCAACATTTGGTCCAGCTCCGCCACCTGTTGAGAGATGATAGCGCCTTCCGCTGGTCCGACTGGAGCCCCTCTTATGGATTAGCCTGTGCTCGACTCCCTCCAAGTGCTGCGGCGGTGGTGGCCCCTCTCGAAGCAGGTCAGTGGTTCCCTGGCTCAGGGGCTGCTTTCACCTCGGTGCCTCCCGCTGCCATCAGATGATTCTGAAGATGACGCCCGCCATTTTGGAAGTGGGCTATTGCTGCCCCCGGCTCCGCTACCAGCTCGGTCTATCCCGGGTTCAAAGCGTTGTAGAGTGCTGGGGGTTAGACCCCTCTCTGCCCCTTCACTTTCGGCATCAGATGCTCCGATTGGATCGCTCGGGGACCCTCTTTCCCCGGTGCATTAAGGCTGGATGCGTGGCTTTAGCCGGGAGCTCTTACGGAGCCGAACCAACTTTCATGGCTCCAAGCCACGCCACCAAGTTGTGTTTTTTATTAAATGTTTTTGAGAACTCGTTGAGCGAGCTGTGCGTCATCCGTTGATGTCCATTGTACTCACTGTTTTAAAGAATTGTTATTAAAACAGTTGATGTTTGCCAACTTCCTGAGTCAGTTTGATTATTGATGTATGAGTAAGATCTTCATCCCCATTCATCTCAGATACTGTTACCTCATCTTAAAGGACCCTCTGGGTTCACTTGGTAGCAGAAAGAGGATGGTTAAAGACCCATCGACCTAGTAGGCTTTTAGTTTTTTTTCGGAAATTCGGATGTCCTCTGCCATTTAGCCGGAGGATCACAAAGTTTCCTGTGGAGAGCGGCCGATATAGAATTCTTGCAAGAAGACGATACAGGTGGGACAAGTCCCTCTTTCATGAAATCCCTCCAGGTTTCCACAGGCGCTGAGCGGACAGAAGGCGACTGTGGCAGGTTGGAGGTGGAGACGATCCCCAGGATCTAGAGTTGAAAGGCGAATGGTGAATAGATTGAGGGAACTGGCAAAACATGGGAATGGGGATTTTGGTAATAGAAAGAAATAACAGGGGGTTGTTTATTTAATATATGATGAGGAGCGTCAAAGATATATGACGATGAGCGTCCATATAGCCCAGTTTCCTAACTCAAGGAGCTTTAGAAGGAGTAATTTCAAAACCCAAGTGGGTACTTAGCCGGCATGTAAACAAGGTTTGCGAGACGGAATGATTCAAACTCCGAGTATTTTTAGGGGCAAGAGATAAAAGCGAAGAGTGCTGAGGAGATATATGTAAAGTCGACTAGTCTGTCTGTTTGTGTATTTTGTGCATTGAAAAGGAGAAGTGTCAAAGAGCGACAAAGACATGTTGTGTTGAGTAAGAGATACAAAGTTATAGGGCCTCATTACACGGATGGCGGTAAGGATTTATACCGGTACCGGTAAATCCTTACCGCCTTACTACGAGGTCCCTTTGCGGGTTGGGGGATTTAACGCCTGCTTTTTGCAGGCGTTAAAAACCAACCCGCAAAGGGACCCAGGGAGCTAATTACGGTACCGCAATTCGCGGTACCGTAATTAGCGCCTTCCCCATTCCCATTGAGCCCTATGGGGCAAGAATGGGGAAGGGCAATGGTGGAAGGGGGAATTACCGCCCCGCCAACCTTGGAATGGGGCGGTAATTCCCCTTTTCGCCAAGGCGGTGCCGGTATTTTACCGGCATGAACCATGGCGCTAATAGCGCCATGGTTCTCCGCCATCCGTGTAATGAAGCCCATAATCTATTTTGTTTAGTCATTGTCAGAGCCGACTGAATAAGTAGACTGAAAGAATTGTGAACTAGAGGCTTTAAGTGGCGACTGTTGGTGCGCACTCACATTTGTTGTTTTTCTGAAATGTATTTTATGTAAATCAACGGTAAGTACTGACAGTCGATAGATACTTGTCACAATGGGAGATGTTATTCCACTGATGCATATGTGCATGACACTGCTAAACCATGCACCCAAGCTCAAACAGTATAGTGCAGAATGGGTCAAGGGTACAGCAGACAAGATGTTCATGGCATGGCCACAAGGGAGATCGTTGGCAAAAGCGGTTTTGCAACACATGGCCACATACTTGCACGCTGCGTACACAGGAAAGAAATTGGAAAAGAGGCTAGCTAGTTTAGAGCTCTGGAAGATGTACCAAGAGGAACGGGAAGACCCACCTCCTGAGGACTGGATGCTTAATCAGTGTAGGGAGGAAGGTGCTGAGCCTTCTGCTCCCCTCATAACGCCCAAAGTAAATGGCAATAGTACAAAAGATGAAGGATTGTATCCATTAAGGGAACCAAAGGCGGTGACAGGGTATAGTGATCCGATACATGAACCACCTGCTTATAGCAGTGTCGAGAGCCCAGAAAGGACTAAAGGAAAAGAGGAGACCTAAGGCCTTACAAAACAAGGAGGAAAAGGGTGTACGACCAAATGTATCAATAGATATAGAACGAGAGATTAAGAGATGAAAAGGAGAAAAGGATAAAACTGACGAGGTAATGCTCGTACAGAATGAAAGGATGGGTAGACAGATATTGCTCAAGCTTGATGGAAAAAGTATCGAAGAAGTCAAGCAAAGGGAAGATCAAGACGAACAGGATAGAAAAGACAGGGAACAAGAGAATCGACTAAAAGAAGATGAGTACAAAAGAAAGCACAGGCAGAAACCAGAACAGATGTTTCAGGAAGAACAGCAGAAAAAGAAAGAAAGGGCAGAGGAGTAAAGGAGGTATGACAACAGGCAGAACGCAATTGAAGAACGAGACAGGCTAGAAAAGAAGAGAGGAGAGGAAGAAGAACAGAAATTACGAGATAAAAGAATGCAAAGACAAAGGGAAGAACAGGTGCGTAGAGCAAATGAAAGAAGGGAAGAAAAAAGGCAAGAAGAGGAAAGGATTAGACGAGAAGCAAGAAAGCGAAGAGAATTAGACGACGAAATGGAGCAAAAAAGGAAAGAGGAGTTTCTACCGTTGCAGGGAGCAACGCCAGGATTATCTAGGGTAAACCTAGATGGGAATTCCAAGGTGGGAAGCATCAGAGATAGGATCGATAAAGCTTATCAGGAGATGAGGGCAAGAGGTGAATTGGGAAACAGAGGAAAAGAAGATCGATCTATAGTTGCCCAGTCACAAGGCAAGGAGGGAAGTCTGTTTAGTCTCGAGCATACAGCCTTGTCCTTAGACAGGCTGACCTTAAATAGGGATGAAAGAGATGAGAGTCATACTAGTTGGGGATTAGATATGTCAGACTAAAAGAGAGAAACCTTCTTTGGGGAGGAGGGAGAGAGTGCATGCGGTCCTGAGGGATATCTGCAGACAGACAAGGAAGCAAGATGGTCTGATTCAGAACAGCCTAAGGACAAGACGCCAGATCCCATGGCATACCCAGAACAACTTAAAGGATGATCACATAGTGAGAGGGGGGAATCGCCACCATATGTGAACAGATTAAGTTCATTGCCAGGTAGAAGGCAATCAGGAACCATTGTCCCTACTATGGATAGGCAAACAATGGAAGCCGATTGTGGATTTGGGGTTACGCAATTCCCTTTTTTGGAGAAAGGAGGGGCCAGACCACAGTATATTCCCTGGCCCCAGATAGACAAGGATCATTTAAGATGTAAACTCCATAGTTTAACGGCAGGTGTGGGAAAATTGATTTATGAACTAGAAAAGATGACAGGAGGAAATACTTCAGCTATGGAGGACATTAAGAGTCTCCTAGCAGCTATTCCTGGGGATAGGGCTGATGACATTTGGACGAGAGCAGGTTACTCGAGTGTCACAGTGAAGAATACAGCTCATGACAGAGCGCCATTTAATAATTGTAAAGCAGGAGTCTGGTGAGCACTCTGGGTACAGTTATGGCACATAGAGTGAAAGATGACGAAGATCTGCTTGCTTATATTAAAAGTATTCAGGAACGGTGGACTTTGGAAATGAGGGGGTCATGGGGTAATCAGTGCCAGTATTTTACCACATTTCGTGTCGGATTGCCAGAGCAAGTCCAGAGACCACTTAAGAAACTAGTGGATATGGAAGCGAAGCCATGGGCGGAGATACAGTTGACTATTGCGCATCATTTCCGGCTGTTGCAGTAGAAAAATAATAAGAAGGAAGATGCTAGAAAACTTGAAGAAGCTAAGTTAGTTTAGAAGAAATTGTCAAAGTATGCCATAGAATTAGCGGTACTGAGAAGCGGAGAGGGTGTCAGGATACCAAAGGGTATGAGTATGGACACTCTCCCCCGAACCACAGAAGCCGAAAAGATTCGACCCTCCCACTGTGGTTGGCACGGGTACCTGATGTCAGAAACAACAGGAAACCATGTGGCAGCCAATGGGGGAAGAGGGATTAGGGAGAGGTTGTGGATAGGGAGGGGGAGATTAGGAAAACTGAAAAGAGGGTTAGGGGAAACATGTGTGGATAGGTATGGGTAAAATTAGGAGAAAACATACATACACATGTACCTTAATTCCTGCCGGATGAGAGAAAGGTGGGCGAACCCTCTTTTATGTGTGGGGGCTTGACTCGGGAGGGTAATAGGTACAGTAAAACAAGAATTGAGTCAAAGCTACCCTAACCAAGAGCGTGACATAGGTTTACCGAGGTTTGCAGTGGTGCTAGATAGCTGCTAGCTCAAATAGACAAAAAACACCTGAAGAGGTGATAGTAACAAAAACAGTTTTTTTAATTGTACACTAACAAAGAAAACTAAACCAAAATTTGTACAGACTGCGCCGTGGTGCTGTAGGTATGCATATTTGTGGGTTAGTATGCAAGGTGAAACAAACACAGATTTTTACATATGTTGTTGTAAATGATAAGACATTTAGCCTTGTCGACACACTATTTTGTGTTTCTGGTTCGGTGTGAATTACTGGTGGCTGTGGCTGAAGAGATGGAACAGCGTGGATACTTCAGGTACCGAACGGTCTTCAGGACAGTGATCACGTCAGGTAAGTAGTGAGGTCCGTCGGCCTGTTGGGTTACAGGTGACTGGTTAGTGCAATGAAAGAGGTGTCTGGAAAACTGCAAAGGAAGGTGACCTACCATGTACAAGTTTAGTGGATGGAGAGGGGTACAGACTATTCCCCTAGAGTTACATGCAGCCATAGTGCGAGGGGAATTGGCCATGCTCGAAGGCACGGATGACGAGGGCAGGCCATGGAGAACAGTGATTGCCATTGGGGAAGGGTACAGATAGACTGACATCATAGATGAAGATATATTCAGAAATTATCTGTCAGATGATGTATTCGAGATGAGTATTAGATACTGGATCAGAATATAGAGAAGAGAAGTCCCACAGAAAATGATGATAGTGCAGCAGCGCCCAGCATTTTTTGATGAGGACATGGAAAAAGTGCCAACCTCTTTATGGACTACAGGCTGCTATGACATAGGCCTATTGAAGGGGCTAGAGGAGGTGAACATTAAGCTGAAGCAACGAGCAATTTTACCTCGGGCAAAACAGTACCCCATTTCTCAAGAGGCAGATGAGGTTATTTTTAAGACTATATCAGCCATGATGGAACAAGGCATCTTGGTGACGTCAGAGTCACCATGTAATACTGCTGTGTACCCTGTGAATAAATCAAAAGGGGGGTCGTGGAGACTAATTCAGGATATTGGGCTAATTAACCAGATTGTAGAAGCAGAGTTTCCTTTAGTTCCGAATCCTGCGACAATACTATGTAGTATCCCAGTAGAAGCACAATCTTTCACAGTGATTGACTTGAAAAATTTGTTTTTCTCAATCCCGTTGCATAAGGGCTCCCAAGACCTCACGTCATTCACGTTTCGTCCGACTAAGCTAAAGAGCACTCGTTTGCCCCAAGGGTATTGTGAGTCACCATCAATTTTGAATAGGGTCTAACAGATGGACCTGAGCAATATTCATTTGCAAAGTGTTGTGCTGCAGTACGTAAATAACATTTTGGTTTGTAGCACAACAGAAGATGAGTGCAGGCAAGATTCGATTCATTTGATGACTATTCTGGCAGAAAAGGGATATAAATTAGACAATGAGAAATTGCAATATTGTCAGGAAGAGGTGTTGTACATAGGCCAGTTGATCTCACATGAGGGAAAGAATGTCACACCTGAGAGGGCAGAGGCAATTATGAAAACAGCAAAACCGCACACGATAAAGCAAATGCAGCCATTTTTGGGATTGTGCAACTATATTAGAGCATGGGTATTTGATTATAGTTCATAGTTATGTTATGTTATGTTATGTTATGTTATGTTATGTTATAAGGAAAAAATAGAATGGACTGACTGAGGAAATGGAGTGAGGATTTGATGAATTAAAGAAAGCAATTTGTACAGCTCCAGTTTTAGGAATTCCCAATTATTCTGAGGAGTTCTTCCTGTTTTCACACACGAATTGTCCCTCATACAAAAAATAGATTGAGGTTGTCCCTTAAAGCATAAAGTGGATTGGGACTTCATGGGAAATATCTATTTTTAAACCAAAGGTATCCACTATGCTACAATGAAATGAATATTCTTAAAAATAAGTTCAACCAACTTGATATTTTTGTGTAACCTAAACCTAGGAAATCACAAATATTCTATGCCACAATATTTATATACTGAAAACATTCCTTGTTTTTACAAGATAGTTTATTTTGCATTTTCAAAAAAGATTAATAAATAAATAAATGAAAAAGATATATATATATATATATATATATATATATATATATATATATATATATATATATATATAATGGAAATGCAGTCTAAGAAAGTCAAAAAGTTGTAAAACTGCAAAGAAAAGAAGGTGTTTCAAAGAAACATTTTGTTCAATTATTGCAAGTGGGTAAATGCAAACAATAAATAAACCAGTAAGTGTGAATAATACAGAAACCCATATAATGGACAAAGCAAAAAAGAGTGCCAAATCCCCTCAGATTGGGGGAAACTATGGCGGCCCAAAGTTCAGTATCCAGATGCCGCTACATTAGAAAATAAATAGATGCAGGTCACACACGAATTGGACAGTTATGACAGCGGTGCTCACGCAGAGAACTACATTAGGGTATAAACATCTGGCATATTACAGTGGGATTTTAGATCCAGTTATGAGAGGGCACTTTTCTGCGGACAATCGCTGGCAGTAGCCGCGTTTGCTATTGAGAAGTCTACCAGCATTGTGATGGGGTGTTCCATGACTTTATTTGTTGAGCATGCTTTGTTTGCTGTTTTGGAGAAAACTAAGGGTAAATTGATGCCTCAAAAGGCTTCTGCATATGAGGTAGTCATACTGAATCCAGCAATTAAAATAGTCAGGTGTAAAATAGTGAACCCTGTCACGTTTGTAGCTGAGCCTGTGGCAGAGGATGAGCATGTGCATGATTGCTTAAACTACGAGGAGTATTATGATACGATTCCAAGAGTAAAGGAAAATGCTCTAGCAGGCGGGGAGGTTCTCTTTATTGACGGGTTTTCAAAAATTGATGAAACTGATGGGGAAAGGTATTCAGGTTTGGCTGTGGTAAGGCACAGAGCTAATGGGGAATTCGAAGTGATAGCAAGTGCAAGACTATCGTTTCACTTTTTGGCACCAGCTGCACAATTGGTAGCGCTTATTGTCGCACTTGAGAAACACAAAGGGCAGGAAGTGATGGTGTACAGTGACTCAGCCTATGTGACGTCAACCATACACGCAGGGCTAGCACGTTGGAAAAGGAGGTGCTACCTCCGAGCAGACAGCACTCCAGTGCAACACGCATGCATTATTGGACAGGCTTATTAAAGCACTACAACTCCCAGTAGCCATTGCAATAGTCAAGTGTGCAGCACATACTAAGAGAACTGACTTTGGGGGTCATTACAACCTGGGCGGTAAGGGATACCGGGCACCGGTAAGGAGGCCGGTACCGGTAATCCCTTACCGCCCTATTCTGAGGTCCCTTGGCGGGGACCGTAAGGAACGTGTGGTCTGACCACACGTCCCTTACGGGTCCCGCTAAGGGACCAGCGCGCTAATAACAGGCTTGCAAGTTGCGAGTCCGTTATTAGCGCCCTCCCCATTCTCATTGAACCCTATGGGGGCTCAAATGGGAATGGGGAATGGTTTGTTCAATGGGGACGTACCGGTCCCGCCAGGGTCGGACTACACTGGTAAGTCCCCATTGAACAACACCAGACACGGGCACGGTAGGGGAGGCAGCCATGAAGCTAGTGGCTCCATGGCTACCGCCTAGGTCGTAATGGCCACCTTTATCTCACGCGGGAACAAGGCCGCAGATGAAGAGGCCAAAAGGGTTGCATATTCACCAGATATTTCAAGTTTTGACACTCCAGATGTAAAAGAAAAAGTGGTCACAATTGTAAAAGAAAAAGTGGCACACAATTGATGGAGGTTCAAGACAGTGCTCCACAGGAAGAGCAGGAATTGTGAAAATGAAGGGGGTGTTTTCTATCCCCCTCTGAAGCATTGTGGCATCAGGACAGCACTGGAAAGCCGGTGATGGCTGTAGCCTTATTAAGGGTAGCAGTAGAACAGCTACACTACCCTATGCATGTAACTAGGGAAAGCCTTGCAGCGCTATTGCGGAGGACTGGCTCGTACCGAACCTGTTAGAACACGTTGCTTTTTATGTAGTAAATTGCATTGTATGTCCCATGTTCACTGCTGGGCACACACTGCGAACAATCAGAGGAGTGATTCCTGGACCAAACAGTCCTTTTCAGCATTTACATATTGACTATGTTGTTATGCTGCACGTATGTAGTGGATAAAGGTATATGATAGTGGTGGTGTGCCCCTTTTTGAGATGGATTGAAGCTGGTCCACCTGCGCTGTGAAGTTTTTAGTTTGAGAAGTATTTCCTAGATGGTGAGTATGTGAGGTGCTGAGATCCGACAATGGGCCCCATTTTGTTAATGAATTATTTGAACAGATCAGCCTATTGCTTTTTTTTTAAATGTATTTCTATTATTTTAAACAAACAAAACCAACAAACAATACAGCTTTTCGGGACATACATAATCAATATCAAACCGTCACATTATACAGTGTTACTCTCCGTCCTCTTCCCACCCACCCCATAAACTTGAGCTGGCTCATCCGTGTCATCTACGGGAGCGTTTTCGGGAATCACAGTGCCTGTAGACTCATCTGAGTCTTCTATTTCATGGTTAACCTGGTGGTGGTTTACCAAAGAGGTCACTAGTTGTCGCCAGGCTATCAGGGGGCCCACTTCCTCCTCACCCCCCCCTGGTAACGGCTTCAAACCATACTACTGATTCTGCTTCCACCCATCTCAGGAGGTCCGCCCACCATGTCTCCACTCTGGGTCTGTAGGCCGCCTTCCAGCCCATTGGGATCCTACGCTTGGCCAGGATGTAAGCCAGGTCCTTCATCTTGCTTATGTGCGTTAGATTGCGTGGCCTGGGAAAAATCCCGAGCATGCATGCCCAAGCCGACCCCACATCCAGCACCAATCCCCACCGGCCATCTTAGTCTTTATTTCGTCCCAGAATGTGTGCACCTCGGGACAGGCCCAGAACATGTGTAGCAACCCCGCCTCCACCTACCCACACCTGGGGCATTTCTGTGTGGCTGAGCCTCCAAACCTGGCTATTTTCCCGGGGATCAGATAAGCTCTATGGGTGATATGCAACTGGATCTGTTGGAGTCTCGCATTTCGGGACACCTTTTTATGGTACCTTTGAGCTCTCTCCCATTGCCCCTCTGTCATGGGTCCTCCTACCTCCTCCTCCCAGTCCTGCCTCAGTTGAAGCAGTTCCTTCCCAGCCTTAGCTCTCAGGAGCTCGTATACCCTGGATATTTCGTGCCCGCCCTCCAAAACATCGTACATCGTTTCCAGGGCGGCATCAGGTTCTTCCGCCAACACCGTCTCAGGCCACCTTTCCCTCACCCGTTTTGTGAGTCTGGTGTAAGTTATATATTGGCCCCTGTGCACCCCTGTCTCCTCCTGCAAACTCTGGAATTCCAATACCTCCCCCTCCTGCCATATATCCCTGAGGGTGGCCAAGCCCATCGGTTCCCAGTATCTACGGACTACCTCAAGCAATTGGGAGTCATTTCCACACAGCACCACCAGCGGAACATGCTGGGAGAGCGGATCTGAATCACCCACCGTTCTCCACGTCCTGCGCCAGACCTTCCAACCCAGCTCCAATAATCTCCCTCTTCCCACCAGTTTACTCTTTTGTAGCCACACCGTCTCTCTCAGAAAGTATGGAGCCAAGTCGCCCTGCAAAAGTCTAGCTTCTCCCGAGTCCTCTGACGACAACCACCTGGCCACAAACAACAGCTGCCCCGCCAGATAATAAAGCTCAAAAACGGCAAGTTTATGCCCCCCATGTCACACGAGTTCTGTAGTTTGCACAGGGCTACTCTGTTCCTGGAGTTGCCCCATATGAAGCTCCTGCACATACCATGAAGTCTCTTGAAAAAACTTCTGGGAATCAAATACGGGACATTTACAAAAAAATGTAAGAGTCTGGGCAAAACCACCATTTTGAGCAGAGCTGCTCTCCCCATCATAGATAGGGGTAATCTAGACCAGAACACCATACTATTCTTAACTCCCTCGATCGCTTTCTCTGTATTATGTTCATGCTCTGTTTCCGTCCTGTGATAAATGTTTACTCCCAGATACCTAAATGTCTCTGGTTGCCAGGGTATTTGCAGGATAGGCAGCCTCTTCAACGGGACACTCTTATACCTTCCCAAGGGGAACAAACTAGACTTCCCGGGGTTCACCGATATGCCCGAGAGGGTGGCATAACGATCCATCACCTCCAGTACATATTGCAGGTTTTCCTCCGGGTAGCGCAAATAGAGGAGCATGTCATCTGCATACAGCGATATCAGATGCGTGCCACTTATCGTACGAATCCCCACCTCCCCATATTGTTGTCGCAGGCATATTGCCAGCGGCTCTAGTGCCAGTATGTATAACATGGGTGACCAGGGGCATCCCTGTCTGGTCCCTCTGCTGAGTTGCCATTTGTCTGAAATTGTGGATCCTGTTTTAACTCTCGCTACCGGGGTGCTATATAACATTTGGACCCACCTGATGTATCCAGGGCCCATTCCGTATCCTTTCAAGGTTGCTTTCAACCATGGCCACCGCACCGAGTCAAAGGCTTTGACCGCGTCTAGCGACACGATAGCCAACTCACCCGTGTCCTCCCCAGTGTAATCAATGATATGGTGCAGCCTCCTGTGGTTGTCTGTGACATTCCTACCAGGGACATAGCCCGTCTGATCTGGGTGTATCAATTTACCAATCACCCTCTTTAGCCTATTGGCTAATACTGCCGTGAGTATTTTACTGTCCTGATTGAGCATGGACAAGGGTCTATAGGACCCGCACTCCATGGCTGGCTTGCCTGGTTTCAGAAGTGGGATGATCACTGCCTCGCGGAGGAACGGTGGCAGTTCCCCCCGCTCGTAGGCTTCATTAAACATGTCTAGCAATGGCTGGAGTAGCTCCTGCTTGTATGTCTTATAAAACTCGCTAGGCAACCCATCTGACCCAGGCGCCTTACATGTGGGCAGATGTTGGATCACCACTTCCAGTTCGTCCGAGGTAACAGGGGCATCCAGATCCGCACATTCCAAGTCATCCACGGTGGGCAGCCCTATATCCTCTATTGTTCCCAGTATGTCTTGGTTCATATCCTCCCCTGTGTCCTCATATAGTTGTCTATAATACTTGAGGAACTCCTCATTTACACCCTCCTGGGCGTTACGGGTTCGGCCTTCCGCATCCCTGATCTCTCTAATCACTGAGCGGGGGGTCTCGCTCTTATACAGCCAGGCCAGCAATCTACCCGGCTTATACCCCCTGCATGTAGTCTCTCTGTGTATTTCTTGTAATTTAATTTGCATAATCTATCCCAGAGTCCAATGCAGGTTAACTGTAAGTCTTTTATCTTGGCACTGTTCTCCCGGGTTGTCTCCTCTTTTTGCATGAGACCCTCCAGCTCTCTTTCTGATTCCTGAAGTTCCCGTTCAATGCCCCCTTGGAGCCCTTTAGATTTCGATATAGCGACCCCCCGCACCACCACCTTAAACGCCTCCCATACTGTACCCACAGAGCGTACACTTCCCGTGTTAGTTTCAAAATATTCCTCGATGGCCTCCCTCAGGTCCTCTCGAAACCCTACATCTTGTAAGGCCTCAGTTCTGAGTCTCCATGTAGGGATGCGCACCCTGGGGGGGTTGATATCGCCACTCTGCGACCAGAGGCGAGTGATCGGATAATACCCGAGCCTTATATTCCGCTCCCATCATTTCTCCCAATATCTCGGAAGCTGCAAACACATAGTCTAGCCTCGTGTGCAAGTCATGTGGTGCTGCGTAGTGCGAGTATTGTCTATCCAATGGATGGAGCTTTCCTCCAAACATCCACTAGGCCTAGGTCTTCCAGCATTGTCCCCAGCGCTTTAGCCGCTGGCGCTGGCTTTCCTGATTTGTCATCTGACCTGTCTATTCTAGGATTCAGGGTACAATTAAAGTCCCCTCCCCACACTATCGCGCCACCCGCCAGGGTGCTAATCTTACTGTATAGGGACCTAAAGTAAGCCACTGTATCATGGTTAGGAGCGTACAAATTGATGATGTGCACCTCTATGTTCTCCAGGAGTCCCGTTACCACCACCATTCTGCCCTCTGGGTCTATTGTCGAGCTGAGCACCTGGAACGGCACGTGCGGTGCCACCCATGTGACCACCCCTCTTGCATATGTCGAATACGTGGCCCCCATGACACTACCTCTCAATTTTCTCCTGACCACCTCCAGCTTCTCCTTAGTGAGGTGGGTCTCTTGTAGCAAGGCTATATCAATACGCATCCTTTTTAGATACAGCATCACTTTGTTGCGTTTTAAGTAACTGTTTAGGCCCCGCACATTCCAGGTCACCACTCTAAGATTACCCGATGCCATCTAATCAGTGTACTCCCATTCCACTCCTCCCTCCGATGCTTACCGTGATGGCCCGTTTACCGACTCTTACCCTTCCCAGCCTCAACAATTCCCCCCCCCCTGTACCTCAACTCCACCCCACTGCACACAACCCAACCCCTCCCCCCACCCTACCCTACCCCAACAAATGCCCAGCTCCATCCCTGGATCTCAGGCCCACCCGTGTCTGGTCCTATCTAGCGTCCGAGGACTAGGACCTCGCGGGCGTCAGCGATCTAACAGTGACCTAACTAGGTGTACTACTAATGGGTTTAAGGGATGCCTCCTAGGTCCTCCCACTTATCTGTTTAGGGTTGTTGTGCCCAGCGGATCCCACCAGTTTATCTTGCTGCGCACTCCCCACAAGCTTAATTGAACTCTATATTCAAGTCCCAATGTCCTAGCCATGTCCCCGAGGAGGACAAAGCTGTGTGCTACTTATCTTGTGCAGCCCCCATCTGGATATCCGGTTCCTGAGGGCGACCCTGCATGTCCAGCCATTCCATCGCATCCTCCGGCGTCTCAAAGAACAGGGATTTGTTCTTGTAGAACACTTTGAACTTGGCTGGGTAAAGCAACATATAACGATGGCCTGCTTCTCTTAATCTTCTTTTCACCGACCCAAAGTTCATCCTGCTTCGCTGTACGTGCAGCGTATAGTCCGGATATGCCGTGATTTTTGCCGACCCCTTTTCAATTGTTCCTCCCTTCCGAAAAAATGTGAGTATCTTCTCCCGGTCTCGATAGTTCCAAATTTTTGCGATCAGCGGTCACGGGGGGGGTTCCCGGGGCGGTGTCATGATGCCTACCTCCAAGGAGCCAGGTCCGACCCAGCAACCCCAGAGGCAGGCATCATTTCCCCCAGGGGAGTGCCAGCGGGCCCAAGCTGGGGCCCTTTGGACGCAGTCCTGGCGCCTTAGGCGCCAGGCTTATGTTGGACCTCTGTCCTGGCGCCTTAGGCGCCAGGCTCATAAAGCTAGACATGTGTGCAAGTGTTTTCATGTGCACTTACCTGATGCAGACCATGCTGCCACATCCAGGCCCTCTTGAGGCCTGAATGGAACTACTTTACCTGTGGGACTACTTTCCACCCGGGTGTGGTCGGGGAAGGATACATACCTGATCGGAGGAAGGATACACACTTGGGACTTCTTCCAAAGCTATTTAAACCACACCCGATCAGCAACTCACGCCTCGCGTTGTTCTGCTCCTTGCAGCTGGACATTCACCGTGTCAGCTCCTGCTTCTGGACTTCAGCCACGCCTGTCAGCATCCTGGGCCAACTGCAAAGGGAGACAAGAGACCTTACCAGCTAAATCTGCACCACGGAGTCATCATCCGACGATCCTGAAAGGGAAGACATTATTTTTTAAAAGCATTTCATTACGATCGCTGCAGCGCTGCATTTCACTCACCTTTCCTGGGTTCCTCCATCTTCAGCAGCGATCATCCGGATACACAGCCACTTCCCAGAGCCTAGAGAAAAAGACAAGAATAAGAGGTGAGAGAAGGAAGGGAATAAGACTTACCTCTTTTCATTTCGGGTCTTGCCGCTTCCAGGCATTTTCCGGACCCCGGCCCCTATTGGGAAAAAAGACAAAGACATTGAATGAGCGTATGCAAAGTTAGTTCCCGAGCGCTCATCCAGAACTAACCTGCCATTTACTGGAACTGGAACTGCACGTTTCACTTCGGGTCGGTGCCATACCTCCGGCATTCCGAACCCCGGCCCCTAAGGGGAAAAAAGACATAAACATTAGCGCTTGCTGCAAAAAGACAATGGCCCTCATTACTACCCTGGCGGAGAGGGGTTTACGCCAGCGTAATGCATGGCGTACCTCTCCGCCAGATTACGACTTTCCGTAGCGCCATGGTGATTTTTACGCCCGGATTTTCCGGGCGGAAAAATCCATGGCGCTACGGGACCTCTTGTTAATTACGCCACCGTAATCTACGGTGGCGTAATTAACGCCTTCCCCACTCCCATTATACCCTATGGGGCAAAAATGGGAATGGGGAAGGGTAAACCGCCCCGCCAAGGTCGGAATGGGGCGGTGAGTCCGCCAACCCCCATGGCGGAGTTGGCAGCTCTGCGCCATGGACCATGGTGCAAATTGCACCATGGTCCTCCGCCAGGGTCGTAATGAGGCCCAATGAACATAACTATTAAGCTTGGACTTTTGAACTTGCAACAGAACTTTTACAGAGCTTTACCTGAATAGTCAAGCTTACCTGAACTCCCATCAATCCTCAATCCAGTGAAGTAACTGGGTTTCAACGCGCCCCTGCATCAGAAGCAGGATGGAGAGCTCATCCTTCCTGACCCTAAGGTGAGACTTCACGGGGAATCGTGGAAGGGTATCGTGGAGGGTTGGAAGAGAGTGGGAGGCTTGATCATAACTCAGTCAGTAGGTAATACTCCCTTTTCACGCACAGGGGAATATTCCTGCGAGCCGGAGAAGCCAGAGTAGAGGGCCCTTCCTGTCCATCTTCAGAGTCCTGCGCTTCACCATTGAAGAAGCATCAGCACTCGAAGCCAGACCTGCGCCTCCGTGGGAATCAGGTGAGCGTTACAGGCGGTCTTCTTGTCAAGGCCCTGTGCGCCCTTTCAACCGCGAACCCCTTAGTCAGCGTCCCGCCAGTTATCTCCTGCAGGAGCATGGTTTCCACATATTCTTTGGGTTGGGTCCCTCCATTCTTTCCGGCAAACCGACAGTTAGGCAGAAACCTGTGCAGTTCCCTCTGGGACCACTGCAAAAGATTTAAGACTACAGGTGTTTAAGACTACAGGTGTTTGGCAGTAAACCCACTTGGTAGCAGTCTGTACCACACAGATTCACTTGGTAGCTGTGGCTGAGCAGTCAGACTTCCCTCAAGAAGAGTTAGGCAGTATACAGAGTATTCACAATAGGTCAAAAGAACACAGTAGAACAAGCAAATACTGACCAGAGCTTGGTGTAAAAGAGATATAAGTATTTATTTAAAACCACATCTAATAAAACACACAGGCACTAATATTAAGCAGTTCAAAAACACGGTCACTAAAAGATATACACTCCCTTCAACGATTAGTTAGACAAGTCTTAAGTAAAGCAACACTTATTTTCAGACAGCGGTGAGCGCTTAACGAAGATGGCACTCTAATCAATTGGTTTAAAAGGGAGAGAAAGGCATAGCAAAGATAGAAACAGATCCCAACACTTTCAGAAGAACACAGTAGGAGAAGAAGGCAGGTTAAAACCGTAAAGTCAAAGTTAACAAGGCCGGACCCACTGTAAGAGGCTCCGGTCGAAATGTGTCCAAGGTCACACAGTTCAAAGTGCCCCAAAGTCTCGAAATCAGTTCAGAAAGAGTTGGACCAAAAGAAAGGGACCAGTTAGATGGTCAAGGCGGCCAGCCCAGCCCAGAAGGTTAAGGGATTATTATTACCTTGTAGCAATCTTTAGAAAGGGAGGCCTGGTGGACACGGTACCTTAAAGTGGTGAGAATACTCCCGCGGGGCAGTTGTTCCTGGCAGCGGATGCAAGTCGGTGCTTCATCCGGGGGAAGAGAGGATCTCGTCGGGGAGGAAGACAGGAGTCCGTTGCACTGCCAGGGAAGAAACCAGCCGCGGAGTTCTCAGTTAAAAGGAGCGGTCCTTTTATTCGCTGTCCATTGGTAAGTGGCTATCCGGTTGCCGGGGTGCTTGGCACGGGCAATTCGACCATAAGACGTCCTGGGATGCGAGGAAAAGAAGGTAAACTGGTTGTGGGATAAGCAAGTGTTGTGAGGACAAGGGTTTCCTCAATTCTTTAAGGGGGCTGTGGTATGTGAGGAGAGATACAGCAGAAAAAAACGTACATATACCACTAGCTACCCACCTCTAACACACCGAAAGGTGGCTACTTGTCAGAAATTTACCTCACAGTAGGAATTTCATAGGATTATATCTCCCACCATAGACAAAGAAATGTGTTTAGCATATTTTAATTTATTATATCAAACAACATGGTAAAACAACATAAAAAACCTATTTCCAGCGTTCGTTATTTGTAGAAACACAAATGGGCGGAAGAAGCAGACACCAAAACATTTGCAATGTACAATTTGCGTGATGTTAGTAATGGTGTATTTTGATCGCATTTTCAATTATACAACAACATGGTATAATAGCGTCAACATTTGAATATGTTTCTAGGGAGAAGGACAACACTGTTGCAGTTTAAAGCTCGTCAGTAAAGTCCAACGCCCCGTCTTCAGGACGCGATAGGTTAAAGAAACACGTTACACTGGCAACATGGCGCCTATGTGTCAGTGTAGTGACCTAAAAAGATAAATAAAAATTGTTTTACTCAAACATGATAAAAAACGGTGATGGTGGTGTTTGTGTGCCCACCAGTCAGGGGAAGAAGACTCTCCAGCCGGGAGATCTTCTCTGTCGTCGGGAAGTGGTGAGTCGGTTCCGCAGGGCTCCACCGGTGGTGTCGTCGTAGCAGGTCGGCTCAGCTTCTCCCTCGTCGGATTCTCAGGTCCTGTGGCGACTTCTGAAGTTCCAGTCCCAAAAGCCCTGCTTTTATGCAGCACACCCCCATTCACTCAGCCTAGCTGTGAATCAGAATCATTGAATCATTGGGCCAATCACACATTGGGCCAATCACACAAGAGTGCGACTTGAGTTACCAAGGTAACTCAGTCCAGGGTGCCTAAACCCCCTCCCACACCCTCTGTGGTACCCAGACAGAGTGGCACCACTTTTGGAGGCTTCTGTGGAGAAGCCCGCCAAAAAGTGGAACAAAGGGCTCGACTTGGGTTGGAGTCACAGAAGAGAACACAAACGCCATTTTAGAATCGAGTTCTGGCAAAAAAATACCAACCGGCGAATAAATATTAAATAAATAAACCGGCGGTATGTTCGAGTCTATGAGAATTAAATAATTATAGTTGGTAGCCTCGAACAATGGGAAAATCCCATAGAGATATATTCGCGGTCGAATATAAAAAGTAGTATCCACTGCCACCAGCCAAAACTCGATCAGGGGGGATGGAGACGTGCCCCCTCTACTAACAGACCCCGGGGCAATCGAATTGCCCCGACCAGTACGTCCACAATATGATGGTTTGTACTGGTTTCTGTTCATAATTTGGGACTAGTAAAGCCAATGGTGACTTTACATGCCCTGGGAGACAGTAGTCAGTCCCAGTGTATGGAGTCTATGGTGGGGTGTCACTATGACACCCCTGTGTCACTGCACTGAGGGTGCTGTGTAACACACATAGTAAAAACACATGAGACCCTGTGGAGTAAAAGACCCCATAGCCCATAGAGACCCTGTGGAGTAAAAGACCCCATAGCCCATAAAACACATTAACAGTCAAAGAAACCCCTCAAATCATGTCCAAGAGTGTGAAGAAAAGAGACTCACTACTGGCAGGAGAAAAAAAACAAACTCCAGAAATCCAGCAAAGCTGCTGGGGGACTCACTAGGTTAGGAAATTCAGCCTAAACAGAGAATTCTCCCTAACACTGACAATTCGTATGTTGTTTCGTCTGGCCCGCCCTTCCGCCTCCTCCGCTCTGTCCTCCAGGTTGTCCACCCGCTGCACGAGGGCATGTAGCTCCGATCCATGTGCGGCGCACGCCGCAGTATTTAGGGCCATCTCCTTCTCCAAGTTCCCGGTGCGCTCCGCAATCATCCGCACGTCCAGTCTCAGCAGGTTCACTTCCTCTTGGACCGCACCCATCTTGAGGTCTAGGCCCACCTTCAGTTCGTTCATTGCCTGGCCCAGTTTAGTCTCCCAGGCCACTTTCAAGTCTGCGATTGCTGCTAGCACCTCCTGGATCGTACCCGGTGCCTCCGCCTCTGTCGTGGGGGTCTCCTTGCTTTTGACTCCCTCCGCACCTGGGGGCGTCTTGGTGTAGACCTCTATCGTGGGCTGTTTGGTCCTGGGTCTGACAACTTTATTAGACATCCTGCTGTGTTGTGCGGGCGTAAGCCAGCTGCACCTCCCCGTGCACAAAAGTCTGCGTGGCACCAGGCCACTCTTGGCAGTATAGGGCCGTAGCGGCTATGCCCATGTGTGTCTTAGGCGCTCGCCTCACCCTTAGAGGGGGCTGTGTCCAGCCACGTACTTGCGCACTCTCAGTCTCGTGACCCCGGTCTCTGCCTTACTCCATGGGCACCTTCCAAGTTCAGTCTAGCTTCACTGCGGGCCCAGCATCAGCCGTGAGTTCGCGGCGGGTCTCGTCAGTTACCATCCATGCGCATTCGGGCTCCGGGCGTCTTGCTGTCTCGATCTTGTCTCTCGGCTCGCAAAGCATAAGCGCGGCCCCTTCGGGTCTATTGCTTAAAACAGGATCCTGTAATCCATTACTGGTACCGTCTAATCCTTCGATCAGCTATCGCTGCAGAGCGCCTATGACCCTGGGTGATCCCTTTGTTCCCGTGGCCATTTTGTTTCCGTTTTTCGAGTCGGGCCCGCAGTTATACAAATGGGTATAACTTTGTGCCCGTGCATCCCATGTGCACCAAAAATGTGCACAAACTCCAGAAATCCAGCAAAGCTCCTGGGGGACTCACTAGGTTAGGAAATTCAGCCTAAACAGAGAATTCTCCCTAACACTGACAATTCGTATGTTGTTTCGTCTGGCCCGCCCTTGCGCCTCCTCCGCTCTGTCCTCCAGGTTGCCCACCCGCTGCACGAGGGCATGTAGCTCCGATCCATGTGCGGCGCACGCCGCAGTATTCGGGGCCATCTCCTTCTCCAAGTTCCCGGTGCGCTTCGCAATCATCCGCACGTCCAGTCTCAGCAGGTTCACTTCCTCTTGGACCGCACCAATCTTGAGGTCTAGGCCCACCTTCAGTTCGTTCCTTGCCTGGCCCAGTTTAGTCTCCCAGGCCACTTTCAAGTCTGCGATTGCTGCTAGCACCTCCTGGATCGTGCCCGGTGCCTCCGCCTCTGTCGAGGCAGCAAGAGGCTAGGTGATCCCTTTGTTCCCGTGGCCATTTTGTTTCCGTTTTTTGAGTCGGGCCCGCAGTTATACAAATGGGTATAACTTTGTGCCCGTGCATCCCATGTGCACCAAAAGTTCAGCGAGTACGGCCCCCACCTTCATAGTCACGGATGTTAATTCACAGCACTGGCAGGCATCCGTGCGTGCACTTTTTCTCCAGGATCAATACAGGATCGAAGGAGCTCCTCCGGAGCTCGTCCCTTTACATGGCCGTCCTAGCCACGCCCCGATCAGCCTATTGCTTAGTATAAAACACAAGTTTTCTTCGGCTTATCACCCACAAGTGAATGGAATATGTGAGAGACTCAACGGCCTTCTCAAAGAAAGAATTGCTAAACTCAAATTGACATTGAAGAAGGGATGGCTGTATTGCCTGGCCCTTGCATTAAATGCATTAAGGAATCAGCCTGGGTCGGGCCACCACCTCACACCCCATGAGTTAGTAACAGGAAGGCAAATGAGAACGCCCCTGTCTCCTCCATCGAGGAGTAGAAGTGATGCCCAGACAACTGCAGAATTGTTAGGAAATGAGCGAAGTTCGTATTTGACATGTATGACCGCTAGTATCTCTGTCATTTCAGATGAACTCAAGCGCAAGGGGTGTTGGTCTTGGGACACTGATGAAGACCATTTAGCAACCGGATACAAAGAACTATTACCTCTGCCCAGGAACAAACTCGCAGCGGTGCTAAGGTGGATGGAGGGTCGTGAGTATGCTCGGGAGGGGAGGGGTGGGTATGGGAATGTTAAGAAATATTTTGGTTTGGTTACATGTTTGTTTACAGTGCAAAAATCAATAAAAATTGTTTTTAAAAAAAACTATTACCTCTGCCCCAAATATTTTTTGGAGACCAAGTCCTAATGCGCAACTTCACAAGGAAGTGGCACCAACCCCCTTTTAGTGGACCATTTGTAGTTGAAATTATCATCCCCTGAGCAGTAAAGGTCCAAGAAAGGCATGCCTGGATATACTTGGGCGACGTGAAGCCATATGCTGGTGAGACTGATCCACCCCACCTGTTGATTCGGAAGCAAGATAAGAAGAAGCAGTTCAGCACGTACACACTCGATCGATGATGAGGAAGAAGGACGCTAAGGTTACTGATTGAATAAATGCAAGTGTGCATTTGGACTGTGGCTCGCCTCGAACACTCTTTATAGATATTTTAGCAGGAGTGCATAAGCAACTGTTTTTGAGCCACAGGAATCTCTAATTTGGACCTTATGGAAAAATGACAGATCTTGATTTCATATACGACGACTGGAAAAGGGAACAGTTCCCTGATTCCTTCCTCACTGAGTTTCTCTTTGGTTAAGATTCATGGTTCTATCTGATGCCGATGTTCATAGGCTCATTCTCGCTGTTTTCATTTTTATACTCAGAGTTTATGCTGCTTGTGTTGGGCGTAGCACTGACATACGTACTTGTGCAGCACCCTAAGAATGGCCCTGCGATTAGAAGATTACTTGCAGCGATAATCAAGCAGATATTGCAGCTACCTGAGCATCTAACGAGGCTGCCTGATTAAAAAGGTTTTTTCCTTCCTTAAAGTCGTACACAGGCACAATGTGGACTACTGTGAATGATGCAGTTCCAGAAAATGAGCAAACTCAATGACGTGTGGAAAATCGGAAGTGTTCAGGTCTGATCTATTGGTGCATAATATATGCATGCTCAGCATTTATTACTGTTCTTCTGTTTTTGCTAATCCACACTGCTTACCTTGTTGGTTCCAGAAAGGTAGGAGTCCCTCTGATCCTTCCCACTTCAGTGACCTATGCAGAATTAGCTGTTGAAAAGAGACCAATGCCATATGTGATTGTCCCTACACCAGTGACACATGTGAAGTCACCCATTTCTCTGACAAATGTTCCTATGATTCCCCCTGTAAGAGGGTCTGTTTTTGATATGCTCCATGACCATTATGTACAAGATCATTTGGCAAGAAAGAGACCTGAGAAAAGCACAAGGGAAGATGATTATGAGTTAAATAATTATCTAGACAGTACTGCACATTTGGGGAATAACATGGGGTATCAGCACATGAAGAAAGTGGGAATGAGTACCTCTGAGGAGAGTTGTTATGTCTGCACTCTCCTACCTTATGCTATGGAGAAGTCCAAGATATTCGTAGCTATAGAAATAGACGTCCGGACAGCTCATTGCCTGACTCACCTTGCAGGTCAGTTCCAGGGTCGAACAGCATCCTTGCTATGGGTGACTGAATGGTTAGCTCCCGAAGAAGATGATTACGTTCAAGATTTGAAGACAAGCGCAAAAGCACACACCAGAGATCATGTGATAAGATACAAACCACCTGGCTCGAAGGAAACAGGAATCAGATGGGGAAAAAACAAGAAACTCAATTGTCAAGGAAAGATTGATGAAGAAATACAAAGATGCAAGGAGAGAGGCCAGATGCAAATCTGGGGAAAAGTACTTTCTCCAGATGGATGGGAAGAAGGCATAGTCGTATGCAGAGCTGTGGCAGTAATAGGACATCACAAACGAGTTATAGATCGTGTGGAAAAAGGTTGCAAACCACTCTGGCCAAAACCTGCAAAATTGCTGACATGGGTTGAAGACAAAGGAGGCCCATTACAGATACTGCCTCTGGCTAGTGCAGAACTGTGCTACAGAAACAATGGCACAAGAAATGTCAGAGAGAACCAGCTGTGCAGTTGAGTCTTCGATGTACCAGAAATGAAGGATAGAACAGTAGTGATAATGGGCCACTACTGGGCTTGTGGATCCAGAGCATACATGAATCTGCCCAAGGATTGGGGAGGGCTGTGAAGGCTGTGTTCTATAGTGATTTCCATGTTCCAGCATTAGTGATTCCGAAGTGTGACCTGAACATTGGAGAGTTTCCAAAAGCAGATGCTCACTTAAGAAAGAAGAGAGCATTTGGATTCCTCAGTCGAACAAAGAGGGAGAATTACTTCTCAGCTAAATCAATAGAAGCTAAATCAATAGAAGCCTTTAATTTTATTCCGTATGAACACAGGTTGTTCAGCCAGACTTCAGCAGTATTCTGGACAATCTTTATGCCAGGGATCCAGACGATAGCAAATGCCAAATGGTTACAGATAACCAGATGGGAGCTCCTGCAGATGATCAACACTACCATAACATGATTTAATGCTATCAAAAAAGAGCTGAGAACCATAAGACAGATGACTCTCCAGAATAGATATGTCCTTGATATGATTACAGCCATGGATGGAGGTGTTTGTGCCAAAATCGTAGCATCATGTTGCACATTTATACGTTCTCACGATGAAGAATATGGGAACCTGACAGAGGCCATAAAGATGCTGACAAACTTGCACGTCAAGATGGAAGATGAAGTGGAATATATTGCAGATGACAGCTGGTTTGCATCAATCTTTTCATGGGTTCCACAATGGATGGCGAATATCTTCAAGTTTCTTGGAGCATTGTTGGAGATGATCATGTTTGGGTTCTGTGTGATCAGGATAATAATTACACAGTGCAAGAAGACAGCAAAGAAAGCAACAGGAATGAAGATCATGATCGATGTTGAGTCAGGGTTTGTGTTAAGACGGATTTCTGAACTCTGTCCTGGTGGCGCAGAAGTTCAGAAGGCCAACCTAATTACTTGGAACAGGGTAACCTCTGGACAAGCCAGACCAATCAAGGTAGCGATCGCGGCGGTCAAGACTAGGTCTCAAGAGGGGTGAGGGTGACTGAAAGCCCGCAATGAGCACACAAAGCAAGAGCGCTTACAAACTACTCCAAACAGTTGTTATATCAAAAATAGATACACATTTATTTTAAGGCCTTTAAAACAATGACCGTAGCAAGAAAATCACAATAACACAGTATTAAGCCAACACATACCAAATCAACACAATATATATACAAATACACAGTCGCAAGCGTTTAAAGCACGAAATATGTAGTCCACCTGAAAGGAAAGGAAAACAGGCAGTGCGATAACGCTTTTGACTCAGTTCGCCTTTAGAGGCACCTAACTAGATGGAAGTCCGAGCCCTGCGAAGAGTGGAGCCTTGTGCTCAAAGTACCTGCCACGCCGGTGCCAACGGGCAAAAGGGGAAGCTCTTCGGAGGAAGTCAGGCAGTTCGGGTTAGTGCACAGCAGAAGGAGAACAGGTTCCGCAACTCAAGCGCAGCCTCCACAGCGAGCAGAAGCAGAGCGCGAGTACGGCAAAAGGGTGCTGTTTTTACACAGCAGGGAAAAGCAATGGGATACTGCAGGAGGGCGACCAGATCCTAGCTAAACTACTCACCGGTCCCCGAAGCAAGCAGACCCAGGCTTCTCCACGTTTGTTTCAGCAGCTGGCAGGTTCAGAAGAGCAGGGAACGCCTTGTAGTCGTGTAGAGCAAAAAGACGTCCCAATCGACGAAACCAGCACAGTTTTGTTGCCGCAGCAGGACAACGGAGCGGCCGTGTGTATTCAAGCCAAATGTACACTCCTCCCTTCAGACTTGGGAACGCCAAGTGTACGAAGCGTGGGAGAGTGACAAGGACTCGAAATACAACACAACCTGGCGGCAGTTACAGAGCAGGACTCCCTTGTAAGCTGGTCAGTCAACTGGATGGCCCAGAGACACTTCCGAAGGCTTACTTGGCAGGAGATGATGAAGTCGCCGGGAATAGCTGTTCCTGCTATTCCAAAGGTCGAAGCACCAGTACAGGCCTTCTGGTTCGATCCAAGGAGGAAAGGGTTTCACAGGACGACAGCAGTGCAAAGGAGGATTCCTTCAGCGGGTCACCAGCGATTCCTCGGTCCAGCCTCTGGGTTGCAGGATACTTGGCTCCTGTATTCCTTCGTTCGTGAGAACTCAGGAGATCGACATGGTAGTGGTGTTTCCAGCCCCCTCTTATCCACGGTTCCCTTCGCGCCAAAACGGAGGGGAGCCAATGGGAGATCCGCTCATCAACACACATACCATACGTGGACCAATCACGGACCACGGTGGTCCCAGGCATTCACACCACCCTAGACTCTCTGGCACCCAGGATGTGTATTGGGACCAGACATCCCAGCCCACACCCTGGAGGCACACAAACGACATGTAGAAGCCCGCGAAAGCAACCACGTTTCGCGGGAAAGTACATGCCCAAATAAGGAAGGCCCCGGGTCGCCGGACCTGGGGAAGGTGAAAGGAGCAAGACGGACAGTGGACAAGACAAAGGAGCCTCGCGGCCTGGCCATTTTGGGAGCCAGGCCACCATTTTGGGTTCAGTGCAAAAACGTGCTCAGAACGCCAAAAGGAGCTCAAAATAAACAATACGATCGCTGCCACCATTCGAGTCCCTGAATGACTTGCACCGATCAAATACATTCCTAAAAGAGTATCTAGGGCCTGTAGAAGGCTAGAGACCCAAGAGAGCTGTAACTTAGCTTACAGTGCCCTCTTGTGTCGTGTTGCACTAAAGCTGCGACACGATAAAAGAAACTACGGGAAACCACGTTCCCCGGTACTGACTGTCTTAAGGGCATGTCAGTTTCCCCGTAAGAAAGGAGCGAAAGCCCAGAGAAGTGCGGCAGAAGGCTGTACTTCTCTGGCAAAGTCAACAACAAGGTTAAAAACAATAGCAAAAAGTTTAGGGGTTGCCACATGGAAGGAAAATTCCCTACAATTACGAAATCTTTCCTAACACTCGCCCCTCCCAGACTATGGACAGGGGGAACTAATCCACCCCTGGATGAGTCTCTTGTTCAGGTCGGTAAAACATTCTGGACAACCCATCAGCATTGCTATGTTGGACACCTGGTCTATGCTCAATAGTGAAGTCGAAGCCTTGAAGACTTATGGACCACCTAAGCAACTTTGGATTCTCCCCCTTCATGTTCATTAGCCACTTTAACGGCTTATGGTCAGTCTGCACAGTGAAGTGGGTCCCATAGAGGTAGGGCCTCAGCTTCCTTAGGGCCCACACAACAGAGAAACATTCTTTCTCTACCGTGGACCATCTGAGCTCTCTGTCCTTAAGCTGGCGACTAATAAAACCGATAGGGTGTTCCTTACCCTTCTCATCTACTTGTGATAGTACAGCTCCTATCCCAGTGTCAGAGGCATCCGTCTGCACGATAAAAGGTCTTTGATAATCAGGGGCCCTGAGCACAGGGGCCTGGCACAAGGAGTCTTTCAAGCCATTGAAGGCCTTCTCACACTCGTCGGTCCAAGTTACCTTCTTGGGTTTCTTCGGAGTTGTGAGGGCAGTCAGAGGAGCAGCTATGGTACCATAGTCTGCCACAAAATTGTGATAATAACCCGTGAGTCCTAAGAAGGCTCTCACTTGGGTTTGCGTAGTGGGGGTAGGCCAGTCTTGTACTGCTTGTACTTTACTGGGTAGAGGCTGTATCCTCCCTCCACCTACTTCATGTCCAAGGTAAACCACTGAGCCTTGTCCAATCTGGCATTTACTAGCCTTTATGGTCAAGTGGGCTTTCTGAAGAGCCTGGAGCACAATCCTGAGGTGTTTCACATGGTCTTCCCAGGTGGCACTGAAAACTGCTATATCGTCCAGATATGCAAGACAGAATTCGTCCAACCCATTCAACACATGATTCACAAGCCTCTGGAAAGTGGCAGGTGCATTCTTCAACCCGAACGGCATTACCCGGAATTGGTAAAGGCCGTCTGGAGTAGAAAATGCTGTCTTCTCCTTGGCATGTTCTGCTAAAGCTATTTGCCAATAGCCAGCAGTGAGGTCAAACGTGCTGAGGTACTTGGAGGCACCCAAAGTATCCACCAGCTCATCTGTTCGAGGCAAGGGGTGTGCATCTGTCTTGGTGACAGCATTCAGAGCCCTGTAATCCACGCAGAACCTCAATTCAGAAGTGCCTGCTTTTGGAACCAAAACCACAGGACTGGACCAAGGACTACTAGAGGGTTCAATCACCCCAAGGTCTAACATCTTGTTGACCTCGGTCTTAATATAAGACCGTACTTTATCTGACATCCTGTATCCCCTACTTTTGGTAGGTACATTGTCTCCTGTGTCAATGTTATGTTTGCACCAAGGTGTCAAACCAGGGGACTGTGAAAACAGGGGGGAAAACTGCCTAAGCAAACTTTTCACCTCAGCCTGCTGATCAGAAGTCAGGTGAGGGGCCACTCGGACACCCTCAACGGAGCTATCTGAAGGACCGCTTTGGAACAGGTCGGGGAGAGGTTCTGACTCCTCTTCCTCAACATCTGAAGCCAGTAGCAGTGCTGCGATTTCGACTCTTGGGACGAAAGCCTTCAGCCTATTCACGTGGAACACTTTTGGAGCCTGTCCAGGCCTTCCAAGGTCCACTAAATAGTTCACCTCACCCAGGGGCTCCACCACTGTGTAAGGGCCTGACCATTTGTCCTGTAAAGCGCGAGGCCTTATTGGATTCATGATGAGGACTTGCTGACCAGGTGTAAAGTTGATGAGGGAAGCTTTCTGGTCGTACCAATGTTTCACCAGCGCTTGCCCTGCCTTCAATTTATCACTAGCCAAGCCCATCAGAAGTACCATCCGTTTTCTGAGCCCTAGCACATAGTCAACTACATTGGTAGTAACAGGGGGAGTGGGCATCTCCCATCCCTCCTTGACAATGGCTAAGGGTCCCCGTACGGGATGACCGAACAGAAGTTCGAAGGGGCTGAAGCCAACACCCTCCTGTGGTACCTCTCGGTAGGCAAACAGTAGGCATGGTAAAAGAAGATCCCATTTTCTTCTCTGGGGCTCCTCCAGAGCCCCAATCATGCTCTTTAACGTTCTGTTGAAACGTTCCACCAGACCATTGGTCTGGGGGTGGTATGCAGAAGAGAGCTTGTAGGTGACCCCACATTCTTTCCACATAGCCTGCATATACTTCGACATAAAGTTGCTGCCACGATCTGACACAACTTCTTTAGGGAAGCCAACCCTAGTAAATATGCCGAGTAAAGCTTTTGCAACTGACTTGGCAGTTACAGTTTTCAATGGGATGGCCTCAGGATACCTGGTTGCATGGTCGACCAGCACCAGGATAAACCTATTGCCCGAGGATGTTTGCGGGTCAAGGGGACCAACGATGTCGATCCCTACCCTTTCAAATGGTACCCCCACAACTGGGAGCGGTACCAACGGAGCTTGGATTGTCGCGCCAACCTTACCAGACAACTGGCAGGAGGCGCAACTCCTGCAGTGACTTTCTACTTGCACCCCCATCTTGGGCCAGTAGAAGTGCATGGATAACCTTTGCTTGGTCCTCTTCATACCAAGGTGACCAGCAAGGGGAACTTCATGCGCCAACTGCAGGAGGAAGGGTCTAACAGCAAGGGGAACCACCAACCTCCTATGGTCTCCTTCTGTAGATTCTGTGGGCTCACTATACAGGAGTCCACCTTCCCAATAAATCCTATGCTTCCCAGGAGGTTCACCCTCAAGCTGGGAGCAGGCCTGTCTCCTTAGGCCTTCCAGAGATGGGCACTCACGTTGGCCTTTACTGAATTCGTCCCTATCAGGACCTCCTTCAACTAACAAGTCTTTTAGTTCAGGATGATCGTTGGGGTCGAATACTTCAGGCATCGCCACCTCCTCGTCAGGCCCGGGCGATTGACCAACTTCCTCCACCGCAGTGGTAGGCGAGCTCGGGGGAATATTCTCCTTCCCCCGTCTTGACTTGTAGACTCCTTTCGCCTTGGGTTTCCCCTTCGGCTGGGGCGGCGTAGTGGACTTGGCCAATGCTGCCCGTGCTTGAGACCGTGTGTAGGGTCTTTCGGCAGTGTCTCCTACGAGCCCTAAAGCTCTGAGATCATTACCCAACAAGAGCTTTCCCGGGACGTTTCTCTGAATGCTCACTGGAATCCTGACTGCTGTACCATTTAAAGTAAGATTTACAGGGATCACGGGAAACATACGGAGGGGGCCGTCAGCCAACTTAGTGGGCATCAGAGTAGCTCTGGCAACTTCCTCTGAGTCTACCAAGGTAGAATCCACTACAGTTCGACTGCACCCACTATCCCTAAGAGCTGGAGTATCCACTCCATTGATCAGCACACTGTCTTTAAAGTAGTGCTTGGTATTATCCGGAATCCTAGCATACGCCTCTGCGACTTTAGGCTCCCAGGAACCCAGGGACACTAAAACTACCTCAGCCTCTATTCCGCTGGGAAATGAGTCTGAGGAGAAGGATGCTCCTGTAATCTCTTCTTCCTCGTAGGAGGAGAAGGCCAGATTAGCGGAGTGGACCCCCAAAGGTCTAACCTTACAACGGGGATCCCCCTTCACATGGTCAGTTGCTCCACAAGAAAAACAAGCCCCATTGGGTCTGTTTACGTAGGGAGGCTTATTGTAACCAGAGTTCTGTTTCGGAGGCGAACCTCCACTACCCTGTGAGTTCTCTTGTGTCTTACCCTTGTTTTTCTTTTTGTGGCCCTTATGGGAAGAAGATTTAGCAGATTCCCCACCCTCCATATCTTTGGACTTTTTCCCTTCCTCCTGCTTACCAGGATGAGTTTTGTCCTTATGGGACACTCGATGTGACACCCATAAGTCTGCTGCAATGGCCAGCTTCTTAGGATCTATCTCCTTCGAATCGGCCAAATGCTGCTTAAGCTCCGGGGAAGAAGAAGCAAAAATGTGTTCCAGCATGACCAGATTGATCATGCCTTCGAAGGTAGAAACCTTATAACCTTCAACCCAGCCAGTTAAGTTTTTCAAAGATTCAGCGACATAAGATACCCAAGTACCACCTTCCTTTTTCTTATACTCTCGAAAACGCTTTAAATATTGGGTCGGAGTCTTCCCAAACTTTAAAATGAGAGTTTGCTTTAACATTGCGAAATCAGCCCGCTCAGCCTTCGACATTTCCATAATGGCACTACAGCCAGAATGGGCAGTCTACTGAGCAACCACGCAATCTTATCAGCATTGTCAACTTCCTGGACCTCGCATGCATACTCAAACGCATTCAGCCAGTCCATAATGTCATTCCTTTCTTCATACACACTGAGCAGATCTTTTGGAAACCGTGGATGAGAGGAAGCCCCAGACCCATGTCTAGGACCCTTGGATCCATTTGCAACCTGAAGCTTGGCCAGTTCCAACTGGTGATCCCTGTCTTTCTGTTTTTCTGCCTGTTCGATTTTTAGTTTGGCTATGCTGAATTCAAGCTCCTGCTGCCTAAACCGCAGCTCTTGCTTCTTGAATTCAAGCATAGCCTCCCCATCAGCACTGGCAGAGGAAACATTAGACATTACATCCTCCCTGTCCTCGTGGTCGCGATGGATCAGTGCAGCGGCAGAACCGTCGGTTCTGCCAGTGAGAGCAGCCCCACCACCTTCTGCACTGTCCTCGGAAGTTATAGCGTCAAGCTGCGCTTCTTGCCACGCCACGATTCTCTGGATCATTTCCAATTTTGTGCCTTGAGAGGAAACACCTCTCTCTGCACACATCTTTTTCAGCGTTTCTGATTTGGAAGCATTTAAAGTTAACAACGTATTTGTTTCCATACTGTTTGATAGGACTATGGCCTTTTTAAAGTTATATTACAACAATTCACTACGTGTACTGTTTGGAATAACCTGAAATGCCTTAGTTCGAGCGCAACACTGGATACCTTCAGTCGTATCCCACCGCTGTACACAAATTTGTTAAGACGGATTTCTGAACTCTGTCCTGGTGGCGCAGAAGTTCAGAAGGCCAACCTAATTACTTGGAACAGGGTAACCTCTGGACAAGCCAGACCAATCAAGGTAGCGATCGCGGCGGTCAAGACTAGGTCTCAAGAGGGGTGAGGGTGACTGAAAGCCCGCAATGAGCACACAAAGCAAGAGCGCTTACAAACTACTCCAAACAGTTGTTATATCAAAAATAGATACACATTTATTTTAAGGCCTTTAAAACAATGACCGTAGCAAGAAAATCACAATAACACAGTATTAAGCCAACACATACCAAATCAACACAATATATATACAAATACACAGTCGCAAGCGTTTAAAGCACGAAATATGTAGTCCACCTGAAAGGAAAGGAAAACAGGCAGTGCGATAACGCTTTTGACTCAGTTCGCCTTTAGAGGCACCTAACTAGATGGAAGTCCGAGCCCTGCGAAGAGTGGAGCCTTGTGCTCAAAGTACCTGCCACGCCGGTGCCAACGGGCAAAAGGGGAAGCTCTTCGGAGGAAGTCAGGCAGTTCGGGTTAGTGCACAGCAGAAGGAGAACAGGTTCCGCAACTCAAGCGCAGCCTCCACAGCGAGCAGAAGCAGAGCGCGAGTACGGCAAAAGGGTGCTGTTTTTACACAGCAGGGAAAAGCAATGGGATACTGCAGGAGGGCGACCAGATCCTAGCTAAACTACTCACCGGTCCCCGAAGCAAGCAGACCCAGGCTTCTCCACGTTTGTTTCAGCAGCTGGCAGGTTCAGAAGAGCAGGGAACGCCTTGTAGTCGTGTAGAGCAAAAAGACGTCCCAATCGACGAAACCAGCACAGTTTTGTTGCCGCAGCAGGACAACGGAGCGGCCGTGTGTATTCAAGCCAAATGTACACTCCTCCCTTCAGACTTGGGAACGCCAAGTGTACGAAGCGTGGGAGAGTGACAAGGACTCGAAATACAACACAACCTGGCGGCAGTTACAGAGCAGGACTCCCTTGTAAGCTGGTCAGTCAACTGGATGGCCCAGAGACACTTCCGAAGGCTTACTTGGCAGGAGATGATGAAGTCGCCGGGAATAGCTGTTCCTGCTATTCCAAAGGTCAAAGCACCAGTACAGGCCTTCTGGTTCGATCCAAGGAGGAAAGGGTTTCACAGGACGACAGCAGTGCAAAGGAGGATTCCTTCAGCGGGTCACCAGCGATTCCTCGGTCCAGCCTCTGGGTTGCAGGATACTTGGCTCCTGTATTCCTTCGTTCGTGAGAACTCAGGAGATCGACATGGTAGTGGTGTTTCCAGCCCCCTCTTATCCACGGTTCCCTTTGCGCCAAAACGGAGGGGAGCCAATGGGAGATCCGCTCATCAACACACATACCATACGTGGACCAATCACGGACCACGGTGGTCCCAGGCATTCACACCACCCTAGACTCTCTGGCACCCAGGATGTGTATTGGGACCAGACATCCCAGCCCACACCCTGGAGGCACACAAACGACATGTAGAAGCCCGCGAAAGCAACCACGTTTCGCGGGAAAGTACATGCCCAAATAAGGAAGGCCCCGGGTCGCCGGACCTGGGGAAGGTGAAGGGAGCAAGACGGACAGTGGACAAGACAAAGGAGCCTCGCGGCCTGGCCATTTTGGGAGCCAGGCCACCATTTTGGGTTCAGTGCAAAAACGTGCTCAGAACGCCAAAAGGAGCTCAAAATAAACAATACGATCGCTGCCACCATTCGAGTCCCTGAATGACTTGCACCGATCAAATACATTCCTAAAAGAGTATCTAGGGCCTGTAGAAGGCTAGAGACCAAAGAGCTCTGTAACTTAGCTTACAGTGCCCTCTTGTGTCGTGTTGCACTAAAGCTGCGACACGATAAAAGAAACTACGGGAAACCACGTTCCCCGGTACTGACTGTCTTAAGGGCATGTCAGTTTCCCCGTAAGAAAGGAGCGAAAGCCCAGAGAAGTGCGGCAGAAGGCTGTACTTCTCTGGCAAAGTCAACAACAAGGTTAAAAACAATAGCAAAAAGTTTAGGGGTTGCCACATGGAAGGAAAATTCCCTACAATTACGAAATCTTTCCTAACAGTTTGGACCCAAAGAGCTGACAGATGAAGAAAGGCCAGCATTGAGGGAACAAAGTTCCTGTATTCGAGGAAACACAAGGCGTATGTGGGAAGATGGACCTACTGCAGTCTGAATGGACGATGTAGTCTTATGACCTGGATTGTTGATGAACATGTGAAATCAGCAAGATGTTTAAAAGGAGTCATAAAGATATGGACTCCAAAGAAGCACTTGTTCAGACGAGGATGTCTGGATGTGGAGGCTGATGGGAGAGTGGTCGATAAATCGCCCAGAGGGGGGGGGGTGTAGAGGTGGAGCCAAGTATCTCTACTGGAAGTTCCGCCCCCATACTGCCAATATGTTGGAAACCGGAAATTGTGACATGCTCAAAGCCACTAATGATACCTATACCGGGAAAAGTTCTTGAAACAAGGTATCCATTGAGAAAACCCTATATGTATCCGTGAAGAAATGACAGTCTTCTGAAGGAAGTTCCAGAAGAAGTGTAAAGATGAGTGAAAGAGAAGACTAGTGACGTTACATGAAGCAGAAATGACGCACCTAGAAGAGATGCTGATGAAGAAGGTGAACAGGCAGTATATAATCTGATGGCGAAGTAAAGAGTTGAGCAACATTTTGGGAGCAAAATGAAGATTGCATATGCGAAGAGCACCGAAGAAAATGCAAAGACGTTTTATAATTGTATAGATGCTGTAACGCAAGTAGACTAAGTAATCATAAGGCTTGCTATACGTAGTGAATAGACTGCAGGCGATGCGCCAATATATACGTGTATAGAATCTGGATGTTCCACGATGTATTTTTAGCAAACTTGGACCCTGTGAATAGAATGGCTGAAAGTGTGGCACAGTTGAATAAAGCAGCGGACAGTGAAGGAAGATTCGAGAAGGCTTGTCTGGCCCAGTGTCAAGAGTCGGGCTGCTGAGAGCCTTGTTATCTACGCCTGGTTATCTACTTGAGGAGATACAATGAACGTGAGAAGCAAGTTGTGCTCCTGTTTGAGGTGCAATGGAAAAACACCAAAAATGCCAGGTTTTCTTCATTTAATAGTGTTAAATGCAACGAAGGAGCTCAAAACGTGTTCTCCTGTCACATGATCAGATGAAAATAGACTTTGGGTTGAGCTACAACGAGACCAGAATATAAGGCCATGTTCGCACTCCCTTTTATTCCCAGAGACGAGAGGCTACTGCAAGGCCGAATTCAAAGACTTAATTGACTGGCAGACAGCAGGAGTGATGATGGATGTTGGGCTAATTGGGTGGGAAGGCATGACCAAGCCAACCCTCCAAACCCTGGGGTACCGGCTTGCGTGCTGCTAGCGAGTGGAATATTCCAGAAGGGTACAAGCGTGCTAACCAATTGTAGAGGGCCACGCAGCAAGGAGCCCTTTAGTTTGAGAAGCCAATAGAGTGTTGTGTATTAGTATGACACGAAAGATTACTTGCACTAGGGGTGGGCATAACTGTCCACCTGACCTTAGAGACCCAATCACAACCCCTTACCCCTAATAAAGTATAGTTATATGTTCCCTTTAAGCCCACCTACCACAATCCAGTTTAGGTTTTTCTTATTTTGCCACATAGTATGACTTCAGTGATGACAAATTTTTTGTATAAAGTTGTGTTTTTTATTAAATATTTTCTAGAACTCGTTGTGCGAGCTGTGCAGCTGTTATTCTCACCTGGCTCCCACAGAGGCATCGATCTGGACTGGACTGCTGCGATCTCCACCAATGTGACGCGTAGGGCCGAGATGACGGACTGGACTGGCCCACCTAGCTTCGTTTGCTTGGCCCGTAGGAATATTCTTCTGCAAGTGGAGAAAGGGAATTAACCACCCGTGGAGTTGAGCGTAAATCCTCCCACACCGTTGTTCTCCCTACTGATCACCTTGGATGTCCCCTCTTATAGTCTCACCGATTGGTTTGAAAAGATGAGCTCTCCATCCTGCATTGAGCACAGGGGCACGTAGATAACCAGTTGCTTCACTGGCTCGAAAGAATTGGTGAGTTCCAGGACAATATTGACTCCGATATTCCCGGCAAGACGCCGTAAGTATGTAGTTCGTAAGAGTTCAAATGCCTGACTTTCACTCTTGTCCGATTCCTTGCAGGTTGCAGCTTGACCTTACTGAAGAGTTCCTCGTGGCAACCGGTAATGTTCTGGTAAGGATTTGTATTATCCAACACAGTTCGATAAAGTAATGTCCATATGTAGCCTGTTGCTTTCTCCCTTATTCAGGCACTGAGAGAAATTATGAAGTCTCGGGGAATAATACCTCCGGTAAAATCAGGTAAGTCTTTTGTGGTGAGGAGGGTTCCCCTTGTTAGTCCCTTGTTTCACCTTGCTCTCCTTTTGTTTCCCGTTAGGGTCCGGGGTTTGGCTAGGAGGCAGTGGAAGCTGCGCCGACCTGTGAAGAAGAATAGTACCCCTGGTGGTAAAATCAGGTAAGTATATGGGGTATTCCTCTGTGTATTCCCTTGGCTCACCTTGCTGTTCTTGTCTTCTTCTTAGGTGCCGGAGTGCGGCGGGAACATGCAGGAGGATGCGGTGAAATGTGAAGATGCTGCGAAGGCTGGTGAGTTCAGCGCGGCGCTGCAGCAGGCGAGGCGACGCGCATAAAATAACTTCTTTCTTCCAGCTCGAAGGCGTGATGAATCGGGAATTCAGGTAAGGATCAAAGGTATTGCTCTTGTTCTAACCTTTTCTCCTTCTTTCTCCCTTTTTCTAGGAGCTCCAAACTCGAGGCGGGCGTGGCAGAAGACTGGATGCAGACTTGCAGGCACGGTGAGTTGTTACGCTGCTGGATGCAGAATAACGCGAAGCGTGTGCTGCTCTTCGGGTGTGGTTTAAATAGCCTCCAAAGTAGTCCCAGGTAAGTATTCCTCCCCAGCCCCACACAAGTAAAAAAATAGTCCCTAGGTAAAATAGTCCCTTCCAAGCCTCTTTTGGCTTGGAGCTCTTGCAGCATGGTCTGCATCAGGTATGTTTGCAGCATGGTCTGCATCAGGTAAGTTTTAATCTATAAGCCTGGCGCCTATGGTGCCAGGACTGACTCTCCATATGAGCCTGGCGCCATAGGCGCCAGGACTGCACCCAAATAGCCCCTAGCAGGGGTTGTTGGGCTTGCTTGGGGTAACTTGATGCCTGCTTCCAGGGTTGCTGGACTTGGTCTGGGTCCCCGGGGGTAGGCATCATGACAGCAGCATCCGTTGATGTGTGTTGTCCTCCCCGTTTTAAAGAATTGTTATTAAAACAGTTGATGTTTGACAACTTCCTGAGTCGTTCTGATTATTGATGTATGAGCAAGATCTGCATCCTCATCCATTTCAGATACTGTTACCTCTTCTTAAAGGACCCTCTGCGTTCACTGCGCCATTTAATAATTGTAGGGCAGATGTTTGGAGAGCCCTTAGAGTACAATATCCTGATGTGTCATATATGGGTGCGATTATGACACAAAAAATGAAAGAAGATGAAGATCCACTTGCTTATATTCAAGACATTCAAGAGCGCTGGTCTCTTGAAACACGTGAGCCATGGATTAAAACAGTAGTATTAGTTTACCACATTTTGTGTCAGGTATTTCCTGAGCTGGTACAAAGGCAGTTTAAGAAATTAGTTGGGATGGAAGCAAAAGCATGGCCTGAAATACAGTTGACTATAGTGCATCACTGTCGGTTGTTACAGGAGAAGAATAAAAAGAAAGACGATGCTAGAAAAATTGAGGAAGCTAAGTTAGTCCAGAAGAAATTGTCAAAATATGTCATAGAAGGGACGGTATTGACAAGCGGAGAAGGGCTAGAAGTACAGCAAGCAGTGGATACATCGCAGGTGATTATTCAGCGCCCGATGAATCAAGGAGGAAGTGGGTTTACACCACGAGGTAGAGGCATGGGTTACAGAGGAAGGGGTGGATTTCAAAACACTCAAAATGGGTTTCAGAATGGGCAGAATGAGAATCAGAATGTGCAAGGAGGGCTAATTAGGCGTAGTGCTCCTATATGTTGGACGTGTGGAATGACAGGACACATTGTGCGCACACGTGGGCGCCAAGGGTATATACAAAATGGTCAATACTCAAGAGGGGGGACAGCTTACCCTACAGCATATAGCTCACAGGCTAGGGATGGATTTGCCCTTGATCAGACAGTGTATCAGGCACAAGCACCACAAGTGCAGCAGGTACAGCAACCACAGCAGCTACAGCAAGCATAATTGAATCCACTGCAAGGGCAGTCGCAGCACACCCCCATGCAGATACAGGAGAACGCAAACAGAGGACAGTTATTGACACCTAGAATAGGGGGTGTCACAGTGGTAGGAGGGAATCCCTTTACTGGTACAGGGGTATGTATGTATCCACAATAGGACAGCTCACAGGGCGACTTGATGTGTTCAGTACTATCAGTGACACCAGACCGCCAAGAGGAACCAAGGGTTGATGTGACGATAGGAGGCAGATCCTTTTAATTTTTAGATGACACTGGAGCTACTCGTTCATGTATATAAGAGGAAAAATACCCAATGTCAGGAAATGCCATGAATGCTGAGGGATTCTCTGGAGCTACTAGCCGAGTTCCTTTTACTGACTAATTACCAGTTTCTATAGGAGAATGTGACATGTCTTTTCCATTGTTGTATTCACGTTAGACACCAGTTGATATTCTGAACCATGGGTTGATGTGACGATAGGAGGCAAATCCTTTTAATTTTTAGTTCACACTGAAGCTACTTGTTCATGTATACGAGAGGGAAAGTACCGAATGTCGGGAAATCCCATGAATGCTCAGGGATTCTCTGGAGCTACTAGCCGAGTTCCTTTTACTGACGAATTACCAGTTTCTATAGGAGAATGTGACATGTCTTTTCCATTGTTGTATTCACGGCAGACACCAGTTAATATTCTGAACCATGGGTTGATGTGACGATAGGAGGCAAATCCTTTTAATTTTTAGTTCACACTGAAGCTACTTGTTCATGTATACGAGAGGGAAAGTACCGAATGTCGGGAAATCCCATGAATGCTCAGGGATTCTCTGGAGCTACTAGCTGAGTTCCTTTTACTGAAGAATTACCAGTTTCTATAGGAGAATGTCACATGTCTTTTCCATTGTTGTATTCACGGCAGACACCAGTTAATATTCTGGGAAGAGACTTAATGACAAAACTTAATATGACTTTTTTTTTACTGATGAAGGTATAGTGTGCTCTACTCCTGGGATACACTATATGAATGTGAGCGGGTTTATATTGGCATTAACAGGACAAATGGCTCTACGATGTATGCCAGTTGAGGCCGAAGTCTTCCTTTATGGGGTTAGCATTCTGTTAACGTGGCTACCTGACTTAGTGGGAGGATACATAATGAATTCCTGTTTAGACCACAGATACCTATGGACGAAGAGGGGGGACAGACCAACCCCTTAGAATTAGATGCAGCTATAGTACGAGCGGAAATGGCAATGCTCGAAGGTACAGATGATGAGGGAAGGTCATGGAGAACAGTAATTGCCATTGAGGAAGGGTGCAGATTGACTGACGCCACTGATGATGACATGTTTAAGGAGGATTCATTGGATGATGAAGTGGTGTTCTTTAGGAGCATTACGTATTGGATCCGAATAGAAAAAAGGGAGATCCCACAGTGCATGGCAATAATGCGGCAGCGTCCAGCATTTTCTGATGAAGATTTGGAAAAGGTGCCAAGTGTTTTAAGGACTACATGCCCTTATGATGTAGGCCTATTGAAGGGAGTGGGAGAGATTAAAACAAAGTTGAAACCTGGAGCAATTTTACATCGAATGAGGCAATACCCAATGTCCCAAGAGGCAGATGAGGGTATTTTTGAGACTATCTCAGCATTGATGAAACAAGGTATTCTGGTACCGTCAGAGTAATTGTGTGATACTGCGGTGTATCCTGTGAATAAATTAAAGGGCGGGTCGTGGAGATTCATACAATACATGAGACCGATTAACCAGATTGTAGAGGCTGAGTTTCCTTTAATTCCAAATCCGGCGATGATACTATGTAGTATCCCAGCAGAAACGTGATATTTCACAGTGATTGATTTGAAAAATGCAATTTTCTCAATTCCGTTGCATAAAGTCTCACAAGACTTAACTTCCTTTACTTTTTGCCAAATTTGACTGAAACATACTTGTTTGCCTTCAGGGTACTGTGAGTCTCCGTCATTCTTTAATAGAGTCCTGCAGATGGACCTTGGCAATATTGATTTGAAAAGTACTGTCATACAGTACGTAGATGACATTCTAATGTGTAGCATATCAGAAGGTGAGTTTAGACAAGATTCAATTCAGTTAATGACTATCCTTGCAGACAAGGGATACAAGGTAGACAAAGAGAAGTTACAGTATTGTCAAGCAGAAGTGTTGTATATAGGCCAGTTGATTTCACACAAGGGGAAAAGGTGACACCTGAAAGAGCTGAAGCAATTATGAAAACTACAAAATGCATACGTAAAGCAGATGCAGCGATTCTTGGGATTATGTAACTATGTGAGAGCATGGGTGTTTGACTATAGCTCATACACAAGACCCCTTTTACAGGCTTTGAAGAAAGCACAGGTGAATAGGGAAAAAATAGAATGGACTGAGGAAGGAGAGGAAAGATTTGAAGAGTTGAAGAAAACAATTTGTACGGCTCCAGCTTTAGGAATTCCCAATTATGCTGAGACATTATTTTTATTTTTGCATACTGATGGGACAGTTATGACAGCAGTGTTAGTACAGAGAATTACATTAGGGTACAAACCCAGGCATATTACAGTGGGATGTTAGACCCAGTTATGAGAGGGCATTTTCCGTGCGAACAGTCATTGACAGCAGCCACGCTCGCAATTGAGAAGTCTGCACGTATTGTAATGGGTTGCTCCATGACACTTTTTGTAGAGCATGCTTTATTTGCCATTTTGGAGAAACCTAAGGGTACACTGACATCTCAGAGGGCTTCAGTGTATGAAGTCACTATATCCAATCCAGCGATAACAATTGTTAGATGTAAAATAGTGAACCCTGCTACATTTGTAGCTGAACCAGTGGCACGGGGTGAGTATGTGCACGATTCCGTGAACTATGAGGAGTTCTATGACAGTATACCATGCGTTAAAGAAAAAACGCTGTCAGGCAGGGAGATTCTTTTTATTGATGGGTCTTTGAAAATTGATCAGACAAGTGGGAAAAGGCATTCCAGCACAGCTGTAGTGAGGCATAGAGCAAATGGCGAATTTGAGGTTGTGGCAAGTGCAAGACTACCACCTCATTTTTCAGCACAAGCAGCAGAATTAGTAGCGCTCATCGCGGCGCTTGAAAAACACTAAGGACAGAAAGTGACAATATACAGTGACTCTGTCTGTGTGACATAGACTGTGCACACAGGGTTAGCGCATTGGAAAAGGAGGGGCCACCTCTGAGCAGACGACACTCCAGTGCAGCACGCATCGTTATTGGACAGACTCATCAAGGCACTACAACTCGCAGTAGCCATAGCAATAGTTAAATGCGCAGCGCATACTAAGCAAACTGATTTTATTTCTTGCGGGAATGAGACCGCAGACGCAGAAGCCAAAAGGGTTGCATACGCATCAGATATTTCAAGATTTGATGTTCTAGATGTTAACAAACAAGTGGTTAAGATTATGGTGGTAATGGAAGGATTTAACCATTTATCAAGAGCTCAGTTAATGGAAATTGAGGGCAGTGCACCACAGGAAGAGCAAGAATTATGGAGGCAGTGTGGGTGTTCTCTATCCCCCGCGGAAACAACAAGACATTACCGGAAAGCCGGTGATGCCACTAGCATTATTAAGGGTAGCGCTTGAACAGCTGCAGTACCCTGCGTATGTAACTAGGGAGAGTCTCGCTGCAGCTATTACAGAAGACTGGTTTGTAACGAAACCTGTCAGAACATGTTGCATTTTATGTAGTAAATTGAATCGTATGTCAAATGTTTACCGCTGGGCATACACTTTGAACAATTTGATGAGTGATTCTCGACGAATGGTCCTTTTCAGCATTTACATATTGATTATGTTGACATGCTGCAAGTATGTAGTAGATATAGGTATCTGATAGTGGTGATGTGTCCCTTTTCCAGGTCAATCGAAGCAGGTCCTTGTACACACCCTGATGCCACTTGAGCAGCAAAGTTTTTAGTACGTGAAGTCTTTCCAAGATGGGGAGTTTGTGAAGTGCTGAGATCCGATAATGGGCCATATTTTGTTAATGAAGTATTTGAACAAAAAAGATTGTTATTGAACATCAAAAATACATTTTCTTCTGCTTATCAACCGCAAGCAAACGGTATATGTGAGAGACTCAATGGCCTCGTAAAGGAGAGAGTCGCTAAGCTTAAATTGACACTGAAGAAGGGATGGCTATATTGCCTGCCCTTGCCCTAAGGAGTCAGCCTGGTTTGGACCATAAACCCGCACCCCACGAACTAGTGACAGGAAGATGAATGAGAATGCATTTGAATCCTATATGGAGGAGCAGAGGTGTTGCCCTTAGTTCTGCAAAACTGTTGGAAATTAATTAAATGAGTACTTAACATATATGACCGCTAATATATCTGTCATTTCAGAACAACTCAAGCGCCAGGGGTGTCGGTCTCAGAACACAGATGAAGACCATTCACCAGCCGGAGTTTCAAAACTATTATCAGCACCTAAGTTGTTCATTGGTGTGAACGTAGATTTGTTGGTCCATTCATAGTAGAAGTCATTACTCACTCTGCAGTAAATGTTCAAGGCAGGAGAGCATGGATCCACCTCAGTGATGTTAAAATTTGTAGTAAAGAGGCCAACGCACCCCTAACGATCGATTCGGAAGCAAGACAAGAAGAAGAATTTCAGCCTGTGCAGACTCAATCGATGACGAGGAAGAAGGACGATAAACCAACAGATTAATCGATGAGTGCAGATTTGCACTTGGACTGTGGCTCTACCGGACTCTCTTTATAGATATTATAGCAGGAGTACAAATTCTTTTCTTGAGCCACAGAGTTCTTTTGAAAATGAACTTTAAGAAGTTATTGATATATTTTGTATATCTTTAAGCGGCAACATTTGATAAGAAATTGGAAGCGTGAACAATACGCTGATTCTTTTCTTACAACGCAATTGTTTGGTTGGCCCTATGGTTTTGACAAACGACGATGCCCATAGGATCCTACTTGCTGTTTTCATATTTATACTTCGAGCTTATCCTGCTTTTGTTGGGCGTACTGTCAACATACCCGTCCCGGGAGGATAGCTCAGCGGCAAGGTGCTCACCTTGGAAGCACGACGACACGAAGCAACACATGTTCGATCCCCGGGTCCGCGCTTAGAAACCTCTGGGTATTAAGCGCGTTATAAATACGCAACTAAGATCTAGTCCAGCGCTTTGATGCCCCCGGGCTGTGTGAGCACTTTAAAAATGCAAAATAAATAAAAATAAATACCTACTTTTCTGCATGATCCTATAAATGACCCTGCGATATGGAGGCTGCTTACGGCGATAATTGAACAGATTCTGCAGCTACCTGATTTACCTAAATTGCCTGATTTAAATGTTTTTTTTCCTTCCTTAAAGTAATATACAGGAATAATGAGGAATCTTGAAAATCATACGATTTCAAAGAATGAACAAACTCAACAAATACCGGAGTGGCACAAATGGTGTGGATTAATATTCTGGTGTATAACATATGCATGTGCAGTGTCTATCTTTGTTTTCCTGTTTTTCCTGGTCCAAACTCTTTACTTTATTGGTCCAGGAACAGTGGAATCTCTTTTGATTTTCTCTACTCTAAGAACTCGTGCAGATTTGCCCATTCTAGATGATCCTAGGTCTCAAGTGCTTTCCAACCATTATGTTGGGAAGATACAAGAGAAATAAAGAGGAAGACGATAATGGGATCACGGTAAGATAGCTCAGCGGCAACGTGCTCGCCTTGGAAACAAGTCGACACGGAGCAACACAGGTTTGATCCCCCTGTCCGTGCTTAGAAACCTCTGGGCATTAATCGCGTTATAAATACCCAATCATATCATATCATATCAACACATATTTAGACAGTACAGCACATTTGGGTAATAACATGTGGTATCAGCACATGAAAAAGGTGGGTGAAAGAACATCTAAGGAGGGTTGCTATGTCTACTCTCTCGTACCTTATGCCACGAGTGCTGCCCAAACTTTAATTCCCAGAGAAGTACCAGAGTATGATGCCGGATGTCTTATCCAACTTGCTGCATGCATGACCCGAGGACAGTTCCAAGGACTTTGGGCCACCCTGCGATGGAGATGCAAATGGTCGTTCCCATTCCAAGATGATTATATTAAGACTACACAGATGGAAAAGGAGCCTGCATGGAAGAGAAAGATGCACACATACCCTAGGACAGGACAGGATGAAGTAGTCATAACAGAAATGAAGAGAATGGACTGTCCGGACAAAGATGAGCTGGCTTGGACACCTGGATGCTGGGAGAGAACGCAGATGCTAGTCTATGGACAAACAAGGACCAAAAAAGGATGGGAAGAAGGATTGATATGCTGTGCATCTCATCTCTTAAAGAAGGAATATGCACAAGAAGTACAAAAGGTGAATGATGAATGCTTAAAGTCATGGGCCGAACATGCCAAGCGGCTGACATGGTTAGAAGATGAATCAGGACCAATGTTTGTAATCCCACTGGCGAATGCGACATTGTGTTTTCAGCAAAAATGGAAAAGACATGTGGGAGATAACATGGGTTGCAAGACTATAGTTGATGTTTCCGGTATGGGAGCAGGAACAGCAGTCCTGATGGATCGATATTGGGCTTGTGGGCCCAGAGCCTACATGAAGCTGCCCAAGGATTGGGGAGAAACGTGTTTCTTAGTGCTTGTCCATTCTCCAGCATTAGTGATTCCGAAGAGTGACTGGAATATTGGCAAATTTCCGAAAGCAGAAGCCCATTCGAGGAGGAGGAGATCACTTGAATTCCTCAATCGAACCAAGAGGGAGAATTATTTCTCTGCTAAATCAATAGAAGCCTTTGATGCTATTCCGTATGAACATAGACTGTTCCGCATGACTGCTTTAATCTTTACGACAATCTTTATGCCTGGAATCCAGACGATGCCAATGCCAAATGGCTACAGATTACCAGATGGGAACACTTGCAGATGGTGAACACCACTATTAAGGGTTTTAATGCGATCAATGAGGAATTGAGGGCCATACGGCGGATGAACCTCCAGAACAATTATTTGATATGATCACAGCAATGGACGGAGGTGTTTGTGCCAAAATCGGGCCATCATGTTGCACGTTCACACCTTCTCACGATGCCGAAAATGGGACATTGACGGAGGTCATAACGCTGCTAACAAAGTTGCACAATGAGATGGAAGATGAGACAGAAGACATTGCGGATGATGGCTGGTTCACGTCCATCTTCTCATGGGTTCCACAATGGATGGCAAATATCTTCAAGTTCTTGGGAGAAATACTAGTGATGGTGATATTTTGATTCTGTGTAATCAGGATAATGATTACACAGTGTAAGAAGACAGCAAAGAAAGCTGTAGGAATGAAGATCGTGATAGATGTTGAGTCAGGATCTGGACCCAAGGAGTTAACAGATGAAGAAATCAGAGACCACATCTTAGCACCAGAGGGAACAAATTTCCTGCATCCAAGTAACCACAGGAAGTATGTGGGACGATGGATTTACTGTAACCCAAATGGCGACATAGCCCTATGACGTGGAGTATTGATAAACATGTGAAATTAGCAGGATCCCTGAAGGGAGTAATGAAAATGTTTTTGTTTGTTTGTTTATTTATTTATATTGCGCACCAGACCCTTAGGTTACCGGGCGCAGCAACAAGTATATGCGAAGCTTACAATGTTACAATGTTATATAAATGAATTTACAATATTACGCCATATTACACAAATTACTAGAATGTACAGATAAAGAGTTGCCGTATTTACATGAATGTACAGTTAACAATATACATGATTAGCAGTAATAAACATAAAGGTTGATGTCGCGTCGGGGTGCATTAGGTAGGACTACGCTTGTGAGTGTTCGGGTGTTAAGTCATTGTTGGCGATAATGTGTTTGATAAGGTTCCTTCTGAAATGGGGGAAGGGTTGGTCAGCTCTAAGGTTAGGTGGCAGGGCGTTCCACAGGTTAGCAGCTTTCACAGGGAAGCAAACGCCACCAATTTTGGCAAGTCTGAATCTAGGTACTGCCAAACAATTGGAGTTGGCGAGTCTCATGGGTCTATTGGAAGTTTTTCTTTTTATTTTGTCCATCAAGTAGCTAGGAGCAGCATTATTTAAGGCCTTATGGGTTAATGAGATCATTTTTAGCTGGATTTTATTCTCAGTAGAAAGCCATTTATGTTGCCGCCTAGTCGAGGAGATATGCTCCCTCTTTCTTATTCCTAATGCAGCTCTGAGAGCATTATTTTGTAGAGTTTGAAGTCTTAGGGTAGTGGCTTTATTGGCGCTACTGTATAGGGCATTACAGTAATCAAGTCGGGAAAGAATTAAGGCTCTAGCCAGGATTAGGCAGCTGGTATTGGACAGGAAGGGCTTGCCTGCTCTGATCAATTTACAGGTGTAAGCAGTGGTGGAGGCTAAGGAGTTTACCTGTTTAGTGAAGGACAGGGTAGAGTCGAGATAAAAACCAAGTGTTTTTACTTCCCTCGAGACTTTAATGACATTTCCGTCTATGCTGAAGGCTGAGTAATCTGGGCCCAATTTGTTAATATTGGCTTGTGTGCCCAGAATGATCAACTCTGTCTTATCATCATTCAGGCAAAGACCGTGAGTGGCCATCCATGCCTGAATGATGAGATACACTCTATTCACCAACTCCCCATCCTCACTGTGATCCCCAGAAAGTGGGAAGAGAATCTGTGTATCATCTGCATAGTTAGTGTAGGTGATACCGAGATTGTCCAAATCATCGAACAGAGGTTTGGTGAATATGTTGTAAAGGGTCGGAGAGACGCAGGATCCCTGAGGGACACCACAAGTAATGGGTATAGGGTCAGCTGCTGCCGAAGGGGAAAAGACTCTCATAGTTCTCTCACTCAGAAAGGATTCTATCCAACTGATGGCTTGGGTGGAGAAGTGAGCGGCAACGTCCAGGTGTTTGCAGAGGACTTTGTGGTCCACAAGATCAAACGCAGCTGAGAGATCTAGTAGGAGGAGGAGGGCTGTCTTACCCTGATCTCATGTTGACTGCAAAGAAGCACTTTTTCAAGAAGGAATGCTGGGATGTGGAAACTGGTGAAGGAGTGTTCGATGAATCAACCAGAGGGGGGAGTGTAGAGGAGCAGGCGAATGCCTGCAGAGGGTGCCGCCAACATATATGTATATAAAGTTCTGTACATTCGATAATACACTTTAGTAAGCGAGTCTCCATGGAAGAAGACGGATTGAAAGCTCTGTGTGTCGCAGCAAATAATAGGCTCGAATTCGAAGCAAGACTAAAGAGGCTGACTGGTTTGATGTCAAAGACTGGAAGCAGCCAAGAACTGGTTATCAGCTGCAATGAACAGTAAAACGTGAGAAGCCAAGGCATCCCTTGTTAAATTGAAAAGAGAGAACACCATGTGTGCCAAGTTTCTTCATTAAAGACTATTAAATGTTAGAATATGAGCAAATTCCCGGTCTCTGATCACGTGAGCTGAGGATGGAAATAGACAAAGAGCATGGTGCACCAGACTGGAGATAGCGAGTACCTGCCCTCCCTTATATTTCCAGGTGTGAGAAGCTACTACAAGGCAGAGTTCAAAGACAATGTGAATGACAGATGGCATGAGTGATGAGAGATGGCAGGATAATTGGGTTGGAGAGATACGGTCAAGTTCACCCACCAGCACCTGGGGTACCAGCTTGTGTGCTGCTAGAGAATCGAATGTTCCAGAATGGTACAAGCCTGCCAACCAATTGTATAAGTCTGTATAATGAAGAGCCTTACAGTTTAAGAGCCAATGAAGTGTTGTGTTTCTAATTATTGTTGAAGATGACTTGCACTATGACTTGCGCTAAGGGAGGGCAAGAGTGCCCACCTGACTGTAGAGACCCAATCATGATCCTATCCCGTATAGAAAGTATACTTAGACGTGCCCTTAGAGCCAACCACAATCTCCTGTAGGTTTTCTCAGTTTGCCACATATTATGACATCATGTATGACAAACTTTTAATATATAAATGTGTTTTTTTACAAGATGTTTTGAGATTATGCTATACAACGTCCGTTGATGGCCATTGTACTCCCTGTTTTAGATGATTGATATTAAAACAGAGTTATTTGCCAACTTCCTGAGTTGGTCTAGTTATTTAGTTTGAGAAGTTATTCTCTGTTCCATCCATAGTACATGTCACCTTGAGTAAAAGGGCCTCCAGGGTTCACAAGTGTGGGATTAGTTGTTCCTTAAATGTTTTATAAAAATTGTCCATAAACCCATCCGCCCTGGTGATTTGTTGATAGGCAATGATGCAATAGCCCTACGAATCTCCTCTGCAGTTATATCTTGTTCTATTTCCAGTTCTCTTGCTCAGATATTACTGGAAGGTCGCACCCCTCCAAATATTTCAATTGCGTCTGCTCCACAGTATTATCAGATTTATATAGATCCGTATAATGAGATGAAAATTCCCGATGATATTCCGTATCTCTGAACTCTCCCCCCCACTTTATTTTTTATTTTGGACTTGCTTTTTCCTCCTTCCTTAACAATCTAGCTATCAACCTATCTGATTTATTTGTCTTCACATAATAATTCTGTTTAAGGTACAACAATGCTCGTTCTGCTTCCCCTGTTTGTAGGATTTCCAATTGACCCCTTATGGCCCTATATTTTCTACGAAAGTTTCCCACTAGCTACCAGACCCATGTTTGCCATAACCTGCTACAGTCTCTCTTCCAGCTCTCTTTCCAAACCTCTCCTCTCTTTATTTTGTCAAACTTAACTGCAATAATCCTGCCTCTAATTGTTGCCTTAAATGCATCCCACCACATATGTTGGTTTGTATCCCCCAGTCAGTTTATTATGTTAAATTTTAAATGTTAAAGGTATTTGTACCGTGCACCGTCATCAACGGAATTTGTCCCCAGGCGCTCTGGCGGATCTGTAAACGAAAAAGGTGGGATGAGTTAGTAAGGTGAAGAGGGAGTAGGATAGTGAGAGGAGTGGTGTTCTGTTGGCAGCTTCAACTCGGTATACACCGGGTGCTGAGCTTTGGTGCGGGTATTGGCACAGTGTCAGTCCGCGTGTGCTGTTGCACGGGCATATGTGTTGATGCAGTGTTGTGAAGTGCGTGCGGCTTGTTGTGCGAGAGATGGTTGTGTGAGTTTTTTTGAGTGAGATAGGTATGCAGAGTTTGAGCTTATATTGGTTAGTGGGTTACCTTTAGCATGCTAATTAACATTCACAGTTTTGTCTAAGTGGGGCACTAGTTGACCTTTACGATCCTATCTAGATGCGGTGCAGGTTAATGTTTAGAATTCTATCTGGGTGTGGGCCTGCTAACATTCACAATCTTATCTAGATGCGGCGCCGGCTAGTGTTCACAGTTCTTCTTTTTAATCAAAATCTTTTTATTGAAACATCAAAACATTGCATTCATCAATAAACAAGTCAGTGGCAAAATGGTTGATTAAACAATACATCGATCAGTCGCCCCCTTGGCGCCTGTCCCTTGAATCCCTTCCTGCCACTCATAAGGTTTCATAAAGTTCGGCGTTTGTCACTGTTCATACAACTTCAATTAATTTGTCACAATGCATTAACATTTCATTTTAACATCTTTGCAATTCTTGGTATTAAAACTGATTTGTGGATATCCTTTTGGGGTATAGTATTGCCGCTTTGCATTCCATAATGCACTTAATTGGAAGGGAGAAGGAAGGGAAAAAAAACAAAAAAACATTTACAGTACCACTTTTCTCATAGACACCGTTAAATTAATTTAGATTCAGTTCATATCAACCCCTTCTTCAATTTTCCCCTAGATCCAAGTGTTGTCCTCAATGTCCCTCAGGATCTCTGTCTTTGCTCTCCAATCAATGGATCCTTCGTTTATTCCCAAGGTGTTCAGGGTTGAAGAAGGAATTTAATCAGTCTAGGTTGGAAGAACATGTGTTCTTTTTCCTCAACGTGTTCTAGGATTGGACCCCAGGTACTCCCAAAATGTCCCAAACTTTAACCCACCAGTGCGCAATGTGGGGTCCTTCTCGCTCTTTCCAGAATCAGGTGCACGTGAGACGTGCCGCCATTAACAGCTGAGTGATTAGCCGCGCTCTGGGACCAGATTGAGGGTATGATCCGTCCTCTGTGGTGTCGCCCAGTACCATTATCAATGGATCCAAGGGGAGAAGAGTGCCGCAGATATTCTTAATTTTGGACCTGATCTCTAGCCAGAAGGATTGAATGATCAGGCAGTGCCACCACATGTGTCCCAAGTCCCCCTTCGCCCCACAGCCATGCCAACAATCATCTGAGTAATCTACGTTTATTGCATGCAGCCTCTGTGGCGTAAAGTACCATCTATAACATATCTTAAGTGCACATTCTCTGGTAGTTGTGCATCTAGAGGACCTGTGGGCCCTGTCCCATATTCTCCGCCATGATTTTGGAGCTATCCCTCTCCCTATATCCCTTTCCCATGCTGTCATGTAAGACAATTTTTCTTCTTCTGGGACATGTTCTAGGAGGCGGTAGTAGGTTGCCACCTTGTGTGTTTGCTGCCCTTCCGCGACCGTCAATTCTAGACCCGTGGGCTGCCTAGAGGCCGCTTTCTTCACATTCGGGTTGGTGATCCAGTGTCTAAATTGTATGTATCCAAATCTCTCCGTCTCCAGGAGGCTACATTTTTCTTTACATTGGATAAACGTCAGGGGGTCATTATCAGCATATAGCTCCTGTAGTCTAAGGGTCCCTTCTCCCGACCAATTATGGTAAGATTTAGAGTGGAGCCCTGGGGTGAACATTGGGTTCTGCGTGATCGGGGTCAGGGGGCTCAGTCCCGGGGCTAATCCTCTAAGAGTTACCTGCCTGTCCCAGCATCGGAGCGTGGAGCGCGTAGTTGGGAGAAGGGGTCTCCGGGAACCCTGTGCTTCCCGTGGTAGAAAGGGGAGGTGAGAAAGGGGTGCCCCTGCGAACAACTGTTCAATATCTTGCCATTTGGGGGGATCAACTTGAATTGCCCAGCTCAAGATGGGAGTAATGTGTGTTGCTCTATAGTATCTTAAAAACGAAAGGAGTCCTAGGCCTCCCAATTGTCTGCTTCTAGTGAGGATCCGGCGCTGGATTCTGGGTGTTTTGCGCTGCCAGATAAATCTGCCTATTTCCTTCTGCAGGTTATGTAAGTCTCGCTCCGGGATGTGAATTGGGAGCGCCTGCAATGTGTAAAGCATTCGGTGTAGTAGGGTCATCTTGATGGCTGTTACCCATCCCAGCCAAGATATCTCCTGAGGGGCCCATTTTAATTGAGAGCCTTCGCCTCTTTCAACAAAGAAGGGATTTTGGCTCTTACTAATCCTGCGTATGTTGGGGTTAGGTGCACGCCCAGGTACGTTATTTTGGAATTTACCCACCTAAGAGAAAAGGTGTCCTGTAGGACCTTTAGCACCTCTGGCGTTTCAGAAAGGTTTAGGCCTTTTGACTTCGCCTTATTAATTGTGAATCCCTCTATCCGCACAAACCTTCCCAACAATCTCATGAGCGGAGGGACCGAAGTCTGAGCCTCTCTTAAAAAACAAAGGACATCATCTGCTTATAACGGCACTTTGTGGGTTTGGGCTCCCACCTCGAACCCTTGAATTTCAGGGTGCAGGCGAATGTGTTGGGCTAAAGGTTCCATAGCTAAAGCGAAAACCAGAGGTGATAGGGGACATCCCTGCCTGGTCCCTTTGCCCAGTCTTATCTGTGGTGTCCATTGGGCGTTGACCTGTATTCGAGTAGCGAGGATCTGAAAGTTGGCCAGTACCAATTTGGAGAAGTGTTGGCTGAAACCAAACCCCTCCAGAACTTGACGCAGGTAATCCCATGACATACTATCAAAGGCCCAGTGGGCGTCTAGGGAGAGCAATGAAAGGGGGCCAGGTATAGAGGGGGCTAGAGCTATTAAATCTATTGCTCTCCGGATGTTATCATGGGCCGATCTTCCCAAAATAAATCCCGTCTGATCCCTGTCTATTAATGTAGGTAATATTCCTCCTAATCGCTGTGCTATGATTTTGCTAAACAGTTTGGCGTCCGTATTGAGCAAGGCTATGGATCGGTAGGAGGCACAATCTGCTGGGTCTTTTCCGGGTTTTAGAATTAGGATTGTGGTAGATTCAGCCATAGATTGGGTGACCGTTCCCGTTTCCCTTAGGATGTTGAACAGTTTTGTAGGATGTGGTATGAGTTCCTTTGCAAAAAATGTATAGTATTGATTTGTGAATCCGTCCGGACCCAGAGCCTTGCCCATAGGGAGAGTTTTGATGGTGCGTTCAAGTTCTTCCGACAATATTGGGGCATCTAAGTGTTGTAAAGAGGATTGGGGCAGCTGTGGGAGGTCCGCCTTGGATATAAATTCTTTAACAGCTTGCGGGTCCCCCTTATGTGAGGTCGTATGTTCCCTGAAAAAATCTTCTATAATGCGGCATTTGCTCTCCTCAGAATATCTGTCTTTGCCTGATTTATCTTGCAGGAGGTCTATTCTGTTTTGTTTCATTTGTTTACCTAGTGTAGCTGCCAATAGTTTGTTAGCTTTGTTTCCTTTAGTGTAAAAAAATTGTTTAGTGCGCATCATGCTGTATGCCGCCTTTCCCATATGATGCACTTCCAGGGCCTTTTTCGCCACTCTCAGATCCCTTAATGAGCAACGGGAGGGCTTTTTCTTGTGCGCCCCTTCAAGTCTGAGTACTTCCCCCTCTGATTGCTCTCTCAGGAGTCTCCTAGCTCTCCCTCATTGTGTTGCCTGTTCTATCAAATGGCCCCTGAGCACCGCCTTACGCGCATCCCAAATCGTTCCCCAGCCCACCTCTCCCGTGTCATTCTCGCTAAAATATGCTTCGATAGTTTCTCTAATGTTGGCGAAGGTCAGTGGGTCATCTAACAGGAAGTCGTTTAGCTTCCAAGCAGGTTTCCTTGGTAAGGCCAGTCCAAGGGGAGCTATAGCCAACAGTACCGGAGAGTGATCTGCAAGCGCTTCGGGAAGTATGTCCACCATTCGAACATATTGAATCAGTGAGTCAGATATAAAGAACATGTCTAACCTTGAGAATCCCCCAAGGACCGCCGAATAATAAGTGTAATCCCTTTCTTCCTGATGGCAGTATCTCCATACCTCAATCAGGGAGTGGTCCTTCAGTAGAGAGGTGAGGGCCTTAAAACTGTTTCTATCATTAGCTGTGGGGGTAGGGTTTTGTCAACTAGGGGATTGACCACAGCGTTGAAGTCCTCCCCCAGAATTACTTCTCCCTCAGCATGATCAGATATCGCTTTTTATAATTTCAGGAAGAATTGGCTTTGGTTACTATTGGGGGCATAGATGGAGATCAAAGTGACCTTACGGCCATCTAATATGGCGTTGGTCAACAGGAATCTCCCCTCCTCATCTCGGACCACTCCCTGAGTTTTAAATGAGATCCCCTTGCGCACCAGGATGGCAACCCCTCGCTTTTTCATCCCGCTAGAGGCAAAAAATGTGATGGGGTAGAGTTTATCGTTGAGTCGGAATTCATCAGCCGGTTGTAAATGGGTCTCCTGAAGGAATAAGAATGATGCATCTAGGGATTTTAATCTGTGGAAGAGGGCTTTGCGTCTCAGAGGGGAGTTTAATCCTTGAACATTGAGCGCGATGAATTTATAGCTAGGGGTTGCCATGGTGTATTCGCACAGGCTTTTGTCTAGCATAACCTCCTGTAATTAAGTTTGGCGAGCTGCAACTTTTGGGATTGAACTTTACAGTGAAGCACGACCGAGTGTAGTGGTAGATCAAAGCATAATAACCCCTCACCAGTTGCCAGATAGGAGTAAACATAAAAAAAACTAAGAAATGAATTATAATAGAAGCAGGTCATAACTAATGAGCATGTTACCTTCCTCAAAAATTGCATTATCCTTAGTCACCAAGGTAATTTAAACTTAATACAAAACATGTCAGGCGTCATCCGTTCCGACACCCGGATCAACTTTCAAACATGATTTTCAGAACTTTCAAGCCCAGGCTCGAGTCAATCTAACCATGAGCTCAAGGGGGAGTGGGGGAGGGCGCATAAACGCCCAAGATCCTCTCGGTTTGCTATTGTGTTGTGGTAGACTCACGCCACTACTTCGTTTGCAACCCGTCTAAGCTTCCAGCAAGAAGTTCCCAGGTGTTCTTCCGGACCAACGCAAAGTTTCCAATACATCCAGAGTTCCCTCTCTCATGGATCCCGCCTTCTCGTGTAAGAGTATATTAAGGCCCAACCGGGGTCCTGAACGATAAACAACTCCCCACTGAGTACCTCAGAGTACCTTCAAACCTTCAAAACTCCCATCCTTGGACTGTTCAGGTTGCTTCCCAGCTTTCTCACTCTGACGATGCGGGGGGTGAGGCATTTTCAGGGGGTTCGGGTGTTTTCCCCGGGTCTGGTCCACGGTTTGGGGTCGTGGAGTGGTGCGGTCGACGTTGTGACCTTCCCCGCCTCGGTTTCGATGGTATACGTGGGGCAGAGTCATTCCCTTCCTGAGATTGTGGATTGTGGGCGTCATCTTCAGGTGGTATCTCGCCCATTATATCTCTCGCTTCCTCCTCTGAAGTGATTATGTGCTGTTGGTTATGAAGTTCAAAGATCAGCTTACATGGGAATCCCCAGCGGTAGCGGATTTTCTGGTCTCTCAACCCGGATGTCACATTCTGTAGTCGCCGTCTGTGTTTAAGGGGCTAGGTCTTGAAACAGTCGGATCTCCGTGCCCTGAAACCTTATTGCGTCTGAGTCTCTGGCTGCGGCCATGATTTCCTCCTTTTGGCGATAGAAGTGCACTCGAGTGAGAACATCTGGGATAAGGTTTTTCTTCATCTGGGCCGATGAGTACACCCGATGTGTTCTATCCAGCTTAAGGTCCTCGTTTGGTGGTAGTTCCAAGAGGGCTCTGAAGAATGTCTCCACGTAGTCTGCCAGCTCCCGATCGGGTATCTTCCGGGGGATCCCCCGCAGGCACACATTGTTTCTCCTTGATCTGTTTTCTAAGTCGGCTTGTTTTGCCCAGATCTCCTCAAGGTGTTCCTCAATGGCCTTTACTCTACCGCCAGTACTTCTCTGTCATGAGTTTGAACGCAGGTTACATTCTCCAAGTCGCTGACTCTGGATTCTAGCCCCCCAAGGTGGGATGTAAGATCTGCCAGTGATTGGGCCAGGGAGTCTTTGGAGGTTTTGATCTCCTTCTTTATTTCTTGAGTGATATCTTGTTTAAGTGATTTAAACATTCCCTCCAGATCCTCCCTGGATACCGCCATGTTGATGGACCGGTTCAGGGGTGGGGGCAGGTGAGTTTCAGCCGTAATGCTACTTGTGTGAAGCGAGTCCAGGAGTTGTGGTCGTGGTTTCATATATGTCTGAATGCTCTGTGGCTTTTTTTTGGCTATTGGTTTGGGCATCACTTGCCAAGGTAGCCGCTGTCGCCTAATTGCCTTCACATATAGAACCTGCAGATGCTTCCCAGAGGTAAGGCGCGCAGGGGTTCCTCGCATATAATATACTGTTCATCGGGGCACTCCAGGACATATGAGGCTTGAGTTATCTATTGGGGTGTCTGTTATCGTCCATTAGGATTGCCTCCCCGAGTTCTCTCTTGGAGCGTTGACCCTCCTCAGCCAGCCATCCTCATCTTAATTCTGGGGCCCCCGCATTCGTCTGCTCCCTAGTTCCCCATTGGTCTCCAATATATCTCTCTCAGTTAACACGCCGGGTATCTCTGGCGCCGCCTGTCCTGCTGGGCTGGCGAGGCAGCAGAAGCCTCCTTTTACCATCTCCAGGCCTCCCACCGGGCTCCAGTTCCAGCGAGCCACGGCAGTCCCTCTCGTGCCGCTCCCAGGTTGTCAGCCTCACAGTCTCATCAGGGGGGAAGGGCAGGAAGGGCCCCTGCAGGTGCCGACTCCGGCGCCCCGCGCCACCAGAACGAAGCGTCCCGGTTTCGGCAGGGTCGGCAGAGACAGCGAGTCGTGATCGGGCCGGGGGGGCACAGGACCTCTGGGAGTCTTCTCTGGCCGCAGCCGTCAACGCGCCGCCGCTCGTCTCTCCAATGTGGTTCCCGTAGTTCGGGCCAAACAAACACCTCGCTTCTGTCGTGGCCTTCCCCCATCCGGTCCTCCTCTCTCCGCCGCGCGTTCACGAGCCAGCGGAGAGGCGGCACGGGCTGATCACGATTGCCCTCTCCCCCTCCCGATCGGAGGTTCTCTCGCCGCTGCTGCTCTCGTTGGTCGCTCCGCCGACTTCATTCTCCCCGCGATCCCCAGCGGATCTCACGATGTGTTGCGCGGGCTCGGCAGGGTCCAGCGCAGGGCTCCACGTCTCAGGGGCAGCTCCGGGTGGTGCGTGCCGCCATTTTGTGGATCTCTCCCCGACTCGTCTTTCCACCCAAAATAAGGCTCCGGGTCGAGCGTTCTGGGGAAATGAGTACAGCGAAAGATGCACCACCTTCTTGTTGTCATTTTCCCGTGGTCTTCGGGCGAAAGTTACTCATTTTAAGGGCGAATTCAGCCGATCCGGGCACCGTGACATGGAGCTCACGGGAAGCACGACCGCATGGCGTGCTGCCTAGCCACCACCTAGTGTTCACAGTTCTAAGTGTGGCACATGCTAACATTCAATTTTCATCTAGGCATGCTATCCTTCATTCAAAATCCTTTCTGGATGCTGCGCATGCTAATGTTCACAATTCTATCTGAGTGTGGACATGCTAATATTCACAAGTCTATCTAAGTGTGGACAAGCTAGCATTCACAACTCTATCCAAGTGTGGACATGCTAATCTCAATTCTATCTGAGTGTGGACATGCTAATATTCACAATTCTATCCACGTGCGGGCATGATAACATTCAAAGTCCCATCTAGATGCGACGCAGGCTAATATTCACAATTCTATCTGAGTGTGGACATGCTAATATTCACAATTCTATCTGAATGTGGACATGCTAATATTCACAATTCTATCCAGGTGTGAACATGCTAATATTCACAATTCTATCCAGGTGTGGACATGCTAATATTCACAATTCTATCCAAGTATGGACATGCTAATATTCACAATTCTATCTGAGTGTGGACATGCTAATATTATTATCCAGAAAGAACTCTTCTATACCCTTTTGTATCTCCTCCTGAAGAAATTCATCCTTAAATATATATGCAGGGTACTTCCATAACCCGGGTGCTACATTTTCCCTCCTCACTTTCAAAGTCATGGGGGCGTGATCCGATAATGCTTTAGCACCCACCTCTATTCTAGGACCAGACCCAAAAAGTTCTGCGATACCCAAATGTAGCCTATTTTAGAGGATGTCCTATGAACATGAGAGAAGAAAGTATATCCTTTAGTATCACCCCTCTCTCTTTTCCCTCCAAGGATCCACCAATGAAAGCCTATATATTTTCTCACACAATTCTCTCAAGGGTCTACCTTGAGTTCCCATCCTTCCCTCGCTCCCGTCCGCCCCCAGATGCCAAGCTATATTAAAATCGCCTGACAATATAATATGTCCCTTAGCAAATATTTCCAGCATATTCATCATTTTCTGTATAAATCAATCCTGGCCCGAGTTGGGCGAATATATGGTGGCTAGCGTATATAATTCCCCCTTCCCCTGTAGAATAACTGCCACATATCTCCCATTGGTGTCTTTTCCCAATCCCCAATGGTAGTATCTAAATTATTCCGCACAGCTATCAACACCCCTCCGTTTCTATCCCCCCTGTTAGATTGGAAGATTTGGCGATACCCCTGTATTCTTATTTTGTGTTTGCAGGAAACACATGTGCAAGCTAGTGACAGAGTCAAGAGGTCTGGTTTTCCCTTTGAAGAAATCTTTCCAACTTCTTCCTTTTCAGGGGCGAGTTCATCCCATTAAGGTTCAGTGACATAATTCCTAATTTATTGGTTTTAGCCATCTACTGAGCAGACTGTAATTCTATCTCTACATTCAGTGGATTCTCGATTGGGGCCCTACCCCTCCCACAACTGTCCCCCCTCACTGGGTGGGCTCAACCAGCATTTAGCCCCTCCTGATGCGCCCTCACAGGGATTGAGCCCAAGTCCCAACCCACCCCCTATATGTGCAGGCTCACCCAAGCCCATATTTCAATCCACAATCCCACCATCCCCCTCCCCCTACACCTATATACTAAAACACTTTCCCTACCCGGTCTACCTTATGTAGGCTTTCTTCTAGTTATAGCTCTTATCACCTAACTTCGAAGTCCTTTGAGGCGATCCTTTAGTCCCTTCTTGTCCCCGGTATACCTTTCCTCTTAGTGTTTCTCTGCCTAACTGCAGACCACTCACATCCCTTCTTTCTGTCCCATGTTTCCTCTGTCGGCACACTGGTCCCTGCTTCTACCTCCTTTAGGCCTATGAAACTCACACCTTCCTCGCAGGATGAAATCCGGTAGTGTCTGCCATACCATTCGAATACCAGGCCGAAAGGAAATGTCCAACCGTATTGAATATCCTTTTCACGAAGAAAGCTCACCACTGGGCCCATTTTATTCTGCTTGATAAAAGTTATCTGGGCCAAGTCTCGGAAACATTTTAGGTCCAATCCATTATATGACAACTGTTTCACTTTCCTTGCTGCCCCCAATATTCTTTCCTTATGACTGTATTCATGTAGGGCTGCCAGCACATCTCTCGATCTTGTGCACAGTTCTTTCCTCAACAGACCCACTCTGTGGACACGATCCAGTTTCAGTTCGGCGTCGCCATCTAGTTCTACCAAGTCAGTGAATGTTTGCAAGATTGCCGCTTTGAGATCTTTGTCCTGTATTTCCTCGGACAGGCCCTTTACCCATATATTTGATCCCCTGGACTGGTTTTCAAGGTCTTCTGTTTGTAGCTCCAAGTTATGTGTTGCCTGCGCTAGGTATTCAACCAGTTCATCCATTTTCCGGGCATCATCTGCAAGTTCTTGGAGCGCTGTCTCATTCGTATCCACTCTTTCCTCTAATTTGTTCACATCTCCTTTTATCTCATGCACTGTTGATGCCAATTCCTCACACATCTTATCAAGCTGTGCCTGAACTGTCCCAGCAATTTTATCCCCAAAGACCTGAAATTATTGTTTAAGAATGAGTTGTGTGGGTGGGTGCTGTTGCGCGATGCAAGAGTGAGGACGTGTTTGTCGGCAGCTCTGCAGGAGCCGCAATTATCCTGATTATTATCCTGTTTTCTGCCTATCAATTGATGCACAACCCTGTTGCTTGGCAAGGCGTTACCTAACGGGAAGAAAAACAGTGCAACCCGACTGAGATTGGGAAAGACTAAGAATTTTCCCTGCGCAATACGACAGTTGATCCGCATGGACCACCATCTTGTTGCCGGCCCACAGAACTGTTTAGGGGATTGACCAACGGGACACCGCCGACCGCCTTCTGAGGCGGATTGGAGGGCACAACACAACCCATGCTTGAACACCCCGGCCGCTACACAACGCAGCCTGGAATTCCGGAGAGTGCACCAGCCACGGTGGCTGTGAGGACCGCCGGTCCGACGAGGGAGAGTAGCCGTTGGGTGGCAGTTGAAAAAGAAGCTGCAATGACCCGGTGAGGCCTCCCGCTGCGCTGAGAGCAGGGGCTCACCGGGACTCGAGTACTACAGTTTGGCGGGAGGGAAGCTGATCCTGTGAGGAGCACCCTATTGAGGACCTTTCATAATATGGTTATATAATCCTCTATAACGGGAAGCTTGTAACATGCGGATTACATCCTGCAGCGCTGAGGAAATGGGACAGTTTGTGCACCAAAGCATTTTCAGATCGGGGATTGGCGGAAATCGGCCCCGCGGCTACATCTGCTGTACCAAGATAGCGGAGTGCAGCCCCTACCCTGGAGCTGTGGTGTGCCTGTGGGAACCCCAGGAACACCTCTACCATACCCGGACTCTCCTGATCCACTTTAGACGTGGATGAAACAAGAGGTGCCGGACTGACGCTTGATTTCAGCCGTCGGCTGCCGTTGGCGGGGAGACTACGCCGGATTAGTGAGGACTGCCACTGGGCTCTAGTGTGGGGCCCATCGGATCCAGACAGCTACATCACGCTCGAAGGGAGTTGGAGCCTGTGCACTATGCGCGGACAGCCCTTTGAAACTAGCAGCCTGCAACACTAGGTCTATACACTTGCACACTGGGATGCTAAAATAGTTCAGGCTGCGCAGTGTTTCAGGACCTGTGACACCGGCTGAAACCAATTAAGCAACTATACCGGCTTTCTCCTGATAGCGGAAAGTGCCCCCTGCCTGAGCTACCGGGGACCACGGGGTCCCTAGCACGCAACTCTTGATCAGATCAACAGAGAGTGCAAAACGAGTTACATCGCCCGCCACCCTAACAAAGGCCATAACATTTCGCAGTAAACATACCTCCTGTGCCATTAGGCTTTAACTCTTTCTATGACTGTTAAAGCCCTCGGGTTGACTCTATAAATCCAACACCACCCCTGCTCCTCCTCAGTACTATATGCACAATGGTCAAGTATAAACTCAAGAAGGCCTCTACCCAGAGTAGAATGGAACAGTATACAATGACTGTCACAACTGTTCCTACTGATCAAAAAACGCCATGCGACACAGTGGCAATGGAAGAAAACCTCTCCCTACGAGATGTGATGAATGCCTTTGCTAACTGCTGCACCTCCATGGAAAGACAAATGGATGGCATCAGCGCGGATGTGTCGCTTCTGCGCCATGACCTCCCAACACTATCCTCCCATACAGGAGAGGCAGAATGGCACATTTCTGAACGTGAGGACGGGCTCCACACAGTGGAACAACAGATGTCAAGGGTGATGGCGCGTCTAAAGACATTGGAGGAACGTGTGGACGAGGGTGAGGGCAGATCATGGCACAGTAACGTGGGGTTGCCTGAGAAAGCAGAAGGGCCAAACATGGAGCTCTTTCTTGAACAATGGCTGGTAGATATGTTTGCACCCAAAACATGTTCTAACTTCTTCTCCATTGAAAGGGCTCACCGCATGCCGTCAGGACGACCTATCCCAGGTGCACCACCACGCACGGTATCTGCCAGATTGCTAAACTATAGGGATTGCGACGCATTACTACGAATGGCTCGTGCAAAAGGGTCAATTACCTACAATGGGTCCCGGATTGCTTTCTGTAACGCTCACCTGATTCCCACGGAGGCGCTGATCCCGGCTGGGCTGCTATCGTTTCTTCAATTGAGAAGCGTAGAGCTTGGACGACTCTCAGGACTGGGCTTCCTCTTATCGAATGTCTTGAGTTTTCTGCAGGTGGAAGAAAAAGGGTTAATCACCGTTTGATGGGATTCCTTCTCCCACCAATCGCCAGTTTCTCCCACAGCCTAGTTTTCTACTTGTCTCGGCGAGCTCTCACCTTAGGCGTATAAATGCTGAGCTCTCCATCCTGCGTCTGGTGCAGAGGTGCGTGGATTCCAGTTACGTCACTGGATGAGTTCAGTGTTGAGGCTCAAGTCTTTTGCGGCCTTAGTTGTGGCACTGGTGCTGGGATGCCGAAGAGCGATGCCGCCGTTACTGCACGAGCGGATGCCTGTAAGTATACTGTAGTCTTTAGGCTTTAAAAGATGGGCACCTCAATAATGTCCCTTTTCTTTTGTTTCAGGCCTCGGGATGCTGTGGGCGTAGTTTTCCGTTGCCGCTGCACGTGCACGTAAGTATAATGTTCGTTGGCCGCTTTTAATGGCACCTCTAATAATGTCCTTTTTCTAGTTTTCAGGTGCCGGGATGCTGCAGGCTTTATATCCGTTGCCACTGCACGTGCCGATGCACGTAAGTATAATGATCGTTGGCCGCTTTTAATGGCACCTCAAATAATGTCTTTTTCCTGTTTTTCAGGTGCCGGGATGCTGCGGTTGATGCGGCCGCTTCTGCGCGTGCAAAAACTGGTAGGTTAAGATGAATGCGACTGCCTTCACCCAAACCCCTTTTTAATTATGTCCTTTGCCTTTCAGGTGCAGAGAAGCTGCCGAAGAGAAGGCCGCGGTTAGCTCTGTTGCAATCACGGATGGATCAGGTAAGCGGGCGCGGCTGCGAGCGAGTTGCACTTTTCTAACCTTATGTTTATTCTTTGCAGGTTTTGCCGGTGACTGGATTCCGGGATCTGGTAAGTATTGTTCTGTGTCTTTCTTCATCCACTGGTTGCTGCGCGGAAGCTGAAGATGACTCTGGACCTGGAATGCAGGAGCTGACTCGGTGAGCGTCCTGCTGCTGCTGCAGAATAACGCGAAGCACGTGTTTTCCATCGGGCGTGGTTTAAATAGCAGAGAAGTGCTTCCAGTGTGTGTTCTTCCACCGGTTCCACCGAGGTAAGAAAAGAGTTCCTGAATGGAGGGAATAGTTCCTCCCAGCCCTGATGGCTGGGGACTTCAACCAGACTGGATTGTTCTGGGTAAATATGCAGCATGGTCTGCCTCAGGTAAGTCCACCCAAGCATTATTACACTGCTTATCAATATGAGCCCGGCGCCTATGGCGCCGGGACTGAAATCCTTCATGAGCCTGGCGCCAGGACACGGTCCAAAGGGCCCCTGTAGGGGTCTGCTGGATCCGGAGTAGTGGAAGACGGGTCTGCTTCCGAGGGCGCTGGGCCAGTCCTGGCCCCTCGGGAGTAGCGCCTATGACACTTTCTTCCCGGACTACACCAGGGAGGTGCAACACGCTAGACAATCCTTCGACCAACTTAAAAAACATTTATATTCCATGAATGTCAAATATGGCCTGTTGTTCCCAGCGCAGTTAAAGAAATATCATAAAGGCACTACAGTGCACGTTACAGATCCCCGGGAGGCTTGGAAGTGGAACGAACAACATCTGGAGGGCAACTGGGGGCCAGAAAGAAACAAGGCGAATAACAAACCCTGAACCCACCCCAAGCGAACCCCTCCGGAACAGCGGCCGGATGCGCAAGAACCAGACTTAGCTGCACCCACAGACAACACCTTAAGGAAACAAACTGGAGGAAGACTGAGAAAATAACTACATTGTGCACTGACAAGGGCCTTACTGATGGGCAGATAAATCCCTGCTCTGTAGTGGACGGACTGTGGGGCTGACGAGGCTTGGATAATTGCTGTGCAGTACAGCGCACCCCCGCCCCCAAGTTTTGATTGGTTGGGTTAATACGGTTTACCTTTTTTGCTACAGAATACGCTGCAGATTATTTTCTGGGCGGAATATGTTCTTGTTTTGATGCTGATGGACGGTTGTTTTGGCTATTAATAAATGTTCGGGCGACAGATGCTTTGGATTGGGGAAAAGTATGGGGTGGGGGAGAGTTCTGCTGTTTTTGTTCTTGTTCTTATACTAACATGTCTGAATCAACCATGCATTCACTTTCCCGAACCACTGTCTATACAAACACAATACTTCCCGGATATCATCTGACAATCAGGTGCACCCTCTGTTCCCGGTTTTGGAATGGCCAAGGGTAGCAAGAGATCTTTGAGGTTCCATACATGCAACGTTAACGACCTGGGTTCGGGGATTAAGCGACTTCTGGTTACCTAATTTCTCAATAGACACTCCCCTGACATTGCCCTCCTCACCGAAACACATTTGGCTGGTACAACATGTACCTTCTTTCGAAGAACGAACTATCGCACCGCACTCCATGCAGGTTTGTCTATGGGCTCCAGGGAAGTCTTGGTTTTACTTCACAAACGGCTTCCCTTTACTCTATCTCTGGTCAAACAAGACCCCAGAGGTAGGTTTGTGCTGCTACAAGCTGGACTATGGGGAGAAACCATAGCAATTCTTGCAATATGTGCCCCCCCGCCACTCACCACAGAACTACTTGATGACATAATAACTATACTCACAACCCATCCACCAGACCTATGGGTCCTCTGCGATGACTTCAATGATGTTATGGATGTGAGACTAGATTGCACACATATACGTGGGAGGAATCGCCAAGCACGCACGAAGCTGGCGGCCTTTGCCTCTGCACTTGGTCTAAGTGACTTGTGGCGGGAACACCACCCACTAGATCGTAGCTATTCCTATCATTCCAGGGTCCACGCCTCTCTCTCAAGGCTGGATTATTTTTTTCTCCCAACAGTAGATGCACATAGAGCGATCACTGTGAGCCTGCTCCCTCGAGGAATCGCTGATCATTTACCCCTAATGTTAGAACTCAAGACGAACAGACCCACTACAGCCCCCTCATGGTGATTAAACAACTACTATCTTGGCTTTCCGGAGTTTATTGACCATATCCGGGATAAGACGACTGCTTATCTTGAAATCAATAACGATACCGCACATAGCCCAGAAGTGATGTGGGAAGTGTATAAGGCGGTGCTCCGAGAAGAGATGTTCTCCTGGATATCCGCCAATAAAAAGGCGCACCTGCAAAAGGTGATGGATGCAGAAAAGGAAGTAATTGAATGAGAGGCAAAACACATACTTATAGGGTTGCCCGACACACACCGATCCCACCTGACGGCCAGAGAACGCCACTAGAATGTTGCCCTGGACAATGCCAAATAAGCCCATTCCTAAATGCGCACACGTATTTACGAAACCGGAGACAAGGCTGGCAAAATACAGGCCTGGCTTGAGCGACGAGATGAAGGAATCCACCATGTTAGGGAGATTCTGACTGTACAAACTGGGCTGGTGCAAACGGATTGCGATATCGCTGAAGCTTTCATGGATTACTATGCTGCACTCTACAAGACCCCGACCATACCAATAAATAGTACCATGCTTGACAGAATCACACTACCCTGTCTATCCGAGACTCAAAAAACACAGCTAGATAAAGACATCACAGAATCTGAAATTGCGACGGCAATTTCCCAGTTACACTCTGGGAAGACGCCGGGTCCCAACGGCTTCCCCATTGAAACATGGAAAAAACTGTGAGGGGAAAAAATGGCTAGCCCCCTACATAAAATGTTCCTCCATTGTAAGGAACAGGGAATCCTCTCCTGTGATCTGTGCAAGGCTAACATTGTAGTTATCCCCAAACAGGGGAAATCTCCTGAACTGTGTAGCTCTTATAGACCAATTTCATGGATTAATAGCGAAACAAATATTCTTGCAAAGGTACTTGCGGCTAGACTGCAAACGGTGTTCTCTTCTCTAATTCACCCGGATCAATGTCGCTTTATGCCTGACAGGTCGACACGCATGACCATTCGTAGACTACATCTGATGCTGGAGAGGGCACCTATCCTTCAAGAACTAGCTATTGACTCTCTGGGAAATTATGCGGAGGATGGGATTCGGGGAGACCTTTTTGGGTTGCGTCCAATTGTTATATGAGTCTCCACTGGCGTTCCCGTTGGGGAGGGGGACACGTCAAGAGTGCCCCCTAGCCCTGTCGCTATTTGCAATGGCTATTCAACCCCTTGTTGCACTGCTCCGTCAAACAGAGTCGTGGGTGGGGTTTTGATGGCCCGGGGCGGAGAGGACAGGGTATCGCTATATGCAGATGACCTCTTGATATATATAACTGAACCGGTTCGTTCTTGTCCAGTCATCATAAGAATGCTAGAGCAATATGGTGCATTCAGTGGGCTACGAGTTAACCAGAGTAAATCGATCTTCTTCCCGATTCAAAGTGTGGACCTCATAGTTTCCCCAAGTTGCCCATTCCCTATTGAATATGACCATCTCTGCTACTTGCGGATACAGATAGCAAAAGATCTTTCTGAATATCTAACCCATAATTTATACCCCATCACTGAACGATACGCTACTGATGCCCGGCACTGGACACTGCTTCCATTGACCCTACTGGGTAGAACGTCCCTTTTCAAAATGCTTGCACTGCCATGCTTTTTGTACATCATGCAAAATGCCCCTCTGCAAATCCCCGACCTGGAGTTTAACAAAATAGAGGGTATCCTGAGAGGTCTCCTCTGGGGAGGGGGACATCCATGAATTCCTCTTCATACACTACAACGCTCTATCTGGGAGGGCGGGATAGGGCTACCACATCTTCAATCATAGTATTGGGCAAGCCAGATGATGGTTATCAACGACATCCTTCATGGTGACCCAGAGCTACCACACATTAGGGCTGAGGTCATGGGGCAATGAATATATACCAACCCCTTGGCAGGTCGCCTCCCCGGACGATGGCAATACACACAGCATTAATATGGAGGGTAGCCCACAAGCATATAGGTAGGAATAAAAAAGTGACTCCGGTACAAACCCTATGGAGAAACAGTAACTTGCCGGAAATAAACAAACTGCCGGTCTGGTCGGAGTGTGTGAAGGCTGGTGTTGTGACGGTTGGTGACATGCTTACAGGGGGAAAGGTAACCCCTTTCGAAGAACAGAGATGCAAATTCGGTCTTCCAGTATGGAACATTATCACTATCTCCAACTCATCCAAGCACTGCACACCTATCTTCCCTTAATTTCAGATATGCTAGAATGTAGACCACTGGAGCGAAACATTCTTTTGGAACGTATACTCACCAAGGTAACTTCCACAATGTATACTGTTATAACCGCATTTGCGACAACAGAATTGTCTAACCTTAAAGCGAAGTGAGAAGTGGATGTGGGGACCATTGAACGAGAGGACTGGATAATGGCACTGATGAATCCATGTGATATTGCAATTTCTGCTAGACTCCGTCTGATACAACTCAAGGTTTTACATAGGGTGTATTATCCAAGAGTTGCACTCCACCGTTGGAAACAAGCTACTAGCCCTAACTACCTACGCTGTCATGGGAGGGAGAGCATGTTTATCCATACCCTATGGGAATGCCCCCAGGTCTAACGCTACTGGCAGCAATGCTGTGATAAACTAGCAGGTGTGTTGGGACGAGAGGTACCAATGGACCTCAAGATGCTATTATTAGGGATTGGTGAAGATGGAACTACTAATAGCTATGAGAGACTCTTTCTGTCCACAATGACGGGACTTATCAAACATAATATTGCTAAATTGTAGGGGTCCCAGGAGTGCCCTCTTTTTGCACAATGGGTTGCTGATGTAAACATGTGCAAGACCATGGAACATCGTATATATACGTCAAGAGGATGCCCCAAAAACCAAAAAGGCGACAAAGATCTGGCATAAATGGGAGGAGGGGAGTTGAGAGCCATACTGTGTTTGATATCTTGAACAGTGGGTCGGGAGGCGGCTGAGTGCTGGGGTTCGGGAGGCCAAAGTGTTGATAAAACAGATATGTGACGTCGAAGTGAATGTTTGTTCTGATGTATCACTATAAAATAAATAAACTGTTATATTAAAAAAAGAATGAGTTGTGTGACCGCCTGGTCATCACCTTGACTTCCCATATATTCCTGTTTTTCCAGACTTCCTTCACCCTCAGGAGCGGTTCCCATGTCTCTTCTCCACATCTTTTGTATGGTGCCTTCCTGGGTTTTCTTCACACCTTTTGATAGTTTGTATCTCCTTCCCCCTATTTTAAGACATCCTCAGATTTTATACTCTTTTGCCTAAAAAATAGTCCTCTGATGCTGGAAAGTACGTTCCCGTACAATATCAAGCTCAGCCTGGGTTTTGTGTGAGATCAGAGCTACTTGTGCCTTTTTTGATTGCTGATGCCTTTGTCACCAATGCAGCCTTCCGGGATCAGTCTCTTCGTGTAGGTGACTTTCATCTCCCACTTTTGTGCACACTCACTCGCTTCACTCTGGTTGCTGTGGCCTAGTCCATTTGCCAGCGCTGGAGCACTGCTTTCCCGGGGTCTCAACTCAGTAGCATAATTATTTTCTCCTGATTATCACCGGAGGTATGGCTACATAGAGAGTAACTTTGCTGTCCTTTGCACCACACTTGCGTGCAGCGGTGCCGTGCCACCAGAGAATCTCAGTCACCTTTGGAAGGGTGGGAAGGGAGTCTCTCCAGCAGTGTTACTACCCGAGCTCCCTTGTGCCAGGTGGAGAAGCCAGAAAGGAATCAAAACACTCCAAGTACTTTCTCTCTTTATGACCGCCCTCTGAAGAATCTGTTTACGTCTCCATTCAGGCCCACTCGCACCTTTGGTCGGATGCCGGTGGGAGCTGTCACCCTGTTCCTAGGCAGTGCCTGATTCCCCAAATGCTCACCGACCAGCCGTTCTGTCCTCCCTTGTCTCCTTAGGCCGTTCGGGAAGCTTCCCGTTCCTCCGTCGGATACCGCTGTCCCACACATGCGTCCCCTGCCAGTTCCACGAGGTCCCATAGGTCTGCTCCTCTTCTCCTCTTGTGCCCTTGTCTCACTAGTCTGGGAACAATGGCGGACGTGCTCTCACCGCTACTACTCCATCTTCCGGGGTGATAACATCCACGCCAATCCTCCTGTATTCTGCCCCAAGGTCAGGCCCAAATCATTCCTCATTTAGTCAGCTTCCACTACTCTAATTTTTCTGCACCCAGGGAGGGTATTCGCATGCAAAACAGCTTAATGAAGGTGTCGGAAGGCAGGATAGCTACAATTCCGGTGCTCTCCAGTCGGTGGCCATTTTGGAATCACCAATTTCGAATGGATTATGTCCTCCCAAACATTCCTCATCTTTGATATATTCAAGTCTGCTTTCAGCTTGCTTTGGAAAACATTTTCATAGGGTCGAGCGTCATGCAGCGTCGAATCTTGGTCCTCAACGGCCTCCGAAGCGTCCTTCGTGACATCGATGCTGATTATATATTGGCACGCGTGCTGACCGTTACCTCAGTTTCATTTTTTCCACATTGCTGCGTGCTTCGGAGCTACTTGCCTCAGCGATAAAACTTCTTCTTACTTTAAGAAATGGCCTCCACACCGAAGATGGACTTCATGCGGTGTTCGGAGTCTGGGGCCAAGATGTCGATTACAGACCCGCACCTTGTTTGTCTGTGGTGGTTGGGATCGGGCCACAAGGTCGATTACTGTGGCTCGTGCCAGTCAATGACGGTTAAGGCCTTGCAGGAAAGGAAGGGGAAACTCGAAGCAGGTAAGCCCTCTTCCAAATCCCCGGCCCTTACCCCTTTGAAGAGGAAATCTTCCTCTGATTCAAGAGATGTCTCTCCTGTTAAAAAACGTTTGAAACATAGGCCTTCGAGGTCTAGTTGACGACGCTCATCATCCTCTTCCCATAAAAAGGGTAAGAAACGATGTCACAGGTCCTCGTCGACGTCTTCATCTTCCTCTTCTGAAAGAGTTAGTTGCCCAAAAAAGAACTCAACTCCAGCACAGTTAGAAAAATTCTGCTTAAAAATGTTAGACATTTTTTAAAAGACATGCTCCTCTGAGTGTTCCTCTAAAGGAGTCAGAGAAAAGTGGCCATCCCTCAGTGTCTATTGAGAATGGTAGGGAGTCCCGTGTGTTCCCTTGTTGTGCGCCTAAGAGTCAGAGAAGAGATGCTCCTCGACATAAATCGAAGGAATCTTCTTTGACGCACAAGAAAAAGCCAGTGTCTGTTACCTCAAAACATTCACTATCGGCATCGAAGCCTTCTTCGAAGAAATCAACATGTTTGACACTTGAACCTTCGAGGCATATAATTCATATTGAGCCTTTGAAGGAACATAAGATGTCAGCGCATTCGTCGACAGTTTCAAAGAAACTGTCAAAACCTTTGACGCCTTCGACCTCATCGGAGCATTCTTTGCTCTCGAAGATTGTAAATCTATTTGTGACAATGAGACAGTCAGGCGGTGAACCGACACTCTCTTTGTAGAACCGACCAGACGTGGAGGCAGGAGTTACGGGGAGCACATGGGCATATGAAGACTAGGAGGAAAAGACTTGCCAGAGGTCCATACATCGTGCCCTGCAAGGAATCAGAAGAAACCACTGCTGAATAAAGAAGGAGAGACGGAAGGACTCTTCCTGGAAAATAATTTTTGTTATTTTGTTACATATTTTGTTAAGTCTGAATAAAGACCAGATTTTCTTGATTCAACACCGCCTGGCTGTCTCATTGTCACAAATTTGGTGGCAGCGGTGGGTTCCAGAAACACGACATGGAGACAATCATCAAGGCGTTGGCCGATGGACAGCAGCAGCTCCAACAATTGGTGCAGGTTCAGGATCACCAAGCCCAAGCAGATCAGCAAGCACTACAACAGGCGCTGCAATTACAAGCTGCCAGCTAAGATGCACTAAAAAAGGTAACAGAAGCAGTGGTGGCCTATAGAGGAGCAACGCCTGCCCCATCAAACATACTGCAATAATACCAACCAGGGGATGACCCAGGATATTTCTTCACAAACTTTGAAAGGGTTGCTAGAAATTCCCAATGGCCTGTGGATAAATGGGGACATTTTATTGCACCGTTATTAACGGGCTGTCGTAAATCTCCCCCCGTCTCACCTGGGATCGCTTCTTGTTCTGTTCCGCGGGAGGATTCCTCTTGTGAACGGATCGGGTCTTGTATAGGCTCGCTCGAGTCTCGTCTGTCTCCAGCGCGCGTTCAGAGTTCCAGGAGGTCGCAGTTCCAGGATGCCCAGGAAGAAAGTAGCGGGCGCTAGGGTTGAGGATTCCGGGAGCAGATTTAGAGGGGGAAAGGAGGTAGGAAGGAAAAAGGGACCAGGAAACTAGGAATAGTGGATTCGCCGAACAGCACACACACATCTAGTCACTACCTAATGATAGCGTTCAGACGCGCGGGGGCGTGGCCAATTTATAGAACGTGCTGTGTCCGACATAAAGGCTAGTGCGAGGCAAGTCACTTGGCACTGCCATGTTGGGAGTAACAAGGAATACAAGCCCCGTCGCGATAAGGACCAGGAAGTCCAGAAAGGGCAAGTTCTATGGGTCATGACACGGGCTCTATGCAAACCCCAATGGGGACACAGCCTACGCTGACATCAAAAGAACCATTCTAGAAAGGATGGGCGCGGATGAGGAGGCTTATCGTCAGAAACTCAGAGAAACCAGACTGCGCAATGGAGAGACTCCACGGCAGCTGTACTACTGAGTCCATGATTTAACCGAGAAATGGTTAAAACCAGCCAGCTGCACTGTTCCGGAAATTCTAGAAAAAGTGAAGCTCGAACAGTTTGTGGATGCCCTCCCCAGTACCATGCAAAGGTGGGTCCGTCAACAACATCGACCCACCCTTAATGAAGCAATAGATATCGCTACCGCATTCCAAAGGCAGGAGGCACCAGGATAAGTCCATTGGAGGCAAACAAAATAGTACCTACCGGGGCAACACTAACAGTTGATCCGAGACCAATACGAGTGGAACCCAAGGGAGCGACATGGACACCCACCAACAGACAGCCCCAATGTTTTGATTGCGGGGAATGGGGAAGAATAAACCGGAACCAATGGAAGTCGGATATACCCAGACTCGTGAATTCTGAAGAAGACGATAGCCTTACCTGGTAGAGGTCCGTATCAACGGTGTACCCCGACAAGGCTTGATCGACAGTGGAAGCAAACAAACAGCCATAAGACCAGAAGTAAGTGTATCTGGGAAAAGGGGGGAACAAGAAATACCGGTTAAGTATGTACACAGGGACATCAAAATATACTCATCCGAACAAGTCACCATAGAAGTAAACGGGGTTAGTACACCAATGGAGGTAGCCATCATGCCACATATACCAACCCCAGTAGTAATAGGCACTGATCTACCCAACTTTGAAGACTGTGTCCGAGACACAGAGTGGTTAACAAAAGCTCCTTTCTCCCATACAGACATTATAGGGAGTAATGGAAGGTTAGCTAGGAAATCTAGGAGGGAAGTGAGGGAAGAAAAAAGAAAATGGGTGGAAAAGTTCAGTGGGCTGGTAGACTGGATTCCGGAAGATAAAAGGGTCTCCTTTAGAAGCGAAACAATATCGGACCCGACCCTACGGAATGTCCGGGAACAAGCGATGGAAGACCTGGATAGCCAAGCTACCTATCCTAAATAAAAAATCATGAGGGGACTGTTATACAGGGTTACAAAGAATCAGAATGACCAGGAAGTAGAACAGCTACTAGTACCCACAAGCTTCAGACAGTCCATTATGGAGTTGGCCCATGATAATCAGACCGGAGGACATATGGCTTGGGAAAAAACCCTAGAGAAAGTCCTAAAAAGGTTTTATTGGCCAGGGGTCTATCGCAAAGTGACCATATATTGTGAGGAATGCTCAACATGCCAGAAAGCCAACCCAACTAAACCACCACGTGCTCCTTTAAAACCCATGCCCCTGATAAAAGAGCCATTTTTCAGGATTGGTATGGATGTTGTGGGACCATTGGAGCCCAGTAGTCACGGGTTCCAATACCTGTTGGTAGTAGTTGACTATGCTACAAGGTATCCGGAGGCCTTTCCCATGTGGGGAATCAGTACCCTGCAAGTTTGCAACCAGTTGGTACTGTTCTTTGCCCGGGTGGGTATTCCATCAGAAATTGTAACAGATCAGGGCAGGAATTTTGTGTCAGGAATAATGCGGAATGTCTGTCAACAGTTGCAAATCAAACAACTACGCACGTCCATCTATCATCCCCAGACAGATGGCCTGGTAGAGCGTTATAACAAAACTATCAAACTAATGCTCAAGAAGGTAACGGCACCTACAGGAAAGAACTGGGACAGAGCAGTACCTTGGGTCCTCATGGTATTACGGGATATCCCGCAGTGGTCAACGGGATTCTCACCCTTCAAGTTGCTATTGGGTCACCAACCAAGAACAGTACTGGACATAGCTAAAAATGAGTGGGAGGAACAAGAGGAGACAACTACTCTAACAGATTACGTGTTAGAATTGAGAGATAATCTGACCAAATTAAGGGAATTGGCCAGGGATAATCTAGGAAGATCACAATTGGCCCAAGAAAAATACTACAATAAGAGAACCAGAGTCCGTCACTTTAAGATCAGAGACCAAGTACTAGTGTTGTTACCCACAAGCCATAACAAGATGTTGGCGCAATGGAGGGGGCCATATAAAATAACAGGGGTTTTAGGCCCAGTAAATTGCATGGTAGAACAACCCGATCGGAAAGTGAAACACCAGCATTACCACGTGAACCTCCTAAAGGAATGGAAGACATCGGACCGAGAGACAACAAAAATCCAGGTGGCTATTCGAGAGAAATCGGAATCAGCTTTTGCTTCCGTTCAGTGGGGAACACAACTTACCTCAAAAGAGAAAAAGGAACTGGAGGAACAACTCAACCCTCTAAGAAACCTGTTCTCCTACTTCCCAGGGTAAACCCACCTAACAGAACATAATATAGAAACAGAAGCAGGAAAAACAGTAAGAATACGGCCTTATCGCCTTCCGGAATCCAAAAGGATGGCAGTACAGACAGAAGTAGAAGAAGGAACAAGTTACTTACCTGTAACTGTTGTTCTCCAGCATGGGTCTGGCATGGATTCACATGCTCATGAATATTCCCCGTCGTCAGGCCGGGAATCCTCGGTATAGAAAAAATCAGTATCAGTTCTGCCTCTGGCAGCCATCCTCAGATTTGGTAGCACGTAAAGTGGCAGTATGACCAAGTGAAGAGCCGCAGAGGGGTAGGCGGGAGGGTTCGCATGTGAATCCATGCCAGACCCATGCTGGAGAACAACAGTTACAGGTAAGTAACTTGTTCCTTCTCCAGCATGGGGTCTGGCATGGATTCACATGCTCATGAATAAGAGAATACATAGCAGTACACACATGCACAACCATGGGAGGTGGCAACAGGCTCAACATTAAGCAATACAACAACTCAACATTAAGCATCTCTTACCTCCTCACCAGGCTCACCTTAGGCGAACAGGTTGCGCAGCACTGCTTGGCCGACCCTGGACTCCTCCCTGGAGTCCCGATTGACGCAGTAGAATCTTGTGAAGGTGTGCGTCGACCTCCACGTCGCAGCCCTGCAGATGTCTAGCAGGGGCACACCAGACAGGAACGCCGTGGTAGCAGCGATTGCTCTGGTCGAATGGGCTCTCGGACGGCTGGGCAGCGGTCGGTTTGCCAACCGGTGACAGTGCATGATGCAGCCGGAGAGCCATCTGGAAATGGAAGTCTTCGAGAGAGCCTTCCCTTGATTCACAGTCCCAAAGTTCACAAACAGCTGTGACGTCTTCCGAAAACTCTTTGTGCGGTCCACGTAGAACTTCAGCGCTCTAGCTACATCCAGCGAGTGCAAAGTCCTCTCGGCCGGCGACGAAGGTGACGGGAAGAAAACTGGCAACACCAAGGGCTCGTTGAGGTGGAAATCCGACGGCACCTTGGGCATAAAGGAGGGGTGCGTCCTCAGCACCACCCTCGTGTCATGAAAAGTCAAGTATGGAGGCTTGCAAGATAGGGCCTGGATCTCTCCCACTCGTCGTGCGGAGGTGATGGCCACGAGGAAAGCTGTCTTCCATGACAGGAACTTCAGAGGCGCCGAATGCATAGGCTCGAATGGGGCCCCCATGAGCCTGGTCAGCACCACATTAAGCTCCCACACCGGGGCAGGAGCCTTCACCGGCGGGAATGATCGGAATAGTCCCATCATGAATTCTTTCACCAGGCGATGAGACCACAAGGACGCCCGTCCCGTAGTCCTGGTATATCGGGAGATTGCAGCCAGATGTATTTTGATGGAGGCGTGAGCCAGTCCAGCTTTGGCTAGCAGCAGTAGGTACAGCAGTACTTGAGGGGCCGTAATCCGCAGAGGGTTAATCTTCTGTGCACGGCACCAGACAGAGAACCTCTTCCATTTATGTCCGTAACACTTGAGAGTTGAGGACGTCCTGGCCTTTGCAAGAACCTCTCTGCAGTCGGCCGGGATGTCGTACCCTCCAAACTCTAGTGCTGCAGGAGCCAGGCCTGCAAGTTCAGCGACTCTGGGTTGTGGTGAAGAATGGCGCCTCCTTCTCTGGAGAGAAGGTCTGTGTCCGTCGGCAGCTTGACTGGTGTGGACGTTGACAAGTCCAGAAGGTCTGGGAACCAGATCTGTCTCGGCCACGCTGGTGCGACGAGGATCATCCTGCACCGGGACCTCTTGAGCTGGTTGATGAGCCGGAGCAGCAACGGCAGCGGAGGGAATGCATAAAGAAATAGGCCGTCCCAGGGGAACGAGAAAGCATCGCCCATGCTCCTCGGCTGGGGGAACCTGCTGGCGAACCTCCGGCACTTGGAATTCATCGCCGTCGCAAAGAGATCGATTTGGGGTTCGCCCCATCGTCGGAAGAGTCGATCCACTTGATCCTGGCGTAGTTCCCACTCGTGGCAGGAGCGCAGCTCCCTGCTGAGTGAGTCGGCGATCGTGTTTTTTATTCCTGCTAGATGAAGAGGCACCAGAAACATCTGTTGGGCGACGGCCCAATGCCACAGATCCTGGGCTTCCTTGGATAGGGCCGGGGACCTGGTTCCGCCCTGCTTCCGGATGTAGAACATTGTGGTGGTGTTGTCAGTGAAGATCCTCACCACCTTGCCCTTGAGGGACGGAAGAAAGGACCTGAGGGCCCAGAACACTGCGCGGAGCTCCAAAATGTTGATGTGGAGTGACTTCTCCTCCGGGAGCCAAAGGCCTCTCGCGTGAAGATCTCCGGAGTGCGCTCCTCAACCTTCCAGGGAGGCGTCCGTCGTCACCTGGTGAGCTGGGATCTGAAAGTCTGTGCCTGCCGACAGATGGGATCGGTTACCCCACCACCGGATCGCCTGACGGAACGTCTCGTTGAGAGGTATCCTGTCCTCGAAGCTGCCCGTCGACTGGACCCAGCGGGCGTCGAGGAACTCTTGTAAGGGGCGCATCCGAAGCCTGCAAAGGCGCACCAGATAAATGCAGGAGGACATCATCCCGAGGAGGGACTTGATAGATCTTACCCTGGCCATGTCCGTGGCCAGCAGACGCTGCACCTTGCCCAGAATGGTCCTGGTCCTTTCCTCCGACGGCGAGGCCAGCCGCGCCACTGTGTCGAGCTTGGCTCCCAGAAACAGGGCGACCTGCGACGGAACCAGGTGGGATTTTGGAAAGTTGATGGAGAATCCCAGGTCCATGAGCAGTTGGACGGTCTTTGCAGTGTGCTCCACGGCGAGCTCCCTCGTCCTTGCCCGGATGAGCCAGTCGTCCAGGTAAGGGTAGACGTGGATCCCCTGTAGGCGCAGCCGCGCCACCACCGGTGCGAGGCACTTGGTGAACACCCTGGGTGCCGACTTCAATCCGAACGGGAGGGCCTTGAACTGGTAGTGCCGCCCTTGGACCACGAACCTAAGGAACCTTCGGTGTCTTTTTAGAATGGGGATGTGGAAGTACGCATGCTCCAAGTCAAACGAAGACAGGAAATCGCCCTCCTCCAGCTATCCCAGCACGTGCTGGAGGGTGACCATACAGAACTTCTGCGCCTTGATGTACTTGTTCAGTCGTCGTAGGTCCAGGATGGGGCGCCATCCTCCTGTCTTCTTTTTTACGAGGAAGTACCTCGAGTAAACTCTGGAGCCCCGAAGCCTCTTTGGGACGAGCTCAATGGCACCCTTCTTGAGCATCGCCCTTACTTCCAACGTGATTTTCCTTCCTGGCCACGGGTGGAACGCGAGGGCACTTCTTCTGAAACTCGAGGGCGTGCCCTTGGGCCAGGGCGTCCAGCACCCAACGGTCGGTGGAGATGGACTCCCACACGCTGATGAACCTCGCCAGCCGGCCTCCCACCGGGGTGCTTCGGCGGGGGCCCGACCCCACGGTCGGTTCAATCTTGTTTGGAGGCAGCCTTGCCTCCTTGACCTCCCTGTCGTCGACGACGGGCACCACCTGACTTGCCGCGTCCCCTGTAGGCTTCCTGGGACGAAGATTTTGCCGCTTGGCGGTACGTGGAGGAGCCATTGCCGGGTCCCTTGGAGGCACCTTGTCTGCCTCCGGAGCTCCGAAAGGATGGCCGTCGTTGTTGGAGCACTCCCAGTGCCCGGGCAGTCTCTGTGTCTGTCTTGATGGCCTGAAGGGACTCATCAACCGCCTTCCCAAACAGGTTGTTCCCGTCGAAGGGCATGTCCAAAACCTTGGTTTGTATGTCCTGTCGGAAATCCATGGCCTTGAGCCATCGTCGTCTCAAGCAAACGCTGTTGTCCAACTGACGGAAACTGGTGTCGGCGAGGTCCGTTGCCACCGTGATGGCGTGGTCCGAAGCAATCTCACCCTCCTGTAGGATTTCAAGGGCCTCAGCCCTTTTGGCGTCCGGAAGGAAGTCTAACAGAGGGGCGATTTTGAACCACAACTCCCTGTCGTAGCGTGCTACGATAGCCAGGGCGTTGGCCGCCTTCATAGTCATCGCTGCGGATGAGATGATCTGTCGTCCCATCGTGTCCAACTTCCTGCCCTCGCTGTTCAGCGGGGAAGTTGATGTCGAGGCCGATGCCCCCCCAGCTTTCTTCTTTGCCGCCGCCGAGACGACCGAATCCGGGGTAGGATAATCCGTCTTCCCATCGTGTCCAACTTCCTGCCCTAGCCGTCCGGCGGTGAAGTTGATGTCCAGGCCGATGCCCCCCCAGCTTTCTTCTTTGGCGCCGCCGAGACAACCGAATCAGGGGTAGGTTGTGCCCGTAGGCACAAGGGGGCAGCGTCGGGGACCCGGTACTTCTTCTCGTACCGGTCCCTCTTTGCCGGCGCCGTGGCAGGGTTCTTGAGGAGGGCGAGCCCCTCATCCCAGATGTCATCAAGAAGCGGTACGGCGAGGACCGTCTTCCTTTTAGCCCTGCGCCGTTGGTAAAGGAACCCTTCTTTCTTCTTCTCTTCTGGGCAGAGCTGGAAAAGCTCGGATGCCCTGGAAATCATGGCATGAATGGATCCAATCTCGTCGGGCGTGTATCATCCCCGTGGGTAGTAGACCGGGGGAAGGCAGAGCAGGCCGCAGAGGTGGGAGAGGTGGCGTAGGATGCGTCCTCCTCCTCTTATGCAGTGGACTTTCCGAAGGTCCCGGCTCCGGTTCCCCTGTAGGGTCTGGCTCATGTACCTCCGTTGGGGGAAGAGGCAACCTTGTCCTTATCTCTGAGCATAAGGACTGAATCGCTGACAAAATGGCCGCTGAAGTGTCCTGCGGCGCCGGAAACGACGGGCGCGAGGGCTCTTGAGGAGCCTTGTCGGCGACACCGTCGCTCTCGTCGTTGCCCTCGTCGAGATCCCTCCCGATGGGCTGGGCCTCTTCCACGACTTCGATGAGCTCTTCTTCAGAGGTCATGTCCGTATCCACGATGGCCACCAGCCCCTCCCCCACCTTTTCCAACGAGGACTTCGTGGGGGTCTTCTCAATGGGCCTGAAAGACGACTCCCTCCGCGGTGGCAGGGAGACTCTGGGTCCTGAGGGCGCCTCCACTGGTGTCACCTCCACAGGCTGAGCCAGGGCCGCGGCGACATCCTCAATCGAGGTCTTAGCAGGGTGAATTAAGGCCATCGTCACCTTCTGGACACCTGGGGCCTTCACCTTGGAGGGAGGGTCTGAGCCTCGCTCCCCCTCTACCGGAATCTTCAAGATCGAACGGGGCCTCTCCAGAAGCTTCGCCGGGTTCTCGACTTCCTCTTACCCGAGCCAGAGCGTTGGGTCGTGGTTGATGGCGCCGGGGAGGAAAGGACGTAACAATACCCGCTGACCGGCCGCGGAACTGTGGCCTCGCCGCAAAGCAATGGTTCCTCCCACCTCCTCCCTTCTCGCCGTTCCAGGTCTTCCCATCGGGTTCTGGCTGGCCGAAGGCTACCAGGCGTTTTGTCAGCCAGCCCAGGGCCGTTGTAGCTGCAGGTCTGGTCGAACTGCCGCGGAACTGCCGTCTTGCAGTGATGCGGTGGTTCGGTTCTCTGAAACTCGTCTCGTGGCTCCAAAACTTCTCCTCAAGGGTTTTCCTCTCTATCTCCAGGGATGGGTCCTTCTTTGTCCGTCCACTCTTGGTGGGTGTTCTCTTCTTTCCCTTTTGTTTGATTTACATCAGCCCTTATCCTCGGGTTTTCCACTCTCTCCATAGGCTGGCCCCGCCATTCTCCAAATATGGGTGCTTCGGGCTGTTTCATTTTACTGGGTACAGTGGGCACCGGGTTCTCCTTTCCCCATCCACTGGGTGTTAGTCGTTCCTGGACACTCTCTGAGTCGTCACACTATTCCTGAGCCTAAATCGTTCCAACCCATTTCAAGACCTGATTTGTTTAGGCAAATGGGTTCTATCTTTGAAGATGATGAGGAGGAAGAGGATCAGCCCCCTTTAAATATGAATATGGAACCCCAAATGTTTCAGAAGAATTAATATCAGAGGAGTCCAAGATGCAGAATCTTGTGGATACATTAAAGGAAATCAGTAGTTGGGAAACATCACCGGAGACAGTATTTGGTAATGCTGAGATAGCTGGTTACACTTATCCTTCATACAGAATGGTTATTGGTAAAGTAGCTGAATATCTGGGATGGTCCAGATCTGTAGCCACTCTGGAAACCGATGATCTCACCGACATCTTAGACAGTGGACCAATGGACCAATTAGCGAAGCTGTACTACCCTTCCATGCAGCCCTGAGAGTAAGGGTAATGGAGAACTGGTTAAAACCAGATTCTATACCATCTGTTAATATGTTATTGGCAAAGAAATACAAGACTGCTTTCGTGGATCCTCCATTTCTGAACAGGCACCCAACGCCTGAAAGTTTAGTGGTTCAAACAGCAACAACATCTTCAACGGCTGCAGCCTATCCTTCTGCTCCAGCAGATAGGAAAGATAGGAGAATTTACTCTTTGGTTTGAGTTTTTTTATTGCAGGAAGGCGGCCTCTCTCTCCGGATTTTTGATTGACCCCTTTTCCATTGGTTCCCTAAGGGTATTTCGTCAATTATTGTTAGTCTTTTTATTTTGGGTAAGTGGTAAGGGGCATCTGTTAGATAGACATGCCGATTCTGTAGCCTCAAATATGCCCCATGCCCTTTGCATCATCTTGGAGTCCATGGTAGCTGTGTTTGAGGGATGTACAAGTGCAGCATTGCAGCATGACCGCACAGTCTATAGGTGGCCTGGAATCTGCCTTCCTCTCTGGTATGCAGTCATTTTGGTTTTGTTAACTGCTTGGAGTTAAAGATTGGTTTCTCTCTGTAGTATGTCCCAGTCAGGGGCAGGGTTTCCTGGGATGTGTATGCCTGGTGTGATTTTTTATGGTTCTGCCGTCCTTCGGAAAACCATGACACAGCAACTCAGACAAGGTGACTAGCCCAAGGAATCCCCTTCCACACCAACCTATCTGGGAGGCACATTTGGGTACTCACCACGCACCGTACTGGACCGCTCTGAGGAGTGCGAAAAGAAGACCACATCCTAACTCTCTCGACCTGTCTGGCCTGTGTGAGCAAATGAAAGAAAATTTCTAATGGATTGTGTCCTCCCACGTATTCCTCATCTTTGGTATTCGATACCCAGCTTCCGCTGCTTCGGAAAAGAATTTTCAGCAGAGGGCACTGCGCGTCGATGCAGTCGACGCGATGTCCCTCGAGGGCCTCTGCCTCGAGGATGATGTCATCGAAGACCTAAATAGCATGCGCAGCACCCGTGGGCTTCAGTTCCGTTTTTCTAAGTAAGTTTACGCTTTGAGAACTACAGCACGCTTCAGTATTTCCTTGCGAAATATACAAAAATGTTTTCGTCTTCGACACCAACTACCCCGAAGACCGGGTTTATAAAATGTCAAGACTGCGATGCCAAGATGTTGCTGACTGATCCTCATCGAGTATGCTTGTGGTGTCTCGGTGTGGAACACAAGACCACGGCCTGTATAACATGTCAATCGATGACTGGAAAATCTCTGAAGGCGCGAAAGGGGAAATTAGCAGTAGGTAGAGTCCCTAGGAAATCCCCATCGACTACCCTGTCGAAGAAACCTTCTTCTGACGATGCGAGAGGTGACTCTCCTCGAAGAATGAAGGCAAAACGGTCCAGGTCAAGAAGTGTCTTCCACCACTTATCGTCGTCGTCGAGGAAGTCAAAGAAGAGGCACCATAAGTCGCCTACTTTGACGTCCTCGTCCGACTCCTGCCGAATGGGAAGCAAAATATTCAAGAGCCAAAAACCCTTGACAAGCCATGCTCTCACCACGCCTTCTAAAGCCGGTAAGGAAAAGCCTTGAACCAAATCCTGCACGCCCTCGAGCCCGGGAGGAAGGCTAGATCCACATCGAGAGCCGTCGAGACCTCGGCACGATGAAAAAATCATCAGGGGATACTTTGAGTCATAAGTCAAAAGACAAGTCGGGTCATTGACGCCATCGAAGCCTTCAGTTCAGTGCCATCGAAATCAAAAACGTCTTCCTCAAAGACATCGATGACTCGTCTGGCACGAGAGTTTTGAAAACCTTCGACGCCATTACCTGAAAAAAGCTTCACTCCTTTACTAAGGATTTCTTTAAGTCTCAGACTTCTATTTGTTTGTTTGTTTGTTTATTTATTTATTGTGCGCGCCAAAACCCAGGGGTTTTCAGGGCGCAATGTACAGGAAAGGTTATAAAAATGCTTTCAACTTAGGGGAGTAGGATACAAGGTTACATCATATTAGGCATACAGGCATACAGGCAGTTACATTAATTACAGAGGACAATACTATATACAGACAAAGTCCAACCATGAATTACATATTTACAACAGACAGTAGGTCATTTACAGTTGAAAGCTGTCGACAGAGCTAGAGAAGATGCTTTGGGTAGAGAAGGTCCAAGATAAGCGCTGGAGAGGTTAGCGGTCGTTTTCCATAAGCCACTTAATGGTGTATCTGAGATTAAGGTTTATTTGGTCTGCCCTCAAGGTGGGAGTGAGTTCCAAAGCTGCGCTGCTTTAACAGGGAAGCTATCGCCTCCAGCTTTCATTAGTCTGAATCTGGGTATGATTAGGCAATTGGCGTTAACCAATCTAGTGGGGTGTGGAGAGAGAGTTTTTTTTAGTAATTCTCTGCACAAGGTAACAAGGGGCAGCATTGTTGAGGTATTTGTGAATACGTGACACTGTTTTTCCTGGATTTTATGAGGCCAATGAGCCATCTAATAATTATAGTATGGCACACCAAATGTCCCAGATAGCTTAATTTCAGAGGAGTCCAGACTAAAAGATCTATATGAGAATTTGCAGACAGCCAGTGGAGTGGACACAGAATTAGAATTTGGAAAGCCTGAGTCAGATGAACATGCATATGCCTCGATTGATGTGTAGTTTGGACTCCGATAGTTGATGACCAGGGTAGTGGATACCTAGGATGGAGTGAACCTGCTCTCCCTTTCGCACAAGATGACCTTACTGACATCTTTGATAAAGGTCCTCAAAAGGATCCCATTTTACCTTTCCACATTGCTCTTCAGAAGAGAGTAAGGGCCAATTGGGTAGCACAGGAGTCAAGTCCGGCAGAGAATAAGAACTTGACAAGAAAATACTGTCCATCAAGTAGCGACCCCAGCTACTTATCGAAACACCCTACCCCAGAAAGTCTGGTCTGGTGGTGCAGCCGGCAACCGCTACCTTAAAACAGGAAGCCTATCCAACCATCCCATCGGATAGGGATGACAAAAGGGTAGATGCTTGGTCCATAAAGGTATTTTCTGCTGGGAGCATGGCTCTTAAATCCGCCAACTCCACATGTGCCTTGGCAAAGTTTTCATACACTCTACTGCATTTCTATGGTGGCTGAGCATATTCCCAAAGCGGAGGAAAGAGACGGTTTCTTAGCCATTGTTAAGGATGGCAAGGAAGCCATGTGCAAGTCTCTTCAGTCGAGTCTGGATTCTGCTGACAGCATCAGCAGAGGCATGGCGGCAAGCACCGTAATTCATAAATTTCGGTTGGAAAGCAAGTCTGGATTTGCACCGGACGTGCAGTCTAGACTCCTTAACATGCCTTTTGATGGGTCTCATTTTTATGGCAGCAAGGCTGACAAAAGCCTTGAGAAGCGGCAGACCTCGATGGTGGCGTCCAAATCTTTCAGTGCCACTACTAGGCAGCCTCAGCCTTTTCATCCCAGTGGACCGTCTTGGAGGGGTAGATCCTTTCGCTTCTACTCCTCAGTTGGAAGAGCGAGAGGGATAGCTGGTCAAAGAGGCCAAAGAAGATTCCCTTGTGGTGGACGAGGGAGAGGTGCAAAGCCCACTCAAGCAGGGGTATCTTTACAAACAGCCACTGCTTCAGCTGCCCCAAAACCTCTCTGGGGTCTTGAGTCACGACACCCCAGTGGGAGGCAGACTGTCTCAGCATCTGACAGGATGGCGAGCCATTACTTCAGATGTTTGGGCATTAGAAACCATAGCCCAAGGTTACTGCCTTCCCTTCATTCAGAGACCTCAGAACTATCCACCCGGGAGCCATTCTTTGAAGGTTCCAGATCTGTTCCTTGTGCAGGAAATCTTGACCCTGCTAGAAAAAGGTGCTATAGAACCGGTACCTGTAGCGGAGAGGAGCAAAGGATGGTATTCTCCATATTTCCTGATCCCCAAGAAGGATGGAGGACTGAGACCCACCTTGGACTTGAGATACTTGTAAAGGTTCCTCCGGAAGGACAAGTTCAAGATGGTCACATTTTCTCAGATACCTCGGGCCCTCCAACTCCAGGACTGGATGGTGCCATTGGACCTTCAGGATGCTTATTTTCATGTGCCAATCCATCTAAAGCACAGAAAGTACCTGAGGTTCGCCATTGGCAGTTCTCCTTATCAGTTTCGAGTTCTGCCATTAGGGTTGGCCTCTGCCCCGAAGGTTTTCACCAAACTGATGGCGGTGTTGGCAACAAGTGTCAGGAGAGGGGCGATTCACATCTACCCCTACCTGGACGATTGGCTAATCAGTGTGCGTTCTCCCGAACAAGTCCTGGATCATCTCAACGTCACCTGCCATACTCTTTACAGACTGGGCTTCTCCCTCAATTACAATAAGTCATATATGACACCATCCCAAAAGCTCCAATTCATTGGAGCTGTACTGGATACATCCTTGGGAAAGAGCTCACCAACTGAAGTGAGGGCTCAAGACATTCTGCAGATGGTCTCCAAGTTTCAGAGTACCCAGCATCTCCCGGCCTTCGACTTTTTGAGGTTGCTCGGCCTCATGGCATCCTGTATTTTTCTGGTGCCAGAGGCTCGACTGAGAATGAGATCCCTTCAATGGGCTCTCAGGACACAATGGTCTCAGTTCTCTGGCAACATGTCAGACCTACTTCAGGTTCCAAGCAAGGTTGCACAGGATCTTCTGTGGTGGGCCTGCGAGGACAATATTCTGAACCATTTTTGGCAACCATGGCCGGAGATAACAGTAGTGACGGATGCCTCACTCACAGGGTGGGGAGCCCACACCAACAATCTGACAATCAGCGGTCATTGGTCTCTATCGGAGTCCAAACTACACATCAATCTTTTGGAGCTGAGGGCAATAAGACTTGCACTGAAGGCCTTTCTACCCTCTGTGCAGGGAAAGAATCTCCTGATAATGATGGACAACACAGTGGCCATGTACTACCTCAATAAGAGAGGAGGTGTAAGGTCACTAGCACTGTGCAGAGATGCAATGCAGCTCTGGTACTGGGCAATTCAAGAAGGAATCTCCCTATCAGCAGTTCACCTAGCCTGAAAAGAGAACACGGCAGCGGACGCTCTGAGCAGGCAGAGCATAGTCTCCCACGAGTGGGAACTAGATCAAGAGGAAGTCCTTCAAGAGATCTTGACCCTTTGGGGAACCTCTCAAGGGGATCTGTTCAAAGTCTTCACCATCATAACTAAACATTAGGCATTGTTCACTGTATGTGCAAATCTTGCGCCAAGATTCCATCTCACACTGAAAGATGGGGTCTCAGCCTCTGAATCTACTGTTTCAAGATTCTTCACAAGCTGGGACTGGAACAAACTCCCGCTGATTTCTTCTCCAGGCATCCTGTCTTGAGCCCATCCACCAGTCCTTCCACTGCAAAATGTTTTGGTTCCTACCATGGGCAAGATGGTGGAATCAACAGGGTCATATCTGTTAAAGCACTAGAGCACATCAGAACCCAGCACCAACACAAATGTTGCATTTCCCAACAAACATCTTGAAAATTGCCATTGTCTTCAAGGACCCCGCTGGGCAGGAGCCTTTTTACGGACATGATAGGTTAGTAGTTATGTTAGCCTGAGACACACTAGATGGTCTGCAGCTGCTGCTTCGGTCATATATGCTGTAGACAAATCATCTCAGTCTATGCAGTCCCACGAATTGTCAAGTCTGACAATGGCCATCCATTCCAATGGGACCAAATTCAAGGTATGTGCTGAAATTCAAGAATTGAAAAATCACACCTCTTTGGCCTCAGACGAATGGCCTGGTAGAAAGGTTCATGGGAAACATCAGGAAAGTCACACAGACTTGCAGACTGCTAGTCCAAGGACTTTGCTCGCTACTACAAGATTACAAAAACACCCCTCATGGCTACATATGTTTGCGGGCATGATCACAACACAGATTGTCCCCATGTAAAAGGATCCAGGATCGTGGCCTGAAGAACAGACAAGGTAATAACAACTCTTTGCAATTCCCTAAGTTTGCAAACAATGACACGTCAGTTGGTGAAGATGCTGAGACAGCATGAACCTTGCTCAACGAGTGCTTGCAATGGCTACACCAACCCATCAAACCTTAGCCATTCCCCCGAAAAAAGCGGCACGTGACATTCGAAGATTACGCCATATTGTTTTAAGTTGCACTCGACTGACTGAAGAAATGAACTGATCGTG